>NW_027362783.1:13575000-15975000 GCF_046119375.1 Phyllobates terribilis | reverse complement strand
TACTGTAACCTCCACCACTTGTCCAAGGGGCATTTAAACTGTCTTGTTAAGCTACTGCGACCTGCATGTCTCTTCCAAGGGGCATTTAAACCATCTTGTTAAGCCACTGCTACCTGCACGTCTCTTCCAAGGGGCATTTAAACCATCTTGTTAAGCTGCTGCGAACTGCATGTCTCTTCCAAGGGGCATTTAAACCGTTTTGTTAAGCTACTGCGACATCCACCGCACTTCCAAGGGGCAATTAAACGGTCTTGTTAAGCTACTGCGACCTGCACGTCTCTTCCAAGGCGCATTTAAACCGTCTTTTTAAGCTACTGCGACTTGCATGTCTCTTCCAAGGGGTATTTAAACTGTCTTGTTAAGCTACTGTAACCTCCACCACTTGTCCAAGGGGCATTTAAACTGTCTTGTTAAGCTACTGCGACCTGCATGTCTCTACCAAGGGACATTTAAAACGTCTTTTAAGCTACTGCCACCTGCACGTCTCTTCCAAGGGGCATTTAAACCGTCTTGTTAAGCGTCTGCGACTTGCACGTCTCTTCCAAGGGGCATTTAAACTGTCTTGTTAAGCTACTGCGACCTCCACCTCTCTTCCAAGGGGCATTTAAACCGTCTTATTAAGCTACTGCGACCTGCACGTCTCTTCCAATGGGCATTTAAACCGTCTTGTTAAGCTAATGCGACCTCCACCGCTCTTCCAAGGGGCATTTAAACCAACTTGTTAAGCTACTGTGACCTGCACATCTCTTCCAAGGGGGATTTAAACCATCTTGTTAAGGTTCTGCGACCTGCATGTCTCTTCCAAGGGGCATTTAAACTGTCTTGTTAAGCTACTGCGACATCCACCGCTCTTCCAAGGGGCATTTAAACTGTCTTGTTAAGCTACTGCGACCTGCTATCCTCTTCCAAGGGGCATTTAAACCCTCTTGTTAATCTACTGCGACCTGCACGTCTCTTCCAAAGGGCATTTAAACTGTCTTTTTAAGCTACTGCGACCTCCACCCCTCTTCCAAGGGGCATTTAAACCATCTTGTTAAGCTACTGCGACATGCACGTCTCTTCCAAGGTGCATTTAAACTGTCTTGTTTATCTTCTGCGACCTGCACGTCTCTTCTAAGGGGCATTTAAACAGTCTTGTTAAGCTACTGCGACTTGCACGTCTCTTCCAAGGGGCATTTAAACCGTCTTCTTAAGCTACTGCGACCTGCACGTCTCTTTCAAGGGGAATTTAAAACGCTTTGTTAAGCTACTGCGACCTGCATGTCTCTTCCAATGGGCATTTAAACCATCTTGTTAAGCTACTGCGACCTCCACGTCTGTACCAAGGGTTATTTAAACCGTCTTGATAAGCTGCTGCGACCTGCATGTCTCTTCCAAGGGGCATTTGAACCGTGTTGTTAAGCTACTGCGACCTCCACCACACTTCCAATGGGCATTTAAACCGTCTTGTTAAGCTTCTGCGACCTGCACGTCTCTTCTAAGGGGCATTTAAACAGTCTTGTTAAGCTATTGCACCTTGCACGTCTCTTCCAAGGGGCATTTAAACTGTCTTGTTAAGCTACTGCGACCTCCTCCGCTCTTCTAAGGGACATTTAAACCGCCTTGTTAAGCTACTGTGACCTGCATGTCTCTTCCAAGTGGCATTTAAACCGTCTTGTTAAGCGTCTGCGACTTGCACGTCTCTTCCAAGGGGCATTTAAACTGTCTTGTTAAGCTACTGCGACCTCCACCTCTCTTCCAAGGGGCATTTAAACCATCTTATTAAGCTACTGCGACCTGCTCGTCTCTTCCAATGGGCATTTAAACCGTCTTGTTAAGCTAATGCGACCTCCACCGCTCTTCCAAGGGGCATTTAAACCATCTTGTTAAGCTACTGCGACCTGCACATCTCTTCCAAGGGGGATTTAAACCATCTTGTTAAGGTTCTGCGACCTGCATGTCTCTTCCAAGGGGCATTTAAACTGTCTTGTTAAGCTACTGCGAACTCCACCGCTCTTCCAAGGGGCATTTAAACTGTCTTGTTAAGCTACTGCGACCTGCTAACCTCTTCCAAGGGGCATTTAAACCCTCTTGTTAATCTACTGCGACCTGCACGTCTCTTCCAAGTGGCATTTAAACTCTCTTCTTAAGCTACTGCGACCTCCACCTCTCTTCCAAGGGCCATTTAAACCGTCTTATTAAGCTACTGCGACCTGCACGTCTCTTCCAATGGGCATTTAAACCGTCTTGTTAAGCTAATGCGACCTCCACCGCTCTTCCAAGGGGCATTTAAACCATCTTGTTAAGCTACTGCGACCTGCACATCTCTTCCAAGGGGCATTTAAACCATCTTGTTAAGCTGCTGCGACCTGCATGTCTCTTCCAAGGGGCATTTAAACTGTCTTGTTAAGCTACTGCGACCTCCACCACACTTCCAATGGGCATTTAAACCGTCTCGTTAAGCTTCTGCGACCTGCACGTCTCTTCTAAGGGGCATTTAAACAGTCTTGTTAAGCTACTGCGCCTTGCACGTCTCTTCCAAGGGGCATTTAAACTGTCTTGTTAAGCTACTGCGACCTCCACCACACTTCCAATGGGCATTTAAACCGTCTCGTTAAGCTTCTGCGACCTGCACGTTTCTTCTAAGGGGAATTTAAACAGTCTTGTTAAGCTACTGCGCCTTGCACGTCTCTTCCAAGGGGCATTTAAACCGTCTTGTTAAGCTACTGCGACCTGCACGTCTCTTTCAAGGGGCATTTAAACCGTCTTGTTAAGCTACTGCGACCTGCATGTCTCTTCCAAGGGGCATTTAAACCGTCTTGTTAAGCTACTGCGACCTGCACCACTCTTCCAATGGGCATTTAAACCGTCTTTTTAAGCTACTGCGACCTGCACATCTCTTCCAAGGGGCATTTAAACCATCTTGTTAAGCTCCTGCGACCTGCACCACTCTTCCAATGGGCATTTAAACCGTCTTTTTAAACTACTGCGACCGGCAAGTCTCTTCCAAGGGGCAATTAAACCGTCTTGGTAAGCTACTGTGACCTGCAAGCCTATTCCAAGGGGCATTTAAACCCTCTTGTTAAGCTGCTGCGACCTGCACGTCTCTTCCAAGGGGGATTTAAACCGTCTTGTTAAGCTACTGCGACCTGCACGTCTCTTCCAAGGGGCATTTATACCGTCTTGTTAAGCTACTGCGACCTGCTCTTCTATTCCAAGGGGCATTTAAACCGTCTTGTTAAGCTACTGCGACCTGCACGTCTCTTCCAAGGCGCATTTAAACCGTGTTTTTAAGCTACTTCGACTTGCATGTCTCTTCCAAGGGGCATTTAAACTGTCTTGTTAAGCTACTGTAACCTCCACCACTTGTCCAAGGGGCATTTAAACTGTCTTGTTAAGCTACTGCGACCTGCATGTCTCTTCCAAGGGGCATTTAAACCATCTTGTTAAGCCACTGCTACCTGCACGTCTCTTCCAAGGGGCATTTAAACCATCTTGTTAAGCTGCTGCGAACTGCATGTCTCTTCCAAGGGGCATTTAAACCGTTTTGTTAAGCTACTGCGACATCCACCGCACTTCCAAGGGGCAATTAAACGGTCTTGTTAAGCTACTGCGACCTGCACGTCTCTTCCAAGGCGCATTTAAACCGTCTTTTTAAGCTACTGCGACTTGCATGTCTCTTCCAAGGGGCATTTAAACTGTCTTGTTAAGCTACTGTAACCTCCACCACTTGTCCAAGGGGCATTTAAACTGTCTTGTTAAGCTACTGCGACCTGCATGTCTCTACCAAGGGACATTTAAAACGTCTTTTAAGCTACTGCCACCTGCACGTCTCTTCCAAGGGGCATTTAAACCGTCTTGTTAAGCGTCTGCGACTTGCACGTCTCTTCCAAGGGGCATTTAAACTGTCTTGTTAAGCTACTGCGACCTCCACCTCTCTTCCAAGGGGCATTTAAACCGTCTTATTAAGCTACTGCGACCTGCACGTCTCTTCCAATGGGCATTTGAACCGTCTTGTTAAGCTAATGCGACCTCCACCGCTCTTCCAAGGGGCATTTAAACCAACTTGTTAAGCTACTGTGACCTGCACATCTCTTCCAAGGGGGATTTAAACCATCTTGTTAAGGTTCTGCGACCTGCATGTCTCTTCCAAGGGGCATTTAAACTGTCTTGTTAAGCTACTGCGACATCCACCGCTCTTCCAAGGGGCATTTAAACTGTCTTGTTAAGCTACTGCGACCTGCTATCCTGTTCCAAGGGGCATTTAAACCCTCTTGTTAATCTACTGCGACCTGCACGTCTCTTCCAAAGGGCATTTAAACTGTCTTCTTAAGCTACTGCGACCTCCACCCCTCTTCCAAGGGGCATTTAAACCATCTTGTTAAGCTACTGCGACATGCACGTCTCTTCCAAGGTGCATTTAAACTGTCTTGTTTATCTTCTGCGACCTGCACGTCTCTTCTAAGGGGCATTTAAACAGTCTTGTTAAGCTACTGCGACTTGCACGTCTCTTCCAAGGGGCATTTAAACCGTCTTCTTAAGCTACTGTAACCTCCACCACTTTTCCAAGGGGCATTTAAACCGTCTTCTTAAGCTACTGCGACCTGCACGTCTCTTTCAAGGGGAATTTAAAACGCTTTGTTAAGATACTGCGACCTGCATGTCTCTTCCAATGGGCATTTAAACCATCTTGTTAAGCTACTGCGACCTCCACGTCTGTTCCAAGGGTTATTTAAACCGTCTTGATAAGCTGCTGCGACCTGCATGTCTCTTCCAAGGGGCATTTGAACCGTGTTGTTAAGCTACTGCGACCTCCACCACACTTCCAATGGGCATTTAAACCGTCTTGTTAAGCTTCTGCGACCTGCACGTCTCTTCTAAGGGGCATTTAAACAGTCTTGTTAAGCTATTGCACCTTGCACGTCTCTTCCAAGGGGCATTTAAACTGTCTTGTTAAGCTACTGCGACCTCCTCCGCTCTTCTAAGGGACATTTAAACCGCCTTGTTAAGCTACTGTGACCTGCATGTCTCTTCCAAGTGGCATTTAAACCGTCTTGTTAAGCGTCTGCGACTTGCACGTCTCTTCCAAGGGGCATTTAAACTGTCTTGTTAAGCTACTGCGACCTGCATGTCTCTTCCAAGGGGCATTTAAACCATCTTGTTAAGCCACTGCTACCTGCACGTCTCTTCCAAGGGGCATTTAAACCATCTTGTTAAGCTGCTGCAAACTGCATGTCTCTTCCAAGGGGCATTTAAACCGTTTTGTTAAGCTACTGCGACATCCACCGCACTTCCAAGGGGCAATTAAACGGTCTTGTTAAGCTACTGCGACCTGCACGTCTCTTCCAAGGCGCATTTAAACCGTCTTTTTAAGCTACTGCGACTTGCATGTCTCTTCCAAGGGGCATTTAAACTGTCTTGTTAAGCTACTGTAACCTCCACCACTTGTCCAAGGGGCATTTAAACTGTCTTGTTAAGCTACTGCGACCTGCATGTCTCTACCAAGGGACATTTAAAACGTCTTTTAAGCTACTGCCACCTGCACGTCTCTTCCAAGGGGCATTTAAACCGTCTTGTTAAGCGTCTGCGACTTGCACGTCTCTTCCAAGGGGCATTTAAACTGTCTTGTTAATCTACTGCGACCTCCACCTCTCTTCCAAGGGGCATTTAAACCGTCTTATTAAGCTACTGCGACCTGCACGTCTCTTCCAATGGGCATTTAAACCGTCTTGTTAAGCTAATGCGACCTCCACCGCTCTTCCAAGGGGCATTTAAACCAACTTGTTAAGCTACTGTGACCTGCACATCTCTTCCAAGGGGGATTTAAACCATCTTGTTAAGGTTCTGCGACCTGCATGTCTCTTCCAAGGGGCATTTAAACTGTCTTGTTAAGCTACTGCGACATCCACCGCTCTTCCAAGGGGCATTTAAACTGTCTTGTTAAGCTACTGCAACCTGCTATCCTCTTCCAAGGGGCATTTAAACCCTCTTGTTAATCTACTGCGACCTGCACGTCTCTTCCAAAGGGCATTTAAACTGTCTTCTTAAGCTACTGCGACCTCCACCCCTCTTCCAAGGGGCATTTAAACCATCTTGTTAAGCTACTGCGACATGCACGTCTCTTCCAAGGTGCATTTAAACTGTCTTGTTTATCTTCTGCGACCTGCACGTCTCTTCTAAGGGGCATTTAAACAGTCTTGTTAAGCTACTGCGACTTGCACGTCTCTTCCAAGGGGCATTTAAACCGTCTTCTTAAGCTACTGTAACCTCCACCACTTTTCCAAGGGGCATTTAAACCGTCTTCTTAAGCTACTGCGACCTGCACGTCTCTTTCAAGGGGAATTTAAAACGCTTTGTTAAGATACTGCGACCTGCATGTCTCTTCCAATGGGCATTTAAACCATCTTGTTAAGCTACTGCGACCTCCACGTCTGTTCCAAGGGTTATTTAAACCGTCTTGATAAGCTGCTGCGACCTGCATGTCTCTTCCAAGGGGCATTTGAACCGTGTGGTTAAGCTACTGCGACCTCCACCACACTTCCAATGGGCATTTAAACCGTCTTGTTAAGCTTCTGCGACCTGCACGTCTCTTCTAAGGGGCATTTAAACAGTCTTGTTAAGCTATTGCACCTTGCACGTCTCTTCCAAGGGGCATTTAAACTGTCTTGTTAAGCTACTGCGACCTCCTCCGCTCTTCTAAGGGACATTTAAACCGCCTTGTTAAGCTACTGTGACCTGCATGTCTCTTCCAAGTGGCATTTAAACCGTCTTGTTAAGCGTCTGCGACTTGCACGTCTCTTCCAAGGGGCATTTAAACTGTCTTGTTAAGCTACTGCGACCTCCACCTCTCTTCCAAGGGGCATTTAAACCATCTTATTAAGCTACTGCGACCTGCTCGTCTCTTCCAATGGGCATTTAAACCGTCTTGTTAAGCTAATGCGACCTCCACCGCTCTTCCAAGGGGCATTTAAACCATCTTGTTAAGCTACTGCGACCTGCACATCTCTTCCAAGGGGGATTTAAACCATCTTGTTAAGGTTCTGCGACCTGCATGTCTCTTCCAAGGGGCATTTAAACCGTCTTCTTAAGCTACTGTAACCTCCACCACTTTTCCAAGGGGCATTTAAACCGTCTTCTTAACCTACTGCGACCTGCACGTCTCTTTCAAGGGGAATTTAAAACGCTTTGTTAAGCTACTGCGACCTGCATGTATCTGCCAATGGGCATTTAAACCTTCTTGTTAAGCTACTGCGACCTCCACGTCTGTTCCAAGGGTTATTTAAACCGTCTTGATAAGCTGCTGCGACCTGCATGTCTCTTCCAAGGGGCATTTAAACAGTCTTGTTAAGCTATTGCGCTTTGCACGTCTCTTCCAAGGGGCATTTAAACTGTCTTGTTAAGCTACTGCGACCTCCTCCGCTCTTCTAAGGGACATTTAAACCGCCTTGTTAAGCTACTGTGACCTGCATGTCTCTTCCAAGTGGCATTTAAACCGTATTGTTAAGCGTCTGCGACTTGCACGTCTCTTCCAAGGGGCATTTAAACTGTCTTGTTAAGCTACTGCGACCTCCACCTCTCTTCCAAGGGGCATTTAAATCTTCTTATTAAGCTACTGCGACCTGCACGTCTCTTCCAATGGGCATTTAAACCGTCTTGTTAAGCTAATGCGACCTCCACCGCTCTTCCAAGGGGCGTTTAAACCATCTTGTTAAGCTACTGCGACCTGCACATCTCTTCCAAGGGGCATTTAAACCGTCTTGTTAAGCTGCTGAGGCCTGCATGTCTCTTCCAAGGGGCATTTAAACTGTCTTGTTAAGCTACTGCGACCTCCACCACACTTCCAATGGGCATTTAAACCGTCTTGTTAAGCTTCTACGACCTGCACGTCTCTTCTAAGAGGCATTTAAACAGTCTTGTTAAGCTACTGCGCCTTGCACGTCTCTACCAAGGGGCATTTAAACTGTCTTGTTAAGCTACTGCGACCTCCTCCGCTCTTCTAAGGGACATTTAAACCGCCTTGTTAAGCTACTGTGACCTGCATGTCTCTTCCAAGTGGCATTTAAACCGACTTGTTAAGCGTCTGCGACTTGCACGTCTCTTCCAAGGGGCATTTAAACTGTGTTGTTAAGCTACTGCGACCTCCACCTCTCTTCCAAGGGGCATTTAAACCGTCTTATTAAGCTACTGCGACCTGCACGTCTCTTCCAATGGGCATTTAAACCGTCTTGTTAAGCTAATGCGACCTTCACCTCTCTTCCAAGGGGCATTTAAACCATCTTGTTAAGCTACTGCGACCTGCACATCTCTTCCAAGGGGCATTTAAACCGTCTTGTTAAGCTGCTGCGACCTGCATGTCTCTTCCAAGGGGCATTTAAACCGTCTTGTTAAGCTACTGCGACCTCCACCACACTTCCAATGGGCATTTAAACTGTCTTGTTAAGCTTCTGCGACCTGCACGTCTCTTCTAAGGGGCATTTAAACAGTCTTGTTAAGCTACTGCGCCTTGCACGTCTCTTCCAAGGGGCATTTAAACCGTCTTGTTAAGCTACTGCGACCTGCACGTCTCTTTCAAGGGGCATTTAAACCGTCTTGTTAAGCTACTGCGACCTGCACATCTCTTCCAAGGGGCATTTAAACCGTCTTGTTAAGCTACTGCGACCTGCACCACTCTTCCAATGGGCATTTAAACCGTCTTTTTAAGCTACTGCGACCTGCACATCTCTTCCAAGGGGCATTTAAACCATCTTGTTAAGCTCCTGCGACCTGCACCACTCTTCCAATGGGCATTTAAACCGTCTTTTTAAGCTACTGCGACCTGCAAGTCTCTTCCAAGGGGCAATTAAACCGTCTTGGTAAGCTACTGCGACCTGCAAGCCTATTCCAAGGGGCATTTAAACCCTCTTGTTAAGCTGCTGCGACCTGCACGTCTCTTCCAAGGGGGATTTAAACCGTCTTGTTAAAGTACTGCGACCTGCACGTCTCTTCCAAGGGGCATTTATACCGTCTTGTTAAGCTACTGTGACCTGCTCTTCTATTCCAAGGGGCATTTAAACCATCTTGTTAAGCTACTGCGACTTGCACGTCTCTTCCAAGGGGCATTTAAACCGTCTTTTTAAGCTACTGCGACTTGCATGTCTCTTCCAAGGGGCATTTAAACTGTCTTGTTAAGCTACTGTAACCTCCACCACTTGTCCAAGGGGCATTTAAACTGTCTGGTTAAGCTACTGCGACCTGCATGTCTCTTCCAAGGGGCATTTAAACCATCTTGTTAAGCCACTGCTACCTGCACGTCTCTTCCAAGGGGCATTTAAACCATCTTGTTAAGCTGCTGCGAACTGCATGTCTCTTCCAAGGGGCATTTAATCCATTTTGTTAAGCTACTGCGACATCCACCGCACTTCCAAGGGGCAATTAAACGGTCTTGTTAAGCTACTGCGACCTGCACGTCTCTTTCAAGGGGCATTTAAACTGTCTTCTTAAGCTACTGCGACCTCCACCGCTCTTCCAAGGGGCATTTAAACAGTCTTGTTAAGCTACTGAGACCTGCACGTCTATTCCAAGGCGCATTTAAACCATCTTTTTAAGCTACTACAACTTGCACGTCTCTTCCAAGGGACATTTAAACCGCCTTGTTAAGCTACTGTGACCTGCATGTCTCTTCCAAGTGGCATTTAAACCGTCTTGTTAAGCGTCTGCGACTTGCACGTCTCTTCCAAGGGGCATTTAAACTGTCTTGTTAAGCTACTGCGACCTCCACCTCTCTTCCAAGGGGCATTTAAACCGTCTTATTAAGCTACTGCGACCTGCACGTCTCTTCCAATGGGCATTTAAACCGTCTTGTTAAGCTAATGCGACCTCCACCGCTCTTCCAAGGGGCATTTAAACCATCTTGTTAAGCTACTGCGACCTGCACATCTCTTCCAAGGGGCATTTAAACCATCTTGTTAAGCTGCTGCGACCTGCATGTCTCTTCCAAGGGGCATTTAAACTGTCTTGTTAAGCTACTGCGACCTCCACCACACTTCCAATGGGCATTTAAACCGTCTCGTTAAGCTTCTGCGACCTGCACGTCTCTTCTAAGGGGCATTTAAACAGTCTTGTTAAGCTACTGCGCCTTGCACGTCTCTTCCAAGGGGCATTTAAACCGTCTTGTTAAGCTACTGCGACCTGCACGTCTCTTTCAAGGGGCATTTAAACCGTCTTGTTAAGCTACTGCGACCTGCATGTCTCTTCCAAGGGGCATTTAAACCGTCTTGTTAAGCTACTGCGACCTGCACCACTCTTCCAATGGGCATTTAAACCGTCTTTTTAAGCTACTGCGACCTGCACATCTCTTCCAAGGGGAATTTAAACCATCTTCTTAAGCTCCTGCGACCTGCACCACTCTTCCAATGGGCATTTAAACCGTCTTTTTAAACTACTGCGACCTGCAAGTCTCTTCCAAGGGGCAATTAAACCGTCTTGGTAAGCTACTGCGACCTGCAAGCCTGTTCCAAGGGGCATTTAAACCCTCTTGTTAAGCTGCTGCGACCTGCACGTCTCTTCCAAGGGGGATTTAAACCGTCTTGTTAAGCTACTGCGACCTGCACGTCTCTTCCAAGGGGCATTTATACCGTCTTGTTAAGCTACTGCGACCTGCTCTTCTATTCCAAGGGTCATTTAAACCGTCTTGTTAAGCTACTGCGACCTGCACGTCTCTTCCAAGGCGCATTTAAACCGTCTTTTTAAGCTACTGCGACTTGCATGTCTCTTCCAAGGGGCATTTAAACTGTCTTGTTAAGCTACTGTAACCTCCACCACTTGTCCAAGGGGCATTTAAACTGTCTTGTTAAGCTACTGCGACCTGCATGTCTCTTCCAAGGGGCATTTAAACCATCTTGTTAAGCCACTGCTACCTGCACGTCTCTTCCAAGGGGCATTTAAACCATCTTGTTAAGCTGCTGCGAACTGCATGTCTCTTCCAAGGGGCATTTAAACCGTTTTGTTAAGCTACTGCGACATCCACCGCACTTCCAAGGGGCAATTAAACGGTCTTGTTAAGCTACTGCGACCTGCACGTCTCTTTCAAGGGGCATTTAAACTGTCTCCTTAAGCTACTGCGACCTCCACCTCTCTTCCAAGGGGCATTTAAACAGTCTTGTTAAGCTACTGAGACCTGCACGTCTATTCCAAGGCGCATTTAAACTATCTTTTTAAGCTACTACGACTTGCACGTCTCTTCCAAGGGGCATTTAAACCGTCTTGTTAAGCTACTGTAACCTCCACCACTTTTACAAGGGGCATTTAAACAGTCTTGTTAAGCTACTGCTACCTGCACGTCTCTTCCAAGGGGCATTTAAACCATCTTGTTAAGCTACTGCGACCTGCATGTCTCTTCCAAGGGGCATTTAAACCGTCTTGTTAAGCCACTGCGACCTGCACGTCTCTTCCAAGGGGCATTTAAACCATCTTTTTAAGCTGCTGCGAACTGCATGTCTCTTCCAAGGGGCATTTAAACCATCTTGTTAAGCTACTGCGACCTCCTCCGCTCTTCCAAGGGGCATTTAAACCATCTTGTTAAGCTACTGCGACCTGCACTCTCTTCCAAGGGGCATTTAAACCGTCTTGGTAAGCTACTGCGACCTGCAAGCCTCTTCCAAGGGGCATTTAAACCGTCTTTTTAAGCTGCTGTGAACTGCATGTCTCTTCCAAGGGGCATTTAAACCATCTTTTTAAGCTACTGCGACCTCCACCGCTCTTCCAAGGTGCATTTAAACCATCTTGTTAAGCTACTGCGACCTGCACGTCTCTTCCAAGGGGCATTTAAACCATCTTGTTAAGCTACTGCGACCTGCACGTCTCTTCCAAGGGGCATTTAAACTGTCTTGTTAAGCTACTGCGACCTCCACCGCTCTTCCAAGGAGCATTTAAACCATCTTGTTAAGCTACTGCGACTTGCACGTCTCTTCCATGGGGGATTTAAACTGTCTTGTTAAGCTACTGCGACCTGCACGTCTCTTCCAAGGGGCATTTAAACCGTCTTGTTAAGCTACTGCGACCTGTACGTCTCTTCCATGGGGCATTTAAACCGTCTTGTTAAGCTACTGCGACCTGCATGTCTCTACCAAGGGACATTTAAACAGTCTTGTTAAGCTATTGCGACCTGCACGTCTCTTCCAAGGGGCATTTAAACAATCTTGTTAAGATGCTGTGATCTGCATGTCTCTTCCAAGGGGCATTTAAACTGTCTTATTAAGCTACTGCGACCTCCAACGCTCTTCCAAGGGGCATTTCATCTGTCTTGTAAAGCTACTGCGACCTCCACCGCACTTCGAAGGGGCATTTAAACCGTCTTGTTAAGCTACTGCGACCTGCACGTCTCTTTCAAGGGGCATTTAAACCGTCCTGTTAAGCTACTGCGACCTCCACCGCTCTTCCAAGAGGCATTTAAACCGTCTTGTTAAGCTACTGCGACCTGCACGTCTCTTCCAAGTGGCATTTAAACCGTCTTGTTAAGCTACTGCGACCTGCACGTCTCTTCCAAGGGGCATTTAAACCGTCTTGGTAAGCTACTGCGACCTGCAAGCCTCTTCCAAGGGGCATTTAAACCGTCTTTTTAAGCTGCTGCGAACTGCATGTCTCTTCCAAGGGGCATTTAAACCATCTTTTTAAGCTACTGCGACCTCCACCGCTCTTCCAAGGGGCATTTAAACCATCTTGTTAAGCTACTGCGACCTGCACGTCTCTTCCAAGGGGCATTTAAACCATCTTGTTAAGCTACTGCGAGTTGCACGTCTCTTCCAAGGGGCATTTAAACCGTCTTGTTAAGCTACTGCGACCTGCTCGTCTTTCCCAAGGGGCATTTAAACTGTCTTGTTAAGCTACTGCGACTTGCACGTCTCTTCCAAGGCGCATTTAAACCGTTTTTTAAGCTACTGCGACTGGCACGTCTCTTCCAAGGGACATTTAAACCGTCTTGTTAAGCTACTGCGACCTGCACGTCTCTTCCATGGGGCATTTAAACCGTCTTGTTAAGCTACTGCGAACTGCATGTCTCTACCAAGGGACATTTAAACCGTCTTGTTAAGCTATTGCGACCTGCACGTCTCTTCCAAGGGGCATTTAAACAATCTTGTTAAGATGCTGTGACCTGCATGTCTCTTCCAAGGGGCATTTAAACTGTCTTATTAAGCTACTGCGACCTCCAACGCTCTTCCAAGGGGCATTTCATCTGTCTTGTAAAGCTACTGCGACCTCCACCGCACTTCGAAGGGGCATTTAAACCATCTTGTTAAGCTACTGCGACCTGCACGTCTCTTTCAAGGGGCATCTAAACCGTCTTGTTAAGCTACTGCGACCTCCACCGCTCTTCCAAGGGGCATTTAAACCGTCTTGTTAAGCTACTGCGACCTGCACGTCTCTTCCAAGTGGCATTTAAACCGTCTTGTTAAGCTACTGCGACCTGCACGTCTCTTCCAAGGGGCATTTAAACCGTCTTGTTAAGCTACTACGACCTGCACGTCTCTTCCAAGGGGCATTTAAACTGTCTTGCTAAGCTACTGCGACCTCCACCTCTCTTCCAAGGGGCATTTAAACCGTCTTATTAAGCTACTGCGACCTGCACATCTCTTCCAAGGGGCATTTAAACCGTCTTATTAAGCTACTGCGAACTGCATGTCTCTTCCAAGGGGCATTGAAACTGTCTTGTTAAGCTACTGCGACCTCCACCACTCTTCCAAGGGGCATTTAAACCGTCTTGTTAAGCTACTGCGACCTGCAATCCTCTTTCAAGGGGCATTTAAACCATCTTGGTAAGATACTGTGACCTGCAAGCCTATTGCAAGGGGCATTTAAACCCTCTTGTTAAGCTGCGGCGACCTGCACGTCTCTTCCAAGGGGGATTTAAGCTTCTTGTTAAGCTACTGCGACCTGCATGTCTCTACCAAGGGACATTTAAAAAGTCTTTTAAGCTTCTGCGACCTGCACGTCTCTTCCAAGGAATATTTAAACAATCTTGTTAAGGTGCTGCGACCTGCTTGTCTCTTCCAAGGGGGATTTAAACCATATTGTTAAGCTACTGCGACCTCCACCGCTCTTCCAAGGGGCATTTAAACTGTCTTGTTAAGCTACTGCGAGCTGCACGTCTCTTCCAAGGGACATTTAAATCGTCTTGGTAAGCTACTGCGACCTGCAAGCCTCTTCCAAGGGGCATTTAAACTGTCCTGTTAAGCTACTGCGACCTGCACGTCTCTGCCAAGGGGCATTTAAATCGTCTTGGTAAGCTACTGCGACCTGCAAGCCTCTTTGAAGGGGCATTTAAACCCTCTTGTTAAGCTACTGCGACTTGCAAGCCTCTTCCAAGGGGCATTTAAACCGTCTTTATCACCTGCTGCGAACTGCATGTCTCTTCCAAGGGGCATTTAAACCGTCTTGTTAAGCTTCTGCAACCTCCACCGCTCTTCCAATGGACATTTAAACCGTCTTGTTAAGCTACTGCGACCTGCACGGCTCTTCCAAGGGGCATTTAAACCGTATTGGTAAGCTACTGCGACCTGCAAGCCTATTCCAAGGGGCATTTAAACCCTCTTGTTAAGCTACTGCGACCTGCACGTCTCTTCCTAGGGGGATTTAAACCGACTTGTTAAGCTACTGTGACCTGCACGTCTCTTCCAAGGGGCATTTAAACAGTCTTGTTAAGCTACTGGGACCTGCTAGTCTATTCAAAGGGGCATTTAAACCGTCTTGTTGAGCTTCTGCAACCAGCACGTCTCTTCCAAGGGGCATTTAAACAGTCTTGTTAAGCTTCTGCGACCTGCACGTCTCTTCCAAGGGGCATTTAAACTGTCTTTTTAAGATACTGTAACCTCCAACACTTTTCCAAGGGGCATTTAAACCGTCGTGGTAAGCTAATGCATCCTGCAAGCCTATTCCAACGGGCATTTAAACACTCTTGCTAACTACTGCGACCTGCACGTCTCTTCCAAGAGGGATTTAAACCGTCTTGTTAAGCTACTGTGACCTGCACGTCTCTTCTGAGGGGCATTTATATCGTCTTGGTAAGCTACTGCGACCTGCAAGCCTATTCCAAGGGACATTTAATCTGTCTTGTTAAGCTACTGTGACCTGCACGTCTCTTCCAAGGGGCATTTAAACCCTCTTGTTAAGCTACTGCAACCTGCACATCTCTTCCAAGGGGCATTTAAGCTGTCTTCTTAAGCTACTGCGACCTCCACCGCTCTTCCAAGGGGCATTTAAACCATCTTGTTAAGCTACTGCGACCTGCACGTCTCTTCCAAGGGGCATTTAAACTGTCTTGTTTAGCTTCTGCCACCTGCACGCCTCTTCTAAGGGGCATTTCAACAGTCTTGTTAAGCTACTGCGACTTGCACGTCTCCTCCAAGGGGCATTTAAACCGTCTTCTTAATCTACTGTAACCTCCACCACTTTTCCAAGGGGCATTTAAACCGTCTTCTTAAGCTACTGCGACCTGCACGTCTCTTTCAAGGGGAATTTAAAAACGCTTTGTTAAGCTACTGCGACCTGCATGTCTCTTCCAAGGGGCATTTAAACCATCTTGTTAAGCCACTGCTACCAGCACGTCTCTTCCAAGGGGCATTTAAACCATCTTGTTAAGCTGCTGCGACCTGCATGTCTCTTCCAAGGGGCATTTAAACCGTCTTGTTAAGCTACTGCGACATCCACCGCACTTCCAAGGGGCATTTAAACTGTCTTGTTAAGCTACTGCGACCTCCACCTCTCTTCCAAGGGGCATTTAAACCGTCTTATTAAGCTACTGCGACCTGCACATCTCTTCCAAGGGGCATTTAAACCGTCTTATTAAGCTACTGCGAACTGCATGTCTCTTTCAAGGGGCATTGAAACTGTCTTGTTAAGCTACTGCGACCTCCACCACTCTTCCAAGGGGCATTTAAACCGTCTTGTTAAGCTACTGCGACCTGCAAGCCTCTTCCAAGGGGCATTTAAACCATCTTGGTAAGCTACTGCGACCTGCAAGCCTATTCCAAGGGGCATTTAAACCCTCTTGTTAAGCTGCGGCGACCTGCACGTCTCTTCCAAGGGGGATTTAAGCTTCTTGTTAAGCTACTGCGACCTGCATGTCTCTACCAAGGGACATTTAAAACGTCTTTTAAGCTACTGCGACCTGCACGTCTCTTCCAAGGGATATTTAAACAGTCTTGTTAAGGTGCTGCGACCTGCATGTCTCTTCCAAGGGGCATTTAAACTGTCTTGTTAAGCTAATGCGACCTTCACCGCTCTTCCAAGGGGCATTTAAACTGTCTTGTTAAGCTACTGCGAGCTGCACGTCTCTACCAAGGGACATTTAAATCGTCTTGTTAAGCTACTGCGACCTGCAAGCCTCTTCCAAAGGGCATTTAAACTGTCTTGTTAAGCTACTGCGACCTGCACGTCTCTGCCAAGGGGCATTTAAATCGTCTTGGTAAGCTACTGCGACCTGCAAGCCTCTTCCAAAGGGCATTTAAACTGTCTTGTTAAGCTACTGCGACCTGCACGTCTCTGCCAAGGGGCATTTAAATCGTCTTGGTAAGCTACTGCGACCTGCAAGCCTCTTCGAAGGGGCATTTAAACCCTCTTGTTAACCTACTGCGACCTGCAAGCCTCTTCCAAGGGGCATTTAAACCGTCTTTATAAGCTGCTGCGAACTGCATGTGTCTTCCAAGGGGCATTTAAACCGTCTTGTTAAGCTTCTGCGACCTCCACCGCTCTTCCAATGGACATTTAAACCGTCTTGTTAAGCTACTGCGACCTGCACGGCTCTTCCAAGGGGCATTTAAACCGTATTGGTAAGCTAATGCGACCTGCAAGCCTATTCCAAGGGGCATTTAAACCCTCTTGTTAAGCTACTGCGACCTGCACGTCTCTTCCTAGGGGGATTTAAACCGACTTGTTAAGCTACTGCGACCTGCATGTCTCTTCCAAGGGGTATTTAAACAGTCTTGTTAAGCTACTGCGACCTGCTAGTCTATTCAAAGGGGCATTTAAACCGTCTTGTTAAGCTTCTGCGACCTGCACGTCTCTTCCAAGGGGCATTTAAACAGTCTTGTTAAGCTTCTGCGACCTGCACGTCTCTTCCAAGGGGCATTTAAACTGTCTTTTTAAGATACTGTAACCACCACTTTTCCAAGGGGCATTTAAACTGTCTTGTTAAGCTACTGCGACCTGCACGTCTCTTCCAAGGGGCATTTAAACACTCTTGTTAACTATTGCGACCTGCACGTCTCTTCCAAGGGGGATTTAAACCGTCTTGTTAAGCTACTGCGACCTGCACGTCTCTTCCCAGGGCCATTTAAACCGTCTTGTTAAGCTACTGCGACCTGCTCGTCTCTTCCAAGGGGCATTTAAACCGTCTTGTTAAGCTACTGCGACCTGCACGTCTCTTCCAAGGGGCATTTAAACCGTCTTGTTAAGCTACTGCGACCTGCATGTTTCTTCCAAGTGGCATTTAAACTGTCTTGTTAAGCTACTGCGACCTCCACCGCTCTTCCAAGGGACATTTAAACTGTCTTGTTAAGTTACTGCGACCTGCACGTCTCTTCCAAGGGGCATTTAAATCGTCTTGGTAAGCTACTGCGACCTGCAAGCCTATTCTAAGGGGCATTTAAACCGTCTTATTAAGCTACTGTGACCTGCACGTCTCTTCCAAGGGGCATTTAAACCCTCTTTTTAAGCTACTGCAACCTGCACATCTCTTCCAAGGGGCATTTAAGCTGTCATCTTAAGCTACTGCGACCTCCACCGCTCTTCCAAGGGGCATTTAAACCATCTTGTTAAGCTACTGCGACTTACACGTCTCTTCCAAGGGGCATTTAAACTGTCTTGTTTAGCTTCTGCCACCTGCACGTCTCTTCTAAGGGGCATTTCAACAGTCTTGTTAAGCTACTGCGACTTGCACGTCTCCTCCAAGGGGCATTTAAACCGTCTTCTTAATCTACTGTAACCTCCACCACTTTTCTAAGGGGCATTTAAACCGTCTTCTTAAGCTACTGCGACCTGCACGTCTCTTTCAAGGGGAATTTAAAACGCTTTGTTAAGCTACTGAGACCTGCATGTCTCTTCCAAGGGGCATTGAAACCGTCTTGTTAAGCTACTGCGACCTCCACGTCTGTTCCAAGGGTTATTTAAACCGTCTTGTTAAGCTGCTGCGACCTGCATGTCTCTTACAAGGGGCATTTAAACCTTCTTGTTAAGCTACTGCGACCTCCACCACACTTCCAATGGGCATTTAAACCGTCTTGTTAAGCTTCTGCGACCTGCACGTCTCTTCCAAGGGTCATTTAAACCGTCTTTTTAAGCTACTGCGACTTGCATGTCTGTTCCAAGGGGCATTTAAACTGTCTTGTTAAGCTACTGTAACCTCCACCACTTTTCCAAGGGGCATTTAAACTGTCTTGTTAAGCTACTGCGACCTGCATGTCTCTTCCAAGGGGCATTTAAACCATCTTGTTAAGCGACTGCTACCTGCGCGTCTCTTCCAAGGGGCATTTAAACCATCTTGTTAAGCTGCTGCGACCTGCATGTCTCTTCCAAGGGGCATTTAAACCGTCTTGTTAAGCTACTGCGACATCCACCGCACTTCCAAGGGGCATTTAAACGGTCTTGTTAAGCTACTGCGACCTGCGCGTCTCTTTCAAGGGGCATTTAAACTGTCTTCTTAAGCTACTGCGACCTCCACCGCTCTTCCAAGGAACATTTAAACCGTCTTGTTAAGATACTGCGCCCTGCACGTCTCTTCGAAGTGGCATTTAAACCGTCTTGTTCAGCTACTGCGACCTGCACGTCTCTTCCAAGGGGCATTTAAACTGTCTTGTTAAGCTACTGCGACCTCCACCTCTCTTCCAAGGGGCATTTAAATTGTCTTGGTAAGATACTGCGACCTGCACTTGTCTTCCAAGGTGCATTTAAACCGTCTTGTTAAGCTACTGCGACCTGCACGTCTGTTCCAAGGGGCATTTAAACTGTCTTGTTAAGCTACTGCAACCTCCACCTCTCTTCCATGGGGCATTTCAACAGTCTTTTTAAGCTACTGCGACCTGCATGTCTCTTCCAAGGGGCATTTAAACCGTCTTGTTAATCTACTGCGACCTGCATGTCTCTTCCAAGGGGCATTTGAACCGTCTTTTTAGGCTGCTGCGACCTGCATGTCTCTTCCAAGGGGCATTTAAACCGTCTTGTTAAACAACTGCGACCTGCACGTCTCTTCCAAGGGCATTTAAACCGTCTTGTTAAGCTACTGCGACCTGCAAGCCTCTTCCAAGGGGCATTTAAACTGTCTTGATAAGCTACTGCGACCTGCACGTCTCTTCCAAGGGGCATTTAAACCGTCTTGTTAAGCTACTGCGACCTGCATGTCTCTTCCAAGGGGCATTTAAACCGTCTTGTTAAGCTACTGGGACCTGCACGTCTCTTCCAAGGGGCATTTAAACCGTCTTGTTATGCTACTGTAATCTCCACCACTTTTCCAAGGGGCATTTAAACCGTCTTGTTAAGCTACTGCGACCTGCACGTTTCTTCCAAGGGGTCGTTTAAACCATCTTGTTAAGCTACTGTAATCTCCACCACTTTTCCAAGGGGCATTTCAACCGTCTTGTTAAGCTACTGCGACCTGCACGTCTCCTCCAAGGGGCATTTAAACCGTCTTGTTAAGCTACTGCGACCTGCATGTCTCCACCAAGGCGCATTTAAACTGTCTTGTTAAGCTACTGTGACCTGCACGTCTCTTCCAAGGGGCATTTAAACAGTCTTGATAAGCTGCTGCGACCTGCATGTCTCTTCCAAGGGGCATTTAAATAGTCTTGTTAAGCTACTGCGACCTGCACGTCTCTTCCAACGGCCATTTAAACCGTCTTGGTAAGCTACTGCGACCTGCAAGCCTCTTCCAAGGGGGATTTAAACCGTCTTGGTAAGCTACTGCGACCTGCAATCCTTCTCTAAGGGGCATTTAAACCATCTTGATAAGCTACTGCGAACTGCACGTCTCTTGCAAGGGGCATTTAAACCGTCTTTTTAAGCTACTGCGACCTGCACGTCTCTTCTAAGGTGCATTTAAACCATCTTGTTAAGCTACTGCGACCTGCACGTCTGTTCCAAGGGGCATTTAAACTGTCTTGTTAAGCTACTGCGACCTCCACCTCTCTTCCAAGGGGCATTTAAACCATCTTGTTAAGCTACTGCGACCTGCACGTCTGTTCCAAGGGGCATTTAAACTGTCTTGTTAAGCTACTGCAACCTCCACCTCTCTTCCAAGGGGCATTTAAACCGTCTTGTTAAGCTACTGCGACCTGCACGTCTCTTCCAAGGGGCATTTAATCCGTCTTGTTAAGCCACTGCGACCTGCATGTCTCTTCCAAGGGGCATTTGAACCGTCTTTTTAAGCTGCTGCGACCTGCATGTCTCTTCCAAGGTGCATTTAAACCGTCTTATTAAGCTACTGCGACCTGCACGTCTATTCCAAGGGGCATTTAAACTGTCTTGGTAAGCTACTGTGACTTGCAAGCCTATTCCAAGGGGCATTTAAACCGTCTTGTTAAGCAACTGCGACCTGCACATCTCTTCCAAGGGGCATTTAAACCGTCTTGTAAAGCTACTACGCCCTGCACGTCTCTTCCAAGGGGCATTTAAACAATCTTGTTAAGCCACTGAGACTTGCACGTCTCTTCCAAGGGGCATTTTAACCGTCTTGTTAAGCCACTGAGACTTGCATGTCTCTTCCAAGGGACATTTAAACCATCTTGTTAAGACACTGCGACCTGCACGTCTCTTCCACGGGGCACTTAAACCGTCTTGATAAGCCACTGCGAAATGCACGTCTTTCACAAGGGGCATTTAAACCATCTTGTTAAGCTACTGCGACCACCACCGCTCTTCCAAAGGGCATTTAAACAATCTTGTTAAGCTACTGTGACCTGCAAGCCTATTCCAAGGGGCATTTAAACCCTCTTGTTAAGCTACTGCTTCCTGCACGTCTCTTCCAAGGGGGATTTAAACCATCTTGTTAAGCTACTGCGACCTGCACGTCTCTTCCAAGGGGCATTTAAACCGTCTTGTTAAGCTACTGCGACCTGCACTTCGCTTCCAAGGGGCATTTAATTTGTCTTGTTAAGCTACTGCGACCTCCACCGCTTTTCCAAGTGGCACTTAATCCGTCTTGTTAAGCTACTGCGACCTGCACGTGTCTTCCAAGGGGCATTTAAACCGTCTTGTAAAGCTACTACGCCCTGCACGTCTCTTCCAAGGGGCATTTAAACAATCTTGTTAAGCCACTGAGACTTGCACGTCTCTTCCAAGGGGCATTTTAACCGTCTTGTTAAGCCACTGAGACTTGCATGTCTCTTCCAAGGGACATTTAAACCATCTTGTTAAGACACTGCGACCTGCACGTCTCTTCCACGGGGCACTTAAACCGTCTTGTTAAGCCACTGCGACCTGCATGTCTCTTCCAAGGGGCATTTGAACCGTCTTTTTAAGCCGCTGCGACCTGCATGTCTCTTCCAAGGTGCATTTAAACCGTCTTATTAAGCTACTGCGACCTGCACGTCTATTCCAAGGGGCATTTAAACTGTCTTGGTAAGCTACTGTGACTTGCAAGCCTATTCCAAGGGGCATTTAAACCGTCTTGTTAAGCAACTGCGACCTGCACGTCTCTTCCAAGGTGCATTTAAACCGTCTTGTAAAGCTACTACGCCCTGCACGTCTCTTCCAAGGGGCATTTAAACAATCTTGTTAAGCCACTGAGACTTGCACGTCTCTTCCAAGGGGCATTTTAACCGTCTTGTTAAGCCACTGAGACTTGCATGTCTCTACCAAGGGACATTTAAACCATCTTGTTAAGACACTGCGACCTGCACGTCTCTTCCACGGGGCACTTAAACCGTCTTGATAAGCCACTGCGAAATGCACGTCTTTCACAAGGGGCATTTAAACCATCTTGTTAAGCTACTGCGACCACCACCGCTCTTCCAAAGGGCATTTAAACAATCTTGTTAAGCTACTGTGACCTGCAAGCCTATTCCAAGGGGCATTTAAACCCTCTTGTTAAGCTACTGCGACCTGCACGTCTCTTCCAAGGGGGATTTAAACCATCTTGTTAAGCTACTGCGACCTGCACGTCTCTTCCAAGGGGCATTTAAACCGTCTTGTTAAGCTACTGCGACCTGCACTTCGCTTCCAAGGGGCATTTAATTTGTCTTGTTAAGCTACTGCGACCTCCACCGCTTTTCCAAGTGGCACTTAATCCGTCTTGTTAAGCTACTGCGACCTGCACGTGTCTTCCAAGGGGCATTTAAACCGTCTTGTTAAGCTACTGCGACAAGCACGTCTCTTCCAAGGGACATTTAAACCGTCCTATAAAGCTACTGCGACCTGCACGTCTCTTCCAAGGGGGATTTAAACCGTCTTGTTAAGCTACTGTGACCTGCACGTCTCTTACAAGGGGCATTTAAACCGTCTTGTTAAGCTACTGCGACCTGCAAGCCTATTCCACGGGGCATTTAAACCCTCTTGTTAAGCTACTGCGACCTGCACTTCGCTTCCAAGGGGCATTTAAACTGTCTTGTTAAGCTACTGCGACCTCCACCGCTCTTCCAAGTGGCACTTAATCCGTCTTGTTAAGCTACTGCGACCTGCACGTCTCTTCCAAGGGGCATTTAAACCGTCTTGTTAAGCTACTGCGACATGCACGTCTCTTCCAAGGGACATTTAAACCGTCTTATTAAGCTACTGCGACCTATATGTCTCTTCCAAGGGGCATTTAAACCATCTTTTTAAGCCACTGCGACCTGCACGTCTCTACCAAGGGGCATTTAAACCGTCTTGTTAAACTGCTGCGAACTGCATGTCTCTTCCAATTGGCAATTAAACCATCTTGTTAAGCTACTGCGACCTCCACCGCTCTTCCAAGGGGCATTTAAACTGTCTTGTTAAGCTACTGCAACCTGCTCGTCTCTTCCAAGGGGCATTTAAACCGTCTTGGTAAGCTACTGCGACCTGCAAGCCTATTCCAAGGGGCATTTAAACTGTCTTATTAAGCTACTGTGACCTGCACGTCTCTTCCAAGGGACATTTAAACTGTCTTGTTAAGCTACTGCGACCTCCACCGCTCTTCCAAATGGCATTTAAACCGTCTTGTTAAGCTACTGCGACCAGCACGTCTCTTCCAAGGGGCGTTTAAACAATCTTGTTAAGCTGCTGCGACCTGCATGTCTCTTCCAAGGGGCATTTAAACCGTCTTGTTAAGCTACTGCGACCTCCACCGCTCTTCCAAGGGGTCATTTAAACCGTCTTGTTAAGTTACTGCGACCTGCACGTCTCTTCCAAGGGCCATTTAAACCGTCTTGGTAAGCTACTGCGACCTGCACGTCTCTTGCAAGGGCCATTTAAACCGTCTTGGTAAGCTACTGCGACCTGCAAGCCTCTTCCAAGGGGAATTTATACCGTCTTGTTAAGCTACTGCGACAAGCACTTCTTTTGCAAGGGGCATATAAAACATCTTGTTAAGCTACTGCGACCTGCACGTTTTTTCCAAGGGGCATTTAAACCGTCTTGTTAAGCTACTGCGACCTCCACCGCTCTTCCAAGTGGCATTTAAACCATCTTGCTAAGCTACTGCGACCTGCACGTCTCTTCCAAGAGGCATTTAAACCGTCTTGTTAAGCTACTGCGACCTGCACGTCTCTTGCAAGGGGCATTTAATCTGTCTTGTTAAGCTTTTGCGACCTGCACGTCTCTTTCAAGCGGCATTTAAACTGTCTTGTTAAGCTACTGCGACCTGCACGTCTCTTCCAAGGGGCATTTAAACCATCTTGTTAAGCTACTGCGACCTGCACGTCTCTTCCAAGGGGCATTTAAACCGTCTTTTTAAGCTACTGTAACCTCCACCACTTTTCCAAGTGGCATTTAAACCGTCTTGCTAAGCTACTCCGACCTGCACGTCTCTTCCAAGGGGCATTTAAACCGTCTTGTTAAGCTACTGCGACATGCACGTCTCTTCCAAGGGGCATTTAAACAGTCTTGTTAAGCTGCTGCTACCTGAATGTGTCTTCCAAGGGGCATTTAAACTGTCTTGTTAAGCTACTGAGACCTTCACCGCTCTTCCAAGGGGCATTTAAACTGTCTTGTTAAGCTACTGTGACCTGCACGTCTCTTCCAAAGGGCATTTAAACCATCTTGTTAAGCTACTGAGACCTGCTCGTCTCTTCCAAGGGGCATTTAAACCGTCTTGTTAAGCTACTGCGACCTGCACGTCTCTTACAAGGCGCATTTAAACCGACTTTTTAAGCTACTGCGACTTGCACGTCTCTTCCAAGGGACATTTAAACCCTCTTGTTAAGCTACTGCGACCTGCACGTCTCCTCCTTGGGGCATTTAAACCGTCTTGTTAAGCTACTGCGACCTGCATGTCTCTACCAAGGGACATTTAAACCATCTTGTTAAGCTACTGCGACCTGCACGTCTCTTCCAAGGGGCATTTAAACTGTCTTGTTAAGCTACTGCGACATCCACCGCTCTTTCAAGGGGCATTTAAACTATCTTGATAAGCTACTGTGACCTGCACGTCTCTTTCAAGGGCCATTTAAACCGTCTTGGAAAGCTACTGCGAACTGCACGTCTCTTCCAAGGGCCATTTAAACCTTCTTGTTAAGCTACTGTAACCTCCAGCACTTTTCCAAGGGGCATTTAAACCGTCCTGTTAAGCTACTGCGACCTGCACGTCTCTTCAATGGGGCATTTAAACCGTCTTGTTAAGCTACTGCGACCTGCAAGTCTCTTACAAGGCGCATTTAAACCGTCTTTTTAAGCTACTGCGACTTGCACGTCTCTTCCAAGGGACATTTAAACCCTCTTGTTAAGCTACTGCGACCTGCACGTCTCCTCCTTGGGGCATTTAAACCGTCTTGTTAAGCTACTGCGACCTGCATGTCTCTACCAAGGGACATTTAAACCATCTTGTTAAGCTACTGCGACCTGCACGTCTCTTCCAAGGGGCATTTAAACTGTCTTGTTAAGCTACTGCGACATCCACCGCTCTTTCAAGGGGCATTTAAACTATCTTGATAAGCTACTGTGACCTGCACATCTCTTCCAAGGGCCATTTAAACCGTCTTGGTAAGCTACTGCGAACTGCACGTCTCTTCCAAGGGGCATTTAAACCTTCTTGTTAAGCGACTGTAACCTCCAGCACTTTTCCAAGGGGCATTTAAACCGTCCTGTTAAGCTACTGCGACGTGCACGTCTCTTCAATGGGGCATTTGAACCGTCTTGTTAAGCTACTGCGACCTGTATGTCTCTACCAAGGGGCATTTAAACCGTCTTGTTAAGCTACTGCGACCTGCACTTCTCTTCCAAGGGACATTTAAACCGTCTTGGTAAGCTACTGCGAACTGCACGTCTCTTCCAAGGGGCATTTAAATCGTCTTGTTAAGCTACTGCGACTTGCACGTCTCTTCCAAGGGGCATTTAAACCTTCTTGTTAAGCTACTGTAACCTCCAGCACTTTTCCAAGGGGCATTTAAACCGTCTTGTTAAGCTACTGCGACCTGCACGTCTCTTCAATGGGGCATTTGAACCGTCTTGTTAAGCTACTGCGACCTGCACGTCTCTTCCAAGCGGCATTTAAACAGTCTTGTTTAGCTAATGCGAACTGCACGTCTCTTCCAAGGGGCATTTAAACTGTCTTGTTAAGCTACTGCGACCTACACCGCTCTTCCAAGGGGCATTTAAACCATCTTGTTAAGCTACTGCGACCTGCACGTCTCTTCCAAGGGGCATTTAAACCTTCTTGTTAAGCTACTGCGACCAGCACGTATCTTCCAAGGGGCAATTAAACCGTCTTGGTAAGCTTCTACGACCTGCAAGCCTCTTCCAAGGGGTATTTACACCCTCTTGTTAAGCTACTGCGACCTACACGTCTCTTCCAAGGGGCATTTAAACCATCTTGGTAAGCTACTGTGACCTGCTCGTCTCTTCCAAGGGGCATTTAAACCGTCTTGTTAAGCTACTGCGACCTGCACGTCTCTTCAAAGGGGCATTTAAACCGTCTTGGTAAGCTACTGCTAACTGCAAGACTCTTCCAAGGGTCATTTAAACACTCTTGTTAAGCTACTGCGAACTGCACGTCTCTTCCAAGGGGGATTTAAACTGTCTTGTTAAGCCTCTGCGACTTGCACGTCTCTTCCAAGGGGCATTTAAACAATCTTGGTAAGCTACTGCGACCTGCACGTCTCTTCCAAGGCGCATTTAAACCGTCTTTTTAAGCTACTGCGACTTGCACGTCTCTTCCAAGGGACATTTAAACGATCTTGTTAAGCTACTGTGACCTGCACGTCTCCTCCATGGGGCATTTAAACCGTCTTGTTAAGCTGCTGCGACCTGCATGTCTCTACCAAGGGACATTTAAACCATCTTGTTAAGCTACTGCGACCTGCACTTCTCTTCCAAGGGGCATTTAAACAGTCTTGTTCAGCTACTGCGACCTGCATGTCTCTTCCAAGGGGCATTTAAACTGTCTTCTTAAGCTACTGCGACATCCACCGCTCTTTCAAGGGGCATTTAAACTGTCTTGGTAAGCTACTGGGACTTGCAAGCCTCTTCCAAGGGGCATTTAAACCGTCTTGTTAAGCTACTGTGACCTCCACCGCTCTTCCAAGGGGCACTTAAACTGTCTTGTTAAGCTACTGCGACCTGAAAGCCTCTTCCAAGGGGCATTTAAACAGTCTTGTTAAGCTGCTGCGACCTGCATGTCTCTTCCAAGGGGCATTTAAGGTGTCTTGTTAAGCTACTGCAACCTCCACCGCTCTTCCAAGGGGCATTTAAACTGTCTTATTAAGCTACTGCGACCTGCTCGTCTCTTCCAAGGGGCATTTAAACCATTTTGTTAAGATACTGCGACCTGCATGTCTCTTCCAAGGGGCATTTAAACCGTCTTTTTAAGCTACTGTAACCTCCACCACTTTTCCAAGTGGCATTTAAACCGTCTTGCTAAGCTACTCCAACCTGCACGTCTCTTCCAAGGCGCATTTAAACCATCTTTTTAATCTACTGCGACTTGCACGTCTCTTCCAAGGGGCATTTAAACCGTATTGTTAAGCTACTGCGACATGCACGTCTCTTCCAAGGGGCATTTAAACAATCTTGTTAAGCTGCTGCTACCTGAATGTGTCTTCCAAGGGGCATTTAAACTGTCTTGTTAAGCTACTGAGACCTTCACCGCTCTTCCAAGGGGCATTTAAACTGTCTTGTTAAGCTACTGTGACCTGCACGTCTCTTCAAAGGGGCATTTAAACCATCTTGTTAAGCTACTGAGACCTGCTCGTCTCTTCCAAGGGGCATTTAATCCGTCTTGTTAAGCTACTGCGACCTGCACGTCTCTTACAAGGCGCATTTAAACCGACTTTTTAAGCTACTGCGACTTGCACGTCTCTTCCAAGGGACATTTAAACCGTCTTGTTAAGCTACTGCGACCTGCACGTCTCCTCCTTGGGGCATTTAAACCGTCTTGTTAAGCTACTGCGACCTGCATGTCTCTACCAAGGGACATTTAAACCGTCTTGTTAAGCTACTGCGACCTGCACGTCTCTTCCAAGGGGCATTTAAACTGTCTTGTTAAGCTACTGCGACATCCACCGCTCTTTCAAGGGGCATTTAAACTATCTTGATAAGCTACTGTGACCTGCACGTCTCTTCCACGGTGCATTTAAATCGTCTTGGTAAGCTACTGTGACCTGCACGTCTCTTCCATGGGGCATTTAAACCTTCTTTTTAAGCTACTGCGAACTGCACGTCTCTTCCATGGGGCATTTAAATCGTTTTGGTAAGCTTCTGCGACCTGCTCGTCTCTTCCAAGGGGCATTTAAACCGTCTTGTTAAGCTACTGCATCCTGCACGTCTCTTCCAAGGGGCATTTAAACCGTCTTGTTAAGCTACTGCGACCTGCATGTCTCTACCAAGGGGCATTTAAACCGTCTTTTTAAGCCACTGCGACCTCCACCGCTCTTCCTAGGGGCATTTAAACGTCTTGTTAAGTTACTACGACCCACACTTCTCTTCGAAGGGCCATTTAAACCGTCTTGGTAGGCTACTGCGACCAGCAAGTCTTTTCCAAGGGGCATTTATACCGTCTTGTTAAGCTTCTACGACCTGCATGTCTCTTCCAAGGGGCATTTAAAACATCTTGTTAAGCTACTGCGACCTCCACCGATCATCCAAGGGGCATTTAAACCATCTTGTTAAGCTACTGCGACCTGCACGTCTCTTGCAAGGGGCATTTAAAGCGTCTTGTTAAGCTACTGCGACCTGCACGTCTCTTCCAAGTGGTATTTAAATCGTCTTGTTAAGCTACTGCGACATGCACGTCTCTTCCAAGGGGCATTTAAACCGTCTTATTAAGCTACTGCGACCTGCATGTCTCTTCCAAGGGGCATTTAAACTGTCTTGTTAAGCTACTGCGACCTCCACCTCTAATCCAAGGGGCAATTCAACCGTCTTGTTAAGCTACTGCGACCTGCACGTCTCTTCCAAGGGGCATTTAAACCGTCTTGTTAAGCTTCTGCGACCTGCATGTCTCTTCCAAGGGGCAATTAAACCGTCTTGTTAAGCTACTGCGACCTGCATGTCTCTTCCAAGGGGCATTTAAAACGCTTTGTTAAGCTACTGCGACCTGCATGTCTCTGTTAAAGGGCATTTAAAACGCTTTGTTAAGCTACTGCGACCTGCATGTCTCTTCCAAGGGGCATTTAAACCGTCTTTTTAAGCTACTGCGACCTGCACGTCTCTTCCAAGGGGCAGTTAAACTGTCTTGTTAAGCTACTGCGACCTCCACCTCTCTTCCAAGGGTCATTTAAACCATCTTGTTAAGCTACTGCGACCTGCTCGTCTCTTCCAAGGGGCATTTAAACCATCTTTTTAAGCTACTGCGACTTGAACGTCTCTTCCAAGGGGCATTTAAACAGTCTTGTTAAGCTACTGTAACCTCCACCACTTTTCCAAGGGGCATCTAAACTGTCTTGTTATGCTACTGCGACCAGCAAGTCTCTTCCAAGGGGCATTTAAAAAGACTTGTTAAGCTACTGCGACCTGCATGTCTCTTCCAAGGGGCATTTAAACCGTCTTGTTAAGCTACTGCGACCTGCACGGCTCTTCCAAGGGGCATTTAAACCATCTTGTTAAGCTGCTGCGACCTGCAAGTCTCTTCCAAGGCGCATTTAAATCGTCTTTTTAAGCTACTGTGACTTGAACTTCTCTTCCAAGGGGCAATTAAACCGTCTTTTTAAGCTACTGTAACCTCCACCACTTTTCCAAGGGGCATCTCAACAGTCTTGTTAAGCTACTGCTACCTGCACGTCTCTTCCAAGGGGCATTTAAACAGTCTTGTTAAGCTACTGCGACCTGCATGTCTCTTCCAATGGGCATTTAAACCGTCTTGTTAAGCTACTGCGACCTTCACCGCTCTTCCAAGGGGCATTTAAACCATCTTGTTAAGCTACTGCGACCTGCACGTCTCTTCCAAGGGGCATTTAAACCCTCTTGTTAAGCTACTGCGACCTGCATGTCTCTTCCAAGGGGCATTTAAACCGTCTTGTTAAGCTACTGCGACCTCCTCCTCTATTCCAAGGGGCATTTAAAGCGTCTTGTTAAGCTTCTGCGACGTGCACTTCTCTTCCAAGGCGCATTTAAACCTTCTTTTTAAGCTCCTGCGACTTGATCGTCTCTTCCAAGGGGCATTTAAACCATCTTGTTAAGCTACTGTAACCTCCACCACTTTTCCAAGGGGCATTTAAACCGTCTTTTAAGCTACTGCGACTTGCACTTCTCTTCCAAGGGGCTTTTAAACTGTCTTGTTAAGCTGCGGCGACCTGCATGCCTCTTCCAAGAGTCATTTAAACCGTTTTGTTAAGCCTCTGCGACCTGCACATCTCTTCCAAGGGGCATTTAAACCGTCTTTTTAAGCTGCTGCGACCTGCATGTCTCTTCCAAGGGGCATTTAAACCATCGTGTTAAGCTACTGCGACCTCCACCGCTCTTCCAAGGGGCATTTAAACCATCTTGTTAAGCTACTGCGACCTGCACGTCTCTTCCAAGGGGGATTTAAACCGTCTTGTTAAGCTACTGTGACCTGCACGTCTCTTCCAAGGGCCATTTAAACCGTCTTGTTAAGCTACTGCGACCTGCATGTCTCTTCCAAGGCGCATTTAAACCGTCTTTTTAAGCTACTGCGACTTGCACGTCTCTTCCAAGGGGCATTTAAACTGTCTTGTTAAGCTACTGCGACCTGCAAGTCTATTCTAAGGGGCATTTAAACCCTCTTGTTAAGATCCTGCGACCTGCACTTCTCTTCCAAGGGGGATTTAAACCGTCTTGTTAAGCAACTGCAACCTGCTCGTCTCTTCCAAGGGGCATTTAAACCGTCTTGTTAAGCAACTGTGACCTGCATGTCTCTTCCAAGGCCAATTTAAACCGTCTTGTTAAGCTACTGCGACATGCTCGTCTCTTCCAAGGGGCATTTAAACCTTCTTTTTAAGCTACTGCGACCTGCATGTCTCTTCCAAGGGGGATTTAAACCGTCTTGTTAAGCTACTGCTACCTGCACGTCTCTTCCAAGGGGCATTTAAACCATCTTGTTAAGCTACTGCTACCTGCACGTCTCTTCCAAGGGGCATTTAAACCGTCTTGTTAAGCTACTGCTACCTGCACGTCTCTTCCAAGGGGCATTTAAACCGTCTTGTTAAGCTACTGCGACCTGCATGTCTCTTCCAAGGGGAATTTAAACCATCTTGTTATGCTACTGCGACCTGCAGTTCTCTTCCATGGCGCATTTAAACCTTCTTTTTAAGCTCCTGCGACTTGATCGTCTCTTCCAAGGGGCATTTAAACCATCTTGTTAAGCTACTGTAACCTCCACCACTTTTCCAAGGGGCATTTAAACCGTCTTGTTAAGCTACTGCGACTTGCACGTCTCTTCCAAGGGGCTTTTAAACCGTCTTGTTAAGCTACTGCGACCTGCATGTCTCTTCCAAGGGTCATTTAAACCGTCTTGTTAAGCCTCGGCGACCTGCACGTCTCTTCCAAGTGGCATTTAAACCGTCTTTTTAAGCTGCTGCAACCTGCATGTCTCTTCCAAGGGGCATTTAAACTATCGTGTTAAGCTTCTGCGACCTCCACCGCTCTTCCAAGGGGCATTTAAACCATCTTGTTAAGCTACTGCGACCTGCACATCTCTTCCAAGGGGCATTTAATCCGTCTTGTTAAGCTACTGTAACTTGCAAGTCTCTGCCAAGGGGCATTTAAACCATCTTGTTAAGCTACTGTAACCTCCACCACTTTTCCACAGGGCATTTAAACCGTCTTGTTAAGCTACTGCGACCTGCAAGTCTCTTCCAAGGCGCATTTAAATCGTCTTTTTAAGCTACTGTGACTTGAACTTCTCTTCCAAGGGGCAATTAAACCGTCTTGTTAAGCTACTGTAACCTCCACCACTTTTCCAAGGGGCATCTCAACAGTCTTGTTAAGCTACTGCTACCTGCACGTCTCTTCCAAGGGGCATTTAAACAGTCTTGTTAAGCTACTGCGACCTGCATGTCTCTTCCAATGGGCATTTAAACCGTCTTGTTAAGCTACTGCGACCTTCACCGCTCTTCCAAGGGGCATTTAAACCATCTTGTTAAGCTACTGCGACCTGCACGTCTCTTCCAAGGGGCATTTAAACCCTCTTGTTAAGCTACTGCGACCTGCATGTCTCTTCCAAGGGGCATTTAAACTGTCTTGTTAAGCTACTGCGACCTCCTCCTCTATTTCAAGGGGCATTTAAAGCGTCTTGTTAAGCTTCTGCGACCTGCACTTCTCTTCCAAGGCGCATTTAAACCTTCTTTTTAAGCTCCTGCGACTTGATCGTCTCTTCCAAGGGGCATTTAAACCATCTTGTTAAGCTACTGTAACCTCCACCACTTTTCCAAGGGGCATTTAAACCGTCTTTTAAGCTACTGCGACTTGCACTTCTCTTCCAAGGGGCTTTTAAACTGTCTTGTTAAGCTGCGGCGACCTGCATGCCTCTTCCAAGAGTCATTTAAACCGTTTTGTTAAGCCTCTGCGACCTGCACATCTCTTCCAAGGGGCATTTAAACCGTCTTTTTAAGCTGCTGCGACCTGCATGTCTCTTCCAAGGGGCATTTAAACCATCGTGTTAAGCTACTGCGACCTCCACCGCTCTTCCAAGGGGCATTTAAACCATCTTGTTAAGCTACTGCGACCTGCACGTCTCTTCCAAGGGGGATTTAAACCGTCTTGTTAAGCTACTGTGACCTGCACGTCTCTTCCAAGGGCCATTTAAACCGTCTTGTTAAGCTACTGCGACCTGCACGTCTCTTCCAAGGGGCATTTAAACCGTCTTGTTAAGCTACTGCGACCTGCACGTCTCTTCCAAGGCGCATTTAAACCGTCTTTTTAAGCTACTGCGACTTGCACGTCTCTTCCAAGGGGCATTTAAACTGTCTTGTTAAGCTACTGCGACCTGCAAGTCTATTCTAAGGGGCATTTAAACCCTCTTGTTAAGATCCTGCGACCTGCACTTCTCTTCCAAGGGGGATTTAAACCGTCTTGTTAAGCAACTGCAACCTGCTCGTCTCTTCCAAGGGGCATTTAAACCGTCTTGTTAAGCAACTGTGACCTGCATGTCTCTTCCAAGGCCAATTTAAACCGTCTTGTTAAGCTACTGCGACATGCTCGTCTCTTCCAAGGGGCATTTAAACCTTCTTTTTAAGCTACTGCGACCTGTATGTCTCTTCCAAGGGGGATTTAAACCGTCTTGTTAAGCTACTGCTACCTGCACGTCTCTTCCAAGGGGCATTTAAACCATCTTGTTAAGCTACTGCTACCTGCACGTCTCTTCCAAGGGGCATTTAAACCGTCTTGTTAAGCTACTGCTACCTGCACGTCTCTTCCAAGGGGCATTTAAACCGTCTTGTTAAGCTACTGCAACCTGCATGTCTCTTCCAAGGGGAATTTAAACCATCTTGTTATGCTACTGCGACCTGCAGTTCTCTTCCATGGCGCATTTAAACCTTCTTTTTAAGCTCCTGCGACTTGATCGTCTCTTCCAAGGGGCATTTAAACCATCTTGTTAAGCTACTGTAACCTCCACCACTTTTCCAAGGGGCATTTAAACCGTCTTGTTAAGCTACTGCGACTTGCACGTCTCTTCCAAGGGGCTTTTAAACCGTCTTGTTAAGCTACTGCGACCTGCATGTCTCTTCCAAGGGTCATTTAAACCGTCTTGTTAAGCCTCGGCGACCTGCACGTCTCTTCCAAGTGGCATTTAAACCGTCTTTTTAAGCTGCTGCAACCTGCATGTCTCTTCCAAGGGGCATTTAATCCGTCTTGTTAAGCTACTGTAACTTGCAAGTCTCTGCCAAGGGGCATTTAAACCATCTTGTTAAGCTACTGTAACCTCCACCACTTTTCCACAGGGCATTTAAACCGTCTTGTTAAGCTACTGCGACCTGCACGTCTCTTCCAAGGGGCATTTAAACCGTCTTGTTAAGCTACTGCGACCTGCATGTCTCTTCCAAGGGGCATTTAAACTGTCTTGTTAAGCCTCTGTGACCTGCACGTCTTTTCCTAGGGGCATTTAAACAGTCTTATTAAGCTGCTTCGACCTGCATGTTTCTTCCAAGTGGCATTTAAACTGTCTTGTTAAGCTACTGCGACCTTCACCGCTCTTCAAAGGAGCATTTAAACTGTCTTGTTAAGCTACTGCGACCTGCACGTCTCTTCCAAGGGGCATTTATAACCTCTTGTTAAGTTCCTGCGACCTGCACGTCTCTTGAAAGGGGCATTTAAACCCTCTTGTAAAGCTACTGCGACCTGCACGTCTCTTCCAAGGGGCTTTTAAACTGTCTTGTTAAGCTACTGCGACCTCCAAGTCTCTTCCAAGGGTCATTTAAACCCTCTTGTTAAACTCCTGCGACATGCACGTCTCTTGAAAGGGGCATTTATACCTTCTTGTTAAGCTACTGTGACCTGCACGTCTCTTCCAAGGGGCATTTAAACTGTCTCATTAAGCTACTGCGACCTCCACCTCTCTTCCAAGGGGCATTTAAACCGTCTTATTAAGCTACTGCGACCTGCACATCTCTTCCAAGTCGCATTTAAATCGTCTTTTTAAGCTACTGTGACTTGAACTTCTCTTCCAAGGGGCAATTAAACCGTCTTGTTAAGCTACTGTAACCTCCACCACTTTTCCAAGGGGCATCTCAACAGTCTTGTTAAGCTACTGCTACCTGCACGTCTCTTCCAAGGGGCATTTAAACAGTCTTGTTAAGCTACTGCGACCTGCATGTCTCTTCCAAGGGGCATTTAAACCGTCTTGTTAAGCTACTGCGACCTCCACCGCTCTTCCAAGGGGCATTTAAACCATCTTGTTATGCTACTGCGACCTGCAGTTCTCTTCCATGGCGCATTTAAACCTTCTTTTTAAGCTCCTGCGACTTGATCGTCTCTTCCAAGGGGCATTTAAACCATCTTGTTAAGCTACTGTAACCTCCACCACTTTTCCAAGGAGCATTTAAACCGTCTTGTTAAGCCTCGGCGACCTGCACGTCTCTTCCAAGTGGCATTTAAACCGTCTTTTTAAGCTGCTGCAACCTGCATGTCTCTTCCAAGGGGCATTTAAACCATCGTGTTGAGCTTCTGCGACCTCCACCGCTCTTCCAAGGGGCATTTAAACCATCTTGTTAAGCTACTGCGACCTGCACATCTCTTCCAAGGGGCATTTAATCCGTCTTGTTAAGCTACTGTAACTTGCAAGTCTCTGTCAAGGGTCATTTAAACCATCTTGTTAAGCTACTGTAACCTCCACCACTTTTCCACGGGGCATTTAAACCGTCTTGTTAAGCTACTGCAACCTGCACGTCTCTTCCAAGGGGCATTTAAACCGTCTTGTTAAGCCTCTGCGACCTGCACGTCTTTTCCTAGGGGCATTTAAACAGTCTTGTTAAGCTGCTTCGACCTGCATCTTTCTTCCAAGTGGCATTTAAACTGTCTTGTTAAGCTACTGCGACCTTCACCGCTCTTCCAAGGAGCATTTAAACTGTCTTGTTAAGCTACTGCGACCTGCACGTCTCTTCCAAGGGGCATTTATAACCTCTTGTTAAGTTCCTGCGACCTGCACGTCTCTTGAAAGGGGCATTTAAACCCTCTTGTTAAGCTACTGCGACCTGCACGTCTCTTCCAAGGGGCTTTTAAACCGTCTTGTTAAGCTACTGCGACCTGCATGTCTCTTTCAAGGGGCATTTAAACCGTCTTGTTAAGCCTCGGCGACCTGCACGTCTCTTCCAAGTGGCATTTAAACCGTCTTTTTAAGCTGCTGCAAACTGCATGTCTCTTCCAAGGGGCATTTAAACCATCGTGTTAAGCTTCTGCGACCTCTACCGCTCTTCCCAGGGGCATTTAAACCATCTTATTAAGCTTCTGCGACCTGCACGTCTCTTCCATGGCGCATTTAAACAGTCTTTTTACGCTACTGTGACTTGAACGTCTCTTCCAAGGGGCATTTAAACCCTCTTATTAAGCTCCTGCGACCTGCTCGTCTCTTGAAAGGGGCATTTAAACCCTCTTGTTAAGCTACTGCGACCTGCACGTCTCTTCCAAGGGGCATTTAAACTGTCTTGTTAAGCTACTGCGACCTCCACCTCTCTTCCAAGGGGCATTTAAACTGTCTTATTAAGCTACTGCGACCTGCACATTTCTTCCAAGGCGCATTTAAACCGTCTTTTTAAGCTACTGTGACTTGAACGTCACTTCCAAGGGGCATTTAAACCGTCTTGTTAAGTTAATGTAACCTCCACCACTTTTCCAAGGGGCATCTCAACAGTCTTGTTAAGCTACTGCAACCTGCACGTCTCTTCAGAGGGGCATTTAAACAGTCTTGTTAAGCTACTGCGACCTGCATGTCTCTTCCAAGGGGCATTTAAACAGTCTTGTTAAGCTACTGCGACCTCCACCGCTCTTCCAAGGGGCATTTAAAGCATTTTGTTAAGCTAATGCGACCTGCACGTCTCTTCCAAGGGGCATTTAAACCCTCTTGTTAAGCTTCTGCGACCTGCACGTCTCTTGAAAGGGGCATTTAAACCCTCTTGTTAAGCTACTGCGACCTGCACGTCTCTTCCAAGGGGCATTTAAACTGTCTTGTGAAGCTACTGCGTCCTCCATCTCTCTTCCAAGGGGCATTTAAACCATCTTATTAAGCTACTGAGACCTGCACATCTCTTCGAAGGGGCATTTAAACCGTCTTATTAAGCTACTGCGACCTGCACGTCTCTTCCAAGGGGCATTTAAACTGTCTTGTTAAGCTACTGCGAACTGCACGTCTCTTCCAAGGGGCATTTAAACTGTCTTGTTAAGCCACTGCGACCTCCACCACTCTTCCTAGGGGCATTTAAACCGTCTTGTAAAGCTACTGCGACCTGCAAGCCTATTCCAAGGGGCATTTAAACTGTCTTGTTAAGCTACTGGGACCTGCACGTCTCTTCCAAGGGGGATTTAAACCATCTTGTTAAGCTACTACGACCTGCATGTCTCTTCCAAGGTGCATTTAAACCATCTTGTTAAGCTACTGTGACATACTCGTCTCTTCCAAGGGGCATCTAAACCGTCTTGTTAAGCTACTGTAACCTCCACCACTTTTCCAAGGGGCATTTAAACCGTCTTGTTAAGCTACTGCGACCTGCACGTCTCTTCCAAGGGGCATTTAAACCGTCTTGGTAAGGTACTGCGACCAGCAAACCTATTCCAAGGGGCATTTAAACCCTCTTGTTAAGCTACTGCGACCTGCACATCTCTTCCAAGGGGGATTTAAACCGTCATGTTCAGCTACTGCGACCTGCACGTCTCTTCCAAGGTGCATTTAAACCGTCTTTTTAAGCTACTGCGACCTGCACGTCTCTTCCAAGGTGCATTTAACCGTCTTGTTAATCTACTGTAACCTCCACCACCTTTCCATGGGGCATTTAAACCGTCTTGTTAAGATACTGCGACCTGCACGTCTCTTCCAAGGGGCATTTAGCCGTCTTGTTAAGCTGCTGCGACCAGCATGTCTCTTCCAAGGGGCATTTAAACCGTCTTGTTAAGCTGCTGCGACCTGCATGTCTCTTACAAGGGGCATTTAAACCTTCTTGTTAAGCTACTGCGACCTCCACCACACTTCCAATGGGCATTTAAACCGTCTTGTTAAGCTTCTGCGACCTGCACGTCTCTTCCAAGGGTCATTTAAACCGTCTTTTTAAGCTACTGCGACTTGCATGTCTGTTCCAAGGGGCATTTAAACTGTCTTGTTAAGCTACTGTAACCTCCACCACTTTTCCAAGGGGCATTTAAACTGTCTTGTTAAGCTACTGCGACCTGCATGTCTCTTCCAAGGGGCATTTAAACCATCTTGTTAAGCGACTGCTACCTGCGCGTCTCTTCCAAGGGGCATTTAAACCATCTTGTTAAGCTGCTGCGACCTGCATGTCTCTTCCAAGGGGCATTTAAACCGTCTTGTTAAGCTACTGCGACATCCACCGCACTTCCAAGGGGCATTTAAACGGTCTTGTTAAGCTACTGCGACCTGCGCGTCTCTTTCAAGGGGCATTTAAACTGTCTTCTTAAGCTACTGCGACCTCCACCGCTCTTCCAAGGGACATTTAAACCGTCTTGTTAAGATACTGCGCCCTGCACGTCTCTTCGAAGTGGCATTTAAACCGTCTTGTTCAGCTACTGCGACCTGCACGTCTCTTCCAAGGGGCATTTAAACTGTCTTGTTAAGCTACTGCGACCTCCACCTCTCTTCCAAGGGGCATTTAAATTGTCTTGGTAAGATACTGCGACCTGCACTTGTCTTCCAAGGTGCATTTAAACCGTCTTGTTAAGCTACTGCGACCTGCACGTCTGTTCCAAGGGGCATTTAAACTGTCTTGTTAAGCTACTGCAACCTCCACCTCTCTTCCATGGGGCATTTCAACAGTCTTTTTAAGCTACTGCGACCTGCATGTCTCTTCCAAGGGGCATTTAAACCGTCTTGTTAATCTACTGCGACCTGCATGTCTCTTCCAAGGGGCATTTGAACCGTCTTTTTAGGCTGCTGCGACCTGCATGTCTCTTCCAAGGGGCATTTAAACCGTCTGGTTAAACAACTGCGACCTGCACGTCTCTTCCAAGGGCATTTAAACCGTCTTGTTAAGCTACTGCGACCTGCAAGCCTCTTCCAAGGGGCATTTAAACTGTCTTGATAAGCTACTGCGACCTGCACGTCTCTTCCAAGGGGCATTTAAACCGTCTTGTTAAGCTACTGCGACCTGCATGTCTCTTCCAAGGGGCATTTAAACCGTCTTGTTAAGCTACTGGGACCTGCACGTCTCTTCCAAGGGGCATTTAAACCGTCTTGTTATGCTACTGTAATCTCCACCACTTTTCCAAGGGGCATTTAAACCGTCTTGTTAAGCTACTGCGACCTGCACGTTTCTTCCAAGGGGTCGTTTAAACCATCTTGTTAAGCTACTGTACTCTCCACCACTTTTCCAAGGGGCATTTCAACCGTCTTGTTAAGCTACTGCGACCTGCACGTCTCCTCCAAGGGGCATTTAAACCGTCTTGTTAAGCTACTGCGACCTGCATGTCTCCACCAAGGGGCATTTAAACTGTCTTGTTAAGCTACTGTGACCTGCACGTCTCTTCCAAGGGGCATTTAAACAGTCTTGATAAGCTGCTGCGACCTGCATGTCTCTTCCAAGGGGCATTTAAATAGTCTTGTTAAGCTACTGCGACCTGCACGTCTCTTCCAACGGCCATTTAAACCGTCTTGGTAAGCTACTGCGACCTGCAAGCCTCTTCCAAGGGGGATTTAAACCGTCTTGGTAAGCTACTGCGACCTGCAATCCTTCTCTAAGGGGCATTTAAACCATCTTGATAAGCTACTGCGAACTGCACGTCTCTTGCAAGGGGCATTTAAACCGTCTTTTTAAGCTACTGCGACCTGCACGTCTCTTCTAAGGTGCATTTAAACCATCTTGTTAAGCTACTGCGACCTGCACGTCTGTTCCAAGGGGCATTTAAACTGTCTTGTTAAGCTACTGCGACCTCCACCTCTCTTCCAAGGGGCATTTAAACCATCTTGTTAAGCTACTGCGACCTGCACGTCTGTTCCAAGGGGCATTTAAACTGTCTTGTTAAGCTACTGCAACCTCCACCTCTCTTCCAAGGGGCATTTAAACCGTCTTGTTAAGCTACTGCGACCTGCACGTCTCTTCCAAGGGGCATTTAATCCGTCTTGTTAAGCCACTGCGACCTGCATGTCTCTTCCAAGGGGCATTTGAACCGTCTTTTTAAGCTGCTGCGACCTGCATGTCTCTTCCAAGGTGCATTTAAACCGTCTTATTAAGCTACTGCGACCTGCACGTCTATTCCAAGGGGCATTTAAACTGTCTTGGTAAGCTACTGTGACTTGCAAGCCTATTCCAAGGGGCATTTAAACCGTCTTGTTAAGCAACTGCGACCTGCACATCTCTTCCAAGGGGCATTTAAACCGTCTTGTAAAGCTACTACGCCCTGCACGTCTCTTCCAAGGGGCATTTAAACAATCTTGTTAAGCCACTGAGACTGGCACGTCTCTTCCAAGGGCCATTTTAACCGTCTTGTTAAGCCACTGAGACTTGCATGTCTCTTCCAAGGGACATTTAAACCATCTTGTTAAGACACTGCGACCTGCACGTCTCTTCCACGGGGCACTTAAACCGTCTTGATAAGCCACTGCGAAATGCACGTCTTTCACAAGGGGCATTTAAACCATCTTGTTAAGCTACTGCGACCACCACTGCTCTTCCAAAGGGCATTTAAACAATCTTGTTAAGCTACTGTGACCTGCAAGCCTATTCCAAGGGGCATTTAAACCCTCTTGTTAAGCTACTGCTTCCTGCACGTCTCTTCCAAGGGGGATTTAAACCATCTTGTTAAGCTACTGCGACCTGCACGTCTCTTCCAAGGGGCATTTAAACCGTCTTGTTAAGCTACTGCGACCTGCACTTCGCTTCCAAGGGGCATTTAATTTGTCTTGTTAAGCTACTGCGACCTCCACCGCTTTTCCAAGTGGCACTTAATCCGTCTTGTTAAGCTACTGCGACCTGCACGTGTCTTCCAAGGGGCATTTAAACCGTCTTGTAAAGCTACTACGCCCTGCACGTCTCTTCCAAGGGGCATTTAAACAATCTTGTTAAGCCACTGAGACTTGCACGTCTCTTCCAAGGGGCATTTTAACCGTCTTGTTAAGCCACTGAGACTTGCATGTCTCTTCCAAGGGACATTTAAACCATCTTATTAAGACACTGCGACCTGCACGTCTCTTCCACGGGGCACTTAAACCGTCTTGTTAAGCCACTGCGACCTGCATGTCTCTTCCAAGGGGCATTTGAACCGTCTTTTTAAGCCGCTGCGACCTGCATGTCTCTTCCAAGGTGCATTTAAACCGTCTTATTAAGCTACTGCGACCTGCACGTCTATTCCAAGGGGCATTTAAACTGTCTTGGTAAGCTACTGTGACTTGCAAGCCTATTCCAAGGGGCATTTAAACCGTCTTGTTAAGCAACTGCGACCTGCACGTCTCTTCCAAGGTGCATTTAAACCGTCTTGTAAAGCTACTACGCCCTGCACGTCTCTTCCAAGGGGCATTTAAACAATCTTGTTAAGCCACTGAGACTTGCACGTCTCTTCCAAGGGGCATTTTAACCGTCTTGTTAAGCCACTGAGACTTGCATGTCTCTACCAAGGGACATTTAAACCATCTTGTTAAGACACTGCGACCTGCACGTCTCTTCCACGGGGCACTTAAACCGTCTTGATAAGCCACTGCGAAATGCACGTCTTTCAAAAGGGGCATTTAAACCATCTTGTTAAGCTACTGCGACCACCACCGCTCTTCCAAAGGGCATTTAAACAATCTTGTTAAGCTACTGTGACCTGCAAGCCTATTCCAAGGGGCATTTAAACCCTCTTGTTAAGCTACTGCGACCTGCACGTCTCTTCCAAGGGGGATTTAAACCATCTTGTTAAGCTACTGCGACCTGCACGTCTCTTCCAAGGGGCATTTAAACCGTCTTGTTAAGCTACTGCGACCTGCACTTCGCTTCCAAGGGGCATTTAATTTGTCTTGTTAAGCTACTGCGACCTCCACCGCTTTTCCAAGTGGCACTTAATCCGTCTTGTTAAGCTACTGCGACCTGCACGTGTCTTCCAAGGGGCATTTAAACCGTCTTGTTAAGCTACTGCGACATGCACGTCTCTTCCAAGGGACATTTAAACCGTCCTATAAAGCTACTGCGACCTGCACGTCTCTTCCAAGGGGGATTTAAACCGTCTTGTTAAGCTACTGTGACCTGCACGTCTCTTACAAGGGGCATTTAAACCGTCTTGTTAAGCTACTGCGACCTGCAAGCCTATTCCACGGGGCATTTAAACCCTCTTGTTAAGCTACTGCGACCTGCACTTCGCTTCCAAGGGGCATTTAAACTGTCTTGTTAAGCTACTGCGACCTCCACCGCTCTTCCAAGTGGCACTTAATCCGTCTTGTTAAGCTACTGCGACCTGCACGTCTCTTCCAAGGGGCATTTAAACCGTCTTGTTAAGCTACTGCGACATGCACGTCTCTTCCAAGGGACATTTAAACCGTCTTATTAAGCTACTGCGACCTATATGTCTCTTCCAAGGGGCATTTAAACCATCTTTTTAAGCCACTGCGACCTGCACGTCTCTACCAAGGGGCATTTAAACCGTCTTGTTAAACTGCTGCGAACTGCATGTCTCTTCCAATTGGCAATTAAACCATATTGTTAAGCTACTGCGACCTCCACCGCTCTTCCAAGGGGCATTTAAACTGTCTTGTTAAGCTACTGCAACCTGCTCGTCTCTTCCAAGGGGCATTTAAACCGTCTTGGTAAGCTACTGCGACCTGCAAGCCTATTCCAAGGGGCATTTAAACTGTCTTATTAAGCTACTGTGACCTGCACGTCTCTTCCAAGGGACATTTAAACTGTCTTGTTAAGCTACTGCGACCTCCACCGCTCTTGCAAATGGCATTTAAACCGTCTTGTTAAGCTACTGCGACCAGCACGTCTCTTCCAAGGGGCGTTTAAACAATCTTGTTAAGCTGCTGCGACCTGCATGTCTCTTCCAAGGGGCATTTAAACCGTCTTGTTAAGCTACTGCGACCTCCACCGCTCTTCCAAGGGGTCATTTAAACCGTCTTGTTAAGTTACTGCGACCTGCACGTCTCTTCCAAGGGCCATTTAAACCGTCTTGGTAAGCTACTGCGACCTGCACGTCTCTTGCAAGGGCCATTTAAACCGTCTTGGTAAGCTACTGCGACCTGCAAGCCTCTTCCAAGGGGAATTTATACCGTCTTGTTAAGCTACTGCGACAAGCACTTCTTTTGCAAGGGGCATATAAAACATCTTGTTAAGCTACTGCGACCTGCACGTTTTTTCCAAGGGGCATTTAAACCGTCTTGTTAAGCTACTGCGACCTCCACCGCTCTTCCAAGTGGCATTTAAACCATCTTGCTAAGCTACTGCGACCTGCACGTCTCTTCCAAGAGGCATTTAAACCGTCTTGTTAAGCTACTGCGACCTGCACGTCTCTTGCAAGGGGCATTTAATCTGTCTTGTTAAGCTTCTGCGACCTGCACGTCTCTTTCAAGCGGCATTTAAACTGTCTTGTTAAGCTACTGCGACCTGCACGTCTCTTCCAAGGGGCATTTAAACCATCTTGTTAAGCTACTGCGACCTGCACGTCTCTTCCAAGGGGCATTTAAACCGTCTTTTTAAGCTACTGTAACCTCCACCACTTTTCCAAGTGGCATTTAAACCGTCTTGCTAAGCTACTCCGACCTGCACGTCTCTTCCAAGGGGCATTTAAACCGTCTTGTTAAGCTACTGCGACATGCACGTCTCTTCCAAGGGGCATTTAAACAGTCTTGTTAAGCTGCTGCTACCTGAATGTGTCTTCCAAGGGGCATTTAAACTGTCTTGTTAAGCTACTGAGACCTTCACCGCTCTTCCAAGGGGCATTTAAACTGTCTTGTTAAGCTACTGTGACCTGCACGTCTCTTCCAAAGGGCATTTAAACCATCTTGTTAAGCTACTGAGACCTGCTCGTCTCTTCCAAGGGGCATTTAAACCGTCTTGGAAAGCTACTGCGAACTGCACGTCTCTTCCAAGGGCCATTTAAACCTTCTTGTTAAGCTACTGTAACCTCCAGCACTTTTCCAAGGGGCATTTAAACCGTCCTGTTAAGCTACTGCGACCTGCACGTCTCTTCAATGGGGCATTTAAACCGTCTTGTTAAGCTACTGCGACCTGCACGTCTCTTACAAGGCGCATTTAAACCGACTTTTTAAGCTACTGCGACTTGCACGTCTCTTCCAAGGGACATTTAAACCCTCTTGTTAAGCTACTGCGACCTGCACGTCTCCTCCTTGGGGCATTTAAACCGTCTTGTTAAGCTACTGCGACCTGCATGTCTCTACCAAGGGACATTTAAACCATCTTGTTAAGCTACTGCGACCTGCACGTCTCTTCCAAGGGGCATTTAAACTGTCTTGTTAAGCTACTGCGACATCCACCGCTCTTTCAAGGGGCATTTAAACTATCTTGATAAGCTACTGTGACCTGCACGTCTCTTCCAAGGGCCATTTAAACCGTCTTGGTAAGCTACTGCGAACTGCACGTGTCTTCCAAGGGGCATTTAATCCTTCTTGTTAAGCTACTGTAACCTCCAGCACTTTTCCAAGGGGCATTTAAACCGTCCTGTTAAGCTACTGCGACGTGCACGTCTCTTCAATGGGGCATTTGAACCGTCTTGTTAAGCTACTGCGACCTGTATGTCTCTACCAAGGGGCATTTAAACCGTCTTGTTAAGCTACTGCGACCTGCACTTCTCTTCCAAGGGACATTTAAACCGTCTTGGTAAGCTACTGCGAACTGCACGTCTCTTCCAAGGGGCATTTAAATCGTCTTGTTAAGCTACTGCGACTTGCACGTCTCTTCCAAGGGGCATTTAAACCTTCTTGTTAAGCTACTGTAACCTCCAGCACTTTTCCAAGGGGCATTTAAACCGTCTTGTTAAGCTACTGCGACCTGCACGTCTCTTCAATGGGGCATTTGAACCGTCTTGTTAAGCTACTGCGACCTGCACGTCTCTTCCAAGCGGCATTTAAACAGTCTTGTTTAGCTAATGCGAACTGCACGTCTCTTCCAAGGGGCATTTAAACTGTCTTGTTAAGCTACTGCGACCTACACCGCTCTTCCAAGGGGCATTTAAACCATCGTGTTAAGCTACTGCGACCTGCACGTCTCTTCCAAGGGGCATTTAAACCTTCTTGTTAAGCTACTGCGACCAGCACGTATCTTCCAAGGGGCAATTAAACCGTCTTGGTAAGCTTCTACGACCTGCAAGCCTCTTCCAAGGGGTATTTACACCCTCTTGTTAAGCTACTGCGACCTACACGTCTCTTCCAAGGGGCATTTAAACCATCTTGGTAAGCTACTGTGACCTGCTCGTCTCTTCCAAGGGGCATTTAAACCGTCTTGTTAAGCTACTGCGACCTGCACGTCTCTTCAAAGGGGCATTTAAACCGTCTTGGTAAGCTACTGCTAACTGCAAGACTCTTCCAAGGGTCATTTAAACACTCTTGTTAAGCTACTGCGAACTGCACGTCTCTTCCAAGGGGGATTTAAACTGTCTTGTTAAGCCTCTGCGACTTGCACGTCTCTTCCAAGGGTCATTTAAACACTCTTGTTAAGCTACTGCGACCTGCACTTCTCTTCCAAGGGGCATTTAAACAGTCTTGTTCAGCTACTGCGACCTGCATGTCTCTTCCAAGGGGCATTTAAACTGTCTTCTTAAGCTACTGCGACATCCACCGCTCTTTCAAGGGGCATTTAAACTGTCTTGGTAAGCTACTGGGACTTGCAAGCCTCTTCCAAGGGGCATTTAAACCGTCTTGTTAAGCTACTGTGACCTCCACCGCTCTTCCAAGGGGCACTTAAACTGTCTTATTAAGCTACTGCGACCTGAAAGCCTCTTCCAAGGGGCATTTAAACAGTCTTGTTAAGCTGCTGCGACCTGCATGTCTCTTCCAAGGGGCATTTAAGCTGTCTTGTTAAGCTACTGCAACCTCCACCGCTCTTCCAAGGGGCATTTAAACTGTCTTATTAAGCTACTGCGACCTGCTCGTCTCTTCCAAGGGGCATTTAAACCATTTTGTTAAGATACTGCGACCTGCATGTCTCTTCCAAGGGGCATTTAAACCGTCTTTTTAAGCTACTGTAACCTCCACCACTTTTCCAAGTGGCATTTAAACCGTCTTGCTAAGCTACTCCGACCTGCACGTCTCTTCCAAGGCGCATTTAAACCATCTTTTTAATCTACTGCGACTTGCACGTCTCTTCCAAGGGGCATTTAAACCGTATTGTTAAACTACTGCGACATGCACGTCTCTTCCAAGGGGCATTTAAACAATCTTGTTAAGCTGCTGCTACCTGAATGTGTCTTCCAAGGGGCATTTAAACTGTCTTGTTAAGCTACTGAGACCTTCACCGCTCTTCCAAGGGGCATTTAAACTGTCTTGTTAAGCTACTGTGACCTGCACGTCTCTTCAAAGGGGCATTTAAACCATCTTGTTAAGCTACTGAGACCTGCTCGTCTCTTCCAAGGGGCATTTAATCCGTCTTGTTAAGCTACTGCGACCTGCACGTCTCTTACAAGGCGCATTTAAACCGACTTTTTAAGCTACTGCGACTTGCACGTCTCTTCCAAGGGACATTTAAACCGTCTTGTTAAGCTACTGCGACCTGCACGTCTCCTCCTTGGGGCATTTAAACCGTCTTGTTAAGCTACTGCGACCTGCATGTCTCTACCAAGGGACATTTAAACCGTCTTGTTAAGCTACTGCGACCTGCACGTCTCTTCCAAGGGGCATTTAAACTGTCTTGTTAAGCTACTGCGACATCCACCGCTCTTTCAAGGGGCATTTAAACTATCTTGATAAGCTACTGTGACCTGCACGTCTCTTCCACGGTGCATTTAAATCATCTTGGTAAGCTACTGTGACCTGCACGTCTCTTCCATGGGGCATTTAAACCTTCTTTTCAAGCTACTGCGAACTGCACGTCTCTTCCATGGGGCATTTAAATCGTTTTGGTAAGCTACTGCGACCTGCTCGTCTCTTCCAAGGGGCATTTAAACCGTCTTGTTAAGCTACTGCATCCTGCACGTCTCTTCCAAGGGGCATTTAAACTGTCTTGTTAAGCTACTGCGACCTGCATGTCTCTACCAAGGGGCATTTAAACCGTCTTTTTAAGCCACTGCGACCTCCACCGCTCTTCCTAGGGGCATTTAAACGTCTTGTTAAGTTACTACGACCCACACTTCTCTTCGAAGGGTCATTTAAACCGTCTTGGTAGGCTACTGCGACCAGCAAGTCTTTTCCAAGGGGCATTTATACCGTCTTGTTAAGCTTCTACGACCTGCATGTCTCTTCCAAGGGGCATTTAAAACATCTTGTTAAGCTACTGCGACCTCCACCGATCATCCAAGGGGCATTTAAACCATCTTGTTAAGCTACTGCGACCTGCACGTCTCTTGCAAGGGGCATTTAAAGCGTCTTGTTAAGCTACTGCGACCTGCACGTCTCTTCCAAGTGGTATTTAAATCGTCTTGTTAAGCTACTGCGACATGCACGTCTCTTCCAAGGGGCATTTAAACCGTCTTATTAAGCTACTGCGACCTGCATGTCTCTTCCAAGGGGCATTTAAACTGTCTTGTTAAGCTACTGCGACCTCCACCTCTAATCCAAGGGGCAATTCAACCGTCTTGTTAAGCTACTGCGACCTGCACGTCTCTTCCAAGGGGCATTTAAACCGTCTTGTTAAGCTTCTGCGACCTGCATGTCTCTTCCAAGGGGCAATTAAACCGTCTTGTTAAGCTTCTGCGACCTGCATGTCTCTTCCAAGGGGCATTTAAAACGCTTTATTAAGCTACTGCGACCTGCATGTCTCTGTTAAAGGGCATTTAAAACGCTTTGTTAAGCTACTGCGACCTGCATGTCTCTTCCAAGGGGCATTTAAACCGTCTTTTTAAGCTACTGCGACCTGCACGTCTCTTCCAAGGGGCAGTTAAACTGTCTTGTTAAGCTACTGCGACCTCCACCTCTCTTCCAAGGGTCATTTAAACCATCTTGTTAAGCTACTGCGACCTGCTCGTCTCTTCCAAGGGGCATTTAAACCGTCTTTTTAAGCTACTGCGACTTGAACGTCTCTTCCAAGGGGCATTTAAACAGTCTTGTTAAGCTACTGTAACCTCCACCACTTTTCCAAGGGGCATCTAAACTGTCTTGTTATGCTACTGCGACCAGCAAGTCTCTTCCAAGGGGCATTTAAACAGACTTGTTAAGCTACTGCGACCTGCATGTCTCTTCCAAGGGGCATTTAAACCGTCTTGTTAAGCTACTGCGACCTGCACGGCTCTTCCAAGGGGCATTTAAACCATCTTGTTAAGCTGCTGCGACCTGCAAGTCTCTTCCAAGGCGCATTTAAATCGTCTTTTTAAGCTACTGTGACTTGAACTTCTCTTCCAAGGGGCAATTAAACCGTCTTGTTAAGCTACTGTAACCTCCACCACTTTTCCAAGGGGCATCTCAACAGTCTTGTTAAGCTACTGCTACCTGCACGTCTCTTCCAAGGGGCATTTAAACAGTCTTGTTAAGCTACTGCGACCTGCATGTCTCTTCCAATGGGCATTTAAACCGTCTTGTTAAGCTACTGCGACCTTCACCGCTCTTCCAAGGGGCATTTAAACCATCTTGTTAAGCTACTGCGACCTGCACGTCTCTTCCAAGGGGCATTTAAACCCTCTTGTTAAGCTACTGCGACCTGCATGTCTCTTCCAAGGGGCATTTAAACCGTCTTGTTAAGCTACTGCGACCTCCTCCTCTATTCCAAGGGGCATTTAAAGCGTCTTGTTAAGCTTCTGCGACGTGCACTTCTCTTCCAAGGCGCATTTAAACCTTCTTTTTAAGCTCCTGCGACTTGATCGTCTCTTCCAAGGGGCATTTAAACCATCTTGTTAAGCTACTGTAACCTCCACCACTTTTCCAAGGGGCATTTAAACCGTCTTTTAAGCTACTGCGACTTGCACTTCTCTTCCAAGGGGCTTTTAAACTGTCTTGTTAAGCTGCGGCGACCTGCATGCCTCTTCCAAGAGTCATTTAAACCGTTTTGTTAAGCCTCTGCGACCTGCACATCTCTTCCAAGGGGCATTTAAACCGTCTTTTTAAGCTGCTGCGACCTGCATGTCTCTTCCAAGGGGCATTTAAACCATCGTGTTAAGCTACTGCGACCTCCACCGCTCTTCCAAGGGGCATTTAAACCATCTTGTTAAGCTACTGCGACCTGCACGTCTCTTCCAAGGGGGATTTAAACCGTCTTGTTAAGCTACTGTGACCTGCACGTCTCTTCCAAGGGCCATTTAAACCGTCTTGTTAAGCTACTGCGACCTGCACTTCTCTTCCAAGGGGCATTTAAACCGTCTTGTTAAGCTACTGCGACCTGCATGTCTCTTCCAAGGCGCATTTAAACCGTCTTTTTAAGCTACTGCGACTTGCACGTCTCTTCCAAGGGGCATTTAAACTGTCTTGTTAAGCTACTGCGACCTGCAAGTCTATTCTAAGGGGCATTTAAACCCTCTTGTTAAGATCCTGCGACCTGCACTTCTCTTCCAAGGGGGATTTAAACCGTCTTGTTAAGCAACTGCAACCTGCTCGTCTCTTCCAAGGGGCATTTAAACCGTCTTGTTAAGCAACTGTGACCTGCATGTCTCTTCCAAGGCCAATTTAAACCGTCTTGTTAAGCTACTGCGACATGCTCGTCTCTTCCAAGGGGCATTTAAACCTTCTTTTTAAGCTACTGCGACCTGCATGTCTCTTCCAAGGGGGATTTAAACCGTCTTGTTAAGCTACTGCTACCTGCACGTCTCTTCCAAGGGGCATTTAAACCATCTTGTTAAGCTACTGCTACCTGCACGTCTCTTCCAAGGGGCATTTAAACCGTCTTGTTAAGCTACTGCTACCTGCACGTCTCTTCCAAGGGGCATTTAAACCGTCTTGTTAAGCTACTGCGACCTGCATGTCTCTTCCAAGGGGAATTTAAACCATCTTGTTATGCTACTGCGACCTGCAGTTCTCTTCCATGGCGCATTTAAACCTTCTTTTTAAGCTCCTGCGACTTGATCGTCTCTTCCAAGGGGCATTTAAACCATCTTGTTAAGCTACTGTAACCTCCACCACTTTTCCAAGGGGCATTTAAACCGTCTTGTTAAGCTACTGCGACTTGCACGTCTCTTCCAAGGGGCTTTTAAACCGTCTTGTTAAGCTACTGCGACCTGCATGTCTCTTCCAAGGGTCATTTAAACCGTCTTGTTAAGCCTCGGCGACCTGCACGTCTCTTCCAAGTGGCATTTAAACCGTCTTTTTAAGCTGCTGCAACCTGCATGTCTCTTCCAAGGGGCATTTAAACTATCGTGTTAAGCTTCTGCGACCTCCACCGCTCTTCCAAGGGGCATTTAAACCATCTTGTTAAGCTACTGCGACCTGCACATCTCTTCCAAGGGGCATTTAATCCGTCTTGTTAAGCTACTGTAACTTGCAAGTCTCTGCCAAGGGGCATTTAAACCATCTTGTTAAGCTACTGTAACCTCCACCACTTTTCCACAGGGCATTTAAACCGTCTTGTTAAGCTACTGCGACCTGCAAGTCTCTTCCAAGGCGCATTTAAATCGTCTTTTTAAGCTACTGTGACTTGAACTTCTCTTCCAAGGGGCAATTAAACCGTCTTGTTAAGCTACTGTAACCTCCACCACTTTTCCAAGGGGCATCTCAACAGTCTTGTTAAGCTACTGCTACCTGCACGTCTCTTCCAAGGGGCATTTAAACAGTCTTGTTAAGCTACTGCGACCTGCATGTCTCTTCCAATGGGCATTTAAACCGTCTTGTTAAGCTACTGCGACCTTCACCGCTCTTCCAAGGGGCATTTAAACCATCTTGTTAAGCTACTGCGACCTGCACGTCTCTTCCAAGGGGCATTTAAACCCTCTTGTTAAGCTACTGCGACCTGCATGTCTCTTCCAAGGGGCATTTAAACTGTCTTGTTAAGCTACTGCGACCTCCTCCTCTATTCCAAGGGGCATTTAAAGCGTCTTGTTAAGCTTCTGCGACCTGCACTTCTCTTCCAAGGCGCATTTAAACCTTCTTTTTAAGCTCCTGCGACTTGATCGTCTCTTCCAAGGGGCATTTAAACCATCTTGTTAAGCTACTGTAACCTCCACCACTTTTCCAAGGGGCATTTAAACCGTCTTTTAAGCTACTGCGACTTGCACTTCTCTTCCAAGGGGCTTTTAAACTGTCTTGTTAATTTGCGGCGACCTGCATGCCTCTTCCAAGAGTCATTTAAACCGTTTTGTTAAGCCTCTGCGACCTGCACATCTCTTCCAAGGGGCATTTAAACCGTCTTTTTAAGCTGCTGCGACCTGCATGTCTCTTCCAAGGGGCATTTAAACCATCGTGTTAAGCTACTGCGACCTCCACCGCTCTTCCAAGGGGCATTTAAACCATCTTGTTAAGCTACTGCGACCTGCACGTCTCTTCCAAGGGGGATTTAAACCGTCTTGTTAAGCTACTGTGACCTGCACGTCTCTTCCAAGGGCCATTTAAACCGTCTTGTTAAGCTACTGCGACCTGCACGTCTCTTCCAAGGGGCATTTAAACCGTCTTGTTAAGCTACTGCGACCTGCACGTCTCTTCCAAGGCGCATTTAAACCGTCTTTTTAAGCTACTGCGACTTGCACGTCTCTTCCAAGGGGCATTTAAACTGTCTTGTTAAGCTACTGCGACCTGCAAGTCTATTCTAAGGGGCATTTAAACCCTCTTGTTAAGATCCTGCGACCTGCACTTCTCTTCCAAGGGGGATTTAAACCGTCTTGTTAAGCAACTGCAACCTGCTCGTCTCTTCCAAGGGGCATTTAAACCGTCTTGTTAAGCAACTGTGACCTGCATGTCTCTTCCAAGGCCAATTTAAACCGTCTTGTTAAGCTACTGCGACATGCTCGTCTCTTCCAAGGGGCATTTAAACCTTCTTTTTAAGCTACTGCGACCTGCATGTCTCTTCCAAGGGGGATTTAAACCGTCTTGTTAAGCTACTGCTACCTGCACGTCTCTTCCAAGGGGCATTTAAACCATCTTGTTAAGCTACTGCTACCTGCACGTCTCTTCCAAGGGGCATTTAAACCGTCTTGTTAAGCTACTGCTACCTGCACGTCTCTTCCAAGGAGCATTTAAACCGTCTTGTTAAGCTACTGCGACCTGCATGTCTCTTCCAAGGGGAATTTAAACCATCTTGTTATGCTACTGCGACCTGCAGTTCTCTTCCATGGCGCATTTAAACCTTCTTTTTAAGCTCCTGCGACTTGATCGTCTCTTCCAAGGGGCATTTAAACCATCTTGTTAAGCTACTGTAACCTCCACCACTTTTCCAAGGGGCATTTAAACCGTCTTGTTAAGCTACTGCGACTTGCACGTCTCTTCCAAGGGGCTTTTAAACCGTCTTGTTAAGCTACTGCGACCTGCATGTCTCTTCCAAGGGTCATTTAAACCGTCTTGTTAAGCCTCGGCGACCTGCACGTCTCTTCCAAGTGGCATTTAAACCGTCTTTTTAAGCTGCTGCAACCTGCATGTCTCTTCCAAGGGGCATTTAATCCGTCTTGTTAAGCTACTGTAACTTGCAAGTCTCTGCCAAGGGGCATTTAAACCATCTTGTTAAGCTACTGTAACCTCCACCACTTTTCCACAGGGCATTTAAACCGTCTTGTTAAGCTACTGCGACCTGCACGTCTCTTCCAAGGGGCATTTAAACCGTCTTGTTAAGCTACTGCGACCTGCATGTCTCTTCCAAGGGGCATTTAAACTGTCTTGTTAAGCCTCTGCGACCTGCACGTCTTTTCCTAGGGGCATTTAAACAGTCTTATTAAGCTGCTTCGACCTGCATGTTTCTTCCAAGTGGCATTTAAACTGTCTTGTTAAGCTACTGCGACCTTCACCGCTCTTCAAAGGAGCATTTAAACTGTCTTGTTAAGCTACTGCGACCTGCACGTCTCTTCCAAGGGGCATTTATAACCTCTTGTTAAGTTCCTGCGACCTGCACGTCTCTTCCAAGTGGCATTTAAACCGTCTTTTTAAGCTGCTGCAACCTGCATGTCTCTTCCAAGGGGCATTTAAACTATCGTGTTAAGCTTCTGCGACCTCCACCGCTCTTCCAAGGGGCATTTAAACCATCTTGTTAAGCTACTGCGACCTGCACATCTCTTCCAAGGGGCATTTAATCCGTCTTGTTAAGCTACTGTAACTTGCAAGTCTCTGCCAAGGGGCATTTAAACCATCTTGTTAAGCTACTGTAACCTCCACCACTTTTCCACAGGGCATTTAAACCGTCTTGTTAAGCTACTGCGACCTGCAAGTCTCTTCCAAGGCGCATTTAAATCGTCTTTTTAAGCTACTGTGACTTGAACTTCTCTTCCAAGGGGCAATTAAACCGTCTTGTTAAGCTACTGTAACCTCCACCACTTTTCCAAGGGGCATCTCAACAGTCTTGTTAAGCTACTGCTACCTGCACGTCTCTTCCAAGGGGCATTTAAACAGTCTTGTTAAGCTACTGCGACCTGCATGTCTCTTCCAATGGGCATTTAAACCGTCTTGTTAAGCTACTGCGACCTTCACCGCTCTTCCAAGGGGCATTTAAACCATCTTGTTAAGCTACTGCGACCTGCACGTCTCTTCCAAGGGGCATTTAAACCCTCTTGTTAAGCTACTGCGACCTGCATGTCTCTTCCAAGGGGCATTTAAACTGTCTTGTTAAGCTACTGCGACCTCCTCCTCTATTCCAAGGGGCATTTAAAGCGTCTTGTTAAGCTTCTGCGACCTGCACTTCTCTTCCAAGGCGCATTTAAACCTTCTTTTTAAGCTCCTGCGACTTGATCGTCTCTTCCAAGGGGCATTTAAACCATCTTGTTAAGCTACTGTAACCTCCACCACTTTTCCAAGGGGCATTTAAACCGTCTTTTAAGCTACTGCGACTTGCACTTCTCTTCCAAGGGGCTTTTAAACTGTCTTGTTAAGCTGCGGCGACCTGCATGCCTCTTCCAAGAGTCATTTAAACCGTTTTGTTAAGCCTCTGCGACCTGCACATCTCTTCCAAGGGGCATTTAAACCGTCTTTTTAAGCTGCTGCGACCTGCATGTCTCTTCCAAGGGGCATTTAAACCATCGTGTTAAGCTACTGCGACCTCCACCGCTCTTCCAAGGGGCATTTAAACCATCTTGTTAAGCTACTGCGACCTGCACGTCTCTTCCAAGGGGGATTTAAACCGTCTTGTTAAGCTACTGTGACCTGCACGTCTCTTCCAAGGGCCATTTAAACCGTCTTGTTAAGCTACTGCGACCTGCACGTCTCTTCCAAGGGGCATTTAAACCGTCTTGTTAAGCTACTGCGACCTGCACGTCTCTTCCAAGGCGCATTTAAACCGTCTTTTTAAGCTACTGCGACTTGCACGTCTCTTCCAAGGGGCATTTAAACTGTCTTGTTAAGCTACTGCGACCTGCAAGTCTATTCTAAGGGGCATTTAAACCCTCTTGTTAAGATCCTGCGACCTGCACTTCTCTTCCAAGGGGGATTTAAACCGTCTTGTTAAGCAACTGCAACCTGCTCGTCTCTTCCAAGGGGCATTTAAACCGTCTTGTTAAGCAACTGTGACCTGCATGTCTCTTCCAAGGCCAATTTAAACCGTCTTGTTAAGCTACTGCGACATGCTCGTCTCTTCCAAGGGGCATTTAAACCTTCTTTTTAAGCTACTGCGACCTGCATGTCTCTTCCAAGGGGGATTTAAACCGTCTTGTTAAGCTACTGCTACCTGCACGTCTCTTCCAAGGGGCATTTAAACCATCTTGTTAAGCTACTGCTACCTGCACGTCTCTTCCAAGGGGCATTTAAACCGTCTTGTTAAGCTACTGCTACCTGCACGTCTCTTCCAAGGAGCATTTAAACCGTCTTGTTAAGCTACTGCGACCTGCATGTCTCTTCCAAGGGGAATTTAAACCATCTTGTTATGCTACTGCGACCTGCAGTTCTCTTCCATGGCGCATTTAAACCTTCTTTTTAAGCTCCTGCGACTTGATCGTCTCTTCCAAGGGGCATTTAAACCATCTTGTTAAGCTACTGTAACCTCCACCACTTTTCCAAGGGGCATTTAAACCGTCTTGATAAGCTACTGCGACTTGCACGTCTCTTCCAAGGGGCTTTTAAACCGTCTTGTTAAGCTACTGCGACCTGCATGTCTCTTCCAAGGGTCATTTAAACCGTCTTGTTAAGCCTCGGCGACCTGCACGTCTCTTCCAAGTGGCATTTAAACCGTCTTTTTAAGCTGCTGCAACCTGCATGTCTCTTCCAAGGGGCATTTAATCCGTCTTGTTAAGCTACTGTAACTTGCAAGTCTCTGCCAAGGGGCATTTAAACCATCTTGTTAAGCTACTGTAACCTCCACCACTTTTCCACAGGGCATTTAAACCGTCTTGTTAAGCTACTGCGACCTGCACGTCTCTTCCAAGGGGCATTTAAACCGTCTTGTTAAGCTACTGCGACCTGCATGTCTCTTCCAAGGGGCATTTAAACTGTCTTGTTAAGCCTCTGCGACCTGCACGTCTTTTCCTAGGGGCATTTAAACAGTCTTATTAAGCTGCTTCGACCTGCATGTTTCTTCCAAGTGGCATTTAAACTGTCTTGTTAAGCTACTGCGACCTTCACCGCTCTTCAAAGGAGCATTTAAACTGTCTTGTTAAGCTACTGCGACCTGCACGTCTCTTCCAAGGGGCATTTATAACCTCTTGTTAAGTTCCTGCGACCTGCACGTCTCTTGAAAGGGGCATTTAAACCCTCTTGTAAAGCTACTGCGACCTGCACGTCTCTTCCAAGGGGCTTTTAAACCGTCTTGTTAAGCTACTGCGACCTCCAAGTCTCTTCCAAGGGTCATTTAAACCCTCTTGTTAAACTCCTGCGACATGCACGTCTCTTGAAAGGGGCATTTATACCTTCTTGTTAAGCTACTGTGACCTGCACGTCTCTTCCAAGGGGCATTTAAACTGTCTCATTAAGCTACTGCGACCTCCACCTCTCTTCCAAGGGGCATTTAAACCGTCTTATTAAGCTACTGCGACCTGCACATCTCTTCCAAGTCGCATTTAAATCGTCTTTTTAAGCTACTGTGACTTGAACTTCTCTTCCAAGGGGCAATTAAACCGTCTTGTTAAGCTACTGTAACCTCCACCACTTTTCCAAGGGGCATCTCAACAGTCTTGTTAAGCTACTGCTACCTGCACGTCTCTTTCAAGGGGCATTTAAACAGTCTTGTTAAGCTACTGCGACCTGCATGTCTCTTCCAAGGGGCATTTAAACCGTCTTGTTAAGCTACTGCGACCTCCACCGCTCTTCCAAGGGGCATTTAAACCATCTTGTTATGCTACTGCGACCTGCAGTTCTCTTCCATGGCGCATTTAAACCTTCTTTTTAAGCTCCTGCGACTTGATCGTCTCTTCCAAGGGGCATTTAAACCATCTTGTTAAGCTACTGTAACCTCCACCACTTTTCCAAGGAGCATTTAAACCGTCTTGTTAAGCCTCGGCGACCTGCACGTCTCTTCCAAGTGGCATTTAAACCGTCTTTTTAAGCTGCTGCAACCTGCATGTCTCTTCCAAGGGGCATTTAAACCATCGTGTTGAGCTTCTGCGACCTCCACCGCTCTTCCAAGGGGCATTTAAACCATCTTGTTAAGCTACTGCGACCTGCACATCTCTTCCAAGGGGCATTTAATCCGTCTTGTTAAGCTACTGTAACTTGCAAGTCTCTGTCAAGGGGCATTTAAACCATCTTGTTAAGCTACTGTAACCTCCACCACTTTTCCACGGGGCATTTAAACCGTCTTGTTAAGCTACTGCAACCTGCACGTCTCTTCCAAGGGGCATTTAAACCGTCTTGTTAAGCCTCTGCGACCTGCACGTCTTTTCCTAGGGGCATTTAAACAGTCTTGTTAAGCTGCTTCGACCTGCATCTTTCTTCCAAGTGGCATTTAAACTGTCTTGTTAAGCTACTGCGACCTTCACCGCTCTTCCAAGGAGCATTTAAACTGTCTTGTTAAGCTACTGCGACCTGCACGTCTCTTCCAAGGGGCATTTATAACCTCTTGTTAAGTTCCTGCGACCTGCACGTCTCTTGAAAGGGGCATTTAAACCCTCTTGTTAAGCTACTGCGACCTGCACGTCTCTTCCAAGGGGCTTTTAAACCGTCTTGTTAAGCTACTGCGACCTGCATGTCTCTTTCAAGGGGCATTTAAACCGTCTTGTTAAGCCTCGGCGACCTGCACGTCTCTTCCAAGTGGCATTTAAACCGTCTTTTTAAGCTGCTGCAAACTGCATGTCTCTTCCAAGGGGCATTTAAACCATCATGTTAAGCTTCTGCGACCTCTACCGCTCTTCCAAGGGGCATTTAAACCATCTTATTAAGCTTCTGCGACCTGCACGTCTCTTCCATGGCGCATTTAAACAGTCTTTTTACGCTACTGTGACTTGAACGTCTCTTCCAAGGGGCATTTAAACCCTCTTATTAAGCTCCTGCGACCTGCTCGTCTCTTGAAAGGGGCATTTAAACCCTCTTGTTAAGCTACTGCGACCTGCACGTCTCTTCCAAGGGGCATTTAAACTGTCTTGTTAAGCTACTGCGACCTCCACCTCTCTTCCAAGGGGCATTTAAACTGTCTTATTAAGCTACTGCGACCTGCACATTTCTTGCAAGGCGCATTTAAACCGTCTTTTTAAGCTACTGTGACTTGAACGTCACTTCCTAGGGGCATTTAAACCGTCTTGTTAAGTTAATGTAACCTCCACCACTTTTCCAAGGGGCATCTCAACAGTCTTGTTAAGCTACTGCAACCTGCACGTCTCTTCAGAGGGGCATTTAAACAGTCTTGTTAAGCTACTGCGACCTGCATGTCTCTTCCAAGGGGCATTTAAACAGTCTTGTTAAGCTACTGCGACCTCCACCGCTCTTCCAAGGGGCATTTAAAGCATTTTGTTAAGCTAATGCGACCTGCACGTCTCTTCCAAGGGGCATTTAAACCCTCTTGTTAAGCTTCTGCGACCTGCACGTCTCTTGAAAGGGGCATTTAAACCCTCTTGTTAAGCTACTGCGACCTGCACGTCTCTTCCAAGGGGCATTTAAACTGTCTTGTGAAGCTACTGCGTCCTCCATCTCTCTTCCAAGGGGCATTTAAACCATCTTATTAAGCTACTGAGACCTGCACATCTCTTCGAAGGGGCATTTAAACCGTCTTATTAAGCTACTGCGACCTGCACGTCTCTTCCAAGGGGCATTTAAACTGTCTTGTTAAGCTGCTGCGAACTGCACGTCTCTTCCAAGGGGCATTTAAACTGTCTTGTTAAGCCACTGCGACCTCCACCACTCTTCCTAGGGGCATTTAAACCGTCTTGTAAAGCTACTGCGACCTGCAAGCCTATTCCAAGGGGCATTTAAACACTCTTGTTAAGCTACTGGGACCTGCACGTCTCTTCCAAGGGGGATTTAAACCATCTTGTTAAGCTACTACGACCTGCATGTCTCTTCCAAGGTGCATTTAAACCATCTTGTTAAGCTACTGTGACATACTCGTCTCTTCCAAGGGGCATCTAAACCGTCTTGTTAAGCTACTGTAACCTCCACCACTTTTCCAAGGGGCATTTAAACCGTCTTGTTAAGCTACTGCGACCTGCACGTCTCTTCCAAGGGGCATTTAAACCGTCTTGGTAAGGTACTGCGACCAGCAAACCTATTCCAAGGGGCATTTAAACCCTCTTGTTAAGCTACTGCGACCTGCACATCTCTTCCAAGGGGGATTTAAACCGTCTTGTTCAGCTACTGCGACCTGCACGTCTCTTCCAAGGTGCATTTAAACCGTCTTTTTAAGCTGCTGCGACCTGCACGTCTCTTCCAAGGTGCATTTAACCGTCTTGTTAATCTACTGTAACCTCCACCACCTTTCCATGGGGCATTTAAACCGTCTTGTTAAGATACTGCGACCTGCACGTCTCTTCCAAGGGGCATTTAGCCGTCTTGTTAAGCTACTGCGACCTGCATGTCTCTTCCAACAGGCATTTAAACCGTCTTGTTAAGCTGCTGCGACCAGCATGTCTCTTCCAAGGGGCATTTAAACGGTCTTGTTAAGCTGTGCGACCTGCATGTCTCTTACAAGGGGCATTTAAACCTTCTTGTTAAGCTACTGCGACCTCCACCACACTTCCAATGGGCATTTAAACCGTCTTGTTAAGCTTCTGCGACCTGCACGTCTCTTCCAAGGGTCATTTAAACCGTCTTTTTAAGCTACTGCGACTTGCATGTCTGTTCCAAGGGGCATTTAAACTGTCTTGTTAAGCTACTGTAACCTCCACCACTTTTCCAAGGGGCATTTAAACTGTCTTGTTAAGCTACTGCGACCTGCATGTCTCTTCCAAGGGGCATTTAAACCATCTTGTTAAGCGACTGCTACCTGCGCGTCTCTTCCAAGGGGCATTTAAACCATCTTGTTAAGCTGCTGCGACCTGCATGTCTCTTCCAAGGGGCATTTAAACCGTCTTGTTAAGCTACTGCGACATCCACCGCACTTCCAAGGGGCATTTAAACGGTCTTGTTAAGCTACTGCGACCTGCGCGTCTCTTTCAAGGGGCATTTAAACTGTCTTCTTAAGCTACTGCGACCTCCACCGCTCTTCCAAGGGACATTTAAACCGTCTTGTTAAGATACTGCGCCCTGCACGTCTCTTCGAAGTGGCATTTAAACCGTCTTGTTCAGCTACTGCGACCTGCACGTCTCTTCCAAGGGGCATTTAAACTGTCTTGTTAAGCTACTGCGACCTCCACCTCTCTTCCAAGGGGCATTTAAATTGTCTTGGTAAGATACTGCGACCTGCACTTGTCTTCCAAGGTGCATTTAAACCGTCTTGTTAAGCTACTGCGACCTGCACGTCTGTTCCAAGGGGCATTTCAACAGTCTTTTTAAGCTACTGCGACCTGCATGTCTCTTCCAAGGGGCATTTAAACCGTCTTGTTAATCTACTGCGACCTGCATGTCTCTTCCAAGGGGCATTTGAACCGTCTTTTTAGGCTGCTGCGACCTGCATGTCTCTTCCAAGGGGCATTTAAACCGTCTTGTTAAACAACTGCGACCTGCACGTCTCTTCCAAGGGCATTTAAACCGTCTTGTTAAGCTACTGCGACCTTCAAGCCTCTTCCAAGGGGCATTTAAACTGTCTTGATAAGCTACTGCGACCTGCACGTCTCTTCCAAGGGGCATTTAAACCGTCTTGTTAAGCTACTGCGACCTGCATGTCTCTTCCAAGGGGCATTTAAACCGTCTTGTTAAGCTACTGGGACCTGCACGTCTCTTCCAAGGGGCATTTAAACCGTCTTGTTATGCTACTGTAATCTCCACCACTTTTCCAAGGGGCATTTAAACCGTCTTGTTAAGCTACTGCGACCTGCACGTTTCTTCCAAGGGGTCGTTTAAACCATCTTGTTAAGCTACTGTAATCTCCACCACTTTTCCAAGGGGCATTTCAACCGTCTTGTTAAGCTACTGCGACCTGCACGTCTCCTCCAAGGGGCATTTAAACCGTCTTGTTAAGCTACTGCGACCTGCATGTCTCCACCAAGGGGCATTTAAACTGTCTTGTTAAGCTACTGTGACCTGCACGTCTCTTCCAAGGGGCATTTAAACAGTCTTGATAAGCTGCTGCGAAATGCATGTCTCTTCCAAGGGGCATTTAAATAGTCTTGTTAAGCTACTGCGACCTGCACGTCTCTTCCAACGGCCATTTAAACCGTCTTGGTAAGCTACTGCGACCTGCAAGCCTCTTCCAAGGGGGATTTAAACCGTCTTGGTAAGCTACTGCGACCTGCAATCCTTCTCTAAGGGGCATTTAAACCATCTTGATAAGCTACTGCGAACTGCACGTCTCTTGCAAGGGGCATTTAAACCGTCTTTTTAAGCTACTGCGACCTGCACGTCTCTTCTAAGGTGCATTTAAACCATCTTGTTAAGCTACTGCGACCTGCACGTCTGTTCCAAGGGGCATTTAAACTGTCTTGTTAAGCTACTGCGACCTCCACCTCTCTTCCAAGGGGCATTTAAACCATCTTGTTAAGCTACTGCGACCTGCACGTCTGTTCCAAGGGGCATTTAAACTGTCTTGTTAAGCTACTGCAACCTCCACCTCTCTTCCAAGGGGCATTTAAACCGTCTTGTTAAGCTACTGCGACCTGCACGTCTCTTCCAAGGGGCATTTAATCCGTCTTGTTAAGCCACTGCGACCTGCATGTCTCTTCCAAGGGGCATTTGAACCGTCTTTTTAAGCTGCTGCGACCTGCATGTCTCTTCCAAGGTGCATTTAAACCGTCTTATTAAGCTACTGCGACCTGCACGTCTATTCCAAGGGGCATTTAAACTGTCTTGATAAGCTACTGTGACTTGCAAGCCTATTCCAAGGGGCATTTAAACCGTCTTGTTAAGCAACTGCGACCTGCACATCTCTTCCAAGGGGCATTTAAACCGTCTTGTAAAGCTACTACGCCCTGCACGTCTCTTCCAAGGGGCATTTAAACAATCTTGTTAAGCCACTGAGACTTGCACGTCTCTTCCAAGGGGCATTTTAACCGTCTTGTTAAGCCACTGAGACTTGCATGTCTCTTCCAAGGGACATTTAAACCATCTTGTTAAGACACTGCGACCTGCACGTCTCTTCCACGGGGCACTTAAACCGTCTTGATAAGCCACTGCGAAATGCACGTCTTTCACAAGGGGCATTTAAACCATCTTGTTAAGCTACTGCGACCACCACCGCTCTTCCAAAGGGCATTTAAACAATCTTGTTAAGCTACTGTGACCTGCAAGCCTATTCCAAGGGGCATTTAAACCCTCTTGTTAAGCTACTGCTTCCTGCACGTCTCTTCCAAGGGGGATTTAAACCATCTTGTTAAGCTACTGCGACCTGCACGTCTCTTCCAAGGGGCATTTAAACCGTCTTGTTAAGCTACTGCGACCTGCACTTCGCTTCCAAGGGGCATTTAATTTGTCTTGTTAAGCTACTGCGACCTCCACCGCTTTTCCAAGTGGCACTTAATCCGTCTTGTTAAGCTACTGCGACCTGCACGTGTCTTCCAAGGGGCATTTAAACCGTCTTGTAAAGCTACTACGCCCTGCACGTCTCTTCCAAGGGGCATTTAAACAATCTTGTTAAGCCACTGAGACTTGCACGTCTCTTCCAAGGGGCATTTTAACCGTCTTGTTAAGCCACTGAGACTTGCATGTCTCTTCCAAGGGACATTTAAACCATCTTGTTAAGACACTGCGACCTGCACGTCTCTTCCACGGGCCACTTAAACCGTCTTGTTAAGCCACTGCGACCTGCATGTCTCTTCCAAGGGGCATTTGAACCGTCTTTTTAAGCCGCTGCGACCTGCATGTCTCTTCCAAGGTGCATTTAAACCGTCTTATTAAGCTACTGCGACCTGCACGTCTATTCCAAGGGGCATTTAAACTGTCTTGGTAAGCTACTGTGACTTGCAAGCCTATTCCAAGGGGCATTTAAACCGTCTTGTTAAGCAACTGCGACCTGCACGTCTCTTCCAAGGTGCATTTAAACCGTCTTGTAAAGCTACTACGCCCTGCACGTCTCTTCCAAGGGGCATTTAAACAATCTTGTTAAGCCACTGAGACTTGCACGTCTCTTCCAAGGGGCATTTTAACCGTCTTGTTAAGCCACTGAGACTTGCATGTCTCTACCAAGGGACATTTAAACCATCTTGTTAAGACACTGCGACCTGCACGTCTCTTCCACGGGGCACTTAAACCGTCTTGATAAGCCACTGCGAAATGCACGTCTTTCACAAGGGGCATTTAAACCATCTTGTTAAGCTACTGCGACCACCACCGCTCTTCCAAAGGGCATTTAAACAATCTTGTTAAGCTACTGTGACCTGCAAGCCTATTCCAAGGGGCATTTAAACCCTCTTGTTAAGCTACTGCGACCTGCACGTCTCTTCCAAGGGGGATTTAAACCATCTTGTTAAGCTACTGCGACCTGCACGTCTCTTCCAAGGGGCATTTAAACCGTCTTGTTAAGCTACTGCGACCTGCACTTCGCTTCCAAGGGGCATTTAATTTGTCTTGTTAAGCTACTGCGACCTCCACCGCTTTTCCAAATGGCACTTAATCCGTCTTGTTAAGCTACTGCGACCTGCACGTGTCTTCCAAGGGGCATTTAAACCGTCTTGTTAAGCTACTGCGACATGCACGTCTCTTCCAAGGGACATTTAAACCGTCCTATAAAGCTACTGCGACCTGCACGTCTCTTCCAAGGGGGATTTAAACCGTCTTGTTAAGCTACTGTGACCTGCACGTCTCTTACAAGGGGCATTTAAACCGTCTTGTTAAGCTACTGCGACCTGCAAGCCTATTCCACGGGGCATTTAAACCCTCTTGTTAAGCTACTGCGACCTGCACTTCGCTTCCAAGGGGCATTTAAACTGTCTTGTTAAGCTACTGCGACCTCCAACGCTCTTCCAAGTGGCACTTAATCCGTCTTGTTAAGCTACTGCGACCTGCACGTCTCTTCCAAGGGGCATTTAAACCGTCTTGTTAAGCTACTGCAACATGCACGTCTCTTCCAAGGGACATTTAAACCGTCTTATTAAGCTACTGCGACCTATATGTCTCTTCCAAGGGGCATTTAAACCATCTTTTTAAGCCACTGCGACCTGCACGTCTCTACCAAGGGGCATTTAAACCGTCTTGTTAAACTGCTGCGAACTGCATGTCTCTTCCAATTGGCAATTAAACCATATTGTTAAGCTACTGCAACCTCCACCGCTCTTCCAAGGGGCATTTAAACTGTCTTGTTAAGCTACTGCAACCTGCTCGTCTCTTCCAAGGGGCATTTAAACCGTCTTGGTAAGCTACTGCGACCTGCAAGCCTATTCCAAGGGGCATTTAAACTGTCTTATTAAGCTACTGTGACCTGCACGTCTCTTCCAAGGGACATTTAAACTGTCTTGTTAAGCTACTGCGACCTCCACCGCTCTTCCAAATGGCATTTAAACCGTCTTGTTAAGCTACTGCGACCAGCACGTCTCTTCCAAGGGGCGTTTAAACAATCTTGTTAAGCTGCTGCGACCTGCATGTCTCTTCCAAGGGGCATTTAAACCGTCTTGTTAAGCTACTGCGACCTCCACCGCTCTTCCAAGGGGTCATTTAAACCGTCTTGTTAAGTTACTGCGACCTGCACGTCTCTTCCAAGGGCCATTTAAACCGTCTTGGTAAGCTACTGCGACCTGCACGTCTCTTGCAAGGGCCATTTAAACCGTCTTGGTAAGCTACTGCGACCTGCAAGCCTCTTCCAAGGGGAATTTATACCGTCTTGTTAAGCTACTGCGACAAGCACTTCTTTTGCAAGGGGCATATAAAACATCTTGTTAAGCTACTGCGACCTGCACGTTTTTTCCAAGGGGCATTTAAACCGTCTTGTTAAGCTACTGCGACCTCCACCGCTCTTCCAAGTGGCATTTAAACCATCTTGCTAAGCTACTGCGACCTGCACGTCTCTTCCAAGAGGCATTTAAACCGTCTTGTTAAGCTACTGCGACCTGCACGTCTCTTGCAAGGGGCATTTAATCTGTCTTGTTAAGCTTCTGCGACCTGCACGTCTCTTTCAAGCGGCATTTAAACTGTCTTGTTAAGCTACTGCGACCTGCACGTCTCTTCCAAGGGGCATTTAAACCATCTTGTTAAGCTACTGCGACCTGCACGTCTCTTCCAAGGGGCATTTAAACCGTCTTTTTAAGCTACTGTAACCTCCACCACTTTTCCAAGTGGCATTTAAACCGTCTTGCTAAGCTACTCCGACCTGCACGTCTCTTCCAAGGGGCATTTAAACCGTCTTGTTAAGCTACTGCGACATGCACGTCTCTTCCAAGGGGCATTTAAACAGTCTTGTTAAGCTGCTGTTACCTGAATGTGTCTTCCAAGGGGCATTTAAACTGTCTTGTTAAGCTACTGAGACCTTCACCGCTCTTCCAAGGGGCATTTAAACTGTCTTGTTAAGCTACTGTGACCTGCACGTCTCTTCCAAAGGGCATTTAAATCATCTTGTTAAGCTACTGAGACCTGCTCGTCTCTTCCAAGGGGCATTTAAACCGTCTTGTTAAGCTACTGCGACCTGCACGTCTCTTACAAGGCGCATTTAAACCGACTTTTTAAGCTACTGCGACTTGCACGTCTCTTCCAAGGGACATTTAAACCCTCTTGTTAAGCTACTGCGACCTGCACGTCTCCTCCTTGGGGCATTTAAACCGTCTTGTTAAGCTACTGCGACCTGCATGTCTCTACCAAGGGACATTTAAACCATCTTGTTAAGCTACTGCGACCTGCACGTCTCTTCCAAGGGGCATTTAAACTGTCTTGTTAAGCTACTGCGACATCCACCGCTCTTTCAAGGGGCATTTAAACTATCTTGATAAGCTACTGTGACCTGCACGTCTCTTCCAAGGGCCATTTAAACCGTCTTGGAAAGCTACTGCGAACTGCACGTCTCTTCCAAGGGCCATTTAAACCTTCTTGTTAAGCTACTGTAACCTCCAGCACTTTTCCAAGGGGCATTTAAACCGTCCTGTTAAGCTACTGCGACCTGCACGTCTCTTCAATGGGGCATTTAAACCGTCTTGTTAAGCTACTGCGACCTGCACGTCTCTTACAAGGCGCATTTAAACCGACTTTTTAAGCTACTGCGACTTGCACGTCTCTTCCAAGGGACATTTAAACCCTCTTGTTAAGCTACTGCGACCTGCACGTCTCCTCCTTGGGGCATTTAAACCGTCTTGTTAAGCTACTGCGACCTGCATGTCTCTACCAAGGGACATTTAAACCATCTTGTTAAGCTACTGCGACCTGCACGTCTCTTCCAAGGGGCATTTAAACTGTCTTGTTAAGCTACTGCGACATCCACCGCTCTTTCAAGGGGCATTTAAACTATCTTGATAAGCTACTGTGACCTGCACGTCTCTTCCAAGGGCCATTTAAACCGTCTTGGTAAGCTACTGCGAACTGCACGTCTCTTCCAAGGGGCATTTAAACCTTCTTGTTAAGCTACTGTAACCTCCAGCACTTTTCCAAGGGGCATTTAAACCGTCCTGTTAAGCTACTGCGACGTGCACGTCTCTTCAATGGGGCATTTGAACCGTCTTGTTAAGCTACTGCGACCTGTATGTCTCTACCAAGGGGCATTTAAACCGTCTTGTTAAGCTACTGCGACCTGCACTTCTCTTCCAAGGGACATTTAAACCGTCTTGGTAAGCTACTGCGAACTGCACGTCTCTTCCAAGGGGCATTTAAATCGTCTTGTTAAGCTACTGCGACTTGCACGTCTCTTCCAAGGGGCATTTAAACCTTCTTGTTAAGCTACTGTAACCTCCAGCACTTTTCCAAGGGGCATTTAAACCGTCTTGTTAAGCTACTGCGACCTGCACGTCTCTTCAATGGGGCATTTGAACCGTCTTGTTAAGCTACTGCGACCTGCACGTCTCTTCCAAGCGGCATTTAAACAGTCTTGTTTAGCTAATGCGAACTGCACGTCTCTTCCAAGGGGCATTTAAACTGTCTTGTTAAGCTACTGCGACCTACACCGCTCTTCCAAGGGGCATTTAAACCATCTTGTTAAGCTACTGCGACCTGCACGTCTCTTCCAAGGGGCATTTAAACCTTCTTGTTAAGCTACTGCGACCAGCACGTATCTTCCAAGGGGCAATTAAACCGTCTTGGTAAGCTTCTACGACCTGCAAGCCTCTTCCAAGGGGTATTTACACCCTCTTGTTAAGCTACTGCGACCTACACGTCTCTTCCAAGGGGCATTTAAACCATCTTGGTAAGCTACTGTGACCTGCTCGTCTCTTCCAAGGGGCATTTAAACCGTCTTGTTAAGCTACTGCGACCTGCACGTCTCTTCAAAGGGGCATTTAAACCGTCTTGGTAAGCTACTGCTAACTGCAAGACTCTTCCAAGGGTCATTTAAACACTCTTGTTAAGCTACTGCGAACTGCACGTCTCTTCCAAGGGGGATTTAAACTGTCTTGTTAAGCCTCTGCGACTTGCACGTCTCTTCCAAGGGGCATTTAAACAATCTTGGTAAGCTACTGCGACCTGCACGTCTCTTCCAAGGCGCATTTAAACCGTCTTTTTAAGCTACTGCGACTTGCACGTCTCTTCCAAGGGACATTTAAACGATCTTGTTAAGCTACTGTGACCTGCACGTCTCCTCCATGGGGCATTTAAACCGTCTTGTTAAGCTGCTGCGACCTGCATGTCTCTACCAAGGGACATTTAAACCATCTTGTTAAGCTACTGCGACCTGCACTTCTCTTCCAAGGGGCATTTAAACAGTCTTGTTCAGCTACTGCGACCTGCATGTCTTTTCCAAGGGGCATTTAAACTGTCTTCTTAAGCTACTGCGACATCCACCGCTCTTTCAAGGGGCATTTAAACTGTCTTGGTAAGCTACTGGGACTTGCAAGCCTCTTCCAAGGGGCATTTAAACCGTCTTGTTAAGCTACTGTGACCTCCACCGCTCTTCCAAGGGGCACTTAAACTGTCTTGTTAAGCTACTGCGACCTGAAAGCCTCTTCCAAGGGGCATTTAAACAGTCTTGTTAAGCTGCTGCGACCTGCATGTCTCTTCCAAGGGGCATTTAAGCTGTCTTGTTAAGCTACTGCAACCTCCACCGCTCTTCCAAGGGGCATTTAAACTGTCTTATTAAGCTACTGCGACCTGCTCGTCTCTTCCAAGGGGCATTTAAACCATTTTGTTAAGATACTGCGACCTGCATGTCTCTTCCAAGGGGCATTTAAACCGTCTTTTTAAGCTACTGTAACCTCCACCACTTTTCCAAGTGGCATTTAAACCGTCTTGCTAAGCTACTCCGACCTGCACGTCTCTTCCAAGGCGCATTTAAACCATCTTTTTAATCTACTGCGACTTGCACGTCTCTTCCAAGGGGCATTTAAACCGTATTGTTAAGCTACTGCGACATGCACGTCTCTTCCAAGGGGCATTTAAACAATCTTGTTAAGCTGCTGCTACCTGAATGTGTCTTCCAAGGGGCATTTAAACTGTCTTGTTAAGCTACTGAGACCTTCACCGCTCTTCCAAGGGGCATTTAAACTGTCTTGTTAAGCTACTGTGACCTGCACGTCTCTTCAAAGGGGCATTTAAACCATCTTGTTAAGCTACTGAGACCTGCTCGTCTCTTCCAAGGGGCATTTAATCCGTCTTGTTAAGCTACTGCGACCTGCACGTCTCTTACAAGGCGCATTTAAACCGACTTTTTAAGCTACTGCGACTTGCACGTCTCTTCCAAGGGACATTTAAACCGTCTTGTTAAGCTACTGCGACCTGCACGTCTCCTCCTTGGGGCATTTAAACCGTCTTGTTAAGCTACTGCGACCTGCATGTCTCTACCAAGGGACATTTAAACCGTCTTGTTAAGCTACTGCGACCTGCACGTCTCTTCCAAGGGGCATTTAAACTGTCTTGTTAAGCTACTGCGACATCCACCGCTCTTTCAAGGGGCATTTAAACTATCTTGATAAGCTACTGTGACCTGCACGTCTCTTCCACGGTGCATTTAAATCGTCTTGGTAAGCTACTGTGACCTGCACGTCTCTTCCATGGGGCATTTAAACCTTCTTTTTAAGCTACTGCGAACTGCACGTCTCTTCCATGGGGCATTTAAATCGTTTTGGTAAGCCACTGCGACCTGCTCGTCTCTTCCAAGGGGCATTTAAACCGTCTTGTTAAGCTACTGCATCCTGCACGTCTCTTCCAAGGGGCATTTAAACCGTCTTGTTAAGCTACTGCGACCTGCATGTCTCTACCAAGGGGCATTTAAACCGTCTTTTTAAGCCACTGCGACCTCCACCGCTCTTCCTAGGGGCATTTAAACGTCTTGTTAAGTTACTACGACCCACACTTCTCTTCGAAGGGCCATTTAAACCGTCTTGGTAGGCTACTGCGACCAGCAAGTCTTTTCCAAGGGGCATTTATACCGTCTTGTTAAGCTTCTACGACCTGCATGTCTCTTCCAAGGGGCATTTAAAACATCTTGTTAAGCTACTGCGACCTCCACCGATCATCCAAGGGGCATTTAAACCATCTTGTTAAGCTACTGCGACCTGCACGTCTCTTGCAAGGGGCATTTAAAGCGTCTTGTTAAGCTACTGCGACCTGCACGTCTCTTCCAAGTGGTATTTAAATCGTCTTGTTAAGCTACTGCGACATGCACGTCTCTTCCAAGGGGCATTTAAACCGTCTTATTAAGCTACTGCGACCTGCATGTCTCTTCCAAGGGGCATTTAAACTGTCTTGTTAAGCTACTGCGACCTCCACCTCTAATCCAAGGGGCAATTTAACCGTCTTGTTAAGCTACTGCGACCTGCACGTCTCTTCCAAGGGGCATTTAAACCGTCTTGTTAAGCTTCTGCGACCTGCATGTCTCTTCCAAGGGGCAATTAAACCGTCTTGTTAAGCTACTGCGACCTGCATGTCTCTTCCAAGGGGCATTTAAAACGCTTTGTTAAGCTACTGCGACCTGCATGTCTCTGTTAAAGGGCATTTAAAACGCTTTGTTAAGCTACTGCGACCTGCATGTCTCTTCCAAGGGGCATTTAAACCGTCTTTTTAAGCTACTGCGACCTGCACGTCTCTTCCAAGGGGCAGTTAAACTGTCTTGTTAAGCTACTGCGACCTCCACCTCTCTTCCAAGGGTCATTTAAACCATCTTGTTAAGCTACTGCGACCTGCTCGTCTCTTCCAAGGGGCATTTAAACCGTCTTTTTAAGCTACTGTAACCTCCACCACTTTTCCAAGGGGCATCTAAACTGTCTTGTTATGCTACTGCGACCAGCAAGTCTCTTCCAAGGGGCATTTAAACAGACTTGTTAAGCTACTGCGACCTGCATGTCTCTTCCAAGGGGCATTTAAACCGTCTTGTTAAGCTACTGCGACCTGCACGGCTCTTCCAAGGGGCATTTAAACCATCTTGTTAAGCTGCTGCGACCTGCAAGTCTCTTCCAAGGCGCATTTAAATCGTCTTTTTAAGCTACTGTGACTTGAACTTCTCTTCCAAGGGGCAATTAAACCGTCTTGTAAAGCTACTGTAACCTCCACCACTTTTCCAAGGGGCATCTCAACAGTCTTGTTAAGCTACTGCTACCTGCACGTCTCTTCCAAGGGGCATTTAAACAGTCTTGTTAAGCTACTGCGACCTGCATGTCTCTTCCAATGGGCATTTAAACCGTCTTGTTAAGCTACTGTGACCTTCACCGCTCTTCCAAGGGGCATTTAAACCATCTTGTTAAGCTACTGCGACCTGCACGTCTCTTCCAAGGGGCATTTAAACCCTCTTGTTAAGCTACTGCGACCTGCATGTCTCTTCCAAGGGGCATTTAAACCGTCTTGTTAAGCTACTGCGACCTCCTCCTCTATTCCAAGGGGCATTTAAAGCGTCTTGTTAAGCTTCTGCGACGTGCACTTCTCTTCCAAGGCGCATTTAAACCTTCTTTTTAAGCTCCTGCGACTTGATCGTCTCTTCCAAGGGGCATTTAAACCATCTTGCTAAGCTACTGTAACCTCCACCACTTTTCCAAGGGGCATTTAAACCGTCTTTTAAGCTACTGCGACTTGCACTTCTCTTCCAAGGGGCTTTTAAACTGTCTTGTTAAGCTGCGGCGACCTGCATGCCTCTTCCAAGAGTCATTTAAACCGTTTTGTTAAGCCTCTGCGACCTGCACATCTCTTCCAAGGGGCATTTAAACCGTCTTTTTAAGCTGCTGCGACCTGCATGTCTCTTCCAAGGGGCATTTAAACCATCGTGTTAAGCTACTGCGACCTGCAAGCCTATTCCACGGGGCATTTAAACCCTCTTGTTAAGCTACTGCGACCTGCACTTCGCTTCCAAGGGGCATTTAAACTGTCTTGTTAAGCTACTGCGACCTCCAACGCTCTTCCAAGTGGCACTTAATCCGTCTTGTTAAGCTACTGCGACCTGCACGTCTCTTCCAAGGGGCATTTAAACCGTCTTGTTAAGCTACTGCAACATGCACGTCTCTTCCAAGGGACATTTAAACCGTCTTATTAAGCTACTGCGACCTATATGTCTCTTCCAAGGGGCATTTAAACCATCTTTTTAAGCCACTGCGACCTGCACGTCTCTACCAAGGGGCATTTAAACCGTCTTGTTAAACTGCTGCGAACTGCATGTCTCTTCCAATTGGCAATTAAACCATATTGTTAAGCTACTGCAACCTCCACCGCTCTTCCAAGGGGCATTTAAACTGTCTTGTTAAGCTACTGCAACCTGCTCGTCTCTTCCAAGGGGCATTTAAACCGTCTTGGTAAGCTACTGCGACCTGCAAGCCTATTCCAAGGGGCATTTAAACTGTCTTATTAAGCTACTGTGACCTGCACGTCTCTTCCAAGGGACATTTAAACTGTCTTGTTAAGCTACTGCGACCTCCACCGCTCTTCCAAATGGCATTTAAACCGTCTTGTTAAGCTACTGCGACCAGCACGTCTCTTCCAAGGGGCGTTTAAACAATCTTGTTAAGCTGCTGCGACCTGCATGTCTCTTCCAAGGGGCATTTAAACCGTCTTGTTAAGCTACTGCGACCTCCACCGCTCTTCCAAGGGGTCATTTAAACCGTCTTGTTAAGTTACTGCGACCTGCACGTCTCTTCCAAGGGCCATTTAAACCGTCTTGGTAAGCTACTGCGACCTGCACGTCTCTTGCAAGGGCCATTTAAACCGTCTTGGTAAGCTACTGCGACCTGCAAGCCTCTTCCAAGGGGAATTTATACCGTCTTGTTAAGCTACTGCGACAAGCACTTCTTTTGCAAGGGGCATATAAAACATCTTGTTAAGCTACTGCGACCTGCACGTTTTTTCCAAGGGGCATTTAAACCGTCTTGTTAAGCTACTGCGACCTCCACCGCTCTTCCAAGTGGCATTTAAACCATCTTGCTAAGCTACTGCGACCTGCACGTCTCTTCCAAGAGGCATTTAAACCGTCTTGTTAAGCTACTGCGACCTGCACGTCTCTTGCAAGGGGCATTTAATCTGTCTTGTTAAGCTTCTGCGACCTGCACGTCTCTTTCAAGCGGCATTTAAACTGTCTTGTTAAGCTACTGCGACCTGCACGTCTCTTCCAAGGGGCATTTAAACCATCTTGTTAAGCTACTGCGACCTGCACGTCTCTTCCAAGGGGCATTTAAACCGTCTTTTTAAGCTACTGTAACCTCCACCACTTTCCCAAGTGGCATTTAAACCGTCTTGCTAAGCTACTCCGACCTGCACGTCTCTTCCAAGGGGCATTTAAACCGTCTTGTTAAGCTACTGCGACATGCACGTCTCTTCCAAGGGGCATTTAAACAGTCTTGTTAAGCTGCTGTTACCTGAATGTGTCTTCCAAGGGGCATTTAAACTGTCTTGTTAAGCTACTGAGACCTTCACCGCTCTTCCAAGGGGCATTTAAACTGTCTTGTTAAGCTACTGTGACCTGCACGTCTCTTCCAAAGGGCATTTAAATCATCTTGTTAAGCTACTGAGACCTGCTCGTCTCTTCCAAGGGGCATTTAAACCGTCTTGTTAAGCTACTGCGACCTGCACGTCTCTTACAAGGCGCATTTAAACCGACTTTTTAAGCTACTGCGACTTGCACGTCTCTTCCAAGGGACATTTAAACCCTCTTGTTAAGCTACTGCGACCTGCACGTCTCCTCCTTGGGGCATTTAAACCGTCTTGTTAAGCTACTGCGACCTGCATGTCTCTACCAAGGGACATTTAAACCATCTTGTTAAGCTACTGCGACCTGCACGTCTCTTCCAAGGGGCATTTAAACTGTCTTGTTAAGCTACTGCGACATCCACCGCTCTTTCAAGGGGCATTTAAACTATCTTGATAAGCTACTGTGACCTGCACGTCTCTTCCAAGGGCCATTTAAACCGTCTTGGAAAGCTACTGCGAACTGCACGTCTCTTCCAAGGGCCATTTAAACCTTCTTGTTAAGCTACTGTAACCTCCAGCACTTTTCCAAGGGGCATTTAAACCGTCCTGTTAAGCTACTGCGACCTGCACGTCTCTTCAATGGGGCATTTAAACCGTCTTGTTAAGCTACTGCGACCTGCACGTCTCTTACAAGGCGCATTTAAACCGACTTTTTAAGCTACTGCGACTTGCACGTCTCTTCCAAGGGACATTTAAACCCTCTTGTTAAGCTACTGCGACCTGCACGTCTCCTCCTTGGGGCATTTAAACCGTCTTGTTAAGCTACTGCGACCTGCATGTCTCTACCAAGGGACATTTAAACCATCTTGTTAAGCTACTGCGACCTGCACGTCTCTTCCAAGGGGCATTTAAACTGTCTTGTTAAGCTACTGCGACATCCACCGCTCTTTCAAGGGGCATTTAAACTATCTTGATAAGCTACTGTGACCTGCACGTCTCTTCCAAGGGCCATTTAAACCGTCTTGGTAAGCTACTGCGAACTGCACGTCTCTTCCAAGGGGCATTTAAACCTTCTTGTTAAGCTACTGTAACCTCCAGCACTTTTCCAAGGGGCATTTAAACCGTCCTGTTAAGCTACTGCGACGTGCACGTCTCTTCAATGGGGCATTTGAACCGTCTTGTTAAGCTACTGCGACCTGTATGTCTCTACCAAGGGGCATTTAAACCGTCTTGTTAAGCTACTGCGACCTGCACTTCTCTTCCAAGGGACATTTAAACCGTCTTGGTAAGCTACTGCGAACTGCACGTCTCTTCCAAGGGGCATTTAAATCGTCTTGTTAAGCTACTGCGACTTGCACGTCTCTTCCAAGGGGCATTTAAACCTTCTTGTTAAGCTACTGTAACCTCCAGCACTTTTCCAAGGGGCATTTAAACCGTCTTGTTAAGCTACTGCGACCTGCACGTCTCTTCAATGGGGCATTTGAACCGTCTTGTTAAGCTACTGCGACCTGCACGTCTCTTCCAAGCGGCATTTAAACAGTCTTGTTTAGCTAATGCGAACTGCACGTCTCTTCCAAGGGGCATTTAAACTGTCTTGTTAAGCTACTGCGACCTACACCGCTCTTCCAAGGGGCATTTAAACCATCTTGTTAAGCTACTGCGACCTGCACGTCTCTTCCAAGGGGCATTTAAACCTTCTTGTTAAGCTACTGCGACCAGCACGTATCTTCCAAGGGGCAATTAAACCGTCTTGGTAAGCTTCTACGACCTGCAAGCCTCTTCCAAGGGGTATTTACACCCTCTTGTTAAGCTACTGCGACCTACACGTCTCTTCCAAGGGGCATTTAAACCATCTTGGTAAGCTACTGTGACCTGCTCGTCTCTTCCAAGGGGCATTTAAACCGTCTTGTTAAGCTACTGCGACCTGCACGTCTCTTCAAAGGGGCATTTAAACCGTCTTGGTAAGCTACTGCTAACTGCAAGACTCTTCCAAGGGTCATTTAAACACTCTTGTTAAGCTACTGCGAACTGCACGTCTCTTCCAAGGGGGATTTAAACTGTCTTGTTAAGCCTCTGCGACTTGCACGTCTCTTCCAAGGGGCATTTAAACAATCTTGGTAAGCTACTGCGACCTGCACGTCTCTTCCAAGGCGCATTTAAACCGTCTTTTTAAGCTACTGCGACTTGCACGTCTCTTCCAAGGGACATTTAAACGATCTTGTTAAGCTACTGTGACCTGCACGTCTCCTCCATGGGGCATTTAAACCGTCTTGTTAAGCTGCTGCGACCTGCATGTCTCTACCAAGGGACATTTAAACCATCTTGTTAAGCTACTGCGACCTGCACTTCTCTTCCAAGGGGCATTTAAACAGTCTTGTTCAGCTACTGCGACCTGCATGTCTTTTCCAAGGGGCATTTAAACTGTCTTCTTAAGCTACTGCGACATCCACCGCTCTTTCAAGGGGCATTTAAACTGTCTTGGTAAGCTACTGGGACTTGCAAGCCTCTTCCAAGGGGCATTTAAACCGTCTTGTTAAGCTACTGTGACCTCCACCGCTCTTCCAAGGGGCACTTAAACTGTCTTGTTAAGCTACTGCGACCTGAAAGCCTCTTCCAAGGGGCATTTAAACAGTCTTGTTAAGCTGCTGCGACCTGCATGTCTCTTCCAAGGGGCATTTAAGCTGTCTTGTTAAGCTACTGCAACCTCCACCGCTCTTCCAAGGGGCATTTAAACTGTCTTATTAAGCTACTGCGACCTGCTCGTCTCTTCCAAGGGGCATTTAAACCATTTTGTTAAGATACTGCGACCTGCATGTCTCTTCCAAGGGGCATTTAAACCGTCTTTTTAAGCTACTGTAACCTCCACCACTTTTCCAAGTGGCATTTAAACCGTCTTGCTAAGCTACTCCGACCTGCACGTCTCTTCCAAGGCGCATTTAAACCATCTTTTTAATCTACTGCGACTTGCACGTCTCTTCCAAGGGGCATTTAAACCGTATTGTTAAGCTACTGCGACATGCACGTCTCTTCCAAGGGGCATTTAAACAATCTTGTTAAGCTGCTGCTACCTGAATGTGTCTTCCAAGGGGCATTTAAACTGTCTTGTTAAGCTACTGAGACCTTCACCGCTCTTCCAAGGGGCATTTAAACTGTCTTGTTAAGCTACTGTGACCTGCACGTCTCTTCAAAGGGGCATTTAAACCATCTTGTTAAGCTACTGAGACCTGCTCGTCTCTTCCAAGGGGCATTTAATCCGTCTTGTTAAGCTACTGCGACCTGCACGTCTCTTACAAGGCGCATTTAAACCGACTTTTTAAGCTACTGCGACTTGCACGTCTCTTCCAAGGGACATTTAAACCGTCTTGTTAAGCTACTGCGACCTGCACGTCTCCTCCTTGGGGCATTTAAACCGTCTTGTTAAGCTACTGCGACCTGCATGTCTCTACCAAGGGACATTTAAACCGTCTTGTTAAGCTACTGCGACCTGCACGTCTCTTCCAAGGGGCATTTAAACTGTCTTGTTAAGCTACTGCGACATCCACCGCTCTTTCAAGGGGCATTTAAACTATCTTGATAAGCTACTGTGACCTGCACGTCTCTTCCACGGTGCATTTAAATCGTCTTGGTAAGCTACTGTGACCTGCACGTCTCTTCCATGGGGCATTTAAACCTTCTTTTTAAGCTACTGCGAACTGCACGTCTCTTCCATGGGGCATTTAAATCGTTTTGGTAAGCTACTGCGACCTGCTCGTCTCTTCCAAGGGGCATTTAAACCGTCTTGTTAAGCTACTGCGACCTGCATGTCTCTACCAAGGGGCATTTAAACCGTCTTTTTAAGCCACTGCGACCTCCACCGCTCTTCCTAGGGGCATTTAAACGTCTTGTTAAGTTACTACGACCCACACTTCTCTTCGAAGGGCCATTTAAACCGTCTTGGTAGGCTACTGCGACCAGCAAGTCTTTTCCAAGGGGCATTTATACCGTCTTGTTAAGCTTCTACGACCTGCATGTCTCTTCCAAGGGGCATTTAAAACATCTTGTTAAGCTACTGCGACCTCCACCGATCATCCAAGGGGCATTTAAACCATCTTGTTAAGCTACTGCGACCTGCACGTCTCTTGCAAGGGGCATTTAAAGCGTCTTGTTAAGCTACTGCGACCTGCATGTCTCTTCCAAGGGGCATTTAAACTGTCTTGTTAAGCTACTGCGACCTCCACCTCTAATCCAAGGGGCAATTTAACCGTCTTGTTAAGCTACTGCGACCTGCACGTCTCTTCCAAGGGGCATTTAAACCGTCTTGTTAAGCTTCTGCGACCTGCATGTCTCTTCCAAGGGGCAATTAAACCGTCTTGTTAAGCTACTGCGACCTGCATGTCTCTTCCAAGGGGCATTTAAAACGCTTTGTTAAGCTACTGCGACCTGCATGTCTCTGTTAAAGGGCATTTAAAACGCTTTGTTAAGCTACTGCGACCTGCATGTCTCTTCCAAGGGGCATTTAAACCGTCTTTTTAAGCTACTGCGACCTGCACGTCTCTTCCAAGGGGCAGTTAAACTGTCTTGTTAAGCTACTGCGACCTCCACCTCTCTTCCAAGGGTCATTTAAACCATCTTGTTAAGCTACTGCGACCTGCTCGTCTCTTCCAAGGGGCATTTAAACCGTCTTTTTAAGCTACTGTAACCTCCACCACTTTTCCAAGGGGCATCTAAACTGTCTTGTTATGCTACTGCGACCAGCAAGTCTCTTCCAAGGGGCATTTAAACAGACTTGTTAAGCTACTGCGACCTGCATGTCTCTTCCAAGGGGCATTTAAACCGTCTTGTTAAGCTACTGCGACCTGCACGGCTCTTCCAAGGGGCATTTAAACCATCTTGTTAAGCTGCTGCGACCTGCAAGTCTCTTCCAAGGCGCATTTAAATCGTCTTTTTAAGCTACTGTGACTTGAACTTCTCTTCCAAGGGGCAATTAAACCGTCTTGTAAAGCTACTGTAACCTCCACCACTTTTCCAAGGGGCATCTCAACAGTCTTGTTAAGCTACTGCTACCTGCACGTCTCTTCCAAGGGGCATTTAAACAGTCTTGTTAAGCTACTGCGACCTGCATGTCTCTTCCAATGGGCATTTAAACCGTCTTGTTAAGCTACTGTGACCTTCACCGCTCTTCCAAGGGGCATTTAAACCATCTTGTTAAGCTACTGCGACCTGCACGTCTCTTCCAAGGGGCATTTAAACCCTCTTGTTAAGCTACTGCGACCTGCATGTCTCTTCCAAGGGGCATTTAAACCGTCTTGTTAAGCTACTGCGACCTCCTCCTCTATTCCAAGGGGCATTTAAAGCGTCTTGTTAAGCTTCTGCGACGTGCACTTCTCTTCCAAGGCGCATTTAAACCTTCTTTTTAAGCTCCTGCGACTTGATCGTCTCTTCCAAGGGGCATTTAAACCATCTTGCTAAGCTACTGTAACCTCCACCACTTTTCCAAGGGGCATTTAAACCGTCTTTTAAGCTACTGCGACTTGCACTTCTCTTCCAAGGGGCTTTTAAACTGTCTTGTTAAGCTGCGGCGACCTGCATGCCTCTTCCAAGAGTCATTTAAACCGTTTTGTTAAGCCTCTGCGACCTGCACATCTCTTCCAAGGGGCATTTAAACCGTCTTTTTAAGCTGCTGCGACCTGCATGTCTCTTCCAAGGGGCATTTAAACCATCGTGTTAAGCTACTGCGACCTCCACCGCTCTTCCAAGGGGCATTTAAACCATCTTGTTAAGCTACTGCGACCTGCACGTCTCTTCCAAGGGGGATTTAAACCGTCTTGTTAAGCTACTGTGACCTGCACGTCTCTTCCAAGGGCCATTTAAACCGTCTTGTTAAGCTACTGCGACCTGCACGTCTCTTCCAAGGGGCATTTAAACCGTCTTGTTAAGCTACTGCGACCTGCATGTCTCTTCCAAGGCGCATTTAAACCGTCTTTTTAAGCTACTGCGACTTGCACGTCTCTTCCAAGGGGCATTTAAACTGTCTTGTTAAGCTACTGCGACCTGCAAGTCTATTCTAAGGGGCATTTAAACCCTCTTGTTAAGATCCTGCGACCTGCACTTCTCTTCCAAGGGGGATTTAAACCGTCTTGTTAAGCAACTGCAACCTGCTCGTCTCTTCCAAGGGGCATTTAAACCGTCTTGTTAAGCAACTGTGACCTGCATGTCTCTTCCAAGGCCAATTTAAACCGTCTTGTTAAGCTACTGCGACATGCTCGTCTCTTCCAAGGGGCATTTAAACCTTCTTTTTAAGCTACTGCGACCTGCATGTCTCTTCCAAGGGGGATTTAAACCGTCTTGTTAAGCTACTGCTACCTGCACGTCTCTTCCAAGGGGCATTTAAACCATCTTGTTAAGCTACTGCTACCTGCACGTCTCTTCCAAGGGGCATTTAAACCGTCTTGTTAAGCTACTGCTACCTGCACGTCTCTTCCAAGGGGCATTTAAACCGTCTTGTTAAGCTACTGCGACCTGCATGTCTCTTCCAAGGGGAATTTAAACCATCTTGTTATGCTACTGCGACCTGCAGTTCTCTTCCATGGCGCATTTAAACCTTCTTTTTAAGCTCCTGCGACTTGATCGTCTCTTCCAAGGGGCATTTAAACCATCTTGTTAAGCTACTGTAACCTCCACCACTTTTCCAAGGGGCATTTAAACCGTCTTGTTAAGCTACTGCGACTTGCACGTCTCTTCCAAGGGGCTTTTAAACCGTCTTGTTAAGCTACTGCGACCTGCATGTCTCTTCCAAGGGTCATTTAAACCGTCTTGTTAAGCCTCGGCGACCTGCACGTCTCTTCCAAGTGGCATTTAAACCGTCTTTTTAAGCTGCTGCAACCTGCATGTCTCTTCCAAGGGGCATTTAAACTATCGTGTTAAGCTTCTGCGACCTCCACCGCTCTTCCAAGGGGCATTTAAACCATCTTGTTAAGCTACTGCGACCTGCACATCTCATCCAAGGGGCATTTAATCCGTCTTGTTAAGCTACTGTAACTTGCAAGTCTCTGCCAAGGGGCATTTAAACCATCTTGTTAAGCTACTGTAACCTCCACCACTTTTCCACAGGGCATTTAAACCGTCTTGTTAAGCTACTGCGACCTGCAAGTCTCTTCCAAGGCGCATTTAAATCGTCTTTTTAAGCTACTGTGACTTGAACTTCTCTTCCAAGGGGCAATTAAACCGTCTTGTTAAGCTACTGTAACCTCCACCACTTTTCCAAGGGGCATCTCAACAGTCTTGTTAAGCTACTGCTACCTGCACGTCTCTTCCAAGGGGCATTTAAACAGTCTTGTTAAGCTACTGCGACCTGCATGTCTCTTCCAATGGGCATTTAAACCGTCTTGTTAAGCTACTGCGACCTTCACCGCTCTTCCAAGGGGCATTTAAACCATCTTGTTAAGCTACTGCGACCTGCACGTCTCTTCCAAGGGGCATTTAAACCCTCTTGTTAAGCTACTGCGACCTGCATGTCTCTTCCAAGGGGCATTTAAACTGTCTTGTTAAGCTACTGCGACCTCCTCCTCTATTCCAAGGGGCATTTAAAGCGTCTTGTTAAGCTTCTGCGACCTGCACTTCTCTTCCAAGGCGCATTTAAACCTTCTTTTTAAGCTCCTGCGACTTGATCGTCTCTTCCAAGGGGCATTTAAACCATCTTGTTAAGCTACTGTAACCTCCACCACTTTTCCAAGGGGCATTTAAACCGTCTTTTAAGCTACTGCGACTTGCACTTCTCTTCCAAGGGGCTTTTAAACTGTCTTGTTAAGCTGCGGCGACCTGCATGCCTCTTCCAAGAGTCATTTAAACCGTTTTGTTAAGCCTCTGCGACCTGCACATCTCTTCCAAGGGGCATTTAAACCGTCTTTTTAAGCTGCTGCGACCTGCATGTCTCTTCCAAGGGGCATTTAAACCATCGTGTTAAGCTACTGCGACCTCCACCGCTCTTCCAAGGGGCATTTAAACCATCTTGTTAAGCTACTGCGACCTGCACGTCTCTTCCAAGGGGGATTTAAACCGTCTTGTTAAGCTACTGTGACCTGCACGTCTCTTCCAAGGGCCATTTAAACCGTCTTGTTAAGCTACTGCGACCTGCACGTCTCTTCCAAGGGGCATTTAAACCGTCTTGTTAAGCTACTGCGACCTGCACGTCTCTTCCAAGGCGCATTTAAACCGTCTTTTTAAGCTACTGCGACTTGCACGTCTCTTCCAAGGGGCATTTAAACTGTCTTGTTAAGCTACTGCGACCTGCAAGTCTATTCTAAGGGGCATTTAAACCCTCTTGTTAAGATCCTGCGACCTGCACTTCTCTTCCAAGGGGGATTTAAACCGTCTTGTTAAGCAACTGCAACCTGCTCGTCTCTTCCAAGTGGCATTTAAACCGTCTTGTTAAGCAACTGTGACCTGCATGTCTCTTCCAAGGCCAATTTAAACCGTCTTGTTAAGCTACTGCGACATGCTCGTCTCTTCCAAGGGGCATTTAAACCTTCTTTTTAAGCTACTGCGACCTGCATGTCTCTTCCAAGGGGGATTTAAACCGTCTTGTTAAGCTACTGCTACCTGCACGTCTCTTCCAAGGGGCATTTAAACCATCTTGTTAAGCTACTGCTACCTGCACGTCTCTTCCAAGGGGCATTTAAACCGTCTTGTTAAGCTACTGCTACCTGCACGTCTCTTCCAAGGGGCATTTAAACCGTCTTGTTAAGCTACTGCGACCTGCATGTCTCTTCCAAGGGGAATTTAAACCATCTTGTTATGCTACTGCGACCTGCAGTTCTCTTCCATGGCGCATTTAAACCTTCTTTTTAAGCTCCTGCGACTTGATCGTCTCTTCCAAGGGGCATTTAAACCATCTTGTTAAGCTACTGTAACCTCCACCACTTTTCCAAGGGGCATTTAAACCGTCTTGTTAAGCTACTGCGACTTGCACGTCTCTTCCAAGGGGCTTTTAAACCGTCTTGTTAAGCTACTGCGACCTGCATGTCTCTTCCAAGGGTCATTTAAACCGTCTTGTTAAGCCTCGGCGACCTGCACGTCTCTTCCAAGTGGCATTTAAACCGTCTTTTTAAGCTGCTGCAACCTGCATGTCTCTTCCAAGGGGCATTTAATCCGTCTTGTTAAGCTACTGTAACCTCCACCACTTTTCCACAGGGCATTTAAACCGTCTTGTTAAGCTACTGCGACCTGCACGTCTCTTCCAAGGGGCATTTAAACCGTCTTGTTAAGCTACTGCGACCTGCATGTCTCTTCCAAGGGGCATTTAAACTGTCTTGTTAAGCCTCTGCGACCTGCACGTCTTTTCCTAGGGGCATTTAAACAGTCTTATTAAGCTGCTTCGACCTGCATGTTTCTTCCAAGTGGCATTTAAACTGTCTTGTTAAGCTACTGCGACCTTCACCGCTCTTCAAAGGAGCATTTAAACTGTCTTGTTAAGCTACTGCGACCTGCACGTCTCTTCCAAGGGGCATTTATAACCTCTTGTTAAGTTCCTGCGACCTGCACGTCTCTTGAAAGGGGCATTTAAACCCTCTTGTAAAGCTACTGCGACCTGCACGTCTCTTCCAAGGGGCTTTTAAACCGTCTTGTTAAGCTACTGCGACCTCCAAGTCTCTTCCAAGGGTCATTTAAACCCTCTTGTTAAACTCCTGCGACATGCACGTCTCTTGAAAGGGGCATTTATACCTTCTTGTTAAGCTACTGTGACCTGCACGTCTCTTCCAAGGGGCATTTAAACTGTCTCATTAAGCTACTGCGACCTCCACCTCTCTTCCAAGGGGCATTTAAACCGTCTTATTAAGCTACTGCGACCTGCACATCTCTTCCAAGTCGCATTTAAATCGTCTTTTTAAGCTACTGTGACTTGAACTTCTCTTCCAAGGGGCAATTAAACCGTCTTGTTAAGCTACTGTAACCTCCACCACTTTTCCAAGGGGCATCTCAACAGTCTTGTTAAGCTACTGCTACCTGCACGTCTCTTCCAAGGGGCATTTAAACAGTCTTGTTAAGCTACTGCGACCTGCATGTCTCTTCCAAGGGGCATTTAAACCGTCTTGTTAAGCTACTGCGACCTCCACCGCTCTTCCAAGGGGCATTTAAACCATCTTGTTATGCTACTGCGACCTGCAGTTCTCTTCCATGGCGCATTTAAACCTTCTTTTTAAGCTCCTGCGACTTGATCGTCTCTTCCAAGGGGCATTTAAACCATCTTGTTAAGCTACTGTAACCTCCACCACTTTTCCAAGGAGCATTTAAACCGTCTTGTTAAGCCTCGGCGACCTGCACGTCTCTTCCAAGTGGCATTTAAACCGTCTTTTTAAGCTGCTGCAACCTGCATGTCTCTTCCAAGGGGCATTTAAACCATCGTGTTGAGCTTCTGCGACCTCCACCGCTCTTCCAAGGGGCATTTAAACCATCTTGTTAAGCTACTGCGACCTGCACATCTCTTCCAAGGGGCATTTAATCCGTCTTGTTAAGCTACTGTAACTTGCAAGTCTCTGTCAAGGGGCATTTAAACCATCTTGTTAAGCTACTGTAACCTCCACCACTTTTCTACGGGGCATTTAAACCGTCTTGTTAAGCTACTGCAACCTGCACGTCTCTTCCAAGGGGCATTTAAACCGTCTTGTTAAGCTACTGCGACCTGCATGTCTCTTCCAAGGGGCATTTAAACCGTCTTGTTAAGCCTCTGCGACCTGCACGTCTTTTCCTAGGGGCATTTAAACAGTCTTGTTAAGCTGCTTCGACCTGCATCTTTCTTCCAAGTGGCATTTAAACTGTCTTGTTAAGCTACTGCGACCTTCACCGCTCTTCCAAGGAGCATTTAAACTGTCTTGTTAAGCTACTGCGACCTGCACGTCTCTTCCAAGGGGCATTTATAACCTCTTGTTAAGTTCCTGCGACCTGCACGTCTCTTGAAAGGGGCATTTAAACCCTCTTGTTAAGCTACTGCGACCTGCACGTCTCTTCCAAGGGGCTTTTAAACCGTCTTGTTAAGCTACTGCGACCTGCATGTCTCTTTCAAGGGGCATTTAAACCATCTTGTTAAGCCTCGGCGACCTGCACGTCTCTTCCAAGTGGCATTTAAACCGTCTTTTTAAGCTGCTGCAAACTGCATGTCTCTTCCAAGGGGCATTTAAACCATCGTGTTAAGCTTCTGCGACCTCTACCGCTCTTCCAAGGGGCATTTAAACCATCTTATTAAGCTTCTGCGACCTGCACGTCTCTTCCATGGCGCATTTAAACAGTCTTTTTACGCTACTGTGACTTGAACGTCTCTTCCAAGGGGCATTTAAACCCTCTTATTAAGCTCCTGCGACCTGCTCGTCTCTTGAAAGGGGCATTTAAACCCTCTTGTTAAGCTACTGCGACCTGCACGTCTCTTCCATGGGGCATTTAAACTGTCTTGTTAAGCTACTGCGACCTCCACCTCTCTTCCAAGGGGCATTTAAACTGTCTTATTAAGCTACTGCGACCTGCACATTTCTTCCAAGGCGCATTTAAACCGTCTTTTTAAGCTACTGTGACTTGAACGTCACTTCCAAGGGGCATTTAAACCGTCTTGTTAAGTTAATGTAACCTCCACCACTTTTCCAAGGGGCATCTCAACAGTCTTGTTAAGCTACTGCAACCTGCACGTCTCTTCAGAGGGGCATTTAAACAGTCTTGTTAAGCTACTGCGACCTGCATGTCTCTTCCAAGGGGCATTTAAACAGTCTTGTTAAGCTACTGCGACCTCCACCGCTCTTCCAAGGGGCATTTAAAGCTTTTTGTTAAGCTAATGCGACCTGCACGTCTCTTCCAAGGGGCATTTAAACCCTCTTGTTAAGCTTCTGCGACCTGCACGTCTCTTGAAAGGGGCATTTAAACCCTCTTGTTAAGCTACTGCGACCTGCACGTCTCTTCCAAGGGGCATTTAAACTGTCTTGTGAAGCTACTGCGTCCTCCATCTCTCTTCCAAGGGGCATTTAAACCATCTTATTAAGCTACTGAGACCTGCACATCTCTTCGAAGGGGCATTTAAACCGTCTTATTAAGCTACTGCGACCTGCACGTCTCTTCCAAGGGGCATTTAAACTGTCTTGTTAAGCTACTGCGAACTGCACGTCTCTTCCAAGGGGCATTTAAACTGTCTTGTTAAGCCACTGCGACCTCCACCACTCTTCCTAGGGGCATTTAAACCGTCTTGTAAAGCTACTGCGACCTGCAAGCCTATTCCAAGGGGCATTTAAACACTCTTGTTAAGCTACTGGGACCTGCACGTCTCTTCCAAGGGGGATTTAAACCATCTTGTTAAGCTACTACGACCTGCATGTCTCTTCCAAGGTGCATTTAAACCATCTTGTTAAGCTACTGTGACATACTCGTCTCTTCCAAGGGGCATCTAAACCGTCTTGTTAAGCTACTGTAACCTCCACCACTTTTCCAAGGGGCATTTAAACCGTCTTGTTAAGCTACTGCGACCTGCACGTCTCTTCCAAGGGGCATTTAAACCGTCTTGGTAAGGTACTGCGACCAGCAAACCTATTCCAAGGGGCATTTAAACCCTCTTGTTAAGCTACTGCGACCTGCACATCTCTTCCAAGGGGGATTTAAACCGTCTTGTTCAGCTACTGCGACCTGCACGTCTCTTCCAAGGTGCATTTAAACCGTCTTTTTAAGCTACTGCGACCTGCACGTCTCTTCCAAGGTGCATTTAACCGTCTTGTTAATCTACTGTAACCTCCACCACCTTTCCATGGGGCATTTAAACCGTCTTGTTAAGATACTGCGACCTGCACGTCTCTTCCAAGGGGCATTTAGCCGTCTTGTTAAGCTACTGCGACCTGCATGTCTCTTCCAACAGGCATTTAAACCGTCTTGTTAAGCTGCTGCGACCAGCATGTCTCTTCCAAGGGGCATTTAAACCATCTTGTTAAGCTACTGCGACCTCCACCGCACTTCCAAGGGGCATTTAAACCGTCTTGTTAAGCTACTGCGACCTGCACATCTCTGTCAAGGGGCATTTAAACTGTCTTGTTAAGCTACTACGACCTGCACGTCTCTTCCAAGGGGCATTTAAACCGTCTTATTAAGCTACTGCGACTTGCACGTCTCTTCCACGGGGCATTTAAACTGTATTGTTAAGCTACTGCGACCTGCAAGCCTATTCTAAGGGGCATTTAAACCCTCTTGTTAAGACACTGCGACTTGCATGTCTCTTCCAAGGGGGATGTAAACCGTCTTGTTAAGCTACTGCTACCTGCACGTCTCTTCCAAGGGGCATTTAAACCGTCTTGTTAAGCTACTGCGACTTGCACGTCTCTTCCATGGGGCATTTAAACCGTCTTCTTAAGCTACTGTAACCTCCACCACTTTTCCAAGGGGCATTTAAACCGTCTTGTTAAGCTACTGCGACCTCCACAGCACTTCCAAGGGGCATTTAAAATGCTTTGTTAAGCTACTGCGACCTGCATGTCTCTTCCAAGGGGCATTTAAACCGTCTTGTTAAGCTACTGCGACCTCCACGTCTCTTCCAAGGGGCATTTAAACCGTCTTTTTAAGGTGCTGTGACCTGCATGTCTCTTCCAAGGGGCATTTAAACCGTCTTGTTAAGCTACTGCGATCTCCACCGCACTTCCAAGGGGCATTTAAACCGTCTTGTTAAGCTACTGCGACCTGCACGTCTCTTTCAAGGGGCATTTAAACTGTCTTGTTAAGCTACTGCGACCTGCACGTCTCTTCCAAGGTGCATTTAAACCGTCTTTTTAAGCTACTGCGACCTGCACGTCTCTTCCAAGGTGCATTTAAACAGTCTTGTTAATCTACTGCGACCTGCACGTCTCTTCCAAGGGGCATTTAAACCCTCATGTTAAGCCACTGCGACCTGCACGTCTCTTCCAAGGGGCATTTAAACCGTCTTGTTAAGCTGCTGCGACCTGCATGTCTCTTCCAAGGGGCAATTAAACCATCTTGTTAAGCTACTGCGACCTCCACCGCACTTCCAAGGGGCATTTAAACCATCTTGTTAAGCTACTGCGACCTACACAGCACTTCCAAGGGGCATTTAAAACGCTTTGTTAAGCTACTGCGACCTGCATGTCTCTTCCAAAGGGCATTTAAACCGTCTTGTTAAGCTACTGCGACCTCCACGTCTCTTCCAACAGGCATTTAAACCGTCTTGTTAAGGTGCTGTGACCTACATGTCTCTTCCAAGGAGCATTTAAACCGTCTTGTTAAGCTACTGCGATCTCCACCGCACTTCCAAGGGGCATTTAAACCGTCTTGTTTAGCTACTGCGACCTGTTCGTCTCTTCAAAGGGGCATTTAAACCTTCTTTTTAAGCTACTGTGACCTGCATGTCTCTTCCAAGGGGGATTTAAAACGTCTTGTTAAGCTACTGCGACCTGCATGTCTCTTCCAAGGGGTATTTAAACCATCTTGTTAAGCTACTGCGACCTGCATGTCTCTTCCAAGTGGCATTTAAAGTGTCTTGTTAATCTACTGCTACCTGCACGTCTCTTCCAAGGGGCATTTAAAGTGTCTTGTTAAGCTACTGCAACCTGCACTTCTCTTTCAAGGGGCATTTAAACCTTCTTTTTAAGCTACTTCGACCTGCACGTCTCTTCCAAGGGGCATTTAAACCATCTTGTTAAGCTACTGTAACCTCCACCACTTTTCCAATGGGCATTTAAACCGTTTTTTAAGCTACTGCGACTTACACTTCTCTTCCAAGGGGCTTTTAAACCGTCTTGTTATGCTACTGCGACCTGCATGCCTCTTCCAAGGGGCATTTAAACCGTCTTGTTAAGCCTCTGCGACCTGCACGTCTCTTCCAAGGGGCACTTAAACCGTCTTTTTAAGCTGCTGCGACCTGCATGTCTCTTCCAAGGGGCATTTAAACCATCGTGTTAAGCTACTGCGACCTCCACCGCTCTTCCAAGGGGCATTTAAACCGTCTTGTTAAGCTACTGCGACCTGCTCGTCTCTTCCAAGGGGCATTTAAACAGTCTTGTTAAGCTACTGCGACCTGCACGTCTCTTCCAAGGCGCATTTAAACCGCCTTTTTAAGCTACTGCGACTTGCACGTCTCTTCCAAGGGGCATTTAAACTCTCTTGTTAAGATCCTGCGACCTGCATGTCTCTTCCAAGGGGCATTTAAACCGTCTTGTTAAGCTACTGCTACCTGCACGTCTCTTCCGAGGGGAATTTAAACCGTCTTGTTAAGCTACTGCGACCTGCATGTCTCTTCCAAGGGGGATTTAAACCGCCTTGTTAAGCTACTGCTACCTGCACGTCTCTTCCAAGGGGCATTTAAACCGTCTTGTTAAGCTACTGCGACATGCACGTCTCTTCCAAGGGGCATTTAAACCATCTTGTTAAGCTGCTGCGACCAGCAAGCCTATTCCAAGGGGCATTTAAACCCTCTTGTTAAGCTACTGCGACCTGCACATCTCTTCCAAGAGGGATTTAAACCGTCTTGTTAAGCTACTGCGACCTGCACGTCTCTTCCAAGGGGCATTTAAACCGTCTTGTTAAGCTACTGCGACCTGCACGTCTCTTCCAAGGTGCATTAAAACTGTCTTTTTAAGCTACTGCGACCTGCACGTCTCTTCCAAGGTGCATTTAAACCGTCTTGGTAAACTACTGAAACCTCCACCACTTTTCCAAGAGGCATTTAAACCGTCTTGTTAAGCTACTGCGACCTCCACCGCACTTCTAAGGGGCATTTAAACCGTCTTTTTAAGCTACTGCGACCTGCACATCTCTGTCAAGGGGCATTTAAAGTGTCTTGTTAAGCTACTGCGACCTCCACCGCTCTTCCAAGGGGCATTTAAACCATCTTGTTAACCTACTGCGACCTGCACGTCTCTTCCAAGTGGCATTTAAACTGTCTTGTTAAGCTGCTGCGACCTGCACGTCTCTTCCAAGGGGCATTTAAACTGTCTTGTTAAGCTACTGCGGCCTCCACCTCTCTTCCAAGGGGCATTTAAATCGTCTTATTAAGCTACTGCGACCTGCACGTCTCTTCCATGTAGCATTTAAACTGTATTGTTAAGCTACTGCGACCTGCAAGCCTATTCTAAGGGGCATTTAAAGACTCTTGTTAAGTTCCTGCGACCTGCATGTCTCTTCCAAGGGGGATTTAAACCGTCTTGTTAAGCTACTGGTACCTGCACGTCACTTCCAAGGGGCAATTAAACAGTCTTATTAAGCTACTGCGACCTGCACGTCTCTTCCACGGGGCATTTAAACTGTATTGTTAAGCTACTGCGACCTGCAAGCCTATTCTAAGGGGCATTTAAACCCTCTTGTTAAGATCCTGCGACCTGCATGTCTCTTCCCAGGGGGATTTAAACCGTCTTGTTAAGCTACTGCTACCTGCACGTCTCTTCCAAGGGGCTTTTAAACCGTCTTGTTAAGCTACTGCGACCTGCATGTCTCTTCCAAGGTGCATTTAAACTGTCTTGTTAAGATCCTGCGACCTGCATGTCTCTTCCAAGGGGGATTTAAACCGTCTTGTTAAGCTACTGCTACCTGCACGTCACTTCCAAGGGGCATTTAAACCGTCTTGTTAAGCTACTGCGACTTGCACGTCTCTTCCAAGGGGCATTTAAACCGTCTTATTAAGCTACTGCGACCTGCACGTTTCTTCCAAGGGGCATTTAAACCGTCTTATTAAGCTACTGAGACCTGCACGTCTCTTCCACGGGGCATTTAAACTGTATTGTTAAGCTACTGCGACCTGCAAGCCTATTCTAAGGGGCATTTAAACCCTCTTTTTAAGCTCCTGCGACTTGATCGTCTCTTCCAAGGGGCATTTAAACCATCTTTTTAAGCTACTGTAAATTCCACCACTTTTCCAAGGGGCATTTAAACCGTCTTGTTAAGCTACTGCGACCTGCATGTCCCTTCCAAGGGGCATTTAAACCGTCTTGTTAAGCCTCTGCAACCTGCATGTCTCTTCCAAGGGGCATTTAAACCATCGTGATAAGCTACTGCGACCTCCACCGCTCTTCCAAGGGGCATTTAAACCGTCTTGTTAAGCTACTGTAACTTGCACTTCTCTTCCAAGTGGCATTTAAACCGTTTTGTTAAGCTACTGCGACCTGCAAGCCTATTCTAAGGGGCATTTAAACCCTCTTGATAAGATCCTGTGACCTGCATGTCTCTTCCAAGGGGGATTTAAACCGTCTTGTTAAGCTACTGCTACCTGCACGTCTCTTCCAAGGGGCATTTAAACCGTCTTGTTAAGCCACTGCGACCTGCTCGTCTCTTCCAAGGGGCATTTAAACCGTCTTGTTATGCTACTGCGACCTGCACTTCTCTTCCAAGGCGCATTTAAACCTTCTTTTTAAGCTCCTGATACTTGATCGTCTCTTCCAAGGGGCATTTAAACCATCTTGTTAAGCTACTGTAACCTCCACCACTTTTCCAAGGGGCATTTAAAACGTCTTGTTAAGCTACTGTGACCTGAATGTCTCTTCCAAGGGGCATTTAAACCGTCTTGTTAAGCTACTGCGACCTGCACGTCTCTTCCAAGGGGCATTTAAACCATCTTGTTAAGCTACTGTAACCTCCACCACTTTTCCAAGGGGCATTTAAACCGTCTTTTAAGCTACTGCGACTTGCACTTCTCTTCCAAGGGGCTTTTAAACCTTCTTGTTAAGCTACTGCGACCTGCACGCCTCTTCCAAGGGGCATTTAAATCGTTTTGTTAAGCCTCTGCGACCTGCACGTCTCTTCCAAGGGGCATTTAAACCGTCTTTTTAAGCTGCTGCGACCTGCATGTCTCTTCCAAGGGGCATTTAAACCATCGTGTTAAGCTACTGCGACCTTCACCGCTCTTCCAAGGGGCATTTAAACCATCTTGTTAAGCTACTGCGACCTGCACGTCTCTTCCAAGGGGGATTTAAACCGTCTTGTTAAGCTACTGTGATCAGCACGTCTCTTCCAAGGTGCATTTAAACCGTCTTGTTAAGCTACTGCGACCTGCACGTCTCTTCCAAGGCGCATTTAAACCATCTTTTTAAGCTACTGCGACTTGCACGTCTCTTCCAAGGGGCATTAAAACTGTCTTGTTAAGCTACTGCGACCTGCAAGCCTATTCTAAGGGGCATTTAAACTCTCTTGTTAAGATCCTGCGACCTGCATGTCTCTTCCAAGGGGCATTTAAACCGTCTTGTTAAGCTACTGCTACCTGCACGTCTCTTCCAAGGGGAATTTAAACCGTCTTGTTAAGCTACTGCGACCTGCATGTCTCTTCCAAGGGGAATTTAAACCGCCTTGTTAAGCTACTGCTACCTGCACGTCTCTTCCAAGGGGCATTTAAACCGTCTTGTTAAGCTACTGCGACCTGCACGTCTCTTCCAAGGGGCATTTAAACCATCTTGTTAAGCTGCTGCGACCAGCAAGCCTATTCCAAGGGGCATTTAAACCCTCTTGTTAAGCTACTGCGACCTGCACATCTCTTCCAAGAGGGATTTAAACCATCTTGTTAAGCTACTGCGACCTGCACGTCTCTTCCAAGGGGCATTTAAACCGTCTTGTTAAGCTACTGCGACCTGCACGTCTCTTCCAAGGTGCATTAAAACTGTCTTTTTAAGCTACTGCGACCTGCACGTCTCTTCCAAGGTGCATTTAAACCGTCTTGGTAATCTACTGAAACCTCCACCACTTTTCCAAGGGGCATTTAAACAGTCTTGTTAAGCTACTGCGACCTGCACGTCTCTTCCAAGGGTCATATAGCCGTCTTGTTAAGCTACTGCGACCTGCATGTCTCTTCCAAGGGGCATTTAAACCGTCTTGTTAAGCCACTGCGACCTGCACGTCTCTTCCAAGGGGCATTTAAACCGTCTTGTTAAACTGCTGCGACCAGCATGTCTCTTCCAAGGGGCATTTAAACCATCTTGTTAAGCTACTGCGACCTCCACCGCACTTCCAAGGGGCATTTAAACCGTCTTGTTAAGCTATGCGACCTGCACATCTCTGTCAAGGGGCATTTAACCTGTCTTGTTAAGCTACTGCGACCTCCACCGCTCTTCCAAGGGGCATGTAAACCGTCTTGTTAACCTACTGCGACCTGCACGTCTCTTCCAAGTGGCATTTAAACTGTCTTGTTAAGCTACTTCGACCTGCACGTCTCTTCCAAGGGGCATTTAAACTGTCTTGTTAAGCTACTGCGACCTCCACCTCTCTTCCATGGGGCATTTAAACTGTATTGTTAAGCTACTGCGACCTGCAAGCCTATTCTAAGGGGCATTTAAACCCTCATGTTAAGATCCTGCGACCTGCATGTCTCTTCCAAGGGGGATTTAAACCTTCTTGTTAAGCTACTGCTACCTGCCCGTCACTTCCAAAGGGCATTTAAACCGTCTTATTAAGCTACTGCGACCTGCACGTCTCTTCCACGGGGCATTTAAACTGTACTGTTAAGCTACTGCGACCTGCAAGCCTATTCTAAGGGGCATTTAAACCCTCTTGTTAAGATCCTGCGACCTGCATGTCTCTTCCAAGGGGGATTTAAACCGTCTTGTTAAGCTACTGCTACCTGCACGTCTCTTCCAAGGGGCTTTTAAACCGTCTTGTTAAGCTACTGCGACCTGCATGTCTCTTCCAAGATGCATTTAAACCGTCTTGTTAAGATCCTGCGACCTGCATGTCTCTTTCAAGGGGGATTTAAACCGTCTTGTTAAGCTACTGCTACCTGCACGTCACTTCCAAGGGGCATTTAAACCGTCTTGTTAAGCTACTGCGACTTGCTCGTCTCTTCCAAGGGGCATTTAAACCTTCTTATTAAGCTACTGAGACCTGCACGTCTCTTCCACGGGGCAATTAAACTGTATTGTTAAGCTACTGCGACCTGCAAGCCTATTCTAAGGTGCATTTAAACCCTCTTTTTAAGCTCCTGCGACTTGATCGTCTCTTCCAAGGGACATTTAAACCATCTTTTTAAGCTACTGTAACCTCCACCATTTTACAAGGGGCATTTAAACCGTCTTGTTAAGCTACTGCGACCTGCATGTCTCTTCCAAGGGGCATTTAAACCGTCTTGTTAAGCCTCTGCAACCTGCATGTCTCTTCCAAGGGGCATTTAAACCATCGTGATAAGCTACTGCGACCTCCACCGCTCTTCCAAGGGGCATTTACACCATCTTGTTAAGCTACTGCGACCTGCACATCTCTTCCAAGGGGCATTTAAACCATCTGGTTAAGCAACTGTGACCTGCATGTCTCTTCCAAGGCCAATTTAAACCGTCTTGTTAAGCTACTGCGACCTGCTCGTCTCTTCCAAGGGGCATTTAAACCTTCTTTTTAAGCTACTGCGACCTGCATGTCTCTTCCCAGGGGGATTTAAACCGTCTTGTTAAGCTACTGCTACCTGCAGGTCTCTTCCAAGGGGCATTTAAACCGTCTTGTTAAGCTACTGTGACCTGCATGTCTCTTCCAAGGGGAATTTAAACCGTCTTGTTATGCTACTGCGACCTGCAGTTCTCTTCCATGGCGCATTTAAACCTTCTTTTTAAGCTCCTGCGACTTGATCGTCTCTTCCAAGTGGCATTTAAACCATCTTGTTAAGCTACTGTAACCTCCACCACTTTTCCAAACGGCATTTAAACCGTCTTGTTAAGCTACTGCGACCTGCACGTCTCTTCCAAGTGGCATTTAAACCGTCTTTTTAAGCTGCTGCAACCTGCATGTCTCTTCCAAGGGGCATTTAAACCATCGTGTTAAGCTTCTGCGAAATCCACCGCTCTTCCAAGGGGCATTTAAACCATCTTGTTAAGCTACTGCGACCTGCACATCTCTTCCAAGGGGCATTTAATCCGTCTTGTTAAGCTACTGTAACTTGCAAGTCTCTGCCAAGGGGCATTTAAACCATCTTGTTAAGCTACTGTAACCTCCACCACTTTTCCACGGGGCATTTAATCCGTCTTGTTAAGCTACTGCGACCTGCACGTCTCTTCCAAGGGGCATTTAAACCGTCTTGTTAAGCTACTGCGACCTGCATGTCTCTTCCAAGGGGCATTTAAACCGTCTTATTAAGTCTCTGCGACCTGCACGTCTTTTCCTAGGGGCATTTAAACAGTCTTGTTAAGCTGCTTCGACCTACATGTTTCTTCCAAGTGGCATTTAAACTGTCTTGTTAAGCTACTGCGACCTGCACGTCTCTTCCAAGGGGCATTTAAACTGTCTTGTTAAGCTACTGCGACCTCCACCTCTCTTCCATGGGGCATTTAAACTGTATTGTGAAGCTACTGCGACCTGCAAGCCTATTCTAAGGGGCATTTAAACCCTCATGTTAAGATCCTGCGACCTGCATGTCTCTTCCAAGGGGGATTTAAACCGTCTTGTTAAGCTACTGCTACCTGCACGTCACTTCCAAAGGGCATTTAAACCGTCTTATTAAGCTACTGCGACCTGCACGTCTCTTCCACGGGGCATTTGAACTGTACTGTTAAGCTACTGCGACCTGCAAGCCTATTCTAAGGGGCATTTAAACCCTCTTGTTAAGATCCTGCGACCTGCATGTCTCTTCCAAGGGGGATTTAAACCGTCTTGTTAAGCTACTGCTACCTGCACGTCTCTTCCAAGGGGCTTTTAAACCGTCTTGTTAAGCTACTGCGACCTGCATGTCTCTTCCAAGGGGGATTTAAACCGTCTTGTTAAGCTACTGCTACCTGCACGTCACTTCCAAGGGGCATTTAAACCGTCTTGTTAAGCTACTGCGACTTGCTCGTCTCTTCCAAGGGGCATTTAAACCGTCTTATTAAGCTACTGAGACCTCCACGTCTCTTCCACGGGGCATTTAAACTGTATTGTTAAGCTACTGCGACCTGCAAGCCTATTCTAAGGTGCATTTAAACCCTCTTTATAAGCTCCTGCGACTTTATCGTCTCTTCCAAGGGCCATTTAAACCATCTTTTTAAGCTACTGTAACCTCCACCACTTTTCCAAGGGGCATTTAAACCGTCTTGTTAAGCTACTGCGACCTGCATGTCTCTTCCAAGGGGCATTTAAACCGTCTTGTTAAGCCTCTGCAACCTGCATGTCTCTTCCAAGGGGCATTTAAACCATCGTGATAAGCTACTGCGACCTCCACCGCTCTTCCAAGGGGCATTTAAACCATCTTGTTAAGCTACTGCGACCTGCACATCTCTTCCAAGGGGCATTTAAACCATCTGGTTAAGCAACTGTGACCTGCATGTCTCTTCCAAGGCCAATTTAAACCGTCTTGTTAAGCTACTGCAACCTGCTCGTCTCTTCCAAGGGGCATTTAAACCTTCTTTTTAAGCTACTGCGACCTGCATGTCTCTTCCAAGGGGGATTTAAACCGTCTTGTTAAGCTACTGCTACCTGCAGGTCTCTTCCAAGGGGCATTTAAACCGTCTTGTTAAGCTGCTGCTACCTGCACGTCTCTTCCAAGGGGCATTTAAATCGTCTTGTTAAGCTACTGTGACCTGCATGTCTCTTCCAAGGGGAATTTAAACCGTCTTGTTATGCTACTGCGACCTGCAGTTCTCTTCCATGGCGCATTTAAACCTTCTTTTTAAGCTCCTGCGACTTGATCGTCTCTTCCAAGTGGCATTTAAACCATCTTGTTAAGCTACTGTAACCTCCACCACTTTTCCAAGCGGCATTTAAACCGTCTTGTTAAGCTACTGCGACCTGCACGTCTCTTCCAAGTGGCATTTAAACCGTCTTTTTAAGCTGCTGCAACCTGCATGTCTCTTCCAAGGGGCATTTAAACCATCGTGTTAAGCTTCTGCGAAATCCACCGCTCTTCCAAGGGGCATTTAAACCATCTTGTTAAGCTACTGCGACCTGCACATCTCTTCCAAGGGGCATTTAAACCGTCTTGTTAAGCTACTGTAACTTGCACTTCTCTTCCAAGTGGCATTTAAACCGTCTTGTTAAGCTACTGTAACCTCCACCACTTATCCACGGGGCATTTAAACCGTCTTTATAAGCTACTGCGACCTACACGTCTCTTCCAAGGGGCATTTAAACTGTCTTGTTAAGCTACTGCGACCTGCAAGCCTATTCTAAGGGGCATTTAAACCCTCTTGTTAAGATCCTCTGACCTGCATGTCTCTTCCAAGAGGGATTTAAACCGTCTTGTTAAGCTACTGCTACCTGCACGTCTCTTCCAAGGGGCAATTAAACCGTCTTGTTAAGCTACTGCGACCTGCTCGTCTCTTCCAAGGGGCATTTAAACCGTCTTGTTATGCTACTGCGACCTGCACTTCTCTTCCAAGGCGCATTTAAACCTTCTTTTTAAGCTCCTGATACTTGATCGTCTCTTCCAAGGGGCATTTAAACCGTCTTGTTAAGCTACTGCGACCTGCACGTCTCTTCCAAGGGGCATTTAAACCATCTTGTTAAGCTACTGTAACCTCCACCACTTTTCCAAGGGGCATTTAAACCGTCTTTTAAGCTACTGCGACTTGCACTTCTCTTCCAAGGGGCTTTTAAATCTTCTTGTTAAGCTACTGCGACCTGCATGCCTCTTCCAAGGGGCATTTAAATCGTTTTGTTAAGCCTCTGTGACCTGCACGTCTCTTCCAAGGGGCATTTAAACCGTCTTTTTAAGCTGCTGCGACCTGCATGTCTCTTCCAAGGGGCATTTAAACCATCGTGTTAAGCTACTGCGACCTTCACCGCTCTTCCAAGGGGCATTTAAACCATCTTGTTAAGCTACTGCGACCTGCACGTCTCTTCCAAGGGGGATTTAAACCGTCTTGTTAAGCTACTGTGATCAGCACGTCTCTTCCAAGGTGCATTTAAACCGTCTTGTTAAGCTACTGCGACCTGCACATCTCTTCCAAGGCGCATTTAAACCATCTTGTTAAGCTACTGCGACCTGCACATCTCTTCCAAGGGGCATTTAATCCGTCTTTTTAAGCTACTGTAACTTGCAAGTCTCTGCCAAGGGGCATTTAAACCATCTTGTTAAGCTACTGTAACCTCCACCACTTTTCCACGGGGCATTTAATCCGTCTTGTTAAGCTACTGCGACCTGCACGTCTCTTCCAAAGGGCATTTAAACCGTCTTGTTAAGCTACTGCGACCTGCATGTCTCTTCCAAGGGGCATTTAAACCGTCTTGTTAAGTCTCTGCGACCTGCATGTCTTTTCCTAGGGGCATTTAAACAGTCTTGTTAAGCTGCTTCGACCTACATGTTTCTTCCAAGTGGCATTTAAACTGTCTTGTTAAGCTACTGCGACCTCCACCGCTCTTCCAAGGAGCATTTAAACTGTCTTGTTAAGCTACTGCGACCTGCACGTCTCTTCCAAGGGGCATTTAAAACCTCTTGTTAAGCTCCTGCGACCGGCACGTCTCTTGAAAGGGGCATTTAAAACCTCTTGTTAAGCTACTGCGACCTGCACGTCTCTTCCAAGGCGCATTTAAATTGTCTTGTTAAGCTACTGCGACCTCCACCTCTCTTCCAAGGGGCATTTAAAGCGTCTTGTTAAGCTTCTGCGATCTGCACGTCTCTTCCAAGGCGCATTTAAACAGTCTTTTTACGCTGCTGTGACTTGAACTTCTCTTCCAAGGGGCTTTTAAACCATCTTGTTAAGCTACTGAGACCTGCACGTCTCTTCCAAGGGGCATTTAAACCGTCTTATTAAGCTACAGCGACCTCCACCGCTCTTCCAAGGGGCATTTAAACCATCTTGTTAAGCTACTGCGACCTCCACCGCTCTTCCAAGGGGCATTTAAACCATCTTGTTAAGCTACTGCGACCTTCACGTCTCTTCCAAGCGGGATTTAAACCATCTTATTAAGCTACTGCGACCTGCACGTCTCTTCCACGGGGCATTTAAACTGTATTGTTAAGCTACTGCGACCTGCAAGCCTATTCTAAGGGGCATTTAAACCCTCTTTTTAAGCTCCTGCGACTTGATCGTCTCTTCCAAGGGGCATTTAAACTGTCTTGTTAAGCTACTGTAACCTCCACCACTTTTCCAAGGGGCATTTAAACCGTCTTGTTAAGCCTCTGCGACCTGCACGTCTCTTCCAAGGGTCATTTAAACCGTCTTTTTAAGCTGCTGCGACCTGCATGTCTCTTCCAAGGGGCATTTAAACCATCGTGATAAGCTAGTGCGACCTCCACCGCTCTTCCAAGGGGCATTTAAACCATCTTGCTAAGCTACTGCGACCTGCACATCTCTTCCAAGGGGCATTTAAACCGTCTTGTTAAGCTACTGTAACTTGCACTTCTCTTTCAAGTGGCATTTAAACCGTCTTGTTAAGCTACTGTAACCTCCACCACTTATCCACGGGGCATTTAAACCGTCTTGTTAAGCTACTGCGACCTGCAAGCCTATTATAAGGGGCATTTAAACCCTCTTGTTAAGATCCTCTGACCTGCATGTCTCTTCCAAGGGGGATTTAAACCATCTTGTTAAGCTACTGCGACCTGCTCGTCTCTTCCAAGGGGCATTTAAACCGTCTTGTTATGCTACTGCGACCTGCACTTCTCTTCCAAGGCGCATTTAAACCTTCTTTTTAAGCTACTGCGACCTGCATGTCTCTTCCAAGGGGCATTTAAACAAGTCTTGTTAAGCTACTGTGACCTGCACGTCTCTTCCAAGGGGCATTTAAACCATCGTGTTAAGCTACTGCGACCTGCATGTCTCTTCCAAGGGGCATTTAAACAAGTCTTGTTAAGCTACTGTGACCTGCACGTCTCTTCCAAGGGGCATTTAAACCATCGTGTTAAGCTACTGTAACCTCCACCACTTTTCCAAGGGGCATTTAAACCGTCTTTTAAGCTACTGCGACTTGCACTTCTCTTCCAAGGGGCTTTTAAACCGTCTTGTTAAGCTAATGCGACCTGCATGCCTCTTCCAAGGGGCATTTAAATCGTTTTGTTAAGCCTTTACGACCTGCACGTCTCTTCCAAGGGGCATTTAAACCGTCTTTTTAAGCTGCTGCGACCTGCATGTCTCTTCCAAGGGGCATTTAAACCATCGTGTTAAGCTACTGCGACCTCCACCGCTCTTCCAAGGGGCATTTAAACCATCTTGATAAGCTACTGCGACCTGCACGTCTCTTCCAAGGGGGATTTAAACCGTCTTGTTAAGCTACTGTGATCTGCACGTCTCTTCCAAGGGCCATTTAAACTGTCTTGTTAAGCTACTGCGACCTGCTCGTCTCTTCCAAGGGGCATTTAAACCGTCTTGTTAAGCTACTGCGACCTGCACGTCTCTTCCAAGGCGCATTTAAACCGTCTTTTTAAGCTACTGCGACTTGCACGTGTCTTCCAAGGGGCATTTAAACTGTCTTGTTAAGCTACTGCGACCTGCAAGCCTATTCTAAGGGGCATTTAAACCCTCTTGTTAAGATCCTGCGACCTGCACTTCTCTTCAGAGGGGGATTTAAACCGTCTTGTTAAGCAACTGCGACCTCCTCTTCTCTTCCAAGGGGCATTTAAACCGTCTTGTTAAGCAACGGTGACCTGCATGTCTCTTCCAAGGCCAATTTAAACCGTCTTGTTTAGCTACTGCGACCTGCCTGTCTCTTCCAAGGGGCATTTAAACCTTAGTTTTAAGCTTCTGCGACCTGCATGTTTCTTCTAAGGGGGATTTAAACCGTCTTGCTAAGCTACTGCTACCTGCACGTCTCTTCCAAGGGGCATTTAAACCATCTTCTTAAGCTACTGCTACCTGCAGGTCTCTTCCAAGGGGCATTTAAACCGTCTTGTTAAGCTACTGCTACCTGCACGTCTCTTCCAAGGGGCATTTAAACCGTCTTGTTAAGCTACTGCGACCTGCATGTCTCTTCCAAGGGGAATTTAAACCGTCTTGTTATGCTACTGCGACCTGCAGTTCTCTTCCATGGCGCATTTAAACCTTCTTTTTAAGCTCCTGCGACTTGATCTTCTCTTCCAAGGGGCATTTAAACCATCTTGTTAAGCTACTGTAACCTCCACCACTTTTCCAAGGGGCATTTAAATCGTCTTGTTAAGCTACTGCGACCTGCACATCTCTTCCAAGGGGCATTTAAACCGTCTTGTTAAGCTACTGTAACTTGCACTTCTCTTCCAAGTGGCATTTAAACCGTCTTGTTAAGCTACTGTAACCTCCACCACTTTTCCACGGGGCATTTAAACCGTCTTGATAAGCTACTGCGACCTACACTTCTCTTCCAAGGGGCATTTAAACTGTCTTGTTAAGCTACTGCGACCTGCAAGCCTATTCTAAGGGGCATTTAAACCCTCTTGTTAAGATCCTGTGACATGCATGTCTCTTCCAAGGGGGATTTAAACCGTCTTGTTAAGCTACTGCTACCTGCACGTCTCTTCCAAGGGGCATTTAAACCGTCTTGTTAAGCTACTGCGACCTGCTCGTCTCTTCCAAGGGGCATTTAAACCGTCTTGTTATGCTACTGCGACCTGCACTTCTCTTCCAAGGCGCATTTAAACCTTCTTTTTAAGCTCCTGATGCTTGATCGTCTCTTCCAAGGGGCATTTAAACCATCTTGTTAAGCTACTGCGACCTGCATGTCTCTTCCAAGGGGCATTTAAACCGTCTTGTTAAGCTACTGCCACCTGCACGTCTCTTCCAAGGGGCATTTAAACCATCGTGTTAAGCTACTGCGACCTCCACCACTTTTCCAAGGGGCATTTAAACTGTCTTTTAAGCTACTGCGACTTGCACTTCTCTTCCAAGGGGCTTTTAAACCGTCTTGTTAAGCTACTGCGACCTGTATGCCTCTTCCAAGGGGCATTTAAATCGTTTTGTTAAGCCTCTACGACCTGCACGTCTCTTCCAAGGGGCATTTAAACCGTCTTTTTAAGCTGCTCCGACCTGCATGTCTCTTCCAAGGGGCATTTAAACCATCGTGTTAAGCTACTGCGACCTCCACCGCTCTTCCAAGGGGCATTTAAACCATCTTGTTAAGCTACTGCGAAATGCACGTCTCTTCCAAGGGGGATTTAAACCGTCTTGTTAAGCTACTGCGACCTGCAAGCCTATTCTAAGGGGCATTTAAACCCTCTTGTTAAGATCCTGCGACCTGCACTTCTCTTCCAAGGGGCATTTAAACTGTCTTGTTAAGCTACTGTGATCTGCACGTCTCTTCCAAGGGGCATTTAAACTGTCTTGTTAAGCTACTGCGACCTGCAAGCCTATTCTAAGGGGCATTTAAACCGTCTTGTTAAGATCCTGCGACCTGCACTTCACTTCCAAGGGGCATTTAAACCGTCTTGTTAAGCAACAGTGACCGGCATGTCTCTTCCAAGGCCAATTTAAACCGTCTTGTTAAGCTACTGCGAACTGCTTGTCTCTTCCAAGGGGCATTTAAACCTTCTTTTTAAGCTACTACTACCTGCAGGTCTCTTCCAAGGGGCATTTAAACCGTCTTGTTAAGCTACTGCTACCTGCACGTCTCTTCCAAGGGGCATTTAAACCGTCTTGTTAAGCTACTGCGACCTGCATGTCTCTTCCAAGGGGAATTTAAACCGTCTTGTTATGCTACTGCGACCTGCAGTTCTCTTCCATGGCGCATTTAAACCTTCTTTTTAAGCTCCTGCGACTTGATCGTCTCTTCCAAGGGGCATTTAAACCATCTTGTTAAGCTACTGTAACCTCCACCACTTTTCCAAGGGGCATTTAAACCATCTTGTTAAGCTACTGCGACTTGCACGTCTCTTCCAAGGGGCATTTAATCCGTCTTGTTAAGCTACTGTAATTTGCAAGTCTCTGCCAAGGGGCATTTAAACCATCTTGTTAAGCTACTGTAACCTCCACCACTTTTCCACGGGGCATTTAAACCGTCTTGTTAAGCTACTGCGACCTGCACGTCTCTTCCAAGTGGCATTTAAACCGTGTTTTTAAGCTGCTGCAACCTGCATGTCTCTTCCAAGGGGCATTTAAACCATCGTGTTAAGCTTCTACGACCTCCACCGCTCTTCCAAGGGGCATTTAAACCATCTTGTTAAGCTACTGCGACCTGCACATCTCTTCCAAGGGGCATTTAATCCGTCTTCTTAAGCTACTGTAACCTCCACCACTTTTCCATGGGGCATTTAATCTGTCTTGTTAAGCTACTGCGACCTGCACGTCTCTTCCAAGGGGCATTTAAACCGTCTTGTTAAGCTACTGCGACCTGCATGTCTCTTCCAAGGGGCATTTAAACCGTCTTGTTAAGCCTCTGCGACCTGCACGTCTTTTCCTAGGGGCATTTAAACAGTCTTGTTAAGCTGCTTCGACCTGCATGTTTCTTCCAAGTGGCATTTAAACTGTCTTGTTAAGCCTCTACGACATGCACGTCTCTTCCAAGGGGCATTTAAACCGTCTTTTTAAGCTGCTGCGACCTGCATGTCTCTTCCAAGGGGCATTTAAATCATCGTGTTAAGCTACTGCGACCTCCACCGCTCTTCCAAGGGGCATTTAAACCATCTTGTTAAGCTACTGCGACCTGCACATCTCTTCCAAGGGGCATTTAAACCATCTTGTTAAGCTACTGTAACCTCCACCACTTTTCCAAGGGGCATTTAAAACGTCTTGTTAAGCTACGGCGACTTGCATGTCTCTTCCAAGGGGCATTTAAACCGTCTTGTTAAGCCTCTACGACATGCACGTCTCTTCCAAGGGGCATTTAAACCGTCTTTTTATGCTGCTGCGACCTGCATGTCTCTTCCAAGGGGCATTTAAACCATCGTGTTAAGCTACTGCGACCTCCACCGCTCTTCCAAGGGGCATTTAAACCATCTTGTTAAGCTACTGCGACCTGCACATCTCTTCCAAGGGGCATTTAAACCGTCTTGTTAAGCTACTGCGACCTCCACCGCTCTTCCAAGGGGCAGTTAAACTGTCTTGTTAAGCTACTGCGACCTGCACGTCTCTTCCAAGGGTCATTTAAATCGTCTTGGTAAGCTACTGCGACCTGCAAGCCTCTTCCAAGGGGCATTTAAACCCTCTTGTTAAGCTACTGCGACCTGCATGTCTCTTCCAAGGGGCATTTAAACTGTCTTCTTTAGCTACTGCGACCTCCACCGCTCTTCCAAGGGGCATTTAAACCATCTTGTTAAGCTACTGCGACCTGCACGTCTCTTCCAAGGGGCATTTAAACTGTCTTGTTTAGCTTCTGCGACCTGCATGTCTCTTCCAAGGGGCATTTAAACCGTCTTGTTAAGCTACTGCGACCTCCACGTCTCTTCCAAGGGGCATTTAAACCGTCTTGTTAAGCTGATGTGACCTGCATGTCTCTTCCAAGGGGCATTTAAACCATCTTGTTAGGCTGATGTGACCTGCATGTCTCTTCCAAGGGGCATTTCAACCGTCTTGTTAAGCTACTGCGACCTCCACCGCACTTCCATGGGGCATTTAAACAGTCTTGTTAAGCTACTGCGACTTGCACATTTCTTCCATGGGGCATTTAAACCGTCTTCTTAAGCTACTGTAACCTCCACCACTTTTCCAAGGGGCATTTAAACCGTCTTGTTAAGCTACTGCGACCTCCACCGCACTTCCAAGGGGCATTTAAACCGTCTTGTTAAGCTACAGCGACCTGCACGTCTTTTTCAAGAGGCATTTAAACTGTCTCGTTAAGCTACTGCGACCTCCACCGCTCTTCCAAGGGGCATTTAAACCGTCTTGTTAAGCTGCTGTGACCTGCATGTCTCTTTCAAGGGGCATTTAAACTGTCTTGTTAAGCTACTGCGACCTCCACGTCTCTTCCAAGGGGCATTTAAACCGTCTTGTTAAGATGCTGTGACCTGCATGTCTATTCCAAGGGGCATTTAAACCATCTTGTTAAGCTACTGCGACCTCCACCGCACTTCCAAGGGGCATTTAAACCATCTTGTTAAGCTACTGCGACCTGCACGTCTCTTTCAAGAGGCATTTAAACTGTCTTGTTAAGCTACTGCGACCTGCACGTCTCTTCCAAATGGCATTTAAACCGTTTTGTTAAGCTACTGCGACCTGCACGTCTCTTTCAAGGGGCATTTAAACTGTCTTGTTAAGCTACTGCGACCTCCACCGCTCTTCCAAGGGGCATTTAAACCGTCTTGTTAAGCTACTGCGACCTCCACGTTTCTTTCAAGGGGCATTTAAACCGTCTTGTTAAGCTGCTGTGACCTGCATGTCTATTCCAAGGGGCATTTAAACCGTCTTGTTAAGCTACTGCGACCTCCACCGCACTTCCAAGGGGCATTTAAACCGTTTTGTTAAGCTACTGCGACCTGCACGTGTCTTCCAAGGGGCAATTAAATCATCTTGTTAAGCTACTGCGACCTCCACCTATCTTCCAAGGGGCATTTAAACCGTCTTATTAAGCTACTGCGACCTGCACATCTCTTCCAAGGGGCATTTAAACCGTCTTATTATGCTACTGCCACCTGCATGTCTCTTCCAAGGGTCATTTAAACTGTCTTGTTAAGCTACTGCGACCTCCACCACTCTTCCAAGGGGAATTTAAACCGTGTTGTTAAGCTACTGCGACCTGCAAGCCTATTCCAAGGGGCATTTAAACCCTCTTGTTAAGCTGCTGCGACCTGCACGTCTCTTCCAATGGGGATTTAAACCGTCTTGTTAAGCTACTGCGACCTGCAAGCCTATTCCAAGGGGCATTTAAACCCTCTTGTTAAGCTGCTGCGACCTGCACGTCTCTTCCAATGGGGATTTAAACCGTCTTGTTAAGCTACTGCGACCTGCACGTCTCTTCCAAGGGGCATTTAAACCGTCTTGTTAAGCTACTGCGACCTGCTCGTCTATTCCAAGGGGCATTTAAACCGTCTTGTTAAGCTACTGCGACCTGCACGTCTCTTCCAAGGTGCATTTAAACTGTCTTGTTAAGCTACTGCGACCTCCACCGCTCTTCCAAGGGGCATTTAAACCATCTTGTTAAGCTACTGCGACATGCAACGCTCTTCCAAGGGGCATTTAAACCGTCTTGTTAAGCCTCTGCGACCTGCACGTCTCTTCCTTGGGGCATTTAAACCGTCTTTTTAAGCTGCTGCGTCCTGCATGTCTCTTCCAAGGGGCTTTTAAACCGTCTTGTTAAGCTACTGCGACCTGCTCTTCTATTCCAAGGGGCATTTAAACCGTCTTGTTAAGCTACTGTAACTTGCACGTCTCTTATAAGGGGCATTTAAACCGTCTTGTTAAGCTTCTGCGACATGCAAGCCTATTCCAAGGGGGCATTTAAACCGTCTTGTTAAGCTACTGCGACCTGCATGTTTCTTCCAAGTGGCATTTAAACTGTCTTGTTAAGCTACTACGACCTCCACCGCTCTTCCAAAGGACATTTAAACTGTCTTGTTAAGCTACTGCGACCTGCACGTCCCTTCCAAGGGGCATTTAAATCGTCTTGGTAAGCTACTGCGACCTGCAAGCCTATTCCACGGGGCATTTAAACCATCTTATTCAGCTACTGTGACCTGCACGTAACTTCCAAGGGGCATTTAAACCCTCTTATTAAGCTATTGCAACCTGCACATCTCTTCCAAGGGGCATTTAAACTGTCTTCTTAAGCTACTGCGACCTCCACCGCTCTTCCAAGGGGCATTTAAACCATCTTGTTAAGCTACTGCGACCTGCACGTCTCTTCCAAGGGGCATTTAAACTGTCTTTTGTTTAGCTTCTGCCACCTGCGCGTCTCTTCTAAGGGGCATTTAAACAGTCTTGTTAAGCTACTGCGACTTGCACGTCTCTACCAAGGGGCATTTAAACCGTCTTCTTAAGCTACTGTAAATTCCACCACTTTTCCAAGGGGCATTTAAACCATCTTGTTAAGCTACTGCGATCTGCATGTCTCTTCCAAGGGCATTTAAACAGTCTTGTTAAGCTACTGCGACCTCCACGTCTCTTCCAAGGGGCATTTAAACCGTCTTGTTAAGCTGCTGCGACCTGCATGTCTCTTCCAAGCGGCATTTAAACCGTCTTGTTAAGCTTCTGTGACCTGCACGTCTCTACTAAGGGGCATTTAAACAGTCTTGTTAAGCTACTGCGACTTGCACGTCTCATCGAAGGGGCATTTAAACCGTCTTCTTAATCTACTGTAACCTCCACGACTTTTCCAAGGGGCATTTAAACCGTCTTCTTAAGCTACTGCGACCTGCATGTCTCTTCCAAGGGGCATTTAAACCGTCTTGTTAAGCTACTGCGACCTCCACGTCTCTTCCAAGGGGCATTTAAACCGTCTTGTTAAGCTCCTGCGACCTGCATATCTCTTCAAATGGGCATTAAAAACGGCTTGGTAAGCTACCGCGACCCCCACCGCACTTCGAAGGGGCATTTAAACCTTCTTGTTAAGCTACTGCGACCTGCATGTCTCTTCCAAGGGGCATTTAAACCGTCTTGTTAAGCTACTGCGACCTCCACCGCACTTCGAAGGGGCATTTAAACCGTCTTATTAAGCTACTGCGACCTGCACGTCTCTTTCAAAGGGCATTTAAACCGTCTTGTTAAGCTACTGCGACCTCCACCGCTCTTCCAAGGGGCATTTAAACCGTCTTGTTAAGCTACTGCGACTTGCACGTCTCTTCCAAGTGGCATTTAAACCGTCTTGTTAAGCTACTGCGACCTGTACGTATCTTCCAAGGGGCATTTAAACTGTCTTGTTAAGCTACTGCGACCTCCACCTCTCTTCCAAGGGGCATTTAAACCGTCTTATTAAGCTACTGCGACCTGAACATCTCTTCCAAAGGGCATTTAAACCGTCTTATTAAGCTACTGCGAACTGCATGTCTCTTCCAAGGGGCATTTAAACTGTCTTGTTAAGCTACTGCAACCTCCACCACTCTTCCAAGGGGCATTTAAACCGTCTTGTTAAGCTACTGCGACCTGCAAGCCTTTTCCAAGGGGCATTTAAACCATCTTGGTAAGCTACTGCGACCTGCAAGCCTATTCCAAGGGGCATTTAAACCCTCTTGTTAAGCTGCTGCGACCTGCACGTCTCTTCCAAGGGGGATTTAAACCATCTTTTTAAGCTACTGCGACCTGCATGTCTCTACCAAGGGACATTTAAAACATCTTTTAAGCTAATGCGACCTGCACGTCTCTTCCAAGGGATATTTAAACAGTCTTTTTAAGGTGCTGCGACCTGCATGTCTCTTCCAAGGGGCATATAAACTGTCTTGTTAAGCTACTGTGAACTCCACCGCTCTTCCAAGGGGCATTTAAACTGTCTTGTTAAGCTATACTGCGAACTACACGTCTCTTCCAAGGGACATTTATACCGTCTTGCTAAGCTACTGCGACCTGCAAGCCTCTTCCAAGAGGCATATAAACTGTCTTGTTAAGCTACTGCGACCTGCACGTCTCTTCCAAGGGGCATTTAAATCGTCTTGGTAAGCTACTGCGACCTGCAAGCCTCTTCCAAGGGGCATTTAAACCCTCTTGTTAAGCTACTGCGACCTGCACGTCTCTTCCAAGGGGCATTTAAACTGTCTTCTTAAGCTACTGCGACCTCCACCGCTCTTCCAAGGGGCATTTAAACCATCTTGTTAAGCTACTGCGACATGCACGTCTCTTCCAAGGGGCATTTAAACTGTATTGTTTAGCTTCTGCGACCTGCACTTCTCTTCCAAGGGGCATTTAAACTGTCTTGTTTAGCTTCTGCGACCTGCACGTCTCTTCTAAGGGGCATTTAAACAGTCTTGTTAAGCTACTGCGACTTGCACGTCTCTTCCAAGGGGCATTTAAACCGTCTTCTTAAGCTACTGTAACCTCCACCACTTTTCCAAGGGGCATTTAAACCGTCTTCTTAAGCTACTGCGACCTGCACGTCTCTTTCAAGGGGAATTTAAAACGCTTTGTTAAGCTACTGCGACCTGCATGTCTCTTCCAAGGGGCATTTAAACCGTCTTGTTAAGCTACTGCGACCTCCACGTCTGTTCCAAGGGTTATTTAAACCGTCTTGTTAAGCTGCTGCGACCTGCATGTCTCTTCTAAGGGGCATTTAAACCGTCTTGTTAAGCTACTGCGACCTCCACCACACTTCCAATGGGCATTTAAACCGTCTTGTTAAGCTTCTGCGACCTGCACGTCTCTTCTAATGGGCATTTAAACAGTCTTGTTAAGCTACTGCGACCTCCTCCGCTCTTCCAAGGGACATTTAAACCGTCTTGTTAAGCTGCTGTGACCTGCACGTCTCTTCCAAGTGGCATTTAAACCGTCTTGTTAAGCGTCTGCGACTTGCACGTCTCTTCCAAGGGGTATTTAAACTGTCTTGTTAAGCTACTGCGACCTCCATCTCTCTTCCAATGGGCATTTAAACCGTCTTGTTAAGCTACTGCGACCTGCACGTCTCTTCCAAGGGGCAATTAAACCGTCTTGGTAAGCTACTGCGACCTGCAAGCCTATTCCAAGGGGCATTTAAACCCTCTTGTTAAGCTGCTGCGACCTGCACGTCTCTTCCAAGGGGGATTTAAACCGTCTTGTTAAGCTACTGCGACCTGCACGTCTCTTCCAAGGGGCATTTAAACCGTCTTGTTAAGCTACTGTGACCTGCTCTTCTATTCCAAGGGGCATTTAAACCATCTTGTTAAGCTACTGCGACCTGCACGTCTCTTCCAAGGCGCATTTAAACCGTCTTTTTAAGCTACTGCGACTTGAATGTCTCTTCCAAGGGGCATTTAAACTGTCTTGTTAAGCTACTGTAACCTCCACGACTTTTCCAAGGGGCATTTAAACTGTCTTGTTAAGCTACTGCGACCTGCATGTCTCTTCCAAGGGGCATTTAAACCATCTTGTTAGGCCACTGCTACCTGCACGTCTCTTCCAAGGGGCATTTAAACCATCTTGTTAAGCTGCTGCGACCTGCATGTCTCTTCCAAGGGGCATTTAAACCGTCTTGTTAAGCTACTGCGACCTCCACCGCTCTTCCAAGGGGCATTTAAACAGTCTTGTTAAGCTACTGAGACCTGCACGTCTCTTCCAAGGCGCATTTAAACCGTCTTGTTAAGCTACTGTAACCTCCACCACTTTTACAAGGGGCATTTAAACAGTCTTCTTAAGCTACTGCTACCTGCACGTCTCTTCCAAGGGGCATTTAAACCATCTTGTTAAGCTACTGCGACCTGCATGTCTCTTCCAAGGGGCATTTAAACCGTCTTGTTAAGCCACTTCGACCTGCACGTCTCTTCCAATGGGCATTTAAACCGTCTTTTTAAGCTCTTGCGAACTGCATGTCTCTTCCAAGGGGCATTTAAACCATCTTGTTAAGCTACTGCGACCTCCACCGCTCTTTAAAGGGGCATTTAAACCAACTTGTTAAGCTACTGCGACCTGCACGTCTCTTCCAAGGGGCATTGAAACCGTCTTGGTAAGCTACTGCGACCTGCAAGCCTCTTCCAAGGGGCATTTAAACCGTCTTTTTAAGCTGCTGCGAACTGCATGTCTCTTCCAAGGGGCATTTAAACAATCTTTTTAAGCTACTGCGACCTCCACCGCTCTTCCAAGGGGCATTTAAACCATCTTGTTAAGCTACTGCGACTTGCACGTCTCTTCCAAGGGGCATTTAAACAATCTTGTTAAGCTACTGCGACCTGCACGTCTCTTCCAAGGGGCATTAAAACTGTCTTGTTAAGCTACTGCGACCTCCAACGCTCTTCCAAGGGGCATTTAAACCATCTTGTTAAGCTACTGCGACTTGCACGTCTCTTCCATGGGGGATTTAAACTGTCTTGTTAAGCTACTGCGACTTGAACGTCTCTTCCATGGGGGATTTAAACCGTCTTGTTAAGCTACTGCGACCTGCTCGTCTTTCCCAAGGGGCATTTAAACTGTCTTGTTAAGCTACTGCGACTTGCACGTCTCTTCCATGGCGCATTTAAACCGTTTTTTAAGCTACTGCGACTGGCACGTCTCTTCCAAGGGACATTTAAACCGTCTTGTTAAGCTACTGCGACCTGCATGTCTCTACCAAGGGACATTTAAACCGTCTTGTTAAGCTATTGCGACCTGCACGACTCTTCCAAGGGGCATTTAAACAATCTTGTTAAAATGCTGTGACCTGCATGTCTCTTCCAAGAGGCATTTAAACTGTCTTATTAAGCTACTACGACCTCCAACGCTCTTCCAAGGGGCATTTCATCTGTCTTGTAAAGCTACTGCGACCTCCACCGCACTTCGAAGGGGCATTTAAACCGTCTTGTTAAGCTACTGCGACCTGCACGTCTCTTTCAAGGGGCATTTAAACCGTCTTCTTAAGCTACTGCGACCTCCACCGCTCTTCCAAGGGGCATTTAAACCATCTTGTTAAGCTACTGCGACCTGCACGTCTCTTCCAAGTGGCATTTAAACCGTCTTGTTAAGCTACTGCGACCTGCATGTCTCCTCCAAGGGGCATTGAAACTGTCTTGTTAAGCTAATGCGACCTCCACCACTCTTCCAGGGGCATTTAAACCGTCTTGTTAAGCTACTGCGAACTGCAAGCCTCTTCCAAGGGGCATTTAAACCATCTTGGTAAGCTACTGCGACCTGCAAGCCTATTCCAAGGGGCATTTAAACCCTCTTGTTAAGCTGCTGCGACCTGCACGTCTCTTCCAAGGGGGATTTAAGCCATCTTGTTAAGCTACTGCGACCTGCATGTCTCTACCAAGGGACATTTAAAACGTCTTTTAAGCTACTGCGACCTGCACGTCTCTTCCAAGGGATATTTAAACAGTCTTGTTAAGGTGCTGCGACCTGCATGTGTCTTCCAAGGGGCATTTAAACTGTCTTGTTAAGCTACTGCGACCTCCACCGCTCTTCCAAGGGGCATTTAAACTGTCTTGTTAAGCTGCTGCGAGCTGCACGTCTCTTCCAAGGGACATTTAAATCGTCTTGGTAAGCTACTGCGACCTGCAAGCCTCTTCCAAGGGGCATTTAAACCCTCTTGTTAATCTACTGCGACCTGCAAGCCTCTTCCAAGGGGCATTTAAACTGTCTTGTCAAGTTACTGCGACCTGCACGTCTCTTCCAAGGGGCATTTAAGTCGTTTTGGTAAGCTACTGCGACCTGCAAGCCTCTTCCAAGGGGCATTTAAACCCTCCTGTTAAGCTACTGCGACCTGCACGTCTCTTCCAAGGGGCATTTAAACAGTCTTTTTAAGCTACTGCGACCTCCACCGCTCTTCCAAGGGGCATTTAAACCATCTTGTTAAGCTACTGCGACCTGCACGTCTCTTCCAAGGGGCATTTAAACCGTCTTGGTAAGCTACTGCGACCTGCAAGCCTCTTCCAAGGGGCATTTAAACCGTCTATATAAGCTGCTGCGAACTGCATGTCTCTTCCAAGGGGCATTTAAACCATCTTGTTAAGCTACTGCGACCTCCACCGCTCTTCCAAGGGGCATTTAAACCATCTTGTTAAGCTACTGCGACCTGCACGTCTCTTCCAAGGGGCATTTAAACCGTCTTGTTAAGCTACTGCGACCTGCACGTCTCTTCCAAGGGGCATTTAAACCGTCTTGTTAAGCTACTGCGACCTGCACGTCTCTTCCAAGGAGCATTTAACTGTCTTTTTAAGCTTCTGCGACTTGCACGTCTCTTCCAAGGGTCATTTAAACCGTTTTGTTAAGCCACTGCGACCTGCACGTCTCTTCCATGGGGCATTTAAACCGTCTTGTTAAGCTACTGCGACCTGCATGTCTCTAGCAAGGGACATTTAAACCGTCTTGTTAAGCGACTGCGACCTGCACGTCTCTTCCAAGGGGCATGTAAACAATCTTGTTAAGATGCTGTGACCTGCATGTCTCTTCCAAGGGGCATTTAAACTGTCTTATTAAGCTACTGCGACCTCCAGCGCTCTTCCAAGGGGCATTTCAACTATCTTGTTAAGCTACTGCGACCTGCATGTCTCTTCCAAGGGGCATTTAAACCATCTTGTTAAGCTACTGCGACCTGCATGTCTCTTCCAAGGGGCATTTAAACCATCTTGTTAAGCTACTGCGGCCTGCACGTCTATTCCAAGGGGCATTTACACCGTCTTGTTAAGCTACTGCGACCTGCACGTCTTTTCCAAGGGGCATTTACACCATCTTGTTAAGCTACTGCGACTTGCACGTCTCTTCCAAGGGGCATTTAAACGGTCTTGTTAAGCTACTGTAACCTCCACCACTTTTCCGAGGGGTATTTAAACCGTCTTGTTAAGCTACTGCGACCTGCACGTCTCTTCCATGGGGCATTTAAACCGTCTTGTTAAGCTACTGCGACCTCCACCGCTCTTCCAAGGGGCATTTAAACCGTCTTGTTAAGCTACTGCGACTTGCACGTTTCTTCCAAGGGGCATTTAAACGGTCTTGTTAAGCCACTGTAACCTCCACCACTTTTCCAAGGGGTATTTAAACCGTCTTGTTAAACTACTGCGACCTGCACGTCTCTTCCATGGGGCATTTAAACCGTCTTGTTAAGCTACTGCGACCTCCACTGCTCTTCCAAGGGGCATTTACACCGTCTTGTTAAGCTACTGCGACTTGCACGTCTCTTCCAAGGGGCATTTAAATTGTCTTTTTAAGATACTGTAACCTCCACCACTTTTCCAAGGGGCATTTAAACCGTCTTGGTAAGCTAATTCGGCCTGCAAGCCTATTCCAAGGGGCATTTAAACACTCTTGTTAACTACTGCGACCTGCACGTCTCTTCCAAGGGGGATTAAAACCGTCTTGTTAAGCTACTGCGACCTGCACGTCTCTTCCGAGGGGCATTTAAACCGTCTTGTTAAGCTACTGCGACCTGCTCGTCTCTTCAAAGGGGCATTTAAACCGTCTTGTTAAGCTACTGCGACCTGCATGTTTCTTCCAAGTGGCATTTAAACTGTCTTGTTAAGCTACTGCGACCTCCACCGCTCTTCCAAGGGGCATTTAAACTGTCTTGTTTAGCTTCTGCCACCTGCACGTCTCTTCCAAGGGGCATTTAAACAGTCTTGTTAAGCTACTGCGACTTGCACGCCTCTTCCAAGGAGCATTTAAACCGTCTTCTTAAGCTACTGTAAATTCCCCCACTTTTCCAAGGGGCATTTAAACCATCTTATTAAGCTACTGCGACCTGCATGTCTCTTCCAAGGGGCATTTAAACAGTCTTGTTAAGCTACTGCGACCTCCACTTCTCTTCCAAGGGGCATTTAAACCGTCTTATTAAGCTACTGCGACCTGCACCACTCTTCCAATGGGCATTTAAACCGTCTTGTTAAGCTACTGCGATCTGCACGTCTCTTCCAAGGGGCAATTAAACCGTCTTGGTAAGCTACTGCGACCTGCAAGCCTATTCCAAGGGGCATTTAAACCCTCTTGTTAAGCTGCTGTGACCTGCACTTCTCTTCCAAGGGGGATTTAAACCGTCTTGTTAAGATACTGCGACCTGCACGTTTCTTCCAAGGTGCATTTAAACCGTCTTGTTAAGCTACGGCGACCTGCTCTTCTATTCCAAGGCGCATTTAAACCGTCTTTTTAAACTACTGCGACTTGAATGTCTGTTCCAAGGGGCATTTAAACTGTCTTGTTAAGCTACTGTAACCTCCACCACTTTTCCAAGGGGCATTTAAACTGTCTTGTTAAGCTACTGCGTCCTGCATGTCTCTTCCAAGGGGCATTTAAACCATCTTCTTAAGCCACTGCTACCTGCACGTCTCTTCCAAGGGGCATTTAAACCATCTTTTTAAGCTGCTGCGACCTGCATGTCTCTTCCAAGGGGCATTGAAACCGTCTTGTTAAGCTACTGCGACATCCACCGCACTTCCAAGGGGCATTTAAATGGTCTTGTTAAGCCACTCCGACCTGCACGTCTCTTTCAAGGGGCATTTAAACTGTCTTTTTAAGCTACTGCGACCTCCACCTCTCTTCCAAGGGTCATTTAAACCGTCTTGTTAATCTACTACGACTTGCACGTCACTTCCAAGGGGCATTTAAACCGTCTTGTTAAGCTACTGTAACCTCCACCACTTTTACAAGGGGCATTTAAACAGTCTTGTTAAGCTACTGCTACCTGCACGTCTCTTCCAAGGGGCATTTAAATCAACTTGTTATGCTACTGCCACCTGCACGTCTCTTCCAAGGGGCATTTAAACCGTCTTTTTAAGCTGCTGCGAACTGCATGTCTCTTCCAAGGGGCATTTAAACCATCTTGTTAAGCTACTGCGACCTCCACCGCTCTTCCAAGGGGCATTTAAACCATCTTGTTAAGCTACTGCGACCTGCACGTCTCTTCCAAGGGGCACTTAAACCGTCTTGGTAAGCTACTGCGACCTGCAAGCCTCTTCCAAGGGGCATTTAAACCGTCTTTTTAAGCTGCTGCGAACTGCATGTCTCTTCCAAGGGGCATTTAAACCATCTTTTTAAGCTACTGCGACCTCCACCGCTCTTACAAGGAGCATTTAAACCATCTTGTTATGCTACTGCGACCTGCACGTCTCTTCCAAGGGGCATTTAAACCATCTTGTTAAGCTACTGCGACCTGCACGTCTCTTCCAAGGGGCATTTAAACTGTCTTGTTAAGCTACTGCAACCTGCACGTCTCTTCCAAGGGGCATTTAAACCGTCTTGTTAAGCTAATGCGACCTGCTCGTCTTTCCCAAGGGTCATTTAAACCGTTTTTAAGCTACTGCGACTGGCACGTCTCTTCCAAGGGACATTTAAACCGTCTTGTTAAGCTACTGCGACCTGCACGTCTCTTCCATGGGGCATTTAAAACGTCTTGTTAAGCTACTGCGACCTGCATGTCTCTACCAAGGGACATTTAAACCGTCTTGTTAAGCTATTGCGACCTGCACGTCTCTTCCAAGGGGCATTTAAACAATCTTGTTAAGAGGCTGTAACCTGCATGTCTCTTCCAAGGGGCATTTAAACTGTCTTATTAAGCTACTGCGACCTCCACCGCACTTCGAAGGGGCATTTAAACCGTCTTGTTAAGCTACTGCGACCTGCACGTCTCTTTCAAGGGGCATTTAAAACGTCTTGTTAAGCTACTGCGACCTCCACCGCTCATCCAAGGGGCATTGAAACCGTCTTGTTAAGCTACTGCGCCCTGCACGTCTCTTCCAAGTGGCATTTTAACCGTCTTGTTAAGCTACTGCGATCTGCACGTCTCTTCCAAGGGGCATTTAAACCGTCTTGCTAAGCTACTGCGACCTGCTCTTCTATTCCAAGGGGCATTTAAACCGTCTTGTTAAGCTACTGCGACCTGCACGTCTCTTCCAAGGCGCATTTAAACTGTCTTTTTAAGCTACTGCGACTTGCATGTCTGTTCCAAGGGGCATTTAAATTGTCTTGTTAAGCTAATGTAACCTCCACCACTTTTCCAAGGGGCATTTAAACTGTCTTGTTAAGCTACTGCGACCTGCATGTCTCTTCCAAGGAGCATTTAAACCATCTTGTTAAGCCACTGCTACCTGCACGTCTCTTCCAAGGGGCATTTAAACCATCTTGTTAAGTTGCTGCGACCTGCATGTCTCTTCCAAGGGGCATTTAAACCGTCTTGTTAAGCTACTGCGACATCCACCGCACTTCCAAGGGGCATTTAAACGGTCTTGTTAAGCTACTGTGACCTGCCCCTCTCTTTCAAGGGGCATTTAAACTGTCTTATTAAGCTACTGCGACCTGCACCTCTGTTCCAAGGGGCATTTAAACCATCTTGTTAAGCTACTGCGACCTGCACGTCTCTTCCAAGGGACATTTAAACCGTCTTGTTAAGCTACTGCGACCTGCACGTCTCTTCCAAGTGGCATTTAAACCGTCTTGTTCAGCTACTGCGACCTGCACGTCTCTTCCAAGGGGCATTTAAACTGTCTTGTTAAGCTACTGCGACCTCCACCTTTCTTCCAAGGGGCATTTAAACCGTCTTATGAAGCTACTGCGACCTGCACATCTCTTCCAAGGGGCATTTAAACCGTCTTATTAAGCTACTGCGAACTGCATGTCTCTTCCAAGGGGCATTGAAACTGTCTTGTTAAGCTACTGCGACCTCCACCACTCTTCCAAGGGGCATTTAAACCGTCTTGTTAAGCTACTGCGCCCTGCACGTCTCTTCCAAGTGGCATTTAAACCGTCTTGTTCAGCTACTGCGACCTGCACGTCTCTTCCAAGGGGCATTTAAACTGTCTTGTTAAGCTACTGCGACCTCCACCTCTCTTCCAAGGGGCATTTAAACCGTCTTATTAAGCTTCTGCGACCTGCACATCTCTTCCAAGGGGCATTTCAACCATCTTATTAAGCTACTGCGAACTGCATGTCTCTTCCAAGGGGCATTTAAACAGTCTTGTTAAGCTACTGCGACCTGCAAGCCTCTTCCAAGGGGCATTTAAACCGTCTTGGTAATCTACTGCGACCTGCAAGCCTATTCCAAGGGGCATTTAAACCCTCTTGTTAAGCTGCTGCGACCTGCACGTCTCTTCCAAGGGGGATTTAAACCATCTTGTTAAGCTACTGCGACCTGCATGTCTCTACCAAGGGACATTTAAAACGTCTTTTAAGCTACTGCGACCTGCACGTCTCTTCCAAGGGATATTTAAACTGTCTTGTTAAGCTACTGCGACCTCCACCGCTCTTCCAAGGGGCATTTAAAATGTCTTGTTAAGCTACTGCGAGCTGCACGTCTCTTCCAAGGGACATTTAAGTCGTCTTGGTAAGCTACTGCGACCTGCAAGCCTCTCCCAAGTGGCATTTAAACTGTCTTGTTAAGCTACTGCGACCTGCACGTCTCTTCCAAGGGGCATTTAAATCGTCTTGGTAAGCTACTGCGACCTGCAAGCCACTTCCAAGGGGCATTTAAACCCTCTTGTTAAGCTACTGCGACCTGCATGTCTCTTCCAAGGGGCATTTAAACTGTCTTTTTAAGCTACTGCGACCTCCACCGCTCTTCCAAGGGGCATTTAAACCATCTTGTTAAGCTACTGCGACCTGCACGTCTCTTCCAAGGGGCATTTAAACCGTCTTGGTAAGCTACTGCGACCTGCAAGCCTCTTCCAAGGGGCATTTAAACCGTCTTTATAAGCTGCTACGAACTGCATGTCTCTTCCAAGGGGCATTTAAACCATCTTGTTAAGCTACTGCGACCTCCACCGCTCTTCCAAGGGGAATTTAAACCATCTTGTTAAGCTACTGCGACCTGCACGTCTCTTCCAAGGGGCATTTAAACGGTCTTGTTAAGCTACTGCGACCTGTACGTCTCTTACAAGGGGCATTTAAACTGTCTTGTTAAGCTACTGCGACCTCCACCGCTCTTCCAAGGGGCATTTAAACCATCTTGTTAAGCTACTGCGACCTCCACGTCTCTTCCAAGGGGCATTTAAACCGTCTTGTTAAGCTACTGCGACCTGCTCGTCTCTTCCAAGGAGCATTTAAACTGTCTTGTTAAGCTACTGCGACTTGCACGTCTCTTCCAACGCGCATTTAAACCGTCTTTTTAAGCTTCTGCGACTTGCACGTCTCTTCCAAGGGTCATTTAAACCGTCTTGTTAAGCTACTGCGACCTGCACGTCTCTTCCATGGGGCATTTTAACCGTCTTGTTAAGCTAATGCGACCTCCACCCCTCTTCCAAGGGGCATTTCAACTGTCTTGTTAAGCTACTGCGACCTGCACGTCTCTTCCAAGGGGCATTTAAATCATCTTGGTAATCTACTGATTCCTGCAAGCCTCTTCCAAGGGGCATTTAAACCATCTTGTTAAGCTACTGCAGCCTGCATGTCTCTTCCAAGGGGCATTTAAACCGTCTTGTTAAGCTACTGCGACCTGCACGTCTTTTCCAAGGGGCATTTACACCGTCTTGTTAAGCTACTGCGACTTGCCTGTCTCTACCAAGGGGCATTTAAACGGTCTTGTTAAGCTACTGTAACCTCCACCACTTTTCCAAGGGGCATTTAAACCGTCTTGTTGAGCTACTGCGACCTGCCCGTCTCTTCCAAGGGGCATTTAAACCATCTTGTTAAGCTACTGCGACCTGCATGTCTCTACCAAGGGACATTTAAAACGTCTTTTAAGCTACTGCGACCTGCACGTCTCTTCCAAGGGGTATTTAAACAGTCTTGTTAAGGTGTTGCGACCTGCATGTCCTTCCAAGGCGCATTTAAACTGTCTTGTTAAGCTACTGCGACCTCCACCGCTCTTCCAAGGGGCATTTAAACTGTCTTGTTAAGCTACTGCGACCTGTAGGTCTCTTCCAAGGGACATTTAAATCGTCTTGGTAAGCTACTGCGGCCTGCAAGCCTCTTCCAAGGGGCATTTAAACAGTCTTGTTAAGCTACTGCGACCTCCACCGCTCTTCCAAGGGGCATTTAAACCATCTTGTTAAGCTACTGCGACCTGCACGCCTCTTCCAAGCGGCATTTATGCTGTCTTATTAAGCTACTGCGACCTGCACCTCTCTTCTAAGGGGCATTTAAACCGTCTTGTTATGCTACTGCGACTTTCATGTCTCTTCCAAGGGGCATTTAAATTGTCTTGTTAAGCTACTGTAACCTCCACCACTTTTCCAAGGGGCATTTAAACCGTCTTGTTAAGCTACTGCGACCAGCACGTCTCTTCCAAAGGGCATTTAAAACGCTTTGTTAAGCTACTGCGACCTGCATGTCTTTTCCAAGGTGCATTTAAATCGTCTTGTTAAGCTACTGCGACCTGCACGTCTCTTCCAAGGGGCATTTATACGGTCTTGTTAAGCTGCTGCGGCCTGCATGTCTCTTCCAAGGGGCATTTAAACCATCTTGTTAAGGTACTGCGACCTGCACGTCTCTTCCAAGTGGCATTTAAACCATTTTGTTAAGCTTCTGCGACCTGCACGTCTCTTCCAAGGGGCATTTAAACCGTCTTGTTAAGCTACTGCGACCTGCACATCTCTTCCAAGGGGCATTTTAACGGTCTTGTTAAGCTGCTGCGACCTGCATGTTTCTTCCAAGGGGCATTTAAACCGTCTTTTTAAGCTACTGTGACCATCACGTCTCTTCCAAGGGGCATTTAAACTGTCTTGTTAAGCTACTGCGACCTCCACCGCTCTTTCAAGTGGCGTTTAAACCATCTTATTAAGCTACTGTGACCTGCACGTCTCTTTCAAGGGGCATTTAAACTGTCTTGTTAAGCTTCTGTGACCTTCACGTCTCTTCTAAGGGGCATTTAAAATGTCTTGTTAAGCTACTGCGACTTGCACGTCTCTTCCAAGGGGCATTTAAACCGTCTTGTTAAGCTACTGTAACCTCCACCAATTTTTGCAAGGGGCATATAAACCGTCTTGTTAAGCTACTGTGACCTGCACGTCTCTTCCAAGGGGCTTTTAAAACGCTTTGTTAAGCTACTGCGACCTGCATGTCTCTTCCAAGGGGCATTTAAACCGTCTTGTTAAGCTACTGCGACCTGCACGTCTCTTCCAAGGGGCATTTAAACCATCATGTTAAGCTGCTGCGACCTGCGTGTCTCTTCCAAGGGGCATTGAAACCGTCTTGTTAAGCTACTGCGACCTCCTCCGCACTTCCAAGGGGCATTTAAACCGTCTTGTTAAGCTACAGCGACCTGCACGTCTCTTCCAAGTGGCATTTAAACCATCTTGTTAAGCTACTGCGACATGCACGTCTCTTCCAAGGGGCATTTAAACTGTTTTGTTTTTCTACTGCGACCTCCACCTATCTTCCAAGGGGCATTTAAACCGTCTTATTAAGCTACTGCGACCTGCACATCTCTTCCAAGGGGCATTTAAACAGTCTTGTTAAGCTTCTGTGACCTGCACGTCTCTTCTAAGGGGCATTTAAACCGTCTTGCTAAGCTACTGCGACTTGCACGTCTCTTCCAAGGGGCATTTAAACCGTCTTGTTAAGCTACTGTAACCTCCACCAATTTTCCAAGGGGCATATAAACCGTCTTGTTAAGCTACTGTGACCTGCACATCTCTTCCAAGGGGCATTTAAACCGTCTTGTTAAGCTACTGCGACCTTCACGTCTCTTCCAAGGGGCATTTAAACTGTCTTGTTAAGCTACGGCGACGTCCACCGCTCTTCCAAGGGGCATTTAAACCGTCTTGTTAAGCTACTGCGACCTGCACGTCTCTTCCAAGGGGCATTTAAACCATCTTGGTAAGCTACTGCGACCTGCAAGCCTATTCCAAGGGGCATTTAAACCCTCTTGTTAAGTTTCTGTGACCTGCACGTCTCTTCCAAGGGGCATTTAAACCGTCTTATTAAGCCACTGCGACCTGCACGTCTCTTCCAAGGGGCATTTAAACCGTCTTGTTAAGCTGCTGCGACCTGCATGTCTCTTCCAAGGGGCATTTAAATCATCATGTTAAGCTACTGCGACCTCCATCGCATTTCCAAGTTGCATTTAAACCGTCTTGTTAAGCTACTGCGACCTGTACGTCTCTTTCAAGCGGCATTTAAACCGTCTTGTTCAGCTACTGCGACCTGCACGTCTCTTCCAAGGGGCATTTAAACTGTCTTGTTAAGCTACTGCGACCTCCACCTCTCTTCCAAGGGGCATTTAAACCGTCTTATTAAGCTACTGCGACCTGCACATCTCTTCCAAGGGGCATTTAAACCGTCTTATTAAGCTACTGCGAACTGCATGTCTCTTCCAAGGGGCATTGATACTGTCTTGTTAAGCTACTGCGACCTCCACCACTCTTCCAAGGGGCATTTAAACCGTCTTGTTAAGCTACTGCGCCCTGCACGTCTCTTCCAAGTGGCATTTAAACCGTCTTGTTCAGCTACTGCGACCTGCACGTCTCTTCCAAGGGGCATTTAAACTGTCTTGTTAAGCTACTGCGACCTCCACCTCTCTTCCAAGGGGCATTTAAACCGTCTTATTAAGCTACTGCGACCTGCACATCTCTTCCAAGGGGCATTTAAACCATCTTATTAAGCTACTGCGAACTGCATGTCTCTTCCAAGGGGCATTTAAACAGTCTTGTTAAGCTACTGCGACCTGCAAGCCTCTTCCAAGGGGCATTTAAACCGTCTTGGTAATCTACTGCGACCTGCAAGCCTATTCCAAGGGGCATTTAAACCCTCTTGTTAAGCTGCTGCGACCTGCACGTCTCTTCCAAGGGGGATTTAAGCCATCTTGTTAAGCTACTGCGACCTGCATGTCTCTACCAAGGGACATTTAAAACGTCTTTTAAGCTACTGCGAGCTGCACGTCTCTTCCAAGGGATTTTTAAACTGTTTGTTAAGCTACTGCGACCTCCACCGCTCTTCCAAGGGGCATTTAAAATGTCTTGTTAAGCTACTGCGAGCTGCACGTCTCTTCCAAGGGACATTTAAGTCGTCTTGGTAAGCTACTGCGACCTGCAAGCCTCTCCCAAGTGGCATTTAAACTGTCTTGTTAAGCTACTGCGACCTGCACGTCTCTTCCAAGGGGCATTTAAATCGTCTTGGTAAGCTACTGCGACCTGTAAGCCACTTCCAAGGGGCATTTAAACCCTCTTGTTAAGCTACGGCGACCTGCATGTCTCTTCCAAGGGGCATTTAAACTGTCTTTTTAAGCTACTGCGACCTCCACCGCTCTTCCAAGGGGCATTTAAACCATCTTGTTAAGCTACTGCGACCTGCACGTCTCTTCCAAGGGGCATTTAAACCATCTTGGTAAGCTACTGCGACCTGCAAGCCTCTTCCAAGGGGCATTTAAACCGTCTTTATAAGCTGCTACGAACTGCATGTCTCTTCCAAGGGGCATTTAAACCATCTTGTTAAGCTACTGCGACCTCCACCGCTCTTCCAAGGGGAATTTAAACCATCTTGTTAAGCTACTGCGACCTGCACGTCTCTTCCAAGGGGCATTTAAACGGTCTTGTTAAGCTACTGCGACCTGTACGTCTCTTACAAGGGGCATTTAAACTGTCTTGTTAAGCTACTGCGACCTCCACCGCTCTTCCAAGGGGCATTTAAACCATCTTGTTAAGCTACTGCGACCTCCACGTCTCTTCCAAGGGGCATTTAAACCGTCTTGTTAAGCTACTGCGACCTGCTCGTCTCTTCCAAGGAGCATTTAAACTGTCTTGTTAAGCTAATGCGACTTGCACGTCTCTTCCAAGGCGCATTTAAACCGTCTTTTTAAGCTTCTGCGACTTGCACGTCTCTTCCAAGGGTCATTTAAACCGTCTTGTTAAGCTACTGCGACCTGCACGTCTCTTCCATGGGGCATTTAAACCGTCTTGTTAAGCTAATGCGACCTCCACCCCTCTTCCAAGGGGCATTTCAACTGTCTTGTTAAGCTACTGCGACCTGCACGTCTCTTCCAAGGGGCATTTAAATCATCTTGGTAAGCTACTGATTCCTGCAAGCCTCTTCCAAGGGGCATTTAAACCATCTTGTTAAGCTACTGCAGCCTGCATGTCTCTTCCAAGGGGCATTTAAACCGTCTTGTTAAGCTACTGCGACCTGCACGTCTTTTCCAAGGGGCATTTAAACCGCCTTGTTATGCTACTGCGACTTTCACGTCTCTTCCAAGGGGCATTTAAATTGTCTTGTTAAGCTACTGTAACCTCCACCACTTTTCCAAGGGGTATTTAAACCGTCTTGTTAAGCTACTGCGACCAGCACGTCTCTTCCAAAGGGCATTTAAAACGCTTTGTTAAGCTACTGCGACCTGCATGTCTCTTCCAAGGGGCATTTAAACCGTCTTATTAAGCCACTGCGACCTGCACGTCTCTTCCAAGGGGCATTTAAATCGTCTTGTTAAGCTGCTGCGACCTGCATGTCTCTTCCAAGGGGCATTTAAATCATCATGTTAAGCTACTGCGACCTCCATCGCATTTCCAAGTTACATTTAAACCGTCTTGTTAAGCTACTGCGACCTGCACGTCTCTTTCAAGCGGCATTTAAACTGTCTTGTAAAACTACTGCGACCTCCACCGCTCTTCCAAGGGGCATTTAAACAATCTTTTTAAGCTACTGCGACCTCCACCGCACTTCCAAGGGGCATTTAAACCGTCTTGTTAAGCTACTGCGACCTGCACGTCTCTTTCAAGGGGCATTTAAACCGTCTTGTTAAGCTACTGCGACCTCCACCGCTAATCCAAGGGGCATTGAAACCGTCTTGTTAAGCTACTGCGCCCTGCACGTCTCTTCCAAGTGGCATTTTAACCGTCTTGTTAAGCTACTGCGATCTGCACGTCTCTTCCAAGGGGCATTTAAACCGTCTTGCTAAGCTACTGCGACCTGCTCTTCTATTCCAAGGGGCATTTAAACCGTCTTGTTAAGCTACTGCGACCTGCACGTCTCTTGCAAGGCGCATTTAAACTGTCTTTTTAAGCGACTGCGACTTGCATGTCTGTTCCAAGGGGCATTTAAATTGTCTTGTTAAGCTAATGTAACCTCCACCACTTTTCCAAGGGGCATTTAAACTGTCTTGTTAAGCTACTGCGACCTGCATGTCTCTTCCAAGGAGCATTTAAACCATCTTGTTAAGCCACTGCTACCTGCACGTCTCTTCCAAGGGGCATTTAAACCATCTTGTTAAGTTGCTGCGACCTGCATGTCTCTTCCAAGGGGCATTTAAACTGTCTTGTTAAGCTACTGCGGCATCCACCGCACTTCCAAGGGGCATTTAAACGGTCTTGTTAAGCTACTGCGACCTGCACCTCTCTTTCAAGGGGCATTTAAACTGTCTTATTAAGCTACTGCGACCTGCACCTCTGTTCCAAGGGGCATTTAAACCATCTTGTTAAGCTACTGCGACCTGCACGTCTCTTCCAAGGGGCATTTAAACCGTCTTGTTAAGCTACTGCGACCTGCACGTCTCTTCCAAGTGGCATTTAAACCGTCTTGTTCAGCTACTGCGACCTGCACGTCTCTTCCAAGGGGCATTTAAATTGTCTTGTTAAGCTACTGTAACCTCCACCACTTTTCCAAGGGGTATTTAAACCGTCTTGTTAAGCTACTGCGACCAGCACGTCTCTTCCAAAGGGCATTTAAAACGCTTTGTTAAGCTACTGCGACCTGCATGTCTTTTCCAAGGTGCATTTAAATCGTCTTGTTAAGCTACTGCGACCTGCACGTCTCTTCCAAGGGGCATTTATACGGTCTTGTTAAGCTGCTGCGGCCTGCATGTCTCTTCCAAGGGGCATTTAAACCATCTTGTTAAGCTACTGCGACCTGCACGTCTCTTCCAAGTGGCATTTAAACCATTTTGTTAAGCTTCTGCGACCTGCACGTCTCTTCTAAGGGGCATTTAAACAGTCTTGTTAATCTACTGTAACCTCCACCACTTTTCCAAGGGGCATTTAAACCGTCTTGTTAAGCTACTGCGACCTGCACATCTCTTCCAAGGGGCATTTTAACGTTCTTGTTAAGCTGCTGCGACCTGCATGTTTCTTCCAAGGGGCATTTAAACCGTCTTGTTAAGCTACTGCGACCATCACGTCTCTTCCAAGGGGCATTTAAACTGTCTTGTTAAGCTACTGCGACCTCCACCGCTCTTCCAAGTGGCATTTAAACCATCCTATTAAGCTACTGTGACCTGCACGTCTCTTTCAAGGGGCATTTAAACTGTCTTGTTAAGCTTCTGTTACCTTCACGTCTCTTCTAAGGGGCATTTAAACTGTCTTGTTAAGCTACTGCGACTTGCACGTCTCTTCCAAGGGGCATTTAAACCGTCTTCTTAAGCTACTGTAACCTCCACCAATTTTCCAAGGGGCATATAAACCGTCTTGTTAAGCTACTGTGACCTGCACTTCTCTTCCAAGGGGCTTTTAAAACGCTTTGTTAAGCTACTGCGACCTGCATGTCTCTTCCAAGGGGCATTTAAACCATCATGTTAAGCTGCTGCGACCTGCGTGTCTCTTCCAAGGGGCATTGAAACCGTCTTGTTAAGCTACTGCGACCTCCTCCGCACTTCCAAGGGGCATTTAAACCGTCTTGTTAAGCTACTGCGACCTGCACGTCTCTTCCAAGTGGCATTTAAACCATCTTGTTAAGCTACGGCGACATGCACGTCTCTTCCAAGGGGCATTTAAACTGTTTTGTTTTTCTACTGCGACCTCCACCTATCTTCCAAGGGGCATTTAAACCGTCTTATTAAGCTACTGCGACCTGCACATCTCTTCCAAGGGGCATTTAAACAGTCTTGTTAAGCTTCTGTGACCTGCACGTCTCTTCTAAGGGGCAGTTAAACCGTCTTGCTAAGCTACTGCGACTTGCACGTCTCTTCCACGGGGCATTTAAACCGTCTTGTTAAGCTACTGTAACCTCCACCAATTTTCCAAGGGGCATATAAACCGTCTTGTTAAGCTACTGCGACCTGCACATCTCTTCCAAGGGGCATTTAAACCGTCTTGTTAAGCTACTGCGACCTTCACGTCTCTTCCAAGGGGCATTTAAACTGTCTTGTTAAGCTACTGCGACGTCCACCGCTCTTCCAAGGGGCATTTAAACCGTCTTGTTAAGCTACTGCGACCTGCACGTCTCTTCCAAGGGGCATTTAAACCATCTTGGTAAGCTACTGCGACCTGCAAGCCTATTCCAAGGGGCATTTAAACCCTCTTGTTAAGTTTCTGTGACCTGCACGTCTCTTCCAAGGGGCATTTAAACCGTCTTATTAAGCCACTGCGACCTGCACGTCTCTTCCAAGGGGCATTTAAACCGTCTTGTTAAGCTGCTGCGACCTGCATTTCTCTTCCAAGGGGCATTTAAATCATCATGTTAAGCTACTGCGACCTCCATCGCATTTCCAAGTTGCATTTAAACCGTCTTGTTAAGCTACTGCGACCTGCACGTCTCTTTCAAGCGGCATTTAAACTGTCTTGTAAAGCTACTGCGACCTCCACCGCTCTTCCAAGGGGCATTTAAACAATCTTTTTAAGCTACTGCGACCTCCACCGCACTTCCAAGGGGCATTTAAACCGTCTTGTTAAGCTACTGCGACCTGCACGTCTCTTTCAAGGGGCATTTAAACCGTCTTGTTAAGCTACTGCGACCTCCACCGCTAATCCAAGGGGCATTGAAACCGCCTTGTTAAGCTACTGCGCCCTGCACGTCTCTTCCAAGTGGCATTTTAACCGTCTTGTTAAGCTACTGCGATCTGCACGTCTCTTCCAAGGGGCATTTAAACCGTCTTGCTAAGCTACTGCGACCTGCTCTTCTATTCCAAGGGGCATTTAAACCGTCTTGTTAAGCTACTGCGACCTGCACGTCTCTTGCAAGGCGCATTTAAACTGTCTTTTTAAGCTACTGCGACTTGCATGTCTGTTCCAAGGGGCATTTAAATTGTCTTGTTAAGCTAATGTAACCTCCACCACTTTTCCAAGGGGCATTTAAACTGTCTTGTTAAGCTACTGCGACCTGCATGTCTCTTCCAAGGAGCATTTAAACCATCTTGTTAAGCCACTGCTACCTGCACGTCTCTTCCAAGGGGCATTTAAACCATCTTGTTAAGTTGCTGCGACCTGCATGTCTCTTCCAAGGGGCATTTAAACTGTCTTGTTAAGCTACTGCGGCATCCACCGCACTTCCAAGGGGCATTTAAACGGTCTTGTTAAGCTACTGCGACCTGCACCTCTCTTTCAAGGGGCATTTAAACTGTCTTATTAAGCTACTGCGACCTGCACCTCTGTTCCAAGGGGCATTTAAACCATCTTGTTAAGCTACTGCGACCTGCACGTCTCTTCCAAGGGGCAATTAAAGCGTCTTGTTAAGCTACTGCGACCTGCACGTCTCTTCCAAGTGGCATTTAAACCGTCTTGTTCAGCTACTGCGACCTGCACGTCTCTTCCAAGGGGCATTTAAACTGTCTTGTTAAGCTACTGCGACCTCCACCTCTCTTCCAAGGGGCATTTAAACCGTCTTATTAAGCTACTGCGACCTGCACATCTCTTCCAAGGGGCATTTAAACCGTCTTATTAAGCTACTGCGAACTGCATGTTTCTTCCAAGGGGCATTGAAACTGTCTTGTTAAGCTACTGCGACCTCCACCACTCTTCCAAGGGGCATTTAAACCGTCTTGTTAAGCTACTGCGACCTCCACCGCTCTTCCAAGGGGAATTTAAACCATCTTGTTAAGCTACTGCGACCTGCATGTCTCTTCCAAGGGGCATTTAAACGGTCTTGTTAAGCTACTGCGACCTGTACGTCTCTTACAAGGGGCATTTAAACTGTCTTGTTAAGCTACTGCGACCTCCACCGCTCTTCCAAGGGGCATTTAAACCATCTTGTTAAGCTACTGCGACCTCCACGTCTCTTCCAAGGGGCATTTAAACCGTCTTGTTAAGCTACTGCGACCTGCTCGTCTCTTCCAAGGAGCATTTAAACTGTCTTGTTAAGCTACTGCGACTTGCACGTCTCTTCCAAGGCGCATTTAAACTGTCTTTTTAAGCTTCTGCGACTTGCACGTCTCTTCCAAGGGTCATTTAAACCGTCTTGTTAAGCTACTGCGACCTGCACGTCTCTTCCATGGGGCATTTAAACCGTCTTGTTAAGCTAATGCGACCTCCACCCCTCTTCCAAGGGGCATTTCAACTGTCTTGTTAAGCTACTGCGACCTGCACGTCTCTTCCAAGGGGCATGTAAATCATCTTGGTAAGCTACTGATTCCTGCAAGCCTCTTCCAAGGGGCATTTAAACCATCTTGTTAAGCTACTGCAGCCTGCATGTCTCTTCCAAGGGGCATTTAAACCGTCTTGTTAAGCTACTGCGACCTGCACGTCTTTTCCAAGGGGCATTTACACCTTCTTTTTAAGCTACTGCGACTTGCCTGTCTCTACCAAGGGGCATTTAAACGGTCTTGTTAAGCTGCTGTAACCTCCACCACTTTTCCAAGGGGCATTTAAACCGTCTTGTTGAGCTACTGCGACCTGCACGTCTCTTCCAAGGGGCATTTAAACCGTCTTGTTAAGCTACTGCGACCTGCATGTCTCTACCAAGGGACATTTAAAACGTCTTTTAAGCTACTGCGACCTGCACGTCTCTACCAAGGGGTATTTAAACAGTCTTGTTAAGGTGTTGCGACCTGCATTTCTCTACCAAGGGGCATTTAAATCATCATGTTAAGCTACTGCGACCTCCATCGCATTTCCAAGTTGCATTTAAACCGTCTTGTTAAGCTACTGCGACCTGCACGTCTCTTTCAAGCGGCATTTAAACTGTCTTGTAAAGCTACTGCGACCTCCACCGCTCTTCCAAGGGGCATTTAAACAATCTTTTTAAGCTACTGTGACCTCCACCGCACTTCCAAGGGGCATTTAAACCGTCTTGTTAAGCTACTGCGACCTGCACGTCTCTTTCAAGGGGCATTTAAACCGTCTTGTTAAGCTACTGCGACCTCCACCGCTAATCCAAGGGGCATTGAAACCGTCTTGTTAAGCTACTGCGCCCTGCACGTCTCTTCCAAGTGGCATTTTAACCGTCTTGTTAAGCTACTGCGATCTGCACGTCTCTTCCAAGGGGCATTTAAACCGTCTTGCTAAGCTACTGCGACCTGCTCTTCTATTCCAAGGGGCATTTAAACCGTCTTGTTAAGCTACTGCGACCTGCACGTCTCTTGCAAGGCGCATTTAAACTGTCTTTTTAAGCTACTGCGACTTGCATGTCTGTTCCAAGGGGCATTTAAATTGTCTTGTTAAGCTAATGTAACCTCCACCACTTTTCCAAGGGGCATTTAAACTGTCTTGTTAAGCTACTGCGACCTGCATGTCTCTTCCAAGGAGCATTTAAACCATCTTGTTAAGCCACTGCTACCTGCACGTCTCTTCCAAGGGGCATTTAAACCATCTTGTTAAGTTGCTGCGACCTGCATGTCTCTTCCAAGGGGCATTTAAACTGTCTTGTTAAGCTACTGCGGCATCCACCGCACTTCCAAGGGGCATTTAAACGGTCTTGTTAAGCTACTGCGACCTGCACCTCTCTTTCAAGGGGCATTTAAACTGTCTTATTAAGCTACTGCGACCTGCACCTCTGTTCCAAGGGGCATTTAAACCATCTTGTTAAGCTACTGCGACCTGCACGTCTCTTCCAAGGGGCATTTAAACCGTCTTGTTAAGCTACTGCGACCTGCACGTCTCTTCCAAGTGGCATTTAAACCGTCTTGTTCAGCTACTGCGACCTGCACGTCTCTTCCAAGGGGCATTTAAACTGTCTTGTTAAGCTACTGCGACCTCCACCTCTCTTCCAAGGGGCATTTAAACCGTCTTATTAAGCTCCTGCGACCTGCACATCTCTTCCAAGGGGCATTTAAACCGTCTTATTAAGCTACTGCGAACTGCATGTTTCTTCCAAGGGGCATTGAAACTGTCTTGTTAAGCTACTGCGACCTCCACCACTCTTCCAAGGGGCATTTAAACCGTCTTGTTAAGCTACTGCGACCTCCACCGCTCTTCCAAGGGGAATTTAAACCATCTTGTTAAGCTACTGCGACCTGCATGTCTCTTCCAAGGGGCATTTAAACGGTCTTGTTAAGCTACTGCGACCTGTACGTCTCTTACAAGGGGCATTTAAACTGTCTTGTTAAGCTACTGCGACCTCCACCGCTCTTCCAAGGGGCATTTAAACCATCTTGTTAAGCTACTGCGACCTCCACGTCTCTTCCAAGGGGCATTTAAACCGTCTTGTTAAGCTACTGCGACCTGCTCGTCTCTTCCAAGGAGCATTTAAACTGTCTTGTTAAGCTACTGCGACTTGCACGTCTCTTCCAAGGCGCATTTAAACTGTCTTTTTAAGCTTCTGCGACTTGCACGTCTCTTCCAAGGGTCATTTAAACCGTCTTGTTAAGCTACTGCGACCTGCACGTCTCTTCCATGGGGCATTTAAACCGTCTTGTTAAGCTAATGCGACCTCCACCCCTCTTCCAAGGGGCATTTCAACTGTCTTGTTAAGCTACTGCGACCTGCACGTCTCTTCCAAGGGGCATGTAAATCATCTTGGTAAGCTACTGATTCCTGCAAGCCTCTTCCAAGGGGCATTTAAACCATCTTGTTAAGCTACTGCAGCCTGCATGTCTCTTCCAAGGGGCATTTAAACCGTCTTGTTAAGCTACTGCGACCTGCACGTCTTTTCCAAGGGGCATTTACACCGTCTTTTTAAGCTACTGCGACTTGCCTGTCTCTACCAAGGGGCATTTAAACGGTCTTGTTAAGCTACTGTAACCTCCACCACTTTTCCAAGGGGCATTTAAACCGTCTTGTTGAGCTACTGCGACCTGCACGTCTCTTCCAAGGGGCATTTAAACCGTCTTGTTAAGCTACTGCGACCTGCATGTCTCTACCAAGGGACATTTAAAACGTCTTTTAAGCTACTGCGACCTGCACGTCTCTACCAAGGGGTATTTAAACAGTCTTGTTAAGGTGTTGCGACCTGCATGTCCTTCCAAGGGGCATTTAAACTGTCTTGTTAAGCTACTGCGACCTCCACCGCTCTTCCAAGGGGCATTTAAACTGTCTTGTTAAGCTACTGCGACCTGCAGGTCTCTTCCCAGGGACATTTAAATCGTCTTGGTAAGCTACTGCGGCCTGCAAGCCTCTTCCAAGGGGCATTTAAACAGTCTTGTTAAGCTACTGCGACCTCCACCGCTCTTCCAAGGGGCATTTAAACCATCTTGTTAAGCTACTGTGACCTGCACGTCTCTTCCAAGGGGCATTTATGCTGTCTTATTAAGCTACTGCGACCTGCACCTCTCTTCCAAGGGGCATTTAAACCGTCTTGTTATGCTACTGCGACTTTCACGTCTCTTCCAAGGGGCATTTAAATTGTCTTGTTAAGCTACTGTAACCTCCACCACTTTTCCAAGGGGCATTTAAACCGTCTTGTTAAGCTACTTCGACCAGCACGTCTCTTCCAAAGGGCATTTAAAACGCTTTTTTAAGCTACTGCGACCTGCATGTCTTTTCCAAGGTGCATTTACATCGTCTTGTTAAGCTACTGCGACCTGCACGTCTCTTCCAAGGGGCATTTATACTGTCTTGTTAAGCTGCTGCGGCCTGCATGTCTCTTCCAAGGGGCATTTAAACCATCTTGTTAAGCTACTGCGACCTGCACGTCTCTTCCAAGTGGCATTTAAACCATTTTGTTAAGCTTCTGCGACCTGCACGTCTCTTCTAAGGGGCATTTAAACAGTCTTGTTAATCTACTGTAACCTCCACCACTTTTCCAAGGGGCATTTAAACCGTCTTGTTAAGCTACTGCGACCTGCACATCTCTTCCAAGGGGCATTTTAACGGTCTTGTTAAGCTGCTGCGACCTCCACCGCTCTTCCAAGTGGCATTTAAACCATCTTATTAAGCTACTGTGACCTGCACGTCTCTTTCAAGGCGCATTTAAACTGTCTTGTTAAGCTTCTGTGACCTTAACGTCTCTTCTAAGGGGCATTTAAACTGTCTTGTTAAGCTACTGCGACTTGCACGTCTCTTCCAAGGGGCATTTAAACCGTCTTGTTAAGCTACTGTAACCTCCACCAATTTTCCAAGGGGCATATAAACCGTCTTGTTAAGCTACTGTGACCTGCACGTCTCTTCCAAGGGGCTTTTAAAACGCTTTGTTAAGCTACTGCGACCTGCATGTCTCTTCCAAGGGGCATTTAAACCGTCTTGTTAAGCTACTGCGACCTGCACGTCTTTTCCAAGGGGCATTTAAACCATCATGTTAAGCTGCTGCGACCTGCGTGTCTCTTCCAAGGGGCATTGAAACCGTCTTGTTAAGCTACTGCGACCTCCTCCGCACTTCAAAGGGGCATTTAAACCGTCTTGTTAAGCTACTGCGACCTGCACGTCTCTTCCAAGTGGCATTTAAACCATCTTGTTAAGCTACTGCGACATGCACGTCTCTTCCAAGGGGCATTTAAACTGTTTTGTTTTTCTACTGCGACCTCCACCTATCTTCCAAGGGGCATTTAAACCGTCTTATTAAGCTACTGCGACCTGCACATCTCTTCCAAGGGGCATTTAAACAGTCTTGTTAAGCTTCTGTGACCTGCACGTCTCTTCTAAGGGGCATTTAAACCGGCTTGCTAAGCTACTGCGACTTGCACGTCTCTTCCAAGGGGCATTTAAACCGTCTTGTTAAGCTACTGTAACCTCCACCAATTTTCCAAGGGGCATATAAACCGTCTTGTTAAGCTACTGCGACCTGCACATCTCTTCCAAGGGGCATTTAAACCGTCTTGTTAAGCTACTGCGACCTTCACGTCTCTTCCAAGGGGCATTTAAACTGTCTTGTTAAGCTACTGCGACGTCCACCGCTCTTCCAAGGGGCATTTAAACCGTCTTGTTAAGCTACTGCGACCTGCACGTCTCTTCCAAGGGGCATTTAAACCATCTTGGTAAGCTACTGCGACCTGCAAGCCTATTCCAAGGGGCATTTAAACCCTCTTGTTAAGTTTCTGTGACATGCACGTCTCTTCCAAGGGGCATTTAAACCGTCTTATTAAGCCACTGCGACCTGCACGTCTCTTCCAAGGGGCATTTAAACCGTCTTGTTAAGCTGCTGCGACCTGCATGTCTCTTCCAAGGGGCATTTAAATCATCATGTTAAGCTACTGCGACCCCCATCGCATTTCCAAGTTGCAATTAAACCGTCTTGTTAAGCTACGGCGACCTGCACGTCTCTTTCAAGCGGCATTTAAACTGTCTTGTAAAGCTACTGCGACCTCCACTGCTCTTCCAAGGGGCATTTAAACAATCTTTTTAAGCTACTGCGACCTCCACCGCACTTCCAAGGGGCATTTAAACCGTCTTGTTAAGCTACTGCGACCTGCACGTCTCTTTCAAGGGGCATTTAAACCGTCTTGTTAAGCTACTGCGACCTCCACCGCTCATCCAAGGGGCATTGAAACCGTCTTGTTAAGCTACTGCGCCCTGCACGTCTCTTCCAAGTGGCATTTTAACCGTCTTGTTAAGCTACTGCGATCTGCACGTCTCTTCCAAGGGGCATTTAAACCGTCTTGCTAAGCTACTGCGACCTGCTCTTCTATTCCAAGGGGCATTTAAACTGTCTTGTTAAGCTACTGCGACCTGCACGTCTCTTGCAAGGCGCATTTAAACTGTCTTTTTAAGCTACTGCGACTTGCATGTCTGTTCCAAGGGGCATTTAAATTTTCTTGTTAAGCTAATGTAACCTCCACCACTTTTCCAAGGGGCATTTAAACTGTCTTGTTAAGCTACTGCGACCTGCATGTCTCTTCCAAGGAGCATTTAAACCATCTTGTTAAGCCACTGCTACCTGCACGTCTCTTCCAAGGGGCATTTAAACCATCTTGTTAAGTTGCTGCGACCTGCATGTCTCTTCCAAGGGGCATTTAAACTGTCTTATTAAGCTACTGCGACCTGCACCTCTGTTCCAAGGGGCATTTAAACAATCTTGTTAAGCTACTGCGACCTGCACGTCTCTTCCAAGGGGCATTTAAACCGTCTTGTTAAGCTACTGCGACCTGCACGTCTCTTCCAAGTGGCATTTAAACCGTCTTGTTCAGCTACTGCGACCTGCACGTCTCTTCCAAGGGGCATTTAAACTGTCTTGTTAAGCTACTGCGACCTCCACCTCTCTTCCAAGGGGCATTTAAACCGTCTTATTAAGCTACTGCGACCTGCACATCTCTTCCAAGGGGCATTTAAACCGTCTTATTAAGCTACTGCGAACTGCATGTCTCTTCCAAGGGGCATTGAAACTGTCTTGTTAAGCTACTGCGACCTCCACCACTCTTCCAAGGGGCATTTAAACCGTCTTGTTAAGCTACTGCGCCCTGCACGTCTCTTCCAAGTGGCATTTAAACCGTCTTGTTCAGCTACTGCGACCTCCACCTCTCTTCCAAGGGGCATTTAAACCGTCTTATTAAGCTACTGCGACCTGCACATCTCTTCCAAGGGGCATTTAAACCATCTTATTAAGCTACTGCGAACTGCATGTCTCTTCCAAGGGGCATTTAAACAGTCTTGTTAAGCTACTGCGACCTGCAAGCCTCTTCCAAGGGGCATTTAAACCGTCTTGGTAATCTACTGAGACCTGCAAGCCTATTCCAAGGGGCATTTAAACCCTCTTGTTAAGCTGCTGCGACCTGCACGTCTCTTCCAAGGGGGATTTAAGCCATCTTGTTAAGCTACTGCGACCTGCATGTCTCTACCAAGGGACATTTAAAACGTCTTTTAAGCTACTGCGACCTGCACGTCTCTTCCAAGGGATATTTAAACTGTCTTGTTAAGCTACTGCGACCTCCACCGCTCTTCCAAGGGGCATTTAAACTGTCTTGTTAAGCTACTGCGAGCTGCACGTCTCTTCCAAGGGACATTTAAGTCGTCTTGGTAAGCTACTGCGACCTTCAAGCCTCTCCCAAGGGGCATTTAAACTGTCTTGTTAAGCTACTGCGACCTGCACGTCTCTTCCAAGGGGCATTTAAATCGTCTTGGTAAGCTACTGCGACCTGCAAGCCACTTCCAAGGGGCATTTAAACCCTCTTGTTAAGCTACTGAGACCTGCATGTCTCTTCCAAGGGGCATTTAAACTGTCTTTTTAAGCTACTGCGACCTCCACCGCTCTTCCAAGGGGCATTTAAACCATCTTGTTAAGCTACTGCGACCTCCACCGCTCTTCCAAGGGGAATTTAAACCATCTTGTTAAGCTACTGCGACCTGCACGTCTCTTCCAAGGGGCATTTAAACGGTCTTGTTAAGCTACTGCGACCTGTACGTCTCTTACAAGGGGCATTTAAACTGTCTTGTTAAGCTACTGCGAACTCCACCGCTCTTCCAAGGGGCATTTAAACTATCTTTTTAAGCTACTGCGACCTCCACGTCTCTTCCAAGGGGCATTTAAACCGTCTTGTTAAGCTACTGCGACCTGCTCGTCTCTTCCAAGGAGCATTTAAACTGTCTTGTTAAGCTACTGCGACTTGCAAGTCTCTTCCAAGGCGCATTTAAACCGTCTTTTTAAGCTTCTGCGACTTGCACGTCTCTTCCAAGGGTCATTTAAACCATCTTGTTAAGCTACTGCGACCTGCACGTCTCTTCCATGGGGCATTTAAACCGTCTTGTTAAGCTAATGCGACCTCCACCCCTCTTCCAAGGGGCATTTCAACTGTCTTGTTAAGCTACTGCGACCTGCACGTCACTTCCAAGGGGTATTTAAATCGTCTTGGTAAGCTACTGATTCCTGCAAGTCTCTTCCAAGGGGCATTTAAACCATCTTGTTAAGCTACTGCAGACTGCATGTCTCTTCCAAGGGGCATTTAAACCGTCTTGTTAAGCTACTGCGACCTGCACGTCTTTTCCAAGGGGCATTTACACCGTCTTGTTAAGCTACTGCGACTTGCCTGTCTCTACCAAGGGGCATTTAAACGGTCTTGTTAAGCTACTGTAACCTCCACCACTTTTCCAAGGGGCATTTAAACCGTCTTGTTGAGCTACTGCGACCTGCACGTCTCTTCCAAGGGGCATTTAAACCGTCTTGTTAAGCTACTGCGACCTGCATGTCTCTACCAAGGGACATTTAAAACGTCTTTTAAGCTTCTGCGACCTGCACGTCTCTTCCAAGGGGTATTTAAACAGTCTTGTTAAGGTGCTGCGACCTGCATGTCCTTCCAAGGGGCATTTAAACTGTCTTGTTAAGCTACTGCGACCTCCACCGCTCTTCCAAGGGGCATTTAAACTGTCTTGTTAAGCTACTGCGGCCTGCAGGTCTCTTCCAAGGGACATTTAAATCGTCTTGGTAAGCTACTGCGGCCTGCAAGCCTCTTCCAAGGGGCATTTAAACAGTCTTGTTAAGCTACTGCGACCTCCACCGCTCTTCCAAGGGGCATTTAAACCATCTTGTTAAGCTACTGCGACTTGCAAGTCTCTTCCAAGGGGCATTTATGCTGTCTTATTAAGCTACTGCGACCTGCACCTCTCTTCTAAGGGGCATTTAAACCGTCTTGTTATGCTACTGCGACTTTCACGTCTCTTCCAAGGGGCATTTAAATTGTCTTGTTAAGCTACTGTAACCTCCACCACTTTTCCAAGGGGCATTTAAACCGTCTTGTTAAGCTACTGCGACCAGCACGTCTCTTCCAAAGGGCATTTAAAACGCTTTGTTAAGCTACTGCGACCTGCATGTCTTTTCCAAGGTGCATTTAAATCGTCTTGTTAAGCTACTGCGACCTGCACGTCTCTTCCAAGGGGCATTTATACGGTCTTGTTAAGCTGCTGCGGCCTGCATGTCTCTTCCAAGGGGCATTTAAACCATCTTGTTAAGCTACTGCGACCTGCACGTCTCTTCCAAGGGGCATTTAAACCATTTTGTTAAGCTTCTGCGACCTGCACGTCTCTTCTAAGGGGCATTTAAACAGTCTTGTTAATCTACTGTAACCTCCACCACTTTTCCAAGGGGCATTTAAACCGTCTTGTTAAGCTACTGCGACCTGCACATCTCTTCCAAGGGGCATTTTAACGGTCTTGTTAAGCTGCTGCGACCTGCATGTTTCTTCCAAGGGGCATTTAAACCGTCTTGTTAAGCTACTGCGACCATCACGTCTCTTCCAAGGGGCATTTAAACTCTCTTGTTAAGCTACTGCGACCTCCACCGCTCTTCCAAGTGGCATTTAAACCATCTTATTAAGCTACTGTGACCTGCACGTCTCTTTCAAGGGGCATTTAAACTGTCTTGTTAAGCTTCTGTGACCTTCACGTCTCTTCCAAGGGGCATTTAAACTGTCTTGTTAAGCTACTGCGACTTGCACGTCTCTTCCAAGGGGCATTTAAACCGTCTTGTTAAGCTACTGTAACCTCCACTCATTTTCCAAGGGGCATATAAACCGTCTTGTTAACCTACTGTGACCTGCACGTCTCTTCCAAGGGGCTTTTAAAACGCTTTGTTAAGCTACTGCGACCTGCATGTCTCTTCCAAGGGGCATTTAAACCGTCTTGTTAAGCTTCTGCGACCTGCACGTCTCTTCCAAGGGGCATTTAAACCATCATGTTAAGCTGCTGCGACCTGCGTGTCTCTTCCAAGGGGCATTGAAACCGTCTTGTTAAGCTACTGCGACCTCCTCCGCACTTCCAAGGGGCATTTAAACCGTCTTGTTAAGCTACTGCGACCTGCACCTCTCTTCCAAGTGGCATTTAAACCATCTTGTTAAGCTACTGCGACATGCACGTCTCTTCCAAGGGGCATTTAAACTGTTTTGTTTTTCTACTGCGACCTCCACCTATCTTCCAAGGGGCATTTAAACCGTCTTATTAAGCTACTGCGACCTGCACATCTCTTCCAAGGGGCATTTAAACAGTCTTGTTAAGCTTCTGTGGCCTGCACGTCTCTTCTAAGGGGCATTTAAACCGTCTTGCTAAGCTACTGCGACTTGCACGTCTCTTCCAAGGGGCATTTAAACCGTCTTGTTAAGCTACTGTAACCTCCACCAATTTTCCAAGGGGCATATAAACCGTCTTGTTAAGCTACTGCGACCTGCACATCTCTTCCAAGGGGCATTTAAACCGTCTTGTTAAGCTACTGCGACCTTCACGTCTCTTCCAAGGGGCATTTAAACTGTCTTGTTAAGCTACTGCGACGTCCACCGCTCTTCCAAGGGGCATTTAAACCGTCTTGTTAAGCTACTGCGACCTGCACGTCTCTTCCAAGGGGTATTTAAACCATCTTGGTAAGATACTGCGACCTGCAAGCCTATTCCAAGGGGCATTTAAACCCTCTTGTTAAGTTTCTGTGACCTGCACGTCTCTTCCAAGGGGCATTTAAACCGTCTTATTAAGCCACTGCGACCTGCACGTCTCTTCCAAGGGGCATTTAAACCGTCTTGTTAAGCTGCTGCGACCTGCATGCCTCTTCCAAGGGGCATTTAAACCATCATGTTAAGCTACTGCGACCTCCATCGCATTTCCAATTTGCATTTAAACCGTCTTGTTAAGCTACTGCGACCTCCACCGCTCTTCCAAGGGGCATTTAAACAATCTTGTTAAGCTACTGCGACCTCCACCGCACTTCCAAGGGGCATTTAAACCGTCTTTTTAAGCCACTGCGACCTGCACGTCTCTTTCAAGGGGGATTTAAACTGTCTTGTTAAGCTACTGCGACCTCCACCGCTCTTTCAAGGGGCATTTAAACTGTCTTGTTAAGCTACTGCGACCTGCACGTCTCTTCCAAGTGGCATTTAAACCGTCTTGTTAAGCTACTGCGACCTGCACGCCTCTTCCAAGGGGCATTTAAACTGTCTTTTTAAGTTACTGTGACCTCCACCTCTCTTCCAAGGGGCATTTAAACCGTCTTATTAAGTTACTGCGACCTGCACATCTCTTCCAAGGGGCATTTAAACCGTCTTATTAAGCTACTGTGACCTGCACGTCTCTTCCAAGGGGCATTTAAACTGTCTTGTTAAGCTTCTGCGGCCTCCACCGCTCTTCCAAGGGGCATTTAAACCGTCTTGTTAAGCTACTGCGACCTGCTCGTTTATTCCAAGGGGCATTTAAACTGTCTTGTTAAGCTACTGTGACCAGCACGTCTCTTCCAAGCCGCATTTAAACCGTCTTGTTAAGCTACTGCGACCTGCATGTCTCTTCCAAGGGGCATTTAAACCATCTTGTTAAGCCACTGCTACCTGCACGTCTCTTCAAAGTGGCATTTAAGCTGTCTTGTTAAGCTGCTGCGACCTGCATGTCTCTTCCAGGGGGCATTTAAACAGTCTTGTTAAGCTACTGCACCCTCCACCGCACTTCCAAGTGGCATTTAAACCGTCTTGTTAAGCTACTGCGACTTGCACGTCTTTTTAAGCTGCTGCGACCTGCATGTCTCTTCCAAGGGGCATTTAAACCATCTTGTTAAGCTACTGCGACCTACACCGCTCTTCCAAGGGGCATTTAAACTGTCTTGTTAAGCTACTGCGACCTGCACGTCTCTTCCAAGTGGCATTTAAAGCGTCTTGTTAAGCTAATGCGACCTGCCCGTCTTTTCCAAGGGGCATTTAAACTGTATTTTTAAGTTACTGTGACCTCCACCTCTCTTCCAAGGGCCATTTAAACCGTCTTATTAAGCTACTGCGACCTGCACATCTCTACCAAGGGGCATTTAAACTGTCTTACTAAGCTACTGCAACATGCACGTCTCTTCCAAGGGGCATTTAAACTGTCTTGTTAAGCTTCTGTGACCTCCACCGCTCTTCCAAGGGGCATTTAAACCGTCTTGTTAAGCTACTGCGACCTGCACGTCTCTTCCAAGGCTCATTTAAACTGTCTTTTTAAGCTTCTGCGACTTGAACGTCTCTTCCAAGGGGCATTTAAACCGTCTTGTTAAGCTACTATAACCTCCACCACTTTTCCAAGGGGCATCTCAACAGTCTTGTTAAGCTACTGCGACCTGCACGTCTCTTCCAAGGGGCATTTAAACCTTCTTGTTAAGCTACTGCTACCTGCATGTCTCTTCCAAGGGGCATTTAAACCATCTTGTTAAGCTACTGTGACCTCCACCGCTCTTCCAAGGGGCATTTAAACCATCTTGTTAAGCTACTGCGACCTGCACGTCTATTTCAAGGGACATTTAAACCCTCTTGTTAAGCTCCTCCGACCTGCACGTCTCTTGAAAGGGGCATTTAAACCCTATTTTTAAGCTACTGCGACCTGCACGTCTCTTCCAAGGGGCATTTAAACTGTCTTGTTAATCTACTGCGACCTCCATCTCTCTTCCAAGGGGCATTTAAACCATCCTATTAAGCTACTGCGACCTACACATCTCTTCCAAGCAGCATTTAAACAGTCTAATTAAGCTACTGCGACCTGCACGTCTCTTGAAAGGGGCATTTAAACCGTCTTGTTAAGCTACTGCGACCTCCACCGCTCTTCCAAGGGGCATTTAAACCGTCTTGTTAAGCTACTGCGACCTGCACGTCTCTTTCAAGGGGGACTTAAACTGTCTTGTTAAGCTACTGCGACCTCCACCGCTCTTCCAAGGGGCATTTAAACCGTCTTGTTAAGCTACTGCGACCTGCACGTCTCTTCCAAGGGGCATTTAAACCGTCTTGTTAAGCTACTGCGACCTGCACGTCTCTTCCAAGTGTCATTTAAACCGTCTTGTTAAGCTACTGCGACCTTCAAGTCTCTTCCAAGGGGCATTTAAACTGTCTTGTTAAGCTACTGCGACCTCCACCTCTCTTCCAAGGGGCATTTAAAGCGTCTTGTTAAGCTACTGCGACCTGCTCGTCTCTTCCAAGGGGCATTTAAACCGTCTTGTTAAGCTACTGCAACCTGCAAGTCTCTTCCAAGGCTCATTTAAACCGTCTTTTTAAGCTACTGAGACTTGCACGTCTCTTCCAAGGGGCATTTAAACGGTCTTGTTAAGCTACTGTAACCTCCACCACTTTTCCAAGGCGCATCCCAACAGTCTTGTTAAGCTACTGCGAACTGCATGTCTCTTCCAAGGGGCATTTAAACCGTCTTGTTAAGCTGCTGTGACCTGCATGTCTTTTGAAGGGGCATTTAAACCATCTTGTTAAGCTACTGCGACCTCCACCGCATTTCTAATGGGCATTTAAACCGTCTTGTTAAGCTACTGCGACCTGCACGTCTCTTTCAAGGGGCATTTAAACTGTCTTGTTAAGCTACTGCGACCTCCACCGCTCTTCCAAGTGGCATTTAAACCTTCTTGTTAAGCTACTGCGACCAGCACGTCTCTTCCAAGGCGCATTTAAACCCTCTTGTTAAGCTACTGCGACTTGCACGTCTCTTCCAAGGGGCATTTAAACCGTCGTGTTAAGCTACTGCGACCTGCATGTCTCTTCCAAGGGGCATTTAAACCCTCTTGTTAAGCTACTGCAACCTGCACGTCTCTTCCAAGGGGGATTTAAACCGTCTTGTTTAGCTACTGCGACCTGCACGTCTCTTCAAAGGGGTATTTAAACCATCTTGTTAAGCTACTACGACGTGCTTGTCTCATCCAAGGGGCATTTAAACCGTCATGTTAAGCTACTGCCACCTGCACGTCTCTTCCAAGGCTCATTTAAACCGTGTTTTTAAGCTACTGCGACTTGCACGTCTCTTCCAAGGGTCATTTAAACCGTCTTGTTAAGCTACTGCGACCTGCATGTCTCTTCCAAGGGGCATTTAAACCGTCTTGTTAAGCTACTGCGACTGGCATGTCTCTTCCAAGGGGCATTTAAACCGTCTTGTTAAGCCACTGCGACCTGCACGTCTCTTCCAAGGGGCATTTAAACCATCTTTTTAAGCTGATGCGAACTGCATGTCTCTCCCAAGGGGCATTTAAACCAACTTGTTATGCTACTGCGACCTCCACCGCTCTTCCAAAGGGCATTTAAACCATCTTGCTAAGCTTCTGCTACCTGCACGTCTCTTCCAAGAGGCATTTCAACCGTCTTGGTAATCTACTGCGACCTGCAAGCCTATTCCAAGGGGCATTTAAACCCTCTTGTTAAGCTACTGCGACCTGCACGTTTCTTCCAAGGGGGATTTAAACCGTCTTGTTAAGCTACTGCAACCTGCACGTCTCTTCCAAGGTGCATTTAAACCGTCTTGTTAAGCTACTGCGACCTCCACCGCTCTTCCAAGGGGCATTTAAACCATCTTATTAAGCTACTGCGACCTCCACTGCTCTTCCAAGGGGCATTTAAACTATCTTGTTAAGCTACTGCGACCTCCACCTCTCTTCCAAGGTGCAGTTAAACCATCTTATTAAGCTACTGCGACCTGCACATCTCTTCCAAGGGGCATTTAAACCGTCTGATTAAGCTACTGAGACCTGCACGTCTCTTCCAAGGGGCATTTAAACTGTCTTGTTAAGCTAATGCTACCTCCACCTCTCTTCCAAGGGGCATTTAAACCGTCTTATTAAGCTACTGCGACCTGCACATCTCTTCCAAGGGGCATTTAAACCATCTTGTTAAGCTACTGCGACCTTCACGTCTCTTCCAAGGGGCATTTAAACTGTCTTGTTAAGCTACTGCGACCTCCACCGCTCTTTCAAGGGGCATTTAAACCGTTTGTTAAGCTACTGCGACCTGCAAGCCTATTCCAAGGGGCATTTTAACCCTCTTGTTATGTTTCTGAGACCTGCACGTCTCTTCCAAGAGGCATTTAAACCGTCTTGTTAAGCCACTGCGACCTGCATGTCTCTTCCAAGGGGCATTTAAACCATCTTGATAAGCTACTGCGACCTCCACCGCACTTCCAAGGGGCATTTAAACCGTCTTGCTAAGCTACTGCGACCTGCACATCTCTTCCAAGGGGCATTTAAACCGTCTTGTTAAACTACTGCGACCTTCACGTCTCTTCCAAGGGGCATTTAAACTGTCTTGTTAAGCTACTGCGACCTCCACCGCTCTTCCAAGGGGCATTTAAACCGTCTTGTTAAGCTACTGTAACCTCCACCACTTTTCCAAGGGGCATCTCAACAGTCTTGTTAAGCTTCTACGACCTGCACGTCTCTTCCAAGGGGCATTTAAACCGTCCTGTTAAGCTACTGCTACCTGCATGTCTCTTCCAAGGGGCATTTAAACCGTCTTGTTAAGCTATTGTGACCTCCACCGCTCTTCCAAGGGGCATTTAAACCATCTTGTTAAGCTACTGCGACCTACACGTCTCTTCCAAGGGGCATTTAAACCGTCTTATTAAGCTACTGCGACCAGCACGTCTCTTCCAAGGGGCATTTAAACTGTCTTGTTAAGCTACTGCGACCAGCACGTCTCTTCCAAGGGGCATTTAAACCATCTTGTTAAGCTACTACGACCTGCACGTCTCTTCCAAGGGGGCTTTAAACTGCCTTGTTAAGCTACTGCGACCTGCACGTCTCTTCCAAGGGGCATTTAAACCGTCTTGTTAAGCTACTGCGACCTGCTCGTCTCTTCCAAGGGGCACTTAAACCGTCTTGTTAAGCTACTGCGACTTGCACGTCTCTTCCAAGGGAAATTTAAACCGTCGTGTTAAGCTACTGCGACCTGCACGTCTCTTCCATGGGGCATTTAAACCGTCTTGTTAAGCTACTGCGACCTGCATGTCTCTACCAAGGGACATTGAAACCGTCTTGTTAAGCTACTGCGACCTGCACGTCTCTTCCAAGGGGCAATTAAACAATCTTGTTAAGATGCTGCGACCTGCATGTCTCTTCCAAGGGGCATTTAAACCGTCTTGTTAAGCTACTGCGACCTCCACCGCTCTTCCAAGGGGCATTTAAATTGTCTTGTTAAGCTACTGCGACCTGCACGTCTCTTCCAAGGGGCATTTAAATCGTCTTAGTAAGCTACTGCGTCCTGCAAGCCTCTTCCAAGGGGCATTTAACCCTTCTTGTTAAGTTACTGCTACCTGCACGTCTCTTCCATTGGGCATTTAAACTATCTTGTTAAGCTACTGCGAACTAAACCGTTCTTCCAAGGGGCATTTAAACCATCTTGTTAAGCTACTGCTGCCTGCACGTCTCCTCCAAGGGGCATTTAAACCGTCTTGTTAAGCTACTGCGACCTGCACGTCTTTTCCAAGGGGCATTTACACCGTCTTGTTAAGCTACTGTGACTTGCACGTCTCTTCCAAGGGACATTTAAACGGTCTTGTTAAGCTCCTGCGACCTGCACGTCTCTTCCAAGGGGCATTTAAACCATCTTATTAAGCTACTGTAACCTCCACCACTTTTCCAAGGGGCATTTAAACGGTCTTGTTAAGCTACTGCGACCTGCACTTCTCTTCCATGGGGCATTTAAACCGTCTTGTTAAGCTACTGAGACCTGCATGTCTCTACCAAGGGACATTTAAAACGTCTTTTAAGCTACTGCTACCTGCACGTCTCTTCCAAGGGGTATTTAAACAGTCTTGTTAAGGTGCTGCGACCTGTACGTCTCTTCCAAGGGGCATTTAAACCGTCTTGTTAAGCTACTGCGACCTCCACCTCACTTCCAAGGGACATTTAAACCGTCTTGTTAAGCTACTGCGACCTCCGCCGCACTTCCAAGGGACATTTATACCGTCCTGTTAAGCTACTGCTACCTTCAGGTCTCTTCCAACGGGCATTTAAACCGTCTTATTAAGCTACTGAGACCTGCACGTCTCTTCCAAGGGGCATTTAAACCGTCCTGTTAAGCTACTGCTACCTGCATGTCTCTTCCAAGGGGCATTTAAACCGTCTTGTTAAGCTATTGTGACCTCCACCGCTCTTCCAAGGGGCATTTAAACCATCTTGTTAAGCTACTGCGACCTACACGTCTCTTCCAAGGGGCATTTAAACCGTCTTATTAAGCTACTGCGACCAGCACGTCTCTTCCAAGGGGCATTTAAACTGTCTTGTTAAGCTACTGCGACCAGCACGTCTCTTCCAAGGGGCATTTAAACCATCTTGTTAAGCTACTACGACCTGCACGTCTCTTCCAAGGGGGCTTTAAACTGTCTTGTTAAGCTACTGCGACCTGCACGTCTCTTCCAAGGGGCATTTAAACCGTCTTGTTAAGCTACTGCGACCTGCTCGTCTCTTCCAAGGGGCACTTAAACCGTCTTGTTAAGCTACTGCGACTTGCACGTCTCTTCCAAGGGAAATTTAAACCGTCTTGTTAAGCTACTGCGACCTGCACGTCTCTTCCATGGGGCATTTAAACCGTCTTGTTAAGCTACTGCGACCTGCATGTCTCTACCAAGGGACATTGAAACCGTCTTGTTAAGCTACTGCGACCTGCACGTCTCTTCCAAGGGGCAATTAAACAATCTTGTTAAGATGCTGCGACCTGCATGTCTCTTCCAAGGGGCATTTAAACCGTCTTGTTGAGCTACTGCGACCTCCACCGCTCTTCCAAGGGGCATTTAAATTGTCTTGTTAAGCTACTGCGACCTGCACGTCTCTTCCAAGGGGCATTTAAATCGTCTTAGTAAGCTACTGCGTCCTGCAAGCCTCTTCCAAGGGGCATTTAACCCTTCTTGTTAAGTTACTGTTACCTGCACGTCTCTTCCATTGGGCATTTAAACTATCTTGTTAAGCTACTGCGAACTAAACCGTTCTTCCAAGGGGCATTTAAACCATCTTGTTAAGCTACTGCTGCCTGCACGTCTCCTCCAAGGGGCATTTAAACCGTCTTGTTAAGCTACTGCGACCTGCACGTCTTTTCCAAGGGGCATTTACACCGTCTTGTTAAGCTACTGTGACTTGCACGTCTCTTCCAAGGGACATTTAAACGGTCTTGTTAAGCTCCTGCGACCTGCACGTCTCTTCCAAGGGGCATTTAAACCGTCTTATTAAGCTACTGTAACCTCCACCACTTTTCCAAGGGGCATTTAAACGGTCTTGTTAAGCTACTGCGACCTGCATTTCTCTTCCATGGGGCATTTAAACCGTCTTGTTAAGCTACTGAGACCTGCATGTCTCTACCAAGGGACATTTAAAACGTCTTTTAAGCTACTGCTACCTGCACGTCTCTTCCAAGGGGTATTTAAACAGTCTTGTTAAGGTGCTGCGACCTGTACGTCTCTTCCAAGGGGCATTTAAACCGTCTTGTTAAGCTACTGCGACCTCCACCGCACTTCCAAGGGACATTTAAACCGTCTTGTTAAGCTACTGCGACCTCCGCCGCACTTCCAAGGGACATTTAAACCGTCCTGTTAAGCTACTGCTACCTTCAGGTCTCTTCCAAGGGGCATTTAAACCGTCTTATTAAGCTACTGAGACCTGCACGTCTCTTCCAAGGGGCATTTAAACTGTCTTGTTAAGCTAATGCTACCTCCACCTCTCTGCCAAGGGGCATTTAAACCGTCTTATTAAGCTACTGCGACCTGCACATCTCTTCCAAGGGGCATTTAAACCGTCTTGTTAAGCTACTGCGACCTTCACGTCTCTTCCAAGGGGCATTTAAACTGTCTTGTTAAGCTACTGCGACCTCCACCGCTCTTCCAAGGTGCATTTAAACCGTCTTGTTAAGCTACTGCGACCTGCACATCTCTTCCAAGGGGCATTTAAACCATCTTGGTAAGCTACTGCGACCTGCAAGCCTATTCCAAGGGGCATTTAAACCCTCTTGTTAAGTTTCTGTGACCTGCACGTCTCTTCCAAGGGGCATTTAAACCGTCTTATTAAGCCACTGCGACCTGCACGTCTCTTCCAAGGGGCATTTAAACCGTCTTGTTAAGCTGCTGCGACCTGCATGTCTCTTCCAAGGGGCATTTAAACCATCATGTTAAGCTACTGCGACCTCCACCGCATTTCCAAGTTGCATTTAAACCGTCTTGTTAAGCTACTGCGACCTGCACGTCTCTTTCAAGCGGCATTTAAACTGTCTTGTTAAGCTACTGCGACCTCCACCGCTCTTCCAAGGGGCATTTAAACCATCTTGTTAAGCTACTGCGACCTCCACCGCACTTCCAAGGGGCATTTAAACCGTCTTTTTAAGCCACTGCGACCTGCACGACTCTTTCAAGGGGCATTTAAACTGTCTTGTTAAGCTACTGCGACCTCCACCGCTCTTTCACGGGGCATTTAAACTGTCTTGTTAAGCTACTGCGACCTGCACGTCTCTTCCAAGTGGCATTTAAACCGTCTTGTTAAGCTACTGCGACCTGCACGCCTCTTCCAAGGGGCATTTAAACTGTCTTTTTAAGTTACTGTGACCTCCACCTCTCTTCCAAGGGGCATTTAAACCGTCTTATTAAGCTACTGCGACCTGCACATCTCTTCTAAGGGGCATTTAAACCGTCTTATTAAGCTACTGTGACCTGCACGTCTCTTCCAAGGGGCATTTAAACTGTCTTGTTAAGCTTCTGCGACCTCCACCGCTCTTCCAAGGGGCATTTAAACCGTCTTGTTAAGCTACTGCGACCTGCTCGTTTATTCCAAGGGGCATTTAAACTGTCTTGTTAAGCTACTGTGACCAGCACGTCTCTTCCAAGCCGCATTTAAACCGTCTTGTTAAGCTACTGCGACCTGCATGTCTCTTCCAAGGGGCATTTAAACCATCTTGTTAAGCCACTGCTACCTGCACGTCTCTTCAAAGTGGCATTTAAGCTGTCTTTTTAAGCTGCTGCGACCTGCATGTCTCTTACAGGGGGCATTTAAACTGTCTTGTTAAGCTACTGCGACCAGCACGTCTCTTCCAAGGCTCATTTAAACCGTCTTTTTAAGCTTCTGCGACTTGAACGTCTCTTCCAAGGGGCATTTAAACCGTCTTGTTAAGCTACTATAACCTCCACCACTTTTCCAAGGGGCATCTCCACAGTCTTGTTAAGCTACTGCGACCTGCACGTCTCTTCCAAGGGGCATTTAAACCTTCTTGTTAAGCTACTGCTACCTGCATGTCTCTTCCAAGGGGCATTTAAACCATCTTGTTAAGCTACTGTGACCTCCACCGCTCTTCCAAGGGGCATTTAAACCATCTTGTTAAGCTACTGCGACCTGCACATCTCTTCCAAGCAGCATTTAAACAGTCTAATTAAGCTACTGCGACCTGCACGTCTCTTCAAAGGGGCATTTAAACCGTCTTGTTAAGCTACTGCGACCTCCACCGCTCTTCCAAGGGGCATTTAAACCGTCTTGTTAAGCTACTGCGACTTGCACGTCTCTTTCAAGGGGGACTTAAACTGTCTTGTTAAGCTACTGCGACCTCCACCGCTCTTCCAAGGGGCATTTAAACCGTCTTGTTAAGCTACTGCGACCTGCACGTCTCTTCCAAGGGGCATTTAAACCGTCTTGTTAAGCTACTGCGACCTGCACGTCTCTTCCAAGTGTCATTTAAACCGTCTTGTTAAGCTACTGCGACCTGCATGTCTCTTCCAAGGGGCATTTAAACCGTCTTGTTAAGCTACTGTGACTTCCACCGCTCTTCCAAGGGGCATTTAAACCATCTTGTTAAGCTACTGCGACCTGCAGGTCTCTTCCTAGGGGCATTTAAACCCTCTTATTAAGCTACTGAGACCTGCACGTCTCTTCCAAGGGGCATTTATTTAAACTGTCTTGTTAAGCTAATGCTACCTCCACCTTTCTTCCAAGGGGCATTTAAACCGTCTTATTAAGCTACTGCGACCTGCACATCTCTTCCAAGGGGCATTTAAACCGTCTTGCTAAGCTACTGCGACCTTCACGTCTCTTCCAAGGGGCATTTAAACTGTCTTGTTAAGCTACTGCGACGTCCACCGCTCTTCCAAGGGGCATTTAAACCGTCTTGTTAAGCTACTGCGACCTGCACGTCTCTTCCAAGGGGCATTTAAACCATCTTGGTAAGCTACTGCGACCTGCAAGCCTATTCCAAGGGGCATTTAAACCCTCTTGTTAAGTTTCTGTGACCTGCACGTCTCTTCCAAGGGGCATTTAAATCGTCTTATTAAGCAACTGCGACCTGCACGTCCTTCCAAGGGGCATTTAAACCGTCTTGTTAAGCTGCTGCGACCTGCATGTCTCTTCCAAGGGACATTTAAACCATCATGTTAAGCTACTGCGACCTCCAACGCATTTCCAAGTTGCATTTAAACCGTCTTGTTAAGCTACTACGACCTGCACGTCTCTTTCAAGGGGCATTTAAACCGTCTTGTTAAGCTACTGCGACCTGCACGTCTCTTCCAAGTGACATTTAAACCGTCTTGTTAAGCTACTGCGACCTGCAAGTCTCTTCCAAGGGGCATTTAAACTGTCTTGTTAAGCCACTGCGACCTCCACCTCTCTTCCAAGGGGCATTTAAAGTGTCTTGTTAAGCTACTGCGACCTGCTCGTCTGTTCCAAGGGGCATTTAAACCGTCTTGTTAAGCTACTGCAACCTGCAAGTCTCTTCCAAGGCTCATTTAAACCGTCTTTTTAAGCTACTGCAACTTGCACGTCTCTTCCAAGGGGCATTTAAACCGTCTTGTTAAGCTGCTGCGACCTGCATGTCTTTTCCAAGGGGCATTTAAACCATCTTGTTAAGCTACTGCGACCTCCACCGCATTTCCAAGGGGCTTTTAAACCGTCTTGTTAAGCTACTGCGACCTGCACGTCTCTTTCAAGGGGCATTTAAACTGTCTTGTTAAGCTACTGCGACCTCCACCGCTCTTCCAAGGGGCATTTAAACCTTCTTGTTAAGCTACTGCGACCTGTTCGTCTATTCCAAGGGGCATTTAAACCGTCTTGTTAAGCTGCTGCGACCAGCACGTCTCTTCCAAGGCGAATTTAAACCCTCTTGTTAAGCTACTGCGACTTGCACGTCTCTTCCAAGGGGCATTTAAACCGTCTTGTTAAGCCACAGCTACCTGCACGTCTCTTCAAAGTGGCATTTAAGCCATCTTGTTAAGCTGCTGCGACCTGCATGTCTCTTCCAAGGGGCATTTAAACCCTCTTGTTAATCTACTGCAACCTGCACGTCTCTTCCAAGGGGGATTTAAACCGTCTTGTTAAGCTACTGCGACCTGCACGTTTCTTCCAAGGGTCATTTAAACCGTCTTGTTAAGCTACTGCGACCTGCATGTCTCTTCCAAGGGGCATTTAAACCGTTTTGTTAAGCTACTGCGACTGGCATGTCTCTTCCAAGGGGCATTTAAACTGTCTTGTTAAGCTACTGCGACCTCCACCGCACTTCCAAGGGGCATTTAAACCGTCTTGCTAAGCTACTGCGACCTGCACATCTCTTTCAAGGGGCATTTAAACCGTCTTGTTAAGCTACTGCGACCTTCACGTCTCTTCCAAGGGGCATTTAAACTGTCTTGTTAAGCTACTGCGACCTCCACCGCTCTTCCAAGGGGCATTTAAACCGTCTTGTTAAGCTACTGCAACCTGCACGTCTCTTCCAAGGGGCATTTAAACCATCTTGGTAAGCTACTGTGACCTGCCAGCCTATTCCAAGGGGCATTTAAACCCTCTTGTTAAGTTTCTGTGACCTGCACGTCTCTTCCAAGGGGCATTTAAACCGTCTTATTAAGCCACTGCGACCTGCACGTCTCTTCCAAGGGGCATTTAAACCGTCTTGTTAAGCTGCTGCGACCTGCATGTCTCTTCCAAGGGGCATTTAAACCATCATGTTAAGCTACTGCGAACTCCACCGCATTTCCAAGTTGCATTTAAACCGTCTTGTTAAGCTACTGCGACCTACACGTCTCTTTCAAGCGGCATTTAAACTGTCTTGTTAAGCTACTGCGACCACCACCGCTCTTCCAAGGGGCATTTAAACGATCTTCTTAAGCTACTGCGACCTCCACCGCACTTCCAAGGGGCATTTAAACCGTCTTTTTAAGCCACTGCGACCTGCACGTCTCTTTCAAGGGGCATTTAAACTGTCTTGTTAAGCTACTGCGACCTCCACCGCTCTTTCAAGGGGCATTTAAACTGTCTTGTTAAGCTACTGCGACCTGCACGTCTCTTCCAAGTGGCATTTAAACCGTCTTGTTAAGCTACTGTAACCTCCACCGCATTTCCAAGTTGCATTTAAACCGTCTTGTTAAGCTACTGCGACCTACACGTCTCTTTCAAGCGGCATTTAAACTGTCTTGTTAAGCTACTGCGACCACCACCGCTCTTCCAAGGGGCATTTAAACCATCTTCTTAAGCTACTGCGACCTCCACCGCACTTCCAAGGGGCATTTAAACCGTCTTTTTAAGCCACTGCGACCTGCACGTCTCTTTCAAGGGGCATTTAAACTGTCTTGTTAAGCTACTGCGACCTCCACCGCTCTTTCAAGGGGCATTTAAACTGTCTTGTTAAGCTACTGCGACCTGCAAGTCTCTTCCAAGGGGCATTTAAACTGTCTTTTTAAGTTACTGTGACCTCCACCTCTCTTCCAAGGGGCATTTAAACCGTCTTATTAAGCTACTGCGACCTGTACATCTCTTCCAAGGGGCATTTAAACCGTCTTATTAAGCTACTGTGACCTGCACGTCTCTTCGAAGGGGCATTTAAACTGTCTTGTTAAGCTTCTGCGACCTCCACCGCTCTTCCAAGGGGCATTTAAACCGTCTTGTTAAGCTACTGCGACCTGCTCGTTTATTCCAAGGGGCATTTAAACTGTCTTGTTAAGCTACTGTGACCAGCACGTCTCTTCCAAGCCGCATTTAAACCGTCTTGTTAAGCTACTGCGACCTGCACGTCTCTTCCAAGTGGCATTTAAAGCGTCTTGTTAAGCTACTGCTACCTGCACGTCTCTTCCAAGGGACATTTAAACCCTCTTGTTAAGCTCCTGCGACCTGCACGTCTCTTGAAAGGGGCATTTAAACCCTTTTTTTAAGCTACTGCGACCTGCACGTCTCTTCCAAGGGGCATTTAAACTGTCTTGTTAATCTACTGCGACCTCCATCTCTCTTCCAAGGGGCATTTAAACCATCAAATTAAGCTACTGCGACCTGCACATCTCTTCCAAGCAGCATTTAAACAGTCTAATTAAGCTACTGCGGCCTGCACGTCTCTTCAAAGGGGCATTTAAACCTTCTTGTTAAGCTACTGCGACCTCCACTGCTCTTCCAAGGGGCATTTAAACCGTCTTGTTAAGCTACTGCGACCTGCACGTCTCTTTCAAGGGGGACTTAAACTGTCTTGTTAAGCTACTGCGACCTCCACCGCTCTTCCAAGGGGCATTTAAACCGTCTTGTTAAGCTATTGCGACATGCACGTCTCTTCCAAGTGTCATTTAAACCGTCTTGTTAAGCTACTGCGACCTGCAAGTCTCTTCCAAAGGGCATTTAAACTGTCTTGTTAAGCTACTGCGACCTCCACCTCTCTTCCAAGGGGCATTTAAAGCATTTTGTTAAGCTACTGCGACCTGCTCGTCTCTTCCAAGGGGCATTTAAACCGTCTTGTTAAGCTACTGCAACCTGCAAGTCTCTTCCACAGCTCATTTAAACCGTCTTTTTAAGCTACTGAGACTTGCACGTCTCTTCCAAGGGGGATTTAAACCGTCTTGTTTAGCTACTGCGACCTGTACTTCTCTTCAAAGGGGTATTTAAACCGTCTTGTTAAGCTACTATGACCTGCATGTCTCTTCCAAGGGGCATTTAAACCGACATGTTAAGCTACTGCCACCTGCACGTCTCTTCCAAGGCTCATTTAAACCGTGTTTTTAAGCTACTGCGACTTGCACGTCTCTTCCAAGAGGCATTTCAACCGTCTTGGTAATCTACTGCGACCTGCAAGCCTATTCCAAGGGGCATTTAAACCCTCTTGTTAAGCTACTGCGACCTGCACGTCTCTTCCAAGGGGGATTTAAACCGTCTTGTTAAGCTACTGCGACCTGCTCGTCTCTTCCAAGGTGCATTTAAACCGTCTTGTTAAGCTACTGCGACCTGCACGTCTCTTCCAAGGGGCATTTAAACCATCTTATTAAGCTACTGCGACCTCCACCGCTCTTCCAAGGGGCATTTAAACTGTCTTGTTAAGCTACTGCGACCTCCACCTCTCTTCCAAGGTGCATTTAAACCATCTTATTAAGCTACTGCGACCTGCACATCTCTTCCAAGGGGCATTTAAACCGTCTGATTAAGCTACTGAGACCTGCACGTCTCTTCCAAGGGGCATTTAAACTGTCTTGTTAAGCTAATGCTACCTCCACCTCTCTTCCAAGGGGCATTTAAACCGTCTTGTTTAGCTACTGCGACCTTCACGTCTCTTCCAAGGGGCATTTAAGCTGTCTTGTTAAGCTACTGCGACCTCCACCGCTCTTCCAAGGGGCATTTAAACCGTCTTGTTAAGCTACTGCGACCTGCAAGCCTATTCGAAGGGGCATTTAAACCCTCTTGTTATGTTTCTGAGACCTGCAGGTCTCTTCCAAGGGGCATTTAAACCGTCTTGATAAGCCACTGCGACCTGCATGTCTCTTCCAAGGGGCATTTAAACTGTCTTGTTAAGCTTCTGCGACCTCCACCGCTCTTCCAAGGGGCATTTAAACCGTCTTGTTAAGCTACTGCGACCTACTCGTTTATTCCAAGAGGCATTTAAACCGTCTTGTTAAGCTACTGCGACCTGCAGGTCTCTTCCAAGGGGCATTTAAACCGTCTTGTTAAGCCACTGCTACCTGCACGTCTCTTCAAAGTGGCATTTAATCTGTCTTGTTAAGCTTCTACGACCTGCATGTCTCTTCCACGGGGCTTTTAAACCGTCTTGTTAAGCTACTGCACCCTCCACCGCACTTCCAAGGGGCATTTAAACCGTCTTGTTAAGCTACTGCGACCTGCACGTCTTTTTAAGCTGCTGCGACCTGCATGTCTCTTCCAAGGGGCATTTAAACCATCTTGTTAAGCTACTGCGACCTCCACCGCTCTTCCAAGGGGCATTTAAATCGTCTTGTTAAGCTACTGCGACGTGCACGTCTCTTCCAAGTGGCATTTAAAGCTTCTTGTTAAGCTAATGCGACCTGCACCTCTTTTCCAAGGGGCATTTAAACTGTATTTTTAAGTTACTGTGACCTCCACCTCTCTTCCAAGGGGCATTTAAACCGTCTTATTAAGCTACTGCGACCTGCACATCTCTTCCAAGGGGCATTTAAACCATATTAATAAGCTACTGCTACCTGCACGTCTCTAACAAGGGGCATTTAAACTGTCTTGTTAAGCTTCTGCGACCTCCACCGCTCTTCCAAGGGGCATTTAAACCGTCTTGTTAAGCTACTGCGACCTGCACGTCTCTTCCAAGGCTCATTTAAACCGTCTTTTTAAGCTTCTGCGACTTGAACGTCTCTTCCAAGGGGCATTTAAACAGTCTTGTTAAGCTACTATTACCTCCACCGCTTTTCCAAGGGGCATCTCAACAGTCTTGTTAAGCTACTGCGACCTGCATGTCTCTTCCAAGGGGCATTTAAACCTTCTTGTTAAGCTACTGCTACCTGCATGTCTCTTCCAAGGGGCATTTAAACCATCTTGTTAAGCTACTGTGACCTCCACCGCTCTTCCAAGGGGCATTTAAACCATCTTGTTAAGCTACTGCGACCTGCACGTCTCTTCCAAGGGACATTTAAACCCTCTTGTTAAGCTCCTGCGACCTGCACGTCTCTTGAAAGGGGCATTTAAACCCTTTTTTTAAGCTACTGCGACCTGCACGTCTCTTCCAAGGGGCATTTAAACTGTCTTGTTAATCTACTGCGACCTCCATCTCTCTTCCAAGGGGCATTTAAACCGTCTTGTTAAGCTACTGCGACCTGCAAGTCTCTTCAAAGGGGCATTTAAACCGTCTTGTTAAGCTACTGCGACCTCCACCGCTCTTCCAAGGGGCATTTAAACCGTCTTGTTAAGCTACTGCGACCTGCACATCTCTTTCAAGGGGGACTTAAACTGTCTTGTTAAGCTACTGCGACCTCCACCGCTCTTCCAAGGGGCATTTAAACTGTCTTGTTAAGCTACTGCGACCTGCACGTCTCTTCCAAGGGGCATTTAAACCGTCTTGTTAAGCTACTGCGACCTGCACGTCTCTTCCAAGTGTCATTTAAACCGTCTTGTTAAGCTACTGCGACCTGCAAGTCTCTTCCAAGGGGCATTTAAACTGTCTTGTTAAGCTACTGCGACCTCCACCTCTCTTCCAAGGGGCATTTAAAGCGTTTTGTTAAGCTACTGCGACCTGCTCGTCTCTTCCAAGGGGCATTTAAACCGTCTTGTTAAGCTACTGCAACCTGCAAGTCTCTTCCAAGGCTCATTTAAACCGTCTTTTTAAGCTACTGAGACTTGCACGTCTCTTCCAAGGGGCATTTAAACGGTCTTGTTAAGCTACTGTAACCTCCACCACTTTTCCAAGGGGCATCTCAACAGTCTTGATAAGCTACTGCGAACTGCATGTCTCTTCCAAGGGGCATTTAAACCGTCTTGTTAAGCTGCTGCGACCTGCATGTCTTTTCCAAGGGGCATTTAAACCATCTTGTTAAGCTACTGCGACCTCCACCGCATTTCCAAGGGGCATTTAAACCGTCTTGTTAAGCTACTGCGACCTGCACGTCTCTTTCAAGGGGCATTTAAACTGTCTTGTTAAGCTACTGCGACCTCCACCGCTCTTCCAAGGGGCATTTAAACCTTCTTGTTAAGCTACTGCGACCTGCTCGTCTATTCCAAGGGTCATTTAAACCGTCTTGTTAAGCTACTGCGACCAGCACGTCTCTTCCAAGGTGCATTTAAACCCTCTTGTTAAGCTATTGCGACTTGCACGTCTCTTCCAAGGGGCATTTAAACCGTCTTGTTAAGCCACAGCTACCTGCACGTCTCTTCAAAATGGCATTTAAGCCATCTTGTTAAGCTGCTGCGACCTGCATGTCTCTTCCAAGGGGCATTTAAACCCTCTTGTTAAGCTACTGCTACCTGCACGTCTCTTCCAAGGTGGATTTAAACCATCTTGTTTAGCTACTGCGACCTGCACGTCTCTTCAAGGGGCATTTAAACCGTCATGTTAAGCTACTGCCACCTGCACGTCTCTTCCAAGGCTCATTTAAACCGTGTTTTTAAGCTACTGCGACTTGCATGTCTCTTCCAAGGGTCATTTAAACCGTCTTGTTAAGCTACTGCGACTGGCATGTCTCTTCCAAGGGGCATTTAAACCGTCTTGTTAAGCCACTGCGACCTGCACGTCTCTTCCAATCGGCATTTAAACCATCTTTTTAAGCTGATGCGAACTGCATGTCTCATCCAAATGGCATTTAAACCAACTTGTTATGCTACTGCGACCTCCACCGCTCTTCCAAAGGGCATTTAAACCATCTTGCTAAGCTTCTGCCACCTGCACTTCTCTTCCAAGAGGCATTTCAACCGTCTTGGTAATCTACTGCGACCTGCAAGCCTATTCCAAGGGGCATTTAAACCCTCTTGTTAAGCTACTGCGACCTGCACGTCTCCTCCAAGGGGGATTTAAACCGTCTTGTTAAGCTACTGCGACCTGCACGTCTCTTCCAAGGTGCATTTAAACCGTCTTGTTAAGCTACTGCGACCTGCACGTCTCTACCAAGGGGCATTTAAACCATCTTATTAAGCTACTGCGACCTCCACCGCTCTTCCAAGGCGCATTTAAACTGTCTTGTTAAGCTACTGCGACCTCCACCTCTCTTCCAAGGTGCATTTAAACCATCTTATTAAGCTACTGCGACCTGCACATCTCTTCCAAGGGGCATTTAAACCGTCTGATTAAGCTACTGAGACCTGCACGTCTCTTCCAAGGGGCATTTAAACTGTCTTGTTAAGCTAATGCAACCTCCACCTCTCTTCCAAGGGGCATTTAAACCGTCTTATTAAGCTACTGCGACCTGCACATCTCTTCCAAGGGCATTTAAACCGTCTTGTTAAGCTACTGCGACCTTCACGTCTCTTCCAAGGGGCATTTAAACTGTCTTGTTAAGCTGCTGCGACCTCCACCGCTCTTCCAAGGGGCATTTAAACCCTCTTGTTATGTTTCTGAGACCTGCACGTCTCTTCCAAGGGGCATTTAAACCGTCTTGTTAAGCCACTGCGACCTGCATGTCTCTTCCAAGGGGCATTTAAACCATCTTGTTAAGCTACTGCGACCTCCACCGCACTTCCAAGGGGCATTTAAACCGTCTTGCTAAGCTACTGCGACCTGCACGTCTCTTCCAAGGGGCATTTAAACCGTCTTGTTAAGCTACTGCGACCTTCACGTCTCTTCCAAGGGGCATTTAAACTGTCTTGTTAAGCTACTGCGACCTCCACCGCTCTTCCAAGGGGCATTTAAACCGTCTTGTTAAGCTACTGCGACCTGCACGTCTCTTCCAAGGGGCATTTAAACCATCTTGGTAAGCTACTGCGACCTGCAAGCCTATTCCAAGGGGAATTTAAACCCTCTTGTTAAGTTTCTGTGACCTGCACGTCTCTTCCAAGGGGCATTTAAACCGTCTTATTAAGCCACTGCGACCTGCACGTCTCTTCCAAGGGGCATTTAAACCGTCTTATTAAGCCACTGCGACCTGCACGTCTCTTCCAAGGGGCATTTAAACCGTCTTGTTAAGCTGTTGCGACCTGCATGTCTCTTCCAAGGGGCATTTAAACCATCATGTTAAGCTACTGCGACCTCCACCGCATTTCCAAGTTGCATTTAGACCGTCTTGTTAAGCTACTGCGACCTGCACGTCTCTTTCAAGCGGCATTTAAACTGTCTTGTTAAGCTACTGCGACCTCCACCGCTCTTCCAAGGGGCATTTAAACCATATTGTTAAGCTACTGCGACCTCAACCGCACTTCCAAGGGGCATTTAAACCGTCTTTTTAAGCCACTGCGACCTGCACGTCTCTTTCAAGGGGCATTTAAACTGTCTTGTTAAGCTACTGCGACCTCCACCTTCTCTTTCAATGGGCATTTAAACTGTCTTGTTAAGCTTCTGCGACCTGCACGTCTCTTCCAAGTGGCATTTAAACCGTCTTCTTAAGCTACTGCGACCTGCACGTCTCTTCCAAGGGGCATTTAAACTGTCTTTTTAAGTGACTGTGACCTCCAACTCTCTTCCAAGGGGCATTTAAACCGTCTTATTAAGCTACTGCGACCTGTACATCTCTTCCAAGGGGCATTTAAACCTTCTTATTAAGCTACTGTGACCTGCACGTCTCTTCCAAGGGGCATTTAAACTGTCTTGTTAAGCTTCTGCGACCTCCACCGCTCTTCCAAGTGGCATTTAAACCGTCTTGTTAAGCTACTGCGACCTGCTCGTTTATTCCAAGGGGCATTTAAACTGTCTTGTTAAGCTACTGTGACCAGCACGTCTCTTCCAAGCCGCATTTAAACCGTCTTGTTAAGCTACTGCGACCTGTACATCTCTTCCAAAGGGCATTTAAACCGTCTTATTAAGCTACTGTGACCTGCACGTCTCTTCCAAGGGGCATTTAAACTGTCTTGTTAAGCTTCTGCGACCTCCACCGCTCTTCCAAGGGGCATTTAAACCGTCTTGTTAAGCTACTGCGACCTGCTCGTTTATTCCAAGGGGCATTTAAACTGTCTTGTTAAGCTACTGTGACCAGCACGTCTCTTCCAAGCCGCATTTAAACCGTCTTGTTAAGCTACTGCGACCTGCATGTCTCTTCCAAGGGGCATTTAAACCGTCTTGTTAAGCCACTGCTACCTGCACGTCTCTTCAAAGTGGCATTTAATCTGTCTTGTTAAGCTGCTGTGACCTGCATGTCTCTTCCAGGGGGCATTTAAACCGTCTTGTTAAGCTACTGCACCCTCCACCGCACTTCCAAGGGGCATGTAAACCGTCTTGTTAAGCTACTGCGACCTGCACTGCTTTTTAAGCTGCTGCGACCTGCATGTCTCTTCCAAGGGGCATTTAAACCGTCTTGTTAAGCTTCTGCGACCTGCACGTCTCTTCCAAGTGGCATTTAAAGCGTCTTGTTAAGCTAATGCGACCTGCATGTCTTTTCCAAGGGGCATTTAAACTGTCTTGTTAAGCTACTATAACCTTCACCACTTTTCCAAGGGGCATCTCAACAGTCTTGTTAAGCTACTGCGACCTGCACGTCTCTTCCAAATGGCATTTAAACCATCTTGTTAAGCTACTGCTACCTGCATGTCTCTTCCAAGGGGCATTTAAACTGTCTTGTCAAGCTTCTGCGACCTCCACCGCTCTTCCAAGGGGCATTTAAACCGTCTTGTTAAGCTACTGCGACCTGCACGTCTCTTCCAAGGCTCATTTAAACCGTCTTTTTAAGCTTCTGCGACTTGAACGTCTCTTCCAAGGGGCATTTAAACCTTCTTGTTAAGCTACTATAACCTCCACCACTTTTCCAAGGGGCATTTAAAATATCTTGTTAAGCTACAGCGACCTGCACGTCTCTTCCAAGGGACATTTAAACCCTGTTGTTAAGCTACTGCGACCTGCACGTCTCTTCCAAGGGGGATTTAAACCGTCTTGTTAGGCTACTGCGACCTGCACGTCTCTTCCAAGGTGCATTTAAACCGTCTTGTTAAGCTACTGCGACCTGCACCTCTCTTCCAACGAGCATTTAAACCATCTTATTAAGCTACTGCGACCTCCACCTCTCTTCCAAGGGGCATTTAAACTGTCTTGTTAAGCTACTGCGACCTCCACCTCTCTTCCAAGGTGCATTTAAACCATCTTATTAAGCTACTGCGACCTGCACATCTCTTCCAAGGGGCATTTAAACCGTCTGATTAAGCTACTGAGACCTGCACGTCTCTTCCAAGGGGCATTTAAACTGTCTTGTTAAGCTAATGCTACCTCCACCTCTCTTCCAAGGTGCATTTAAACCGTCTTATTAAACTACTGCGACCTGCACATCTCTTCCAAGGGGCATTTAAACCGTCTTGTTAAGCTACTGCGACCTTCACGTCTCTTCCAAGGGGCATTTAAACTGTCTTGTTAAGCTACTGCGACTTCCACCGCTCTTCCAAGGGGCATTTAAACCGTCTTGTTAAGCTACTGCGACCTGCAAGCCTATTCCAAGGGGCATTTAAACCCTCTTGTTATGTTTGTGAGACCTGCACGTCTCTTCCAAGGGGCATTTAAACCGTCTTGTTAAGCCACTGCGAACTGTATGTCTCTTCCAAGGGGCATTTAAACCATCTTGCTAAGCTACTGCGACCTCCACCGCACTTCCAAGGGGCATTTAAACCGTCTTGCTAAGCTATTGTGACCTGCACGTCTCTTCCAAGGGGCATTTAAACTGTCTTTTTAAGTTACTGTGACCTCCACCTCTCTTCCAAGGGGCATTTAAACCATCTTATTAAGCTACTGCTACCTGCACATCTCTTCCAAGGGGCATTTAAACTGTCTTGTTAAGCTACTGCGACCTGCTCGTCTCTTCCAAGGGGCATTTAAACCGTCTTGTTAAGCTACTGCGACCTGCAAGTCTCTTCCAAGGCTCATTTAAACCATCTTTTTAAGCTACTGCGACTTGCACGTCTCTTCCAAGGGGCATTTAAACTGTCTTGTTAAGCTACTGTAACCTCCACCACTTTTCCAAGGGGCATCTCAACAGTCTTGTTAAGCTACTGCGACCTGCATGTCTCTTCCAAGGGGCATTTAAACCGTCTTGTTAAGCTGCTGCGACCTGCATGTCTTTTCCAAGGGGCATTTAAACTGTCTTGTTAAGCTACTGCGACCTCCACCGCTCTTCCAAGTGGAATTTAAGCCATCTTGTTAAGCTACTGCGACCTCCACTGCACTTCCAAGGGGCATTTAAACCGTCTTGTTAAGCTACTGCGACCTGCACGTCTCTTTCAAGGGGCATTTAAACTGTCTTGTTAAGCTACTGCGACCTCCACCGCTCTTCCAAGGGGCATTTAAACCGTATTGTTAAGCTACTGCGACCAGCACGTCTCTTCCAAGGCGCATTTAAACCGTGTTTTTAAGCTACAGAGACTTGCACGTCTCTTCCAAGGAGCATTTAAACGGTGTTGTTAAGCTTCTGTAATCTACACCACTTTTCCACGGCACATTTAAACCGTCTTGTTAAGTTACTGCGACCTGCATGTCTCTCCCAAGGGGCATTTAAACCGTCTTGTTAAGCTACTGCGACCTGCATGTCTCTTCCAAGGCACATTTAAACTGTCTTGTTAAGCTACTGCGAACTCCACCTCTCTTCCAAGGGGACATTTAAACCGTCTTATTAATCTACTGCGACCTTCACGTCTCTTCCAAGGGGCATTTAAACTGTCTTGTTAAGCTACTGCGACCTTCACGTCTCTTCTAAGGGGCATTTAAACTGTCTTGTTAAGCTACTGCGACCTCCACCGCTCTTCCAAGGGGCATTTAAACCATCTTGGTAATCAACTGCGACCTGCAAGCCTATTCCAAGGGGCATTTAAACCCTCTTGTTATGTTTCTGTGACCTGCATGTCTCTTCCAAGGGGCATTTAAATCGTCTTGTTAAGCCACTGCGACCTTCACGTCTCTTCCAAGGGGCATTTAAACTGTCTTATTAAGCTACTGCGACCTGCACGTGTCTTCCAAGGGGCATTTAAACCGTCTTGTTAAGCCACTGCGACCTGCACGTCTCTTCCAAGGGGCATTTAAACCATCTTATTAAGCTGCTGCAACCTGCATGTCTCTTCCAAGGGGCATTTAAACCATCTTGTTAAGCTACTGCGACCTCCACCGAATTTCCAAGGGGCATTTAAACCATCTTGTTAAGCTACTGCGACCTGCACGTCTCTTTCAAGGCATTTAAACCATCTTGTTAAGCTACTGCGACCTCCACCGCACTTCCAAGGGGCATTTAAACAGCCTTGTTAAGCTACTACGACCTGCACGTCTCTTCCAAGGGGCATTTAAACCGTCTTGTTAATCTACTGCGACCTGCACGTCTGTTCCTAGGAGCATTTAAACTGTCTTTTTAAGTTACTGTGACCTCCACCTCTCTTCCAAGGGGCATTTAAACCGTCTTATTAAGCGACGGCGACCTGCACATCTCTTCCAAAGGGAATTTAAACCATCTTTTTAAGCTTCTGCGACCTGCACGTCTCTTCCAAGGGGCATTTAAACTGTCTTGTTAAGCTTCTGCGACCTCCACCGCTCTTCCAAGGGGCATTTAAACCATCTTGTTAAGCTACTGCGATCTGCACGTCTTTTTAGGCTGCTGCGACCTGCATGTCTCTTCCAAGGGGCATTTAAACTGTCTTGTTAAGCTACTGCGACCTCCACCGCTCTTCCAAGGGGCATTTAAACCATCTTGTTAAGCTACTGCGACCTCCACCGCACTTCCAAGGGGCATTTAAACCGCCTTGTTAAGCTACTGCGACCTGCACGTCTCTTCCAAGGGGCATTTAAACCGTCTTGTTAAGCTACTGTGTCCAGCAAGTCTCTTCCAAGGCGCATTTAAACCGTGTTTTTAAGCTACTGCGACTTGCACGTCTCTTCCAAGGGGCATTTAAACCGTCTTGTTAAGCTACTGCGACCTGCACGTCTCTTCAAAGGGGCATTTTAACGGTCTTGTTAAGCCACTGCTACATGCACGTCTCTTCAAAGTGGCATTTAAGCCGTCTTGTTAAGCTACTGCGACCTGCATGTCTATTCCAAGGGGCATTTAAACTGTCTTGTTAAGCTACTGCAACCTCCACCGCACATCCAAGGGGCATTTAAACCGTCTTGTTTAGCTACTGCGACCTGCACGTCTTTTTAAGCTGCTGCGACCTGCATGTCTCTTCGAAGGGGCATTTAAACCGTCTTTTTAAGCTAATGCGACCTGCACGTCTCTTGAACGGGGCATTTAAACCCTCTTGTTAAGCTACTGCGACCTGCACGTCTCTTCCAAGGGGCATTTAAACTGTCTTGTTAAGCTACTGCGACCTCCACTTCTCTTCCAAGGGGCATTTAAACCGTCTTATTAAGCTACTGCGACCTGCACATCTCTTCCAAGGGGGATTTAAAACGTCCTGTTAAGCTACTACGACCTGCACGTCTCTTCCAAGGGGCATTTAAACCATCTTGTTAAGCTACTGTGACCTGCTCGTCTCTTCCAAGGGGCATTTAAACTGTCTTCTTAAGCTACTGTAACCTCCACCACTTTTCCAAGGGGCATTTAAACCGTCTTGTTAAGCTACTGCGACCTGCACGTCTCTTTCAAGGGGCATTTAAACCGTCTTGTTAAGCTACTGCGACCTCCACCGCTCTTCCAAGGGGCATTTAAACCGTCTTGTTAAGCTACTGCGACCTGCACATCTCTTTCAAGGGGGACTTAAACTGTCTTGTTAAGCTACTGCGACCTCCACCGCTCTTCCAAGGGGCATTTAAACTGTCTTGTTAAGCTACTGCGACCTGCACGTCTCTTCCAAGGGGCATTTAAACCGTCTTGTTAAGCTACTGCGACCTGCACGTCTCTTCCAAGTGTCATTTAAACCGTCTTGTTAAGCTACTGCGACCTGCAAGTCTCTTCCAAGGGGCATTTAAACTGTCTTGTTAAGCTACTGCGACCTCCACCTCTCTTCCAAGGGGCATTTAAAGCGTTTTGTTAAGCTACTGCGACCTGCTCGTCTCTTCCAAGGGGCATTTAAACCGTCTTGTTAAGCTACTGCAACCTGCAAGTCTCTTCCAAGGCTCATTTAAACCGTCTTTTTAAGCTACTGAGACTTGCACGTCTCTTCCAAGGGGCATTTAAACGGTCTTGTTAAGCTACTGTAACCTCCACCACTTTTCCAAGGGGCATCTCAACAGTCTTGATAAGCTACTGCGAACTGCATGTCTCTTCCAAGGGGCATTTAAACCGTCTTGTTAAGCTGCTGCGACCTGCATGTCTTTTCCAAGGGGCATTTAAACCATCTTGTTAAGCTACTGCGACCTCCACCGCATTTCCAAGGGGCATTTAAACCGTCTTGTTAAGCTACTGCGACCTGCACGTCTCTTTCAAGGGGCATTTAAACTGTCTTGTTAAGCTACTGCGACCTCCACCGCTCTTCCAAGGGGCATTTAAACCTTCTTGTTAAGCTACTGCGACCTGCTCGTCTATTCCAAGGGTCATTTAAACCGTCTTGTTAAGCTACTGCGACCAGCACGTCTCTTCCAAGGTGCATTTAAACCCTCTTGTTAAGCTATTGCGACTTGCACGTCTCTTCCAAGGGGCATTTAAACCGTCTTGTTAAGCCACAGCTACCTGCACGTCTCTTCAAAATGGCATTTAAGCCATCTTGTTAAGCTGCTGCGACCTGCATGTCTCTTCCAAGGGGCATTTAAACCCTCTTGTTAAGCTACTGCTACCTGCACGTCTCTTCCAAGGTGGATTTAAACCATCTTGTTTAGCTACTGCGACCTGCACGTCTCTTCAAGGGGCATTTAAACCGTCATGTTAAGCTACTGCCACCTGCACGTCTCTTCCAAGGCTCATTTAAACCGTGTTTTTAAGCTACTGCGACTTGCATGTCTCTTCCAAGGGTCATTTAAACCGTCTTGTTAAGCTACTGCGACTGGCATGTCTCTTCCAAGGGGCATTTAAACCGTCTTGTTAAGCCACTGCGACCTGCACGTCTCTTCCAATCGGCATTTAAACCATCTTTTTAAGCTGATGCGAACTGCATGTCTCATCCAAATGGCATTTAAACCAACTTGTTATGCTACTGCGACCTCCACCGCTCTTCCAAAGGGCATTTAAACCATCTTGCTAAGCTTCTGCCACCTGCACTTCTCTTCCAAGAGGCATTTCAACCGTCTTGGTAATCTACTGCGACCTGCAAGCCTATTCCAAGGGGCATTTAAACCCTCTTGTTAAGCTACTGCGACCTGCACGTCTCCTCCAAGGGGGATTTAAACCGTCTTGTTAAGCTACTGCGACCTGCACGTCTCTTCCAAGGTGCATTTAAACCGTCTTGTTAAGCTACTGCGACCTGCACGTCTCTACCAAGGGGCATTTAAACCATCTTATTAAGCTACTGCGACCTCCACCGCTCTTCCAAGGCGCATTTAAACTGTCTTGTTAAGCTACTGCGACCTCCACCTCTCTTCCAAGGTGCATTTAAACCATCTTATTAAGCTACTGCGACCTGCACATCTCTTCCAAGGGGCATTTAAACCGTCTGATTAAGCTACTGAGACCTGCACGTCTCTTCCAAGGGGCATTTAAACTGTCTTGTTAAGCTAATGCAACCTCCACCTCTCTTCCAAGGGGCATTTAAACCGTCTTATTAAGCTACTGCGACCTGCACATCTCTTCCAAGGGCATTTAAACCGTCTTGTTAAGCTACTGCGACCTTCACGTCTCTTCCAAGGGGCATTTAAACTGTCTTGTTAAGCTGCTGCGACCTCCACCGCTCTTCCAAGGGGCATTTATACCGTCTTGTTAAGCTACTGCGACCTGCAAGCCTATTCCAAGGGGCATTTAAACCCTCTTGTTATGTTTCTGAGACCTGCACGTCTCTTCCAAGGGGCATTTAAACCGTCTTGTTAAGCCACTGCGACCTGCATGTCTCTTCCAAGGGGCATTTAAACCATCTTGTTAAGCTACTGCGACCTCCACCGCACTTCCAAGGGGCATTTAAACCGTCTTGCTAAGCTACTGCGACCTGCACGTCTCTTCCAAGGGGCATTTAAACCGTCTTGTTAAGCTACTGCGACCTTCACGTCTCTTCCAAGGGGCATTTAAACTGTCTTGTTAAGCTACTGCGACCTCCACCGCTCTTCCAAGGGGCATTTAAACCGTCTTGTTAAGCTACTGCGACCTGCACGTCTCTTCCAAGGGGCATTTAAACCATCTTGGTAAGCTACTGCGACCTGCAAGCCTATTCCAAGGGGAATTTAAACCCTCTTGTTAAGTTTCTGTGACCTGCACGTCTCTTCCAAGGGGCATTTAAACCGTCTTATTAAGCCACTGCGACCTGCACGTCTCTTCCAAGGGGCATTTAAACCGTCTTATTAAGCCACTGCGACCTGCACGTCTCTTCCAAGGGGCATTTAAACCGTCTTGTTAAGCTGTTGCGACCTGCATGTCTCTTCCAAGGGGCATTTAAACCATCATGTTAAGCTACTGCGACCTCCACCGCATTTCCAAGTTGCATTTAGACCGTCTTGTTAAGCTACTGCGACCTGCACGTCTCTTTCAAGCGGCATTTAAACTGTCTTGTTAAGCTACTGCGACCTCCACCGCTCTTCCAAGGGGCATTTAAACCATATTGTTAAGCTACTGCGACCTCCACCGCACTTCCAAGGGGCATTTAAACCGTCTTTTTAAGCCACTGCGACCTGCACGTCTCTTTCAAGGGGCATTTAAACTGTCTTGTTAAGCTACTGCGACCTCCACCTTCTCTTTCAATGGGCATTTAAACTGTCTTGTTAAGCTTCTGCGACCTGCACGTCTCTTCCAAGTGGCATTTAAACCGTCTTCTTAAGCTACTGCGACCTGCACGTCTCTTCCAAGGGGCATTTAAACTGTCTTTTTAAGTGACTGTGACCTCCAACTCTCTTCCAAGGGGCATTTAAACCGTCTTATTAAGCTACTGCGACCTGTACATCTCTTCCAAGGGGCATTTAAACCTTCTTATTAAGCTACTGTGACCTGCACGTCTCTTCCAAGGGGCATTTAAACTGTCTTGTTAAGCTTCTGCGACCTCCACCGCTCTTCCAAGTGGCATTTAAACCGTCTTGTTAAGCTACTGCGACCTGCTCGTTTATTCCAAGGGGCATTTAAACTGTCTTGTTAAGCTACTGTGACCAGCACGTCTCTTCCAAGCCGCATTTAAACCGTCTTGTTAAGCTACTGCGACCTGTACATCTCTTCCAAAGGGCATTTAAACCGTCTTATTAAGCTACTGTGACCTGCACGTCTCTTCCAAGGGGCATTTAAACTGTCTTGTTAAGCTTCTGCGACCTCCACCGCTCTTCCAAGGGGCATTTAAACCGTCTTGTTAAGCTACTGCGACCTGCTCGTTTATTCCAAGGGGCATTTAAACTGTCTTGTTAAGCTACTGTGACCAGCACGTCTCTTCCAAGCCGCATTTAAACCGTCTTGTTAAGCTACTGCGACCTGCATGTCTCTTCCAAGGGGCATTTAAACCGTCTTGTTAAGCCACTGCTACCTGCACGTCTCTTCAAAGTGGCATTTAATCTGTCTTGTTAAGCTGCTGTGACCTGCATGTCTCTTCCAGGGGGCATTTAAACCGTCTTGTTAAGCTACTGCACCCTCCACCGCACTTCCAAGGGGCATGTAAACCGTCTTGTTAAGCTACTGCGACCTGCACTGCTTTTTAAGCTGCTGCGACCTGCATGTCTCTTCCAAGGGGCATTTAAACCGTCTTGTTAAGCTTCTGCGACCTGCACGTCTCTTCCAAGTGGCATTTAAAGCGTCTTGTTAAGCTAATGCGACCTGCATGTCTTTTCCAAGGGGCATTTAAACTGTCTTGTTAAGCTACTATAACCTTCACCACTTTTCCAAGGGGCATCTCAACAGTCTTGTTAAGCTACTGCGACCTGCACGTCTCTTCCAAATGGCATTTAAACCATCTTGTTAAGCTACTGCTACCTGCATGTCTCTTCCAAGGGGCATTTAAACTGTCTTGTCAAGCTTCTGCGACCTCCACCGCTCTTCCAAGGGGCATTTAAACCGTCTTGTTAAGCTACTGCGACCTGCACGTCTCTTCCAAGGCTCATTTAAACCGTCTTTTTAAGCTTCTGCGACTTGAACGTCTCTTCCAAGGGGCATTTAAACCTTCTTGTTAAGCTACTATAACCTCCACCACTTTTCCAAGGGGCATTTAAAATATCTTGTTAAGCTACAGCGACCTGCACGTCTCTTCCAAGGGACATTTAAACCCTGTTGTTAAGCTACTGCGACCTGCACGTCTCTTCCAAGGGGGATTTAAACCGTCTTGTTAGGCTACTGCGACCTGCACGTCTCTTCCAAGGTGCATTTAAACCGTCTTGTTAAGCTACTGCGACCTGCACCTCTCTTCCAACGAGCATTTAAACCATCTTATTAAGCTACTGCGACCTCCACCTCTCTTCCAAGGGGCATTTAAACTGTCTTGTTAAGCTACTGCGACCTCCACCTCTCTTCCAAGGTGCATTTAAACCATCTTATTAAGCTACTGCGACCTGCACATCTCTTCCAAGGGGCATTTAAACCGTCTGATTAAGCTACTGAGACCTGCACGTCTCTTCCAAGGGGCATTTAAACTGTCTTGTTAAGCTAATGCTACCTCCACCTCTCTTCCAAGGTGCATTTAAACCGTCTTATTAAACTACTGCGACCTGCACATCTCTTCCAAGGGGCATTTAAACCGTCTTGTTAAGCTACTGCGACCTTCACGTCTCTTCCAAGGGGCATTTAAACTGTCTTGTTAAGCTACTGCGACTTCCACCGCTCTTCCAAGGGGCATTTAAACCGTCTTGTTAAGCTACTGCGACCTGCAAGCCTATTCCAAGGGGCATTTAAACCCTCTTGTTATGTTTGTGAGACCTGCACGTCTCTTCCAAGGGGCATTTAAACCGTCTTGTTAAGCCACTGCGAACTGTATGTCTCTTCCAAGGGGCATTTAAACCATCTTGCTAAGCTACTGCGACCTCCACCGCACTTCCAAGGGGCATTTAAACCGTCTTGCTAAGCTATTGTGACCTGCACGTCTCTTCCAAGGGGCATTTAAACTGTCTTTTTAAGTTACTGTGACCTCCACCTCTCTTCCAAGGGGCATTTAAACCATCTTATTAAGCTACTGCTACCTGCACATCTCTTCCAAGGGGCATTTAAACTGTCTTGTTAAGCTACTGCGACCTGCTCGTCTCTTCCAAGGGGCATTTAAACCGTCTTGTTAAGCTACTGCGACCTGCAAGTCTCTTCCAAGGCTCATTTAAACCGTCTTTTTAAGCTACTGCGACTTGCACGTCTCTTCCAAGGGGCATTTAAACTGTCTTGTTAAGCTACTGTAACCTCCACCACTTTTCCAAGGGGCATCTCAACAGTCTTGTTAAGCTACTGCGACCTGCATGTCTCTTCCAAGGGGCATTTAAACCGTCTTGTTAAGCTGCTGCGACCTGCATGTCTTTTCCAAGGGGCATTTAAACTGTCTTGTTAAGCTACTGCGACCTCCACCGCTCTTCCAAGTGGAATTTAAGCCATCTTGTTAAGCTACTGCGACCTCCACTGCACTTCCAAGGGGCATTTAAACCGTCTTGTTAAGCTACTGCGACCTGCACGTCTCTTTCAAGGGGCATTTAAACTGTCTTGTTAAGCTACTGCGACCTCCACCGCTCTTCCAAGGGGCATTTAAACCGTATTGTTAAGCTACTGCGACCAGCACGTCTCTTCCAAGGCGCATTTAAACCGTGTTTTTAAGCTACAGAGACTTGCACGTCTCTTCCAAGGAGCATTTAAACGGTGTTGTTAAGCTTCTGTAATCTACACCACTTTTCCACGGCACATTTAAACCGTCTTGTTAAGTTACTGCGACCTGCATGTCTCTCCCAAGGGGCATTTAAACCGTCTTGTTAAGCTACTGCGACCTGCATGTCTCTTCCAAGGCACATTTAAACTGTCTTGTTAAGCTACTGCGAACTCCACCTCTCTTCCAAGGGGACATTTAAACCGTCTTATTAATCTACTGCGACCTTCACGTCTCTTCCAAGGGGCATTTAAACTGTCTTGTTAAGCTACTGCGACCTTCACGTCTCTTCTAAGGGGCATTTAAACTGTCTTGTTAAGCTACTGCGACCTCCACCGCTCTTCCAAGGGGCATTTAAACCATCTTGGTAATCAACTGCGACCTGCAAGCCTATTCCAAGGGGCATTTAAACCCTCTTGTTATGTTTCTGTGACCTGCATGTCTCTTCCAAGGGGCATTTAAATCGTCTTGTTAAGCCACTGCGACCTTCACGTCTCTTCCAAGGGGCATTTAAACTGTCTTATTAAGCTACTGCGACCTGCACGTGTCTTCCAAGGGGCATTTAAACCGTCTTGTTAAGCCACTGCGACCTGCACGTCTCTTCCAAGGGGCATTTAAACCATCTTATTAAGCTGCTGCAACCTGCATGTCTCTTCCAAGGGGCATTTAAACCATCTTGTTAAGCTACTGCGACCTCCACCGAATTTCCAAGGGGCATTTAAACCATCTTGTTAAGCTACTGCGACCTGCACGTCTCTTTCAAGGCATTTAAACCATCTTGTTAAGCTACTGCGACCTCCACCGCACTTCCAAGGGGCATTTAAACAGCCTTGTTAAGCTACTGCGACCTGCACGTCTCTTCCAAGGGGCATTTAAACCGTCTTGTTAATCTACTGCGACCTGCACGTCTGTTCCTAGGAGCATTTAAACTGTCTTTTTAAGTTACTGTGACCTCCACCTCTCTTCCAAGGGGCATTTAAACCGTCTTATTAAGCGACGGCGACCTGCACATCTCTTCCAAAGGGAATTTAAACCATCTTTTTAAGCTTCTGCGACCTGCACGTCTCTTCCAAGGGGCATTTAAACTGTCTTGTTAAGCTTCTGCGACCTCCACCGCTCTTCCAAGGGGCATTTAAACCATCTTGTTAAGCTACTGCGATCTGCACGTCTTTTTAGGCTGCTGCGACCTGCATGTCTCTTCCAAGGGGCATTTAAACTGTCTTGTTAAGCTACTGCGACCTCCACCGCTCTTCCAAGGGGCATTTAAACCATCTTGTTAAGCTACTGCGACCTCCACCGCACTTCCAAGGGGCATTTAAACCGCCTTGTTAAGCTACTGCGACCTGCACGTCTCTTCCAAGGGGCATTTAAACCGTCTTGTTAAGCTACTGTGTCCAGCAAGTCTCTTCCAAGGCGCATTTAAACCGTGTTTTTAAGCTACTGCGACTTGCACGTCTCTTCCAAGGGGCATTTAAACCGTCTTGTTAAGCTACTGCGACCTGCACGTCTCTTCAAAGGGGCATTTTAACGGTCTTGTTAAGCCACTGCTACATGCACGTCTCTTCAAAGTGGCATTTAAGCCGTCTTGTTAAGCTACTGCGACCTGCATGTCTATTCCAAGGGGCATTTAAACTGTCTTGTTAAGCTACTGCAACCTCCACCGCACATCCAAGGGGCATTTAAACCGTCTTGTTTAGCTACTGCGACCTGCACGTCTTTTTAAGCTGCTGCGACCTGCATGTCTCTTCGAAGGGGCATTTAAACCGTCTTTTTAAGCTAATGCGACCTGCACGTCTCTTGAACGGGGCATTTAAACCCTCTTGTTAAGCTACTGCGACCTGCACGTCTCTTCCAAGGGGCATTTAAACTGTCTTGTTAAGCTACTGCGACCTCCACTTCTCTTCCAAGGGGCATTTAAACCGTCTTATTAAGCTACTGCGACCTGCACATCTCTTCCAAGGGGGATTTAAAACGTCCTGTTAAGCTACTACGACCTGCACGTCTCTTCCAAGGGGCATTTAAACCATCTTGTTAAGCTACTGTGACCTGCTCGTCTCTTCCAAGGGGCATTTAAACTGTCTTCTTAAGCTACTGTAACCTCCACCACTTTTCCAAGGGGCATTTAAACCGTCTTGTTAAGCTACTGCGACCTGCACGTCTCTTTCAAGGGGCATTTAAACCGTCTTGCTAAGCTACTGCGACCTGAACGTCTCTTCCAAGGGGCATTTAATCCTTCTTGCTAAGCTACTGCGACCAGCAAGCCTATTCCAAGGGGCATTTAAACCCTCTTGTTAAGCTACTGCGACCTGCACATCTCTTCCAAGGGGCATTTAAACCGTCTTGGTAAGCTACTGCGACCAGCAAGCCTATTCCAAGGGGCATTTAAACCCTCTTGTTAAGCTACTGCGACCTGCACATCTCTTCCAAGTGGGATTTAAACCGTCTTGTTAAGCTACTGCGACCTGCACGTCTCTTCCAAGGGGCATTTGAACCGTCTTGTTAAGCTACTGCGACCTGCTCGTCTCTTACAAGGGGCATTTAAACCATCTTGTTAAGCTACTGCTACCTGCAAGCCTCTTCTAAGGGGCATTAAAACGGTCTTGTTAAGCTACTGCGACCTGCATATCTCTTCCAAGGAGCATTTAAACCATCTTTTTAAGCTACTGCGACCTGCACGTCTCTTCCAAGGTGCATTTAAATCGTCTTTATAAGCTACTGCGACCTGCTCGTCTCTTCCAAGGTGCATTTAAACCGCCTTGTTAATCTACTGTAACCTCCACCACTTTTCCAAGGGGCATTTAAACCGTCTTGCTAAGCTGCTGCGACCTGCACGTCTCTTCCAAGGGGCATTTAACCGTCTTGTTAAGCTACTGCGACCTGCATGTCTCTTTCATGGGGCATTTAAACCATCTTGTTAAGCCACTGCGACCTGCACGTCTCTTCCACGGGTCATTTAAACCATCTTGTTAAGCTACTGCGACCTCCTCCTCACTTCCAAGCGGCATTTAAACAGTCTTGTTAAGCTACTGCAACCTGCTCATCTCTGTCAAGGGGCATTTAAACTGTCTTGTTAAGCTACTGCGACCTCCACCGCTCTTCCAAGGGGCATTTAAACCGTGTTGTTAACCTACTGCGACATGCACGTCTCTTCCAAGGGACATTTAAACCGTCTTGTTAAGCTACTGTAACTTGCACTTCTCTTCCAAGGGGCATTTAAACCGTCTTGTTAAGCTACTGTAACCTCCACCACTTTTCCACGGGGTATTTAAACCGTCTTGTTAAGCTACTGCGACCTGCACGTCTCTTCCAAGGGGCATTTAAACCATCTTATTAAGCTACTGTGACCTGCACGTCTCTTCCATGGGGCATTTAAACTGTCTTGTTAAGCTACTGCGACCTGCAAGCCTATTCTAAGGGGCATTTAAACCCTCTTGTTAAGATCCTGCGACCTGCATGTCTCTTCCAAGGGGGATTTAAACCGTCTTGTTAAGCTACTGCTACCTGCACGTCGCTTCCAAGGGGCATTTAAACCGTCTTGCTAAGCTACTGCGACCTGCTCGTCTCTTCCAAGGGGCATTTAAACCGTCTTGTTATGGTACTGCGACCTGCACTTCTCTTCAAAGGCGCATTTAAACCTTCTATTTAAGCTCCTGCGACTTAATCGTCTTTTCCAAGGCGCAATTAAACCATCTTGTTAAGCTACTGTAACCTCCACCACTTTTCCAAGGGGCATTTAAAACATCTTGTTAAGCTACTGCGACTTGCACATCTCTTCCAAGGGGCTTTTAAACTGTCTTGTTAAGCTGCTGCGACCTGCATGTCTCTTCCAAGGGGCATTTAAACCGTCTTGTTAAGCCTCTGCGACCTGCACGTCTCTTCCAAGGGGCATTTAAACAGTCTTGTTAAGCTACTGCGACCTGCATGTCTCTTCCAAGGGGCATTTAAACCGTCTTGTTAAGCTACTGCGACCTCCACCGCTCTTCCAATGGGCATTTAAACGATCTTGTTAAGCTACTGCGACCTGCACGTCTCTTCCAAGGGGCATTTAAACCCTCTTGTTAAGCGCCTGCAACCTGCACGTCTCTTGAAAGGGGCATTTAAACCCTCTTGTTAAGCTACTGCGACCTGCACGTCTCTTCCAAGGGGCATTTAAACTGTCTTGTTAAGCAACGGCGACCTCCACCTCTCTTCTAAGGGGCATTTAAACCATCCTATTAAGCTACTGCGACCTGCATGTCTCTTCCAAGTGGCATTTAAACCATCTTATTAAGCTACTGCGACCTGCACATCTCTTCCAAGTGGCATTTAAACCATCTTATTAAGCTACTGCGACCTGCACGTCTCTTCCAAGGGGCATTTAAACTGTCTTGTTAAGCTACTGCGACCTCCACCGCTCTTCCTAGGGGCATTTAAACTGTCTTGTTAAGCTACTGCGACCTCCACGTCTCTTCCAAGGGGCATTTAAACCGTCTGGTTAAGCTACTGCGACCTGCAAGCCTATTCCAAGGGGCATTTAAACACTCTTGTTAAGCTACTGCGACCTGCACGTCTCTTCCAAGGGGGATTTAAATCGTCTTATTAAGCTACTGTGACCTGCTCGTCTCTTCCAAGGGGCATTTAAACCGTCTTGTTAAGCTACTGTAACCTCCACCACTTTTCCAAGGGGCATTTAAACCGTCTTATTAAGCTACTGCGACATGCACGTCTCTTCCAAGGTGCATTTAAACCTTCTTGTTAAGCTACTTTGACCTGCTCGTCTCTTCCAAGGGGCATTTAAACCGTCTTGTTAAGCTACTGTAACCTCCACCACTTTTCCAAGGGGCATTTAAACCGTCTTGTTAAGCTACTGCGACCTGCACTTCTCTTCCAACGGGCATTTAAACCGTCTTGTTAAGCTACTGAGACCTGAACGTCTCTTCCAAGGGGCATTTAAACCGTCTTGGTAAGCTACTGCGACCAGCAAGCCTTTTCCAAGGGGCATTTAAACCCTCTTGTTAAACTAATGCGACCTGCACATCTCTTCCAAGGGGCATTTAAACCGTCTTGTTAAGCTACTGTAACTTGCACGTCTCTTCCAAGGGGCATTTAAACCATCTTGTTAAGCTACTGTAACCTCCACCACTTTTCCACGGGGCATTTAAACCGTCTTTTTAAGCTACTGCGACCTGCACGTCTCTTACAAGGTGCATTTAAACCGTCTTGTTAAGCTACTGCGATCTGCACGTCTTTTTAGGCTGCTGCGACCTGCATGTCTCTTCCAAGGGGCATTTAAACCATCTTGTTAAGCTACTGCGACCTCCACCGCTCTTCCAAGGGGCATTTAAACCGTCTTGTTAAGCTACTGTGACCAGCACGTCTCTTCCAAGGCGCATTTATACCGTGTTTTTAAGCTACTGCGACTTGCACGTCTCTTCCAAGGGGCATTTAAACCGTCTTGTTAAGCTACTGCGACCTGCACGTCTCTTCCAAGGGGCATTTAAACGGTCTTGTTAAGCCACTGCTACCTGCACGTCTCTTCAAAGTGGCATTTAAGCCATCTTGTTAAGCTACTGCGACCTGCATGTCTATTCCAAGGGGCATTTAAACTGTCTTGTTAAGCTACTGCAACATCCACCGCACTTCCAAGGGTCATTTAAACCGTCTTGTTAAGCTACTGCGACCTGCACGTCTTTATAAGCTGCTGCGACCTGCATGTCTCTTCCAAGGGGCATTTAAACAGTCTTGTTAAGCTGCTTCGACCTGCATGTTTCTTCCAAGTGGCATTTAAACTGTCTTGTTAAGCTACTGCGACCTCCACCGCTCTTCCAAGGTGCATTTAAACTGTCTTGTTAAGCTACTGCGACCTGCACGTCTCTTACAAGGGGCATTTAAATCGTCTTGGTAAGCTACTGCGACCTGCAAGCCTCTTCCAAAGGGCATTTAAACCCTCTTGTTAAGCTCCTGCGACCTGCACGTCTCTTCCAAGGGGCATTTAAACTGTCTTCTTAAGCTACTGCGACCTCCAACGCTCTTCCAAGGGGCATTTAAACCATCTTGTTAAGCTACTGCGACCTGCACGTCTCTTCCAAGGGGCATTTAAACTGTCTTGTTTAGCTTCGGAGAACTGCGCGTCTCTTCTAAGGGGCATTTAAACAGTCTTGTTAAGCTACTGCGACCTCCACGTCTCTTCCAAGGGGCATTTAAACCGTCTTGTTAAGCATCTGTGACCTGCATGTCTCTTCCAAAGTGCATTTAAACCATCTTGTTAAGCTACTGTGACCTTCACCGCACTTCCAAGGGGCATTTAAACTGTCTTGTTAAGCTACTACGACCTGCACGTCTCTTTCAAGGGGCATTTAAACTGTCTTGTTAAGCTAACGCGACCTCCACCGCTCTTCCAAGGGACATTTAAACTGTCTTGTTAAGCTACTGCGACCTGCACGTCTCTTCCAAGGGGCATTTAAACCGTTTTGTTAAGCTACTGCGATCTGCACGTCTCTTCCAAGTGGCATTTAAACCGTCTTGTTAAGCTACTTTTACCTGCACGTCTCTTTCAAGGGGCAGTTAAACAGTCTTGGTAAGCTACTGCAACCTGCTCATCTCTGTCAATGGGCATTTAAACTGTCTTGTTAAGCTACTGCGACCTCCACCGCTCTTCCAAGGGGCATTTAAACCGTGTTGTTAACCTACTGCGACCTGCACGTCTCTTCCAAGGGACATTTAAACCGTCTTGTTAAGCTACTGTAACTTGCCCTTCTCTTCCAAGGGGCATTTAAACCGTCTTGTTAAGCTACTGTAACCTCCACCACTTTTCCACGGGGTATTTAAACCGTCTTGTTAAGCTACTGCGACCTGCACGTCTCTTCCAAGGGGCATTTAAACCATCTTATTAAGCTACTGTGACCTGCACGTCTCTTCCATGGGGCATTTAAACTGTCTTGTTAAGCTACTGCGACCTGCAAGCCTATTCTAAGGGGCATTTAAACCCTCTTGTTAAGATCCTGCGACCTGCATGTCTCTTCCAAGGGGGATTTAAACCGTCTTGTTAAGCTACTGCTACCTGCACGTCGCTTCCAAGGGGCATTTAAACCGTCTTGCTAAGCTACTGCGACCTGCTCGTCTCTTCCAAGGGGCATTTAAACCGTCTTGTTATGGTACTGCGACCTGCACTTCTCTTCAAAGGCGCATTTAAACCTTCTATTTAAGCTCCTGCGACTTAATCGTCTTTTCCAAGGCGCAATTAAACCATCTTGTTAAGCTACTGTAACCTCCACAACTTTTCCAAGGGGCATTTAAAACATCTTGTTAAGCTACTGCGACTTGCACATCTCTTCCAAGGGGCTTTTAAACTGTCTTGTTAAGCTGCTGCGACCTGCACGTCTCTTCCAAGGGGCATTTAAACCGTCTTGTTAAGCCTCTGCGACCTGCACGTCTCTTCCAAGGGGCATTTAAACAGTCTTGCTAAGCTACTGCGACCTGCATGTCTCTTCCAAGGGGCATTTAAACCGTCTTGTTAAGCTACTGCGACCTCCACCGCTCTTCCAATGGGCATTTAAACGATCTTGTTAAGCTACTGCGACCTGCACGTCTCTTCCAAGGGGCATTTAAACCCTCTTGTTAAGCGCCTGCAACCTGCACGTCTCTTGAAAGGGGCATTTAAACCCTCTTGTTAAGCTACTGCGACCTGCACGTCTCTTCCAAGGGGCATTTAAACTGTCTTGTTAAGCAACGGCGACCTCCACCTCTCTTCTAAGGGGCATTTAAACCATCCTATTAAGCTACTGCGACCTGCATGTCTCTTCCAAGTGGCATTTAAACCATCTTATTAAGCTACTGCGACCTGCACATCTCTTCCAAGTGGCATTTAAACCATCTTATTAAGCTACTGCGACCTGCACGTCTCTTCCAAGGGGCATTTAAACTGTCTTGTTAAGCTACTGCGACCTCCACCGCTCTTCCTAGGGGCATTTAAACTGTCTTGTTAAGCTACTGCGACCTGCACGTCTCTTCCAAGGGGCATTTAAACCGTCTGGTTAAGCTACTGCGACCTGCAAGCCTATTCCAAGGGGCATTTAAACACTCTTGTTAAGCTACTGCGACCTGCACGTCTCTTCCAAGGGGGATTTAAACCGTCTTATTAAGCTACTGTGACCTGCTCGTCTCTTCCAAGGGGCATTTAAACCGTCTTGTTAAGCTACTGTAACCTCCACCACTTTTCCAAGGGGCATTTAAACCGTCTTATTAAGCTACTGCGACATGCACGTCTCTTCCAAGGTGCATTTAAACCTTCTTCTTAAGCTACTTTGACCTGCTCGTCTCTTCCAAGGGGCATTTAAACCGTCTTGTTAAGCTACTGTAACCTCCACCACTTTTCCAAGGGGCATTTAAACCGTCTTGTTAAGCTACTGCGACCTGCACTTCTCTTCCAACGGGCATTTAAACCGTCTTGTTAAGCTACTGAGACCTGAACGTCTCTTCCAAGGGGCATTTAAACCGTCTTGGTAAGCTACTGCGACCAGCAAGCCTTTTCCAAGGGGCATTTAAACCCTCTTGTTAAACTAATGCGACCTGCACATCTCTTCCAAGGGGCATTTAAACCGTCTTGTTAAGCTACTGTAACTTGCACGTCTCTTCCAAGGGGCATTTAAACCATCTTGTTAAGCTACTGTAACCTCCACCACTTTTCCACGGGGCATTTAAACCGTCTTTTTAAGCTACTGCGACCTGCACGTCTCTTACAAGGTGCATTTAAACCGTCTTGTTAAGCTACTGCGATCTGCACGTCTTTTTAGGCTGCTGCGACCTGCATGTCTCTTCCAAGGGGCATTTAAACCATCTTGTTAAGCTACTGCGACCTCCACCACTCTTCCAAGGGGCATTTAAACCGTCTTGTTAAGCTACTGTGACCAGCACGTCTCTTCCAAGGCGCATTTATACCGTGTTTTTAAGCTACTGCGACTTGCACGTCTCTTCCAAGGGGCATTTAAACCGTCTTGTTAAGCTACTGCGACCTGCACGTCTCTTCCAAGGGGCATTTAAACGGTCTTGTTAAGCCACTGCGACCTGCATGTCTATTCCAAGGGGCATTTAAACTGTCTTGTTAAGCTACTGCAACCTCCACCGCACTTACAAGGGTCATTTAAACCGTCTTCTTAAGCTACTGCGACCTGCACGTCTTTATAAGCTGCTGCGACCTGCATGTCTCTTCCAAGGGGCATTTAAACAGTCTTGTTAAGCTGCTTCGACCTGCATGTTTCTTCCAAGTGGCATTTAAACTGTCTTGTTAAGCTACTGCGACCTCCACCGCTCTTCCAAGGTGCATTTAAACTGTCTTGTTAAGCTACTGCGACCTGCACGTCTCTTACAAGGGGCATTTAAATCGTCTTGGTAAGCTACTGCGACCTGCAAGCCTCTTCCAAAGGGCATTTAAACCCTCTTGTTAAGCTCCTGCGACCTGCACGTCTCTTCCAAGGGGCATTTAAACTGTCTTCTTAAGCTACTGCGACCTCCAACGCTCTTCCAAGGGGCATTTAAACCATCTTGTTAAGCTACTGCGACCTGCACGTCTCTTCCAAGGGGCATTTAAACTGTCTTGTTTAGCTTCGGAGAACTGCGCGTCTCTTCTAAGGGGCATTTAAACAGTCTTGTTAAGCTACTGCGACCTGCATGTCTCTTCCAAGGGGCATTTAAAACGTCTTGTTAAGCTACTGCGACCTCCACGTCTCTTCCAAGGGGCATTTAAACCGTCTTGTTAAGCAGCTGTGACCTGCATGTCTCTTCCAAAGTGCATTTAAACCATCTTGTTAAGCTACTGTGACCTTCACCGCACTTCCAAGGGGCATTTAAACTGTCTTGTTAAGCTACTGCGACCTGCACGTCTCTTTCAAGGGGCATTTAAACTGTCTTGTTAAGCTAACGCGACCTCCACCACTCTTCCAAGGGACATTTAAACTGTCTTGTTAAGCTACTGCGACCTGCACGTCTCTTCCAAGGGGCATTTAAACCGTCTTGTTAAGCTACTGCGATCTGCACGTCTCTTCCAAGTGGCATTTAAACCGTCTTGTTAAGCTACTTTTACCTGCACGTCTCTTTCAAGGGGCAGTTAAACAGTCTTGTTAAGCTACTGCGACATCCACCGCTCTTCCAAGGGGCATTTAAACCGTCTTGTTAAGCTACTGCGAACTGCACGTCTCTTCCAAGGGGCATTTAAACTGTCTTGTTAAGCTACTGCGACCTCCACCACTCTTCCAAGGGGCATTTAAACTGTCTTGTTAAGCTACTGCGACCTGCAAGTCTCTTCCAAGTGTCATTTAAACCGTCTTGTTAAGCTACTGCGACCTGCACGTCTCTTCCAAGGGTCATTTAAACCGTCTTGTTAAGCTACTGCGACCTCCACCTCTCTTCCAAGGGGCAATTAAAACATCTTATTAAGCTACTGCGACCTGCACATCTCTTCCAAGAGGCATTTAAACCGTCTTATTAAGCTACTTCAACCTGTACGTCTCTTCCAAGGGGCATTTAAACTGTCTTGTTAAGCTACTGCGACCCCCACCGCTCTTCCAAGGGGCATTTAAACTGTCTTGTTAAGCTACTGCTACCTGCACGTCTCGTCCAAGGGGCATTTAAACCGTCTTGGTAAGCTACTGCGACCTGCAAGCCTATTCCAAGGGGGCATTTAAAACGTCTTGTTAAGCTACTGCGTCCTGCACGTTTCTTCCAAGGGGGATTTAAACCGTCTTGTTAAGCTACTGCGACCTGCACGTCTGTTCCAAGGGCCATTTAAACCGTCTTGTTAAGCTACTGCGACCTGCACGTCTCTTCCAAGGCGCATTTAAACTGTCTTTTTAAGCTACTGCTACCTGCACGTCTCTTCAAAGTGGCATTTAAGCCGTCTTGTTAAGCTACTGCGACCTGCATGTCTATTCCAAGGGGCATTTAAACTGTCTTGTTAAGCTACTGCAACCTCCACCGCACTTCCAAGGGGCATTTAAACCGTCTTGTTAAGCTACTGCGACCTGCATGTCTCTTTCAAGGGGCATTTAAAACGTCTTGCTAAGCTACTGCGACCTGAAAGTCTCTTCCAAGGGGCATTTAATCCTTCTTGCTAAGCTACTGCGACCACCATGCCTATTCCAAGGGGCATTTAAACCCTCTTGTTAAGCTATTGCGACCTGCATATCTCTTCCAAGGAGCATTTAAACCATCTGTTTAAGCTACTGCGACCTGCACGTCTCTTCCAAGGGGCATTTGAACCGTCTTGTTAAGCTACTGCGACCTGCTCGTCTCTTCCAAGGGGCATTTAAACCATCTTGTTAAGCTACTGCGACCTGCAAGTCTCTTCCAAGGGGCATTTAAACAGTCTTGTTAAGCTACTGCGACCTGCATGTCTCTTCCAAGGGGCATTTAAACCGTCTTGTTAAGCTACTGCGACCTCCACCGCACTTCCAATGGGCATTTAAACCATCTTGTTAAGCTACTGCGACCTGCACGTCTCTTCCAAGGGGCATTTAAACCCTCTTGTTAAGCTACTGCGACCTGCATGTCTCTTGAAAGGGGCATTTAAACCCTCTTGTTAAGCTACTACGACCTGCACGTCTCTTCCAAGGGGCATTTAAACTGCTTGTTAAGCAGCTGCGACCTCCACCTCTCTTCTAAGGGGCATTTAAACCATCCTATTAAGCTACTGCGACCTGCACATCTCTTCCAAGTGGCATTTAAACCGTCTTATTAAGCTACTGCGACCTGCACGTCTCTTCCAAGGGGCATTTAAACTGTCTTGTTAAGCTACTGCGACCTCCACCGCTCTTCCTAGGGGCATTTAAACTGTCTTGTTAAGCTACTGCGACCTGCACGTCTCTTCCAAGGGGCATTTAAACCGTCTGGTTAAGCTACTGCGACCTGCAAGCCTATTCCAAGGGGCATTTAAACACTCTTGTTAAACTACTGCGACCTGCACGTCTCTTCCAAGGGGGATTTAAACCGTCTTATTAAGCTACTGTGACCTGCTCGTCTCTTCCAAGGGGCATTTAAACCGTCTTGTTAAGCTACTGTAACCTCCACCACTTTTCCAAGGGGCATTTAAACCGTCTTATTAAGCTACTGCGACATGCACGTCTCTTCCAAGGTGCATTTAAACCTTCTTGTTAAGCTACTTTGACCTGCTCTTCTCTTCCAAGGGGCATTTAAACCGTCTTGTTAAGCTACTGTAACCTCCACCACTTTTCCAAGGGGCATTTAAACCGTCTTGTTAAGCTACTGCGACCTGCACTTCTCTTCCAACGGGCATTTAAACCGTCTTGTTAAGCTACTGAGACCTGAACGTCTCTTCCAAGGGGCATTTAAACCATCTTGGTAAGCTACTGCGACCAGCAAGCCTTTTCCAAGGGGCATTTAAACCCTCTTATTAAACTAATGCGACCTGCACATCTCTTCCAAGGGGCATTTAAACCGTCTTGTTAAGCTACTGTAACTTGCACGTCTCTTCCAAGGGGCATTTAAACCATCTTGTTAAGCTACTGTAACCTCCACCACTTTTCCACGGGGCATTTAAACCGTCTTTTTAAGCTACTGCGACCTGCACGTCTCTTACAAGGTGCATTTAAACCGTCTTGTTAAGCTACTTCAACCTGCATTTCTCTTCCAATGGGCATTTAACCGTCTTTTTAAGCCTCTTCGACCTGCACGTCTTTTCCTAGGGGCATTTAAACAGTCTTGTTAAGCTGCTTCGACCTGCATGTTTCTTCCAAGTGGCATTTAAACTGTCTTGTTAAGCTACTGCGACCTCCACCGCTCTTCCAAGGTGCATTTAAACTGTCTTGTTAAGCTACTGCGACCTGCACGTCTCTTACAAGGGGCATTTAAATCGTCTTGGAAAGCTACTGCGACCTGCAAGCCTCTTCCAAAGGGCATTTAAACCCTCTTGTTAAGCTCCTGCGACCTGCACGTCTCTTCCAAGGGGCATTTAAACTGTCTTCTTAAGCTACTGCGACCTCCAACGCTCTTCCAAGGGGCATTTAAACCATCTTGTTAAGCTACTGCGACCTGCACGTCTCTTCCAAGGGGCATTTAAACTGTCTTGTTTAGCTTCGGAGAACTGCGCGTCTCTTCTAAGGGGCATTTAAACAGTCTTGTTAAGCTACTGCGACCAGCATGTCTCTTCCAAGGGGCATTTAAAACGTCTTGTTAAGCTACTGCGACCTCCACTTGTCTTCCAAGGGGCATTTAAACCGTCTTGTTAAGCAGCTGTGACCTGCATGTCTCTTCCAAAGTGCATTTAAACCATCTTGTTAAGCTACTGCGACCTTCAACGCACTTCCAAGGGGCATTTAAACTGTCTTGTTAAGCTACTGCGACCTGCACGTCTCTTTCAAGGGGCATTTAAACTGTCTTGTTAAGCTAACCCGACCTCCACCGCTCTTCCATGGGACATTTAAACTGTCTTGTTAAGCTACTGCGACCTGCACGTCTCTTCCAAGGGGCATTTAAACCGTCTTGTTAAGCTACTGCGACCTGCACGTCTCTTCCAAGTGGCATTTAAACCGTCTTGTTAAGCTACTTTTACCTGCACGTCTCTTTCAAGGGGCAGTTAAACAGTCTTGTTAAGCTACTGCGACCTCCACCGCTCTTCCAAGGGGCATTTAAACCGTCTTGTTAAGCTACTGCGAACTGCACGTCTCTTCCAAGGGGCATTTAAACTGTCTTGTTAAGCTACTGCGACCTCCACCTCTCTTCCAAGAGGCATTTAAACCGTCTTATTAAGCTACTGCGACCTGCATGTCTCTTCCAAGGGGCATTTAAACTGTCTTGTTAAGCTACTGCGACCTCCACCACTCTTCCAAGGGGCATTTAAACTGTTTTGTTAAGCTACTGCGACCTGCACGTCTCTTTCAAGGGGCACTTAAACTGTCTTGTTAAGCTACTGCGACCTCCACCGCTCTTCCAAGGGGCATTTAAACTGTCTTGTTAAGCTACTGCGACCTGCACGTCTCTTCCAAGTGGCATTTAAACCGTCTTGTTAAGCTACTGCGACCTGCACGTCTCTTCCAAGGGGCATTTAAAGTGTCTTGTTAAGCTACTACGACCTCCACCTCTCTTCCAAGGGGCATTTAAACCGTCTTATTAAGCTACTGCGACCTGCACATCTCTTCCAAGGGGCATATAAACCATCTTATTATGCTACTGCGACCTGCATGTCTCTTCCAAGGGGCATTTAAACTGTCTTGTTAAGCTACTGCGACCTCCACCACTCTTCCAAGGGGCATTTAAACCGTCTTGTTAAGCTACTGCGACCTGCACGTCTCTTCCAAGGTGCATTTAAACATTCCTGGTAAGCTACTGCGACCTGCAAGCCAATTCCAAGGGGCATATAAACCCTCTTGTTAAGCTGCTTCGACCTGCACGTCTCTTCCAAAGGGGATTTAAACCCTCTTGTTAAGCTACTGCGACCTGCACGTCTCTTCCAATGGGCATTTAAACCGTCTTGTTAAGCTACTGCGACCTGCTCGTCTATTCCAAGGGGCATTTTAACCATCTTGTTAAGCTACTGCGATCTGCACGTCTCTTCCAAGGCGCATTTAAACCGTCTATTTAAGCTACTGCGACTTGCATGTCTCTTCCAAGGGGCATTTAAACTTTCTTGTTAAGCTACTGTAACCTCCACCACTTTTCCAAGGGGCATTTAAACTGTCTTGTTAAGCTAACCCGACCTCCACCGCTCTTCCATGGGACATTTAAACTGTCTTGTTAAGCTACTGCGACCTGCACGTCTCTTCCAAGGGGCATTTAAACCGTCTTGTTAAGCTACTGCGACCTGCACGTCTCTTACAAGTGGCATTTAAACCATCTTGTTAAGCTACTTTTACCTGCACGTCTCTTTCAAGGGGCAGTTAAACAGTCTTGTTAAGCTACTGCGACCTCCACCGCTCTTCCATGGGGCATTTAAACCGTCTTATTAAGCTACTGCGACCTGCATGTCTCTTCCAAGGGGCATTTAAACTGTCTTGTTAAGCTACTGCGACCTCCACCACTCTTCCAAGGGGCATTTAAACTGTTTTGTTAAGCTACTGCGACCTGCACGTCTCTTTCAAGGGGCACTTAAACTGTCTTGTTAAGCTACTGCGACCTCCACCGCTCTTCCAAGGGGCATTTAAACTGTCTTGTTAAGCTACTGCGACCTGCACGTCTCTTCCAAGTGGCATTTAAACCGTCTTGTTAAGCTACTGCGACCTGCACGTATCTTCCAAGGGGCATTTAAACTGTCTTGTTAAGCTACTACGACCTCCACCTCTCTTCCAAGGGGCATTTAAACCGTCTTATTAAGCTACTGCGACCTGCACATCTCTTCCAAGGGGCATTTAAACCATCTTATTATGCTACTGCGACCTGCATGTCTCTTCCAAGGGGCATTTAAACTGTCTTGTTAAGCTACTGCGACCTCCACCACTCTTCCAAGGGGCATTTAAACCGTCTTATTAAGCTACTGCGACCTGCACGTCTCTTCCAAGGTGCATTTAAACATTCCTGGTAAGCTACTGCGACCTGCAAGCCAATTCCAAGGGGCATATAAACCCTCTTGTTAAGCTGCTGCGACCTGCACGTCTCTTCCAAAGGGGATTTAAACCCTCTTGTTAAGCTACTGCGACCTGCACGTCTCTTCCAATGGGCATTTAAACCGTCTTGTTAAGCTACTGCGACCTGCTCGTCTATTCCAAGGGGCATTTTAACCATCTTGTTAAGCTACTGCGACCTGCACGTCTCTTCCAAGGCGCATTTAAACCGTCTATTTAAGCTACTGCGACTTGCATGTCTCTTCCAAGGGGCATTTAAACTTTCTTGTTAAGCTACTGTAACCTCCACCACTTTTAAAAGGGGCATTTAAACTGTCTTGTTAAGCTACTGCGACCTGCACGTCTCTTCCAAGGGGCATTTAAACCGTCGTGTTAAGCTACTGCGACCTGCATGTCTCTTCCAAGGGGCATTTAAACCGTCTTGTTAAGCCACTGCTACCTGCACGTCTCTTCCAAGGGGATTTAAACCATCTTGTTAAGCTGCTGTGACCTGAATGTCTCTTCCAAGGGGCATTTAAACCGTCTTGTTAAGCTACTGCGACCTCCACGGCACCTCCATGGGGCATTTAAACCGTCTTGTTAAGCTACTGCGACCTGCACGTCTCTTTCAAGGGGCATTTAAACCGTCTTGTTAAGCTACTGCGACCTCCACCGCTCTTCCAAGGGGCATTTAAACCGTCTTTTTAAGCTACTGCAACCTGCACGTCTATTCCAAGTGGCATTTAAACCGTTTTGTTAAGATACTGCGACCTGCACGTCTCTTCCAAGGGGCATTTAAACTGTCTTGTTAAGCTACTGCGACCTCCACCTCTCTTCCAAGGGGCATTTAAAACATCTTATTAAGCTACTGCGACATGCACATCTCTTCCAAGAGGCATTTAAACCGTCTTATTAAGCTACTTCAACCTGCACGTCTCTTCCAAGGGGCATTTAAACTGTCTTGTTAAGCTACTGCGACCTGCACGTCTCTTCCAAGGGCCATTTAAACTGTCTTGTTAAGCTACTGCGACCTGCAGGTCTCTTCCAAGGCGTATTTAAACCGTCTTTATAAGCTACTGCGACCAGCATGTCTCTTCCAAGGGGCATTTAAACTGTCTTGTTAAGCTACTGCGACCTGCAAGCCTATTCTAAGGGGCATTTAAACCCTCTTGTTAAGATCCTGTGACCTGCATGTCTCTTCCAAGGGGGATTTAAACCGTCTTGTTAAGCTACTGCTACCTGCACGTCTCTTCCAAGGGGCATTTAAATCGTCTTGTTAAGCTACTGCGACCAGCACGTCTCTTCCAAGGGTCATTTAAACTGTCTTGTTAAGCTACTGCGACCTCCACCTCTCTTCCAAGGGGCATTTAAAACATCTTATTAAGCTACTGCGACCTGCACATCTCTTCCAAGTGTCATTTAAACCGTCTTGTTAAGCTACTGCGACCTGCATGTCTCTTCCAAGGGGCATTTGAACCGTCTTGTTAAGCTACTGCGACCTGCTCGTCTCTTCCAAGGTGCATTTAAACCGTCTTGTTAAGCTAATGCGACCTGCAAGCCTCTTCTAAGGGGCATTAAAACGGTCTTGTTAAGCTACTGCGACCTGCATATCTCTTCCAAGGAGCATTTAAACCATCTTTTTAAGCTACTGCGACCTGCACATCTCTTCCAAGGGGCATTTAAACCGTCTTGGTAAGCTACTGCAACCAGCAAGCCTATTCCAAGGTGCATTTAAACCCTCTTGTTAAGCTACTGCGACCTGCCCATCTCTTCCAAGTGGGATTTAAACCGTCTTGTTAAGCTACTGCGACCTGCACGTCTCTTCCAAGGGGTATTTAAACCGTTTTGTTAAGCCTCTGCGACCTGCAAGTCTCTTCCAAGGGGCATTTAAACCGTCTTGTTAAGCTACTGCGACCTGCATGTCTCTTCCAAGGGGCATTTAAACCGTCTTGTTAAGCTACTGCGACCTCCACCGCTCTTCCAATGGGCATTTAAACCATCTTGTTAAGCTACTGCGACCTGCACGTCTCTTCCAAGGGGCATTTAAACTGTCTTGTTTAGCTTCGGAGAACTGCGCGTCTCTTCTAAGGGGCATTTAAACAGTCTTGTTAAGCTACTGCGACCAGCATGTCTCTTCCAAGGGGCATTTAAAACGTCTTGTTAAGCTACTGCGACCTCCACTTGTCTTCCAAGGGGCATTTAAACCGTCTTGTTAAGCAGCTGTGACCTGCATGTCTCTTCCAAAGTGCATTTAAACCATCTTGTTAAGCTACTGCGACCTTCAACGCACTTCCAAGGGGCATTTAAACTGTCTTGTTAAGCTACTGCGACCTGCACGTCTCTTTCAAGGGGCATTTAAACTGTCTTGTTAAGCTAACCCGACCTCCACCGCTCTTCCATGGGACATTTAAACTGTCTTGTTAAGCTACTGCGACCTGCACGTCTCTTCCAAGGGGCATTTAAACCGTCTTGTTAAGCTACTGCGACCTGCACGTCTCTTCCAAGTGGCATTTAAACCGTCTTGTTAAGCTACTTTTACCTGCACGTCTCTTTCAAGGGGCAGTTAAACAGTCTTGTTAAGCTACTGCGACCTCCACCGCTCTTCCAAGGGGCATTTAAACCGTCTTGTTAAGCTACTGCGAACTGCACGTCTCTTCCAAGGGGCATTTAAACTGTCTTGTTAAGCTACTGCGACCTCCACCTCTCTTCCAAGAGGCATTTAAACCGTCTTATTAAGCTACTGCGACCTGCATGTCTCTTCCAAGGGGCATTTAAACTGTCTTGTTAAGCTACTGCGACCTCCACCACTCTTCCAAGGGGCATTTAAACTGTTTTGTTAAGCTACTGCGACCTGCACGTCTCTTTCAAGGGGCACTTAAACTGTCTTGTTAAGCTACTGCGACCTCCACCGCTCTTCCAAGGGGCATTTAAACTGTCTTGTTAAGCTACTGCGACCTGCACGTCTCTTCCAAGTGGCATTTAAACCGTCTTGTTAAGCTACTGCGACCTGCACGTCTCTTCCAAGGGGCATTTAAACTGTCTTGTTAAGCTACTACGACCTCCACCTCTCTTCCAAGGGGCATTTAAACCGTCTTATTAAGCTACTGCGACCTGCACATCTCTTCCAAGGGGCATATAAACCATCTTATTATGCTACTGCGACCTGCATGTCTCTTCCAAGGGGCATTTAAACTGTCTTGTTAAGCTACTGCGACCTCCACCACTCTTCCAAGGGGCATTTAAACCGTCTTGTTAAGCTACTGCGACCTGCACGTCTCTTCCAAGGTGCATTTAAACATTCCTGGTAAGCTACTGCGACCTGCAAGCCAATTCCAAGGGGCATATAAACCCTCTTGTTAAGCTGCTTCGACCTGCACGTCTCTTCCAAAGGGGATTTAAACCCTCTTGTTAAGCTACTGCGACCTGCACGTCTCTTCCAATGGGCATTTAAACCGTCTTGTTAAGCTACTGCGACCTGCTCGTCTATTCCAAGGGGCATTTTAACCATCTTGTTAAGCTACTGCGATCTGCACGTCTCTTCCAAGGCGCATTTAAACCGTCTATTTAAGCTACTGCGACTTGCATGTCTCTTCCAAGGGGCATTTAAACTTTCTTGTTAAGCTACTGTAACCTCCACCACTTTTCCAAGGGGCATTTAAACTGTCTTGTTAAGCTAACCCGACCTCCACCGCTCTTCCATGGGACATTTAAACTGTCTTGTTAAGCTACTGCGACCTGCACGTCTCTTCCAAGGGGCATTTAAACCGTCTTGTTAAGCTACTGCGACCTGCACGTCTCTTCCAAGTGGCATTTAAACCATCTTGTTAAGCTACTTTTACCTGCACGTCTCTTTCAAGGGGCAGTTAAACAGTCTTGTTAAGCTACTGCGACCTCCACCGCTCTTCCATGGGGCATTTAAACCGTCTTATTAAGCTACTGCGACCTGCATGTCTCTTCCAAGGGGCATTTAAACTGTCTTGTTAAGCTACTGCGACCTCCACCACTCTTCCAAGGGGCATTTAAACTGTTTTGTTAAGCTACTGCGACCTGCACGTCTCTTTCAAGGGGCACTTAAACTGTCTTGTTAAGCTACTGCGACCTCCACCGCTCTTCCAAGGGGCATTTAAACTGTCTTGTTAAGCTACTGCGACCTGCACGTCTCTTCCAAGTGGCATTTAAACCGTCTTGTTAAGCTACTGCGACCTGCACGTATCTTCCAAGGGGCATTTAAACTGTCTTGTTAAGCTACTACGACCTCCACCTCTCTTCCAAGGGGCATTTAAACCGTCTTATTAAGCTACTGCGACCTGCACATCTCTTCCAAGGGGCATTTAAACCATCTTATTATGCTACTGCGACCTGCATGTCTCTTCCAAGGGGCATTTAAACTGTCTTGTTAAGCTACTGCGACCTCCACCACTCTTCCAAGGGGCATTTAAACCGTCTTATTAAGCTACTGCGACCTGCACGTCTCTTCCAAGGTGCATTTAAACATTCCTGGTAAGCTACTGCGACCTGCAAGCCAATTCCAAGGGGCATATAAACCCTCTTGTTAAGCTGCTGCGACCTGCACGTCTCTTCCAAAGGGGATTTAAACCCTCTTGTTAAGCTACTGCGACCTGCACGTCTCTTCCAATGGGCATTTAAACCGTCTTGTTAAGCTACTGCGACCTGCTCGTCTATTCCAAGGGGCATTTTAACCATCTTGTTAAGCTACTGCGACCTGCACGTCTCTTCCAAGGCGCATTTAAACCGTCTATTTAAGCTACTGCGACTTGCATGTCTCTTCCAAGGGGCATTTAAACTTTCTTGTTAAGCTACTGTAACCTCCACCACTTTTAAAAGGGGCATTTAAACTGTCTTGTTAAGCTACTGCGACCTGCACGTCTCTTCCAAGGGGCATTTAAACCGTCGTGTTAAGCTACTGCGACCTGCATGTCTCTTCCAAGGGGCATTTAAACCGTCTTGTTAAGCCACTGCTACCTGCACGTCTCTTCCAAGGGGATTTAAACCATCTTGTTAAGCTGCTGTGACCTGAATGTCTCTTCCAAGGGGCATTTAAACCGTCTTGTTAAGCTACTGCGACCTCCGCGGCACCTCCATGGGGCATTTAAACCGTCTTGTTAAGCTACTGCGACCTGCACGTCTCTTTCAAGGGGCATTTAAACCGTCTTGTTAAGCTACTGCGACCTCCACCGCTCTTCCAAGGGGCATTTAAACCGTCTTTTTAAGCTACTGCAACCTGCACGTCTATTCCAAGTGGCATTTAAACCGTTTTGTTAAGATACTGCGACCTGCACGTCTCTTCCAAGGGGCATTTAAACTGTCTTGTTAAGCTACTGCGACCTCCACCTCTCTTCCAAGGGGCATTTAAAACATCTTATTAAGCTACTGCGACATGCACATCTCTTCCAAGAGGCATTTAAACCGTCTTATTAAGCTACTTCAACCTGCACGTCTCTTCCAAGGGGCATTTAAACTGTCTTGTTAAGCTACTGCGACCTGCACGTCTCTTCCAAGGGCCATTTAAACTGTCTTGTTAAGCTACTGCGACCTGCAGGTCTCTTCCAAAGCGTATTTAAACCGTCTTTATAAGCTACTGCGACCAGCATGTCTCTTCCAAGGGGCATTTAAACTGTCTTGTTAAGCTACTGCGACCTGCAAGCCTATTCTAAGGGGCATTTAAACCCTCTTGTTAAGATCCTGTGACCTGCATGTCTCTTCCAAGGGGGATTTAAACCGTCTTGTTAAGCTACTGCTACCTGCACGTCTCTTCCAAGGGGCATTTAAATCGTCTTGTTAAGCTACTGCGACCAGCACGTCTCTTCCAAGGGTCATTTAAACTGTCTTGTTAAGCTACTGCGACCTCCACCTCTCTTCCAAGGGGCATTTAAAACATCTTATTAAGCTACTGCGACCTGCACATCTCTTCCAAGTGTCATTTAAACCGTCTTGTTAAGCTACTGCGACCTGCATGTCTCTTCCAAGGGGCATTTGAACCGTCTTGTTAAGCTACTGCGACCTGCTCGTCTCTTCCAAGGTGCATTTAAACCGTCTTGTTTAGCTAATGCGACCTGCAAGCCTCTTCTAAGGGGCATTAAAACGGTCTTGTTAAGCTACTGCGACCTGCATATCTCTTCCAAGGAGCATTTAAACCATCTTTTTAAGCTACTGCGACCTGCACATCTCTTCCAAGGGGCATTTAAACCGTCTTGGTAAGCTACTGCAACCAGCAAGCCTATTCCAAGGTGCATTTAAACCCTCTTGTTAAGCTACTGCGACCTGCCCATCTCTTCCAAGTGGGATTTAAACCGTCTTGTTAAGCTACTGCGACCTGCACGTCTCTTCCAAGGGGTATTTAAACCGTTTTGTTAAGCCTCTGCGACCTGCAAGTCTCTTCCAAGGGGCATTTAAACCGTCTTGTTAAGCTACTGCGACCTGCATGTCTCTTCCAAGGGGCATTTAAACCGTCTTGTTAAGCTACTGCGACCTCCACCGCTCTTCCAATGGGCATTTAAACCATCTTGTTAAGCTACTGCGACCTGCACGTCTCTTCCAAGGGGCATTTAAACCCTCTTGTTAAGCTACTGCGACCTGCATGTCTCTTGAAAGGGGCATTTAAACCCTCTTGTTAAGCTACTGCGACCTGCACGTCTCTTCCAAGGGGCATTTAAACTGCTTGTTAAGCAGCTGCGACCTCCACCTCTCTTCTAAGGGGCATTTAAACCATCCTATTAAGCTACTGCGACCTCCACCGCTCTTCCTAGGGGCATTTAAACTGTCTTGTTAAGCTACTGCGACCTGCACGTCTCTTCCAAGGGGCATTTAAACCGTCTGGTTAAGCTACTGCGACCTGCAAGCCTATTCCAAGGGGCATTTAAACACTCTTGTTAAACTACTGCGACCTGCACGTCTCTTCCAAGGGGGATTTAAACCGTCTTATTAAGCTACTGTGACCTGCTCGTCTCTTCCAAGGGGCATTTAAACCGTCTTGTTAAGCTACTGTAACCTCCACCACTTTTCCAAGGGGCATTTAAACCGTCTTATTAAGCTACTGCGACATGCACGTCTCTTCCAAGGTGCATTTAAACCTTCTTGTTAAGCTACTTTGACCTGCTCTTCTCTTCCAAGGGGCATTTAAACCGTCTTTTTAAGCTAGTGTAACCTCCACCACTTTTCCAAGGGGCATTTAAACCGTCTTGTTAAGCTACTGCGACCTGCACTTCTCTTCCAACGGGCATTTAAATCGTCTTGTTAAGCTACTGAGACCTGAACGTCTCTTCCAAGGGGCATTTAAACCATCTTGGTAAGCTACTGCGACCAGCAAGCCTTTTCCAAGGGGCATTTAAACCCTCTTGTTAAACTAATGCGACCTGCACATCTCTTCCAAGGGGCATTTAAACCGTCTTGTTAAGCTACTGTAACTTGCACGTCTCTTCCAAGGGGCATTTAAACCATCTTGTTAAGCTACTGTAACCTCCACCACTTTTCCACGGGGCATTTAAACCGTCTTTTTAAGCTACTGCGACCTGCACGTCTCTTACAAGGTGCATTTAAACCGTCTTGTTAAGCTACTTCAACCTGCATTTCTCTTCCAATGGGCATTTAACCGTCTTTTTAAGCCTCTTCGACCTGCACGTCTTTTCCTAGGGGCATTTAAACAGTCTTGTTAAGCTGCTTCGACCTGCATGTTTCTTCCAAGTGGCATTTAAACTGTCTTGTTAAGCTACTGCGACCTCCACCGCTCTTCCAAGGTGCATTTAAACTGTCTTGTTAAGCTACTGCGACCTGCACGTCTCTTACAAGGGGCATTTAAATCGTCTTGGAAAGCTACTGCGACCTGCAAGCCTCTTCCAAAGGGCATTTAAACCCTCTTGTTAAGCTCCTGCGACCTGCACGTCTCTTCCAAGGGGCATTTAAACTGTCTTCTTAAGCTACTGCGACCTCCAACGCTCTTCCAAGGGGCATTTAAACCATCTTGTTAAGCTACTGCGACCTGCACGTCTCTTCCAAGGGGCATTTAAACTGTCTTGTTTAGCTTCGGAGAACTGCGCGTCTCTTCTAAGGGGCATTTAAACAGTCTTGTTAAGCTACTGCGACCAGCATGTCTCTTCCAAGGGGCATTTAAAACGTCTTGTTAAGCTACTGCGACCTCCACTTGTCTTCCAAGGGGCATTTAAACCGTCTTGTTAAGCAGCTGTGACCTGCATGTCTCTTCCAAAGTGCATTTAAACCATCTTGTTAAGCTACTGCGACCTTCAACGCACTTCCAAGGGGCATTTAAACTGTCTTGTTAAGCTACTGCGACCTGCACGTCTCTTTCAAGGGGCATTTAAACTGTCTTGTTAAGCTAACCCGACCTCCACCGCTCTTCCATGGGACATTTAAACTGTCTTGTTAAGCTACTGCGACCTGCACGTCTCTTCCAAGGGGCATTTAAACCGTCTTGTTAAGCTACTGCGACCTGCACGTCTCTTCCAAGTGGCATTTAAACCGTCTTGTTAAGCTACTTTTACCTGCACGTCTCTTTCAAGGGGCAGTTAAACAGTCTTGTTAAGCTACTGCGACCTCCACCGCTCTTCCAAGGGGCATTTAAACCGTCTTGTTAAGCTACTGCGAACTGCACGTCTCTTCCAAGGGGCATTTAAACTGTCTTGTTAAGCTACTGCGACCTCCACCTCTCTTCCAAGAGGCATTTAAACCGTCTTATTAAGCTACTGCGACCTGCATGTCTCTTCCAAGGGGCATTTAAACTGTCTTGTTAAGCTACTGCGACCTCCACCACTCTTCCAAGGGGCATTTAAACTGTTTTGTTAAGCTACTGCGACCTGCACGTCTCTTTCAAGGGGCACTTAAACTGTCTTGTTAAGCTACTGCGACCTCCACCGCTCTTCCAAGGGGCATTTAAACTGTCTTGTTAAGCTACTGCGACCTGCACGTCTCTTCCAAGTGGCATTTAAACCGTCTTGTTAAGCTACTGCGACCTGCACGTCTCTTCCAAGGGGCATTTAAACTGTCTTGTTAAGCTACTACGACCTCCACCTCTCTTCCAAGGGGCATTTAAACCGTCTTATTAAGCTACTGCGACCTGCACATCTCTTCCAAGGGGCATATAAACCATCTTATTATGCTACTGCGACCTGCATGTCTCTTCCAAGGGGCATTTAAACTGTCTTGTTAAGCTACTGCGACCTCCACCACTCTTCCAAGGGGCATTTAAACCGTCTTGTTAAGCTACTGCGACCTGCACGTCTCTTCCAAGGTGCATTTAAACATTCCTGGTAAGCTACTGCGACCTGCAAGCCAATTCCAAGGGGCATATAAACCCTCTTGTTAAGCTGCTTCGACCTGCACGTCTCTTCCAAAGGGGATTTAAACCCTCTTGTTAAGCTACTGCGACCTGCACGTCTCTTCCAATGGGCATTTAAACCGTCTTGTTAAGCTACTGCGACCTGCTCGTCTATTCCAAGGGGCATTTTAACCATCTTGTTAAGCTACTGCGATCTGCACGTCTCTTCCAAGGCGCATTTAAACCGTCTATTTAAGCTACTGCGACTTGCATGTCTCTTCCAAGGGGCATTTAAACTTTCTTGTTAAGCTACTGTAACCTCCACCACTTTTCCAAGGGGCATTTAAACTGTCTTGTTAAGCTAACCCGACCTCCACCGCTCTTCCATGGGACATTTAAACTGTCTTGTTAAGCTACTGCGACCTGCACGTCTCTTCCAAGGGGCATTTAAACCGTCTTGTTAAGCTACTGCGACCTGCACGTCTCTTACAAGTGGCATTTAAACCATCTTGTTAAGCTACTTTTACCTGCACGTCTCTTTCAAGGGGCAGTTAAACAGTCTTGTTAAGCTACTGCGACCTCCACCGCTCTTCCATGGGGCATTTAAACCGTCTTATTAAGCTACTGCGACCTGCATGTCTCTTCCAAGGGGCATTTAAACTGTCTTGTTAAGCTACTGCGACCTCCACCACTCTTCCAAGGGGCATTTAAACTGTTTTGTTAAGCTACTGCGACCTGCACGTCTCTTTCAAGGGGCACTTAAACTGTCTTGTTAAGCTACTGCGACCTCCACCGCTCTTCCAAGGGGCATTTAAACTGTCTTGTTAAGCTACTGCGACCTGCACGTCTCTTCCAAGTGGCATTTAAACCGTCTTGTTAAGCTACTGCGACCTGCACGTATCTTCCAAGGGGCATTTAAACTGTCTTGTTAAGCTACTACGACCTCCACCTCTCTTCCAAGGGGCATTTAAACCGTCTTATTAAGCTACTGCGACCTGCACATCTCTTCCAAGGGGCATTTAAACCATCTTATTATGCTACTGCGACCTGCATGTCTCTTCCAAGGGGCATTTAAACTGTCTTGTTAAGCTACTGCGACCTCCACCACTCTTCCAAGGGGCATTTAAACCGTCTTATTAAGCTACTGCGACCTGCACGTCTCTTCCAAGGTGCATTTAAACATTCCTGGTAAGCTACTGCGACCTGCAAGCCAATTCCAAGGGGCATATAAACCCTCTTGTTAAGCTGCTGCGACCTGCACGTCTCTTCCAAAGGGGATTTAAACCCTCTTGTTAAGCTACTGCGACCTGCACGTCTCTTCCAATGGGCATTTAAACCGTCTTGTTAAGCTACTGCGACCTGCTCGTCTATTCCAAGGGGCATTTTAACCATCTTGTTAAGCTACTGCGACCTGCACGTCTCTTCCAAGGCGCATTTAAACCGTCTATTTAAGCTACTGCGACTTGCATGTCTCTTCCAAGGGGCATTTAAACTTTCTTGTTAAGCTACTGTAACCTCCACCACTTTTAAAAGGGGCATTTAAACTGTCTTGTTAAGCTACTGCGACCTGCACGTCTCTTCCAAGGGGCATTTAAACCGTCGTGTTAAGCTACTGCGACCTGCATGTCTCTTCCAAGGGGCATTTAAACCGTCTTGTTAAGCCACTGCTACCTGCACGTCTCTTCCAAGGGGATTTAAACCATCTTGTTAAGCTGCTGTGACCTGAATGTCTCTTCCAAGGGGCATTTAAACCGTCTTGTTAAGCTACTGCGACCTCCACGGCACCTCCATGGGGCATTTAAACCGTCTTGTTAAGCTACTGCGACCTGCACGTCTCTTTCAAGGGGCATTTAAACCGTCTTGTTAAGCTACTGCGACCTCCACCGCTCTTCCAAGGGGCATTTAAACCGTCTTTTTAAGCTACTGCAACCTGCACGTCTATTCCAAGTGGCATTTAAACCGTTTTGTTAAGATACTGCGACCTGCACGTCTCTTCCAAGGGGCATTTAAACTGTCTTGTTAAGCTACTGCGACCTCCACCTCTCTTCCAAGGGGCATTTAAAACATCTTATTAAGCTACTGCGACATGCACATCTCTTCCAAGAGGCATTTAAACCGTCTTATTAAGCTACTTCAACCTGCACGTCTCTTCCAAGGGGCATTTAAACTGTCTTGTTAAGCTACTGCGACCTGCACGTCTCTTCCAAGGGCCATTTAAACTGTCTTGTTAAGCTACTGCGACCTGCAGGTCTCTTCCAAGGCGTATTTAAACCGTCTTTATAAGCTACTGCGACCAGCATGTCTCTTCCAAGGGGCATTTAAACTGTCTTGTTAAGCTACTGCGACCTGCAAGCCTATTCTAAGGGGCATTTAAACCCTCTTGTTAAGATCCTGTGACCTGCATGTCTCTTCCAAGGGGGATTTAAACCGTCTTGTTAAGCTACTGCTACCTGCACGTCTCTTCCAAGGGGCATTTAAATCGTCTTGTTAAGCTACTGCGACCAGCACGTCTCTTCCAAGGGTCATTTAAACTGTCTTGTTAAGCTACTGCGACCTCCACCTCTCTTCCAAGGGGCATTTAAAACATCTTATTAAGCTACTGCGACCTGCACATCTCTTCCAAGTGTCATTTAAACCGTCTTGTTAAGCTACTGCGACCTGCATGTCTCTTCCAAGGGGCATTTGAACCGTCTTGTTAAGCTACTGCGACCTGCTCGTCTCTTCCAAGGTGCATTTAAACCGTCTTGTTAAGCTAATGCGACCTGCAAGCCTCTTCTAAGGGGCATTAAAACGGTCTTGTTAAGCTACTGCGACCTGCATATCTCTTCCAAGGAGCATTTAAACCATCTTTTTAAGCTACTGCGACCTGCACATCTCTTCCAAGGGGCATTTAAACCGTCTTGGTAAGCTACTGCAACCAGCAAGCCTATTCCAAGGTGCATTTAAACCCTCTTGTTAAGCTACTGCGACCTGCCCATCTCTTCCAAGTGGGATTTAAACCGTCTTGTTAAGCTACTGCGACCTGCACGTCTCTTCCAAGGGGTATTTAAACCGTTTTGTTAAGCCTCTGCGACCTGCAAGTCTCTTCCAAGGGGCATTTAAACCGTCTTGTTAAGCTACTGCGACCTGCATGTCTCTTCCAAGGGGCATTTAAACCGTCTTGTTAAGCTACTGCGACCTCCACCGCTCTTCCAATGGGCATTTAAACCATCTTGTTAAGCTACTGCGACCTGCACGTCTCTTCCAAGGGGCATTTAAACTGTCTTGTTTAGCTTCGGAGAACTGCGCGTCTCTTCTAAGGGGCATTTAAACAGTCTTGTTAAGCTACTGCGACCAGCATGTCTCTTCCAAGGGGCATTTAAAACGTCTTGTTAAGCTACTGCGACCTCCACTTGTCTTCCAAGGGGCATTTAAACCGTCTTGTTAAGCAGCTGTGACCTGCATGTCTCTTCCAAAGTGCATTTAAACCATCTTGTTAAGCTACTGCGACCTTCAACGCACTTCCAAGGGGCATTTAAACTGTCTTGTTAAGCTACTGCGACCTGCACGTCTCTTTCAAGGGGCATTTAAACTGTCTTGTTAAGCTAACCCGACCTCCACCGCTCTTCCATGGGACATTTAAACTGTCTTGTTAAGCTACTGCGACCTGCACGTCTCTTCCAAGGGGCATTTAAACCGTCTTGTTAAGCTACTGCGACCTGCACGTCTCTTCCAAGTGGCATTTAAACCGTCTTGTTAAGCTACTTTTACCTGCACGTCTCTTTCAAGGGGCAGTTAAACAGTCTTGTTAAGCTACTGCGACCTCCACCGCTCTTCCAAGGGGCATTTAAACCGTCTTGTTAAGCTACTGCGAACTGCACGTCTCTTCCAAGGGGCATTTAAACTGTCTTGTTAAGCTACTGCGACCTCCACCTCTCTTCCAAGAGGCATTTAAACCGTCTTATTAAGCTACTGCGACCTGCATGTCTCTTCCAAGGGGCATTTAAACTGTCTTGTTAAGCTACTGCGACCTCCACCACTCTTCCAAGGGGCATTTAAACTGTTTTGTTAAGCTACTGCGACCTGCACGTCTCTTTCAAGGGGCACTTAAACTGTCTTGTTAAGCTACTGCGACCTCCACCGCTCTTCCAAGGGGCATTTAAACTGTCTTGTTAAGCTACTGCGACCTGCACGTCTCTTCCAAGTGGCATTTAAACCGTCTTGTTAAGCTACTGCGACCTGCACGTCTCTTCCAAGGGGCATTTAAACTGTCTTGTTAAGCTACTACGACCTCCACCTCTCTTCCAAGGGGCATTTAAACCGTCTTATTAAGCTACTGCGACCTGCACATCTCTTCCAAGGGGCATATAAACCATCTTATTATGCTACTGCGACCTGCATGTCTCTTCCAAGGGGCATTTAAACTGTCTTGTTAAGCTACTGCGACCTCCACCACTCTTCCAAGGGGCATTTAAACCGTCTTGTTAAGCTACTGCGACCTGCACGTCTCTTCCAAGGTGCATTTAAACATTCCTGGTAAGCTACTGCGACCTGCAAGCCAATTCCAAGGGGCATATAAACCCTCTTGTTAAGCTGCTTCGACCTGCACGTCTCTTCCAAAGGGGATTTAAACCCTCTTGTTAAGCTACTGCGACCTGCACGTCTCTTCCAATGGGCATTTAAACCGTCTTGTTAAGCTACTGCGACCTGCTCGTCTATTCCAAGGGGCATTTTAACCATCTTGTTAAGCTACTGCGATCTGCACGTCTCTTCCAAGGCGCATTTAAACCGTCTATTTAAGCTACTGCGACTTGCATGTCTCTTCCAAGGGGCATTTAAACTTTCTTGTTAAGCTACTGTAACCTCCACCACTTTTCCAAGGGGCATTTAAACTGTCTTGTTAAGCTAACCCGACCTCCACCGCTCTTCCATGGGACATTTAAACTGTCTTGTTAAGCTACTGCGACCTGCACGTCTCTTCCAAGGGGCATTTAAACCGTCTTGTTAAGCTACTGCGACCTGCACGTCTCTTCCAAGTGGCATTTAAACCATCTTGTTAAGCTACTTTTACCTGCACGTCTCTTTCAAGGGGCAGTTAAACAGTCTTGTTAAGCTACTGCGACCTCCACCGCTCTTCCATGGGGCATTTAAACCGTCTTATTAAGCTACTGCGACCTGCATGTCTCTTCCAAGGGGCATTTAAACTGTCTTGTTAAGCTACTGCGACCTCCACCACTCTTCCAAGGGGCATTTAAACTGTTTTGTTAAGCTACTGCGACCTGCACGTCTCTTTCAAGGGGCACTTAAACTGTCTTGTTAAGCTACTGCGACCTCCACCGCTCTTCCAAGGGGCATTTAAACTGTCTTGTTAAGCTACTGCGACCTGCACGTCTCTTCCAAGTGGCATTTAAACCGTCTTGTTAAGCTACTGCGACCTGCACGTATCTTCCAAGGGGCATTTAAACTGTCTTGTTAAGCTACTACGACCTCCACCTCTCTTCCAAGGGGCATTTAAACCGTCTTATTAAGCTACTGCGACCTGCACATCTCTTCCAAGGGGCATTTAAACCATCTTATTATGCTACTGCGACCTGCATGTCTCTTCCAAGGGGCATTTAAACTGTCTTGTTAAGCTACTGCGACCTCCACCACTCTTCCAAGGGGCATTTAAACCGTCTTATTAAGCTACTGCGACCTGCACGTCTCTTCCAAGGTGCATTTAAACATTCCTGGTAAGCTACTGCGACCTGCAAGCCAATTCCAAGGGGCATATAAACCCTCTTGTTAAGCTGCTGCGACCTGCACGTCTCTTCCAAAGGGGATTTAAACCCTCTTGTTAAGCTACTGCGACCTGCACGTCTCTTCCAATGGGCATTTAAACCGTCTTGTTAAGCTACTGCGACCTGCTCGTCTATTCCAAGGGGCATTTTAACCATCTTGTTAAGCTACTGCGACCTGCACGTCTCTTCCAAGGCGCATTTAAACCGTCTATTTAAGCTACTGCGACTTGCATGTCTCTTCCAAGGGGCATTTAAACTTTCTTGTTAAGCTACTGTAACCTCCACCACTTTTAAAAGGGGCATTTAAACTGTCTTGTTAAGCTACTGCGACCTGCACGTCTCTTCCAAGGGGCATTTAAACCGTCGTGTTAAGCTACTGCGACCTGCATGTCTCTTCCAAGGGGCATTTAAACCGTCTTGTTAAGCCACTGCTACCTGCACGTCTCTTCCAAGGGGATTTAAACCATCTTGTTAAGCTGCTGTGACCTGAATGTCTCTTCCAAGGGGCATTTAAACCGTCTTGTTAAGCTACTGCGACCTCCACGGCACCTCCATGGGGCATTTAAACCGTCTTGTTAAGCTACTGCGACCTGCACGTCTCTTTCAAGGGGCATTTAAACCGTCTTGTTAAGCTACTGCGACCTCCACCGCTCTTCCAAGGGGCATTTAAACCGTCTTTTTAAGCTACTGCAACCTGCACGTCTATTCCAAGTGGCATTTAAACCGTTTTGTTAAGATACTGCGACCTGCACGTCTCTTCCAAGGGGCATTTAAACTGTCTTGTTAAGCTACTGCGACCTCCACCTCTCTTCCAAGGGGCATTTAAAACATCTTATTAAGCTACTGCGACATGCACATCTCTTCCAAGAGGCATTTAAACCGTCTTATTAAGCTACTTCAACCTGCACGTCTCTTCCAAGGGGCATTTAAACTGTCTTGTTAAGCTACTGCGACCTGCACGTCTCTTCCAAGGGCCATTTAAACTGTCTTGTTAAGCTACTGCGACCTGCAGGTCTCTTCCAAAGCGTATTTAAACCGTCTTTATAAGCTACTGCGACCAGCATGTCTCTTCCAAGGGGCATTTAAACTGTCTTGTTAAGCTACTGCGACCTGCAAGCCTATTCTAAGGGGCATTTAAACCCTCTTGTTAAGATCCTGTGACCTGCATGTCTCTTCCAAGGGGGATTTAAACCGTCTTGTTAAGCTACTGCTACCTGCACGTCTCTTCCAAGGGGCATTTAAATCGTCTTGTTAAGCTACTGCGACCAGCACGTCTCTTCCAAGGGTCATTTAAACTGTCTTGTTAAGCTACTGCGACCTCCACCTCTCTTCCAAGGGGCATTTAAAACATCTTATTAAGCTACTGCGACCTGCACATCTCTTCCAAGTGTCATTTAAACCGTCTTGTTAAGCTACTGCGACCTGCATGTCTCTTCCAAGGGGCATTTGAACCGTCTTGTTAAGCTACTGCGACCTGCTCGTCTCTTCCAAGGTGCATTTAAACCGTCTTGTTAAGCTAATGCGACCTGCAAGCCTCTTCTAAGGGGCATTAAAACGGTCTTGTTAAGCTACTGCGACCTGCATATCTCTTCCAAGGAGCATTTAAACCATCTTTTTAAGCTACTGCGACCTGCACATCTCTTCCAAGGGGCATTTAAACCGTCTTGGTAAGCTACTGCAACCAGCAAGCCTATTCCAAGGTGCATTTAAACCCTCTTGTTAAGCTACTGCGACCTGCCCATCTCTTCCAAGTGGGATTTAAACCGTCTTGTTAAGCTACTGCGACCTGCACGTCTCTTCCAAGGGGTATTTAAACCGTTTTGTTAAGCCTCTGCGACCTGCAAGTCTCTTCCAAGGGGCATTTAAACCGTCTTGTTAAGCTACTGCGACCTGCATGTCTCTTCCAAGGGGCATTTAAACCGTCTTGTTAAGCTACTGCGACCTCCACCGCTCTTCCAATGGGCATTTAAACCATCTTGTTAAGCTACTGCGACCTGCACGTCTCTTCCAAGGGGCATTTAAACCCTCTTGTTAAGCTACTGCGACCTGCATGTCTCTTGAAAGGGGCATTTAAACCCTCTTGTTAAGCTACTGCGACCTGCACGTCTCTTCCAAGGGGCATTTAAACTGCTTGTTAAGCAGCTGCGACCTCCACCTCTCTTCTAAGGGGCATTTAAACCATCCTATTAAGCTACTGCGACCTCCACCGCTCTTCCTAGGGGCATTTAAACTGTCTTGTTAAGCTACTGCGACCTGCACGTCTCTTCCAAGGGGCATTTAAACCGTCTGGTTAAGCTACTGCGACCTGCAAGCCTATTCCAAGGGGCATTTAAACACTCTTGTTAAACTACTGCGACCTGCACGTCTCTTCCAAGGGGGATTTAAACCGTCTTATTAAGCTACTGTGACCTGCTCGTCTCTTCCAAGGGGCATTTAAACCGTCTTGTTAAGCTACTGTAACCTCCACCACTTTTCCAAGGGGCATTTAAACCGTCTTATTAAGCTACTGCGACATGCACGTCTCTTCCAAGGTGCATTTAAACCTTCTTGTTAAGCTACTTTGACCTGCTCTTCTCTTCCAAGGGGCATTTAAACCGTCTTTTTAAGCTAGTGTAACCTCCACCACTTTTCCAAGGGGCATTTAAACCGTCTTGTTAAGCTACTGCGACCTGCACTTCTCTTCCAACGGGCATTTAAATCGTCTTGTTAAGCTACTGAGACCTGAACGTCTCTTCCAAGGGGCATTTAAACCATCTTGGTAAGCTACTGCGACCAGCAAGCCTTTTCCAAGGGGCATTTAAACCCTCTTGTTAAACTAATGCGACCTGCACATCTCTTCCAAGGGGCATTTAAACCGTCTTGTTAAGCTACTGTAACTTGCACGTCTCTTCCAAGGGGCATTTAAACCATCTTGTTAAGCTACTGTAACCTCCACCACTTTTCCACGGGGCATTTAAACCGTCTTTTTAAGCTACTGCGACCTGCACGTCTCTTACAAGGTGCATTTAAACCGTCTTGTTAAGCTACTTCAACCTGCATTTCTCTTCCAATGGGCATTTAACCGTCTTTTTAAGCCTCTTCGACCTGCACGTCTTTTCCTAGGGGCATTTAAACAGTCTTGTTAAGCTGCTTCGACCTGCATGTTTCTTCCAAGTGGCATTTAAACTGTCTTGTTAAGCTACTGCGACCTCCACCGCTCTTCCAAGGTGCATTTAAACTGTCTTGTTAAGCTACTGCGACCTGCACGTCTCTTACAAGGGGCATTTAAATCGTCTTGGAAAGCTACTGCGACCTGCAAGCCTCTTCCAAAGGGCATTTAAACCCTCTTGTTAAGCTCCTGCGACCTGCACGTCTCTTCCAAGGGGCATTTAAACTGTCTTCTTAAGCTACTGCGACCTCCAACGCTCTTCCAAGGGGCATTTAAACCATCTTGTTAAGCTACTGCGACCTGCACGTCTCTTCCAAGGGGCATTTAAACTGTCTTGTTTAGCTTCGGAGAACTGCGCGTCTCTTCTAAGGGGCATTTAAACAGTCTTGTTAAGCTACTGCGACCAGCATGTCTCTTCCAAGGGGCATTTAAAACGTCTTGTTAAGCTACTGCGACCTCCACTTGTCTTCCAAGGGGCATTTAAACCGTCTTGTTAAGCAGCTGTGACCTGCATGTCTCTTCCAAAGTGCATTTAAACCATCTTGTTAAGCTACTGCGACCTTCAACGCACTTCCAAGGGGCATTTAAACTGTCTTGTTAAGCTACTGCGACCTGCACGTCTCTTTCAAGGGGCATTTAAACTGTCTTGTTAAGCTAACCCGACCTCCACCGCTCTTCCATGGGACATTTAAACTGTCTTGTTAAGCTACTGCGACCTGCACGTCTCTTCCAAGGGGCATTTAAACCGTCTTGTTAAGCTACTGCGACCTGCACGTCTCTTCCAAGTGGCATTTAAACCGTCTTGTTAAGCTACTTTTACCTGCACGTCTCTTTCAAGGGGCAGTTAAACAGTCTTGTTAAGCTACTGCGACCTCCACCGCTCTTCCAAGGGGCATTTAAACCGTCTTGTTAAGCTACTGCGAACTGCACGTCTCTTCCAAGGGGCATTTAAACTGTCTTGTTAAGCTACTGCGACCTCCACCTCTCTTCCAAGAGGCATTTAAACCGTCTTATTAAGCTACTGCGACCTGCATGTCTCTTCCAAGGGGCATTTAAACTGTCTTGTTAAGCTACTGCGACCTCCACCACTCTTCCAAGGGGCATTTAAACTGTTTTGTTAAGCTACTGCGACCTGCACGTCTCTTTCAAGGGGCACTTAAACTGTCTTGTTAAGCTACTGCGACCTCCACCGCTCTTCCAAGGGGCATTTAAACTGTCTTGTTAAGCTACTGCGACCTGCACGTCTCTTCCAAGTGGCATTTAAACCGTCTTGTTAAGCTACTGCGACCTGCACGTCTCTTCCAAGGGGCATTTAAACTGTCTTGTTAAGCTACTACGACCTCCACCTCTCTTCCAAGGGGCATTTAAACCGTCTTATTAAGCTACTGCGACCTGCACATCTCTTCCAAGGGGCATATAAACCATCTTATTATGCTACTGCGACCTGCATGTCTCTTCCAAGGGGCATTTAAACTGTCTTGTTAAGCTACTGCGACCTCCACCACTCTTCCAAGGGGCATTTAAACCGTCTTGTTAAGCTACTGCGACCTGCACGTCTCTTCCAAGGTGCATTTAAACATTCCTGGTAAGCTACTGCGACCTGCAAGCCAATTCCAAGGGGCATATAAACCCTCTTGTTAAGCTGCTGCGACCTGCACGTCTCTTCCAAAGGGGATTTAAACCCTCTTGTTAAGCTACTGCGACCTGCACGTCTCTTCCAATGGGCATTTAAACCGTCTTGTTAAGCTACTGCGACCTGCTCGTCTATTCCAAGGGGCATTTTAACCATCTTGTTAAGCTACTGCGATCTGCACGTCTCTTCCAAGGCGCATTTAAACCGTCTATTTAAGCTACTGCGACTTGCATGTCTCTTCCAAGGGGCATTTAAACTTTCTTGTTAAGCTACTGTAACCTCCACCACTTTTCCAAGGGGCATTTAAACTGTCTTGTTAAGCTAACCCGACCTCCACCGCTCTTCCATGGGACATTTAAACTGTCTTGTTAAGCTACTGCGACCTGCACGTCTCTTCCAAGGGGCATTTAAACCGTCTTGTTAAGCTACTGCGACCTGCACGTCTCTTCCAAGTGGCATTTAAACCATCTTGTTAAGCTACTTTTACCTGCACGTCTCTTTCAAGGGGCAGTTAAACAGTCTTGTTAAGCTACTGCGACCTCCACCGCTCTTCCATGGGGCATTTAAACCGTCTTATTAAGCTACTGCGACCTGCATGTCTCTTCCAAGGGGCATTTAAACTGTCTTGTTAAGCTACTGCGACCTCCACCACTCTTCCAAGGGGCATTTAAACTGTTTTGTTAAGCTACTGCGACCTGCACGTCTCTTTCAAGGGGCACTTAAACTGTCTTGTTAAGCTACTGCGACCTCCACCGCTCTTCCAAGGGGCATTTAAACTGTCTTGTTAAGCTACTGCGACCTGCACGTCTCTTCCAAGTGGCATTTAAACCGTCTTGTTAAGCTACTGCGACCTGCACGTATCTTCCAAGGGGCATTTAAACTGTCTTGTTAAGCTACTACGACCTCCACCTCTCTTCCAAGGGGCATTTAAACCGTCTTATTAAGCTACTGCGACCTGCACATCTCTTCCAAGGGGCATTTAAACCATCTTATTATGCTACTGCGACCTGCATGTCTCTTCCAAGGGGCATTTAAACTGTCTTGTTAAGCTACTGCGACCTCCACCACTCTTCCAAGGGGCATTTAAACCGTCTTATTAAGCTACTGCGACCTGCACGTCTCTTCCAAGGTGCATTTAAACATTCCTGGTAAGCTACTGCGACCTGCAAGCCAATTCCAAGGGGCATATAAACCCTCTTGTTAAGCTGCTGCGACCTGCACGTCTCTTCCAAAGGGGATTTAAACCCTCTTGTTAAGCTACTGCGACCTGCACGTCTCTTCCAATGGGCATTTAAACCGTCTTGTTAAGCTACTGCGACCTGCTCGTCTATTCCAAGGGGCATTTTAACCATCTTGTTAAGCTACTGCGACCTGCACGTCTCTTCCAAGGCGCATTTAAACCGTCTATTTAAGCTACTGCGACTTGCATGTCTCTTCCAAGGGGCATTTAAACTTTCTTGTTAAGCTACTGTAACCTCCACCACTTTTAAAAGGGGCATTTAAACTGTCTTGTTAAGCTACTGCGACCTGCACGTCTCTTCCAAGGGGCATTTAAACCGTCGTGTTAAGCTACTGCGACCTGCATGTCTCTTCCAAGGGGCATTTAAACCGTCTTGTTAAGCCACTGCTACCTGCACGTCTCTTCCAAGGGGATTTAAACCATCTTGTTAAGCTGCTGTGACCTGAATGTCTCTTCCAAGGGGCATTTAAACCGTCTTGTTAAGCTACTGCGACCTCCACGGCACCTCCATGGGGCATTTAAACCGTCTTGTTAAGCTACTGCGACCTGCACGTCTCTTTCAAGGGGCATTTAAACCGTCTTGTTAAGCTACTGCGACCTCCACCGCTCTTCCAAGGGGCATTTAAACCGTCTTTTTAAGCTACTGCAACCTGCACGTCTATTCCAAGTGGCATTTAAACCGTTTTGTTAAGATACTGCGACCTGCACGTCTCTTCCAAGGGGCATTTAAACTGTCTTGTTAAGCTACTGCGACCTCCACCTCTCTTCCAAGGGGCATTTAAAACATCTTATTAAGCTACTGCGACATGCACATCTCTTCCAAGAGGCATTTAAACCGTCTTATTAAGCTACTTCAACCTGCACGTCTCTTCCAAGGGGCATTTAAACTGTCTTGTTAAGCTACTGCGACCTGCACGTCTCTTCCAAGGGCCATTTAAACTGTCTTGTTAAGCTACTGCGACCTGCAGGTCTCTTCCAAGGCGTATTTAAACCGTCTTTATAAGCTACTGCGACCAGCATGTCTCTTCCAAGGGGCATTTAAACTGTCTTGTTAAGCTACTGCGACCTGCAAGCCTATTCTAAGGGGCATTTAAACCCTCTTGTTAAGATCCTGTGACCTGCATGTCTCTTCCAAGGGGGATTTAAACCGTCTTGTTAAGCTACTGCTACCTGCACGTCTCTTCCAAGGGGCATTTAAATCGTCTTGTTAAGCTACTGCGACCAGCACGTCTCTTCCAAGGGTCATTTAAACTGTCTTGTTAAGCTACTGCGACCTCCACCTCTCTTCCAAGGGGCATTTAAAACATCTTATTAAGCTACTGCGACCTGCACATCTATTCCAAGTGTCATTTAAACCGTCTTGTTAAGCTACTGCGACCTGCATGTCTCTTCCAAGGGGCATTTGAACCGTCTTGTTAAGCTACTGCGACCTGCTCGTCTCTTCCAAGGTGCATTTAAACCGTCTTGTTAAGCTAATGCGACCTGCAAGCCTCTTCTAAGGGGCATTAAAACGGTCTTGTTAAGCTACTGCGACCTGCATATCTCTTCCAAGGAGCATTTAAACCATCTTTTTAAGCTACTGCGACCTGCACATCTCTTCCAAGGGGCATTTAAACCGTCTTGGTAAGCTACTGCAACCAGCAAGCCTATTCCAAGGTGCATTTAAACCCTCTTGTTAAGCTACTGCGACCTGCACATCTCTTCCAAGTGGGATTTAAACCGTCTTGTTAAGCTACTGCGACCTGCACGTCTCTTCCAAGGGGTATTTAAACCGTTTTGTTAAGCCTCTGCGACCTGCAAGTCTCTTCCAAGGGGCATTTAAACCGTCTTGTTAAGCTACTGCGACCTGCATGTCTCTTCCAAGGGGCATTTAAACCGTCTTGTTAAGCTACTGCGACCTCCACCGCTCTTCCAATGGGCATTTAAACCATCTTGTTAAGCTACTGCGACCTGCACGTCTCTTCCAAGGGGCATTTAAACCCTCTTGTTAAGCTACTGCGACCTGCATGTCTCTTGAAAGGGGCATTTAAACCCTCTTGTTAAGCTACTGCGACCTGCACGTCTCTTCCAAGGGGCATTTAAACTGCTTGTTAAGCAGCTGCGACCTCCACCTCTCTTCTAAGGGGCATTTAAACCATCCTATTAAGCTACTGCGACCTCCACCGCTCTTCCTAGGGGCATTTAAACTGTCTTGTTAAGCTACTGCGACCTGCACGTCTCTTCCAAGGGGCATTTAAACCGTCTGGTTAAGCTACTGCGACCTGCAAGCCTATTCCAAGGGGCATTTAAACACTCTTGTTAAACTACTGCGACCTGCACGTCTCTTCCAAGGGGGATTTAAACCGTCTTATTAAGCTACTGTGACCTGCTCGTCTCTTCCAAGGGGCATTTAAACCGTCTTGTTAAGCTACTGTAACCTCCACCACTTTTCCAAGGGGCATTTAAACCGTCTTATTAAGCTACTGCGACATGCACGTCTCTTCCAAGGTGCATTTAAACCTTCTTGTTAAGCTACTTTGACCTGCTCTTCTCTTCCAAGGGGCATTTAAACCGTCTTTTTAAGCTAGTGTAACCTCCACCACTTTTTCAAGGGGCATTTAAACCGTCTTGTTAAGCTACTGCGACCTGCACTTCTCTTCCAACGGGCATTTAAATCGTCTTGTTAAGCTACTGAGACCTGAACGTCTCTTCCAAGGGGCATTTAAACCATCTTGGTAAGCTACTGCGACCAGCAAGCCTTTTCCAAGGGGCATTTAAACCCTCTTGTTAAACTAATGCGACCTGCACATCTCTTCCAAGGGGCATTTAAACCGTCTTGTTAAGCTACTGTAACTTGCACGTCTCTTCCAAGGGGCATTTAAACCATCTTGTTAAGCTACTGTAACCTCCACCACTTTTCCACGGGGCATTTAAACCGTCTTTTTAAGCTACTGCGACCTGCACGTCTCTTACAAGGTGCATTTAGACCGTCTTGTTAAGCTACTTCGACCTGCATTTCTCTTCCAATGGGCATTTAACCGTCTTTTTAAGCCTCTTCGACCTGCACGTCTTTTCCTAAGGGCATTTAAACAGTCTTGTTAAGCTGCTTCGACCTGCATGTTTCTTCCAAGTGGCATTTAAACTGTCTTGTTAAGCTACTGCGACCTCCACCGCTCTTCCAAGGTGCATTTAAACTGTCTTGTTAAGCTACTGCGACCTGCACGTCTCTTACAAGGGGCATTTAAATCGTCTTGGTAAGCTACTGCGACCTGCAAGCCTCTTCCAAACGGCATTTAAACCCTCTTGTTAAGCTCCTGCGACCTGCACGTCTCTTCCAAGGGGCATTTAAACTGTCTTCTTAAGCTACTGCGACCTCCAACGCTCTTCCAAGGGGCATTTAAACCATCTTGTTAAGCTACTGCGACCTGCACGTCTCTTCCAAGGGGCATTTAAACTGTCTTGTTTAGCTTCGGAGAACTGCGCGTCTCTTCTAAGGGGCATTTAAACAGTCTTGTTAAGCGACTACGACCTCCACTTCTCTTCCAAGGGGCATTTAAACCGTCTTGTTAAGCAGCTGTGACCTGCATGTCTCTTCCAAAGTGCATTTAAACCATCTTGTTAAGCTACTGCGACCTTCACCGCACTTCCAAGGGGCATTTAAACTGTCTTGTTAAGCTACTGCGACCTGCACGTCTCTTTCAAGGGGCATTTAAACTGTCTTGTTAAGCTAACCCGACCTCCACCGCTCTTCCATGGGACATTTAAACTGTCTTGTTAAGCTACTGCGACCTGCACATCTCTTCCAAGGGGCATTTAAACCGTCTTGTTAAGCTACTGCGACCTGCACGTCTCTTCCAAGTGGCATTTAAACCGTCTTGTTAAGCTACTTTTACCTGCACGTCTCTTTCAAGTGGCAGTTAAACAGTCTTGTTAAGCTACTGCGACCTCCACCGCTCTTCCAAGGGGCATTTAAACCGTCTTGTTAAGCTACTGCGAACTGCACGTCTCTTCCAAGGGGCATTTAAACTGTCTTGTTAAGCTACTGCGACCTCCACCTCTCTTCCAAGAGGCATTTAAACCGTCTTATTAAGCTACTGCGACCTGCATGTCTCTTCCAAGGGGCATTTAAACTGTCTTGTTAAGCTACTGCGACCTCCACCACTCTTCCAATGGGCATTTAAACTGTCTTGTTAAGCTACTGCGACCTGCACGTCTCTTTCAAGGGGCACTTAAACTGTCTTGTTAAGCTACTGCGACCTCCACCGCTCTTCCAAGGGGCATTTAAACTGTCTTGTTAAGCTACTGCGACCTGCACGTCTCTTCCAAGTGGCATTTAAACCGTCTTGTTAAGCTACTGCGACCTGCACGTCTCTTCCAAGGGGCATTTAAACTGTTTTGTTAAGCTACTACGACCTCCACCTCTCTTCCAAGGGGCATTTAAACCGTCTTATTAAGCTACTGCGACCTGCACATCTCTTCCAAGGGGCATTTAAACCGTCTTATTATGCTACTGCGACCTGCATGTCTCTTCCAAGGGGCATTTAAACTGTCTTGTTAAGCTACTGCGACCTCCACCACTCTTCCAAGGGGCATTTAAACCGTCTTGTTAAGCTACTGCGACCTGCACGTCTCTTCCAAGGTGCATTTAAACATTCCTGGTAAGCTACTGCGACCTGCAAGCCAATTCCAAGGGGCATATAAACCCTCTTGTTAAGCTGCTGCGACCTGCACGTCTCTTCCAAAGGGGATTTAAACCCTCTTGTTAAGCTACTGCGACCTGCACGTCTCTTCCAATGGGCATTTAAACCGTCTTGTTAAGCTACTGCGACCTGCTCGTCTATTCCAAGGGGCATTTTAACCATCTTGTTAAGCTACTGCGACCTGCACGTCTCTTCCAAGGCGCATTTAAACCGTCTATTTAAGCTACTGCGACTTGCATGTCTCTTCCAAGGGGCATTTAAACTTTCTTGTTAAGCTACTGTAACCTCCACCACTTTTCCAAGGGGCATTTAAACTGTCTTGTTAAGCTACTGCGACCTGCACGTCTCTTCCAAGGGGCATTTAAACCGTCGTGTTAAGCTACTGCGACCTGCATGTCTCTTCCAAGGGGCATTTAAACCGTCTTGTTAAGCCACTGCTACCTGCACGTCTCTTACAAGTTGATTTAAACCATCTTGTTAAGCTGCTGCGACCTGAATGTCTCTTCCAGGGGGCATTTAAACCGTCTTGTTAAGCTACTGCGACCTCCACCGCACCTCCATGGGGCATTTAAACCGTCTTGTTAAGCTACTGCGACCTGCACGTCTCTTTCAAGGGGCATTTAAACCGTCTTGTTAAGCTACTGCGACCTGCACGTCTCTTCCAAGGGGCATTTAAACCGTCTTTTTAAGCTACTGCAACCTGCACTTCTATTCCAAGTGGCATTTAAACCGTCTTGTTAAGATACTGCGACCTGCACGTCTCTTCCAAGGGGCATTTAAACTGTCTTGTTAAGCTACTGCAACCTCCACCTCTCTTCCAAGGGGCATTTAAAACATCTTATTTAGCTACTGCGACATGCACATCTCTTCCAAGAGGCATTTAAACCGTCTTATTAAACTACTTCAACCTGCATGTCTCTTCCAAGGGGCATTTAAACTGTCTTGTTAAGCTACTGCGACCTGCACGTCTCTTCCAAGGGCCATTTAAACCGTCTTGTTAATCTACTGCGTCCTGCAGGTCTCTTCCAAGGCGCATTTAAACCGTCTTTATAAGCTACTGCGACCAGCATGTCTCTTCCAAGGGGCATTTAAACTGTCTTCTTAAGCTACTGCGACCTGCAAGCCTATTCTAAGGGGCATTTAAACCCTCTTGTTAAGATCCTGTGACCTGCATGTCTCTTCCAAGGGGGATTTAAACCGTCTTGTTAAGCTACTGCTACCTGCACGTCTCTTCCAAGGGGCATTTAAATCGTCTTGTTAAGCTACTGCGACCTGCACGTCTCTTTCAAGAGGCATTTAAACTGTCTTGTTTAGCTACTGCGACCTCCACCGCTCTTCCAAAGGGCATTTAAAACGTCTTATTAAGCTACTGCAACCTGCACGTCTCTTCCAAGTGTCATTTAAACCGTCTTGTTAAGCTACTGCGACCTGCACGTCTCTTTCAAGAGGCATTTAAACCGTCTTGTTAAGCTACTGCGACCTCCACCGCACGTCCTTGGGGCATTTAAACCGTCTTGTTAAGCTACTGCGACCTGCACGTCTCTTTCAAGGGGCATTTAAACCGTCTTGTTAAGCTACTGCGACCTCCACCGCTCTTCCAAGCGGCATTTAAAACGTCTTATTAAGCTACTGCAACCTGCACGTCTCTTCCAAGGGGCATTTAAACTGTCTTGTTAAGCTACTGCAACCTCCACCTCTCTTCCAAGGGGCATTTAAAACATCTTATTAAGCTACTGCGACATGCACATCTCTTCCAAGAGGCATTTAAACCGTCTTATTAAGTTACTTCAACCTGCACGTCTCTTCCAAGGGGCATTTAAACCGTCTTGTTAAGATACTGCGACCTGCACGTCTCTTCCAAGGGCCATTTAAACCATCTTGTTAAGCTACTGCGACCTGCACGTCTCTTCCAAGGCGCATTTAAACCGTCTTTTTAAGCTACTGCGACCAGCATGTCTCTTCCAAGGGGCATTTAAACTGTCTTGTTAAGCTACTGCGACCTGCAAGCCTACTCTAAGGGGCATTTAAACCCTCTTGTTAAGATCCTGTGACCTGCATGTCTCTTCCAAGGGGGATTTAAACCGTCTTGTTAAGCTACTGCTAACTGCACGTCTCTTCCAAGGGGCATTTAAATCGTCTTGTTAAGCTACTGCGACCTGCACGTCTCTTTCAAGGGGCATTTAAACCGTCTTGTTAAGCTACTGCGACCTCCACCGCTCTTCCATGGGGCATTTAAACCGTCTTATTAAGCTACTGCAACCTGCACGTCTCTTCCAAGTGGCATTTAAACCGTCTTGTTAAGCTACTGCGAACTGCATGTCTCTTCCAAGGGTCATTTAAACTGTCTTGTTAAGCTACTGCGACCTCCACCTCTCTTCCAAGGGGCATTTAAAACATCTTATTAAGCTACTGCGACCTGCACATCTCTTCCAAGAGGCATTTAAACCGTCTTGTTAAGCTACTGCGACCTGCACATCTCTTCCAAGGGAAATTTAAACCGTCTTGTTAAGCTACTGTAACTTGCACTTCTCTTCCAAGGGGCATTTAAACAGTCTTGTTAAGCTACTGCGACCTGCATGTCTCTTCCAAGGTGATTTAAACCGTCTTGCTATGCTACTGCGACCTGCACTTCTCTTCCAAGGCGCAATTAAACCTTCTTTTTAAGCTCCTGCGACTTGCACGTCTCTTCCAAGGGGCTTTTAAACCGTCTTGTTAAGCTACTGCGACCTGCATGTCTCTTCCAAGGGGCATTTAAACCGTCTTGTTAAGCCTCTGCGACCTGCACGTCTTTTCCAAGGGGAATTTAAACCGTCTTGTTAAGCTACTGCGACCTCCACCGCTTTTCCAAGGGGCATTTAAACCGTTTTTTTATGCTACTGCGACCTGCACTTCTCTTCCAAGGCGCATTTAAACCTTCTTTTTAAGCTCCTGCGACCTGCACGTCTTTTCCTAGGGGCATTTAAACAGTCTTGTTAAGCTTCTTCGACATGCATGTTTCTTCCAAGTGGCATTTAAACTGTCTTGTTAAGCTACTGCGACCTCCACCGCTTTTTCAAGGGGCATTTAAACTGTCTTGTTAAGCTACTGCGACCTGCACGTCTCTTCCAAGGGGCATTTAAATCGTCTTGGTAAGCTACTGCGACCTGCAAGCCTCTTCCAATGGGCATTTAAACCCTCTTGTTAAGCTACTGCGACCTGCATGTCTCTTCCAAGGGGCATTTAAACTGTCTTCTTAAGCTACTGCGACCTCCACCGCTCTTCCAAGGGGCATTTAAACCATCTTGTTAAGCTACTGCGACCTGCACGTCTCTTCCAAGTGGCATTTAAACTGTCTTGTTTAGCTTCTGCGACCTGCACGTCTCTTCTAAGGGGCATTTAAACAGTCTTGTTAAGCTACTGCGACTTGCACGTCTCTTCCAAGGTGCATTTAAACCGTCTTCTTAAGCTACTGTAACCTCCACCACTTTTCCAAGGGGCATTTAAACCGTCTTGTTAAGCTACTGCGACCTCCACCGCACTACCAAGGGGCTTTTAAAACGCTTTGTTAAGCTACTGCGACCTGCATGTCTCTTCCAAGGGGCATTTAAACCGTCTTGTTTAGCTACTGCGACCTCCACGTCTCTTCCAAGGGGCATTTAAACCGTCTTGTTAAGCTGCTGTGACCTGCATGTCTCTTCCAAGGGGCATTTAAACCATCTTGTTAAGCTACTGTAACCTCCACCACTTTTCCAAGGGGCATTTAAAACGTCTTGTTAAGCTACTGCGACTTGCATGTCTCTTCCAAGGGGCATTTAAACCGTTTTTTTAAGCTACTGCGACCTGCACGTCTCTTCCAAGGGGCATTTAAACCATCGTGTTAAGCTACTGGAACCTCCACCACTTTTCCAAGGGGCATTTAACACGTCTTTTAAGCTACTGCGACTTGCACTTCTCTTCCAAGGGGCTTTTAAACCGTCTTGTTAAGCTACTGCGACCTGCATGCCTCTTCCAAGGGGCATTTAAATCATCTTTTTAAGCTGCTGCGACCTGCATGTCTCTTCCAAATGGCATTTAAATCATCGTGTTAAGCTACTGCGACCTTCACCGCTCTTCCAACGGGCATTTAAACCATCTTGTTAAGCTACTGCGACCTGCACGTCTCTTCCAAGGGGGATTTAAACCGTCTTGTTAAGCTACTGTGATCTGCACGTCTCTACCAAGGGCCATTTAAACCGTCTTGTTAAGCTACTGTTACCTGCTCGTCTATTCCAAGGGGCATTTAAACCGTCTTGTTAAGCTATTGCGACCTGCACGTCTCTTCCAAGGCGCATTTAAACCGTCTTTTTAAGCTACTGCGACTTGCACGTCTCTTCCAAGGGGCATTTAAACTGTCTTGTTAAGCTACTGCGACCTGCATGTCTCTTCCAAGGGGCATTTAAACCGTCTTGTTAAGCTACTGCGACCTCCACGTCTGTTCCAAGGGGCATTTAAACCGTCTTGTTAAGCAACTGTGACCTGCATGTCTCTTCCAAGGCCAATTTAAACCGTCTTGTTAAGCTACTGCGACCTGCTCGTCTCTTCCAAGGGGCATTTAAACCTTCTTTTTAAGCTCCTGCGACCTGCATGTCTCTTCCAAGGGGGATTTAAACCGTCTTGTTAAGCTACTGCTACCTGCACGTCTCTTCCAAGGGGCATTTAAAACGTCTTGTTAAGCTACTGCTACCTGCAGGTCTCTTCCAAGGGGCATTTAAACCGTCTTGTTAAGCTACTGCTACCTGCACGTCTCTTCCAAGGGGCATTTAAACCGTCTTGTTAAGCTACTGCGACCTGCATGTCTCTTCCAAGGAGAATTTAAACCGTCTTGTTATGCTACTGCGACCTGCAGTTCTCTTCCATGGCGGATTTAAACCTTCTTTTTAAGCTCCTGCGACTTGATCGTCTCTTCCAAGGGGCATTTAAACCGTCTTATTAAGCTACTGCGACCTGCACGTCTCTTCCAAGGGGCATTTAAACCGTCTTATTAAGCTACTGCAACCTGCACGTCTCTTCCACGGGGCATTTAAACTGTATTGTTAAACTACTGCGACCTGCAAGCCTATTCTAAGGGGCATTTAAACCCTCTTTTTAAGCTCCTGCGATTTGATCGTCTCTTCCAAGGGGCATTTAAACTGTCTTGTTAAGCTACTGTAACCTCCACCACTTTTCCAAGGGGCATTTAAACCGTCTTGTTAAGCTACTGCAACTTGCACGTCTCTTCCAAGGGGCTTTTAAACCGTCTTGTTAAGCTACTGCGATCTGCATGTCTCTTCCAAGAGGCATTTAAACCATATTGTTAAGCCTCTGCGACATGCACGTCTCTTCCAAGGGTCATTTAAACCGTGTTTTTAAGCTGCTGCGACCTGCATGTCTCTTCCAAGGGGCATTTAAACCATCGTGATAAGCTACTGCGACCTCCACCGCTATTCCACGGGGCATTTAAACCATCTTGTTAAGCTACTGCGACCTGCACATCTCTTCCAAGGGGCATTTAAACCGTCTTGTTAAGCTACTGCGACCTGCACGTCTCTTCCAAGGGGCATTTAAATTGTCTTGTTAAGCTATTACGACCTCCACCTCTCTTCCAAGGGGCATTTAAAGCGTCTTGTTAAGCTTCTGCGACCTGCACGTCTCTTCCAAGGCGCATTTAAACAGTCTTTTTACGCTACTGTGACTTGAACGTCTCTTCCAAGGGGCATTTAAACCCTCTTATTAAGCTGCTGCGACCTGCACGTCTCTTTCAAGGGGCATTTAAACAGTCTCGTTAAGCTACTGCGACCTGCATGTCTCTTCCAAGGGGCATTTAAACAGTCTTGTTAAGCTACTGCGACCTCCACCACTTTTCCACGGGGCATTTAAACCGTCTTGATAAGCTACTGCGACCTACACGTCTCTTCCAAGGGGCATTTAAACTGTCTTGTTAAGCTACTGCGACCTGCAAGCCTATTCTAAGGGGCATTTAAACCCTCTTGTTAAGATCCTGTGACCTGCATGTCTCTTCCAAGGAGGATTTAAACCATCTTGTTAAACTACTGCTACCTTCACGTCTCTTCCAAGGGGCATTTAAACCGTCTTGTTAAGCTACTGCGACCTGCTCGTCTCTTCCAAGGGGCATTTAAACCGTCTTGTTATGCTACTGCGACCTGCACTTCTCTTCCAAGGCGCATTTAAATCTTCTTTTTAAGCTCCTGATACTTGATCGTCTCTTCCAAGGGGCATTTAAACCATCTTGTTAAGCTACTGTAACCTCCACCACTTTTCCAAGGGGCATTTAAAACGTCTTGTTAAGCTACTGCGACTTGCATGTCTCTTCCAAGGGGCATTTAAATCGTCTTTTTCAGCTGCTGCGACCTGCATGTCTCTTCCAAGGGGCATTTAAATCATCTTGTTAAGCTACTGCGACCTTCACCGCTCTTCCAACGGGCATTTAAACCATCTTGTTAAGCTACTGCGACCTGCACGTCTCTTCCAAGGGGGATTTAAACCGTCTTGTTAAGCTACTGTGATCTGCACGTCTCTACCAAGGGCCATTTAAACCGTCTTGTTAAGCTACTGTGACCTGCTCGTCTATTCCAAGGGGCATTTAAATCGTCTTGTTAAGCTACTGCGACCTGCACGTCTCTTCCAAGGCGCATTTAAACCGTCTTTTTAAGCTACTGCGACTTGCACGTCTCTTCCAAGGGGCATTTAAACTGTCTTGTTAAGCTACTGCGACCTGCATGTCTCTTCCAAGGGGCATTTAAACCGTCTTGTTAAGCTACTGCGACCTCCACGTCTGTTCCAAGGGGCATTTAAACGGTCTTGTTAAGCAACTGTGACCTGCATGTCTCTTCCAAGGCCAATTTAAACCGTCTTGTTAAGCTACTGCGACCTGCTCGTCTCTTCCAAGGGGCATTTAAACCTTCTTTTTAAGCTACTGCGACCTGCATGTCTCTTCCAAGGGGGATTTAAACCGTCTTGTTAAGCTACTGCTACCTGCACGTCTCTTCCAAGGGGCATTTAAAACGTCTTGTTAAGCTACTGCTACCTGCAGGTCTCTTCCAAGTGGCATTTAAACCGTCTTGTTAAGCTACTGCTACCTGCACGTCTCTTCCAAGGGGCATTTAAACCGTCTTGTTAAGCTACTGCGACCTGCATGTCTCTTCCAAGGGGAATTTAAACCGTCTTGTTATGCTACTGCGACCTGCAGTTCTCTTCCATGGCGCATTTAAACCTTCTTTTTAAGCTCCTGCGACTTGATCGTCTCTTCCAAGGGGCATTTAAACCATCTTGTTAAGCTACTGTAACCTCCACCACTTTTCCAAGGGGCCTTTAAACCGTCTTGTTAAGCTACTGCGACTTGCACGTCTCTTCCAAGGGGCATTTAATCCGTCTTGTTAAGCTACTGTAATTTGCAAGTCTCTGCCAAGGGGCATTTAAACCATCTTGTTAAGCTACTGTAACCTCCACCACTTTTCCACGGGGCATTTAAACCGTCTTGTTAAGCTACTGCGACCTGCACGTCTCTTCCAAGTGGCATTTAAACCGTCTTTTTAAGCTGCTGCAACCTGCATGTCTCTTCCAAGGGGCATTTAAACCATCGTGTTAAGCTTCTGCGACCTCCACCGCTCTTCCAAGGGGCATTTAAACCAACTTGTTAAGCTACTGCGACCTGCACATCTCTTCCAAGGGGCATTTAATCCATCTTGTTAAGCTACTGTAACTTGCAAGTCTCTGCCAAGGGGCATTTAAACCATCTTGTTAAGCTACTGTAACCTCCACCACTTTTCCACGGGCATTTAATACGTCTTGTTAAGCTACTGCGACCTGCACGTCTCTTCCAAGGGGCATTTAAACCGTCTTGTTAAGCTACTGCGACCTGCATGTCTCTTCCAAGGGGCATTTAAACCGTCTTGTTAAGCCTCTGCGACCTGCACGTCTTTTCCTAGGGGCATTTAAACAGTCTTGTTAAGCGGCTTCGACCTGCATGTTTCTTCCAAGTGGCATTTAAACTATCTTGTTAAGCTACTGCGACCTCCACCGCTCTTCCCAGGAGCATTTAAACTGTCTTGTTAAGCTACTGCGACCTGCACGTCTCTTCCAAGGGGCATTTAAAACCTCTTGTTAAGCTCCTGCGACCTGCACGTCTCTTGAAAGGGGCATTTAAACCGTCTTGTTAAGCTACTGCGACCTGCACGTCTCTTCCAAGGGGCATTTAAATTGTCTTGTTAAGCTATTGCGACCTCCACCTCTCTTCCAAGGGGCATTTAAAGCGTCTTGTTAAGCTTCTGCGACCTGCACGTCTCTTCCAAGGTGCATTTAAACAGTCTTTTTACGCTACTGTGACTTGAACGTCTCTTCCAAGGGGCATTTAAACCCTCTTATTAAGCTCCTGCGACCTGCATGTCTCTTCCAAGGGGCATTTAAACAGTCTCGTTAAGCTACTGCGACCTGCATGTCTCTTCCAAGGGGCATTTAAACAGTCTTGTAAAGCTACTGCGACCTTCACCGCTCTTCCAAGGGGCATTTAAACCATCTTGTTAAGCTACTGCGACCTGCACGTCTCTTCCAAGGGGCATTTAAACCGTCTTATTAAGCTACTGCGACCTGCACGTCTCTTCCAAGGGGCATTTAAACCGTCTTATTAAGCTACTGCAACCTGCACGTCTCTTCCACGGGGCATTTAAACTGTATTGTTAAGCTACTGCGACCTGCAAGCCTATTCTAAGGGGCATTTAAACCCTCTTTTTAAGCTCCTGCGATTTGATCGTCTCTTCCAAGGGGCATTTAAACTGTCTTGTTAAGCTACTGTAACCTCCACCACTTTTCCAAGGGGCATTTAAACCGTCTTGTTAAGCTACTGCGACTTGCACGTCTCTTCCAAGGGGCTTTTAAACCGTCTTGTTAAGCTACTGCGACCTGCATGTCTCTTCCAAGAGGCATTTAAACCATCTTGTTAAGCCTCTGCGACATGCACGTCTCTTCCAAGGGTCATTTAAACCGTGTTTTTAAGCTGCTGCGACCTGCATGTCTCTTCCAAGGGGCATTTAAACCATCGTGATAAGCTACTGCGACCTCCACCGCTCTTCCACGGGGCATTTAAACCATCTTGTTAAGCTACTGCGACCTGCACATCTCTTCCAAGGGGCATTTAAACCGTCTTGTTAAGCTACTGCGACCTGCACGTCTCTTCCAAGGGGCATTTAAATTGTCTTGTTAAGCTATTGCGACCTCCACCTCTCTTCCAAGGGGCATTTAAAGGTTCTTGTTAAGCTTCTGCGACCTGCAAGCCTATTCTAAGGGGCATTTAAACCATCTTGTTAAGCTACTGCGACCTGCACATCTCTTCCAAGGGGCATTTAAACCGTGTTTTTAAGCTACTGCGACCTGCACATCTCTTCCAAGGGTCATTTAAACCGTGTTTTTAAGCTGCTGCGACCTGCATGTCTCTTCCAAGGGGCATTTAAACCATCGTGATAAGCTACTGCGACCTCCACCGCTCTTCCACGGGGCATTTAAACCATCTTGTTAAGCTACTGCGACCTCCACCACTTTTCCACGGGGCATTTAAACCGTCTTGATAAGCTACTGCGACCTACACGTCTCTTCCAAGGGGCATTTAAACTGTCTTGTTAAGCTACTGCGACCTGCAAGCCTATTCTAAGGGGCATTTAAACCCTCTTGTTAAGATCCTGTGACCTGCATGTCTCTTCCAAGGGGGATTTAAACCGTCTTGTTAAGCTACTGCTACCTGCACGTCTCTTCTAAGGGGCATTTAAACCGTCTTGTTAAGCTACTGCGACCTGCTCGTCTCTTCCAAGGGGCATTTAAACCGTCTTGTTATGCTACTGCTACCTGCACTTCTCTTCCAAGGCGCATTTAAACCTTCTTTTTAAGCTCCTGATACTTGATCGTCTCTTCCAAGGGGCATTTAAACCGTCTTGTTAAGCAACTGCGACCTGCACGTCTCTTCCAAGTGGCATTTAAACCATCGTGTTAAGCTACTGTAACCTCCACCACTTTTCCAAGGGGCATTTAAACCGTCTTTTAAGCTACTGCGACTTACACTTCTCTTCCAAGGGGCTTTTAAACCGTCTTGTTAAGCTACTGCGACCTGCATGCCTCTTCCAAGGGGCATTTAAATCGTTTTGTTAAGCCTCTACGACCTGCACGTCTCTTCCAAGGGGCATTTAAACCATCGTGTTAAGCTACTGCGACCTCCAACGCTCTTCCAAGGGGCATTTATACCATCTTGTTAAGCTACTGCGACCTGCACGTCTCTTCCAAGGGGGATTTAAACCATCTTGTTAAGCTACTGTGATCTGCACGTCTCTTCCAAGGGCCATTTAAACCGTCTTGTTAAGCTACTGCGACCTGCTCGTCTCTTCCAAGGGGCATTTAAACCGTCTTGTGAAGCTACTGCGACCTGCACGTCTCTTCCAAGGCGCATTTAAACCGTCTTTTTAAGCTATTGCGACTTGCACGTCTCTTCCAAGGGGCATTTAAACTGTCTTGTTAAGCTACTGCGACCTGCAAGCCTATTTTAAGGGGCATTTAAACCCTCTTGTAAAGATCCTGCAACCTGCACTTCTCTTCCAAGGGGGATTTAAACCGTCTTGTTAAGCAATTGCGACCTACTCGTCTCTTCCAAGGGGCATTTAAACCTTCTTTTTAAGCTACTGCGACCTGCATGTCTCTTCCAAGGGGGATTTAAACCGTCTTGTTAAGCTACTGCTACCTGCACGTCTCTTCCAAGGGACATTTAAACCGTCTTGTTAAGCTACTGCTACCTGCAGGTCTCTTCGAAGGGGCATTTAAACCGTCTTGTTAAGCTACTGCGACTTGCACATCTCTTCCAAGGGGCATTTAAACCGTCTTGTTAAGCTACTGTAACTTGCACTTCTCTTCCAAGTGGCATTTAAACCGTCTTGTTACGCTACTGCGACCTGCACTTCTCTTCCAAGGCGCATTTAAACCTTCTTTTTAAGCTCCTGATACTTGATCGTCTCTTCCAAGGGGCATTTAAACCATCTTTTTAAGCTACTGCGACCTGCATGTCTCTTCCAAGGGGCATTTAAACCGTCTTGTTAAGCTACTGCGACCTGCACGTCTCTTCCAAGGGGCATTTAAACCATCGTGTTAAGCTACTGTAACCTCCACCACTTTTCCAAGGGGCATTTAAACCGTCTTTTAAGCTACTGCGACTTGCACTTCTCTTCCAAGGGGCTTTTAAACCGTCTTGTTAAGCTACTGCGACCTGTATGCCTCTTCCAAGGGGCATTTAAATCGTTTTGTTAAGCCTCTACGACCTGCACGTCTCTTCCAAGGGGCATTTAAACCGTCTTTTAAAGCTGCTGCGACCTGCATGTCTCTTCCAACGGGCATTTAAACCATCTTGTTAAGCTACTGCGACCTCCACCGCTCTTCCAAGGGGCATTTAAACCATCTTGTTAAGCTACTGCGACCTGCACGTCTCTTCCAAGGGGGATTTAAACCGTCTTGTTAAGCTACTGTGATCTGCACGTCTCTTCCAAGGGCCATTTAAACCGTCTTGTTAAGCTACTGCGACCTGCTCGTCTCTTCCAAGGTGCATTTAAACCATCTTGTTAAGCTACTGCGACCTGCACGTCTCTTCCAAGGCGCATTTAAACCGTCTTTTTAAGCTACTGCGACTTGCACGTCTCTTCCAAGGGGCATTTAAACTGTCTTGTTAAGCTACTGCGACCTGCAAGCCTATTCTAAGGGGCATTTAAACCCTCTTGTTAAGATCCTGCGACCTGCACTTCTCTTCCAAGAGGGATTTAAACCGTCTTGATAAGCAACGGCGACCTGCTCGTCTCTTCCAAGGGGCATTTAAACCGTCTTGTTAAGCAACTGTGACCTGCATGTCTCTTCCAAGGCCAATTTAAACCGTCTTTTTAAGCTACTGCGACCTGCTCGTCTCTTCCAAGGGGCATTTAAACCTTCTTTTTAAGCTACTGCGACCTTCATGTGTCTTCCAAGGGGGATTTAAACCGTCTTGTTAAGCTACTGCTACATGCACGTCTCTTCCAAGGGGCATTTAAACCGTCTTGTTAAGCTACTGCTACCTGCAGGTCTCTTCCAAGGGGCATTTAAACCGTCTTGTTAGGCTACTGCTACCTGCACGTCTCTTCCAAGGGCCATTTAAACCGTCTTGTTAAGCTACTGCGACCTGCATGTCTCTTCCAAGGGGAATTTAAACCGTCTTGTTATGCTACTGCGACCTGCAGTTCTCTTCCATGGCGCATTTAAACCTTCTTTTTAAGCTCCTGCGACTTGATCTTCTCTTCCAAGGGGCATTTAAACCATCTTGTTAAGCTACTGTAACCTCCACCACTTTTCCAAGGGGCATTTAAACCGTCTTGATAAGCTACTGCGACTTGCACGTCTCTTCCAAGGGGCATTTAATCCGTATTGTTAAGCTACTGTAATTTGCAAGTCTCTGCCAAGGGGCATTTAAACCATCTTGTTAAGCTACTGTAACCTCCACCACTTTTCCACGGGGCATTTAAACCGTCTTGTTAAGCTACTGCGACCTGCACGTCTCTTCCAAGTGGCATTTAAACCGTCTTTTTAAGCTGCTGCAACCTGCATGTCTCTTCCAAGGGGCATTTAAACCATCGTGTTAAGCTTCTGCGACCTCCACCGCTCTTCCAAGGGGCATTTAAACCATCTTTTTAAGCTACTGCGACCTGCACATCTCTTCCCAGGGGCATTTAATCCGTCTTGTTAAGCTACTGTAACTTGCAAGTCTCTGCCAAGGGGCATTTAAAACATCTTGTTAAGCTACTGTAACCTCCACCACTTTTCCACGGGGCATTTAATCCGTCTTGTTAAGCTACTGCGACCTGCACGTCTCTTCCAAGGGGCATTTAAACCGTCTTGTTAAGCTACTGCGACCTGCATGTCTCTTCCAAGGGGTATTTAAACAATCTTGTTAAGCCTCTGCGACCTGCACGTCTTTTCCTAGGGGCATTTAAACAGTCTTGTTAAGCTGCTTCGACCTGCATGTTTCTTCCAAGTGGCATTTAAACTGTCTTGTTAAGCTACTGCGACCTCCACCGATCTTCCAAGGAGCCTTTAAACTGTCTTGTTAAGCTACTGCGACCTGCACGTCTCTTCCAAGGGGCATTTAAAACCTCTTGTTAAGCTACTGCGACCTGCACGTCTCTTCCAAGGGGCATTTAAATGGTCTTGTTAAGCTACTGCGACCTCCACCTCTCTTCCAAGGGGCATTTAAAGCGTCTTGTTAAGCTTCTGCGACCTGCACGTCTCTTCCAAGGCGCATTTAAACAGTCTTTTTATGCTACTGTGACTTGAACGTCTCTTCCAAGGGGCATTTAAACCCTCTTATTAAGCTCCTGCGACCTGCTCGTCTCTTAAAAGGGGCATTTAAACCCTCTTGTTAAGCTACTGCGACCTGCACGTCTCTTCCAAGTTGCACTTAAACAGTCTTGTTAAGCTACTGCAACCTGCATGTCTCTTCCAAGGGGCATTTAAACAGTCTTGTTAAGCTACTGCGACCTCCACCGCTCTTCCAAGGGGCATTTAAACCATCTTGTTAAGCTACTGCGACCTGCACGTCTCTTCCAAGGGGCATTTAAACCCTCTTGTTAAGCTCCTGCGACCTGCATGTTTCTTCCAAGGGGCATTTATCATGTCTTGTTAAGCTACTGCAACCTGCACTTCTCTTCCAAGGGGCATTTAAACCCTCTTGTTAAGATCCTGTGACCTGCATGTCTCTTCCAAGGGGGATTTAAACAGTCTTGTTAAGCTACTGCGACCTGCTCGTCTCTTCCAAGGGGCATTTAAACCGTCTTGTTATGCTACTGCGACCTGCACTTCTCTTCCAAGGGGGATTTAAACCTTCTTTTTAAGCTCCTGATACTTGATCGTCTCTTCCAAGGGGCATTTAAACCATCGTGTTAAGCTACTGCGACCTCCACCGCTCTTCCAAGGGGCATTTAAACCATCTTGTTAAGCTACTGCGACCTGCACATCTCTTCCAAGGGGCATTTAAACCGTCTTGTTAAGCTACTGTAACCTCCACCACTTTTCCACGAGGCATTTAAACCGTCTTTTTAAGGTACTGCGACCTGCATGTCTCTTCCAAGGGGCATTTAAACTGTCTTGTTAACCTACTGCGACCTCCACCGCTCTTCCAAGGGGCATTTAAACTGTCTTGTTAATCTACTGCGACCTGAACGTCTCTTCCAAGGGGCATTTAAATCGTCTTGGTAAGCTACTGCGACCTGAACGTCTCTTCCAAGGGGCATTTAAACCCTCTTGTTAAGCTACTGCGACCTGCACATCTCTTCCAAGGGGATTTAAACCGTCTTGTTAAGCTACTGCGACCTGCACGTCTCTTCCAAGGGGCATTTAAACCGTCCTGTTAAGCTACTGCGACCTGCTCGCCTCTTCCAAGGGGCATTTAAACCATCTTATTAAGCTACTGCGACCTGCACGTCTCTTCCAAGGGGCATTTAAACTGTATTGTTAAGCTACTGCGACCTGCAAGCCTATTCTAAGGGACATTTAAACCCTCTTGTTAAGATCCTGCGACCTGCATGTATCTTCCAAGGGGCATTTAAACCATCGTGATAAGCTTCTGCGACCTCCACCGCTCTTCCAAGGGGCATTTAAACCATCTTGTTAAGCTACTGCGACCTGCACATCTCTTCCAAGGGGCATTTAAACTGTCTTGTTAAGCTACTGTAACTTGCACTTCTCTTCCAAGGGGCATTTAAACCGTCTTGATAATCTACTGTAACCTCCACCACTTTTCCACGGGGCATTTAAACCGTCTTGTTAAGCTACTGCGACCTGCACGTCTCTTCCAAGGGGCATTTAAACTGTCTTGTTAAGCTACTGCGACTTGCAAGCCTATTCTAAGGGGCATCTAAAACCTCTTGTTAAGAACCTGCGACCTGCATGTCTCTTCCAAGGGGGATTTAAACCGTCTTGTTAAGCTACTGCTACCTGCACGTCTCTTCCAAGGGGCATTTAAACCGTCTTGTTAAGCTACTGCGACCTGCTCGTCTCTTCCAAGGGGCATTTAAACCGTCTTGTTATGCTACTGCGACCTGCAGTTCTCTTCCAAGGCGCATTTAAACCTTCTTTTTAAGCTTCTGATACTTGATCGTCTCTTCCAAGGGGCATTTAAACCATCTTGTTAAGCTACTGTAACCTCCACCACTTTTCCAAGGGGCTTTTAAACCATCTTGTTAAGCTACTGCGACCTGTAAGTCTCTTCCAAGGGGCATTTAAACCGTCTTTTTAAGCTGCTGCGACCTGCATGTCTCTTCCAAGTGGCATTCAAATCATCGTTTTAAGCTACTGCGACCTGCACATCTCTTCCAAGGGGCATTTAAACCATCTTGCTAAGCTACTGCGACCTGCACATCTCTTCCAAGGGGCATTTAAACCATCTTGTTAAGCTACAGTAACTTGCACGTCTCTTCCAAGGGGCATTTAAACCGTCTGGTTAAGCTACTGTAACCTCCACCACTTTTCCACGGGGCATTTAAACCGTCTTGTTAAGCTACTGCGACCTGCACTTCTCTTCCAAGGTGCATTTAAACCGTGTTGTTAAGCTACTGCGACCTGCATGTCTCTTCAGAGGGGCATTTAAAGCGTCTTGTTAAGCCTCTACGACCTGCACGTCTTTTCCTAGGGGCATTTAAACAGTCTTGTTAAGCTGCTTCGACCTGCATGTTTCTTCCAAGTGGCATTTAAACTGTCTTGTTAAGCTACTGCAACCTCCACCGCTCTTCCAAGGTTCATTTAAACTGTCTTGTTAAGCTACTGCGACCTGCACGTCTCTTCCAAGGGGCATTTAAACCGTCTTGTTAAGCTACTGCGACCAGCAAGCCTATTTCAAGGGGCATTTAAACCCTCTTGTTAACCTACTGCGACCTGCACATCTCTTCCAAGGGGGATTTAAACCGTCTTGTTAAGCTACTGCGACCTGCACGTCTCTTCCAAGGGGCATTTAAACCGTCTTGTTAAGCTACTGCGACCTGCTCGTCTCTTCCAAGGGGCATTTAATCCGTCTTGTTAAGCTACTGCGACCTGCACGTCTCGTCCAAGGTGCATTTAAACCGTCTTTTTAAGCTACTGCGACCTGCACGTCTAGTCCAAGGTGCATTAAAACCGTCTTGTTAATCTACTGCGACCTGCACGTCTCTTCCAAGGGGCATTTAAACCCTCTTGTTAAGCCACTGCGACCTGCACGTCTCTTCCAAGGGGCATTTAAACCGTCTTGTTAAGCAGCTGCGACCTGCATGTCTCTTCCAAGGGGCATTTAAACCATCTTGTTAAGCTACTGCGACCTCCACCGCACTTCCAAGGGGCATTTAAACCGTCTTGTTAAGCTACTGCGACCTCCACCTCTCTTCCAAGGGGCATTTAAACCGTCTTATTAAGCTACTGCGACCTGCACGTCTCTTCCACGGGGCATTTAAACTGTATTGTTAAGCTACGGCGACCTGCAAGTCTATTCTAAGGGGCATTTAAACCCTCTTGTTAAGATACTGCGACCTGCATGTCTCTTCCAAGGGGAATTTAAACCGTCTTGTTAAGCTACTGCTACCTGCACTTCTCTTCCAAGGGGCATTTAAACCGTCTTGTTAAGCTACTGCGACCTGCTCGTCTCTTCCAAGGGGCATTTAAACTGTCTTGTTAAGCTACTGCGACCTGCACTTCTCTTCCAAGGCGCATTTAAACCTTCTTTTTAAGCTCCTGCGACTTGATCGTCTCTTCCAAGGGGCATTTAAACCATCTTGTTAACCTACTGTAACCTCCACCACTTTTCCAAGGGGCATTTAAACCGTCTTGTTAAGCTACTGCGACTTGCACGTCTCTTCCAAGGGGCTTTTAAACCGTCTTGTTAAGCTACTGCGACCTGCATGTCTCTTCAAAGGGGCATTTAAACTGTCTTGTTAAGCCTCTGCGCCCTGCACGTCTCTTCCAAGGGTCATTTAAACCATCGTGATAAGCTACTGCGACCTCCACCGCTCTTCCAAGGGGCATTTAAACCATCTTGTTAAGCTACTGCGACCTGCACATCTCTTCCAAGGGGCATTTAAACAGTCTTGTTAAGCTACAGTAACTTGCACTTCTCTTCCAAGGGGCATTTAAACCGTCTTTTTAAGCTACTGTAACCTCCACCACTTTTCCATGGGGCATTTAAACCATCTTGTTAAGCTACTGCGACCTGCAAGCCTATTCTAAGGGGCATTTAAACCCTCTTGTTAAGATCCTGCGACCTGCTCGTCTCTTCCAAGGGGCATTTAAACCGTCTTGTTATGCTACTGCGACCTGCAAGCCTATTCTAAGGGACATTTAAACCCTCTTGTTAAGATCCTGCGACCTGCTCGTCTCTACCAAGGGGGATTTAAACCGTTTTGTTAAGCTACTGCTACCTGCAGGTCTCTTCCAAGGGGCATTTAAACCATCTTGTTAAGCTACTGCGACCTGCTCGTCTCTTCCAAGGGGCATTTAAACTGTCTTGTTATGCTACTGCGACCTGCATTTCTCTTCCAAGGCGCATTTAAACCTTCTTTTTTAACTCCTGATACTTGATCGTCTCTTCGAAGGGGCATTTAAACCATCATGTTAATCTACTGTAACCTCCACCACTTTTACAAGGGCATTTAAAACGTCTTGTTAAGCTACTGCGACTTGCATGTCTCTTCCAAGAGGCATTTAAACCGTCTTGTTAAGCCTCTACGACATGCACGTCTCTTCCAAGGGGCATTTAAACCGTCTTTTTATGCTGCTGCGAACTGCATGTCTCTTCCAAGTGGCATTTAAACCATCGTGTTAAGCTACTGCGACCTCCACCGCTCTTCCAATGGGCATTTAAACCATCTTGTTAAGCTACTGCGACCTGCACATCTCTTCCAAGGGGCATTTAAACTGTCTTGTTAAGCTACTGTAACTTGCACGTCTCTTCCAAGGGGCATTTAAACCGTCTTGCTAAGCTACTGTAACCTCCACCACTTTTCCACGGGGCATTTAAACCGTCTTGTTAAGCTACTGCAACCTGCACTTCTCTTCCAAGGTGCATTTAAACCTTCTTGTTAAGCTACTGCGACCTGCATGTCTCTTCCAAGGGGCATTTAAACTGTCTTGTTAAGCCTTTGCGACCTGCACGTCTTTTACTAGGGGCATTTAAACAGTCTTGTTAAGCTGCTTCGACCTGAATGTTTCTTCCAAGTGGCATTTAAACTGTCTTGTTAAGCTACTGCGACCTCCACCGCTCTTCCAAGGGGCATTTACACTGTCTTGTTAAGCTACTGCGACCTGCACGTCTCTTCCAAGGGTCATTTAAATCGTCTTGGTAAGCTACTGCGACCTGCAAGCCTCTTCCAAGGGGCATTTAAACTGTCTTCTTTAGCTACTGCGACCTCCACTGCTCTTCCATGGGGCATTTAAACCATCTTGTTAAGCTACTGCGACCTGCACGTCTCTTCCAAGGGGCATTTAAACTGTCTTGTTTAGCTTCTGCGACCTGCATGTCTCTTCCAAGGGGCATTTAAACCGTCTTGTTAAGCTACTGCGACCTCCACGTCTCTTCCAAGGGGCATTTAAACTGTCTTGTTAAGCTGATGTGACCTGCATGTCTCTTCCAAGGGGCATTTCAACCGTCTTGTTAAGCTACTGCGACCTCCACCACACTTCCATGGGGCATTTAAACAGTCTTGTTAAGCTACTGCGACTTGCACATCTCTTCCATGGGGCATTTAAACCGTCTTCTTAAGCTACTGTAACCTCCACCACTTTTCCAAGGGGCATTTAAACCGTCTTGTTAAGCTACTGCGACCTCCACGTCTCTTCCAAGGGGCATTTAAACCGTCTTGTTAAGCTGCTGTGACCTGCATGTCTATTACAAGGGGCATTTAAACCGTCTTGTTAAACTACTGCGACCTCCACCGCACTTCCAAGGGGCATTTAAACCGTATTGTTAAGCTACTGCGACCTGCACGTCTCTTCCAAGGGGGATTTAATCCGTCTTGTTAAGCTACTGTGATCTGCACGTCTCTTCCAAGGGCCATTTAAACCGTCTTGTTAAGCTACTGCGACCTGCTCGTCTCTTCCAAGGGGCATTTAAACCGTCTTGTTAAGCTACTGCGACCTGCAGGTCTCTTCCAAGGCGCATTTAAACCGTCTTTTTAAGCTACTGCGACTTGCACGTCTCTTCCAAGGGGCATTTAAACTGTCTTGTTAAGCTACTGCGACCTGCAAGCCTATTCTAAGGGGCATTTAAACCCTCTTGTTAAGATTCTGAGACCTGCACTTCTCTTCCAAGAGGGATTTAAACCGTCTTGATAAGCAACGGCGACCTGCTTGTCTCTTCGAAGGGGCATTTAAACCGTCTTGTTAAGCAACTGTGACCTGCATGTCTCTTCCAAGGCCAATTTAAACCGTCTTGTTAAGCTACTGCGACCTGCTCGTCTCTTCCAAGGGGCATTTAAACCTTCTTTTTAAGCTACTGCGACCTGCATGTGTCTTCCAAGGGGGATTTAAACCGTCTTGTTAAGCTAATTCTACCTGCATGTCTCTTCCAAGGGGCATTTAAACCGTCTTGTTAAGCTACTGCTACCTGCAGGTCTCTTCCAAGGGGCATTTAAACCGTCTTGTTAAGCTACTGATACCTGCACGTCTCTTCCAAGGGCCATTTAAACCGTGTTGTTAAGCTACTGCCACCTGCATGTCTCTTCCAAGGGGAATTTAAACCGTCTTGTTATGCTACTGCGACCTGCAGTTCTCTTCCATGGCGCATTTAAACCTTCTTTTTAAGCTCCTGCGACTTGATCGTCTCTTCCAAGGGGCATTTAAACCATCTTGTTAAGCTACTGTAACCTCCACCACTTTTCCAAGGGGCATTTAACCGTCTTGTTAAGCTACTGCGACTTGAACGTCTCTTCCAAGGGGCATTTAATCCGTATTGTTAAGCTACTGTAATTTGCAAGTCTCTGCCAAGGGGCATTTAAACCATCTTGTTAAGCTACTGTAACCTCCACCACTTTTCCACGGGGCATTTAAACCGTCTTGTTAAGCTACAGCGACCTGCACGTCTCTTCCAAGTGGCATTTAAACCGTCTTTTTAAGCTGCTGCAACCTGCATGTCTCTTCCAAGGGGCATTTAAACCATCGTGTTAAGCTTCTGCGACCTCCACCGCTCTTCCAAGGGGCATTTAAACCATCTTGTTAAGCTACCGCGACCTGCACATCTCTTCCAAGGGGCATTTAATCCGTCTTGTTAAGCTACTGTAACTTGCAAGTCTCTGCCAAGGGGCATTTAAACCATCTTGTTAAGCTACTGTAACCTCCACCACTTTTTCACGGGGCATTTAATCCATCTTGTTAAGCTACTGCGACCTGCACAACTCTTCCAAGGGGCATTTAAACCGTCTTGTTAAGCTCCTGCGACCTGCATGTCTCTTCCAAGGGGTATTTAAACCGTCTTGTTAAGCCTCTGCGACCTGCACGTCTTTTCCTAGGGGCATTTAAACAGTCTTGTTAAGCTGCTTCGACCTGCATGTTTCTTCCAAGTGGCATTTAAACTGTCTTGTTAAGCTACTGCGACCTCCACCGATCTTCCAAGGAGCCTTTAAACTGTCTTGTTAAGCTACTGCGACCTGCTCGTCTCTTCCAAGGGGCATTTAAAACCTCTTGTTAAGCTCCTGCGACCTGCACATCTCTTGAAAGGGACATTTAAATTCTCTTTTTAAGCTACTGCGACCTGCACGTCTCTTCCAAGGGGCATTTAAATTGTCTTGTTAAGCTACTGCGACCTCCACGTCTCTTCCAAGGGGCATTTAAAGCGTCTTGTTAAGCTTCTGCGACCTGCACGTCTCTTCCAAGGCGCATTTAAACAGTCTTTTTACGCTACTGTGACTTGAACGTCTCTTCCAAGGGGCATTTAAACTCTCTTATTAAGCTCCTGCGACCTGCTCGTCTCTTGAAAGGGTCATTTAAACCCTCTTGTTAAGCTACTGCGACCTGCACGTCTCTTCCAAGGTGCATTTAAACAGTCTCGTTAAGCTACTGCGACCTGCATGTCTCTTCCAAGGGGCATTTAAACAGTCTTGTTAAGCTACTGCGACCTCCACCGCTCTTCCAAGGGGCATTTAAACCATCTTGTTAAGCTACTGCGACCTGCACGTCTCTTCCAAGGGGCATTTAAACCCTCTTGTTTAGCTCCTGCGACCTGCATGTTTCTTCCAAGGGGCATTTAAACTGTCTTGTTAAGCTACTGCAACCTGCACGTCTCTTCCAAGGGGCATTTAAACCGTCTTGTTAAGATCCTGTGACCTGCATGTCTCTTCCAAGGGGGATTTAAACCGTCTTGTTAAGCTACTGCTACCTGCACGTCTCTTCCAAGGGGCATTTAAACCGTCTTGTTAAGCTACTGCGACCTGCTCGTCTCTTCCAAGGGGCATTTAAACCGTCTTGTTATGCTACTGTGACCTGCACTTCTCTTCCATGGGGGATTTAAACCTTCTTTTTAAGCTCCTGATACTTGATCGTCTCTTCCAAGGGGCATTTAAACCATCTTGTTAAGCTACTGTAACCTCCACCACTTTTCCAAGGGGCATTTAAAACGTCTTGTTAAGCTACTGCGACTTCCATGTCTCTTCCAAGGGGCATTTAAACCGTCTTGTTAAGCTACTGTAACTTGCACTTCTCTTCCAAGGGGCATTTAAACCGTCTTGTTAAGCTGCTGCGACCTGCATAACTCTTCCAAGGGGCATTTAAACCATCGTGTTAAGCTACTGCGACCTCCACCGCTCTTCCAAGGGGCATTTAAACCATCTTGTTAAGCTACTGCGACCTGCACATCTCTTCCAAGGGGCATTTAAACCGTCTTGTTAAGCTACTGTAACCTCCAGCACTTTTCCACGAGGCATTTAAACCGTCTTGTTAAGCTACTGCGACCTGCATGTCTCTTCCAAGGGGCATTTAAACTGTCTTGTTAAGCTACTGCGACCTCCACCGCTCTTCCAAGGGGCATTTAAAGTGTCTTGTTAATCTACTGCGACTTGCACGTCTCTTCCAAGGGGCATTTAAATCGTCTTGGTAAGCTACTGCGACCAGCAAGCCTATTTCAAGGGGCATTTAAACCCTCTTGTTAAGCTACTGCGACCTGCACATCTCTTCCAAGGGGGGATTTAAACCGTCTTGTTAAGCTACTGCGACCTGCACGTCTCTTCCAAGGGGCATTTAAACCGTCTTGTTAAGCTACTGCGACCTGCTCGCCTCTTCCAAGGGGCATTTAAACCATCTTATTAAGCTACTGCGACCTGCACGTCTCTTCCAAGGGGCATTTAAACTGTATTGTTAAGCTACTGCGACCTGCAAGCCTATTCTAAGGGGCATTTAAACCCTCTTGTTAAGATCCTGCGACCTGCATGTCTCTTCCAAGGGGCATTTAAACCATCGTGATTAGCTACTGCGACCTCCACCGCTCTTCCAAGGGGCATTTAAACCATCTTGTTAAGCTACTGCGAGCTGCACATCTCTTCCAAGGGGCATTTAAACCGTCTTGTTAAGCTACTGTAACTTGCACTTCTCTTCCAAGGGGCATATAAACCGTCTTGATAATCTACTGTAACCTACACCACTTTTCCACGGGGCATTTAAACCGTCTTGTTAAGCTACTGCGACCTGCACGTCTCTTCCAAGGAGCATTTAAACTGTCTTGTTAAGCTACTGCGACCTGCAAGCCTATTCTAAGGGGCATTTAAAACCTCTTGTTAAGATCCTGTGACCTGCATGTCTCTTCCAAGGGGGATTTAAACCGTCTTGTTAAGCTACTGCTACCTGCACGTCTCTTCCAAGGGGCATTTAAACCGTCTTGTTAAGCTACTGCGACCTGCTCGTCTCTTCCAAGGGGCATTTAAACCATCTTGTTAAGCTACTGTAACCTCCACCTCTTTTCCAAGGGGCTTTTAAACCGTCTTGTTAAGCAACTGCAACCTGTAAGTCTCTTCCAAGGGGCATTCAAACCGTCTTGTTAAGCCTCTACGACATGCACGTCTCTTCCAAGGGGCATTTAAACTGTCTTTTTAAGCTGCTGCGACCTGCATGTCTCTTCCAAGGGGCATTTAAATCATCGTGTTAAGCTACTGCGACCTGCACATATCTTCCAAGGAGCATTTAAACCATCTTGTTAAGCTACTGCGACCTGCACATCTCTTCCAAGGGGCATTTAAACCATCTTGTTAAGCTACTGTAACTTGCACGTCTCTTCCAAGGGGCATTTAAACCGTCTGGTTAAGCTACTGTAACCTCCACCACTTTTCCACGGGGCATTTAAACCGTCTTGTAAAGCTACTGCGACCTGCACGTCTCTTCCAAGGTGCATTTAAACCGTCTTGTTAAGCTACTGCGACCTGCATGTCTCTTCAGAGGGGCATTTAAAGCGTCTTGTTAAGCCTCTACGACCTGCACGTCTTTTCCTAGGGGCATTTAAACAGTCTTGTTAAGCTGCTTCGACCTGCATGTTTCTTCCAAGTGGCATTTAAACTGTCTTGTTAAGCTACTGCAACCTCCACCGCTCTTCCAAGGTTCATTTAAACTGTCTTGTTAGCTACTGCGACCTGCACGTCTCTTCCAAGGGGCATTTAAACCGTCTTGCTAAGCTACAGCGACCAGCAAGCCTATTTCAAGGGGCATTTAAACCCTCTTGTTAATCTACTGCGACCTGCACATCTCTTCCAAGGGGGATTTAAACCGTCTTGTTAAGCTACTGCGACCTGCACGTCTCTTCCAAGGGGCATTTAAACCGTCTTGTTAAGCTACTGCGACCTGCTCGTCTCTTCCAAGGGGCATTTAAACCGTCTTGTTAAGCTACTGCGACCTGCACGTCTCTTCCAAGGTGCATTTAAACCGTCTTTTTAAGCTACTGCGACCTGCACGTCTAGTCCAAGTTGCATTTAAACCGTCTTGTTAATCTACTGCGACCTGCATGTCTCTTCCAAGGGGCATTTAAACCCTCTTGTTAAGACACTGCGACCTACACGTCTCTTCCAAGGGGCATTTAAACTGTCTTGTTAAGCTACTGCGACCTGCATGTCTCTTCCAAGGGGCATTTAACCTGTCTTGTTAAGCTACTGCGACCTGCACGTCTCTTCCAAGGGGCATTTAAACCGTCTTGTTAAGCAGCTGTGACCTGCATGTCTCTTCCAAGGGGCATTTAAACCATCTTGTTAAGCTACTGCGACCTCCACCGCACTTCCAAGGGGCATTTAAACCGTCTTGTTAAGCTACTGCGACCTCCACCTCTCTTCCAAGGGGCATTTAAACCGTCTTATTAAGCTACTGCGACCTGCACGTCTCTTCCACGGGGCATTTAAACTGTAATGTTAAGCTACTGCGACCTGCAAGCCTATTCTAAGGGGCATTTAAACCCTCTTGTTAAGATACTGCGACCTGCATGTCTCTTCCAAGGGGGATTTAAACCGTCTTGTTAAGCTACTGCTACCTGCACTTCTCTTCCAAGGGGCATTTAAACCGACTTGTTAAGCTACTGCGACCTGCTCGTCTCTTCCAAGGGGCATTTAAACTGTCTTGTTAAGCTACTGCGACCTGCACTTCTCTTCCAAGGCGCATTTAAACCTTCTTTTTAAGCTCCTGCGACTTGATCGTCTCTTCCAAGGGGCATTTAAACCATCTTGTTAAGCTACTGCGACTTGCACATCTCTTCCAAGGGGCTTTTAAACCGTCTTGTTAAGCTACTGCGACCTGCATGTCTCTTCAAAGGGGCATTTAAACCGTCTTGTTAAGCCTCTGCGACCTGCAAGTCTCTTCCAAGGGTCATTTAAACCATCGTGATAAGCTACTGCGACCTACACCGCTCTTCCAAGGGGCATTTAAACCATCTTGTTAAGCTACTGCGACCTGCACATCTCTTCCACGGGGCATTTAAACAGTCTTGTTAAGCTACTGTAACTTGCACTTCTCTTCCAAGGGGCATTTAAACCGTCTTGTTAAGCTACTGTAACCTCCACCACTTTTCCATGGGGCATTTAAACCATCTTGTTAAGCTACTGCGACCTGCAAGCCTATTCTAAGGGGCATTTAAACCCTCTTGTTAAGATCCTGCGACCTGCTCGTCTCTTCCAAGGGGCATTTAAACCGTCTTGTTATGCTACTGCGACCTGCAAGCCTATTCTAAAGGACATTTAAACCCTCTTGTTAAGATCCTGCGACCTGCTCGTCTCTACCAAGGGGGATTTAAACCTTCTTGTTAAGCTACTGCTACCTGCAGGTCTCTTCCAAGGGGCATTTAAACCATCTTGTTAAGCTACTGCGACCTGCTCGTCTCTTCCAAGGGGCATTTAAACCGTCTTGTTATGCTACTGCGAACTGCACGTCTCTTCCAAGGCGCATTTAAACCTTCTTTTTTAACTCCTGATACTTGATCGTCTCTTCCAAGGGGCATTTAAACCATCATGTTAATCTACTGTAACCTCCACCACTTTTCCAAGGGCATTTAAACCATCTTGTTAAGCTACTGCGACCTCCACCGCTCTTCCAAGGGGCATTTAAACCATCTTGTTAAGCTACTGCGACCTGCACATCTCTTCCAAGGGGCATTTAAACTGTCTTGTTAAGCTGCTGTAACTTGCACGTCTCTTCCAAGGGGCATTTTAACCGTCTTGTTAAGCTACTGTAACCTCCACCACTTTTCCACGGGGCATTTAAACCGTCTTGTTAAGCTACTGCAACCTGCCCTTCTCTTCCAAGGTGCATTTAAACCTTCTTGTTAAGCTACTGCGACCTGCATGTCTCTTCCAAGGGGCATTTAAACTGTCTTGTTAAGCCTCTGCGACCTGCACGTCTTTTACTAGGGGCATTTAAACAGTCTTGTTAAGCTGCTTCGACCTGCATATTTCTTCCAAGTGGCATTTAAACTGTCTTGTTAAGCTACTGCGACCTCCACCGCTCTTCCAAGGGGCATTTAAACCGTCTTGTTAAGCTACTGCGACCTGCACGTCTCTTCCAAGGGGGATTTAAACCGTCTTGTTAAGCTACTGTGATCTGCACGTCTCTTCCAAGGGCCATTTAAACCGTCTTGTTAAGCTACTGCGACCTGCTCGTCTCTTCCAAGGGGCATTTAAACCGTCTTGTTAAGCTACTGCGACCTGCAGGTCTCTTCCAAGGCGCATTTAAACCGTCTTTTTAAGCTACTGCGACTTGCACGTCTCTTCCAAGGGGCATTTAAACTGTCTTGTTAAGCTACTGCGACCTGCAAGCCTATTCTAAGGGGCATTTAAACCCTCTTGTTAAGATTCTGAGACCTGCACTTCTCTTCCAAGAGGGATTTAAACCGTCTTGATAAGCAACGGCGACCTGCTTGTCTCTTCGAAGGGGCATTTAAACCGTCTTGTTAAGCAACTATGACCTGCATGTCTCTTCCAAGGCCAATTTAAACCGTCTTGTTAAGCTACTGCGACCTGCTCGTCTCTTCCAAGGGGCATTTAAACCTTCTTTTTAAGCTACTGCGACCTGCATGTCTCTTCCAAGGGGGATTTAAACCGTCTTGTTAAGCTAATTCTACCTGCATGTCTCTTCCAAGGGGCATTTAAACCGTCTTGTTAAGCTACTGCTACCTGCAGGTCTCTTCCAAGGGGCATTTAAACCGTCTTGTTAAGCTACTGATACCTGCACGTCTCTTCCAAGGGCCATTTAAACCGTGTTGTTAAGCTACTGCCACCTGCATGTCTCTTCCAAGGGGAATTTAAACCGTCTTGTTATGCTACTGCGACCTGCAGTTCTCTTCCATGGCGCATTTAAACCTTCTTTTTAAGCTCCTGCGACTTGATCGTCTCTTCCAAGGGGCATTTAAACCATCTTGTTAAGCTACTGTAACCTCCACCACTTTTCCAAGGGGCATTTAACCGTCTTGTTAAGCTACTGCGACTTGAACGTCTCTTCCAAGGGGCATTTAATCCGTATTGTTAAGCTACTGTAATTTGCAAGTCTCTGCCAAGGGGCATTTAAACCATCTTGTTAAGCTACTGTAACCTCCACCACTTTTCCACGGGGCATTTAAACCGTCTTGTTAAGCTACAGCGACCTGCACGTCTCTTCCAAGTGGCATTTAAACCGTCTTTTTAAGCTGCTGCAACCTGCATGTCTCTTCCAAGGGGCATTTAAACCATCGTGTTAAGCTTCTGCGACCTCCACCGCTCTTCCAAGGGGCATTTAAACCATCTTGTTAAGCTACTGCGACCTGCACATCTCTTCCAAGGGGCATTTAATCCGTCTTGTTAAGCTACTGTAACTTGCAAGTCTCTGCCAAGGGGCATTTAAACCATCTTGTTAAGCTACTGTAACCTCCACCACTTTTTCACGGGGCATTTAATCCGTCTTGTTAAGCTACTGCGACCTGCACAACTCTTCCAAGGGGCATTTAAACCGTCTTGTTAAGCTCCTGTGACCTGCATGTCTCTTCCAAGGGGTATTTAAACCGTCTTGTTAAGCCTCTGCGACCTGCACGTCTTTTCCTAGGGGCATTTAAACAGTCTTGTTAAGCTGCTTCGACCTGCATGTTTCTTCCAAGTGGCATTTAAACTGTCTTGTTAAGCTATTGCGACCTCCACCGATCTTCCAAGGAGCCTTTAAACTGTCTTGTTAAGCTACTGCGACCTGCTCGTCTCTTCCAAGGGGCATTTAAAACCTCTTGTTAAGCTCCTGCGACCTGCACATCTCTTGAAAGGGACATTTAAATCCTCTTTTTAAGCTACTGCGACCTGCACGTCTCTTCCAAGGGGCATTTAAATTGTCTTGTTAAGCTACTGCGACCTCCACGTCTCTTCCAAGGGGCATTTAAAGCGTCTTGTTAAGCTTCTGCGACCTGCACGTCTCTTCCAAGGCGCATTTAAACAGTCTTTTTACGCTACTGTGACTTGAACGTCTCTTCCAAGGGGCATTTAAACTCTCTTATTAAGCTCCTGCGACCTGCTCGTCTCTTGAAAGGGTCATTTAAACCCTCTTGTTAAGCTACTGCGACCTGCACGTCTCTTCCAAGGTGCATTTAAACAGTCTCGTTAAGCTACTGCGACCTGCATGTCTCTTCCAAGGGGCATTTAAACAGTCTTGTTAAGCTACTGCGACCTCCACCGCTCTTCCAAGGGGCATTTAAGCCATCTTGTTAAGCTACTGCGACCTGCACGTCTCTTCCAAGGGGCATTTAAACCCTCTTGTTTAGCTCCTGCGACCTGCATGTTTCTTCCAAGGGGCATTTAAACTGTCTTGTTAAGCTACTGCAACCTGCACGTCTCTTCCAAGGGGCATTTAAACCCTCTTGTTAACATCCTGTGACCTGCATGTCTCTTCCAAGGGGGATTTAAACCGTCTTGTTAAGATACTGCTACCTGCACGTCTCTTCCAAGGGGCATTTAAACCGTCTTGTTAAGCTACTGCGACCTGCTCGTCTCTTCCAAGGGGCATTTAAACCGTCTTGTTATGCTACTGTGATCTGCACTTCTCTTCCATGGGGGATTTAAACCTTCTTTTTAAGCTCCTGATGCTTGATCGTCTCTTCCAAGGGGCATTTAAACCATCTTGTTAAGCTACTGTAACCTCCACCACTTTTCCAAGGGGCATTTAAAACGTCTTGTTAAGCTACTGCGACTTGCATGTCTCTTCCAAGGGGCATTTAAACCGTCTTGTTAAGCTACTGTAACTTGCACTTCTCTTCCAAGGGGCATTTAAACCGTCTTGTTAAGCTGCTGCGACCTGCATAACTCTTCCAAGGGGCATTTAAACCATCGTATTAAGCTACTGCGACCTCCACCGCTCTTCCAAGGGGCATTTAAACCATCTTGTTAAGCTACTGCGACCTGCACATCTCTTCCAAGGGGCATTTAAACCGTCTTGTTAAGCTACTGTAACCTCCAGCACTTTTCCACGAGGCATTTAAACCGTCTTGTTAAGCTACTGCGACCTGCATGTCTCTTCCAAGGGGCATTTAAACTGTCTTGTTAAGCTACTGCGACCTCCACCGCTCTTCCAAGGGGCATTTAAACTGTCTTGTTAATCTACTGCGACTTGCACGTCTCTTCCAAGGGGCATTTAAATCGTCTTGGTAAGCTACTGCGACCAGCAAGCCTATTTCAAGGGGCATTTAAACCCTCTTGTTAAGCTACTGCGACCTGCACATCTCTTCCAAGGGGGATTTAAATCGTCTTGTTAAGCTACTGCGACCTGCACGTCTCTTCCAAGGGGCATTTAAACCGTCTTGTTAAGCTACTGCGACCTGCTCGCCTCTTCCAAGGGGCATTTAAACCATCTTATTAAGCTACTGCGACCTGCACGTCTCTTCCAAGGGGCATTTAAACTGTATTGTTAAGCTACTGCGACCTGCAAGCCTATTCTAAGGGGCATTTAAACCCTCTTGTTAAGATCCTGCGACCTGCATGTCTCTTCCAAGGGGCATTTAAACCATCGTGATAAGCTACTGCGACCTCCACCGCTCTTCCAAGGGGCATTTAAACCATCTTGTTAAGCTACTGCGACCTGCACATCTCTTCCAAGGGGCATTTAAACCGTCTTGTTAAGCTACTGTAACTTGCACTTGTCTTCCAAGGGGCATATAAACCGTCTTGATAATCTACTGTAACCTACACCACTTTTCCACGGGGCATTTAAACCGTCTTGTTAAGCTTCTGCGACCTGCACGTCTCTTCCAAGGAGCATTTAAACTGTCTTGTTAAGCTACTGCGACCTGCAAGCCTATTCTAAGGGGCATTTAAAACCTCTTGTTAAGATCCTGTGACCTACATGTCTCTTCCAAGGGGGATTTAAACCGTCTTGTTAAGCTACTGCTACCTGCACGTCTCTTCCAAGGGGCATTTAAACCGTCTTGTTAAGCTACTGCGACCTGCTCGTCTCTTCCAAGGGGCATTTAAACCGTCTTGTTATGCTACTGCGACCTGCACTTCTCTTCCAAGGCGCATTTAAACCTTCTTTTTAAGCTCCTGATACTTGATCGTCTCTTCCAAGGGGCATTTAAACCATCTTGTTAAGCTACTGTAACCTCCACCTCTTTTCCAAGGGGCTTTTAAACCGTTTTGTTAAGCAACTGCGACCTGTAAGTCTCTTCCAAGGGGCATTTAAACCGTCTTGTTAAGCCTCTACGACATGCACGTCTCTTCCAAGGGGCATTTAAACTGTCTTTTTAAGCTGCTGCGACCTGCATGTCTCTTCCAAGGGGCATTTAAATCATCGTGTTAAGCTACTGCGACCTGCACATCTCTTCCAAGGAGCATTTAAACCATCTTGTTAAGCTACTGCGACCTGCACATCTCTTCCAAGGGGCATTTAAACCATCTTGTTAAGCTACTGTAACTTGCACGTCTCTTCCAAGGGGCATTTAAACCGTCTGGTTAAGCTACTGTAACCTCCACCACTTTTCCACGGGGCATTTAAACCGTCTTGTAAAGCGACTGCGACCTGCACGTCTCTTCCAAGGTGCATTTAAACCGTCTTGTTAAGCTACTGCGACCTGCATGTCTCTTCAGAGGGGCATTTAAAGCGTCTTGTTAAGCCTCTACGACCTGCACGTCTTTTCCTAGGGGCATTTAAACAGTCTTGTTAAGCTGCTTCGACCTGCATGTTTCTTCCAAGTGGCATTTAAACTGTCTTGTTAAGCTACTGCAACCTCCACCGCTCTTCCAAGGTTCATTTAAACTGTCTTGTTAAGCTACTGCGACCTGCACGTCTCTTCCAAGGGGCATTTAAACCGTCTTGCTAAGCTACTGCGACCAGCAAGCCTATTTCAAGGGGCATTTAAACCCTCTTGTTAATCTACTGCGACCTGCACATCTCTTCCAAGGGGGATTTAAACCGTCTTGTTAAGCTACTGCGACCTGCACGTCTCTTCCAAGGGGCATTTAAACCGTCTTGTTAAGCTACTGCGACCTGCTCGTCTCTTCCAAGGGGCATTTAAACCGTCTTGTTAAGCTACTGCGACCTGCACGTCTCTTCCAAGGTGCATTTAAACCGTCTTTTTAAGCTACTGCGACCTGCACGTCTAGTCCAAGTTGCATTTAAACCGTCTTGTTAATCTACTGCGACCTGCATGTCTCTTCCAAGGGGCATTTAAACCCTCTTGTTAAGACACTGCGACCTACACGTCTCTTCCAAGGGGCATTTAAACTGTCTTGTTAAGCTACTGCGACCTGCATGTCTCTTCCAAGGGGCATTTAACCTGTCTTGTTAAGCTACTGCGACCTGCACGTCTCTTCCAAGGGGCATTTAAACCGTCTTGTTAAGCAGCTGTGACCTGCATGTCTCTTCCAAGGGGCATTTAAACCATCTTGTTAAGCTACTGCGACCTCCACCGCACTTCCAAGGGGCATTTAAACCATCTTGTTAAGCTACTGCGACCTCCACCTCTCTTCCAAGGGGCATTTAAACCGTCTTATTAAGCTACTGCGACCTGCACGTCTCTTCCACGGGGCATTTAAACTGTATTGTTAAGCTACTGCGACCTGCAAGCCTATTCTAAGGGGCATTTAAACCCTCTTGTTAAGATACTGCGACCTGCATGTCTCTTCCAAGGGGGATTTAAACCGTCTTGTTAAGCTACTGCTACCTGCACTTCTCTTCCAAGGGGCATTTAAACCGACTTGTTAAGCTACTGCGACCTGCTCGTCTCTTCCAAGGGGCATTTAAACTGTCTTGTTAAGCTACTGCGACCTGCACTTCTCTTCCAAGGCGCATTTAAACCTTCTTTTTAAGCTCCTGCGACTTGATCGTCTCTTCCAAGGGGCATTTAAACCATCTTGTTAAGCTACTGCGACTTGCACATCTCTTCCAAGGGGCTTTTAAACCGTCTTGTTAAGCTACTGCGACCTGCATGTCTCTTCAAAGGGGCATTTAAACCGTCTTGTTAAGCCTCTGCGACCTGCAAGTCTCTTCCAAGGGTCATTTAAACCATCGTGATAAGCTACTGCGACCTACACCGCTCTTCCAAGGGGCATTTAAACCATCTTGTTAAGCTAATGCGACCTGCACATCTCTTCCACGGGGCATTTAAACAGTCTTGTTAAGCTACTGTAACTTGCACTTCTCTTCCAAGGGGCATTTAAACCGTCTTTTTAAGCTACTGTAACCTCCACCACTTTTCCATGGGGCATTTAAACCATCTTGTTAAGCTACTGCGACCTGCAAGCCTATTCTAAGGGGCATTTAAACCCTCTTGTTAAGATCCTGCGACCTGCTCGTCTCTTCCAAGGGGCATTTAAACCGTCTTGTTATGCTACTGCGACCTGCTAGCCTATTCTAAGGGACATTTAAACCCTCTTGTTAAGATCCTGCGACCTGCTCGTCTCTACCAAGGGGGATTTAAACCGTCTTGTTAAGCTACTGCTACCTGCAGGTCTCTTCCAAGGGGCATTTAAACCATCTTGTTAAGCTACTGCGACCTGCTCGTCTCTTCCAAGGGGCATTTAAACCGTCTTGTTATGCTACTGCGACCTGCACGTCTCTTCCAAGGCGCATTTAAACCTTCTTTTTTAACTCCTGATACTTGATCGTCTCTTCCAAGGGGCATTTAAACCATCATGTTAATCTACTGTAGCCTCCACCACTTTTCCAAGGGCATTTAAACCATCTTGTTAAGCTACTGCGACCTCCACCGCTCTTCCAAGGGGCATTTAAACCATCTTGTTAAGCTGCTGCGGCCTGCACATCTCTTCCAAGGGGCATTTAAACTGTCTTGTTAAGCTGCTGTAACTTGCACGTCTCTTCCAAGGGGCATTTTAACCGTCTTGTTAAGCTACTGTAACCTCCACCACTTTTCCACGGGGCATTTAAACCGTCTTGTTAAGCTACTGCAACCTGCCCTTCTCTTCCAAGGTGCATTTAAACCTTCTTGTTAAGCTACTGCGACCTGCATGTCTCTTCCAAGGGGCATTTAAACTGTCTTGTTAAGCCTCTGCGACCTGCACGTCTTTTACTAGGGGCATTTAAACAGTCTTGTTAAGCTGCTTCGACCTGAATATTTCTTCCAAGTGGCATTTAAACTGTCTTGTTAAGCTACTGCGACCTCCACCGCTCTTCCAAGGGGCAGTTAAACTGTCTTGTTAAGCTACTGCGACCTGCACGTCTCTTCCAAGGGTCATTTAAATCGTCTTGGTAAGCTACTGCGACCTGCAAGCCTCTTCCAAGGGGCATTTAAACCCTCTTGTTAAGCTACTGCGACCTGCATGTCTCTTCCAAGGGGCATTTAAACTGTCTTCTTTAGCTACTGCGACCTCCACCGCTCTTCCAAGGGGCATTTAAACCATCTTGTTAAGCTACTGCGACCTGCACGTCTCTTCCAAGGGGCATTTAAACTGTCTTGTTTAGCTTCTGCGACCTGCACGTCTCTTCCAAGGGGCATTTAAACCGTCTTGTTAAGCTACTGCGACCTCCACGTCTCTTCCAAGGGGCATTTAAACCGTCTTGTTAAGCTGATGTGACCTGCATGTCTCTTCCATGGGGCATTTCAACCGTCTTGTTAAGCTACTGCGACCTCCACCGCACTTCCATGGGGCATTTAAACAGTCTTGTTAAGCTACTGCGACTTGCACATCTCTTCCATGGGGCATTTAAACCGTCTTCTTAAGCTACTGTAACCTCCACGACTTTTCCAAGGGGCATTTAAACCGTCTTGTTAAGCTACTGCGACCTGCATGTCTCTTTCAAGGGGGCATTTAAACCGTCTTGTTAAGCTGCTGTGACCTGCATGTCTATTACAAGGGGCATTTAAACCGTCTTGTTAAACTACTGCGACCTCCACCGCACTTCCAAGGGGCATTTAAACCGTCTTGTTAAGCTACTGCGACCTGCACGTCTTTTTCAAGAGGCATTTAAACTGTCTTGTTAAGCTACTGCGACCTCCACCGTTCTTCCAAGGGGCATTTAAACCGTCTTGTTAAGCTGCTGTGACCTGCATGTCTCTTTCAAGGGGCATTTAAACTGTCTTGTTAAGCTACTGCGACCTGCATGTCTCTTCCAAGGGGCATTTAAACCGTCTTGTTAAGCTACTGCGACCTTCACGTCTCTTCCAAGGGGCATTTAAACCGTCTTGTTAAGCTGCTGTGACCTGCATGTCTATTCCAAGGGGCATTTAAACCGTCTTGTTAAGCTACTGCGACCTGCACGTCTCTTTCAAGAGGCATTTAAACTGTCTTTTTAAGCTACTGCGACCTGCACGTCTCTTTCAAGGGGCATTTAAACTGTCTTGTTAAGCTACTGCGACCCCCACCGCTCTTCCAAGGGTCATTTAAACCGTCTTGTTAAGCTACTGCGACCTCCACGTCTCTTCCAAGGGGCATTTAAACCGTCTTGTTAAGCGGCTGTGACCTGCATGTCTATTCCAAGGGGCATTTAAACCGTCTTGTTAAGCTACTGCGACCTGCACGTCTCTTCCAAGGGGCATTTAAATTGTCTTGTTAAGCTACTGCGTCCTCCACCTCTCTTCCAAGGGACATTTAAACCGTCTTATTAAGCTACTGCGACCTGCACATCTCTTCCAAGGGGCATTTAAACCGTCTTATTTTGCTACTGCGACCTGCATGTCTCTTCCAAGGGTCATTTAAACTGTCTTGTTAAGCTACTGCGACCTCCACCTCTCTTCCAAGCAGAATTTAAACCGTGTTGTTAAGCTACTGCGACCTGCAAGTCTCTTCCAAGGGGCATTTAAACCGTCTTGTTAAGCTACTGCGACCTGCAAGCCTATTCCAAGGGGCATTTAAACCCTCTTGTTAAGCTGCTGCGACCTGCACGTCTCTTCCAATGGGGATTTAAACAGTCTTGTTAAGCTACTGCGACCTGCACGTCTCTTCCAAGGGGCATTTAAACCGTCTTGTTAAGCTACTGCGACCTGCTCGTCTATTCCAAGAGGCATTTAAACTGTCTTGTTAAGCTACTGCGACCTGCACGTCTCTTCCAAGGGGCATTTAAACTGTCTTGTTAAGCTAATGCGACCTCCACCGCTCTTCCAATGGGCATTTAAACCATCTTGTTAAGCTACTACGACATGCACCGCTCTTCCAAGGGGCATTTAAACCGTCTTGTTAAGCCTCTGCGACCTGCACGTCTCTTCCAAGTGGCATTTAAACCGTCTTTTTAAGCTGCTGCGTCCTGCATGTCTCTTCCAAGGGTCATTTAAACCATCTTGATAAGCTACTGCGACCTCCACCGCTCTTCCAAGGGGCATTTAAACCATCTTGTTAAGCTACTGCGACCTACACATCTCTTCCAAGGGGCTTTTAAACCGTCTTGTTAAGCTACTGTAACTTGCACGTCTCTTATAAGGGGCATTTAAACCATCTTGTTAAGCTACTGCGACATGCAAGCCTATTCCAAGGGGGCATTTAAACCGTCTTGTTAAGCTACTGCGACCTGCACGTCCCATCCAAGGGGAATTAAATCGTCTTGGTAAGCTACTGCGACCTGCAAGCCTATTCCACGGGGCATTTAAACGTCTTATTCAGCTACTGCAACCTGCACATCTCTTCCATGGGGCATTTAAACTGTCTTCTTAAGCTACTGCGACCTCCACCGCTCTTCCAAGGGGCATTTAAACCATCTTGTTAAGCTACTGCGACCTGCACGTCTCTTCCAAGGGGCATTTAAAATGTCTTTTGTTTAGCTTCTGCCACCTGCACGTCTCTTCTAAGGGGCATTTAAACAGTCTTGTTAAGCTACTGTAAATTCCACCACTTTTCCAAGGGGCATTTAAACCATCTTGTTAAGCTACTGCGACCTGCATGTCTCTTCCAAGGGCATTTAAACAGTCTTGTTAAGCTACTGCGACCTCCACGTCTCTTCCAAGGGGCATTTAAACCGTCTTGTTAAGCTGCTGCGACCTGCATGTCTCTTCCAAGGGGCATTTAAACCGTCTTGTTAAGCTTCAGTGACCTGCACGTCTCTTCTAAGGGGCATTTAAACAGTCTTGTTAAGCTACTGCGACTTGCACGTCTCCTCCAAGGGGCATTTAAACCGTCTTGTTAAGCTACTGCGACCTCCACCGCTCTTCCAAGGGGCATTTAAACCGTCTTCTTAAGCTACTGCGACCTGCATGTCTCTTCCAAGGGGCATTTAAACCGTCTTGTTAAGCTACTGCGACCTCCACCGCTCTTCCAATGGGCATTTAAACCATCTTGTTAAGCTACTGCGACCTGCACGTCTCTTCCAAGGGGCATTTAAACCCTCTTGTTAAGCTACTGCGACCTCCATGTCTCTTCCAAGGGGCATTTAAACCGTCTTGTTAAGCTCCTGCGACCTGCATGTCTCTCCCAAGGGGCATTTAAACCGTCTTGTTAAGCTACTGCGACCTCCATGTCTCTTCCAAGGGGCATTTAAACCGTCTTGTTAAGCTCCTGCGACGTGCATGTCTCTTTCAAGGGGCATTTAAACCGTCTTGTTAAGCTACTGCGACCTCCACCGCTCTTCCAAGGGGCATTTAAACCGTCTTGTTAAGCTACTGCGACTTGCACGTCTCTTTCAAGTGGCATTTAAACCGTCTTGTTAAGCTGCTGCGACCTGCACGTATCTTCCAAGGGGCATTTAAACTGTCTTGTTAAGCTACTGCGACCTCCACCTCTCTTCCAAGGGGCATTTAAACCGTCTTATTAAGCTACTGCGACCTGCACATCTCTTCCAAAGGTCATTTAAACCGTCTTATTAAGCTACTGCGACCTCCACCACTCTTCCAAGGGGCATTTAAACCGTCTTGTTAAGCTACTGCGACCTGCAAGCCTTTTTCAAGGGGCATTTATACCGTCTTGGTAAGCTACTGCGACCTGCAAGCCTATTCCAAGGGGCATTTAAACCCTCTTGTTATGCTGCTGCGACCTGCACGTCTCTTCCAAGGGGGATTTAAACCATCTTTTTAAGCTACTGCGACCTGCATGTCTCTACCAAGGGACATTTAAAACGTCTTTTAAGCTACTGCGACCTGCACTTCTCTTCCAAGGGTTATTTAAACAGTCTTGTTAAGGTGCTGCGACCTGCATGTCTCTTCCAAGGGGCATTTAAACTGTCTTGTTAAGCTACTGCAAACTCCACCGCTCTTCCAAGGGGCATTTAAACTGTCCTGTTAAGCTATACTGCGAGCTACACGTCTCTTCCAAGGGACATTTAAACCGTCTTGTTAAGCTACTGCGACCTGCAAGCCTCTTCCAAGGGGCATATAAACTGTCTTGTTAAGCTACTGCGACCTCCACCGCTCTTCCAAGGGGCATTTAAACCATCTTGTTAAGCTACTGCGACATGCACGTCTCTTCCAAGGGGCATTTAAATCGTCTTGTTAAGCTACTGCGACCTGCACGTCTCTTCCAAGGGGCATTTAAACTGTCTTCTTAAGCTACTGCGACCTCCACCGCTCTTCCAAGGGGCATTTAAACCATCTTGTTAAGCTACTGCGACATGCACGTCTCTTCCAAGGGGCATTTAAACAGTCTTGTTGAGCTTCTGCGACCTGCACGTCTCTTCCAAGGGGCATTTAAACTGTCTTGTTTAGCTTCTGTGACCTGCACGTCTCTTCTAAGGGGCATTTAAACAGTCTTGTTAAGCTACTGCGACTTGCACGTCTCTTCCAAGGGGCATTTAAACCTTATTCTTAAGCTACTGTAACCTCCACCACTTTTCCAAGGGGCATTTAAACCGCCTTGTTAAGCTACTGCGACCTCCACGTCTGTTCCAAGGTTTATTTAAACCGTCTTGTTAAGCTGCTGCGACCTGCATGTCTCTTCTAAGGGGCATTTAAAACGTCTTGTTAAGCTACTGCGACCTCCACCACACTTCCAATGGCCATTTAAACCGTCTTGTTAAGCTTCTGCGACCTGCACGTCTCTTCTAAGGGGCATTTAAACAGTCTTGTTAAGCTACTGCGACCTCCTCCACTCTTCCAAGGGACATTTAAACCATCTTGTTAAGCTGCTGTGACCTTCACGTCTCTTCCAAGGGGCATTTAAACCGTCTTGTTAAGCGTCTGCGACTTGCACGTCTCTTCCAAGGGGCATTTAAACTGTCTTGTTAAGCTACTGCGACCTCCTCCACTCTTCCAAGGGACATTTAAACCGTCTTGTTAAGCTACTGCGACCTGCACGTCTCTTCCAAGTGGCATTTAAACCGTCTTGTTAAGCGTCTGCGACTTGCACGTTTCTTCCAAGGGGCATTTAAATTGTCTTGTTAAGCTACTGCGACCTCCACCTCTCTTCCAGTGGGCATTTAAACCGTCTTGTTAAGCTACTGCGACCTGCACGTCTCTTCCAAGGGGCAATTAAACCGTCTTGTTAAGCTACTGCGGCCTGCAAGTCTCTTCCAAGGCGCATTTAAACCTTCTTTTTAAGCTACTGCGACTTGCGTGTCTCTTCCAAGGGGCATTTAAACTGTCTTGTTAAGCTACTGCGACATGCATGTCTCTTCCAAGGGGCATTTAAACCATCTTGTTAAGCCACTGCTACCTGCACGTCTCTTCCAAGGGGCATTTAAACCATCTTGTTAAGCTGCTGCGACCTGCAAGTCTTTTTCAAGGGGCATTTAAACCGTCTTGTTAAGCTACTGCGACATCCACCGCACTTCCAAGGGTCATTTAAACGGTCTTGTTAAGCTACTGCGGCCTGCACGTCTCTTTCAAGGGGCATTTAAGCTGTCTTCTTAAGCTACTGCGACCTCCACCGCTCTTCCAAGGGGCATTTAAACCGTCTTGTTAAGCTACTGAGACCTGCACGTCTCTTCCAAGGCGCATTTAAACCGTCTTTTTAAGCTACTGCGACTTGCACGTCTCTTCCAAAGGGCATTTAAACCGTTTTGTTAAGCTACTGTAACCTCCACCACTTTTACAAGGGGCATTTAAACAGTCTTGTTAAGCTACTGCTACCTGCACGTCTCTTCCAAGGGGCATTTAAACCATCTTGTTAAGCTACTGCGACCTCCATCGCTCTTCCAAGGGGCATTTAAACCAACTTGTTAAGCTACTGCGACCTGCACGTCTCTTCCAAGGGGCATTTAAACCGTCTTGGTAAGATACTGCGACCTGCAAGCCTCTTCCAAGGGGCATTTAAACCGTCTTTTTAAGCTGCTGCGAACTGCTTGTCTCTTCCAAGGGGCATTTAAACCATCTTTTTAAGCTACTGCGACCTCCACCGCTCTTCCAAGGGGCATTTAAACTGTCTTGTTAAGCTACTGCGACTTGCACGTCTCTTCCAAGGGGCATTTAAACTGTCTTGTTAAGCTACTGCGACCTCCAACGCTCTTCCAAGGGGCATTTAAACCATCTTGCTAAGCTACTGCGACTTGCACGTCTCTTCCATGGGGGATTTAAACTGTCTTGTTAAGCTACTGCGACCTGCACGTCTCTTCAAAGGGGCATTTAAACCGTCTTGTTAAGCTACTGCGACCTGCTCGTCTTTCCCAAGGTGCATTTAAACTATCTTGTTAAGCTTCTGCGACTTGCACGTCGCTTCCATGGCGCATTTAAACCGTTTTTTAAGCTACTGCGACTGGCACGTCTCTTCCAAGGGACATTGAAACCGTCTTGTTAAACTACTGCGACCTGCATGTCTCTACCAAGGGACATTTAAACCGTCTTATTAAGCTATTGCGACCTGCATGTCTCTTCCAAGGGGCATTTAAACAATCTTGTTAAGATGCTGTGACCTGCATGTCTCTTCCAAGGGGCATTTAAACTGTCTTATTAAGCTACTGCGACCTCCAACGCTCTTCCAAGGGGCATTTCATCTGTCTTGTAAAGCTACTGCGACCTCCACCGCACTTCGAAGGGGCATTTAAACCGTCTTGTTAAGCTACTGCGACCTGCACATCTCTTTCAAGGGGCATTTAAACCGTCTACTTACGCTACTGCGACCTCCACCGCTCTTCCAAGGGGCATTTAAACCATCTTGTTAAGCTACTGCGACCTGCACGTCTCTTCCAAGTGGCATTTAAACCGTCTTGTTAAGCTACTGCGACCTGCATGTCTCTTCCAAGGGGCATTGAAACTGTCTTGTTAAGCTACTGCGACCTCCACAACTCTTCCAAGGGGCATTTAAACCGTCTTGTTAAGCTACTGCGACCTGCAAGCCTCTTCGAAGGGGCATTTAAACCGTCTTGGTAAGCTACTGCGAACTGCAAGCCTATTCCAAGGGGCATTTAAACCTTCTTGTTAAGCTGCTGCGACCTGCACTTCTCTTCCAAGGGATATTTAAACAGTCTTGTTAAGGTGCTGCGAACTGCATGTGTCTTCCAAGGGGCATTTAAACTGTCTTGTTAAGCTACTGCGACCTCCACCTCTCTTCCAATTGGCATTTAAACTGTCTTGTTAAGCTACTGCGAACTGCACGTCTCTTCCAAGGGACATTTAAATCGTCTTGGTAAGCTAATGCGACCTGCAAGCCTCTTCCAAGGGGCATTTAAACCGTCTTGTTAATCTACTGCGACCTGCAAGCCTCTTCCAAGGGGCATTTAAACTGTCTTGTTAAGCTACTGCGACCTGCACCTCTCTTCCAAGGGGCATTTAAGTCGTCTTGGTAAGCTACTGCGACCTGCAAGCCTCTTCCAAGGGGCATTTAAACCCTCTTGTTAAGCTACTGCGACCTGCACGTCTCTTCCAAGGGGCATTTAAACAGTCTTTTTAAGCTACTGCGACCTCCACCGCTCTTCCAAGGGGCATTTAAACCATCTTGTTAAGCTACTGCGTCCTGCACGTCTCTTCCAAGGGGCATTTAAACCGTCTTGGTAAGCTACTGCGACCTGCAAGCCTCTTCCAAGGGGCATTTTAACCGTCTTTATAAGCTGCTGCGAACTGCATGTCTCTTCCAAGGGGCATTTAAACCATCTTGTTAAGCTACTGCGACCTCCACCGCTCTTCCAAGGGGCATTTAAACCATCTTGTTAAGCTACTGCGACCTGCACGTCTCTTCCAAGGGGCATTTAAACCGTCTTGTTTAGCTACTGCGACCTGCACTTCTCTTCCAAGGGGCATTTAAACTGTCTTGTTAAGCTACTGCGACCTGCACGTCTCTTCCAAGGGGCATTTAAACCGTCTTGTTAAGCTACTGCGACCTGCACGTCTCTTCCAAGGAGCATTTAAACTGTCTTGTTAAGCTAATGCGACTTGCACGTCTCTTCCAAGGCGCATTTAAACCGTCTTTTTAAGCTTCTGCGACTTGCACGTCTCTTCCAAGGGTCATTTAAACCGTTTTGTTAAGCTACTGCGACCTGCACGTCTCTTCCATGGGGCATTTAAACCATCTTGTTAAGCTACTGCGACCTGCATGTCTCTAGCAAGGGACATTTAAACCGTCTTGTTAAGCGACTGCGACCTGCACGTCTCTTCCAAGGGGCATTTAAACAATCTTGTTAAGCTACTGCGACCTCCACCGCTCTTCCAATGGGCATTTCAACTGTCTTGTTAAGCTACTGCGACCTGCATGTCTCTTCCAAGGGGCATTTAAACCATCTTGTTAAACTACTGCAACCTACATGTCTCTTCCAAGAGGCATTTAAACCTTCTTGTTAAGCTACTGCGGCCTGCACGTCTTTTCCAAGGGGCATTTACACCGTCTTGTTAAGCTACTGCGACCTGCACGTCTTTTCCAAGGGGCATTTACACCGTCTTGTTAAGCTACTGCGACTTGCACGTCTCTTCCAAGGGGCATTTAAACCGTCTTGTTAAGCCTCTGCGACCTGCACGTCTCTTCCAAGTGGCATTTAAACCGTCTTTTTAAGCTGCTGCGTCCTGCATGTCTCTTCCAAGGGTCATTTAAACCATCTTGATAAGCTACTGCGACCTCCACCGCTCTTCCAAGGGGCATTTAAACCATCTTGTTAAGCTACTGCGACCTACACATCTCTTCCAAGGGGCTTTTAAACCGTCTTGTTAAGCTACTGTAACTTGCACGTCTCTTATAAGGGGCATTTAAACCATCTTGTTAAGCTACTGCGACATGCAAGCCTATTCCAAGGGGGCATTTAAACCGTCTTGTTAAGCTACTGCGACCTGCACGTCTCTTCCAAGGGGCATTTAAACCGTCTTGTTAAGCTACTGCGACCTGCACGTCCCATCCAAAGGGAATTAAATCGTCTTGGTAAGCTACTGCGACCTGCAAGCCTATTCCATGGGGCATTTAAACGTCTTCTTAAGCTACTGCGACCTCCACCGCTCTTCCAAGGGGCATTTAAACCATCTTGTTAAGCTACTGCGACCTGCACGTCTCTTCCAAGGGGCATTTAAAATGTCTTTTGTTTAGCTTCTGCCACCTGCACGTCTCTTCTAAGGGGCATTTAAACAGTCTTGTTAAGCTACTGCGACTTGCACATCTCTACCAAGGGGCATTTAAACCGTCTTCTTAAGCTACTGTAAATTCCACCACTTTTCCAAGGGGCATTTAAACCATCTTGTTAAGCTACTGCGACCTGCATGTCTCTTCCAAGTGCATTTAAACAGTCTTGTTAAGCTACTGCGACCTCCACGTCTCTTCCAAGGGGCATTTAAACCGTCTTGTTAAGCTGCTGCGACCTGCATGTCTCTTCCAAGGGGCATTTAAACCGTCTTGTTAAGCTTCAGTGACCTGCACGTCTCTTCTAAGGGGCATTTAAACAGTCTTGTTAAGCTACTGCGACTTGCATGTCTCCTCCAAGGGGCATTTAAACCGTCTTGTTAAGCTACTGCGACCTCCACCGCTCTTCCAAGGGGCATTTAAACCGTCTTCTTAAGCTACTGCGACCTGCATGTCTCTTCCAAGGGGCATTTAAACCGTCTTGTTAAGCTACTGCGACCTCCATGTCTCTTCCAAGGGGCATTTAAACCGTCTTGTTAAGCTCCTGCGACCTGCATGTCTCTTTCAATGGGCATTTAAACAGTCTTGTTAAGCTACTGCGACCTGCACGTCTCTTTCAAGGGGCATTTAAACCGTTTTGTTAAGCTACTGCGACCTCCACCGCTCTTCCAAGGGGCATTTAAACCGTCTTGTTAAGCTACTGCGACTTGCACGTCTCTTTCAAGTGGCATTTAAACCGTCTTGTTAAGCTGCTGCGACCTGCACGTATCTTCCAAGGGGCATTTAAACTGTCTTGTTAAGCTACTGCGACCTCCACCTCTCTTCCAAGGGGCATTTAAACCGTCTTATTAAGCTACTGCGACCTGCACATCTCTTCCAAAGGGCATTTAAACCGTCTTATTAAGCTACTGCGACCTCCACCACTCTTCCAAGGGGCATTTAAACCGTCTTGTTAAGCTACTGCGACCTGCAAGCCTTTTCCAAGGGGCATTTAAACCGTCTTGGTAAGCTACTGCGACCTGCAAGCCTATTCCAAGGGGCATTTAAACCCTCTTGTTATGCTGCTGCGACCTGCACGTCTCTTCCAAGGGGGATTTAAACCATCTTTTTAAGCTACTGCGACCTGCATGTCTCTACCAAGGGACATTTAAAACGTCTTTTAAGCTACTGCGACCTGCACTTCTCTTCCAAGGGGCATTTAAACAGTCTTGTTGAGCTTCTGCGACCTGCACGTCTCTTCCAAGGGGCATTTAAACTGTCTTGTTTAGCTTCTGTGACCTGCACGTCTCTTCTAAGGGGCATTTAAACAGTCTTGTTAAGCTACTGCGACTTGCACGTCTCTTCCAAGGGGCATTTAAACCTTCTTCTTAAGCTACTGTAACCTCCACCACTTTTCCAAGGGGCATTTAAACCGCCTTGTTAAGCTACTGCGACCTCCACGTCTGTTCCAAGGTTTATTTAAACCGTCTTGTTAAGCTGCTGCGACCTGCATGTCTCTTCTAAGGGGCATTTAAAACGTCTTGTTAAGCTACTGCGACCTCCACCACACTTCCAATGGCCATTTAAACCGTCTTGTTAAGCTTCTGCGACCTGCACGTCTCTTCTAAGGGGCATTTAAACAGTCTTGTTAAGCTACTGCGACCTCCTCCACTCTTCCAAGGGACATTTAAACCGTCTTGTTAAGCTGCTGTGACCTTCACGTCTCTTCCAAGGGGCATTTAAACCGTCTTGTTAAGCGTCTGCGACTTGCACGTCTCTTCCAAGGGGCATTTATACTGTCTTGTTAAGCTACTGCGACCTCCTCCACTCTTCCAAGGGACATTTAAACCGTCTTGTTAAGCTACTGCGACCTGCACGTCTCTTCCAAGTGGCATTTAAACCGTCTTGTTAAGCGTCTGCGACTTGCACGTCTCTTCCAAGGGGCATTTAAATTGTCTTGTTAAGCTACTGCGACCTCCACCTCTCTTCCAGTGGGCATTTAAACCGTCTTGTTAAGCTACTGCGACCTGCACGTCTCTTCCAAGGGGCAATTAAACCGTCTTGTTAAGCTACTGCGACCTGCACGTCTCTTCCAAGGCGCATTTAAACCTTCTTTTTAAGCTACTGCGACTTGCGTGTCTCTTCCAAGGGGCATTTAAACTGTCTTGTTAAGCTACTGCGACATGCATGTCTCTTCCAAGGGGCATTTAAACCATCTTGTTAAGCCACTGTTACCTGCACGTCTCTTCCAAGGGGCATTTAAACCATCTTGTTAAGCTGCTGCGACCTGCAAGTCTTTTCCAAGGGGCATTTAAACCGTCTTGTTAAGCTACTGCGACATCCACCGCACTTCCAAGGGTCATTTAAACGGTCTTGTTAAGCTACTGCGGCCTGCACGTCTCTTTCAAGGGGCATTTAAGCTGTCTTCTTAAGCTACTGCGACCTCCACCGCTCTTCCAAGGGGCATTTAAACCGTCATGTTAAGCTACTGAGACCTGCACGTCTCTTCCAAGGCGCATTTAAACCGTCTTTTTAAGCTACTGCGACTTGCACGTCTCTTCCAAGGGGCATTTAAACCGTTTTGTTAAGCTACTGTAACCTCCACCACTTTTACAAGGGGCATTTAAACAGTCTTGTTAAGCTACTGCTACCTGCACGTCTCTTCCAAGGGGCATTTAAACCATCTTGTTAAGCTACTGCGACCTCCATCGCTCTTCCAAGGGGCATTTAAACCAACTTGTTAAGCTACTGCGACCTGCACGTCTCTTCCAAGGGGCATTTAAACCGTCTTGGTAAGATACTGCGACCTGCAAGCCTCTTCCAAGGGGCATTTAAACCGTCTTTTTAAGCTGCTGCGAACTGCTTGTCTCTTCCAAGGGGCATTTAAACCATCTTTTTAAGCTACTGCGACCTCCACCGCTCTTCCAAGGGGCATTTAAACTGTCTTGTTAAGCTACTGCGACCTGCACGTCTCTTCCAAGGGGCATTTAAACTGTCTTGTTAAGCTACTGCGACCTCCAACGCTCTTCCAAGGGGCATTTAAACCATCTTGCTAAGCTACTGCGACTTGCACGTCTCTTCCATGGGGGATTTAAACTGTCTTGTTAAGCTACTGCGACCTGCACGTCTCTTCAAAGGGGCATTTAAATCGTCTTGTTAAGCTACTGCGACCTGCTCGTCTTTCCCAAGGTGCATTTAAACTATCTTGTTAAGCTTCTGCGACTTGCACGTCTCTTCCATGGCGCATTTAAACCGTTTTTTAAGCTACTGCGACTGGCACGTCTCTTCCAAGGGACATTGAAACCGTCTTGTTAAACTACTGCGACCTGCATGTCTCTACCAAGGGACATTTAAACCGTCTTATTAAGCTATTGCGACCTGCATGTCTCTTCCAAGGGGCATTTAAACAATCTTGTTAAGATGCTGTGACCTGCATGTCTCTTCCAAGGGGCATTTAAACTGTCTTATTAAGCTACTGCGACCTCCAACGCTCTTCCAAGGGGCATTTCATCTGTCTTGTAAAGCTACTGCAACCTCCACCGCACTTCGAAGGGGCATTTAAACCGTCTTGTTAAGCTACTGCGACCTGCACATCTCTTTCAAGGGGCATTTAAACTGTCTTCTTACGCTACTGCGACCTCCACCGCTCTTCCAAGGGGCATTTAAACCATCTTGTTAAGCTACTGCGACCTGCACGTCTCTTCCAAGTGGCATTTAAACCGTCTTGTTAAGCTACTGCGACCTGCATGTCTCTTCCAAGGGGCATTGAAACTGTCTTGTTAAGCTACTGCGACCTCCACAACTCTTCCAAGGGGCATTTAAACCGTCTTGTTAAGCTACTGCGACCTGCAAGCCTCTTCGAAGGGGCATTTAAACCGTCTTGGTAAGCTTCTGCGAACTGCAAGCCTATTCCAAGGGGCATTTAAACCTTCTTGTTAAGCTGCTGCGACCTGCACGTCTCTTCCAAGGGGGATTTAAGCCATCTTGTTAAGCTACTGCGACCTGAATGTCTCTACCAAGGGACATTTAAAACATCTTTTAAGCTACTGCGACCTGCACTTCTCTTCCAAGGGATATTTAAACAGTCTTGTTAAGGTGCTGCGACCTGCATGTGTCTTCCAAGGGGCATTTAAACTGTCTTGTTAAGCTACTGCGACCTCCACCTCTCTTCCAAGGGGCATTTAAACTGTCTTGTTAAGCTACTGCGAACTGCACGTCTCTTCCAAGGGACATTTAAATCGTCTTGGTAAGCTAATGCGACCTGCAAGCCTCTTCCAAGGGGCATTTAAACCGTCTTGTTAATCTACTGCGACCTGCAAGCCTCTTCCAAGGGGCATTTAAACTGTCTTGTTAAGCTACTGCGACCTGCACCTCTCTTCCAAGGGGTATTTAAGTCGTCTTGGTAAGCTACTGCGACCTGCAAGCCTCTTCCAAGGGGCATTTAAACCCTCTTGTTAAGCTACTGCGACCTGCACGTCTCTTCCAAGGGGCATTTAAACAGTCTTTTTAAGCTACTGCGACCTCCACCGCTCTTCCAAGGGGCATTTAAACCATCTTGTTAAGCTACTGCGTCCTGCACTTCTCTTCCAAGGGGCATTTAAACCGTCTTGGTAAGCTACTGCGACCTGCAAGCCTCTTCCAAGGGGCATTTTAACCGTCTTTATAAGCTGCTGCGAACTGCATGTCTCTTCCAAGGGGCATTTAAGCCATCTTGTTAAGCTACTGCGACCTCCACCTCTCTTCCAAGGGGCATTTAAACCATCTTGTTAAGCTACTGCGACCTGCACGTCTCTTCCAAGGAGCATTTAAACCGTCTTGTTTAGCTACTGCGACCTGCATTTCTCTTCCAAGGGGCATTTAAACTGTCTTGTTAAGCTACTGCGACCTGCACGTCTCTTCCAAGGGGCATTTAAACCGTCTTGTTAAGCTACTGCGACCTGCACGTCTCTTCCAAGGAGCATTTAAACTGTCTTGTTAAGCTACTGCGACTTGCACGTCTCTTCCAAGGCGCATTTAAACCGTCTTTTTAAGCTTCTGCGACTTGCACGTCTCTTCCAAGGGTCATTTAAACCGTTTTGTTAAGCTACTGCGACCTGCACGTCTCTTCCATGGGGCATTTAAACCATCTTGTTAAGCTACTGCGACCTGCACGTCTCTTCCAAGGGGCATTTAAACAATCTTGTTAAGCTACTGCGACCTCCACCGCTCTTCCAATGGGCATTTCAACTGTCTTGTTAAGCTACTGCGACCTGCATGTCTCTTCCAAGGGGCATTTAAACCATCTTGTTAAACTACTGCAACCTGCATGTCTCTTCCAAGAGGCATTTAAACCTTCTTGTTAAGCTACTGCGGCCTGCACGTCTTTTCCAAGGGGCATTTACACCGTCTTGTTAAGCTACTGCGACCTGCACGTCTTTTCCAAGGGGCATTTACACCGTCTTGTTAAGCTACTGCGACTTGCACGTCTCTTCCAAGGGGCATTTAAACCGTCTTGTTAAGCTACTGCGACCTGCTCGTCTTTCCCAAGGGGCATTTAAACTGTCTTGTTAAGCTACTGCGACTTGCACGTCTCTTCCAAGGCGCATTTAAACCATTTTTTAAGCTACTGCGACTGGCACGTCTCTTCCAAGGGACATTTAAACCGTCTTGTTAAGCTACTGCGACCTGCACGTCTCTTCCATGGGGCATTTAAACCGTCTTGTTAAGCTACTGCGACCTGCATGTCTCTACCAAGGGACATTTAAACCGTCTTGTTAAGCTATTGCGACCTGCACGTCTCTTCCAAGTGGCAGTTAAACAATCTTGTTAAGATGCTGTGACCTGCATTTCTCTTCCAAGGGGCATTTAAACTGTCTTATTAAGCTACTGCGACCTCCAACGCTCTTCCAAGGGGCATTTCATCTGTCTTGTAAAGCTACTGCGACCTCCACCGCACTTCGAAGGGGCATTTAAACATTCTTGTTAAGCTACTGCGACCTCCACCGCTCTTCCAAGGGGCATTTAAATCATCTTGTTAAGCTACTGCGACCTGCACGTCTCTTCCAAGTGGCATTTAAACCGTCTTGTTAAGCTACTGCGACCTGCACTTGTCTTCCAAGGGGCATTTAAACTGTCTTGCTAAGCTACTGCGACCTCCACCTCTCTTCCAAGGGGCATTTAAATCGTCTTATTAAGCTACTGCGACCTGCACATCTCTTCCAAGGGGCATTTAAACCGTCTTATTAAGCTACTGCGAACTGCATGTCTTTTCCAAGGGGCATTGAAACTGTCTTGTTAAGATACTGCGACCTCCACCACTCTTCCAAGGGGCATTTAAACCATCTTGTTAAGCTACTGCGACCTGCAAGCCTCTTCCAAGGGGCATTTAATCCGTCTTGGTAAGCGACTGCGACCTGCAAGCCTATTCCAAGGGGCATTTAAACTCTCTTGTTAAACTGCTGCGACCTGCACGTTTCTTCCAAGGGGGATTTAAGCCATCTTGTTAAGCTACTGCGACCTGCATGTCTCTACCAAGGGACATTTAAAACGTTTTTTAAGCTACTGCGACCTGCACGTCTCTTCCAAGGGATATTTAAACAGTCTTGTTAAGGTGCTGCGACCTGCACGTCTCTTCTAAGGGGCATTTAAACCGTCTTGTTATGCTACTGCGACTTTCACGTCTCTTCCAAGGGGCATTTAAATCGTCTTGTTAAGTTACTGTAACCTCCACCACTTTTCCAAGGGGCATTTAAACTGTTTTGTTAAGATACTGCGACCAGCACGTCTCTTCCAAAGGGCATTTAAAACGCTTTGTTAAGCTACTGCAACCTGCATGTCTTTTCCAAGGTGCATTTAAACCGTCTTGTTAAGCTACTGCGACCTGCATGTCTCTTCCAAGGGGCATTTATACGGTCTTGTTAAGCTGCTGCGGCCTGCATATCTCTTCCAAGGGGCATTTAAACCGTCTTGTTAAGCTACTGCGACCTCCACCGCACTTCCAAGTGGCATTTAAACCATCTTGTTAAGCTACTGCGACCTGCACGTCTCTTCCAAGGGGCATTTAAACCATCTTGTTAAGCTTCTGCGACCTGCACGTCTCTTCCAAGGGGCATTTAAACAGTCTTGTTAAGCTTCTGCGACTTTCACTTCACTTCCAAGGGGCATTTAAATCGTCTTGTTAATCTACTGTAAACTCCACCACTTTTCCAAGGGGCATTTAAACCGTCTTGTTAAGCTACTGCGACCTGCACATCTCTTCCAAGGGGCATTTTAACGGTCTTGTTAAGCTGCTGCGACCTGCATGTTTCTTCCAAGGGGCATTTAAACCGTCTTGTTAAGCTACTGCGACCTCCACCGCACTTCCAAGGGGCATTTAAACCGTCTTGTTAAGCTACTGCGACCATTACGTCACTTCCAAGGGGCATTTAAAGCGTCTTGTTAAGCTAATGCGACCTCCACCGCACTTCCAAAGGGCATTTAAACCGTCTTGTTAAGCTACTTCGACCTCCACCTCTCTTCCAAGGGGCATTTAAACCATCTTGTTAAGCTACTGCGACCTGCACGTCTCTTCCAAGGCGCATTTAAACCGTCTTTTTAAGCTACTGCGACCTGTACGTCTCTTCCAAGGGGCATTTAAACCGTCTTGTTAAGCTACTTCCACCTCCACCTCTCTTCCAAGGGGCATTTAAACCATCTTGTTAAGCTACTGCGACCTGCACGTCTCTTCTAAGGGGCATTTAAACTGTCTTGTTAAGCTACTGCGACTTGCACGTCTCTTCCAACGGACAATTAAAGCGTCTTGTTAAGGCACTGTAACCTCCACCACTTTTCCAAGGGGCATATAAACCATCTTGTTAAGCTACTGCGACCTACCCGTCTCTTCCAAGGGGCATTTAAACTGTCTTGTTAAGCTTCTGTGAACTGCACGTCTCTTCCAAGGGGCATTTAAACTGTCTTGTTAAGCTTCTGTGACCTGCACGTCTCTTCCAAGGGGCATTTAAACTGCATTGTTAAGCTAAGGTGACCTGCACGTCTCTTTCAAGGGATATTTAAACTGTCTTGTTTAGCTTCTGTGTCCTGCACGTCTCTTCTAAGGGGCATTTAAACTGTCTTGTTAAGCTACTGCGACTTGCACGTCTCTTCCAAGGGGCAATTAAACCGTCTTCTAAAGCTACTGTAACCTCCACCACTTTTCCAAGGGGCATATAAACCATCTTGTTAAGCTACTGTGACCTGCACGTCTCTTCCAAGGGGCTTTTAAAACGATTTGTTAAGCTACTGCGACCTGCATGTCTCTTCCAAGGGGCATTTAAACCGTCTTGTTAAGCTACTGCGACCTGCACGTCTCTTCCAAGGGGCATTTAAACCATCTTGTTAAGCTGCTGCGACCTGCGTGTCTCTTCCAACGGGCATTGAAACCGTCTTGTTAAGCTACTGCGACCTCCTCCGCACTTCCAAGGGGCATTTAAACGGTCTTGTTAAGCTACTGCGACCTGCACGTCTCTTCCAAATGGCATTTAAACCATCTTGTTAAGCTACTGCGACATGCACGTCTCTTCCAAGGGGCATTTAAACTGTCTTGTTTATCTACTGCGTCCTCCACATATCTTCCAAGGGGCATTTAAACCGTCTTATTAAGCTACTGCGACCTGCACGTCTCTTCCAAGGGGTATTTAAACCGTCTTGTTCAGCTTCTGCGACCTCCACCGCTCTTCAAATGGACATTTAAACCGTCTTGTTAAGCTACTGCTACCTGCACGGCTCTTCCAAGGGGCATTTAAACCGTATTGGTAAGCTACTGCGACCTGCAAGCCTATTCCAAAGGGCATTTAAACCCTCTTGTTAAGCTACTGCGACCTGCACGTCTCTTCCTAGGGGGATTTAAACCGACTTGTTAAGCTTCTGCGTCCTGCACGTTTCTTCCAAGGGGCATTTAAACAGTCTTGTTAAGCTTCTGCGACCTGCACGTCTCTTCCAAGGGGCATTTAAACTGTCTTTTTAAGATACTGTAACCTACACCACTTTTCCAAGGGGCATTTAAACCGTCTTGGTAAGCTAATGCGGCCTGCAAGCCTATTCCAAGGGGCATTTAAACACTCTTGTTAACTACTGCGACCTGCACGTCTCTTCCAAGGGGGATTTAAACCGTCTTGTTAAGCTACTGCGACCTGCACGTCTCTTCCGAGGGGCATTTAAACCGTCTTGTTAAGCTACTGCGACCTGCTCGTCTCTTCCAAGGGGCATTTAAACCGTCTTGTTAAGCTACTGCGACTTGCACGTCTCTTCCAAGGGGCATTTCAACTGTCTTGTTAAGCTACTGTAACCTCCACCACTTTTCCAAGAGGCATTTAAACTGTCTTGTTAAGCTACTGCGACCTGCATGTCTCTTCCAAGGGGCATTTAAACCATCTTCTTAAGCCACTGCTACCTGCACGTCTCTTCCAAGGGGCATTTAAACCATCTTGTTAAGTTGCTGCGACCTGCATGTCTCTTCCAAGGGGCATTTAAACCGTCTTGTTAAGCCACTGCGACATCCACCGCACTTCCAAGGGGCATTTAAACAGTCTTGTTAAGCTACTGCGACCTGCACGTCTCTTTCAAGGGGCATTTAAACTGTCTTCTTAAGCTACTGCGACCTCCACCGCTCTTCCAAGGGGCATTTAAACCGTCTTGTTAAGCTACTGAGACCTGCACTTCTCTTCCAAGGCGAATTTAAACCGTCTTTTTAAGCTACTACGACTTGCACGTCTCTTCCAAGGGGCATTTAAACCGTCTTGTTAAGCTACTGTAACCTCCACCACTTTTACAAGGGGCATTTAAACCATCTTGTTAAGCTACTGCGACCTCCACCGCTCTTCCAAGGGGCATTTAAACCATCTTGTTAAGCTACTGCGACCTGCACGTCTCTTCCAAGGGGCATTTAAACCGTCTTGGTAAGCTACTGCGACCTGCAAGCCTCTTCCAAGGGGCATTTAAACCATCTTTTTAAGCTGCTGCGAACTGCATGTCTCTTCCAAGGGGCATTTAAACCATCTTTTTAAGCTACTGCGAACTCCACCGCTCTTCCAAGGAGCATTTAAACCATCTTGTTAAGCTACTGCGACCTGCACGTCTCTTCCAAGGGGCATTTAAACCGTCTTGTTAAGCTAATGCGACCTGCTCGTCTTTCCCAAAGGGCATTTAAACTGTCTTGTTAAGCTACTGCGACTTGCACGTCTCTTCCAAGGCGCATTTAAACCGTTTTTTAAGCTATTGCGACTGGCACGTCTCTTCCAAGGGACATTTAAACCGTCTTGTTAAGCTACTGCGACCTGCACGTATCTTCCATGGGGCATTTAAACCATCTTGTTAAGCTACTGTGACCTGCATGTCTCTACCAAGGTACATCTAAACCGTCTTGTTAAGCTATTGCGACCTGCACGTCTCTTCCAAGGGGCATTTAAACAATCTTGTTAAGATGCTGTGACCTGCACATCTCTTCCAAGGGGCATTTAAACCGTCTTATTAAGCTACTGCGAACTGCATGTCTTTTCCAAGGGGCATTGAAACTGTCTTGTTAAGATACTGCGACCTCCACCACTCTTCCAAGGGGCATTTAAACCGTCTTGTTAAGCTACTGCCACCTGAAAGCCTCTTCCAAGGGGCATTTAAACCGTCTTGGTAAGCGACTGCGACCTGCAAGCCTATTCCAAGGGGCATTTAAACTCTCTTGTTAAGCTGCTGCGACCTGCACGTTTCTTCCAAGGGGGATTTAAGCCATCTTGTTAAGCTACTGCGACCTGCATGTCTCTACCAAGGGACATTTAAAACGTTTTTTAAGCTACTGCGACCTGCACGTCTCTTCCAAGGGATATTTAAACAGTCTTGTTAAGGTGCTGCGACCTGCATGTCTCTTCCAAGGGGCATTTAAACTGTCTTGTTAAGCTACTGCGACCTCCACGGCTCTTCCAAGGGGCATATAAACTGTCTTGTTAAGCTACTGCGAGCTGCACGTCTCTTCCAAGGGGCATTTAAATCGTCTTGTTCAGCTTCTGCGACCTCCACCGCTCTTCCAATGGACATTTAAACCGTCTTGTTAAGCTACTGCGACCTGCACGGCTCTTCCAAGGGGCATTTAAACCGTATTGGTAAGCTACTGCGACCTACAAGCCTATTCCAAAGGGCATTTAAACCTTCTTGTTAAGCTACTGCGACCTGCACGTCTCTTCCTAGGGGGATTTAAACCGACTTGTTAAGCTTCTGCGTCCTGCACGTCTCTTCCAAGGGGCATTTAAACAGTCTTGTTAAGCTTCTGCGACCTGCACGTCTCTTCCAAGGGGCATTTAAACTGTCTTTTTAAGATACTGTAACCTACACCACTTTTCCAAGGGGCATTTAAACCGTCTTGGTAAGCTAATGCGGCCTGCAAGCCTATTCCAAGGGGCATTTAAACACTCTTGTTAACTACTGCGACCTGCACGTCTCTTCCAAGGGGGATTTAAACCGTATTGTTAAGCTACTGCGACCTGCACGTCTCTTCCGAGGGGCATTTAAACCGTCTTGTTAAGCTACTGCGACCTGCTCGTCTCTTCCAAGGGGCATTTAAACCGTCTTGTTAAGCTACTGCGACCGGCACGTCTCTTCCAAGGGGCACTTTAACCGTCTTGTTAAGCTACTGCGACCTGCATGTTTCTTCCAAGTGGCATTTAAACTGTCTTGTTAAGCTACTGCGACCTCCACCGCTCTTCCAAGGGGCATTTAAACTGTCTTGTTTAGCTTCTGCCACCTGCATGTCTCTTCCAAGGGGCATTTAAACAGTCTTGTTAAGCTACTGCGACTTGCACGCCTCTTCCAAGGAGCATTTAAACCGTCTTCTTAAGCTACTGTAAATTCCACCACTTTTCCAATGGGCATTTAAACCATCTTATTAAGCTACTGCGACCTGCATGTCTCTTCCAAGGGGCATTTAAACAGTCTTGTTAAGCTACTGCGACCTCCACGTCTCTTCCAAGGGGCATTTAAACCATCTTGTTAAGCTACTGCGACCTGCACATCTCTTCCAAGGGGCATTTAAACCGTCTTTTTAAGCTACTGCGACCTTCACCACTCTTCCAAGGGGCATTTAAACCGTCTTGTTAAGCTACTGCGACCTGCACGTCTCTTCCAAGGGTCAATTAAACTCTCTTTTTAAGCTGCTGCGACCTGCACGTCTCTTCCAAGGGGGATTTAAACCGTCTTGTTAAGCTACTGCGACCTGCACGTCTCTTCCAGGGGGCATTTAAACCGTCTTGTTAAGCTACTGCGACCTGCTCTTCTATTCCAGGGGGCATATAAATCGTCTTGTTAAGCTACTGCGACCTGCACGTCTCTTCCAAGGCGCATTTAAACCGTCTTTTTAAGCTACTGCGACTTGCATGTCTGTTCCAAGGGGCATTTCAACTGTCTTGTTAAGCTACTGTAACCTCCACCACTTTTCCAAGGGGCATTTAAACTGTCTTGTTAAGCTACTGCGACCTGCATGTCTCTTCCAAGGGGCATTTAAACCATCTTCTTAAGCCACTGCTACCTGCACGTCTCTTCCAAGGGGCATTTAAACCATCTTGTTAAGTTGCTGCGACCTACATGTCTCTTCCAAGGGGCATTTAAACCGTCTTGTTAAGCTACTGCGACATCCACCGCACTTCCAAGGGGCATTTAAACAGTCTTGTTAAGCTACTGCGACCTGCACGTCTCTTTCAAGGTTCATTTAAACTGTCTTCTTAAGCTACTGCGACCTCCACCGCTCTTCCAAGGGGCATTTAAACCGTCTTGTTAAGCTACTGAGACCTGCACTTCTCTTCCAAGGCGAATTTAAACCGTCTTTTTAAGCTACTACGACTTGCACGTCTCTTCCAAGGGGCATTTAAACCGTCTTGTTAAGCTACTGTAACCTCCACCACTTTTACAAGGGGCATTTAAACAGTCTTGTTAAGCTACTGCTACCTGCACGTCTATTCCAAGGGGCATTTAAATCATCTCGTTAAGCCACTGCGACCTGCACGTCTCTTCCAAGGGGCATTTAAACCGTCTTTTTAAGCTGCTGCGAACTGCATGTCTCTTCCAAGGGGCATTTAAACCATCTTGTTAAGCTACTGCGACCTCCACCGCTCTTCCAAGGGGCATTTAAACCATCTTGTTAAGCTACTGCGACCTGCACGTCTCTTCCAAGGGGCATTTAAACCGTCTTGGTAAGCTACTGCGACCTGCAAGCCTCTTCCAAGGGGCATTTAAACCATCTTTTTAAGCTGCTGCGAACTGCATGTCTCTTCCAAGGGGCATTTAAACCATCTTTTTAAGCTACTGCGAACTCCACCGCTCTTCCAAGGAGCATTTAAACCATCTTGTTAAGCTACTGCGACCTGCACGTCTCTTCCAAGGGGCATTTAAACCGTCTTGTTAAGCTAATGCGACCTGCTCGTCTTTCCCAAAGGGCATTTAAACTGTCTTGTTAAGCTACTGCGACTTGCACGTCTCTCCCAAGGCGCATTTAAACCGTTTTTTAAGCTACTGCGACTGGCACGTCTCTTCCAAGGGACATTTAAACCGTCTTGTTAAGCTACTGCGACCTGCACGTATCTTCCATGGGGCATTTAAACCATCTTGTTAAGCTACTGTGACCTTCATGTCTCTACCAAGGGACATTTAAACCGTCTTGTTAAGCTATTGCGACCTGCACGTCTCTTCCAAGGGGCATTTAAACAATCTTGTTAAGATGCTGTGACCTGCACATCTCTTCCAAGGGGCATTTAAACCGTCTTATTAAGCTACTGCGAACTGCATGTCTTTTCCAAGGGGCATTGAAACTGTCTTGTTAAGATACTGCGACCTCCACCACTCTTCCAAGGGGCATTTAAACCGTCTTGTTAAGCTACTGCGACCTGCAAGCCTCTTCCAAGGGGCATTTAAACCGCCTTGGTAAGCGACTGCGACCTTCAAGCCTATTCCAAGGGGCATTTAAACTCTCTTGTTAAGCTGCTGCGACCTGCACGTTTCTTCCAAGGGGGATTTAAGCCATCTTGTTAAGCTACTGCGACCTGCATGTCTCTACCAAGGGACATTTAAAACGTTTTTTAAGCTACTGCGACCTGCACGTCTCTTCCAAGGGATATTTAAACAGTCTTGTTAAGGTGCTGCGACCAGCATGTCTCTTCCAAGGGGCATTTAAACTGTCTTGTTAAGCTACTGCGACCTCCACTGCTCTTCCAAGGGGCATATAAACTGTCTTGTTAAGCTACTGCGAGCTGCACGTCTCTTCCAAGGGGCATTTAAATCGTCTTGGTAAGCTACTGCGACCTGCAAGCCTCTTCCAAGGGGCATTTAAACCCTCTTGTTAAGCTACTGCGACCTGCATGTCTCTTCCAAGGGGCATTTAAACTGTCTTTTTAAGCTACTGCGACCTCCACCGCTCTTCCCAGGGGCATTTAAACCATCTTGTTAAGCTTCTGCGACCTGCACGTCTCTTCCAAGGGGCATTTAAACCGTCTTGGTAAGCTACTGCAACATGCAAGCCTCTTCCATGGGGCATTTAAACCGTCTTTATAAGCTGCTGCGAACTGCATGTCTCTTCCAAGGGGCATTTAAACCATCTTGTTAAGCTACTGCGACCTACACCGCTCTTCCAAGGGGCATTTAAACCATCTTGTTAAGCTACTGCAACCTGCACGTCTCTTCCAAGGTGCATTTAAACCGTCTTTTTAAGCTACTGCGACCTGCACGTCTCTTCCAAGGGGCATTTAAACTGTCTTGTTAAGCTACTGCGACCTCCACCGCTCTTCCTAGGGGCATTTAAACCATCTTGTTAAGCTACTGCGACCTGCACGTCTCTTCCAAGGGGGATTTAAACTGTCTTGTTAAACTACTGCGACCTCCGCGTCTCTTCCAAGGGGCATTTAAACCGTCTTGTTAAGCTACTGCGACCTGCTCGTCTCTTCCAAGGGGCATTTAAACCGTCTTGTTAAGCTACTGCGACCTGCACATCTTTTCCAAGGGGCATTTACACCGTCTTGTTAAGCTACTGCGACTTGCACGTCTCTTCCAAGGGGCATTTAAACGGTCTTGTTAAGCTACTGTAACCTCCTCCACTTTTCCCAGGGGCATTCAAACCGTCCTGTTAAGCTACTGCGACCTGCACGTCTCTTCCATGGGGCATTTAAACCGTCTTGTTAAGCTACTGCTACCTGCATGTCTCTACCAAGGGACATTTAAAACAACTTTTAAGCTACTGCGACCTGCACGTCTCTTCCAAGGGGTATTTAAACAGTCTTGTTAAGGTGCTGCGACCTGCATGTCCTTCCAAAGGGCATTTAAACTGTCTTGTTAAGCTACTGTGACCTCCACCGCTCTTCCAAGGGGCATTTAAACTGTCTTGTTAAGCTACTGCGACCTGCAGGTCTCTTCCAAGGGACATTTAAATCGTCTTGGTAAGCTACTGCGGCCTGCAAGCCTCTTCCAAGGGGCATTTAAACAGTCTTGTTAAGCTACTGCAACCTGCACGTCTCTTCCAAGGGGCATTTAACATGTCTTGTTAAGCTACTGCGACCTCCACCACTCTTCCAAGGGGCATTTAAACCGTCTTGTTAAGCTACTGCGACCTGCAAGCCTCTTCCAATGGGCATTTAAACCGTCTTGGTAAGCGACTGCGACCTGCAAGCCTCTTCCAAGGGGCATTTAAACAGTCTTGTTAAGCTACTGCAACCTGCACGTCTCTTCCAAGGGGCATTTAACTTGTCTTGTTAAGCTACTGCGACCTCCACCGCTCTTCCAAGGGGCATTTAAACCATCTTGTTAAGCTACTGCAACCTGCACGTCTCTTCCAAGGGGCATTTAAGCTGTCTTATTAAGCTACTGCGACCTGCACGTCTCTTCTAAGGGGCATTTAAACCGTCTTGTTATACTACTGCGACTTTCACGTCTCTTCCAAGGGGCATTTAAATCGTCTTGTTAAGTTACTGTAACCTCCACCACTTTTCCAAGGGGCATTTAAACCGTTTTGTTAAGATACTGCGACCAGCACGTCTGTTCCAAAGGGCATTTAAAACGCTTTGTTAAGCTACTGCAACCTGCATGTCTCTTCCAAGGGGCATTTATACGGTCTTGTTAAGCTACTGCGACCTGCATGTCTCTTCCAAGGGGCATTTATTCGGTCTTGTTAAGCTGCTGCGGCCTGCATGTCTCTTCCAAGGGGCATTTAAACCGTCTTGTTAAGCTACTGCGACCTCCACCGCACTTCCAAGTGGCATTTAAACCATCTTGTTAAGCTACTGTGACCTGCACGTCTCTTCCAAGGGGCATTTAAACCATCTTGTTAAGCTTCTGCGACCTGCACGTCTCTTCCAAGGGACATTTAAACCGTCTTGTTAAGCTACTGCGACCTGCACGGCTCTTCCAAGGGGCATTTAAACCGTTATTGGTAAGCTACTGCGACCTGCAAGCCTATTCCAAAGGGCATTTAAACCCTCTTGTTAAGCTTCTGCGTCCTGCACGTCTCTTCCAAGGGGCATTTAAACAGTCTTGTTAAGCTTCTGCGACCTGCACGTCTCTTCCAAGGGGCATTTAAACTGTCTTTTTAAGATACTGTAACCTACACCACTTTTCCAAGGGGCATTTAAACCGTCTTGGTAAGATAATGCGGCCTGCAAGCCTATTCCAAGGGGCATTTAAACACTCTTGTTAACTACTGCGACCTGCACGTCTCTTCCAAGGGGGATTTAAACCGTCTTGTTAAGCTACTGCGACCTGCACGTCTCTTCCGAGGGGCATTTAAACCGTCTTGTTAAGCTACTGCGACCTGCTCGTCTCTTCCAAGGGGCATTTAAACCGTCTTGTTAAGCTACTGCGACCTGCACGTCTCTTCCAAGGGGCACCTAAACCGTCTTGTTAAGCTACTGCGACCTGCATGTTTCTTCCAAGTGGCATTTAAACTGTCTTGTTAACCTACTGCGACCTCCACCGCTCTTCCAAGGGGCATTTAAACTGTCTTGTTTAGCTTCTGCCACCTGCATGTCTCTTCCAAGGGGCATTTAAACAATCTTGTTAAGCTACTGCGACTTGCACGCCTCTTCCAAGGAGCATTTAAACCGTCTTCTTAAGCTACTGTAAATTCCACCACTTTTCCAATGGGCATTTAAACCATCTTATTAAGCTACTGCGACCTGCATGTCTCTTCCAAGGGGCATTTAAACAGTCTTGTTAAGCTACTGCGACTTCCACGTCTCTTCCAAGGGGCATTTAAACCATCTTGTTAAGCTACTGCGACCTGCACATCTCTTCCAAGGGGCATTTAAACCGTCTTGTTAAGCTACTGCGACCTGCACGTCTCTTCCAAGGGGCATTTAAACCGTCTTGTTAAGTTGCTGCGACCTGCATGTCTCTTCCAAGGGGCATTTAAACCGTCTTGTTAAGCTACTGCGACATCCACCGCACTTCCAAGGGGCATTTAAACAGTCTTGTTAAGCTACTGCGACCTGCACGTCTCTTTCAAGGGGCATTTAAACTGTCTTCTTAAGCTACTGCGACCTCCACCGCTCTTCCAAGGGGCATTTAAACCGTCTTGTTAAGCTACTGAGACCTGCACTTCTCTTCCAAGGCGAATTTAAACCGTCTTTTTAAGCTACTACGACTTGCACGTCTCTTCCAAGGGGCATTTAAACCGTCTTGTTAAGCTACTGTAACCTCCACCACTATTACAAGGGGCATTTAAACAGTCTTGTTAAGCTACTGCTACCTGCACGTCTATTCCAAGGGGCATTTAAATCATCTTGTTAAGCCACTGCGACCTGCACGTCTCTTCCAAGGGGCATTTAAACCGTCTTTTTAAGCTGCTGCGAACTGCATGTCTCTTCCAAGGGGCATTTAAACCATCTTGTTAAGCTACTGCGACCTCCACCGCTCTTCCAAGGGGCATTTAAACCATCTTGTTAAGCTACTGCGACCTGCACGTCTCTTCCAAGTGGCATTTAAACCGTCTTGGTAAGCTACTGCGACCTGCAAGCCTCTTCCAAGGGGCATTTAAACCATCTTTTTAAGCTGCTGCGAACTGCATGTCTCTTCCAAGGGGCATTTAAACCATCTTTTTAAGCTACTGCGACCTGCACGTCTCTTCCAAGTGGCATTTAAACCGTCTTGTTAAGCTACTGCGACTTGCACGTCTCTTCCAAGGCGCATTTAAACCGTTTTTTAAGCTACTGCGACTGGCACGTCTCTTCCAAGGGACATTTAAACCGTCTTGTTAAGCTACTGCGACCTGCACGTATCTTCCATGGGGCATTTAAACCATCTTGTTAAGCTACTGTGACCTGCATGTCTCTACCAAGGGACATTTAAACCATCTTGTTAAGCTATTGCGACCTGCACGTCTCTTCCAAGGGGCATTTAAACAATCTTGTTAAGATGCTGTGACCTGCATGTCTCTTCCAAGGGGCATTTAAACTGTCTTATTAAGCTACTGCGACCTCCAACGCTCTTCCAAGGGGCATTTCATCTGTCTTGTAAAGCTACTGCGTACTCCACCGCACTTCGAAGGGGCATTTAAACCGTCTTGTTAAGCTACTGCGACCTGCACGTCTCTTTCAAGGGGCATTTAAACCGTCTTGTTAAGCTACTGCGACCTCCACCGCTCATCCAAGGGGCATTTAAACCGTCTTGTTAAGCTACTGCGCCCTGCACGTCTCTTCAAAGTGGCATTTAAACCGACTTGTTAAGCTGCTGCGACCTGCACGTCTCTTCCAAGGGGGATTTAAACCGTCTTGTTAAGCTACTGCGACCTGCACGTCTCTTCCAAGGGGCATTTAAACCGTCTTGTTAAGCTACTGCGACCTGCACGTCTCTTCCAAGGCGCATTTAAACTGTCTTTTTAAGCTACTGCGACTTGCATGTCTGTTCCAAGGGGCATTTAAACTGTCTTGTTAAGCTACTGTAACCTCCACCACTTTTCCAAGGGGCATTTAAACTGTCTTGTTAAGCTACTGCGACCTGCATGTCTCTTCCAAGGAGCATTTAAACCATCTTGTTAAGCCACTGCTACCTGCACGTCTCTTCCAAGGGGCATTTAAACCATCTTGCTAAGTTGCTGCGACCTGCATGTCTCTTCCAAGGGGCATTTAAACCGTCTTGTTAAGCTACTGCGACATCCACCGCACTTCCAAGGGGCATTTAAACGGTCTTGTTAAGCTAATGCAACCTGCACCTCTCTTTCAAGGGACATTTAAACTGTCTTCTTAAGCTACTGCGACCTCCACCGCTCTTCCAAGGGGCGTTTAAACCGTCTTGTTAAGCTACTGCGCCCTGCACGTCTCTTCCAAGTGGCATTTAAACCGTCTTGTTCAGCTACTGCGACCTGCACATCTCTTCCAAGGGGCATTTAAACTGTCTTGTTAAGCTACTGCGACCTCCACCTCTCTTCCAAGGGGCATTTAAACCGTCTTATTAAACTACTGCGACCTGCACATCTCTTCCAAGGGGCATTTAAACCGTCTTATTAAGCTACTGCGAACTGCATGTCTCTTCCAAGGGGCATTGAAACTGTCTTGTTAAGCTACTGCGAACTCCACCACTCTTCCAAGGGGCATTTAAACCGTCTTGTTAAGCTACTGCGACCTGCAAGCCTCTTCCAAGGGGCAATTAAATCGTCTTGGTAAGCTACTTCGACCTGCAAGCCTATTCTAAGGGGCATTTAAACCCTCTTGTTAAGCTGCTGCGACCTGCACGTCTCTTCCAAGGGGGATTTAAGCCATCTTGTTAAGCTACTGCGACCTGCATGTCTCTACCAAGGGACATTTAAAACGTCTTTTAAGCTACTGCGACCTGCATGTCTCTTCCAATGGATATTTAAACTGTCTTGTTAAGCTACTGCGACCTCCACCGCTCTTCCAAGGGGCATTTAAACTGTCTTGTTAAGCTACTGCGAGCTGCACGTCTCTTCCAAGGGACATTTAAACTGTCTTGTTAAGCTACTGCGACCTGCAAGCCTCTTACAAGGGGCATTTAAACTGTCTTGTTAAGCTACTGCGACCTGCACGTCTCTTCCAAGGGGCATTTAAATCATCTTGTTAAGCTACTGCGACCTGCATGTCTCTTCCAAGGGGCATTTAAACTGTTTTTTAAGCTACTGCGTCCTCCACCGCTCTTCCAAGGGGCATTTAAACCATCTTGTTAAGCTACTGCGACCTGCACGTCTCTTCCAAGGGGCATTTAAACCGTCTTGGTAAGCTACTGCGACCTGCAAGCCTCTTCCAAGGGGCATTTAAACCGTCTTTATAAGCTGCTGCAAACTGCATGTCTCTTCCAAGGGGCATTTAAACCATCTTGTTACGCTACTGCGACCTCCACCGCTCTTCCAAAGGGCATTTAAACCATCCTGTTAAGCTACTGCGACCTGCACGTCTCTTCCAAGGGGCATTTAAACCGTCTTGTTAAGCTACTGCGACCTGCACGTCTCTTCCAAGGGGCATTTAAACTGTCTTGTTAAGCTACTGCGACCTCCACCGCTCTTCCAAGGGGCATTTAAACCATCTTGTCATGCTACTGCGACCTGCACGTCTCTTCCAACTGGGATTTAAACTGTCTTGTTAAGCTACTGCGACCTCCACGTCTCTTCCAAGGGGCATTTAAACCATCTTGTTAAGCTACTGCGACCTGCTCGTCTCTTCCAAGGAGCATTTAAACTGTCTTGTTAAGCTACTGCGACTTGCACGTCTCTTCCAAGGCGCATTTAAACCGACTTTTTAAGCTTCTGCGACTTGCACGTCTCTTGCAAGGGTCATTTAAACCGTCTTGTTAAGCTACTGCGACCTGCACGTCTCTTCCATGGGGCATTTAAACTGTCTTGTTAAGCTACTGCGACCTGCATGTCTCTAGCAAGGGACATTTAAACCATCTTGTTAAGCTACTGCGACCTGCATGTCTCTTCCAAGTTGCATTTAAACTGTCTTATTAAGCTAATGCGACTTCCACCGCTCTTCCAAGGGGCATTTCAACTGTCTTGTTAAGCTACTGCGACCTGCACGTCTCTTCCAAGGGGCATTTAAATCGTCTTGGTAAGCTACTGCCTCCTGCAAGCCTCTTCCAAGGGGCATTTAAACCATCTTGTTAAGCTACTGCGGCCTGCATGTCTCTTCCAAGGGGCATTTAAACCGTCTTGTTAAGCTACTGCGACCTGCACGTCTTTTCCAAGGGGCATTTACACCGTCTTGTTAAGCTACTGCGACTTGCACGTCTCTACCAAGGGGCATTTAAACGGTCTTGTTAAGCTACTGTAACCTCCACCACTTTTCCAAGGGGCATTTAAACCGTCTTGTTGAGCTACTGCGACCTGCACGTCTCTTCCAAGGGGCATTTAAACCGGCTTGTTAAGCTACTGCGACCTGCATGTCTCTACCAAGGGACATTTAAAACGTCTTTTAAGCTACTGCGACCTGCACGTCTCTTCCAAGGGGTATTTAAACAGTCTTGTTAAGGTGCTGCGACCTGCATGTCCATCCAAGGGGCATTTAAACTGTCTTGTTAAGCTACTGCGACCTCCACCGCTCTTCCAAGGGGCATTTAAACTGTCTTGTTAAGCTACTGCGACCTGCAGGTCTCTTCCAAGGGACATTTAAATCGTCTTGGTAAGCTACTGCGGCCTGCAAGCCTCTTCCAAGGGGCATTTAAACAGTCTTGTTAAGCTACTGCGACCTCCACCGCTCTTCCAAGGGGCATTTAAACCATCTTGTTAAGCTACTGCTACCTGCACGTCTCTTCCAAGGGGCATTTAAGCTGTCTTATTAAGCTACTGCGACCTGCACCTCTCTTCTAAGGGGCATTTAAACCGTCTTGTTAAGCTACTGCTACCTGCACGTCTATTCCAAGGGGCATTTAAATCATCTTGTTAAGCCACTGCGACCTGCACGTCTCTTCCAAGGGGCATTTAAACCGTCTTTTTAAGCTGCTGCGAACTGCATGTCTCTTCCAAGGGGCATTTAAACCATCTTGTTAAGCTACTGCGACCTCCACCGCTCTTCCAAGGGGCTTTAAACCATCTTGTTAAGCTACTGCGACCTGCACGTCTCTTCCAAGTGGCATTTAAACCGTCTTGGTAAGCTACTGCGACCTGCAAGCCTCTTCCAAGGGGCATTTAAACCATCTTTTTAAGCTGCTGCGAACTGCATGTCTCTTCCAAGGGGCATTTAAACCATCTTTTTAAGCTACTGCGAACTCCACCGCTCTTCCAAGGAGCATTTAAACCATCTTGTTAAGCTACTACGACCTGCACGTCTCTTCCAAGGGGCATTTAAACCGTCTTGTTAAGCTACTGCGACTTGCACGTCTCTTCCAAGGCGCATTTAAACCGTTTTTTAAGCTACTGCGACTGGCACGTCTCTTCCAAGGGACATTTAAACCGTCTTGTTAAGCTACTGCGACCTGCACGTATCTTCCATGGGGCATTTAAACCATCTTGTTAAGCTACTGTGACCTGCATGTCTCTACCAAGGGACATTTAAACCATCTTGTTAAGCTATTGCGACCTGCACGTCTCTTCCAAGGGGCATTTAAACAATCTTGTTAAGATGCTGTTACCTGCATGTCTCTTCCAAGGGGCATTTAAACTGTCTTATTAAGCTACTGCGACCTCCAACGCTCTTCCAAGGGGCATTTCATCTGTCTTGTAAAGCTACTGCGTACTCCACCGCACTTCGAAGGGGCATTTAAACCGTCTTGTTAAGCTACTGCGACCTGCACGTCTCTTTCAAGGGGCATTTAAACCGTCTTGTTAAGCTACTGCGACCTCCACCGCTCATCCAAGGGGCATTTAAACCGTCTTGTTAAGCTACTGCGCCCTGCACGTCTCTTCAAAGTGGCATTTAAACCGACTTGTTAAGCTGCTGCGACCTGCACGTCTCTTCCAAGGGGGATTTAAACCGTCTTGTTAAGCTACTGCGACCTGCACGTCTCTTCCAAGGGGCATTTAAACCGTCTTGTTAAGCTACTGCGACCTGCACGTCTCTTCCAAGGCGCATTTAAACTGTCTTTTTAAGCTACTGCGACTTGCATGTCTGTTCCAAGGGGCATTTAAACTGTCTTGTTAAGCTACTGTAACCTACACCACTTTTCCAAGGGGCATTTAAACTGTCTTGTTAAGCTACTGCGACCTGCATGTCTCTTCCAAGGAGCATTTAAACCATCTTGTTAAGCCACTGCTACCTGCACGTCACTTCCAAGGGGCATTTAAACCATCTTGCTAAGTTGCTGCGACCTGCATGTCTCTTCCAAGGGGCATTTAAACCGTCTTGTTAAGCTACTGCGACATCCACCGCACTTCCAAGGGGCATTTAAACGGTCTTGTTAAGCTAATGCAACCTGCACCTCTCTTTCAAGGGACATTTAAACTGTCTTCTTAAGCTACTGCGACCTCCACCGCTCTTCCAAGGGGCATTTAAACCGTCTTGTTAAGCTACTGCGCCCTGCACGTCTCTTCCAAGTGGCATTTAAACCGTCTTGTTCAGCTACTGCGACCTGCACGTCTCTTCCAAGGGGCATTTAAACTGTCTTGTTAAGCTACTGCGACCTCCACCTCTCTTCCAAGGGGCATTTAAACCGTCTTATTAAACTACTGCGACCTGCACATCTCTTCCAAGGGGCATTTAAACCGTCTTATTAAGCTACTGCGAACTGCATGTCTCTTCCAAGGGGCATTGAAACTGTCTTGTTAAGCTACTGCGACCTCCACCACTCTTCCAAGGGGCATTTAAACCGTCTTGTTAAGCTACTGCGACCTGCAAGCCTCTTCCAAGGGGCAATTAAATCGTCTTGGTAAGCTACTTCGACCTGCAAGCCTATTCTAAGGGGCATTTAAACCCTCTTGTTAAGCTGCTGCGACCTGCACGTCTCTTCCAAGGGGGATTTAAGCCATCTTGTTAAGCTACTGCGACCTGCATGTCTCTACCAAGGGACATTTAAAACGTCTTTTAAGCTACTGCGACCTGCATGTCTCTTCCAATGGATATTTAAACTGTCTTGTTAAGCTACTGCGACCTCCACCGCTCTTCCAAGGGGCATTTAAACTGTCTTGTTAAGCTACTGCGAGCTGCACGTCTCTTCCAAGGGACATTTAAACTGTCTTGTTAAGCTACTGCGACCTGCAAGCCTCTTACAAGGGGCATTTAAACTGTCTTGTTAAGCTACTGCGACCTGCACGTCTCTTCCAAGGGGCATTTAAATCATCTTGTTAAGCTACTGCGACCTGCATGTCTCTTCCAAGGGGCATTTAAACTGTTTTTTAAGCTACTGCGTCCTCCACCGCTCTTCCAAGGGGCATTTAAACCATCTTGTTAAGCTACTGCGACCTGCACGTCTCTTCCAAGGGGCATTTAAACCGTCTTGGTAAGCTACTGCGACCTGCAAGCCTCTTCCAAGGGGCATTTAAACCGTCTTTATAAGCTGCTGCAAACTGCATGTCTCTTCCAAGGGGCATTTAAACCATCTTGTTACGCTACTGCGACCTCCACCGCTCTTCCAAGGGGCATTTAAACCATCCTGTTAAGCTACTGCGACCTGCACGTCTCTTCCAAGGGGCATTTAAACCGTCTTGTTAAGCTACTGCGACCTGCACGTCTCTTCCAAGGGGCATTTAAACTGTCTTGTTAAGCTACTGCGACCTCCACCGCTCTTCCAAGGGGCATTTAAACCATCTTGTTAAGCTACTGCGACCTGCACGTCTCTTCCAACTGGGATTTAAACTGTCTTGTTAAGCTACTGCGACCTCCACGTCTCTTCCAAGGGGCATTTAAACCATCTTGTTAAGCTACTGCGTCCTGCTCGTCTCTTCCAAGGAGCATTTAAACTGTCTTGTTAAGCTACTGCGACTTGCACGTCTCTTCCAAGGCGCATTTAAACCGACTTTTTAAGCTTCTGCGACTTGCACGTCTCTTCCAAGGGTCATTTAAACCGTCTTGTTAAGCTACTGCGACCTGCACGTCTCTTCCATGGGGCATTTAAACTGTCTTGTTAAGCTACTGCGACCTGCATGTCTCTAGCAAGGGACATTTAAACCATCTTGTTAAGCTACTGCGACCTGCATGTCTCTTCCAAGTTGCATTTAAACTGTCTTATTAAGCTAATGCGACCTCCACCGCTCTTCCAAGGGGCATTTCAACTGTCTTGTTAAGCTACTGCGACCTGCACGTCTCTTCCAAGGGGCATTTAAATCGTCTTGGTAAGCTACTGCCTCCTGCAAGCCTCTTCCAAGGGGCATTTAAACCATCTTGTTAAGCTACTGCGGCCTGCATGTCTCTTCCAAGGGGCATTTAAACCGTCTTGTTAAGCTACTGCGACCTGCACGTCTTTTCCAAGGGGCATTTACACCGTCTTGTTAAGCTACTGCGACTTGCACGTCTCTACCAAGGGGCATTTAAACGGTCTTGTTAAGCTACTGTAACCTCCACCACTTTTCCAAGGGGCATTTAAACCGTCTTGTTGAGCTACTGCGACCTGCACGTCTCTTCCAAGGGGCATTTAAACCGGCTTGTTAAGCTACTGCGACCTGCATGTCTCTACCAAGGGACATTTAAAACGTCTTTTAAGCTACTGCGACCTGCACGTCTCTTCCAAGGGGTATTTAAACAGTCTTGTTAAGGTGCTGCGACCTGCATGTCCATCCAAGGGGCATTTAAACTGTCTTGTTAAGCTACTGCGACCTCCACCGCTCTTCCAAGGGGCATTTAAACTGTCTTGTTAAGCTACTGCGACCTGCAGGTCTCTTCCAAGGGACATTTAAATCGTCTTGGTAAGCTACTGCGGCCTGCAAGCCTCTTCCAAGGGGCATTTAAACAGTCTTGTTAAGCTACTGCGACCTCCACCGCTCTTCCAAGGGGCATTTAAACCATCTTGTTAAGCTACTGCTACCTGCACGTCTCTTCCAAGGGGCATTTAAGCTGTCTTATTAAGCTACTGCGACCTGCACCTCTCTTCTAAGGGGCATTTAAACCGTCTTGTTATGCTACTGCGACTTTCACGTCTCTTCCAAGGGGCATTTAAATCGTCTGGCTAAGCTACTGTAACCTCCACCACTTTTCCAAGGGGCATTTAAACCGTCTTGTTAAGCTACTGCGACCAGCACGTCTCTTCCAAAGGGCATTTAAAACGCTTTGTTAAGCTACTGCGACCTGCATGTCTTTTCCAAGGTGCATTTAAACCGTCTTGTTAAGCTACTGCGACCTGCACTTCTCTTCCAAGGGGCATTTATACGGTCTTGTTAACCTGCTGCGGCCTGCGTGTCTCTTCCAAGGGGCATTTAAACCATCTTGTTAAGCTACTGCGACCTGCACGTCTCTTCCAAGGGGCATTTAAACCATCTTGTTAAGCTTCTGCGACCTGCACGTCTCTTCTAAGGGGCATTTAAACAGTCTTGTTAAGCTTCTGCGAATTTCACTATTCTTCCAAGGGGCATTTAAACCGTCTTGTTAATCTACTGTAACACCTCCACCACTTTTCCAAGGGGCATTTAAACCGTCTTGTTAAGCTACTGCGACCTGCACATCTCTTCCAATGGGCATTTTAACGGTCTTGTTAAGCTGCTGCGACCTGCATGTTTCTTCCAAGGGGCATTTAAATCGTCTTGTTAAGCTACTGCGACCATCACGTCTCTTCCAAGGGGCATTTAAACTGTCTTGTTAAGCTACTGCGACCTCCACCGCTCTTCCAAGTAGCATTTAAACCATCTTATTAAGCTACTGCGACCTGCATGTCTCTTCCAAGGGGCATTTAAACCATCATGTTAAGCTGCTGCGACCTGCGTGTCTCTTCCAAGGGACATTGAAACCGTCTTGTTAAGCTACTGCGACCTCCTCCCCACTTCCAAGGGGCATTTAAACTGTCTTGTTAAGCTACTGCGACCTGCACGTCTCTTCCAAGTGGCATTTAAACCATCTTGTTAAGCTACTGCGACATGCACGTCTCTTCCAAGGGGCATTTAAACTATTTTGTTTTTCTACTGCGACCTCCACCTATCTTCCAAGGGGCATTTAAACCGTCTTAATAAGCTACTGCGACCTGCACATCTCTTCCAAGGGGCATTTAAACAGTCTTGTTAAACTTCTGTGACCTGCATGTCTCTTCCAAGGGATATTTAAACAGTCTTGTTAAGGTGCTGCGACCTGCATGGCTCTTCCAAGGGGCATTTAAACTGTCTTGTTAAGCTACTGCGACCTCCACCGCTCTTCCAAGGGGCATATAAACTGTCTTGTTAAGCTACTGCGAGCTGCACGTCTCTTCCAAGGGACATTTAAATTGTCTTGGTAAGCTACTGCGACCTGCAAGCCTCTTCCAAGGGGCATTTAAACTGTCTTGTTAAGCTACTGCGACCTGCACGTCTCTTCCAAGGCGCATTTAAATCGTCTTGGTAAGCTACTGCGACCTGCAAGCCTCTTCCAAGGGGCATTTAAACCCTCTTGTTAAGCTACTGCGACCTGAATGTCTCTTCCAAGGGGCATTTAAACTGTCTTTTTAAGCTACTGCGACCTCCACCGCTCTTCCAAGGGGCATTTAAACCATCTTGTTAAGCTTCTGCGACCTGCACGTCTCTTCCAAGGGGCATTTAAACCGTCTTGGTAAGCTACTGCGACATGCAAGCCTCTTCCAAGGGGCATTTAAACCGTCTTTATAAGCTGCTGCGAACTGCATGTCTCTTCCAAGGGGCATTTAAACCATCTTGTGAAGTTACTGCGACCTACACAGCTCTTCCAAGGGGCATTTAAACCATCTTGTTAAGCTACTGCGACCTGCACGTCTCTTCCAAGGTGCATTTAAACCGTCTTTTTAAGCTACTGCGACCTGCATGTCTCTTCCAAGGGGCATTTAAACTGTCTTGTTAAGCTACTGCGACCTCCACCGCTCTTCCTAGGGGCATTTAAACCATCTTGTTAAGCTACTGCGACCTGCACGTCTCTTCCAAGGGAGATTTAAACTGTCTTGTTAAGCTACTGCGACCTCCACGTCTCTTCCAAGGGGCATTTAAACCGTCTTGTTAAGCTACTGCGACTTGCACGTCTCTTCCAAGGCGCATTTAAACCGTCTTTTTAAGCTACTGCGACTTGCACGTCTCTTCAAAGGGTCATTTAAACTGTCTTGTTAAGCTACTGCGACCTGCACGTCTCTTCCATGGGGCATTTAAACCGTCTTTTTAAGCTACTGCGACCTTCATGTCTCTAGCAAGGGAGATTTAAACCGTCTTGTTAAGCTACTGCGACCTGCACGTCTCTTCCAAGGGGCATTTAAACTGTCTTATTAAGCTACTGCGACCTCCACCGCTCTTCCAAGGGGCATTTCAACTGTCTTGTTAAGCTACTGCGACCTGCACGTCTCTTCCAAGGGGCATTTAAATCGTCTTGGTAAGCTACTGCATCCTGCAAGCCTCTTCCAAGGGGCATTTAAACTATCTTGTTAAGCTACTGCGGCCTGCACGTCTCTTCCAAGGGGCATTTAAACCGTCTTGTTAAGCTACTGCGACCTGCACGTCTTTTCCAAGGGGCATTTACACCGTCTTGTTAAGCTACTGCGACTTGCACGTCTCTTCCAAGGGGCATTTAAACGGTCTTGTTAAGCTACTGTAACCTCCACCACTTTTCCAAGGGGCATTTTAACCGTCTTGTTAAGCTTCTGCGACCTGCACGTCTCTTCCATGGGGCATTTAAACCGTCTTGTTAAGCTACTGCGACCTGCATGTCTCTACCAAGGGACATTTAAAACGTTTTTTAAGCTACTGCGACCTGCACGTCTCTTCCAAGGGGGATTTAAACAGTCTTGTTAAGGTGCTGCGACCTGCATGTCCTTCCAAAGGGCATTTAAACTGTCTTGTTAAGCTACTGTGACCTCCACCGCTCTTCCAAGGGGCATTTAAACTGTCTTGTTAAGCTACTGTGACCTCCAGGTCTCTTCCAAGGGACATTTAAATCGTCTTGGTAAGCTACTGCGGCCTGCAAGCCTCTTCCAAGGGGCATTTAAACAGTCTTGTTAAGCTACTGCAACCTGCACGTCTCTTCCAAGGGACATTTAACATGTCTTGTTAAACTACTGCGACCTCCACCGCTCTTCCAAGGGGCATTTAAACCATCTTGTTAAGCTACTGCAACCTGCACGTCTCTTCCAAGGGGCATTTAAACCGTCTTGTTATGCTACTGCGACTTTCACGTCTCTTCCAAGGGGCATTTAAATCGTCTTGTTAAGTTACTGTAACCTCCACCACTTTTCCAAGGGGCATTTAAACCGTCTTGTTAAGCTACTGCGACCAGCACGTCTCTTCCAAAGGGCATTTAAAACGCTTTGTTAAGCTACTGCGACCTGCATGTCTTTTCCAAGGTGCATTTAAACCGTCTTGTTAAGCTACTGCGACCTGCACGTCTCTTCCAAGGGGCATTTATACGGTCTTGTTAAGCTGCTGCGGCCTGCATGTCTCTTCCAAGGGGCATTTAAACCGTCTTGTTAAGCTACTGCGACCTCCACCGCACTTCCAAGTGGCATTTAAACCATCTTGTTAAGCTACTGCGACCTGCACGTCTCTTCCAAGGGACATTTAAACCATTTTGTTAAGCTTCTGCGACCTGCACGTCTCTTCTAAGGGGCATTTAAACAGTCTTGTTAAGCTTCTGTGACTTTCACTTCACTTCCAAGGGGCATTTAAACGGTCTTGTTAATCTACTGTAACCTCCACCACTTTTCCAAGGGGCATTTAAACAGTCTTGTTAAGCTTCTGTGACCTGCATGTCTCTTCCAAGGGATATTTAAACAGTCTTGTTAAGGTGCTGCGACCTGCATGGCTCTTCCAAGGGGCATTTAAACTGTCTTGTTAAGCTACTGCGAGCTGCACTTCTCTTCCAAGGGACATTTAAATCGTCTTGGTAAGCTACTGCGACCTGCAAGCCTCTTCCAAGGGGCATTTAAACTGTCTTGTTAAGCTACTGCGAGCTGCACTTCTCTTCCAAGGGACATTTAAATCGTCTTGGTAAGCTACTGCGACCTGCAAGCCTCTTCCAAGGGGCATTTAAACAGTCTTGTTAAGCTACTGCGACCTCCACCGCTCTTCCAAGGGGCATTTAAACCATCTTGTTAAGCTACTGCTACCTGCACGTCTCTTCCAAGGGGCATTTAAGCTGTCTTATTAAGCTACTGCGACCTGCACCTCTCTTCTAAGGGGCATTTAAACCGTCTTGTTATGCTACTGCGACTTTCACGTCTCTTCCAAGGGGCATTTAAATCGTCTGGCTAAGCTACTGTAACCTCCACCACTTTTCCAAGGGGCATTTAAACCGTCTTGTTAAGCTACTGCGACCAGCACGTCTCTTCCAAAGGGCATTTAAAACGCTTTGTTAAGCTACTGCGACCTGCATGTCTTTTCCAAGGTGCATTTAAACCGTCTTGTTAAGCTACTGCGACCTGCACTTCTCTTCCAAGGGGCATTTATACGGTCTTGTTAACCTGCTGCGGCCTGCGTGTCTCTTCCAAGGGGCATTTAAACCATCTTGTTAAGCTACTGCGACCTGCACGTCTCTTCCAAGGGGCATTTAAACCATCTTGTTAAGCTTCTGCGACCTGCACGTCTCTTCTAAGGGGCATTTAAACAGTCTTGTTAAGCTTCTGCGAATTTCACTATTCTTCCAAGGGGCATTTAAACCGTCTTGTTAATCTACTGTAACACCTCCACCACTTTTCCAAGGGGCATTTAAACCGTCTTGTTAAGCTACTGCGACCTGCACATCTCTTCCAATGGGCATTTTAACGGTCTTGTTAAGCTGCTGCGACCTGCATGTTTCTTCCAAGGGGCATTTAAATCGTCTTGTTAAGCTACTGCGACCATCACGTCTCTTCCAAGGGGCATTTAAACTGTCTTGTTAAGCTACTGCGACCTCCACCGCTCTTCCAAGTAGCATTTAAACCATCTTATTAAGCTACTGCGACCTGCACGTCTCTTCCAAGGGGCATTTAAACCATCATGTTAAGCTGCTGCGACCTGCGTGTCTCTTCCAAGGGACATTGAAACCGTCTTGTTAAGCTACTGCGACCATCACGTCTCTTCCAAGGGGCATTTAAACTGTCTTGTTAAGCTACTGCGACCTCCACCGCTCTTCCAAGTAGCATTTAAACCATCTTATTAAGCTACTGCGACCTGCACGTCTCTTCCAAGGGGCATTTAAACCATCATGTTAAGCTGCTGCGACCTGCGTGTCTCTTCCAAGGGACATTGAAACCGTCTTGTTAAGCTACTGCGACCTCCTCCCCACTTCCAAGGGGCATTTAAACTGTCTTGTTAAGCTACTGCGACCTGCACGTCTCTTCCAAGTGGCATTTAAACCATCTTGTTAAGCTACTGCGACATGCACGTCTCTTCCAAGGGGCATTTAAACTATTTTGTTTTTCTACTGCGACCTCCACCTATCTTCCAAGGGGCATTTAAACCGTCTTAATAAGCTACTGCGACCTGCACATCTCTTCCAAGGGGCATTTAAACAGTCTTGTTAAACTTCTGTGACCTGCATGTCTCTTCCAAGGGATATTTAAACAGTCTTGTTAAGGTGCTGCGACCTGCATGGCTCTTCCAAGGGGCATTTAAACTGTCTTGTTAAGCTACTGCGACCTCCACCGCTCTTCCAAGGGGCATATAAACTGTCTTGTTAAGCTACTGCGAGCTGCACGTCTCTTCCAAGGGACATTTAAATTGTCTTGGTAAGCTACTGCGACCTGCAAGCCTCTTCCAAGGGGCATTTAAACTGTCTTGTTAAGCTACTGCGACCTGCACGTCTCTTCCAAGGCGCATTTAAATCGTCTTGGTAAGCTACTGCGACCTGCAAGCCTCTTCCAAGGGGCATTTAAACCCTCTTGTTAAGCTACTGCGACCTGAATGTCTCTTCCAAGGGGCATTTAAACTGTCTTTTTAAGCTACTGCGACCTCCACCGCTCTTCCAAGGGGCATTTAAACCATCTTGTTAAGCTTCTGCGACCTGCACGTCTCTTCCAAGGGGCATTTAAACCGTCTTGGTAAGCTACTGCGACATGCAAGCCTCTTCCAAGGGGCATTTAAACCGTCTTTATAAGCTGCTGCGAACTGCATGTCTCTTCCAAGGGGCATTTAAACCATCTTGTGAAGTTACTGCGACCTACACAGCTCTTCCAAGGGGCATTTAAACCATCTTGTTAAGCTACTGCGACCTGCACGTCTCTTCCAAGGTGCATTTAAACCGTCTTTTTAAGCTACTGCGACCTGCATGTCTCTTCCAAGGGGCATTTAAACTGTCTTGTTAAGCTACTGCGACCTCCACCGCTCTTCCTAGGGGCATTTAAACCATCTTGTTAAGCTACTGCGACCTGCACGTCTCTTCCAAGGGAGATTTAAACTGTCTTGTTAAGCTACTGCGACCTCCACGTCTCTTCCAAGGGGCATTTAAACCGTCTTGTTAAGCTACTGCGACTTGCACGTCTCTTCCAAGGCGCATTTAAACCGTCTTTTTAAGCTACTGCGACTTGCACGTCTCTTCAAAGGGTCATTTAAACTGTCTTGTTAAGCTACTGCGACCTGCACGTCTCTTCCATGGGGCATTTAAACCGTCTTTTTAAGCTACTGCGACCTTCATGTCTCTAGCAAGGGAGATTTAAACCGTCTTGTTAAGCTACTGCGACCTGCACGTCTCTTCCAAGGGGCATTTAAACTGTCTTATTAAGCTACTGCGACCTCCACCGCTCTTCCAAGGGGCATTTCAACTGTCTTGTTAAGCTACTGCGACCTGCACGTCTCTTCCAAGGGGCATTTAAATCGTCTTGGTAAGCTACTGCATCCTGCAAGCCTCTTCCAAGGGGCATTTAAACTATCTTGTTAAGCTACTGCGGCCTGCACGTCTCTTCCAAGGGGCATTTAAACCGTCTTGTTAAGCTACTGCGACCTGCACGTCTTTTCCAAGGGGCATTTACACCGTCTTGTTAAGCTACTGCGACTTGCACGTCTCTTCCAAGGGGCATTTAAACGGTCTTGTTAAGCTACTGTAACCTCCACCACTTTTCCAAGGGGCATTTTAACCGTCTTGTTAAGCTTCTGCGACCTGCACGTCTCTTCCATGGGGCATTTAAACCGTCTTGTTAAGCTACTGCGACCTGCATGTCTCTACCAAGGGACATTTAAAACGTTTTTTAAGCTACTGCGACCTGCACGTCTCTTCCAAGGGGGATTTAAACAGTCTTGTTAAGGTGCTGCGACCTGCATGTCCTTCCAAAGGGCATTTAAACTGTCTTGTTAAGCTACTGTGACCTCCACCGCTCTTCCAAGGGGCATTTAAACTGTCTTGTTAAGCTACTGTGACCTCCAGGTCTCTTCCAAGGGACATTTAAATCGTCTTGGTAAGCTACTGCGGCCTGCAAGCCTCTTCCAAGGGGCATTTAAACAGTCTTGTTAAGCTACTGCAACCTGCACGTCTCTTCCAAGGGACATTTAACATGTCTTGTTAAACTACTGCGACCTCCACCGCTCTTCCAAGGGGCATTTAAACCATCTTGTTAAGCTACTGCAACCTGCACGTCTCTTCCAAGGGGCATTTAAACCGTCTTGTTATGCTACTGCGACTTTCACGTCTCTTCCAAGGGGCATTTAAATCGTCTTGTTAAGTTACTGTAACCTCCACCACTTTTCCAAGGGGCATTTAAACCGTCTTGTTAAGCTACTGCGACCAGCACGTCTCTTCCAAAGGGCATTTAAAACGCTTTGTTAAGCTACTGCGACCTGCATGTCTTTTCCAAGGTGCATTTAAACCGTCTTGTTAAGCTACTGCGACCTGCACGTCTCTTCCAAGGGGCATTTATACGGTCTTGTTAAGCTGCTGCGGCCTGCATGTCTCTTCCAAGGGGCATTTAAACCGTCTTGTTAAGCTACTGCGACCTCCACCGCACTTCCAAGTGGCATTTAAACCATCTTGTTAAGCTACTGCGACCTGCACGTCTCTTCCAAGGGACATTTAAACCATTTTGTTAAGCTTCTGCGACCTGCACGTCTCTTCTAAGGGGCATTTAAACAGTCTTGTTAAGCTTCTGTGACTTTCACTTCACTTCCAAGGGGCATTTAAACGGTCTTGTTAATCTACTGTAACCTCCACCACTTTTCCAAGGGGCATTTAAACAGTCTTGTTAAGCTTCTGTGACCTGCATGTCTCTTCCAAGGGATATTTAAACAGTCTTGTTAAGGTGCTGCGACCTGCATGGCTCTTCCAAGGGGCATTTAAACTGTCTTGTTAAGCTACTGCGAGCTGCACTTCTCTTCCAAGGGACATTTAAATCGTCTTGGTAAGCTACTGCGACCTGCAAGCCTCTTCCAAGGGGCATTTAAACTGTCTTGTTAAGCTACTGCGACCTGCACGTCTCTTCCAAGGCGCATTTAAATCGTCTTGGTAAGCTACTGTGACCTGCAAGCCTCTTCCAAGGGGCATTTAAACCCTCTTGTTAAGCTACTGCGACCTGAATGTCTCTTCCAAGGGGCATTTAAACTGTCTTTTTAAGCTACTGCGACCTCCACCGCTCTTCCAAGGGGCATTTAAACCATCTTGTTAAGCTTCTGCGACCTGCACGTCTCTTTCAAGGGGCATTTAAACCGTCTTGGTAAGCTACTGCGACATTCAAGCCTCTTCCAAGGGGCATTTAAACCGTCTTTATAAGCTGCTGCGAACTGCATGTCTCTTCCAAGGGGCATTTAAACCATCTTGTGAAGCTACTGCGACCTACACCGCTCTTCCAAGGGGCATTTAAACCATCTTGTTAAGCTACTGCGACCTGCAAGTCTCTTCCAAGGTGCATTTAAACCGTCTTTTTAAGCTACTGCGACCTGCATGTCTCTTCCAAGGGGCATTTAAACTGTCTTGTTAAGCTACTGCGACCTCCACCGCTCTTCCTAGGGGCATTTAAACCATCTTGTTAAGCTACTGCGACCTGCACGTCTCTTCCAAGGGGGATTTAAACTGTCTTGTTAAGCTACTGCGACCTCCACGTCTCTTCCAAGGGGCATTTAAACCGTCTTGTTAAGGTACTGCGACCTGCTCGTCTCTTCCAAGGAGCATTTAAACTGTCTTGTTAAGCTACTGCGACTTGCACGTCTCTTCCAAGGCGCATTTAAACCGTCTTTTTAAGCTACTGCGACTTGCACGTCTCTTCAAAGGGTCATTTAAACTGTCTTGTTAAGCTACTGCGACCTGCACGTCTCTTCCATGGGGCATTTAAACCGTCTTTTTAAGCTACTGCGACCTTCATGTCTCTAGCAAGGGAGATTTAAACCGTCTTGTTAAGCTACTGCGACCTGCACGTCTCTTCCAAGGGGCATTTAAACTGTCTTATTAAGCTACTGCGACCTCCACCGCTCTTCCAAGGGGCATTTCAACTGTCTTGTTAAGCTACTGCGACCTGCACGTCTCTTCCAAGGGGCATTTAAATCGTCTTGGTAAGCTACTGCTTCCTGCAAGCCTCTTCCAAGGGGCATTTAAACTATCTTGTTAAGCTACTGCGGCCTGCACGTCTCTTCCAAGGGGCATTTCAACCGTCTTGTTAAGCTACTGCGACCTGCACGTCTTTTCCAAGGGGCATTTACACCGTCTTGTTAAGCTACTGCGACTTGCACGTCTCTTCCAAGGGGCATTTAAACGGTCTTGTTAAGCTACTGTAACCTCCACCACTTTTCCAAGGGGCATTTAAACCGTCTTGTTAAGCTACTGCGACCTGCACGTCTCTTCCATGGGGCATTTAAACCGTCTTGTTAAGCTACTGCGACCTGCATGTCTCTACCAAGGGACATTTAAAACGTTTTTTAAGCTACTGCGACCTGCACGTCTCTTCCAAGGGGGATTTAAACAGTCTTGTTAAGGTGCTGCGACCTGCATGTCCTTCCAAAGGGCATTTAAACTGTCTTGTTAAGCTACTGTGACCTCCACCGCTCTTCCAAGGGGCATTTAAACTGTCTTGTTAAGCTACTGTGACCTCCAGGTCTCTTCCAAGGGACATTTAAATCGTCTTGGTAAGCTACTGCGGCCTGCAAGCCTCTTCCAAGGGGCATTTAAACAATCTTGTTAAGCTACTGCAACCTGCACGTCTCTTCCAAGGGACATTTAACATGTCTTGTTAAGCTACTGCGACCTCCACCGCTCTTCCAAGGGGCATTTAAACCATCTTGTTAAGCTACTGCAACCTGCACGTCTCTTCCAAGGGGCATTTAAACCGTCTTGTTATGCTACTGCGACTTTCACTTCTCTTCCAAGGGGCATTTAAATCGTCTTGTTAAGTTACTGTAACCTCCACCACTTTTCCAAGGGGCATTTAAACCGTCTTGTTAAGCTACTGCGACCAGCACGTCTCTTCCAAAGGGCATTTAAAACGCTTTGTTAAGCTACTGCGACCTGCATGTCTTTTCCAAGGTGCATTTAAACCATCTTGTTAAGCTACTGCGACCTGCACGTCTCTTCCAAGGGGCATTTATACGGTCTTGTTAAGCTGCTGCGGCCTGCATGTCTCTTCCAAGGGGCATTTAAACCGTCTTGTTAAGCTACTGCGACCTCCACCGCACTTCCAAGTGGCATTTAAACCATCTTGTTAAGCTACTGCGACCTGCACGTCTCTTCCAAGGGGCATTTAAACCATTTTGTTAAGCTTCTGCGACCTGCACGTCTCTTCTAAGGGGCATTTAAACAGTCTTGTTAAGCTTCTGTGACTTTCACTTCACTTCCAAGGGGCATTTAAACGGTCTTGTTAATCTACTGTAACCTCCACCACTTTTCCAAGGGGCATTTAAACCGTCTTGTTAAGCTACTGCGACCTGCACATCTCTTCCAAGGGGCATTTTAACGGTCTTGTTAAGCTGCTGCGACCTGCATGTTTCTTCCAAGGGGCATTTAAACCGTCTTGTTAAGCTACTGCGACCTCCACCGCACTTCCAAGGGGCATTTAAACCGTCTTTTTAAACTACTGCGACCATTACGTCACTTCCAAGGGGCATTTAAAGCGTCTTGTTAAGCTACTTCGACCTCCACCTCTCTTCTAAGGGGCATTTAAACCATCTTTTTAAGCTACTGCGACCTGCTCGTCTCTTCCAAGGCGCATTTAAACCATCTTTTTAAGCTACTGCGACCTGTACGTCTCTTCCAAGGGGCATTTAAACCGTCTTGTTAAGCTACTGCGACCTCCACCGCACTTCCAAGGGGCATTTAAACCGTCTTGTTAAGCTACTTCCACCTCCACCTCTCTTCCAAGGGGCATTTAAACCATCTTGTTAAGCTACTGCGACCTGCACGTCTCTTCTAAGGGGCATTTAAACTGTCTTGTTAAGCTACTGCGACTTGCACGTCTCTTCCAACGGGCAATTAAAGCGTCTTGTTAAGCCACTGTAACCTCCACCACTTTTCCAAGGGGCATATAAACCATCTTGTTAAGCTACTGCGACCTGCACGTCTCTTCCAAGGGGCATTTAAACTGTTTTGTTAAGCTTCTGTGAACTGCACGTCTCTTCCAAGGGGCATTTAAACTGTCTTGTTAAGCTTCTGTGACCTGCACGTCTCTTCCAAGGGGCATTTAAACTGTCTTGTTAAGCTACTGTGACTTGCACGTCTCTTCCAAGGGGCATTTAAACTGTCTTGTTAAGCTACTGTGACCTGCACGTCTCTTCCAAGGGGCATTTAAACTGTCTTGTTTAGCTTCTGTGACCTGCACGTCTCTTCTAAGGGGCATTTAAACTGTCTTGTTAAGCTACTGCGACTTGCACGTCTCTTCCAAGGGGCATTTAAACGGTCTTGTTAAGCTACTGTAACCTCCACTACTTTTCCAAGGGGCATTTAAACCGTCTTGTTAAGATACTGCGACCTGCACGTCTCTTCCATGGGGCATTTAAACCGTCTTGTTAAGCTACTGCGACCTGCATGTCTCTACCAAGGGACATTTAAAACGTTTTTTAAGCTACTGCGACCTGCTTGTCTCTTCCAAGGGGTATTTAAACAGTCTTGTTAAGGTGCTGCGACCTGCATGTCCTTCCAAAGGGCATTTAAACTGTCTTGTTAAGCTACTGTGACCTCCACCGCTCTTCCAAGGGGCATTTAAACTGTCTTGTTAAGCTACTGCGACCTCCAGGTCTCTTCCAAGGGACATTTAAATCGTCTTGGTAAGCTACTGCGGCCTGCAAGCCTCTTCCAAGGGGCATTTAAACAGTCTTGTTAAGCTACTGCAACCTGCACGTCTCTTCCAAGGGACATTTAACATGTCTTGTTAAGCTACTGCGACCTCCACCGCTCTTCCAAGGGGCATTTAAACCATCTTGTTAAGCTACTGCAACCTGCACGTCTCTTCCAAGGGGCATTTAAACCGTCTTGTTATGCTACTGCGACTTTCACGTCTCTTCCAAGGGGCATTTAAATCGTCTTGTTAAGTTACTGTAACCTCCACCACTTTTCCAAGGGGCATTTAAACCGTCTTGTTAAGCTACTGCGACCAGCACGTCTCTTCCAAAGGGCATTTAAAACGCTTTGTTAAGCTACTGCGACCTGCATGTCTTTTCCAAGGTGCATTTAAACCGTTTTGTTAAGCTACTGCGACCTGCACGTCTCTTCCAAGGGGCATTTATACGGTCTTGTTAAGCTGCTGCGGCCTGCATGTCTCTTCCAAGGGGCATTTAAACCGTCTTGTTAAGCTACTGCGATCTCCACCGCACTTCCAAGTGGCATTTAAACCATCTTGTTAAGCTACTGCGACCTGCACGTCTCTTCCAAGGGGCATTTAAACCATTTTGTTAAGCTTCTGCGTCCTGCACGTCTCTTCTAAGGGGCATTTAAACAGTCTTGTTAAGCATCTGTGACTTTCACTTCACTTCCAAGGGGCATTTAAACGGTCTTGTTAATCTACTGTAACCTCCACCACTTTTCCAAGGGGCATTTAAACCGTCTTGTTAAGCTACTGCGACCTGCACATCTCTACCAAGGGGCATTTTAACGGTCTTGTTAAGCTGCTGCGACCTGCATATTTCTTCCAAGGGGCATTTAAACCGTCTTGTTAAGCTACTGCGACCTCCACCGCACTTCCAAGGGGCATTTAAACCGTCTTGTTAAGCTACTGCGACCATTACGTCACTTCCAAGGGGCATTTAAAGCGTCTTGTTAAGCTAATGCGACCTCCACCGCACTTCCAAGTGGCATTTAAACCGTCTTCTTAAGCTACTTCGACCTCCACCTCTCTTCCAAGGGGCATTTAAACCATCTTGTTAAGCTACTGCGACCTGCACGTCTCTTCCAAGGCGCATTTAAACCGTCTTTTTAAGCTACTGCGACCTGTACGTCTCTTCCAAGGGGCATTTAAACCGTCTTGTTAAGCTACTGCGACCTCCACCGCACTTCCAAGGGGCATTTAAACCGTCTTGTTAAGCTACTTCCACCTCCACCTCTCTTCCAAGGGGCATTTAAACCATCTTGTCAAGCTACTGCGACCTGCACGTCTCTTCTAAGGGGCATTTAAACTGTCTTGTTAAGCTACTGCGACTTGCACGTCTCTTCCAACGGGCAATTAAAGCTTCTTGTTAAGCCACTGTAAACTCCACCACTTTTCCAAGGGGCATATAAACCATCTTGTTAAGCTACTGCGACCTGCACGTCTCTTCCAAGGGGCATTTAAACTGTCTTGTTAAGCTTCTGTGAACTGCACGTCTCTTCCAAGGGGCATTTAAACTGTCTTGTTAAGCTTCTGTGACCTGCACGTCTCTTCCAAGGGGCATTTAAACTGTCTTGTTAAGCTACTGTGACCTGCACGTCTCTTCCAAGGGGCAATTAAACTGTCTTGTTAAGCTACTGTGACCTGCACGTCTCTTCCAAGGGGCATTTAAACTGTCTTGTTAAGCTACTGTGACCTGCACGTCTCTTCCAAGGGGCATTTAAACTGTCTTGTTTAGCTTCTGTGACCTGCACGTCTCTTCTAAGGGGCATTTAAACTGTCTTGTTAAGCTACTGCGACTTGCACGTCTCTTCCAACGGGCAATTAAAGCGTCTTGTTAAGCCACTGTAACCTCCAGCACTTTTCCAAGGGGCATATAAACCATCTTGTTAAGCTACTGCGACCTGCACGTCTCTTCCAAGGGGCATTTAAACTGTCTTGTTAAGCTACTGTGACCTGCACGTCTCTTCCAAGGGGCATTTAAACTGTCTTGTTTAGCTTCTGTGACCTGCAAGTCTCTTCTAAGGGGCATTTAAACTGTCTTGTTAAGCTACTGCGACTTGCACGTCTCTTCCAAGGGGCATTTAAACGGTCTTGTTAAGCTACTCTAACCTCCACCACTTTTCCAAGGGGCATTTAAACCGTCTTGTTAAGCTACTACGACCTGCACGTCTCTTCCATGGGGCATTTAAACCGTCTTGTTAAGCTACTGCGACCTGCATGTCTCTACCAAGGGACATTTAAAACGTTTTTTAAGCTACTGCGACCTGCACGTCTCTTCCAAGGGGTATTTAAACAGTCTTGTTAAGGTGCTGCGACCTGCATGTCCTTCCAAAGGGCATTTAAACTGTCTTGTTAAGCTACTGTGACCTCCACCGCTCTTCGAAGGGGCATTTAAACTGTCTTGTTAAGCTACTGCGACCTCCAGGTCTCTTCCAAGGGACATTTAAATCGTCTTGGTAAGCTACTGCGGCCTGCAAGCCTCTTCCAAGGGGCATTTAAACAGTCTTGTTAAGCTACTGCAACCTGCACGTCTCTTCCAAGGGACATTTAACATGTCTTGTTAAGCTACTGCGACCTCCACCGCTCTTCCAAGGGGCATTTAAACCATCTTGTTAAGCTACTGCAACCTGCACGTCTCTTCCAAGGGGCATTTAAACCGTCTTGTTATGCTACTGCGACTTTCACGTCTCTTCCAAGGGGCATTTAAATCGTCTTGTTAAGTTACTGTAACCTCCACCACTTTTCCAAGGGGCATTTAAATCGTCTTGTTAAGCTACTGCGACCAGCCCGTCTCTTCCAAAGGGCATTTAAAACGCTTTGTTAAGCTACTGCGACCTGCATGTCTTTTCCAAGGTGCATTTAAACCGTTTTGTTAAGCTACTGCGACCTGCACGTCTCTTCCAAGGGGCATTTATACGGTCTTGTTAAGCTGCTGCGGCCTCCATGTCTCTTCCAAGGGGCATTTAAACCATCTTGTTAAGCTACTGCGACCTCCACCGCACTTCCAAGTGGCATTTAAACCATCTTGTTAAGCTACTCCGACCTGCACGTCTCTTCCAAGGGGCATTTAAACCATTTTGTTAAGCTTCTGCGACCTGCACGTCTCTTCTAAGGGGCATTTAAACAGTCTTGTTAAGCTTCTGTGACTTTCACTTCACTTCCAAGGGGCATTTAAACGGTCTTGTTAATCTACTGTAACCTCCAACACTTTTCCAAGGGGCATTTAAACCGTCTTGTTAAGCTACTGCGACCTGCACATCTCTTCCAAGGGGCATTTTAACGGTCTTGTTAAGCTGCTGCGACCTGCAAGTTTCTTCCAAGGGGCATTTAAACCGTCTTGTTAAGCTACTGCGACCTCCACCGCACTTCCAAGGGGCACTTAAACCGTCTTGTTAATCTACTGCGACCATTACGTCACTTCCAAGGGGCATTTAAAGCGTCTTGTTAAGCTAATGCGACCTCCACCGCACTTCCAAGTGGCATTTAAACCGTCTTGTTAAGCTACTTCGATCTCCACCTCTCTTCCAAGGGGCATTTAAACCATCTTGTTAAGCTACTGCGACCTGCACGTCTCTTCCAAGGCGCATTTAAACCGTCTTTTTAAGCTACTGCGACCTGTACGTCTCTTCCAAGGGGCATTTAAACCGTCTTGTTAAGCTACTGCGACCTCCACCGCACTTCCAAGGGGCATTTAAACCGTCTTGTTACGCTATTTCCACCTCCACCTCTCTTCCAAGGGGCATTTAAACCATCTTGTTAAGCTACTGCGACCTGCACGTCTCTTCTAAGGGGCATTTAAACTGTCTTGTTAAGCTACTGCGACTTGCACGTCTCTTCCAACGGGCAATTAAAGCGTCTTGTTAAGCCACTGTAACCTCCACCACTTTTCCAAGGGGCATATAAACCATCTTGTTAAGCTACTGCGACCTGCACTTCTCTTCCAAGGGGCATTTAAACTGTCTTGTTAAGCTTCTGTGAACTGCACGTCTCTTCCAAGGGGCATTTAAACTGTCTTGTTAAGCTTCTGTGACCTGCACGTCTCTTCCAAGGGGCATTTAAACTGTCTTGTTAAGCTACTGTGACCTGCACGTCTCTTCCAAGGGGCATTTAAACTGTCTTGTTAAGCTGCTGTGACCTGCACGTCTCTTCCAAGGGGCATTTAAACTGTCTTGTTAAGCTACTGTGACCTGCACGTCTCTTCCAAGGGGCATTTAAACTGTCTTGTTTAGCTTCTGTGACCTGCACGTCTCTTCTAAGGGGCATTTAAACTGTCTTGTTAAGCTACTGCGACTTGCACGTCTCTTCCAAGGGGCAATTAAACCGTCTTCTTAAGCTACTGTAACCTCCACCACTTTTCCAAGGGGCATATAAACCGTCTTGTTAAGCTACTGTGACCTGCACGTCTCTTCCAAGGGGCTTTTAAAACGCTTTGTTAAGCTACTGCGACCTGCATGTCTCTTCCAAGGGGCAATTAAACCGTCTTGTTAAGCTACTGCGACCTGCACGTCTCTTCCAAGGGGCATTTAAACCATCTTGTTAAGCTGCTGCGACCTGCATGTCTCTTCCAAGGGGCATTTAAACCTTCTTGTTAAACTACTGCGACATCCACCGCACTTCCAAGGGGCATTTAAACAGTCTTGTTAAGCTACTGCGACCTGCACGTCTCTTTCAAGAGGCATTTAAACTGTCTTCTTAAGCTACTGCGACCTCCACCGCTCTTCCAAGGGCATTTAAACCGTCTTGTTAAGCTACTGAGACCTGCACTTCTATTCCAAGGCGCATTTAAACCGTTTTTTTAAGCTACTACGACTTGCACGTCTCTTCCAAGGGGCATTTAAACCGTCTTGTTAAGCTACTGTAACCTCCACCACTTTTACAAGGGGCATTTAAACAGTCTTGTTAAGCTACTGCTACCTGCACGTCTCTTCCAAGGGGCATTTAAATCATCTTGTTAAGCCACTGCTACCTGCACGTCTCTTCCAAGGGGCATTTAAACCGTCTTTTTAAGCTGCTGCGAACTGCATGTCTCTTCCAAGGGGCATTTAAACCATCTTGTTAAGCTACTGCGACCTCCACCGCTCTTCCAAGGGGCATTTAAACCATCTTGTTAAGCTACTGCGACCTGCACGTCTCTTCCAAGGGGCATTTAAACCGTCTTGGTAAGCTACTGCGACCTGCAAGCCTCTTCCAATGGGCATTTAAACCGTCTTTTTAAGCTGCTGCGAACTGCATGTCTCTTCCAAGGGGCATTTAAGCCATCTTGTTAAGCTACTGCGACCTGCACGTCTCTTCCAAGGGGCATTTAAACTGTCTTGTTAAGCTACTGCAACCTGCACGTCTCTTCCAAGGGGCATTTAAACCGTCTTGTTAAGCTAATGCGACCTGCTCGTCTTTCCCAAAGGGCATTTAAACTGTCTTGTAAAGCGACTGCGACTTGCACGTCTCTTCCAAGGCGCATTTAAACCGTTTTTTAAGCTACTGCGCCTGGCACGTCTCTTCCAAGGGACATTTAAACCGTCTTGTTAAGCTACTGCGACCTGCACGTCTATTCCATGGGGCATTTAAACCATCTTGTTAAGCTACTGCGACCTGCATGTCTCTACCAAGGGACATTTAAACCGTCTTGTTAAGCTATTGCGACCTGCACGTCTCTTCCAAGGGGCATTTAAACAATCTTGTTAAGATGCTGTGACCTGCATGTCTCTTCCAAGGGGCATTTAAACTGTCTTATTAAGCTACTGCGACCTCCAACGCTCTTCCAATGGGCATTTCATCAGTCTTGTAAAGCTACTGCGAACTCCACCGCACTTCGAAGGGGCATTTAAACCGTTTTGTTAAGCTACTGCGACCTGCACGTCTCTTTCAAGGGGCATTTAAACCGTCTTGTTAAGCTACTGCGACCTCCACCGCTCATCCAAGGGGCATTTAAACCGTCTTGTTAAGCTACTGCGCCCTGCACGTCTCTTCCTAGTGGCATTTAAACCGTCTTGTTAAGCTGCTGCGACCTGCACGTCTCTTCCAAGGGGGATTTAAACCGTCTTGTTAAGCTACTGCGACCTGCACGTCTCTTCCAAGGGGCATTTAAACTGTCTTTTTAAGCCACTGCTACCTGCACGTCTCTTCCAAGGGGCATTTAAACCATCTTGCTAAGTTGCTGCGACCTGCATGTCTCTTCCAAGGGGCATTTAAACCGTCTTGTTAAGCTACTGCGACATCCACCGCACTTCCAAGGGGCATTTAAACGGTCTTGTTAAGCTACTGCAACCTGCACCTCTCTTTCAAGGGGCACTTAAACTGTCTTCTAAGCTACTGCGACCTCCACTGCTCTTCCAAGGGGCATTTAAACCGTCTTGTTAAGCTACTGGGCCCTGCATGTCTCTTCCAAGTGGCATTTAAACCGTCTTGTTCAGCTACTGCGACCTGCACGTCTCTTCCAAGGGGCATTTAAACTTTGTTAAGCTACTGCGACCTCCACCTCTCTTCCAAGGGGCATTTAAACCGTCTTATTAAGCTACTGCGACCTGCACATCTCTTCCAAGGGGCATTTAAACCGTCTTATTAAGCTACTGCGAACTGCATGTCTCTTCCAAGGGGCAATGAAACTGTCTTGTTAAGCTACTGCGACCTCCACCACTCTTCCAAGGGGCATTTAAACCGTCTTGTTAAGCTACTGTGACCTGCAAGCCTCTTCCAAGGGGCATTTAAACCGTCTTGGTAAGCTACTTCGAACTGCAAGCCTATTCCAAGGGGCATTTAAACCCTCTTGTTAAGCTGCTGCGACCTGCACGTCTCTTCCAAAGGGGATTTAAGCCATCTTGTTAAGCTACTGCGACCTGCATGTCTCTACCAAGGGACATTTAAAACGTCTTTTAAGCTACTGCGACCTGCACGTCTCTTCCAAGGGATATTTAAACTGTCTTGTTAAGCTACTGCGACCTCCACCGCTCTTCCAAGGGGCATTTAAACTGTCTTGTTAAGCTACTGCGAGCTGCATGTCTCTTCCAAGGGGCATTTAAACTGTCTTTATAAGCTGCTGCAAACTGCATGTCTCTTCCAAGGGGCATTTAAACCATCTTGTTAAGCTACTGCGACCTCCACCGCTCTTCCAAGGGGCATTTAAACCATCTTGTTAAGCTACTGCGACCTGCACGTCTCTTCCAAGGGGCATTTAAACCGTCTTGTTAAGCTACTGCGACCTGCATGTCTCTTCCAAGGGGCATTTAAACTGTCTTGTTAAGCTACTGCGACCTCCACCGCTCTTCCAAGGGGCATTTAAACCATCTTGTTAAGCTACTGCGACCTCCACTGCACTTCCAAGGGGCATTTAAACCGTCTTGTTAAGCTACTGCGACCTGCACGTCTCTTTCAAGGGGCATTTAAACTGTCTTGTTAAGCTACTGCGACCTGCACGTCTCTTCCAAGGCGCATTTAAACCGTGTTTTTAAGCTACAGCGACTTGCACGTCTCTTCCAAGGGGTATTTAAACGGTGTTGTTAAGCTGCTGTAATCTACACCACTTTTCCAAGGCACATTTAAACCGTCTTGTTAAGTTATTGCGACCTGCATGTCTCTCCCAAGGGGCATTTAAACCGTCTTGTTAAGCTACTGCGACCTGCACATCTCTTCCAAGGGGCATTTAAACCGTCTTGTTAAGCTACTGCGACCTTCACGTCTCTTCCAAGGGGCATTTAAACTGTCTTGTTAAGCTACTGCGACCTCCACCGCTCTTCCAAGGGGCATTTAAACCGTCTTGTTAAGCTACTGCGACCTGCAAGCCTATTCCAAGGGGCATTTAAACCCTCTTGTTATGTTTCTGAGACCTGCACCTCTCTTCCAAGGGGCATTTAAACCGTCTTGTTAAGCCACTGCGACCTGCACGTCTCTTCCAAGGGGCATTTAAACTGTCTTTTTAAGTTACTGTGACCTCCACCTCTCTTCCAAGGGGCATTTAAACCGTCTTATTAAGCTACTGCGACCTGCACATCTCTTCCAAGGGGCATTTAAACTGTCTTGTTAAGCTACTGCGACCTGCTCGTCTCTTCCAAGGGGCATTTAAACCGTCTTGTTAAGCTTCTGCGACCTGCAAGTCTCTTCCAAGGCTCATCTAAACCGTCTTTTTAAGCTACTGCGACTTGCACGTCTCTTCCAAGGGGCATTTAAATGGTCTTGTTAAGCTACTGTAACCTCCACCACTTTTCCAAGGGGCATCTCAGCAGTCTTGTTAAGCTACTGCGACCTGCATGTCTCTTCCAAGGGGCATTTAAACCGTCTTGTTAAGCTGCTGCGACCTGCATGTCTTTTCCAAGGGGCATTTAAACTGTCTTGTTAAGCTACTGCGACCTCCACAGCTCTTCCAAGGGGCATTTAAACCATCTTGTTAAGCTACTGCGACCTCCACTGCACTTCCAAGGGGCATTTAAACCGTCTTGTTAAGCTACTGCGACCTGCACGTCTCTTTCAAGGGGCATTTAAACTGTCTTGTTAAACTACTGCGACCTGCACGTCTCTTCCAAGGCGCATTTAAACCGTGTTTTTAAGCTACAGCGACTTGCACGTCTCTTCCAAGGGGTATTTAAACGGTGTTGTTAAGCTGCTGTAATCTACACCACTTTTCCAAGGCACATTTAAACCGTCTTGTTAAGTTATTGCGACCTGCATGTCTCTCCCAAGGGGCATTTAAACCGTCTTGTTAAGCTACTGCGACCTGCATGTCTCTTCCAAGGCACATTTAAACCGTCTTGTTAAGCTACTGCGACCTCCACCTCTCTTCCAAGGGGACATTTAAACCGTCTTATTAAGCTACTGCGACCTTCATGTCTCTTCCAAGGGGCATTTAAACTGACTTGTTAAGCTACTGCGACCTTCACTTCTCTTCTAAGGGGCATTTAAACTGTCTTGTTAAGCTACTGCGACCTCCACCGCTCTTCCAAGGGGCATTTAAACCATCTTGGTAAGCAACTGCGACCTGCAAGCCTATTCCAAGGGGCATTTAAAGCCTCTTGTTATGTTTCTGTGACCTGCACGTCTCATCCAAGGGGCATTTAAACCGTCTTGTGAAGCCACTGCGACCTTCACGTCTCTTCCAAGGGGCATTTAAACTGTCTTGTTAAGCTGATGCGAACTGCATGTCTCTCCCAAGGGGCATTTAAACCAACTTGTTATGCTACTGCGACCTTCACCGCTCTTCCAAAGGGCATTTAAACCATCTTGCTAAGCTTCTGCTACCTGCACGTCTCTTCCAAGAGGCATTTAAACCGTCCTGTTAAGCCACTGCGACCTGCACGTCTCTTCCAAGGGGCATTTAAACCGTCTTGTTAAGCTGCTGCGACATGCATGTCTCTTCCAAGGGGCATTTAAACCATCTTGTTAAGCTACTGCGACCTCCACCGCATTTCCAAGGGGCATTTAAACCATCTTGTTAAGCTACTGCGACCTGCACGTCTCTTTCAAGGGGCATTTAAACTGTCTTGTTAAGCTACTGCGACCTCCACCGCTCTTCCAAGGGGCATTTAAACCATCTTGTTAAGCTACTGCGATCTCCAACGCACTTCCAAGGGGCATTTAAACCGCCTTGTTAAGCTACTGCGACCTGCACGTCTCTTCCTAGGGGCATTTAAACTGTCTTTTTAAGTTACTGTGACCTCCACCTCTCTTCCAAGGGGCATTTAAACCGTCTTATTAAGCTACTGCGACCTGCACATCTCTTCCATGGGGCATTTAAACCATCTTATTAAGCTTCTGCGACCTGCACGTCTCTTCCAAGGGGCATTTAAACTGTCTTGTTAAGCTTCTGCGACCTCCACCGCTCTTCCAAGGGGCATTTAAACCATCTTGTTAAGCTACTGCGATCTGCACGTCTTTTTAGGCTGCTGCGACCTGCATGTCTCTTCCAAGGGGCATTTAAACCATCTTGTTAAGCTACTGCGACCTTCACCGCTCTTCCAAGGGGCATTTAAACCGTCTTGTTAAGCTACTGTGACCAGCACGTCTCTTCCAAGGCGCATTTAAACCGTGTTTTTAAGCTACTGCGACTTGCACGTCTCTTCGAAGGGGCATTTAAACCGTCTTGTTAAGCTGCTGTAATCTACACCACTTTTCCAAGGCGCACTTAAACCGTCTTGTTAAGCTACTGCGACCTGCATGTCTCTTCCAAGGGGCATTTAAACAGTCTTGTTAAGCCACTGCTACCTGCACGTCTCTTCAAAGTGGCATTTAAGCCGTCTTGTTAAGCTACCGCGACCTGCATGTCTATTCCAAGGGGCAATTAAACTGTCTTGTTAAGCTACTGCAACCTCCACCGCACTTCCAAGGGGCATTTAAACCGTCTTGTTAAGCTACTGCGACCTGCACGTCTTTTTAAGCTGCTGCGACCTGCATGTCTCTTCCAAAGGGGCATTTAAACCATCTTGTTAAGCTACTGCGACCTCCACCGCTCTTCCAAGGGGCATTTAAACCGTCTTGTTAAGCTACTTCGACCTGCACGTCTCTTCCAAGGGGCATTTAAACCATCTTGTTAAGCTACTGCAACCTGCACGTCTCTTCCAATTGGCATTTAAACCGTCTTGTTAAGCTACTGCGACCTGCACGTCTCTTCCAAGGGGCATTTAAACTGTCTTGTTAAGCTACTGCGACCTCCACCTATCTTGCAAGGTGCATTTAAACCGTCTTATTAAGCTACTGCGACCTGCAAGTCTCTTCCAAGGGGCATTTAAAATGTCTTGTTAAGCTACTGCGACCTGCACGTCTCTTCCAAGGGGGATTTAAACCATCTTGTTAAGCTACTGCGACCTGCACGTCTCTTCCAAGGTGCATTTAAACCGTCTTGTTAAGCTACTGCGACCTGCACGTCTCTTCCAAGGGGCATTTAAACAGTCTTATTAAGCTACTGCGACCTGCACCTCTCTTCCAAGGGGCATTTAAACTGTCTTGTAAAGCTACTGCGACCTCCACCTCTCTTCCAAGGTGCATATAAACCATCTTATTAAGCTACTGCGACCTGCACATCTCTTCCAAGGGGCATTTAAACCGTCTTGTTAAGCTACTGCGACCTTCACGTCTCTTCCAAGGGGCATTTAAACTGTCTTGTTAAGCTACTGCGACCTCCACCGCTCTTCCAAGGGGCATTTAAACCATCTTGTTAAGCTACTGCGACCTGCACGTCTCTTCCAAGGCTCATTTAAACCGTCTTTTTAAGCTACTGCGACTTGCACGTCTCTTCCAAGGGGCATTTAAACCATCTTGTTAAGCTACTGTAACCTCAACCACTTTTCCAAGGGGCATTTAAACCGTCTTTTTAAGCTACTGAGACTTGCACGTCTCTTCCAAGGGGCATTTAAACCGTCTTTTTAAGCTACTGCAACCTGCATGTCTCTTCCAAGGGGCATTTAAACCATCTTGTTAACCTTCTGCGACCTGCAGGTCTCTTCCAAGGGGCATTTCAACCGTCTTGGTAATCTACTGCGACCTGCAAGCCTATTCCAAGGGACATTTAAACCCTCTTGTTAAGCTACTGCGACCTGCACGTCTCTTCCAAGGTGGATTTAAACCATCTTGTTAAGCTACTGCGACCTGCACGTCTCTTCCAAGGTGCATTTAAACCGTCTTGTTAAGCTACTGCGACCTGCACGTCTCTTCCAAGGGGCATTTAAACCGTCTTATTAAGCTACTGCGACCTGCACGTCTCTTCCAAGGGGCATTTAAACTGTCTTGTTAAGCTACTGCGACCTCCACCTCTCTTCCAAGGTGCATTTAAACCATCTTATTAAGCTACTGCGACCTGCACATCTCTTCCAAGGGGCATTTAAACCGTCTCATTAAGCTACTGAGACCTGCACGTCTATTCCAAGGGGCATATAAACTGTCTTGTTAAGCTAATGCTACCTCCACCTCTCTTCCAAGGGGCATTTAAACCGTCTTATTAAGCTACTGCGACCTGCACATCTCTTCCAAGGGGCATTTAAACCGTCTTGTTAAGCTACTGCGACCTGCACGTCTCTTCCAAGGGGCATTTAAACCGTCTTGTTAAGCTACTGCGACCTTCACGTCTCTTCCAAGGGGCATTTAAACTGTCTTGTTAAGCTACTGCGACCTCCACCGCTCTTCCAAGGGGCATTTAAACCGTCTTGTTAAGCTACTGCAACCTGCACGTCTCTTCCAAGGGGCATTTAAACCATTTTGGTAAGCTACTACGACCTGCAAGCCTATTCCAAGGGGCATTTAAACCCTCTTGTTAAGTTTCTGTGACCTGCACGTCTCTTCCAAGGGGCATTTAAACCGTCTTATTAAGCCACTGCGACCTGCACGTCTCATCCAAGGGGCATTTAAACAGTCTTGTTAAGCTGCTGCGACCTGCATGTCTCTTCCAAGGGGCATTTAAACCATCATGTTAAGCTACTGCGACCTCCACCGCATTTCCAAGTTGCATTTAAACCGTCTTGTTAAGCTACTGCGACCTGCACGTCTCTTTCAAGCGGCATTTAAACTGTCTTGTTAAGCTACTGCGACCTCCACCACTCTTCCAAGGGGCATTTAAACCATCTTGTTAAGCTACTGCGACCTCCACCGCACTTCCAAGGGGCATTTAAACCGTCTTTTTAAGCCACTGCGACCTGCACGTCTCTTTCAAGGGGCATTTAAACTGTCTTGTTTAGCTACTGCGACCTCCACCGCTCTTTCAAGGGGCATTTAAACTGTCTTGTTAAGCTACTGCGACCTGCACGTCTCTTCCAAGTGGCATTTAAAGCGTCTTGTTAAGTTACTGCGACCTGCACGTCTCTTCCAAGGGGCATTTAAACTGTCTTTTTAAGTTACTGTGACCTCCACCTCTCTTCCAAGGGGCATTTAAACCGTCTTATTAAGCTACTGCGACCTGCACATCTCTTCCAAGGGGCATTTAAACCGTCTTATTAAGCTACTGCGACCTGCACGTCTCTTCCAAGTGTCATTTAAACCATCTTGTTAAGTACTGCGACCTGCAAGTCTCTTCCAAGGGGCATTTAAACTGTCTTGTTAAGCTACTGTGACCTCCACCTCTCTTCCAAGGGGCATTTAAAGCGTCTTGCTAAGCTACTGCGACATGTTCGTCTCTTCCAAGGGGCATTTAAACCGTCTTGTTAAGCTACTGCAAACTGCAAGTCTCTTCCAAGGCTCATTTAAACCGTCTTTTTAAGCTACTGAGACTTGCTCGTCTCTTCCAAGGGGCATTTAAACGGTCTTGTTAAGCTACTGTAACCTCCACCACTTTTCCAAGGGGCATCTCAACAGTCTTGTTAAGCTACTGCGTACTGCATGTCTCTTCCAAGGGGCATTTAAACCGTCTTGTTAAGCTGCTGCGACCTGCATGTCTTTTCCAAGGGGCATTTAAACCATCTTGTTAAGCTACTGCGACCTCCACCGCATTTCCAAGGGGCATTTAAACCTTCTTGTTAAGCTACTGCGACCTGCACGTCTCTTTCAAGGGGCATTTAAACTGTCTTGTTAAGCTACTGCGACCTCCACCGCTCTTCCAAGGGGCATTTAAACCTTCTTGTTAAGCTACTGCGACCTGCTCGTCTATTCCAAGGGGCATTTAAACCGTATTGTTAAGCTACTGCGACCAGCACGTCTCTTCCAAGGCGCATTTAAACCCTCTTGTTAAGTTACTGCGACTTGCACGTAATTTCCAAGGGGCACTTAAACCGTCTTGTTAAGCCACAGCTACCTGCACGTCTCTTCAAAGTGGCATTTAAGCCGTCTTGTTAAGCTGCTGCGCCCTGCATGTCTCTTCCAAGGGGCATTTAAACCGTCTTGTTTAGCTACTGCGACCTGCACGTCTCTTCCAAGGGGCATTTAAACCGTCTTGTTAAGCTACTACGACCTGCTTGTCTCTTCCAAGGGGCATTTAAACCGTCATGTTAAGCTACTGCCACCTGCACGTCTCTTCCAAGGCTCATTTAAACCGTCTTTTTAAGCTACTGCGACTTGCACGTCTCTTCCAAGGGTCATTTAAACCGTCTTGTTAAGCTACTGCGACCTGCATGTCTCTTCCAAGGGGCATTTAAACCGTCTTGTTAAGCTACTGCGACCGGCATGTCTCTTCCAAGGGGCATTTAAACCGTCTTGTTAAGCCACTGCGACCTGCACGTCTCTTCCAAGGGGCATTTAAACCATCTTTTTAAGCTGATGCGAACTGCATGTCTCTCCCAAGGGGCATTTAAACCAACTTGTTATGCTACTGCGACCTCCACCGCTCTTCCAAAGGGCATTTAAACCATCTTGCTAAGCTTCTGCTACCTGCACGTCTCTTCCAAAAGGCATTTCAACCGTCTTGGTAATCTACTGCGACCTGCAAGCTTATTCCAAGGGGCATTTAAACCCTCTTGTTAAGCTACTGCGACCTGCACGTCTCTTCCAAGGTGGATTTAAACCGTCTTGTTAAGCTACTGCGACCTGCACGTCTCTTCCAAGATGCATTTAAACCGTATTGTTAAGCTACTGCGACCTGCACGTCTCTTCCAAGGGGTATTTAAACCATCTTATTAAGCTACTGCGACCTCCACCGCTCTTCCAAGGGACATTTAAACTGTCTTGTTAAGCTACTGCGACCTCCACCTCTCTTCCAAGGTGCATTTAAACCATCTTATTAAGCTACTGCGACCTGCACATCTCTTCCAAGGGGCATTTAAACCGTCTGATTAAGCTACTGAGACCTGCACGTCTCTTCCAAGGGGCATTTAAACTGTCTTGTTAAGCTAATTCTACCTCCACCTCTCTTCCAAGGGACATTTAAACCGTCTTATTAAGCTACTGCGACCTGCACATCTCTTCCAAGGGGCATTTAAACCGTCTTGTTAAGCTACTGCGACCTTCACGTCTCTTCCAAGGGGCATTTAAACTGTCTTGTTAAGCTACTGCGACCTCCACCGCTCTTCCAAGGGGCATTTAAACCGTCTTGTTAAGCTACTGCGACCTGCAAGCCTATTCCAAGGGGCATTTAAACCCTCTTGTTATGTTTCTGAGACCTGCACGTCTATTCCAAGGGGCATTTAAACCGTCTTGTTAAGCCACTGCGACCTGCATGTCTCTTCCAAGGGGCATTTAAACCATCTTGTTAAGCTACTGCGACCTCCACCGCATTTCCAAGGGGCATTTAAACCATCTTGTTAAGCTACTGCGACCTGCACGTCTCTTTCAAGGGGCATTTAAACTGTCTTGTTAAGCTACTGCGACCTCCACCGCTCTTCCAAGGGGCATTTAAACCATCTTGTTAAGCTACTGCGATCTCCAACGCACTTCCAAGGGGCATTTAAACCGCCTTGTTAAGCTACTGCGACCTGCACGTCTCTTCCTAGGGGCATTTAAACTGTCTTTTTAAGTTACTGTGACCTCCACCTCTCTTCCAAGGGGCATTTAAACCGTCTTATTAAGCTACTGCGACCTGCACATCTCTTCCATGGGGCATTTAAACCATCTTATTAAGCTTCTGCGACCTGCACGTCTCTTCCAAGGGGCATTTAAACTGTCTTGTTAAGCTTCTGCGACCTCCACCGCTCTTCCAAGGGGCATTTAAACCATCTTGTTAAGCTACTGCGATCTGCACGTCTTTTTAGGCTGCTGCGACCTGCATGTGTCTTCCAAGGGGCATTTAAACCATCTTGTTAAGCTACTGCGACCTCCACCGTTCTTCCAAGGGGCATTTAAACCGTCTTGTTAAGCTACTGTGACCAGCACGTCTCTTCCAAGGCGCATTTAAACCGTGTTTTTAAGCTACTGCGACTTGCACGTCTCTTCCAAGGGGCATTTAAACCGTCTTGTTAAGCTGCTGTAATCTACACCACTTTTCCAAGGCGCACTTAAACCGTCTTGTTAAGCTACTGCGACCTGCATGTCTCTTCCAAGGGGCATTTAAACAGTCTTGTTAAGCCACTGCTACCTGCACGTCTCTTCAAAGTGGCATTTAAGCCGTCTTGTTAAGCTACTGCGACCTGCATGTCTATTCCAAGGGGCAATTAACCTGTCTTGTTAAGCTACTGCAACCTCCACCGCACTTCCAAGGGGCATTTAAACCGTCTTGTTAAGCTACTGCGACCTGCACGTCTTTTTAAGCTGCTGCGACCTGCATGTCTCTTCCAAAGGGGCATTTAAACCATCTTGTTAAGCTACTGCGACCTCCACCGCTCTTCCAAGGGGCATTTAAACCGTCTTGTTAAGCTACTTCGACCTGCACGTCTCTTCCAAGGGGCATTTAAACCATCTTGTTAAGCTACTGCAACCTGCACGTCTCTTCCAAGGGGCATTTAAACTGTCTTGTTAAGCTACTGCGACCTCCACCTATCTTGCAAGGTGCATTTAAACCGTCTTATTAAGCTACTGCGACCTGCAAGTCTCTTCCAAGGGGCATTTAAAATGTCTTGTTAAGCTACTGCGACCTGCACGTCTCTTCCAAGGGGGATTTAAACCATCTTGTTAAGCTACTGTGACCTGCACGTCTCTTCCAAGGTGCATTTAAACCGTCTTGTTAAGCTACTGCGACCTGCACGTCTCTTCCAAGGGGCATTTAAACAGTCTTATTAAGCTACTGCGACCTGCACCTCTCTTCCAAGTGGCATTTAAACTGTCTTGTAAAGCTACTGCGACCTCCACCTCTCTTCCAAGGTGCATTTAAACCATCTTATTAAGCTACTGCGACCTGCACATCTCTTCCAAGGGGCATTTAAACCGTCTTGTTAAGCTACTGCGACCTTCACGTCTCTTCCAAGGGGCATTTAAACTGTCTTGTTAAGCTACTGCGACCTCCACCGCTCTTCCAAGGGGCATTTAAACCATCTTGTTAAGCTACTGCGACCTGCACGTCTCTTCCAAGGCTCATTTAAACCGTCTTTTTAAGCTACTGCGACTTGCACGTCTCTTCCAAGGGGCATTTAAACCATCTTGTTAAGCTACTGTAACCTCAACCACTTTTTTACCAAGGGGCATTTAAACCGTCTTTTTAAGCTACTGCGACTTGCACGTCTCTTCCAAGGGGCATTTAAACCGTCTTTTTAAGCTACTGCAACCTGCACGTCTCTTCCAAGGGGCATTTAAACCATCTTGTTAAGCTTCTGCGACCTGCAGGTCTCTTCCAAGGGGCATTTCAACCGTCTTGGTAATCTACTGCGACCTGCAAGCCTATTCCAAGGGACATTTAAAACCTCTTGTTAAGCTACTGCGACCTGCACGTCTCTTCCAAGGTGGATTTAAACCATCTTGTTAAGCTACTGCGACCTGCACGTCTCTTCCAAGGTGCATTTAAACCGTCTTGTTAAGCTACTGCGACCTGCACGTCTCTTCCAAGGGGCATTTAAACCGTCTTATTAAGCTACTGCGACCTGCACGTCTCTTCCAAGGGGCATTTAAACTGTCTTGTTAAGCTACTGCGACCTCCACCTCTCTTCCAAGGTGCATTTAAACCATCTTATTAAGCTACTGCGACCTGCACATCTCTTCCAAGGGGCATTTAAACCGTCTCATTAAGCTACTGAGACCTGCACGTCTATTCCAAGGGGCATTTAAACTGTCTTGTTAAGCTAATGCTACCTCCACCTCTCTTCCAAGGGGCATTTAAACCGTCTTATTAAGCCACTGCGACCTGCACATCTCTTCCAAGGGGCATTTAAACCGTCTTGTTAAGCTACTGCGACCTGCACGTCTCTTCCAAGGCTCATTTAAACCGTCTTTTTAAGCTGCTGCAACTTACACGTCTCTTCCAAGGGGCATTTAAACCATCTTGTTAAGCTACTGTAATCTCAACCACTTTTCCAAGGGGCATTTAAACCGTCTTGTTAAGCTACTGCGACCTGCACGTCTCTTCCAAGGGGCATTTAAACTGTCTTGTCAATCTACTGCGACCTGCATGTCTCTTCCAAGGGGCATTTAAACTGTCTTGTTAAGCTACTGCGACCTGCATGTCTCTTCCAAGGGGCATTTAAAACGTCTTTTTAAGCTGCTGCGAACTGCATGTCTCTTCCAAGGGGCATTTAAATCAACTTGTTAAGCTACTGCGACCTCCACCGCTCTTCCGAGGGGCATTTAAACCATCTTGTTAAGCTTCTGCGACCTGAACGTCTCTTCCAAGGGGCATTTAAACCGTCTTGGTAAGCTTCTGCGACCTGCAAGCCTATTCCAAGGGGCATTTAAACCCTCTTGTTAAGCTACTGCGACCTGCACGTCACTTCCTAGGGGCATTTAAACCGTCTTATTAAGCTTCTGCGACCTGCACGTCTTTTCCAAGGGGCATTTAAGCTGTCTTGTTAAGCTCCTGCGACCTCCACCTCTCTTCCAAGGTGCATTTAAACCGTCTTATTAAGCTACTGCGTCCTGCAAGTCTCTTCCAAGGGGCATTTAAACTGTCTTGTTAAGCTACTGCGACCTGCACGTCTCTTCCAAGGGGGATTTAAACCGACTTATTAAGCTACAGCGACTTGCACGTCTCTTCTAAGGTACATTTAAACCTTTTGGTTAAGCTAATGCGACCTGCACGTCTCTTCCATGGGGCATTTAAACCATCTTGTTAAGCTACTGCGACCTGCACGTCTCTTCCAAGGTGCATTTAAACCGTCTTGCTAAGCTACTGCGACCTGCACGTCTCTTCCAAGGGGCATTTAAACCATCTTGTTAAGCTACGGTAACCTCAACCACTTTTCCAAGGGGCATTTAAACCGTCTTGTTAAGATACTGCGACCTGCATGTCTCTTCCAAGGGGCATTTAAACTGTCTTGTCAAGCTACTGCGACCTGCATGTCTCTTCCAAGGGGCATTTAAACCAACTTGTTAAGCTACTGCGACCTCCACCGCTCTTCCGAGGGGCATGTAAACCATCTTGTTAACCTTCTGCGACCTGCACGTCTCTTCCATGGGGCATTTAAACCATCTTGTTAAGCTACTGCGACCTGCACGTCTCTTCCAAGGTGCATTTAAACCGTCTTATTAAGCTACTGCGACCTGCACGTCTCTTCCAAGGGGCATTTAAACTGTCTTGTTAAGCTACTGCGACCTCCACCTCTCTTCCAAGGTGCATTTAAACCATCTTATTAAGCTACTGCGACCTGCACATCTCTTCCAAGGGGCATTTAAACCGTCTTATTAAGCTACTGAGACCTGCACGTCTCTTCCAAGGGGGATTTAAACCATCTTGTTAAGCTACTGCGACCTCCACCGCTCTTCCAAGGGGGATTTAAACCGTCTTGTTAAGCTACTGCGACCTGCACGTCTCTTCCAAGGCTCATTTAAACCGTCTTTTTAAGCTACTGCGACTTGCACGTCTCTTCCAAGGGGCATTTAAACCATCTTGTTAAGCTACTGTAACCTCAACCACTTTTCCAAGGGGCATTTAAACCGTCTTGTTAAGCTACTGCGACCTGCACTTCTCTTCCAAGGGGCACTTAAACTGTCTTGTCAAGCTACTGCGACCTGCATGTCTCTTCCAAGGGGCATTTAAACTCTCTTGTTAAGCTGCTGCGAGCTGCATGTCTCTTCCAAGGGGCATTTAAACTCTCTTGTTAAGCTACTGCGACCTCCAACGCTCTTCCAAAGGGCATTTAAACTGTGTTGTTAAGCTACTGCGACCTGCACGTCTCTTCCAAGGGTCATTGAAACAGTCTTGTTAAGCTTCTGCGACCTCCACCGCTCTTCCAAGGGGCATTTAAACTGTCTTCTTAAGCTACTGCGACCTGCACGTCTCTTCCAAGGGGAATTTAAACCGTCTTTTTAAGCTACTGCGACTTGAATGTCTCTTCCAAGGGGCATTTAAACTGTCTTTTTAAGCTACTGTAACCTCCAACACTTTTCCAAGGGGCAATTAAACTGTCTTCTTAAGCTACTGCGACCTCCACCGCAATTCCAAGGGGCATTTAAACCATCTTGTTAAGCTACTTCGACCTGCACGTCTCTTCCAAGGGGCATTTAAACCATCTTGTTAAGCTACTGCAACCTGCACGTCTCTTCCAAGTGGCATTTAAACCGTCTTGTTAAGCTACTGCGACCTGCACGTCTCTTCCAAGGGGCATTTAAACTGTCTTGTTAAGCTACTGCGACCTCCACCTCTCTTCCAAGGGGCATTTAAACCGACTTATTAAGCTACAGCGACTTCCACGTCTCTTCCAAGGGACATTTAAACCTTCTTGTTAAGCTAATGCGACCTGCACGTCTCTTCCATGGGGCATTTAAACCGTCTTGCTAAGCTACTGCGACCTGCTCGTCTTTTTCAAGGGGCATTTAAACCGTCTTGTTAAGCTGCTGCGAGCTGCATGTCTCTTCCAAGGGGCATTTAAACTCTCTTGTTAAGCTTCTGCTACCTCCACCGCTCCTCCAAGGGGCATTTAAACTGTCTTCTTAAGCTACTGCGACCTGCACGTCTCTTCCAAGGGGAATTTAAACCGTCTTTTTAAGCTACTGCGACTTGAATGTCTCTTCCAAGGGGCATTTAAACTGTCTTTTTAAGCTACTGTAACCTCCAACACTTTTCCAAGGGGCAATTAAACTGTCTTCTTAAGCTACTGCGACCTCCACCGCAATTCCAAGGGGCATTTAAACCGTCTTGTTAAGCTACTTCGACCTGCACGTCTCTTCCAAGGGGCATTTAAACCATCTTGTTAAGCTACTGCAACCTGCACGTCTCTTCCAAGTGGCATTTAAACCGTCTTGTTAAGCTACTGCGACCTGCACGTCTCTTCCAAGGGGCATTTAAACTGTCTTGTTAAGCTACTGCGACCTCCACCTCTCTTCCAAGGGGCATTTAAACTGACTTATTAAGCTACAGCGACTTGCACGTCTCTTCCAAGGGACATTTAAACCTTCTTGTTAAGCTAATGCGACCTGCACGTCTCTTCCAAGGGGCATTTAAACCGTCTTGTTAAGCTACTGCGACCTGCTTGTCTTTTTCAAGGGGCATTTAAACCGTCTTGTTAAGCTGCTGCGAGCTGCATGTCTCTTCCAAGGGGCATTTAAACTCTCTTGTTAAGCTACTGCGACCTCCACCGTTCTTCCAAGGGGCATTTAAACTGTGTTGTTAAGCTACTGCGACCTGCACGTCTCTTCCAAGGGGCATTGAAACAGTCTTGTTAAGCTTCTGCGACCTCCACCGCTCTTCCAAGGGACATTTAAACTGTCTTCTTAAGCTACTGAGACCTGCACCTCTCTTCCAAGGGGCATTTAAACCGTCTTGTTAAGCCTCTGCGACCTGCACGTCTTTTCCTAGGGGCATTTAAACAGTCTTGTTAAGCTGCTTCGACCTGCATATTTCTTCCAAGTGCCATTTAAACTGTCTTGTTAAGCTACTGCGATCTCCACCACTCTTCCAAGGGGCATTTAAAATGTCTTGTTAAGCTACTGCGACCTGCACGTCTCTTCCAAGGGGCATTTAAACCCTCTTGTTAAGCTACTGCGACCTGCACGTCTCTTCCAAGGGGCATTTAAACTGTCTTGTTAAGCTTCTGCGGCCTGCACGTCTCTTACAAGGCGCATTTAAACCGTCTTTTTACGCTACTGTGACTTGTACGTCTCTTCCAAGGGGCATTTAAACCCTCTTATTAAGCTCCTGCGACCTGCTCGTCTCTTCCAAGGAGCATTTAAACCCTCTTGTTAAGTTACTGCGACCTGCACGTCTCTTCCAAGGGGCATTTAAACCGTCTTATTAAGCTACTGCGACCTGCACATCTCTTCCAATGCGCATTTAAACCGTCTTTTTAAGCTACTATGAGTTGAACGTCTCTTGAAAGGGGCATTTAAACCCTCTTGTTTAGCTACTGCGACCTGCACTTCTCTTTTTAGGGGCATTTAAACTGTCTTGTTAAGCTACTGCGACCTGCACGTCTCTTCCAAGGGGCATTTAAACCGTCTTATTAAGCTACTGTGACCTGCACGTCTCTTCCAAGGGGCATTTAAACCGTCTTGTTAAGCTGCTGCGACCTGCATGTCTCTTCCAAGGGGCATTTAAACCATCTTGTTAAGCTTCTGCGACCTCCACCGCACTTCCAAGGGTCATTTAAACCGTCTTTTTAAGCTACTGCGACCTGCACATCTCTGTCAAGGGGCATTTAAACTGTCTTGTTAAGCTACTGCGACCTCCACCTCTCTTCCAATGGGCATTTAAACCGTCTTGTTAACCTACTGCGACCTGCACGTCTCTTCCAAGTGGCATTTAAACTGTCTTGTTAAGCTACTGCGACCTGCACGTCTCTTCCAAGGGGCATTTAAACTGTCTTGTTAAGCTACTGCGACCTCCACCTCTCTTCCAAGGGGCATTTAAACCGTCTTATTAAGCTACTGCGACCTGCACGTCTCTTCCAAGGGGCATTTAAACTGTATTGTTAAGCTACTGCGACCTGCAAGTCTATTCTAAGGTGCATTTAAACCATCTTTGTTAAACTACTGCGACCTGCACATCTCTTCCAAGGGAAATTTAAACCGTCTTGTTAAGATACTGCGACCTGCACATCTCTTCCAAGGGGCATTTAAATCGTCTTGTTAAGCTACTGCGACCTGCACGTCTCTTTCAAGGGGCATTTAAACTGTCTTGTTAAGCTACTGCGACCTCCACCGCTCTTCCAAGGGGCATTTAAACCGTCTTATTAAGCTACTGCAACCTGCACGTCTTTTCCAAGTGGCATTTAAACCGTTTTGTTAAGCTACTGCGACCTGCACGTCTCTTCCAAGGGTCATTTAAACTGTCTTGTTAAGCTACTGCGACCTCCACCTCCCTTCCATGGGGCATTTAAACCGTCTTATTAAGCTACTGCGACCTGCACGTCTCTTCCAAGGGGCATTTAAACTGTATTGTTAAGCTACTGCGACCTGCAAGTCTATTCTAAGGTGCATTTAAACCATCTTGCTAAGCTACTGCGACCTGCACATCTCTTCCAAGGGAAATTTAAACCGTCTTGTTAAGATACTGCGACCTGCACATCTCTTCCAAGGGGCATTTAAACAGTCTTGTTAAGATACTGCGACCTGCACGTCTCTTCCAAGGGGCATTTAAAACGTCTTGTTAAGCTACTGCGACCTGCATGTCTCTTCCAAGGGACATTTAAAACGTCTTATTAAGCTACTGCTACCTGCACATCTTTTCCAAGGGGCATTTAAACTGTCTTGTTAAGCTACTGCGACCTGCACGTCTCTTCCAAAGGGCATTTAAACCCTCTTGTTAAGCTACTGCGACCTGCTCGTCTATTCCAAGGGGCATTTTAACCGTCTTGTTAAGCTACTGCGACCTGCACGTCTCTTCCAATGCGCATTTAAATCGTCTATTTAAGCTACTGCGACTTGCATGTCTCTTCCAAGGGGCATTTAAACTTTCTTGTTAAGCTACTGTAACCTCCACCACTTTTCCAAGGGGCATTTAAACTGTCTTGTTAAGCTACTGTAACCTCCACCACTTTTCCAAGGGGAATTTAAACCGTCGTGTTAAGCTACTGCGACCTGCATGTCTCTTCCAAGGGGCATTTAAACCGTCTTGTTAAGCCACTGCTACCTGCACGTCTCTTCCAAGGGGATTTAAACCATCTTGTTAAGCTGCTGCGACCTGAATGTCTCTTCCAAGGGGCATTTAAACCGTGTTGTTAAGCTACTGCGACCTCCACCGCACCTCCATGGGGCATTTAAACCGTCTTGTTAAGCTACTGCGACCTCCACCTCTCTTCCAAGGGGCATTTAAAACATCTCATTAAGCTACTGCGACATGCACATCTCTTCCAAGAGGCATTTAAACCGTCTTATTAAGCTACTTCAACCTGCACGTCTCTTCCAAGGGGCATTTAAACCATCTTGTTAAGCTACTGCGACCTGCACGTCTCTTCCAAGGGCCATTTAAACCGTCTTGTTAAGCAACTGCAACCTGCACGTCTCTTCCAAGGCGCATTTAAACCGTCTTTTTAAGCTACTGCGACCAGCATGTCTCTTCCAAGGGGCATTTAAACTGTCTTGTTAAGCTACTGCGACCTGCAATCCTATTCTAAGGGGCATTTAAACCCTCTTGTTAAGATACTGCGACCTGCACATCTCTTCCAAGGGGCATTTAAACAGTCTTGTTAAGATACTGCGACCTGCACGTCTCTTCCAAGGGGCATTTAAAACGTCTTGTTAAGCTACTGCGACCTGCATGTCTCTTCCAAGGGACATTTAAAACGTCTTATTAAGCTACTGCTACCTGCACATCTTTTCCAAGGGGCATTTAAACTGTCTTGTTAAGCTACTGCGACCTGCACGTCTCTTCCAAAGGGCATTTAAACCCTCTTGTTAAGCTACTGCGACCTGCTCGTCTATTCCAAGGGGCATTTTAACCGTCTTGTTAAGCTACTGCGACCTGCACGTCTCTTCCAATGCGCATTTAAATCGTCTATTTAAGCTACTGCGACTTGCATGTCTCTTCCAAGGGGCATTTAAACTTTCTTGTTAAGCTACTGTAACCTCCACCACTTTTCCAAGGGGCATTTAAACTGTCTTGTTAAGCTACTGTAACCTCCACCACTTTTCCAAGGGGCATTTAAACCGTCGTGTTAAGCTACTGCGACCTGCATGTCTCTTCCAAGGGGCATTTAAACCGTCTTGTTAAGCCACTGCTACCTGCACGTCTCTTCCAAGGGGATTTAAACCATCTTGTTAAGCTGCTGCGACCTGAATGTCTCTTCCAAGGGGCATTTAAACCGTGTTGTTAAGCTACTGCGACCTCCACCGCACCTCCATGGGGCATTTAAACCGTCTTGTTAAGCTACTGCGACCTCCACCTCTCTTCCAAGGGGCATTTAAAACATCTCATTAAGCTACTGCGACATGCACATCTCTTCCAAGAGGCATTTAAACCGTCTTATTAAGCTACTTCAACCTGCACGTCTCTTCCAAGGGGCATTTAAACCATCTTGTTAAGCTACTGCGACCTGCACGTCTCTTCCAAGGGCCATTTAAACCGTCTTGTTAAGCAACTGCAACCTGCACGTCTCTTCCAAGGCGCATTTAAACCGTCTTTTTAAGCTACTGCGACCAGCATGTCTCTTCCAAGGGGCATTTAAACTGTCTTGTTAAGCTACTGCGACCTGCAATCCTATTCTAAGGGGCATTTAAACCCTCTTGTTAAGATCCTGTGACCTGCATGTCTCTTCCAAGGGGGATTTAAACCATCTTGTTAAGCTACTGCTACCTGCACGTCTCTTCCAAGGGGCATTTAAATCGTCTTGTTAAGCTACTGCGACCTGCACGTCTCTTTCAAGGGGCATTTAAACTGTCTTGTTAAGCTACTGCGACCTCCACCGCTCTTCCAAGGGGCATTTAAACCGTCTTATTAAGCTACTGCAACCTGCACGTCTCTTCCAAGTGGCATTTAAACCGTCTTGTTAAGCTACTGCGACCTGCACGTCTCTTCCAAGGGTCATTTAAACTGTCTTGTTAAGCTACTGCGACCTCCACCTCTCTTCCAAGGGGCATTTAAAACATCTTATTAAGCTACTGCGACCTGCACATCTCTTCCAAGAGGCATTTAAACCGTCTTATTAAGCTACTTCAACCTGTACGTCTCTTCCAAGGGGTATTTAAACCGTCTTGTTAAGCTACTGTAACCTCCACCACTTTTCCACGGGGCATTTAAACCGTCTTGTTAAGCTACTGCGACCTGCACGTGTCTTCCAAGGGGCATTTAAACCGTCTTGTTAAGCTACTGCGACCTGCATGTCTCTTCCAAGGGGCATTTAAACCGTCTTGTTAAGCCTCTACGACCTGCACGTCTTTTCCTAGGGGCATTTAAACAGTCTTGTTAAGCTGCTTCGACCTGCATATTTCTTCCAAGTGCCATTTAAACTGTCTTGTTAAGCTACTGCGATCTCCACCACTCTTCCAAGGGGCATTTAAACTGTCTTGTTAAGCTACTGCGACCTGCACGTCTCTTCCAAGGGGCATTTAAACCCTCTTGTTAAGCTACTGCGACCTGCACGTCTCTTCCAAGGGGCATTTAAACTGTCTTGTTAAGCTTCTGCGACCTGCACGTCTCTTACAAGGCGCATTTAAACCGTCTTTTTACGCTACTGTGACTTGTACGTCTCTTCCAAGGGGCATTTAAACCCTCTTATTAAGCTCCTGCGACCTGCTCGTTTCTTCGAAGGAGCATTTAAACCCTCTTGTTAAGCTACTGCGACCTGCACGTCTCTTCCAAGGGGCATTTAAACCGTCTTATTAAGCTACTGCGACCTGCACATCTCTTCCAATGCGCATTTAAACCGTCTTTTTAAGCTACTGTGAGTTGAGCGTCTCTTGAAAGGGGCATTTAAACCGTCTTGTTAAGCTGCTGCGACCTGCATGTCTCTTCCAAGGGGCATTTAAACCATCTTGTTAAGCTTCTGCGACCTCCACCGCACTTCCAAGGGTCATTTAAAACGTCTTTTTAAGCTACTGCGACCTGCACATCTCTGTCAAGGGGCATTTAAACTGTCTTGTTAATCTACTGCGACCTCCACCTCTCTTCCAATGGGCATTTAAACCGTCTTGTTAACCTACTGCGACCTGCACGTCTCTTCCAAGTGGCATTTAAACTGTCTTGTTAAGCTACTGCGACCTGCACGTCTCTTCCAAGGGGCATTTAAACTGTCTTGTTAAGCTACTGCGACCTCCACCTCTATACAAGGGGCATTTAAACCGTCTTATTAAGCTACTGCGACCTGCACGTCTCTTCCAAGGGGCATTTAAACTGTATTGTTAAGCTACTGCGACCTGCAAGTCTATTCTAAGGTGCATTTAAACCATCTTGTTAAGCTACTGCGGCCTGCACATCTCTTCCAAGGGAAATTTAAACCGTCTTGTTAAGATACTGCGACCTGCACATCTCTTACAAGGGGCATTTAAACAGTCTTGTTAAGATACTGCGACCTGCACGTCTCTTCCAAGGGGCATTTAAAACGTCTTGTTAAGCTTCTGCGACCTGCATGTCTCTTCCAAGGGACATTTAAAACGTCTTATTAAGCTACTGCTACCTGCACATCTTTTCCAAGGGGCATTTAAACTGTCTTGTTAAGCTACTGCGACCTGCATGTCTCTTCCAAGGGGCATTTAAACCGTCTTGTTATGCTACTGCGACCTGCACTTCTCTTCCAAGGCGCAATTAAACCTTCTTTTTAAGCTCCTGCGACTTGCACGTCTCTTCCAAGGGGCTTTTAAACCGTCTTGTTAAGCTACTGCGACCTGCATGTCTCTTCCAAGGGGCATTTAAACCATCTTGTTAAGCTACTGCGACCTGCATGTCTATTCCAAGGGGCATTTAAACCTTCGTGTTAAGCTACTGCGACCTCCACCGCTTTTCCAAGGGGCATTTAAACCGTTTTTTTATGCTACTGCGACCTGCACTTCTCTTCCAAGGCGCATTTAAAGCTTCTTTTTAAGCTCCTGCGACCTGCACGTCTTTTACTAGGGGCATTTAAACAGTCTTGTTAAGCTGCTTCGACATGCATGTTTCTTCCAAGTGGCATTTGAACTGTCTTGTTAAGCTAGTGCGACCTGCACGTCTCTTCCAAGGTGCATTTAAACCGTCTTGTTAAGCTACTGCGACCTGCATGTCTCTTCCAAGGGGCATTTAAACCGTCTTGTTAAGCTGCTTCGACATGCATGTTTCTTCTAATTGGCATTTAAACTGTCTTGTTAAGCTACTGCGACCTCCACGTCTTTTTCAAGGGGCATTTAAACTGTCTTGTTAAGCTACTGCGACCTGCACGTGTCTTCCAAGGGGCATTTAAATCATCTTGGTAAGATAGTGCGACCTGCAAGCCTCTTCCAATGGGCATTTAAACCCTCTTGTTAAGCTACTGCGACCTGCATGTCTCTTCCAAGGGGCATTTAAACTGTCTTCTTAAGCTACTGCGACCTCCACCGCTTTTCCAAGGGGCATTTAAACCATCTTGTTAAGCTACTGCGACCTGCATGTCTCTTCCAAGGGGCATTTAAACTGTCTTGTTAAGCTACTGCGACTTGAACGTCTCTTCCAAGGGGCATTTAAACCGTCTTCTTAAGCTACTGTAACCTCAACCACTTTTCCAAGGGGCATTTAAACCGTCTTGTTAAGCTACTGCGACCTCCACCGCACTACCAAGGGGCTATTAAAACGCTTTGTTAAGCTACTGCGACCTGCATGTCTCTTCCAAGGGGCATTTAAACTGTCTTGTTAAGCTTCTGCGGCCTGCACGTCTCTTACAAGGCGCATTTAAACCGTCTTTTTACGCTACTGTGACTTGTACGTCTCTTCCAAGGGGCATTTAAACCCTCTTATTAAGCTCCTGCGACCTGCTCGTCTCTTCCAAGGAGCATTTAAACCCTCTTGTTAAGCTACTGCGACCTGCACGTCTCTTCCAAGGGGCATTTAAACCGTCTTATTAAGCTACTGCGACCTGCACATCTCTTCCAATGCGCATTTAAACCGTCTTTTTAAGCTACTATGAGTTGAACGTCTCTTGAAAGGGGCATTTAAACCCTCTTGTTTAGCTACTGCGACCTGCACTTCTCTTTTTAGGGGCATTTAAACTGTCTTGTTAAGCTACTGCGACCTGCACGTCTCTTCCAAGGGGCATTTAAACCGTCTTATTAAGCTACTGTGACCTGCACGTCTCTTCCAAGGGGCATTTAAACCGTCTTGTTAAGCTGCTGCGACCTGCATGTCTCTTCCAAGGGGCATTTAAACCATCTTGTTAAGCTTCTGCGACCTCCACCGCACTTCCAAGGGTCATTTAAACCGTCTTTTTAAGCTACTGCGACCTGCACATCTCTGTCAAGGGGCATTTAAACTGTCTTGTTAAGCTACTGCGACCTCCACCTCTCTTCCAATGGGCATTTAAACCGTCTTGTTAACCTACTGCGACCTGCACGTCTCTTCCAAGTGGCATTTAAACTGTCTTGTTAAGCTACTGCGACCTGCACGTCTCTTCCAAGGGGCATTTAAACTGTCTTGTTAAGCTACTGCGACCTCCACCTCTCTTCCAAGGGGCATTTAAACCGTCTTATTAAGCTACTGCGACCTGCACGTCTCTTCCAAGGGGCATTTAAACTGTATTGTTAAGCTACTGCGACCTGCAAGTCTATTCTAAGGTGCATTTAAACCATCTTTGTTAAACTACTGCGACCTGCACATCTCTTCCAAGGGAAATTTAAACCGTCTTGTTAAGATACTGCGACCTGCACATCTCTTCCAAGGGGCATTTAAATCGTCTTGTTAAGCTACTGCGACCTGCACGTCTCTTTCAAGGGGCATTTAAACTGTCTTCTTAAGCTACTGCGACCTCCACCGCTCTTCCAAGGGGCATTTAAACCGTCTTATTAAGCTACTGCAACCTGCACGTCTTTTCCAAGTGGCATTTAAACCGTTTTGTTAAGCTACTGCGACCTGCACGTCTCTTCCAAGGGTCATTTAAACTGTCTTGTTAAGCTACTGCGACCTCCACCTCCCTTCCATGGGGCATTTAAACCGTCTTATTAAGCTACTGCGACCTGCACGTCTCTTCCAAGGGGCATTTAAACTGTATTGTTAAGCTACTGCGACCTGCAAGTCTATTCTAAGGTGCATTTAAACCATCTTGCTAAGCTACTGCGACCTGCACATCTCTTCCAAGGGAAATTTAAACCGTCTTGTTAAGATACTGCGACCTGCACATCTCTTCCAAGGGGCATTTAAACAGTCTTGTTAAGATACTGCGACCTGCACGTCTCTTCCAAGGGGCATTTAAAACGTCTTGTTAAGCTACTGCGACCTGCATGTCTCTTCCAAGGGACATTTAAAACGTCTTATTAAGCTACTGCTACCTGCACATCTTTTCCAAGGGGCATTTAAACTGTCTTGTTAAGCTACTGCGACCTGCACGTCTCTTCCAAAGGGCATTTAAACCCTCTTGTTAAGCTACTGCGACCTGCTCGTCTATTCCAAGGGGCATTTTAACCGTCTTGTTAAGCTACTGCGACCTGCACGTCTCTTCCAATGCGCATTTAAATCGTCTATTTAAGCTACTGCGACTTGCATGTCTCTTCCAAGGGGCATTTAAACTTTCTTGTTAAGCTACTGTAACCTCCACCACTTTTCCAAGGGGCATTTAAACTGTCTTGTTAAGCTACTGTAACCTCCACCACTTTTCCAAGGGGCATTTAAACCGTCGTGTTAAGCTACTGCGACCTGCATGTCTCTTCCAAGGGGCATTTAAACCGTCTTGTTAAGCCACTGCTACCTGCACGTCTCTTCCAAGGGGATTTAAACCATCTTATTAAGCTGCTGCGACCTGAATGTCTCTTCCAAGGGGCATTTAAACCGTGTTGTTAAGCTACTGCGACCTCCACCGCACCTCCATGGGGCATTTAAACCGTCTTGTTAAGCTACTGCGACCTCCACCTCTCTTCCAAGGGGCATTTAAAACATCTTATTAAGCTACTGCGACATGCACATCTCTTCCAAGAGGCATTTAAACCGTCTTATTAAGCTACTTCAACCTGCACGTCTCTTCCAAGGGGCATTTAAACCATCTTGTTAAGCTACTGCGACCTGCACGTCTCTTCCAAGGGCCATTTAAACCGTCTTGTTAAGCAACTGCAACCTGCACGTCTCTTCCAAGGCGCATTTAAACCGTCTTTTTAAGCTACTGCGACCAGCATGTCTCTTCCAAGGGGCATTTAAACTGTCTTGTTAAGCTACTGCGACCTGCAATCCTATTCTAAGGGGCATTTAAACCCTCTTGTTAAGATCCTGTGACCTGCATGTCTCTTCCAAGGGGGATTTAAACCATCTTGTTAAGCTACTGCTACCTGCACGTCTCTTCCAAGGGGCATTTAAATCGTCTTGTTAAGCTACTGCGACCTGCACGTCTCTTTCAAGGGGCATTTAAACTGTCTTGTTAAGCTACTGCGACCTCCACCGCTCTTCCAAGGGGCATTTAAACCGTCTTATTAAGCTACTGCAACCTGCACGTCTCTTCCAAGTTTCATTTAAACCGTCTTGTTAAGCTACTGCGACCTGCACGTCTCTTCCAAGGGTCATTTAAACTGTCTTGTTAAGCTACTGCGACCTCCACCTCTCTTCCAAGGGGCATTTAAAACATCTTATTAAGCTACTGCGACCTGCACATCTCTTCCAAGAGGCATTTAAACCGTCTTATTAAGCTACTTCAACCTGTACGTCTCTTCCAAGGGGTATTTAAACCGTCTTGTTAAGCTACTGTAACCTCCACCACTTTTCCACGGGGCATTTAAACCGTCTTGTTAAGCTACTGCGACCTGCACGTGTCTTCCAAGGGGCATTTAAACCGTCTTGTTAAGCTACTGCGACCTGCATGTCTCTTCCAAGGGGCATTTAAACCGTCTTGTTAAGCCTCTACGACCTGCACGTCTTTTCCTAGGGGCATTTAAACAGTCTTGTTAAGCTGCTTCGACCTGCATATTTCTTCCAAGTGCCATTTAAACTGTCTTGTTAAGCTACTGCGATCTCCACCACTCTTCCAAGGGGCATTTAAACTGTCTTGTTAAGCTACTGCGACCTGCACGTCTCTTCCAAGGGGCATTTAAACCCTCTTGTTAAGCTACTGCGACCTGCACGTCTCTTCCAAGGGGCATTTAAACTGTCTTGTTAAGCTTCTGCGACCTGCACGTCTCTTACAAGGCGCATTTAAACCGTCTTTTTACGCTACTGTGACTTGTACGTCTCTTCCAAGGGGCATTTAAACCCTCTTATTAAGCTCCTGCGACCTGCTCGTTTCTTCGAAGGAGCATTTAAACCCTCTTGTTAAGCTACTGCGACCTGCACGTCTCTTCCAAGGGGCATTTAAACCGTCTTATTAAGCTACTGCGACCTGCACATCTCTTCCAATGCGCATTTAAACCGTCTTTTTAAGCTACTGTGAGTTGAGCGTCTCTTGAAAGGGGCATTTAAACCGTCTTGTTAAGCTGCTGCGACCTGCATGTCTCTTCCAAGGGGCATTTAAACCATCTTGTTAAGCTTCTGCGACCTCCACCGCACTTCCAAGGGTCATTTAAAACGTCTTTTTAAGCTACTGCGACCTGCACATCTCTGTCAAGGGGCATTTAAACTGTCTTGTTAATCTACTGCGACCTCCACCTCTCTTCCAATGGGCATTTAAACCGTCTTGTTAACCTACTGCGACCTGCACGTCTCTTCCAAGTGGCATTTAAACTGTCTTGTTAAGCTACTGCGACCTGCACGTCTCTTCCAAGGGGCATTTAAACTGTCTTGTTAAGCTACTGCGACCTCCACCTCTATACAAGGGCATTTAAACCGTCTTATTAAGCTACTGCGACCTGCACGTCTCTTCCAAGGGGCATTTAAACTGTATTGTTAAGCTACTGCGACCTGCAAGTCTATTCTAAGGTGCATTTAAACCATTTTGTTAAGCTACTGCGGCCTGCACATCTCTTCCAAGGGAAATTTAAACCGTCTTGTTAAGATACTGCGACCTGCACATCTCTTCCAAGGGGCATTTAAACAGTCTTGTTAAGATACTGCGACCTGCACGTCTCTTCCAAGGGGCATTTAAAACGTCTTGTTAAGCTTCTGCGACCTGCATGTCTCTTCCAAGGGACATTTAAAACGTCTTATTAAGCTACTGCTACCTGCACATCTTTTCCAAGGGGCATTTAAACTGTCTTGTTAAGCTACTGCGACCTGCATGTCTCTTCCAAGGGGCATTTAAACCGTCTTGTTATGCTACTGCGACCTGCACTTCTCTTCCAAGGCGCAATTAAACCTTCTTTTTAAGCTCCTGCGACTTGCACGTCTCTTCCAAGGGGCTTTTAAACCGTCTTGTTAAGCTACTGCGACCTGCATGTCTCTTCCAAGGGGCATTTAAACCATCTTGTTAAGCTACTGCGACCTGCATGTCTATTCCAAGGGGCATTTAAACCTTCGTGTTAAGCTACTGCGACCTCCACCGCTTTTCCAAGGGGCATTTAAACCGTTTTTTTATGCTACTGCGACCTGCACTTCTCTTCCAAGGCGCATTTAAAGCTTCTTTTTAAGCTCCTGCGACCTGCACGTCTTTTACTAGGGGCATTTAAACAGTCTTGTTAAGCTGCTTCGACATGCATGTTTCTTCCAAGTGGCATTTGAACTGTCTTGTTAAGCTAGTGCGACCTGCACGTCTCTTCCAAGGTGCATTTAAACCGTCTTGTTAAGCTACTGCGACCTGCATGTCTCTTCCAAGGGGCATTTAAACCGTCTTGTTAAGCTGCTTCGACATGCATGTTTCTTCTAATTGGCATTTAAACTGTCTTGTTAAGCTACTGCGACCTCCACGTCTTTTTCAAGGGGCATTTAAACTGTCTTGTTAAGCTACTGCGACCTGCACGTGTCTTCCAAGGGGCATTTAAATCATCTTGGTAAGATAGTGCGACCTGCAAGCCTCTTCCAATGGGCATTTAAACCCTCTTGTTAAGCTACTGCGACCTGCATGTCTCTTCCAAGGGGCATTTAAACTGTCTTCTTAAGCTACTGCGACCTCCACCGCTTTTCCAAGGGGCATTTAAACCATCTTGTTAAGCTACTGCGACCTGCATGTCTCTTCCAAGGGGCATTTAAACTGTCTTGTTAAGCTACTGCGACTTGCACGTCTCTTCCAAGGGGCATTTAAACCGTCTTCTTAAGCTACTGTAACCTCAACCACTTTTCCAAGGGGCATTTAAACCGTCTTGTTAAGCTACTGCGACCTCCACCGCACTACCAAGGGGCTATTAAAACGCTTTGTTAAGCTACTGCGACCTGCATGTCTCTTCCAAGGGGCATTTAAACCGTCTTGTTAAGCTACTGCGACCTCCACGTCTCTTCCAAGGGGCATTTAAACCGTCTTGTTAAGCTGCTGTGACCTGCATGTCTCTTCCAAGGGGCATTTAAACCATCTTGTTAAGCTACTGCGACCTCCACCGCACTTCCAAGGGGCATTTAAACCGTCTTTTTAAGCTGCTGCGACCTGCACGTCTCTTTCAAGGGGCATTTAAACTGTCTTGTTAAACTACTGCGACCTCCACCGCTCTTCCAAGGGGCATTTAAACCGTCTTGTTTAGCTACTGCGACCTGCACGTCTCTTCCAAGGGGCATTTAAACCGTCTTGTTAAGCTACTGCGACCTGCACGTCTCTGCCAAGGGGCATTTAAACTGTCTTGTTAAGCCACTGCGACCTCCACCTCTCTTCCAAGGGGTATTTAAACCGTCTTATTAAGATACTGCAACCTGCATGTCTCATCCAAGGGGCATTTAAACTCTCTTGTTAAGCTCCTGCGACCTCCACCACTCTTCCAATGGGCATTTGAACCGTCTTGTTAAACTACTGCGACCTGCACGTAACTTTCAAGGGGCATTTAAACTGTCTTGTTAAGCTACTGCGACCTCCACCGCTCTTCCAAGGGGCATTTAAACCGTCTTGTTAAGCTACTGCGACTTGCACGTCTCTTCGAAGTGGCATTTAAACCGTCTTGTTAAGCTACTGCGACCTGCACGTCTCTTCCAAGGGGCATTTAAACTGTCCTGTTAAGCTACTGCGACCTCCACCTCTCTTCCAAGGGGCATTTAAACCATCTTATTAAGCTACTGCGACCTGCACATCTCTTCCAAGGGGCATTTAAACTGTCTTATTATGCTACTGCGACCTGCATGTCTCTTCCAAGGGGCATTTAAACTGTCTTATTATGCTACTGCGACCTGCATGTCTCTTCCAAGGGGCATTTAAACTGTCTTGGTAAGCTACTGCGACCTGCACGTCTCTTCCAAGGGGCATTTAAACCATCTTGTTAAGCTACTGCGACCTGCTCGTCTATTCCAAGGGGCATTTAAACCGTCTTGTTAAGCTTCTTTGACCTGCACGTGTCTTCCAAGGTGCATTTAAACCGTCTTTTTAAGCTACTGCGACTTGCATGTCTCTTCCAAGGGGAATTTAAACTTTCTTGTTAAGCTACTGCGACCTCCACCTCTCTTCCAAGGGGCATTTAAAACATCTTATTAAGCTACTGCGACATGCACATCTCTTCCAAGAGGCATTTAAACCGTCTTATTAAGCTACTTCAACCTGCACGTCTCTTCCAAGGGGCATTTAAACCATCTTGTTAAGCTACTGCGACCTGCACGTCTCTTCCAAGGGCCATTTAAACCGTCTTGTTAAGCAACTGCGACCTGCACGTCTCTTCCAAGGCGCATTTAAACCGTCTTTTTAAGCTACTGCGACCAGCATGTCTCTTCCAAGGGGCATTTAAACTGTCTTGTTAAGCTACTGCGACCTGCAATCCTATTCTAAGGGGCATTTAAACCCTCTTGTTAAGATCCTGTGACCTGCATGTCTCTTCCAAGGGGGATTTAAACCATCTTGTTAAGCTACTGCTACCTGCACGTCTCTTCCAAGGGGCATTTAAATCGTCTTGTTAAGCTACTGCGACCTGCACGTCTCTTTCAAGGGGCATTTAAACTGTCTTGTTAAGCTACTGCGACCTCCACCGCTCTTCCAAGGGGCATTTAAACCGTCTTATTAAGCTACTGCAACCTGCACGTCTCTTCCAAGTGGCATTTAAACCGTCTTGTTAAGCTACTGCGACCTGCACGTCTCTTCCAAGGGTCATTTAAACTGTCTTGTTAAGCTACTGCGACCTCCACCTCTCTTCCAAGGGGCATTTAAAACATCTTATTAAGCTACTGCGACCTGCACATCTCTTCCAAGAGGCATTTAAACCGTCTTATTAAGCTACTTCAACCTGTACGTCTCTTCCAAGGGGTATTTAAACCGTCTTGTTAAGCTACTGTAACCTCCACCACTTTTCCACGGGGCATTTAAACCGTCTTGTTAAGCTACTGCGACCTGCACGTGTCTTCCAAGGGGCATTTAAACCGTCTTGTTAAGCTACTGCGACCTGCATGTCTCTTCCAAGGGGCATTTAAACCGTCTTGTTAAGCCTCTGCGACCTGCACGTCTTTTCCTAGGGGCATTTAAACAGTCTTGTTAAGCTGCTTCGACCTGCATATTTCTTCCAAGTGCCATTTAAACTGTCTTGTTAAGCTACTGCGATCTCCACCACTCTTCCAAGGGGCATTTAAACTGTCTTGTTAAGCTACTGCGACCTGCACGTCTCTTCCAAGGGGCATTTAAACCCTCTTGTTAAGCTACTGCGACCTGCACGTCTCTTCCAAGGGGCATTTAAACTGTCTTGTTAAGCTTCTGCGGCCTGCACGTCTCTTACAAGGCGCATTTAAACCGTCTTTTTACGCTACTGTGACTTGTACGTCTCTTCCAAGGGGCATTTAAACCCTCTTATTAAGCTCCTGCGACCTGCTCGTCTCTTCGAAGGAGCATTTAAACCCTCTTGTTAAGCTACTGCGACCTGCACGTCTCTTCCAAGGGGCATTTAAACCGTCTTATTAAGCTACTGCGACCTGCACATCTCTTCCAATGCGCATTTAAACCGTCTTTTTAAGCTACTGTGAGTTGAGCGTCTCTTGAAAGGGGCATTTAAACCGTCTTGTTAAGCTGCTGCGACCTGCATGTCTCTTCCAAGGGGCATTTAAACCATCTTGTTAAGCTTCTGCGACCTCCACCGCACTTCCAAGGGTCATTTAAAACGTCTTTTTAAGCTACTGCGACCTGCACATCTCTGTCAAGGGGCATTTAAACTGTCTTGTTAATCTACTGCGACCTCCACCTCTCTTCCAATGGGCATTTAAACCGTCTTGTTAACCTACTGCGACCTGCACGTCTCTTCCAAGTGGCATTTAAACTGTCTTGTTAAGCTACTGCGACCTGCACGTCTCTTCTAAGGGGCATTTAAACTGTCTTGTTAAGCTACTGCGACCTCCACCTCTATACAAGGGGCATTTAAACCGTCTTATTAAGCTACTGCGACCTGCACGTCTCTTCCAAGGGGCATTTAAACTGTATTGTTATGCTACTGCGACCTGCAAGTCTATTCTAAGGTGCATTTAAACCATCTTGTTAAGCTACTGCGGCCTGCACATCTCTTCCAAGGGAAATTTAAACCGTCTTGTTAAGATACTGCGACCTGCACATCTCTTCCAAGGGGCATTTAAACAGTCTTGTTAAGATACTGCGACCTGCACGTCTCTTCCAAGGGGCATTTAAAACGTCTTGTTAAGCTTCTGCGACCTGCATGTCTCTTCCAAGGGACATTTAAAACGTCTTATTAAGCTACTGCTACCTGCACATCATTTCCAAGGGGCATTTAAACTGTCTTGTTAAGCTACTGCGACCTGCATGTCTCTTCCAAGGGGCATTTAAACCGTCTTGTTATGCTACTGCGACCTGCACTTCTCTTCCAAGGCGCAATTAAACCTTCTTTTTAAGCTCCTGCGACTTGCACGTCTCTTCCAAGGGGCTTTTAAACCGTCTTGTTAAGCTACTGCGACCTGCATGTCTCTTCCAAGGGGCATTTAAACCATCTTGTTAAGCTACTGCGACCTGCATGTCTATTCCAAGGGGCATTTAAACCTTCGTGTTAAGCTACTGCGACCTCCACCGCTTTTCCAAGGGGCATTTAAACCGTTTTTTTATGCTACTGCGACCTGCACTTCTCTTCCAAGGCGCATTTAATGCTTCTTTTTAAGCTCCTGCGACCTGCACGTCTTTTACTAGGGGCATTTAAACAGTCTTGTTAAGCTGCTTCGACATGCATGTTTCTTCCAAGTGGCATTTGAACTGTCTTGTTAAGCTAGTGCGACCTGCACGTCTCTTCCAAGGTGCATTTAAACCGTCTTGTTAAGCTACTGCGACCTGCATGTCTCTTCCAAGGGGCATTTAAACCGTCTTGTTAAGCTGCTTCGACATGCATGTTTCTTCTAATTGGCATTTAAACTGTCTTGTTAAGCTACTGCGACCTCCACGTCTTTTTCAAGGGGCATTTAAACTGTCTTGTTAAGCTACTGCGACCTGCACGTGTCTTCCAAGGGGCATTTAAATCATCTTGGTAAGATAGTGCGACCTGCAAGCCTCTTCCAATGGGCATTTAAACCCTCTTGTTAAGCTACTGCGACCTGCATGTCTCTTCCAAGGGGCATTTAAACTGTCTTCTTAAGCTACTGCGACCTCCACCGCTTTTCCAAGGGGCATTTAAACCATCTTGTTAAGCTACTGCGACCTGCATGTCTCTTCCAAGGGGCATTTAAACTGTCTTGTTAAGCTACTGCGACTTGCACGTCTCTTCCAAGGGGCATTTAAACCGTCTTCTTAAGCTACTGTAACCTCAACCACTTTTCCAAGGGGCATTTAAACCGTCTTGTTAAGCTACTGCGACCTCCACCGCACTACCAAGGGGCTATTAAAACGCTTTGTTAAGCTACTGCGACCTGCATGTCTCTTCCAAGGGGCATTTAAACCGTCTTGTTAAGCTGCTGTGACCTGCATGTCTCTTCCAAGGGGCATTTAAACCATCTTGTTAAGCTACTGCGACCTCCACCGCACTTCCAAGGGGCATTTAAACCGTCTTTTTAAGCTGCTGCGACCTGCACGTCTCTTTCAAGGGGCATTTAAACTGTCTTGTTAAACTACTGCGACCTCCACCGCTCTTCCAAGGGGCATTTAAACCGTCTTGTTTAGCTACTGCGACCTGCACGTCTCTTCCAAGGGGCATTTAAACCGTCTTGTTAAGCTACTGCGACCTGCACGTCTCTTCCAAGGGGCATTTAAACGGTCTTGTTAAGCCACTGCGACCTCCACCTCTCTTCCAAGGGGTATTTAAACCGTCTTATTAAGATACTGCAACCTGCATGTCTCATCCAAGGGGCATTTAAACTCTCTTGTTAAGCTCCTGCGACCTCCACCACTCTTCCAATGGGCATTTGAACCGTCTTGTTAAACTACTGCGACCTGCACGTAACTTTCAAGGGGCATTTAAACTGTCTTGTTAAGCTACTGCGACTTGCACGTCTCTTCGAAGTGGCATTTAAACCGTCTTGTTAAGCTACTGCGACCTGCACGTCTCTTCCAAGGGGCATTTAAACTGTCCTGTTAAGCTACTGCGACCTCCACCTCTCTTCCAAGGGGCATTTAAACCATCTTATTAAGCTACTGCGACCTGCACATCTCTTCCAAGGGGCATTTAAACTGTCTTATTATGCTACTGCGACCTGCATGTCTCTTCCAAGGGGCATTTAAACTGTCTTATTATGCTACTGCGACCTGCATGTCTCTTCCAAGGGGCATTTAAACTGTCTTGGTAAGCTACTGCGACCTGCACGTCTCTTCCAAGGGGCATTTAAACCATCTTGTTAAGCTACTGCGACCTGCTCGTCTATTCCAAGGGGCATTTAAACCGTCTTGTTAAGCTTCTTTGACCTGCACGTGTCTTCCAAGGTGCATTTAAACCGTCTTTTTAAGCTACTGCGACTTGCATGTCTCTTCCAAGGGGAATTTAAACTTTCTTGTTAAGCTACTGTAACCTCCATCACTTTTCCAAAGGGCATTTAAACTGTCTTGTTAAGCTACTGCTAACTGCACGTCTCTTCCAAGGGGCATTTAAATTGTCTTGTTAAGCTACCGCGACCTGCACGTCTCTTTCAAGGGGCATTCAAACTGTCTTGTTAAGCTACTGCGACCTCCACCGCTCTTCCAAGGGGCATTTAAACTGTCTTGTTAAGCTACTGCGACCTGCACGTCTCGTCCAAGGAGCATTTAAACCGTCTTGGTAAGCTACTGCGACCTGCAAGCCTATTCCAAGGGGGCATTTAAACCCTCTTGTTAAGCTACTGCGACCTGCACGTCTCTTCCAAGGGGGATTTAAACCGTCTGGTTAAGCTACTGCGACCTGCACGTCTCTTCCAAGGGCCATTCAAACCATCTTGTTAAGCTACTGTGACCTGCTCGTCTCTTCCAAGGGGCATTTAAACCGTCTTGTTAAGCTACTGCGACCTGCACGTCTCTTCCAAGGCGCATTTATACCGTCTTTTTAAGCTACTGCGACCTGCATGTCTCTTCCAAGGGGCATTTAAACTGTCTTTTAAGCTACTGTAACCACGACCACTTTTACAAGGGGCATTTAAACCATCTTGTTAAGCTACTGCGACCTGCAAGTTTCTTCCAAGGGGCATTTAAACCATCTTGTTAAGCTACTGCGACCTGCATGTCTCTTCTAGGGGGCATTTAAACCGTCTTGTTAAGCCACTGCGGCCTGCACGTCTCTTCCAAGGGGCATTTAAACCATCTTTTTAAGCTGCTGCGAACTGCATGTCTCTTCCAAGGGGCATTTAAACCATCTTGCTAAGCTACTGCGACCTCCACGTCTCTTCCAAAGGGCATTTAAACAATATTGTTAAGATACTGCGACCTGCACGTCTCTGCCAAGGGGCATTTAAACTGTCTTGGTAAGCTACTGCGACCTGCAAGCCTGTTTCAAGGGGCATTTAAACCATCTTGCTAAGCTACTGCGACCTCCACGTCTCTTCCAAGGGGCATTTAAACAATATTGTTAAGCTATTGCAACCTGCATGTCTCTTCCAAGGGGCATTTAAACTGTCTTGTTAAGCTACTGCGACCTCCACCGCTCTTCCAAGGGGCATTTAAACCATCTTGTTAAGCTACTGCGACATGCACCACTCTTCCAAGGGGCATTTAAACCATCTTGTTAAGCCTCTGCGACCTGTACGTCTCTCCCAAGGGGCATTTAAACCGTCTTTTTAAGCTGCTGCGACCTGCATGTCTCTTCCAAAGAGCACTTAAACCATCTTGTTAAGCTACTGCGACCTGCGCATCTCTTCCAAGGGGCATTTAAACCGTCTTGTTAAGCTACTGTAACTTGCACGTCTCTTATAAGGGGCATTTAAACCGTCTTGTTAAGCTACTGTAACCTCCACCACTTTTCCACGGGGCATTTAAACCGTCTTGTTAAGCTACTGCGACCGGCACGTCTCTTCCAAGGGGCATGTAAACTGTCTTGTTAAGCCTCTGCGACCTGCACGTCTTTTCCTAGGGGCATTTAAACAGTCGTGTTAAGCTGCTTCGACCTGCATGTTTCTTCCAATTGGCATTTAAACTGTTTTGTTAAGCTACTGCGACCTCCACCGCTCTTCCAAGGGACATTTAAACTGTCTTGTTAAGCTACTGCGACCTGCACGTCTCTTCCAAGGGGCATTTAAACCGTCTTGTTAAGCTACTGCGACCTGCATGTCTCTTCCAAGGGGCATTTAAACCTTCTTGTTAAGCCTCTGCGACCTGCATGTTTTTTCCTAGGGGCATTTAAACAGTCTTGTTAAGCTGCTTCGACCTGCATGTTTCTTCCAAGTGGCATTTAAACTGTCTTGTTAAGCTACTGTGACCTGCACGTCTCTTGAAAGGGGCATTTAAACCCTCTTGTTAAGCTACTGCGACCTGCACGTCTCTTCCAAGGGGCATTTAAACTGTCTTGTTAAGCTACTGTGACCTGCACGTCTCTTACAAGGCGCATTTAAACCGTCTTTTTACGCTACTGTGACTTGTACGTCTCTTCCAAGGGGCATTTAAACCCTCTTATTAAGCTCCTGCGACCTGCTCGTCTCTTCCAAGGAGCATTTAAACCCTCTTGTTAAGCTACTGCGACCTGCACGTCTCTTCCAAGGCGCATTTAAACCGTCTTTTTAAGCTACTGTGAGTTGAACGTCTCTTCCAAGGAGCATTTAAACCGTCTTGTTAAGTTACTGTAACCTCCACCACTTTTCCAAGGGGCATCTCAACAGTCTTGTTAAGCTACTGCGACCTGCATGTCTCTTCCAAGGGGCATTTAAACCATCTTGTTAAGCTACTGCGACCTGCACGTCTCTTCCAAGGGGCATTTAAACCCTCTTGTTAAGCTCCTGCGACCTGCACGTCTCTTGAAAGGGGCATTTAAACCCTCTTGTTTAGCTACTGCGACCTGCACTTCTCTCTTAAGGATCATTTAAACTGTCTTGTTAAGCTACTGCGACCTGCACATCTCTTCCAAGGGGCATTTAAACCGTCTTATTAAGCTACTGCGACCTGCACGTCTCTTCCAAGGGGCATTTAAACCATCTGGTTAAGCTACTGCGACCTGCAAGCCTATTCCAAGGGGCATTTAAACACTCTTGTTAAGCTACTGCGACCTGCACGTCTCTTCCAAGGGGGATTTAAACCGTCTTGTTAAGCTACTGCGACCTGCACGTCTCTTCCAAGGGGGATTTAAACCGTCTTGTTAGGCTACTGTGACCTGCTCGTCTCTTCCAAGGGGCATTTAAACCGTCTTGTTAAGCTACTGTAACCTCCACCACTTTTCCAAGGGGCTTTTAAACCGTCTTGTTAAGCTACTGCGACCTGCACGTCTCTTCCAAGGGGCATTTAGCCGTCTTGTTAAGCTAATGCGACCTGCATGTCTCTTCCAAGGGGCATTTAAACCGTCTTGTTAAGCTGCTGCGACCTGCATGTCTCTTCCAAGGGGCATTTAAACCATCTTGTTAAGCTTCTGCGACCTCCTCCGCACTTCCAAGTGCCATTTAAACCGTCTTGTTAAGCTACTGCGACCTACACATCTCTGTCAAGGGGCTTTTAAACTGTCTTGTTAAGCTACTGCGACCTCCACCTCTCTTCCAAGGGGCATTTAAACCGACTTGTTAACCTACTGCGACCTGCACGTCTCTTCCAAGTGGCATTTAAACTGTCTTGTTAAGCTACTGCGACCTGCACATCTCTTCCAAGGGGCATTTAAACTGTCTTTTTAAGCTACTGCGACCTCCACCTCTCTTCCAAGGGGCATTTAAACCATCTTATTAAGCTACTGCGACCTGCACGTCTCTTCCAAGGGGCATTTAAACTGTATAGTTAAGCTACTGCCACCTGCAGGTCTATTCTAAGGTGCATTTAAACCATCTTGTTAAGCTACTGCGACCTGCACGTCTCTTCCAAGGGGCATTTAAAACGTCTTGTTAAGCTACTGCGACCTGCATGTCTTTTCCACGGGACATTTAAAACGTCTTATTAAGCTACTGCGACCTGCACGTCTCTTCCAAGGGGCATTTAAACTGTCTTGTTAAGCTACTGCGACCTGCATGTCTCTTCCAAGGGGCATTTAAACCGTCTTGTTATGCTACTGCGACCTGCACTTCTCTTCCAAGGCGCAATTAAACCTTCTTTTTAAGCTCCTGCGACTTGCACGTCTCTTCCAAGGGGCTTTTAAACCGTCTTGTTAAGCTACTGCGACCTGCATGTCTCTTCTAAGGGGCATTTAAACAGTCTTGTTTAGCTTCTGCGACCTGCACGTCTCTTCCAAGGGGCATTTAAACCGTCTTCTTAAGCTACTGTAACCTCCACCACTCTTCCAAGGGGCATTTAAACCGTCTTGTTAAGCTACTGCGACCTCCACCGCACTACCAAGGGGCTTTTAAAATGCTTTGTTAAGCTACTGCGACCTGCATGTCTCTTCCAAGGGGCATTTAAACCGTCTTGTTAAGCAACTGCCACCTCCACGTCTCTTCCAAGGGGCATTTAAACCATCTTGTTAAGCTGCTGTGACCTGCATGTCTCTTCCAAGGGGCATTTAAACCATTTTGTTAAGCTACTGCGACCTCCACCGCACTTCCAAGGGGCATTTAAACTGTCTTGTTAAGCTGCTGCCACCTGCACGTCTCTTTCAAGGGGCATTTAAACTGTCTTGTTAAGCTACTGCGACCTCCACCGCTCTTACAAGGGGCATTTAAACCGTTTTGTTTAGCTACTGCGACCTGCACGTCTCTTCCAAGGGGCATTTAAACCGTCTTGTTAAGCTACTGCGACCTGCACGTCTCTTCCAAGGGGCATTTAAACTGTCTTGTTAAGCCACTGCGACCTCCACCTCTCTTCCAAGGGGTATTTAAACCGTCTTATTAAGCTACTGCGACCTGCATGTCTCATCCAAGGGGCATTTAAACTCTCTTGTTAAGCTCCTGCGACCTCCACCACTCTTCCAATGGGCATTTTAACCGTCTTGTTAAACTACTGCGACCTGCACGTAACTTTCAAGGGGCATTTAGTCTGTCTTGTTAAGCTACTGCGACCTCCACCGCTCTTCCAAGGGGCATTTAAACCGTCTTGTTAAGCTACTGCGACCTGCAGGTCTCTTCCAAGTGGCATTTAAACCGTCTTGTTAAGCTACTGCGACTTGCACGTCTCTTCCAAGGGGCATTTAAACTGTCCTGTTAAGCTACTGCGACCTCCACCTCTCTTCCAAGGGGCATTTAAACCATCTTGTTAAGCTACTGCGACCTGCACGTCTCTTCCAAGGGGCATTTAAACCCTCTTGTTAAGCTCCTGCGACCTGCACGTCTCTTGAAAGGGGCATTTAAACCCTCTTGTTTAGCTACTGCGACCTGCACTTCTCTTTTAAGGGGCATTTAAACTGTCTTGTTAAGCTACTGCGACCTGCACATCTCTTCCAAGGGGCATTTAAACCGTCTTATTAAGCTACTGCGACCTGCACGTCTCTTCCAAGGGACATTTAAACTGTCTTGTTAAGCTACTGCGACCTGCACGTCTCTTCCAAGGGGCATTTAAACCATCTGGTTAAGCTACTGCGACCTGCAAGCCTATTCCAAGGGGAATTTAAACACTCTTGTTAAGCTACTGCGACCTGCACGTCTCTTCCAAGGGGGATTTAAACCGTCTTGTTAAGCTACTGTGACCTGCTCGTCTCTTCCAAGGGGCATTTAAACCATCTTGTTAAGCTACTGTAACCTCCACCACTTTTCCAAGGGGCTTTTAAACCGTCTTGTTAAGCTACTGCGACCTGCACCGCTCTTCCAAGGGGCATTTAGCCGTCTTGTTAAGCTACTGCGACCTGCATGTCTCTTCCAAGGGGCATTTAAACCGTCTTGTTAAGCTGCTGCGACCTGCATGTCTCTTCCAAGGGGCATTTAAACCATCTTGTTAAGCTTCTGCGACCTCCACCGCACTTCCAAGGGGCATTTAAACCGTCTTGTTAAGCTACTGCGACCTACACATCTCTGTCAAGGGGCTTTTAAACTGTCTTGTTAAGCTATTGCGACCTCCACCTCTCTTCCAAGGGGCATTTAAACCGTCTTGTTAACCTACTGCGACCTGCACGTCTCTTCCAAGTGGCATTTAAACTGTCTTGTTAAGCTACTGCGACCTGCACGTCTCTTCCAAGGGGCATTTAAACTGTCTTGTTAAGCTACTGCGACCTCCACCTCTCTTCCAAGGGGCATTTAAACCGTCTTATTAAGCTACTGCGACCTGCACGTCTCTTCCAAGGTTCATTTAAACTGTATTGTTAAGCTACTGCCACCTGCAAGTCTATTCTAAGGTGCATTTAAACCATCTTGTTAAGCTACTGCGACCTGCACATCTCTTCCAAGGGAAATTTAAACCGTCTTGATAAGATACTGCGACCTGCACGTCTCTTCCAAGGGGCATTTAAACAGTCTTGTTAAGATACTGCGACCTGCACGTCTCTTCCAAGGGGCATTTAAAACGTCTTGTTAAGCTACTGCGACCTGCATGTCTTTTCCACGGGACATTTAAAACGTCTTATTAAGCTACTGCGACCTGCACGTCTCTTCCAAGGGGCATTTAAACTGTCTTGTTAAGCTACTGCGACCTGCATGTCTCTTCCAAGGGGCATTTAAACCGTCTTGTTATGCTACTGCGACCTGCACTTCTCTTCCAAGGCGCAATTAAACCTTCTTTTTAAGCTCCTGCGACTTGCACGTCTCTTCCAAGGGGCTTTTAAACCGTCTTGTTAACCTACTGCGACCTGCACGTCTCTTCCAAGTGGCATTTAAACTGTCTTGTTAAGCTACTGCGACCTGCACGTCTCTTCCAAGGGGCATTTAAACTGTCTTGTTAAGCTACTGCGACCTCCACCTCTCTTCCAAGGGGCATTTAAACCGTCTTATTAAGCTACTGCGACCTGCACGTCTCTTCCAAGGTTCATTTAAACTGTATTGTTAAGCTACTGCCACCTGCAAGTCTATTCTAAGGTGCATTTAAACCATCTTGTTAAGCTACTGCGACCTGCACATCTCTTCCAAGGGAAATTTAAACCGTCTTGATAAGATACTGCGACCTGCACGTCTCTTCCAAGGGGCATTTAAACAGTCTTGTTAAGATACTGCGACCTGCACGTCTCTTCCAAGGGGCATTTAAAACGTCTTGTTAAGCTACTGCGACCTGCATGTCTTTTCCACGGGACATTTAAAACGTCTTATTAAGCTACTGCGACCTGCACGTCTCTTCCAAGGGGCATTTAAACTGTCTTGTTAAGCTACTGCGACCTGCATGTCTCTTCCAAGGGGCATTTAAACCGTCTTGTTATGCTACTGCGACCTGCACTTCTCTTCCAAGGCGCAATTAAACCTTCTTTTTAAGCTCCTGAGACTTGCACGTCTCTTCCAAGGGGCTTTTAAACCGTCTTGTTAAGCTACTGCGACCTGCATGTCTCTTCTAAGGGGCATTTAAACAGTCTTGTTTAGCTTCTGCGTCCTGCACGTCTCTTCTAAGGGGTATTTAAACAGTCTTGTTAAGCTACTGCGACTTGCACGTCTCTTCCAAGGGGCATTTAAACCGTCTTCTTAAGCTACTGTAACCTCCACCACTCTTCCAAGGGGCATTTAAACCGTCTTGTTAAGCTACTGCGACCTCCACCGCACTACCAAGGGGCTTTTAAAATGCTTTGTTAAGCTACTGAGACCTGCATGTCTCTTCCAAGGGGCATTTAAACCGTCTTGTTAAGCTACTGTGACCTCCACGTCTCTTCCAAGGGGCATTTAAACCGTCTTGTTAAGCTGCTGTGACCTGCATGTCTCTTCCAAGGGGCATTTAAACCATCTTGTTAAGCTACTGCGACCTCCACCGCACTTCCAAGGGGCATTTAAACTGTCTGGTTAAGCTGCTGCCACCTGCACGTCTCTTTCAAGGGGCATTTAAACTGTCTTGTGAAGCTACTGCGACCTCCACCGCTCTTCCAAGGGGCATTTAAACCGTCTTGTTTAGCTACTGCGACCTGCACGTCTCTTCCAAGGGGCATTTAAACTGTCTTGTTAAGCCACTGCGACCTCCACCTCTCTTCCAAGGGGTATTTAAACCGTCTTATTAAGCTACTGCGACCTGCATGTCTCATCCAAGGGGCATTTAAACTCTCTTGTTAAGCTCCTGCGACCTCCACCACTCTTCCAATGGGCATTTGAACCGTCTTGTTAAACTACTGCGACCTGCACGTAACTTTCAAGGGGCATTTAATCTGTCTTGTTAAGCTACTGCGACCTCCACCGCTCTTCCAAGGGGCATTTAAAGCGTCTTGTTAAGCTACTGCGAACTGCACGTCTCTTCCAAGTGGCATTTAAACCGTCTTGTTAAGCTACTGCGACCTGCACGTCTCTTCCAAGGGGCATTTAAACTGTCCTGTTAAGCTACTGCGACCTCCACCTCTCTTCCAAGGGGCATTTAAACCATCTTATTAAGCTACTGTGACCTGCACATCTCTTCCAAGGGGCATTTAAACTGTCTTTTTATGCTACTGAGACCTGCATGTCTCTTCCAAGGGGCATTTAAACTGTCTTATTATGCTACTGCGACCTGCATGTCTCTTCCAAGGGGCATTTAAACTGTTTTGGTAAGCTACTGCGACCGGCACGTCTCTTCCAAGGGGCATTCAAACCGTCTTGGTAACTTCTGCGAACTGCAAGCCTATTCCAAGGGGCATTTAAACCCTCTTGTTAAGCTGCTGCGACCTGCACGTCTCTGCCAAGGGGGATTTAAACCGTCTTGTTAATCTACTGAGACCTGCATGTCTCTTCCAAGTGGCATTTAAACCATCTTGTTAAGCTACTGCGACCTGCTCGTCTATTCTTAGGGGAATTTAAACCGTCTTGTTAAGCTTCTGCGACCTGCACGTCTCTTCCAAGGCGCATTTAAACCGTCTTTTTAAGCTACTGCGACTTGCATGTCTCTTCCAAGGGGCATTCAAACTTTCTTGTTAAGCTACTGTAACCTCCACCACTTTTCCAAAGGGCATTTAAACTGTCTTGTTAAGCTATTGCGACCTGCGCGTCTCTTCCAAGGGGCATTTAAACCGTCTTGTTAAGCCACTGCTACCTGCACGTCTCTTCCAAGGGGATTTAAACCATCTTGTTAAGCTGCTGCGACCTGCATGTCTCTTCCAAGGGGCATTTAAACCGTCTTGTTAAGCTACTGCGACCTCGACCGCACTTCCAAGGGGCATTTAAACCGTCTTGTTAAGCTACCGCGACCTGCATGTCTCTTTCAAGGGGCATTCAAACTGTCTTGTTAAGCTACTGCGACCTCCACCGCTCTTCCAAGGGGCATTTAAACCGTCTTGTTAAGCTACTGCGACCTGCATGTCTCGTCCAAGGGGCATTTAAACCGTCTTGGTAAGCTACTGCGACCTGCAAGCCTATTCCAAGGGGGCATTTAAACCCTCTTGTTAAGCTACTGCGACCTGCACGTCTCTTCCAAGGGGGATTTAAACCGTCTTGTTAAGCTACTGCGACCTGCACGTCTCTTCCAAGGGCCATTTAAACCATCTTGTTAAGCTACTGTGACCTGCTCGTCTCTTCCAAGGGGCATTTAAACCGTCTTGTTAAGCTACTGCGACCTGCACGTCTCTTCCAAGGCGCATTTATACCGTCTTTTTAAGCTACTGCGACCTGCATGTCTCTTCCAAGGGGCATTTAAACTGTCTTTTAAGCTACTGTAACCACGACCACTTTTACAAGGGGCATTTAAACCGTCTTGTTAAGCTACTGCGACCTGCAAGTTTCTTCCAAGGGGCATTTAAACCATCTTGTTAAGCTACTGCGACCTGCATGTCTCTTCCAGGGAGCATTTAAACCGTCTTGTTAAGCCACTGCGGCCTGCACGTCTCTTCCAAGGGGCATTTAAACCATCTTTTTAAGCTGCTGCGAACTGCATGTCTCTTCCAAGGGGCATTTAAACCATCTTGCTAAGCTACTGCGACCTCCACGTCTCTTCCAAGGGGCATTTAAACAATATTGTTAAGATACTGCGACCTGCACGTCTCTTCCAAGGGGCATTTAAACTGTCTTGGTAAGCAACTGCGACCTGCAAGCCTGTTTCAAGGGGCATTTAAACCATCTTGCTAAGCTACTGCGACCTGCACGTCTCTTCCAAGGGGCATTTAAACAATATTGTTAAGCTATTGCGACCTGCATGTCTCTTCCAAGGGGCATTTAAACTGTCTTGTTAAGCTACTGCGACCTCCACCGCTCTTCCAAGGGGCATTTAAACCATCTTGTTAAGCCTCTGCGACCTGCACGTCTCTTCCAAGGGGCATTTAAACCGTCTTTTTAAGCTGCTGCGAGCTGCATGTCTCTTTCAAAGAGCACTTAAACCATCTTGTTAAGCTACTGCGACCTGCGCATCTCTTCCAAGGGGCATTTAAACCGTCTTGTTAAGCTACTGTAACTTGCACGTCTCTTATAAGGGGCATTTAAACCGTCTTGTTAAGCTACTGTAACCTCCACCACTTTTCCACGGGGCATTTAAACCGTCTTGTTAAGCTACTGCGACCGGCACGTCTCTTCCAAAGGGTATGTAAACCGTCTTGTTAAGCCTCTGCGACCTGCACGTCTTTTCCTAGGGGCATTTAAACAGTCTTGTTAAGCTGCTTCGACCTGCATGTTTCTTCCAATTGGCATTTAAACTGTTTTGTTAAGCTACTGCGACCTCCACCGCTCTTCCAAGGGACATTTAAACTGTCTTGTTAAGCTACTGAGACCTGCACGTCTCTTCCAAGGGGCATTTAAATCATCTTGGTAAGCTACTGCGACCTGCAAGCCTCTTCCAAGGGGCATTTAAACCCTCTTGTTAAGCTACTGCGACCTGCACGTCTCTTCCAAGGGGCATTTAAACTGTCTTCTTAAGCTACTACGACCTCCACCGCTCTTCCAAGGGGCATTTAAACCATCTTGTTAAGCTACTGCGACTTGCACGTCTCTTCCAAGGGGCATTTAAACTGTCTTGTTTAGCTTCTGCGACCTGCACGTCTCTTCTAAGGGGCAATTAAACAGTCTTGTAAAGCTAATGCGACTTGCACATCTCTTCCAAGTGGCATTTAAACCGTCTTCTTAAGCTACTCTAAACTCCACCACTTTTCCAAGGGGCATTTAAACCGTCTTGTTAAGCTACTGCGACCTGCACGTCTCTTACAAGGGGCATTTAAAACGCTTTGTTAAGCTACTGCGACCTGCATGTCTCTTCCAAGGGACATTTAAACAGTCTTGTTAAGCTACTGCGACCTCCGCGTCTCTTCCAAGGGGCATTTAAACCGTCTTATTAAGCTACTGCGACCTGCACGTCTCTTCCAAGGGGCATTTAAACTGTCTTCTTAAGCTACTACGACCTCCACCGCTCTTCCAAGGGGCATTTAAACCATCTTGTTAAGCTACTGCGACATGCACGTCTCTTCCAAGGGGCATTTAAACTGTCTTGTTAAGCTTCTGCGACCTCCACCGCACTTCCAAGGGGCATTTAAACCGTCTTGTTAAGCTACTGCGACCTGCACATCTGTCAAGGGGCATTTAAACTGTCTTGTTAAGCTACTGCGACCTCCACCTCTCCTCCAAGGGGCATTTAAACCGTCTTGTTAACCTACTGCGACCTGCACGTCTCTTCCAAGTGGCATTTAAACTGTCTTGTTAAGCTACTGCAACCTGCACGTCTCTTCCAAGGGGCATTTAAACTGTCTTGTTAAGCTACTGCGACCTCCACCTCTCTTCCAAGGGGCATTTAAACCGTCTTATTAAGCTACTGCGACCTGCACGTCTCTTCCAAGGGGCATTTAAACTGTATTGTTAAGCTACTGCGACCTGCAAGTCTATTCTAAGGTGCATTTAAACCATCTTGTTAAGCTACTGCGACCTGCACATCTCTGTCAAGGGGCATTTAAACCTTCTTGTTAAGCTACTACGACCTGCACATCTCTTCCAAGGGAAATTTAAACCGTCTTGTTAAGATACTGCGACCTGCACGTCTCTTCCAAGGGGCATTTAAACAGTCTTGTTAAGATACTGCGACCTGCACGTCTCTTCCAAGGGGCATTTAAAACGTCTTGTTAAGCTACTGCGACCTGCATGTCTCTTCCAAGGGACATTTAAAACGTCTTATTAAGCTACTGCGACCTGCACGTCTCTTCCAAGGGGCATTTAAACTGTCTTGTTAAGCTACTGCGACCTGCATGTCTCTTCCAAGGGGCATTTAAACCGTCTTGTTATGCTACTGCGACCTGCACTTCTCTTCCAAGGCGCAATTAAACGTTCTTTTTAAGCTCCTGCGACTTGCACGTCTCTTCCAAGGGGCTTTTAAACCATCTTGTTAAGCTACTGCGACCTGCATGTCTCTTTCAAGGGGCATTTAAACCGTCTTGTTAAGCTACTGCGACCTGCATGTCTATTCCAAGGGGCATTTAAACCTTCGTGTTAAGCTACTGCGACCTCCACCGCTTTTCCAAGGGGCATTTAAACCGTTTTTTTATGTTACTGCGACCTGCACTTCTCTTCCAAGGGTCATTTAAACCTTCTTTTTAAGCTCCTGCGACCTGCACGTCTTTTCCTAGGGGCATTTAAACAGTCTTGTTAAGCTGCTTCGACATGCATGTTTCTTCCAAGTGGCATTTAAACTGTCTTGTTAAGCTAGTGCGACCTGCACGTCTCTTCCAAGGTGCATTTAAACCGTCTTGTTAAGCTACTGCGACTTGCATGTCTCTTCCAAGGGGCATTTAAACCGTGTTGTTAAGCTGCTTCGACATGCATGTTTCTTCCAAGTGGCATTTAAACTGTCTTGTTAAGCTACTGCAACCTCAACCACTCTTTCAAGGGGCATTTAAACTGTCTTGTTAAGCTACTGCGACCTGCACGTCTCTTCCAAGGGGCATTTAAATCGTCTTGGTAAGCTACTGCGACCTGCAAGCCTCTTCCAATGGGCATTTAAACCCTCTTGTTAAGCTACTGCGACCTGCATGTCTCATCCAAGGGGCATTTAAACTGTCTTCTTAAGCTACTGCGACCTCCACCGCTCTTCCAAGGGGCATTTAAACCATCTTGTTAACCTACTGCGACCTGCACGTCTCTTCCAAGGGGCATTTAAACTCTCTTGTTAAGCTACTGCGACCTGCACGTCTCTTCCAAGGGGCATTTAAACTCTCTTGTTTAGCTTCTGCTACCTGCACTTCTCTTCTAAGGGGCATTTAAACAGTCTTGTTAAGCTACTGCGACTTGCACTTCTCTTCCAAGGGGCATTTAAACTGTCTTCTTAAGCTACTGTAACCTCCACCACTTTTCCAAGGGGCATTTAAACCGTCTTGTTAAGCTACTGCGACCTCCACCGCACTACCAAGGGGCTTTTAAAACGCTTTGTTAAGCTACTGCGACCTGCATGTCTCTTCCAAGGGGCATTTAAACCGTCTTGTTAAGCTACTGCGACCTCCACGTCTCTTCCAAGGGGCATTTAAACTGTCTTGTTAAGCTGCTGTGACCTGCATGTCTCTACCAAGGGGCATTTAAACCATCTTGTTAAGCTACTGCGACCTCCACCGCACTTCCAAGGGGCATTTAAACCGTCTTGTTAAGCTGCTGCGACCTGCACGTCTCTTTCAAGGGGAATTTAAACTGTCTTGTTAAGCTACTGCGACCTGCACGTCTCTTCCAAGGGGCATTTAAACTGTCTTGTTAAGCCACTGCGACCTCCACCTCTCTTCCAAGGGGTATTTAAACCGTCTTATTAAGCTACTGCGACCTGCATGTCTCATCCAAGGGGCATTTAAACTCTCTTGTTAAGCTCCTGCGACCTCCACCACTCTTCCAATGGGCATTTGAACCGTCTTGTTAAACTACTGCGACCTGCACGTAACTTTCAAGGGGCATTTAAACTGTCTTGTCAAGCTACTGCGACCTCCACCGTTCTTCCAAGGGGCATTTAAACCGTCTTATTAAGCTACTGCGACCTGCACGTCTCTTCCAAGTGGCATTTAAACCATCTTGTTAAGCTACTGCGACCTGCACGTCCCTACCAAGGGGCATTTAAACTGTCCTGTTAAGCTACTGCGACCTCCACCTCTCTTCCAAGGGGCATTTAAACCATCTTATTAAGCTACTGCGACCTGCACATCTCTTCCAAGGGGCACTTAAACTGTCTTATTATGCTACTGCGACCTGCATGTCTCTTCCAAGGGGCATTTAAACTGTCTTATTATGCTACTGCGACCTGCATGTCTCTTCCAAGGGGCATTTAAACTGTCTTGGTAAGCTACTGCGACCTGTACGTCTCTTCCAAGGGGCATTCAAACCGTCTTGGAAAGCTTCTGCGACCTGCAAGCCTATTCCAAGGGGCATTTAAACCCTCTTGTTAAGCTGCTGCGACCTGCACGTCTCTTCCAAGGGGCATTTAAACCATCTTGTTAAGCTACTGCGACCTGCGCTTCTCTTCCAAGGGGCATTTAAACCGTCTTGTTAAGCTACCGCGACCTGCACGTCTCTTTCAAGGGGCATTCAAACTGTCTTGTTAAGCGACAGCGACCTCCACCGCTCTTCCAAGGGGCATTTAAACCGTCTTGTTAAGCTACTGCGACCTGCACGTCTCGTCCAAGGGGCATTTAAACCGTCTTAGTAAGCTACTGCGACCTGCAAGCCTATTCCAAGGGGGCATTTAAACCCTCTTGTTAAGCTACTGCGACCTGCACGTCTCTTCCAAGGGGGATTTAAACCGTCTTGTTAAGCTACTGCGACCTGCACGTCTCTTCCAAGGGCCATTTAAACCATCTTGTTAAGCTACTGCGACCTGCATGTCTCTTCCAAGGGGCATTTAAACCATCTTGTTAAGCCTCTGCGACCTGCACGTCTCTTCCAAGGGGCATTTAAACCGTCTTTTTAAGCTGCTGCGACCTGCATGTCTCTTCCAAAGAGCACTTAAACCATCTTGTTAAGCTACTGCGACCTGCGCATCTCTTCCAAGGGGCATTTAAACCGTCTTGTTAAGCTACTGTAACTTGCACGTCTCTTATAAGGGGCATTTAAACCGTCTTGTTAAGCTATTGTAACCTCCACCACTTTTCCACGGGACATTTAAACCGTCTTGTTAAGCTACTGCGACCGGCACGTCTCTTCCAAGGGGCATGTAAACCGTCTTGTTAAGCCTCTTCGACCTGCACGTCTTTTCCTAGGGGCATTTAAACAGTCTTGTTAAGCTGCTTCGACCTGCAAGTTTCTTCCAATTGGCATTTAAACTGTTTTGTTAAGCTACTGCGACCTCCACCGCTCTTCCAAGGGACATTTAAACTGTCTTGTTAAGCTACTGAGACCTGCACGTCTCTTTCAAGGGGCATTTAGACTGTCTTGTTAAGCTACTGCGACCTCCACCGCTCTTCCAAGGGGCATTTAAACCGTCTTGTTAATCTACTGCGACCTCCACCGCACTACCAAGGGGCATTTAAAACGCTTTGTTAAGCTACTGCGACCTGCATGTCTCTTTCAAGGGGCATTTAGACTGTCTTGTTAAGCTACTGCGACCTCCACCGCTCTTCCAAGGGGCATTTAAACCGTCTTGTTAAGCTACTGCGACCTGCACGTCTCTTCCAAGGGGCATTTAAACTGTCTTGTTAAGCCACTGCGACCTCCACCTCTCTTCCAAGGGGTATTTAAACCGTCTTATTAAGCTACTGCGACCTGCATGTCTCATCCAAGGGGCATTTAAACTCTCTTGTTAAGCTCCTGCGACCTCCACCACTCTTCCAATGGGCATTTGAACCGTCTTGTTAAACTACTGCGACCTGCACGTAACTTTCAAGGGGCATTTAAACTGTCTTGTCAAGCTACTGCGACCTCCACCGTTCTACCAAGGGGCATTTAAACCGTCTTGTTAAGCTACTGCGACCTGCACGTCTCTTCCAAGTGGCATTTAAACCATCTTGTTAAGCTACTGCGACCTGCACGTCCCTTCCATGGGGCATTTAAACTGTCCTGTTAAGCTACTGCGACCTCCACCTCTCTTCCAAGGGGCATTTAAACCATCTTATTAAGCTACTGCGACCTGCACATCTCTTCCAAGGGGCATTTAAACTGTCTTATTATGCTACTGCAACCTGCATGTCTCTTCCAAGGGGCATTTAAACTGTCTTATTATGCTACTGCGACCTGCATGTCTCTTCCAAGGGGCATTTAAACTGTCTTGGTAAGCTACTGCGACCTGCACGTCTCTTCCAAGGGGCATTCAAACCGTCTTGGAAAGCTTCTGCGACCTGCAAGCCTATTCCAAGGGGCATTTAAACCCTCTTGATAAGCTGCTGCGAACTGCACGTCTCTGCCAAGGGGGATTTAACCCGTCTTGTTAAGCTACTGAGACCTGCACGTCTCTTCCAAGGGGCATTTAAACCATCTTGTTAAGCTACTGCGACCTGCTCGTCTATTCCAAGGGGCATTTAAACCGTCTTGTTAAGCTTCTGCGACCTGCACATCTCTTCCAAGGCGCATTTAAACCGTCTTTTTAAGCTACTGCGACTTGCATGTCTCTTCCAAGGGGCATTTAAACTTTCTTGTTAAGCTACTGTAACCTCCACCACTTTTCCAAAGGGCATTTAAACTGTCTTGTTAAGCTACTGCTAACTGCACGTCTCTTCCAAGGGGCATTTAAACTGTCTTGTTAAGCTACTGCTACCTGCGCTTCTCTTCCAAGGGGCATTTAAACTGTCTTGTTAAGCTACCGCGACCTGCACGTCTCTTTCAAGGGGCATTTAAACTGTCTTGTTAAGCTACTGCGACCTCCACCGCTCTTCCAAGGGGCATTTAAACCGTCTTGTTAAGCTACTGCGACCTGCACGTCTCGTCCAAGGGGCATTTAAACCGTCTTGGTAAGCTACTGCGACCTGCACGTCTCTTCCAAGGGCCATTTAAACCATCTTGTTAAGCTACTGCGACCTGCACGTCTCTTCCAAGGGGGATTTAAACCGTCTTGTTAAGCTACTGCGACCTGCACGTCTCTTCCAAGGGCCATTTAAACCATCTTGTTAAGCTACTGCGACCTGCATGTATCTTCCAGGGGGCATTTAAACCGTCTTGTTAAGCCACTGCGGCCTGCACGTCTCTTCCAAGGGGCATTTAAACCATCTTTTTAAGCTGCTGCGAACTGCATGTCTCTTCCAAGGGGCATTTAAACCATCTTGATAAGCTACTGCGACCTCCACGTCTCTTCCAAGGGGCATTTAAACAACATTGTTAAGATACTGCGACCTGCACGTCTCTTCCAAAGGGCATTTAAACTGTCTTGGTAAGCTACTGCAACCTGCAAGCCTGTTTCAAGTGGCATTTAAACCATCTTGCTAAGCTACTGCGACCTCCACGTCTCTTCCAAGGGGCATTTAAACAATATTGTTAAGCTATTGCGACCTGCATGTCTCTTCCAAGGGGCATTTAAACTGTCTTGTTAAGCTACTGCGACCTCCACCGCTCTTCCAAGGGGCATTTAAACCATCTTGTTAAGCTACTGCGACATGCACCGCTCTTCCAAGGGGCATTTAAGCCATCTTGTTAAGCCTCTGCGACCTGCACGTCTCTTCCAAGGGGCATTTAAACCGTCTTTTTAAGCTGCTGCGACCTGCATGTCTCTTCCAAAGAGCACTTAAACCATCTTGTTAAGCTACTGCGACCTGCGCATCTCTTCCAAGGGGCATTTAAACCGTCTTGTTAAGCTACTGTAACTTGCACGTCTCTTATAAGGGGCATTTAAAACGTCTTGTTAAGCTACTGTAACCTCCACCACTTTTCCAGGGGGCATTTAAACCGTCTTGTTAAGCTACTGCGACCGGCACGTCTCTTCCAAGGGGCATGTAAACCGTCTTGTTAAGCCTCTGCGACCTGCACGTCTTTTCCTAGGGGCATTTAAACAGTCTTGTTAAGCTGCTTCGACCTGCAAGTTTCTTCCAATTGGCATTCAAACTGTTTTGTTAAGCTACTGAGACCTGCACGTCTCTTCCAAGGGGCATTTAAACTGTCTTGTTAAGCTACCGCGACCTGCACGCCTCTTTCAAGGGGCATTTAAACTGTCTTGTTAAGCTACTGCGACCTCCACCGCTCTTCCAAGGGACATTTAAACTGTCTTGTTAAGCTACTGAGACCTGCACGTCTCTTCCAAGGGGCATTTAAATCATCTTGGTAAGCTACTGCGACCTGCAAGCCTCTTCTAAGGGGCATTTAAACCCTCTTCTTAAGCTACTGCGACCTGTACGTCTCTTCCAAGGGGCATTTAAACTGTCTTCTTAAGCTACTACGACCTCCACCGCTCTTCCAAGGGGCATTTAAACCATCTTGTTAAGCTACTGCGACATGCACGTCTCTTCCAAGGGGCATTTAAACTGTCTTGTTTAGCTTCTGCGACCTGCACGTCTCTTCTATGGGGCAATTAAACAGTCTTGTAAAGCTACTGCGACTTGCACATCTGTTCCAAGTGGCATTTAAACCGTCTTCTTAAGCTACTGTAACCTCCACCACTTTTCCAAGGGGCATTTAAACCGTCTTGTTAAGCTACTGCGACCTGCACGTCTCTTCCAAGGGGCATTTAAAACGCTTTGTTAAGCTACTGCGACCTGCATGATTCTTCCAAGGGACATTTAAACAGTCTTGTTAAGCTACTGAGACATGCACGTCTCTTCCAAGGGGCATTTAAACTGTCTTGTTAAGCTTCTGCGACCTCCACCGCACTTCCAAGGGGCATTTAAACCGTCTTGTTAAGCTACTGCGACCTGCACATCTTTGTCAAGGGGCATTTAAACTGTCTTGTTAAGCTACTGAGACCTCCACCTCCCTTCCAAGTGGCATTTAAACCGTCTTGTTAACCTACTGCGACCTGCACGTCTCTTCCAAGTGGCATTTAAACTGTCTTGTTAAGCTACTGCGACCTGCACGTCTCTTCCAAGGGGCAATTAAACTGTCTTGTTAAGCTACTGCGACCTCCACCTCTCTTCCAAGGGGCATTTAAACCGTCTTATTAAGCTACTGCGACCTGCACGTCTCTTCCAAGGGGCATTTAAACTGTATTGTTAAGGTACTGCGACCTGCAAGTCTATTCTAAGGTGCATTTAAACCATCTTGTTAAGCTACTGCGACCTGCACATCTCTGTCAAGGGGCATTTAAACCGTCTTGTTAAGCTATTGCGACCTGCACATCTCTTCCAAGGGAAATTTAAACCGTCTTGTTAAGATACTGCGACCTGCACTTCTCTTCCAAGGGGCATTTAAACAGTCTTGTTAAGATACTGCGACCTGCACGTCTCTTCCAAGGGGCATTTAAACTGTCTTGTTAAGCTACTGCGACCTGCATGTCTCTTCCAAGGGGCATTTAAACCGTCTTGTTATGCTACTGCGACCTGCACTTCTCTTCCAAGGCGCAATTAAACCTTCTTTTTAAGCTCCTGCGACTTGCATGTCTCTTCCCAGGGGGCTTTTAAACCGTCTTGTTAAGCTACTGCGACCTGCATGTCTCTTCCAAGGGGCATTTAAACCGTCTTGTTGAGCTACTGCGACCTGCATGTCTATTCTAAGGGGCATTTAAACCTTCGTGTTAAGCTACTGCGACCTCCACCGCTTTTCCAAGGGGCATTTAAACCGTTTTTTTATGCTACTGCGACCTGCACTTCTCTTCCAAGGCGCATTTAAACCTTCTTTTTAAGCTCCTGCGACCTGCACGTCTTTTCCTAGGGGCATTTAAACAGTCTTGTTAAGCTGCTTCGACATGCATGTTTCTTCCAAGTGGCATTTAAACTGTCTTGTTAAGCTAGTGCGACCTGCACGTCTCTTCCAAGGTACATTTAAACCGTCTTGTTAAGCTACTGCGACCTGCATGTCTCTTCCAAGGGGCATTTAAACCGTCTTGTTAAGCTGCTTCGACATGCATGTTTCTTCCAAGTGGCATTTAAACTGTCTTGTTAAGCTACTGCGACCTCCACCGCTCTTTCAAGGGGCATTTAAACTGTCTTGTTAAGCTACTGCGACCTGCACGTCTCTTCCAAGGGGCATTTAAATCGTCTTGGTAAGCTACTGCGACCTGCAAGCCTCTTCCAATGGGCATTTAAAGCCTCTTGTTAAGCTACTGCGACCTGCATGTCTCTTCCAAGGGGCATTTAAACTGTCTTCTTAAGCTACTGCGACCTCCACCGCTCTTCCAAGAGGCATTTAAACCATCTTGTTAAGCTACTGCGACCTGCACGTCTCTTCCAAGGGGCATTTAAACTGTCTTGTTTAGCTTGTGCGACCTGCACGTCTCTTCTAAGGGGCATTTAAACTGTCTTCTTAAGCTACTGTAACCTCCACCACTTTTCCAAGGGGCATTTAAATCGTCTTGTTAAGCTACTGCGACCTCCACTGCACTACCAAGGGGCTTTTAAAACGCTTTGTTTAGCTACTGCGACCTGCATGTCTCTTCCAAGGGGCATTTAAACCTTCTTGTTAAGCTACTGCGACCTCCTCGTCTCTTCCAAGGGGCATTTAAACCGTCTTTTTAAGCTGCTGTGACCTGCATGTCTCTTCCAAGGGGCATTTAAACCATCTTGTTAAGCTACTGCGACCTCCACCGCACTTCCAAGGGGCATTTAAACCGTCTTGTTAAGCTGCTGCGACCTGCACGTCTCTTTCAAGGGGCATTTAAACTGTCTTGTTAAGCTACTGCGACCTCCACCGCTCTTCCAAGGGGCATTTAAACCGTCTTGTTTAGCTATTGCGACCTGCAAGTCTCTTCCAAGGGGCATTTAAACCGTCTTGTTAAGCTACTGCGACCTGCACGTCTCTTCCAAGGGGCATTTAAACTGTCTTGTTAAGCCACTGCGACCTCCACCTCTCTTCCAAGGGGTATTTAAACCGTCTTATTAGCTACTGCGACCTGCATGTCTCATCCAAGGGGCATTTAAACTCTCTTGTTAAGCTCCTGCGACCTCCACCACTCTTCCAATGGGCATTTGAACCGTCTTGTTAAACTACAGCGACCTGCACGTAACTTTCAAGGGGCATTTAAACTGTCTTGTTAAGCTACTGCAACCTCCACTGCTCTTCCAAGGGGCATTTAAACCGTCTTGTTAAGCTACTGCGACCTGCACATCTCTTCCAAGTGGCATTTAAACCGTCTTGTTAAGCTACTGCGAACTGCACGTCTCTTCCAAGGGGCATTTAAACTGTCCTGTTAAGCTACTGCGACCTCCACCTCTCTTCCAAGGGGCATTTAAAGCATCTTATTAAGCTACTGCGACCTGCACATCTCTTCCAAGGGGCATTTAAACTGTCTTATTATGCTACTGCGACCTGCATGTCTCTTCCAAGGGGCATTTAAACTGTCTTATTATGCTACTGCGACCTGCATATCTCTTCCAAGGGGCATTTAAACTGTCTTGGTAAGCTACTGCGACCTGCACGTCTCTTCCAAGGGGCATTCAAACCGTCTTGGTAAGCTTCTGCGACCTGCAAGCCTATTCCAAGGGGCATTTAAACCCTCTTGTTAAGCTGCTGCGACTTGCACGTCTCTGCCAAGGGGGATTTAAACCGTCTTGTTAAGCTACTGAGACCTGCACGTCTCTTCCAAGGGGCATTTAAACCATCTTGTTAAGCTACTGCGACCTGCTCGTCTATTCCAAGGGGCATTTAAACCATCTTGTTAAGCTTCTGCGACCTGCACGTCTCTTCCAAGGCGCATTTAAACTGTCTTGTTAAGCTAGTGCGACCTGCACGTCTCTTCCAAGGTGCATTTAAACCGTCTTGTTAAGCTACTGCGACTTGCATGTCTCTTCCAAGGGGCATTTAAACCGTCTTGTTAAGCTGCTTCGACATGCATGTTTCTTCCAAGTGGCATTTAAACTGTCTTGTTAAGCTACTGCGACCTCCACCTCTCTTTCAAGGGGCAATTAAACTGTCTTTTTAAGCTACTGCGACCTGCACGTCTCTTCCAAGGGGCATTTAAATCGTCTTGGTAAGCTACTGCGACCTGCAAGCCTCTTCCAATGGGCATTTAAACCCTCTTGTTAAGCTACTGCGACCTGCATGTCTCTTCCAAGGGGCTTTAAACTGTCTTCTTAAGCTACTGCGACCTCCACCGCTCTTCCAAGGGGCATTTAAACCATCTTGTTAAGCTACTGCGACCTGCACGTCTCTTCCAAGGGGCATTTAAACTGTCTTGTTTAGCTTCTGCGACCTGCACGTCTCTTCTAAGGGGCATTTAAACAGTCTTGTTAAGCTACTGCGACTTGCACTTCTCTTCCAAGGGGCATTTAAACCGTCTTCTTAAGCTACTGTAACCTCCACCACTTTTCCAAGGGGCATTTAAACCGTCTTGTTAAGCTACTGCGACCTCCACCGCACTACCAAGGGGCTTTTAAAACGCTTTGTTAAGCTACTGCGACCTGCATGTCTCTTCCAAGGGGCATTTAAACCGTCTTGTTAAGCTACTGCGACCTCCACGTCTCTTCCAAGGGGCATTTAAACTGTCTTGTTAAGCTGCTGTGACCTGCATGTCTCTACCAAGGGGCATTTAAACCATCTTGTTAAGCTACTGCGACCTCCACCGCACTTCCAAGGGGCATTTAAACCGTCTTGTTAAGCTGCTGCGACCTGCACGTCTCTTTCAAAGGGCATTTAAACTGTCTTGTTAAGCTACTGCGACCTCCACCGCTCTTCCAAGGGGCATTTAAACCGTATTGTTAAGCTACTGCGACCTGCACGTCTCTTCCAAGGGGCCTTTAAACTGTCTTGTTAATCCACTGCGACCTCCACCTCTCTTCCAAGGGGTATTTAAACCGTCTTATTAAGCTACTGCGACCTGCATGTCTCATCCAAGGGGCATTTAAACTCTCTTGTTAAGCTCCTGCGACCTCCACCACTCTTCCAATGGGCATTTGAACCGTCTTGTTAAACTACTGCGACCTGCACGTAACTTTCAAGGGGCATTTAAACTGTCTTGTCAAGCTACTGCGACCTCCACCGTTCTTCCAAGGGGCATTTAAACCGTCTTGTTAAGCTACTGCGACCTGCACGTCTCTTCCAAGTGGCATTTAAACCATCTTGTTAAGCTACTGCGACCTGCACGTCCCTTCCAAGGGGCATTTAAACTGTCCTGTTAAGCTACTGCGACCTCCACCTCTCTTCCAAGGGACATTTAAACCATCTTATTAAGCTACTGCGACCTGTACATCTCTTCCAAGGGGCATTTAAACTGTCTTATTATGCTACTGCGACCTGCATGTCTCTTCCAAGGGGCATTTAAACTGTCTTATAATGCTACTGCGACCTGCATGTCTCTTCCAAGGGGCATTTAAACTGTCTTGGTAAGCTTCTGCGACCTGCACGTCTCTTCCAAGGGGCATTCAAACCGTCTTGGAAAGCTTCTGCGACCTGCAAGCCTATTCCAAGGGGCATTTAAACCCTCTTGTTAAGCTGCTGCGACCTGCACGTCTCTGCCAAGGGGGATTTAAACCGTCTTGTTAAGCTACTGAGACCTGCACGTCTCTTCCAAGGGGCATTTAAACCATCTTGTTAAGCTACTGCGACCTGCTCGTCTATTCCAAGGGGCATTTAAAACGTTTTGTTAAGCTTCTGCGACCTGCATGTCTCTTCCAAGGCGCATTTAAACCGTTTTTTTAAGCTACTGCGACTTGCATGTCTCTTCCAAGGGGCATTTAAACTTTCTTGTTAAGCTACTGTAACCTCCACCACTTTTCCAAAGGGCATTTAAACTGTCTTGTTAAGCTACTGCTAACTGCACGTCTCTTCCAAGGGGCATTTAAACTGTCTTGTTAAGCTACTGCGACCTGCGCTTCTCTTCCAAGGGGCATTTAAAACGTCTTGTTAAGCTACCGTGACCTGCACGTCTCTTTCAAGGGACATTCAAACTGTCTTGTTAAGCTACTGCGACCTCCACCGCTCTTCCAAGGGGCATTTAAACCGTCTTGTTAAGCTACTGCGAACTGCACGTCTCGTCCAAGGGGCATTTAAACCGTCTTGGTAAGCTACTGCGACCTGCAAGCCTATTCCAAGGGGGCATTTAAACCCTCTTGTTAAGCTACTGCGACCTGCACGTCTCTTCCAAGGGGGATTTAAACCGTCTTGTTAAGCTACTGCGACCTGCACGTCTCTTCCAAGGGCCATTTAAACCATCTTGTTAAGCTACTGCGACCTGCATGTCTCTTCCAGGAGGCATTTAAACCGTCTTGTTAAGCCACTGCGGCCTGCACGTCTCTTCCAAGGGGCATTTAAACCATCTTTTTAAGCTGCTGCGAACTGCATGTCTCTTCCAAGGGGCATTTAAACCATCTTGATAAGCTACTGCGACCTCCACGTCTCTTCCAAGGGGCATTTAAACAATATTGTTAAGATACTGCGACCTGCACGTCTCTTCCAAAGGGCATTTAAACTGTCTTGGTAAGCTACTGCGACCTGCAAGCCTGTTTCAAGGGGCATTTAAACCATCTTGCTAAGCTACTGCGACCTCCACGTCTCTTCCAAGGGGCATTTAAACAATATTGTTAAGCTATTGCGACCTGCATGTCTCTTCCAAGGGGCATTTAAACTGTCTTGTTAAGCTACTGCGACCTCCACCGCTCTTACAAGGGGCATTTAAACCATCTTGTTAAGCTACTGCGACATGCACCGCTCTTCGAAGGGGCATTTAAACCATCTTGTTAAGCCTCTGCGAACTGCACGTCTCTTCCAAGGGGCATTTAAACCGTCTTTTTAAGCTGCTGCGACCTGCATGTCTCTTCCAAAGAGCACTTAAACCATCTTGTTAAGCTACTGCGACCTGCGCATCTCTTCCAAGGGGCATTTAAATCGTCTTGTTAAGCTACTGTAACTTGCACGTCTCTTATAAGGGGCATTTAAACCGTCTTGTTAAGCTACTGCGACCGGCACGTCTCTTCCAAGGGGCATGTAAACCGTCTTGTTAAGCCTCTGCGACCTGCACGTCTTTTCCTAGGGGCATTTAAACAGTCTTGTTAAGCTGCTTCGACCTGCAAGTTTCTTCCAATTGGCATTTAAACTGTTTTGTTAAGCTACTGCGACCTCCACCGCTCTTCCAAGGGACATTTAAACTGTCTTGTTAAGCTACTGAGACCTGCACGTCTCTTCCAAGGGGCATTTAAATCATCTTGGTAAGCTACTGCGACCTGCAAGCCTCTTCTAAGGGGCATTTAAACCCTCTTGTTAAGCTACTGCGACCTGCACGTCTCTTCCAAGGGGCATTTAAACTGTCTTCTTAAGCTACTACGACCTCCACCGCTCTTCCAAGGGGCATTTAAACCATCTTGTTAAGCTACTGCGACATGCACGTCTCTTCCAAGGGGCATTTAAACTGTCTTGTTTAGCTTCTGCGACCTGCACGTCTCTTCTAAGGGGCAATTAAACAGTCTTGTAAAGCTACTGCGACTTGCACATCTCTTCCAAGTGGCATTTAAACCGTCTTCTTAAGCTACTGTAACCTCGACCACTTTTCCAAGGGGCATTTAAACCGTCTTGTTAAGCTACTGCGACCTGCACGTCTCTTCCAAGGGGCATTTAAAACGCTTTGTTAAGCTACTGCGACCTGCATGATTCTTCCAAGGGACATTTAAACAGTCTTGTTAAGCTACTGCGACATGCACGTCTCTTCCAAGGGGCATTTAAACTGTCTTGTTAAGCTTCTGCGACCTCCACCGCACTTCCAAGGGGCATTTAAACCGTGTTGTTAAGCTACTGCGACCTGCACATCTCTGTCAAGGGGCATTTAAACTGTCTTGTTAAGCTACTGCGACCTCCACCTCTCTTCCAAGGGGCATTTAAACCGTCTTGTTAACCTACTGCGACCTGCACGTCTCTTCCAAGTGGCATTTAAACTGTCTTGTTAAGCTACTGCGACCTGCACGTCTCTTCCAAGGGGCATTTAAACTGTCTTGTTAAGCTACTGCGACCTCCACCTCTCTTCCAAGGGGCATTAAACCGTCTTGTTTAGCTTCTGCGACCTGCACGTCTCTTCCAAGGCGCATTTAAACCTTCTTTTTAAGCTCCTGCGACCTGCACGTCTTTTCCTAGGGGCATTTAAACAGTCTTGTTAAGCTGCTTCGACATGCATGTTTCTTCCAAGTGGCATTTAAACTGTCTTGTTAAGCTAGTGCGACCTGCACGTTTCTTCCAAGGTGCATTTAAACCGTCTTGTTAAGCTACTGCGACCTGCATGTCTCTTCCAAGGGACATTTAAACCGTCTTGTTAAGCTGCTTCGACATGCATGTTTCTTCCAAGTGGCATTTAAACTGTCTTGTTAAGTTACTGCGACCTCCACCGCTCTTTCAAGGGGCATTTAAACTGTCCTGTTAAGCTACTGCGACCTGCACGTCTCTTCTAAGGGGCATTTAAATCGTCTTGGTAAGCTACTGGACCTGCAAGCCTCTTCCAATGGGCATTTAAAGCCTCTTGTTAAGCTACTGCGACCTGCATGTCTCTTCCAAGGGGCATTTAAACTGTCTTCTTAAGCTACTGCGACCTCCACCGCTCTTCCAAGGGGCATTTAAACCATCTTGTTAAGCTACTGCGACCTGCACGTCTCTTCCAAGGGGCATTTAAACTGTCTTGTTTAGCTTCTGCGACCTGCACGTCTCTTCTAAGGGGCATTTAAACTGTCTTCTTAAGCTACTGTAACCTCCACCACTTTTCCAAGGGGCATTTAAATCATCTTGTTAAGCTACTGCGACCTCCACCGCACTACCAAGGGGCTTTTAAAACGCTTTGTTAAGCTACTGCGACCTGCATGTCTCTTCCAAGGGGCATTTAAACCGTCTTGTTAAGCTACTGCGACCTCCACGTCTCTTCCAAGGGGCATTTAAACTGTCTTGTTAAGCTGCTGTGACCTGCATGTCTCTTCCAAGTGGCATTTAAACCATCTTGTTAAGCTACTGCGACCTCCACCGCACTTCCAAGGGGCATTTAAACCGTCTTGTTAAGCTGCTGCGACCTGCACGTCTCTTTCAAGGGGCATTTAAACTGTCTTGTTAAGCTACTGCGACCTCCACCGCTCTTCCAAGGGGCATTTAAACCGTCTTGTTAAGCTGCTGCGACCTGCACGTCTCTTTCAAGGGGCATTTAAACTGTCTTGTTAAGCTACTGCGACCTCCACCGCTCTTCCAAGGGGCATTTAAACCGTCTTGTTTAGCTACTGCGACCTGCACGTCTCTTCCAAGGGGCATTTAAACAATCTTGTTAAGCTACTGCGACCTGCACGTCTCTTCCAAGAGGCATTTAAACTGTCTTGTTAAGCCACTGCGACCTCCACCTCTCTTCCAAGGGGTATTTAAACCGTCTTATTAGCTACTGCGACCTGCATGTCTCATCCAAGGGGCATTTAAACTCTCTTGTTAAGCTCCTGCGACCTCCACCTCTCTTCCAATGGGCATTTGAACCGTCTTGTTAAACTACTGCGACCTGCACGTAACTTTCAAGGGGCATTTAAACTGTCTTGTTAAGCTACTGGAACCTCCACCGCTCTTCCAAGGGGCATTTAAACCGTCTTGTTAAGCTACTGCGACCTGCACATCTCTTCCAAGTGGCATTTAAACCGTCTTGTTAAGCTACTGCGACCTGCACGTCTCTTCCAAGGGGCATTTAAACTGTCCTGTTAAGCTACTGCGACCTCCACCTCTCTTCCAAGGGGCATTTAAAGCATCTTATTAAGCTACTGCGACCTGCACATCTCTTCCAAGGGGCATTTAAACTGTCTTATTATGCTACTGCGACCTGCATGTGTCTTCCAAGGGGCATTTAAACTGTCTTATTATGCTACTGCGACCTGCATGTCTCTTCCAAGGGGCATTTAAACTGTCTTGTTAAGCTACTGCTAACTGCACGTCTCTTCCAAGGGGCATTTAAACTGTCTTTTTAAGCTACTGCGACCTGCGCGTCTCTTCCAAGGGCCATTTAAACCGTCTTGTTAAGCCACTGCTACCTGCACGTCTCTTCCAAGGGGATTTAAACCATCTTGTTAAGCTGCTGCGACCTGCATGTCTCTTCCAAGGTGCATTTAAACTGTCTTGTTAAGCTACTGTGACCTCCACCGCTCTTCCAAGGGGCATTTAAACCGTCTTGTTAAGCTACTGCGACCTGCACGTCTCTTTCAAGGGGTATTCAAACTGTCTTGTTAAGCTACTGCGACCTCCACCGCTCTTCCAAGGGGCATTTAAACCGTCTTGTTAAGCTACTGCGACCTGCACGTCTCGTCCAAGGGGCATTTAAACCGTCTTGGTAAGCTACTGCGACCTGCAAGCCTATTCCAAGGGGGCATTTAAACCCTCTTGTTAAGCTACTGCGACCTGCACGTCTCTTCCAAGGGGGATTTAAACCGTCTTGTTAAGCTACTGCGACCTGCACGTCTCTTCCAAGGGCCATTTAAACCATCTTGTTAAGCTACTGTTACTTGCTCGTCTCTTCCAATGGGCATTTAAACCGTCTTGTTAAGCTACTGCGACATGCACGTCTCTTCCAAGGCGCATTTATACCGTCTTTTTAAGCTACTGCGACCTGCATGTCTCGTCTAAGTGGCATTTAAACTGTCTTTTAAGCTACTGTAACCACGACCACTTTTACAAGGGGCATTTAAACCGTCTTGTTAAGCTACTGCGACCTGCAAGTTTCTTCCAAGGGGCATTTAAACCATCTTGTTAAGCTACTGCGACCTGCATGTCTCTTCCAGGGGGCATTTAAACCGTCTTGTTAAGCCACTGCGGCCTGCACGTCTCTTCCAAGGGGCATTTACACCATCTTTTTAAGCTGCTGCGAACTGCATGTCTCTTCAAAGGGGCATTTAAACCATCTTGCTAAGCTACTGCGACCTCCACGTCTCTTCCAAGGGGCATTTAAACAATATTGTTAAGATACTGCGACCTGCACGTCTCTTCCAAGGGGCATTTAAACTGTCTTGGTAAGCTACTGCGACCTGCAAGCCTGTTTCAAGGGGCATTTAAACCATCTTGCTAAGTTACTGCGACCTCCACGTCTCTTCCAAGGGGCAATTAAACAATATTGTTAAGCTATTGCGACCTGCATGTCTCTTCCAAGGGGCATTTAAACTGTGTTGTTAAGCTACTGCGACCTCCACCGCTCTTCCAAGGGGCATTTAAACCATCTTGTTAAGCTACTGCGACATTCACCACTCTTCCAAGGGGCATTTAAACCATCTTGTTAAGCCTCTGCGACCTGTACGTCTCTTCCAAGGGGCATTTAAACCGTATTTTTAAGCTGCTGCGAACTGCATGTCTCTTCCAAAGAGCACTTAAACCATCTTGTTAAGCTACTGCGACCTGCTCATCTCTTCCAAGGGGCATTTAAACCGTCTTGTTAAGCTACTGTAACTTGCACGTCTCTTATAAGGGGCATTTAAACCGTCTTATTAATCTACTGTAACCTCCACCACTTTTCCACGGGGCATTTAAACCGTCTTGTTAAGCTACTGCAACTGGCACGTCTCTTCCAAGGGGCATGTAAACCGTCTTGTTAATCCTCTGCGAACTGCACGTCTTTTCCTAGGGGCATTTAAACAGTCTTGTTAAGCTGCTTCGACCTGCATGTTTCTTCCAATTGGCATTTAAACTGTTTTGTTAAGCTACTGCGACCTCCACCGCTCTTCCAAGGGACATTTAAACTGTCTTGTTAAGCTACTGAGACCTGCACGTCTCTTCCAAGGGGCATTTAAATCATCTTGGTAAGCTACTGCGACCTGCAAGCCTCTTCCAAGGGGCATTTAAACCCTCTTGTTAAGCTACTGCGACCTGCACGTCTCTTCCAAAGGGCATTTAAACCATCTTGTTAAGCTACTGCGACATGCACGTCTCTTCCAAGGGGCATTTAAACTGTCTTGTTTAGCTTCTGCGACCTGCACGTCTCTTCTAAGGGGCAATTAAACAGTCTTGTAAAGCTACTGCGACTTGCACATCTCTTCCAAGAGGCATTTAAACCGTCTTCTTAAGCTACTGTAACCTCCACCACTTTTCCAAGGGGCATTTAAACCGTCTTGTTAAGCTACTGCGACCTGCACGTCTCTTCCAAGGGGCATTTAAAACGCTTTGTTAAGCTACTGCTACCTGCATGTCTCTTCCAAGGGACATTTAAACAGTCTTGTTAAGCTACTGCGACCTCCACCGCTCTTCCAAGGGGCATTTAAACCGTCTTGTTAAGCTACCGCGACCTGCACGTCTCTTTCAAGGGGCATTCAAACTGTCTTGTTAAGCGACAGCGACCTCCACCGCTCTTCCAAGGGGCATTTAAACCGTCTTGTTAAGCTACTGCGACCTGCACGTCTCGTCCAAGGGGCATTTAAACCGTCTTAGTAAGCTACTGCGACCTGCAAGCCTATTCCAAGGGGGCATTTAAACCCTCTTGTTAAGCTACTGCGACCTGCACGTCTCTTCCAAGGGGGATTTAAACCGTCTTGTTAAGCTACTGCGACCTGCACGTCTCTTCCAAGGGCCATTTAAACCATCTTGTTAAGCTACTGCGACCTGCATGTCTCTTCCAGGGGGCATTTAAACCATCTTGTTAAGCTACTGCGACATGCACCGCTCTTCCAAGGGGCATTTAAACCATCTTGTTAAGCCTCTGCGACCTGCACGTCTCTTCCAAGGGGCATTTAAACCGTCTTTTTAAGCTGCTGCGACCTGCATGTCTCTTCCAAAGAGCACTTAAACCATCTTGTTAAGCTACTGCGACCTGCGCATCTCTTCCAAGGGGCATTTAAACCGTCTTGTTAAGCTACTGTAACTTGCACGTCTCTTATAAGGGGCATTTAAACCGTCTTGTTAAGCTATTGTAACCTCCACCACTTTTCCACGGGACATTTAAACCGTCTTGTTAAGCTACTGCGACCGGCACGTCTCTTCCAAGGGGCATGTAAACCGTCTTGTTAAGCCTCTTCGACCTGCACGTCTTTTCCTAGGGGCATTTAAACAGTCTTGTTAAGCTGCTTCGACCTGCAAGTTTCTTCCAATTGGCATTTAAACTGTTTTGTTAAGCTACTGCGACCTCCACCGCTCTTCCAAGGGACATTTAAACTGTCTTGTTAAGCTACTGAGACCTGCACGTCTCTTTCAAGGGGCATTTAGACTGTCTTGTTAAGCTACTGCGACCTCCACCGCTCTTCCAAGGGGCATTTAAACCGTCTTGTTAATCTACTGCGACCTCCACCGCACTACCAAGGGGCATTTAAAACGCTTTGTTAAGCTACTGCGACCTGCATGTCTCTTTCAAGGGGCATTTAGACTGTCTTGTTAAGCTACTGCGACCTCCACCGCTCTTCCAAGGGGCATTTAAACCGTCTTGTTAAGCTACTGCGACCTGCACGTCTCTTCCAAGGGGCATTTAAACTGTCTTGTTAAGCCACTGCGACCTCCACCTCTCTTCCAAGGGGTATTTAAACCGTCTTATTAAGCTACTGCGACCTGCATGTCTCATCCAAGGGGCATTTAAACTCTCTTGTTAAGCTCCTGCGACCTCCACCACTCTTCCAATGGGCATTTGAACCGTCTTGTTAAACTACTGCGACCTGCACGTAACTTTCAAGGGGCATTTAAACTGTCTTGTCAAGCTACTGCGACCTCCACCGTTCTACCAAGGGGCATTTAAACCGTCTTGTTAAGCTACTGCGACCTGCACGTCTCTTCCAAGTGGCATTTAAACCATCTTGTTAAGCTACTGCGACCTGCACGTCCCTTCCATGGGGCATTTAAACTGTCCTGTTAAGCTACTGCGACCTCCACCTCTCTTCCAAGGGGCATTTAAACCATCTTATTAAGCTACTGCGACCTGCACATCTCTTCCAAGGGGCATTTAAACTGTCTTATTATGCTACTGCAACCTGCATGTCTCTTCCAAGGGGCATTTAAACTGTCTTATTATGCTACTGCGACCTGCATGTCTCTTCCAAGGGGCATTTAAACTGTCTTGGTAAGCTACTGCGACCTGCACGTCTCTTCCAAGGGGCATTCAAACCGTCTTGGAAAGCTTCTGCGACCTGCAAGCCTATTCCAAGGGGCATTTAAACCCTCTTGATAAGCTGCTGCGAACTGCACGTCTCTGCCAAGGGGGATTTAACCCGTCTTGTTAAGCTACTGAGACCTGCACGTCTCTTCCAAGGGGCATTTAAACCATCTTGTTAAGCTACTGCGACCTGCTCGTCTATTCCAAGGGGCATTTAAACCGTCTTGTTAAGCTTCTGCGACCTGCACATCTCTTCCAAGGCGCATTTAAACCGTCTTTTTAAGCTACTGCGACTTGCATGTCTCTTCCAAGGGGCATTTAAACTTTCTTGTTAAGCTACTGTAACCTCCACCACTTTTCCAAAGGGCATTTAAACTGTCTTGTTAAGCTACTGCTAACTGCACGTCTCTTCCAAGGGGCATTTAAACTGTCTTGTTAAGCTACTGCTACCTGCGCTTCTCTTCCAAGGGGCATTTAAACTGTCTTGTTAAGCTACCGCGACCTGCACGTCTCTTTCAAGGGGCATTTAAACTGTCTTGTTAAGCTACTGCGACCTCCACCGCTCTTCCAAGGGGCATTTAAACCGTCTTGTTAAGCTACTGCGACCTGCACGTCTCGTCCAAGGGGCATTTAAACCGTCTTGGTAAGCTACTGCGACCTGCACGTCTCTTCCAAGGGCCATTTAAACCATCTTGTTAAGCTACTGCGACCTGCACGTCTCTTCCAAGGGGGATTTAAACCGTCTTGTTAAGCTACTGCGACCTGCACGTCTCTTCCAAGGGCCATTTAAACCATCTTGTTAAGCTACTGCGACCTGCATGTATCTTCCAGGGGGCATTTAAACCGTCTTGTTAAGCCACTGCGGCCTGCACGTCTCTTCCAAGGGGCATTTAAACCATCTTTTTAAGCTGCTGCGAACTGCATGTCTCTTCCAAGGGGCATTTAAACCATCTTGATAAGCTACTGCGACCTCCACGTCTCTTCCAAGGGGCATTTAAACAACATTGTTAAGATACTGCGACCTGCACGTCTCTTCCAAAGGGCATTTAAACTGTCTTGGTAAGCTACTGCAACCTGCAAGCCTGTTTCAAGTGGCATTTAAACCATCTTGCTAAGCTACTGCGACCTCCACGTCTCTTCCAAGGGGCATTTAAACAATATTGTTAAGCTATTGCGACCTGCATGTCTCTTCCAAGGGGCATTTAAACTGTCTTGTTAAGCTACTGCGACCTCCACCGCTCTTCCAAGGGGCATTTAAACCATCTTGTTAAGCTACTGCGACATGCACCGCTCTTCCAAGGGGCATTTAAGCCATCTTGTTAAGCCTCTGCGACCTGCACGTCTCTTCCAAGGGGCATTTAAACCGTCTTTTTAAGCTGCTGCGACCTGCATGTCTCTTCCAAAGAGCACTTAAACCATCTTGTTAAGCTACTGCGACCTGCGCATCTCTTCCAAGGGGCATTTAAACCGTCTTGTTAAGCTACTGTAACTTGCACGTCTCTTATAAGGGGCATTTAAAACGTCTTGTTAAGCTACTGTAACCTCCACCACTTTTCCAGGGGGCATTTAAACCGTCTTGTTAAGCTACTGCGACCGGCACGTCTCTTCCAAGGGGCATGTAAACCGTCTTGTTAAGCCTCTGCGACCTGCACGTCTTTTCCTAGGGGCATTTAAACAGTCTTGTTAAGCTGCTTCGACCTGCAAGTTTCTTCCAATTGGCATTCAAACTGTTTTGTTAAGCTACTGAGACCTGCACGTCTCTTCCAAGGGGCATTTAAACTGTCTTGTTAAGCTACCGCGACCTGCACGCCTCTTTCAAGGGGCATTTAAACTGTCTTGTTAAGCTACTGCGACCTCCACCGCTCTTCCAAGGGACATTTAAACTGTCTTGTTAAGCTACTGAGACCTGCACGTCTCTTCCAAGGGGCATTTAAATCATCTTGGTAAGCTACTGCGACCTGCAAGCCTCTTCTAAGGGGCATTTAAACCCTCTTCTTAAGCTACTGCGACCTGTACGTCTCTTCCAAGGGGCATTTAAACTGTCTTCTTAAGCTACTACGACCTCCACCGCTCTTCCAAGGGGCATTTAAACCATCTTGTTAAGCTACTGCGACATGCACGTCTCTTCCAAGGGGCATTTAAACTGTCTTGTTTAGCTTCTGCGACCTGCACGTCTCTTCTATGGGGCAATTAAACAGTCTTGTAAAGCTACTGCGACTTGCACATCTGTTCCAAGTGGCATTTAAACCGTCTTCTTAAGCTACTGTAACCTCCACCACTTTTCCAAGGGGCATTTAAACCGTCTTGTTAAGCTACTGCGACCTGCACGTCTCTTCCAAGGGGCATTTAAAACGCTTTGTTAAGCTACTGCGACCTGCATGATTCTTCCAAGGGACATTTAAACAGTCTTGTTAAGCTACTGAGACATGCACGTCTCTTCCAAGGGGCATTTAAACTGTCTTGTTAAGCTTCTGCGACCTCCACCGCACTTCCAAGGGGCATTTAAACCGTCTTGTTAAGCTACTGCGACCTGCACATCTTTGTCAAGGGGCATTTAAACTGTCTTGTTAAGCTACTGAGACCTCCACCTCCCTTCCAAGTGGCATTTAAACCGTCTTGTTAACCTACTGCGACCTGCACGTCTCTTCCAAGTGGCATTTAAACTGTCTTGTTAAGCTACTGCGACCTGCACGTCTCTTCCAAGGGGCAATTAAACTGTCTTGTTAAGCTACTGCGACCTCCACCTCTCTTCCAAGGGGCATTTAAACCGTCTTATTAAGCTACTGCGACCTGCACGTCTCTTCCAAGGGGCATTTAAACTGTATTGTTAAGGTACTGCGACCTGCAAGTCTATTCTAAGGTGCATTTAAACCATCTTGTTAAGCTACTGCGACCTGCACATCTCTGTCAAGGGGCATTTAAACCGTCTTGTTAAGCTATTGCGACCTGCACATCTCTTCCAAGGGAAATTTAAACCGTCTTGTTAAGATACTGCGACCTGCACTTCTCTTCCAAGGGGCATTTAAACAGTCTTGTTAAGATACTGCGACCTGCACGTCTCTTCCAAGGGGCATTTAAACTGTCTTGTTAAGCTACTGCGACCTGCATGTCTCTTCCAAGGGGCATTTAAACCGTCTTGTTATGCTACTGCGACCTGCACTTCTCTTCCAAGGCGCAATTAAACCTTCTTTTTAAGCTCCTGCGACTTGCATGTCTCTTCCCAGGGGGCTTTTAAACCGTCTTGTTAAGCTACTGCGACCTGCATGTCTCTTCCAAGGGGCATTTAAACCGTCTTGTTGAGCTACTGCGACCTGCATGTCTATTCTAAGGGGCATTTAAACCTTCGTGTTAAGCTACTGCGACCTCCACCGCTTTTCCAAGGGGCATTTAAACCGTTTTTTTATGCTACTGCGACCTGCACTTCTCTTCCAAGGCGCATTTAAACCTTCTTTTTAAGCTCCTGCGACCTGCACGTCTTTTCCTAGGGGCATTTAAACAGTCTTGTTAAGCTGCTTCGACATGCATGTTTCTTCCAAGTGGCATTTAAACTGTCTTGTTAAGCTAGTGCGACCTGCACGTCTCTTCCAAGGTACATTTAAACCGTCTTGTTAAGCTACTGCGACCTGCATGTCTCTTCCAAGGGGCATTTAAACCGTCTTGTTAAGCTGCTTCGACATGCATGTTTCTTCCAAGTGGCATTTAAACTGTCTTGTTAAGCTACTGCGACCTCCACCGCTCTTTCAAGGGGCATTTAAACTGTCTTGTTAAGCTACTGCGACCTGCACGTCTCTTCCAAGGGGCATTTAAATCGTCTTGGTAAGCTACTGCGACCTGCAAGCCTCTTCCAATGGGCATTTAAAGCCTCTTGTTAAGCTACTGCGACCTGCATGTCTCTTCCAAGGGGCATTTAAACTGTCTTCTTAAGCTACTGCGACCTCCACCGCTCTTCCAAGAGGCATTTAAACCATCTTGTTAAGCTACTGCGACCTGCACGTCTCTTCCAAGGGGCATTTAAACTGTCTTGTTTAGCTTGTGCGACCTGCACGTCTCTTCTAAGGGGCATTTAAACTGTCTTCTTAAGCTACTGTAACCTCCACCACTTTTCCAAGGGGCATTTAAATCGTCTTGTTAAGCTACTGCGACCTCCACTGCACTACCAAGGGGCTTTTAAAACGCTTTGTTTAGCTACTGCGACCTGCATGTCTCTTCCAAGGGGCATTTAAACCTTCTTGTTAAGCTACTGCGACCTCCTCGTCTCTTCCAAGGGGCATTTAAACCGTCTTTTTAAGCTGCTGTGACCTGCATGTCTCTTCCAAGGGGCATTTAAACCATCTTGTTAAGCTACTGCGACCTCCACCGCACTTCCAAGGGGCATTTAAACCGTCTTGTTAAGCTGCTGCGACCTGCACGTCTCTTTCAAGGGGCATTTAAACTGTCTTGTTAAGCTACTGCGACCTCCACCGCTCTTCCAAGGGGCATTTAAACCGTCTTGTTTAGCTATTGCGACCTGCAAGTCTCTTCCAAGGGGCATTTAAACCGTCTTGTTAAGCTACTGCGACCTGCACGTCTCTTCCAAGGGGCATTTAAACTGTCTTGTTAAGCCACTGCGACCTCCACCTCTCTTCCAAGGGGTATTTAAACCGTCTTATTAGCTACTGCGACCTGCATGTCTCATCCAAGGGGCATTTAAACTCTCTTGTTAAGCTCCTGCGACCTCCACCACTCTTCCAATGGGCATTTGAACCGTCTTGTTAAACTACAGCGACCTGCACGTAACTTTCAAGGGGCATTTAAACTGTCTTGTTAAGCTACTGCAACCTCCACTGCTCTTCCAAGGGGCATTTAAACCGTCTTGTTAAGCTACTGCGACCTGCACATCTCTTCCAAGTGGCATTTAAACCGTCTTGTTAAGCTACTGCGAACTGCACGTCTCTTCCAAGGGGCATTTAAACTGTCCTGTTAAGCTACTGCGACCTCCACCTCTCTTCCAAGGGGCATTTAAAGCATCTTATTAAGCTACTGCGACCTGCACATCTCTTCCAAGGGGCATTTAAACTGTCTTATTATGCTACTGCGACCTGCATGTCTCTTCCAAGGGGCATTTAAACTGTCTTATTATGCTACTGCGACCTGCATATCTCTTCCAAGGGGCATTTAAACTGTCTTGGTAAGCTACTGCGACCTGCACGTCTCTTCCAAGGGGCATTCAAACCGTCTTGGTAAGCTTCTGCGACCTGCAAGCCTATTCCAAGGGGCATTTAAACCCTCTTGTTAAGCTGCTGCGACTTGCACGTCTCTGCCAAGGGGGATTTAAACCGTCTTGTTAAGCTACTGAGACCTGCACGTCTCTTCCAAGGGGCATTTAAACCATCTTGTTAAGCTACTGCGACCTGCTCGTCTATTCCAAGGGGCATTTAAACCATCTTGTTAAGCTTCTGCGACCTGCACGTCTCTTCCAAGGCGCATTTAAACTGTCTTGTTAAGCTAGTGCGACCTGCACGTCTCTTCCAAGGTGCATTTAAACCGTCTTGTTAAGCTACTGCGACTTGCATGTCTCTTCCAAGGGGCATTTAAACCGTCTTGTTAAGCTGCTTCGACATGCATGTTTCTTCCAAGTGGCATTTAAACTGTCTTGTTAAGCTACTGCGACCTCCACCTCTCTTTCAAGGGGCAATTAAACTGTCTTTTTAAGCTACTGCGACCTGCACGTCTCTTCCAAGGGGCATTTAAATCGTCTTGGTAAGCTACTGCGACCTGCAAGCCTCTTCCAATGGGCATTTAAACCCTCTTGTTAAGCTACTGCGACCTGCATGTCTCTTCCAAGGGGCTTTAAACTGTCTTCTTAAGCTACTGCGACCTCCACCGCTCTTCCAAGGGGCATTTAAACCATCTTGTTAAGCTACTGCGACCTGCACGTCTCTTCCAAGGGGCATTTAAACTGTCTTGTTTAGCTTCTGCGACCTGCACGTCTCTTCTAAGGGGCATTTAAACAGTCTTGTTAAGCTACTGCGACTTGCACTTCTCTTCCAAGGGGCATTTAAACCGTCTTCTTAAGCTACTGTAACCTCCACCACTTTTCCAAGGGGCATTTAAACCGTCTTGTTAAGCTACTGCGACCTCCACCGCACTACCAAGGGGCTTTTAAAACGCTTTGTTAAGCTACTGCGACCTGCATGTCTCTTCCAAGGGGCATTTAAACCGTCTTGTTAAGCTACTGCGACCTCCACGTCTCTTCCAAGGGGCATTTAAACTGTCTTGTTAAGCTGCTGTGACCTGCATGTCTCTACCAAGGGGCATTTAAACCATCTTGTTAAGCTACTGCGACCTCCACCGCACTTCCAAGGGGCATTTAAACCGTCTTGTTAAGCTGCTGCGACCTGCACGTCTCTTTCAAAGGGCATTTAAACTGTCTTGTTAAGCTACTGCGACCTCCACCGCTCTTCCAAGGGGCATTTAAACCGTATTGTTAAGCTACTGCGACCTGCACGTCTCTTCCAAGGGGCCTTTAAACTGTCTTGTTAATCCACTGCGACCTCCACCTCTCTTCCAAGGGGTATTTAAACCGTCTTATTAAGCTACTGCGACCTGCATGTCTCATCCAAGGGGCATTTAAACTCTCTTGTTAAGCTCCTGCGACCTCCACCACTCTTCCAATGGGCATTTGAACCGTCTTGTTAAACTACTGCGACCTGCACGTAACTTTCAAGGGGCATTTAAACTGTCTTGTCAAGCTACTGCGACCTCCACCGTTCTTCCAAGGGGCATTTAAACCGTCTTGTTAAGCTACTGCGACCTGCACGTCTCTTCCAAGTGGCATTTAAACCATCTTGTTAAGCTACTGCGACCTGCACGTCCCTTCCAAGGGGCATTTAAACTGTCCTGTTAAGCTACTGCGACCTCCACCTCTCTTCCAAGGGACATTTAAACCATCTTATTAAGCTACTGCGACCTGTACATCTCTTCCAAGGGGCATTTAAACTGTCTTATTATGCTACTGCGACCTGCATGTCTCTTCCAAGGGGCATTTAAACTGTCTTATAATGCTACTGCGACCTGCATGTCTCTTCCAAGGGGCATTTAAACTGTCTTGGTAAGCTTCTGCGACCTGCACGTCTCTTCCAAGGGGCATTCAAACCGTCTTGGAAAGCTTCTGCGACCTGCAAGCCTATTCCAAGGGGCATTTAAACCCTCTTGTTAAGCTGCTGCGACCTGCACGTCTCTGCCAAGGGGGATTTAAACCGTCTTGTTAAGCTACTGAGACCTGCACGTCTCTTCCAAGGGGCATTTAAACCATCTTGTTAAGCTACTGCGACCTGCTCGTCTATTCCAAGGGGCATTTAAAACGTTTTGTTAAGCTTCTGCGACCTGCATGTCTCTTCCAAGGCGCATTTAAACCGTTTTTTTAAGCTACTGCGACTTGCATGTCTCTTCCAAGGGGCATTTAAACTTTCTTGTTAAGCTACTGTAACCTCCACCACTTTTCCAAAGGGCATTTAAACTGTCTTGTTAAGCTACTGCTAACTGCACGTCTCTTCCAAGGGGCATTTAAACTGTCTTGTTAAGCTACTGCGACCTGCGCTTCTCTTCCAAGGGGCATTTAAAACGTCTTGTTAAGCTACCGTGACCTGCACGTCTCTTTCAAGGGACATTCAAACTGTCTTGTTAAGCTACTGCGACCTCCACCGCTCTTCCAAGGGGCATTTAAACCGTCTTGTTAAGCTACTGCGAACTGCACGTCTCGTCCAAGGGGCATTTAAACCGTCTTGGTAAGCTACTGCGACCTGCAAGCCTATTCCAAGGGGGCATTTAAACCCTCTTGTTAAGCTACTGCGACCTGCACGTCTCTTCCAAGGGGGATTTAAACCGTCTTGTTAAGCTACTGCGACCTGCACGTCTCTTCCAAGGGCCATTTAAACCATCTTGTTAAGCTACTGCGACCTGCATGTCTCTTCCAGGAGGCATTTAAACCGTCTTGTTAAGCCACTGCGGCCTGCACGTCTCTTCCAAGGGGCATTTAAACCATCTTTTTAAGCTGCTGCGAACTGCATGTCTCTTCCAAGGGGCATTTAAACCATCTTGATAAGCTACTGCGACCTCCACGTCTCTTCCAAGGGGCATTTAAACAATATTGTTAAGATACTGCGACCTGCACGTCTCTTCCAAAGGGCATTTAAACTGTCTTGGTAAGCTACTGCGACCTGCAAGCCTGTTTCAAGGGGCATTTAAACCATCTTGCTAAGCTACTGCGACCTCCACGTCTCTTCCAAGGGGCATTTAAACAATATTGTTAAGCTATTGCGACCTGCATGTCTCTTCCAAGGGGCATTTAAACTGTCTTGTTAAGCTACTGCGACCTCCACCGCTCTTACAAGGGGCATTTAAACCATCTTGTTAAGCTACTGCGACATGCACCGCTCTTCGAAGGGGCATTTAAACCATCTTGTTAAGCCTCTGCGAACTGCACGTCTCTTCCAAGGGGCATTTAAACCGTCTTTTTAAGCTGCTGCGACCTGCATGTCTCTTCCAAAGAGCACTTAAACCATCTTGTTAAGCTACTGCGACCTGCGCATCTCTTCCAAGGGGCATTTAAATCGTCTTGTTAAGCTACTGTAACTTGCACGTCTCTTATAAGGGGCATTTAAACTGTCTTGTTAAGCTACTGCGACCGGCACGTCTCTTCCAAGGGGCATGTAAACCGTCTTGTTAAGCCTCTGCGACCTGCACGTCTTTTCCTAGGGGCATTTAAACAGTCTTGTTAAGCTGCTTCGACCTGCAAGTTTCTTCCAATTGGCATTTAAACTGTTTTGTTAAGCTACTGCGACCTCCACCGCTCTTCCAAGGGACATTTAAACTGTCTTGTTAAGCTACTGAGACCTGCACGTCTCTTCCAAGGGGCATTTAAATCATCTTGGTAAGCTACTGCGACCTGCAAGCCTCTTCTAAGGGGCATTTAAACCCTCTTGTTAAGCTACTGCGACCTGCACGTCTCTTCCAAGGGGCATTTAAACTGTCTTCTTAAGCTACTACGACCTCCACCGCTCTTCCAAGGGGCATTTAAACCATCTTGTTAAGCTACTGCGACATGCACGTCTCTTCCAAGGGGCATTTAAACTGTCTTGTTTAGCTTCTGCGACCTGCACGTCTCTTCTAAGGGGCAATTAAACAGTCTTGTAAAGCTACTGCGACTTGCACATCTCTTCCAAGTGGCATTTAAACCGTCTTCTTAAGCTACTGTAACCTCGACCACTTTTCCAAGGGGCATTTAAACCGTCTTGTTAAGCTACTGCGACCTGCACGTCTCTTCCAAGGGGCATTTAAAACGCTTTGTTAAGCTACTGCGACCTGCATGATTCTTCCAAGGGACATTTAAACAGTCTTGTTAAGCTACTGCGACATGCACGTCTCTTCCAAGGGGCATTTAAACTGTCTTGTTAAGCTTCTGCGACCTCCACCGCACTTCCAAGGGGCATTTAAACCGTGTTGTTAAGCTACTGCGACCTGCACATCTCTGTCAAGGGGCATTTAAACTGTCTTGTTAAGCTACTGCGACCTCCACCTCTCTTCCAAGGGGCATTTAAACCGTCTTGTTAACCTACTGCGACCTGCACGTCTCTTCCAAGTGGCATTTAAACTGTCTTGTTAAGCTACTGCGACCTGCACGTCTCTTCCAAGGGGCATTTAAACTGTCTTGTTAAGCTACTGCGACCTCCACCTCTCTTCCAAGGGGCATTAAACCGTCTTGTTTAGCTTCTGCGACCTGCACGTCTCTTCCAAGGCGCATTTAAACCTTCTTTTTAAGCTCCTGCGACCTGCACGTCTTTTCCTAGGGGCATTTAAACAGTCTTGTTAAGCTGCTTCGACATGCATGTTTCTTCCAAGTGGCATTTAAACTGTCTTGTTAAGCTAGTGCGACCTGCACGTTTCTTCCAAGGTGCATTTAAACCGTCTTGTTAAGCTACTGCGACCTGCATGTCTCTTCCAAGGGACATTTAAACCGTCTTGTTAAGCTGCTTCGACATGCATGTTTCTTCCAAGTGGCATTTAAACTGTCTTGTTAAGTTACTGCGACCTCCACCGCTCTTTCAAGGGGCATTTAAACTGTCCTGTTAAGCTACTGCGACCTGCACGTCTCTTCTAAGGGGCATTTAAATCGTCTTGGTAAGCTACTGGACCTGCAAGCCTCTTCCAATGGGCATTTAAAGCCTCTTGTTAAGCTACTGCGACCTGCATGTCTCTTCCAAGGGGCATTTAAACTGTCTTCTTAAGCTACTGCGACCTCCACCGCTCTTCCAAGGGGCATTTAAACCATCTTGTTAAGCTACTGCGACCTGCACGTCTCTTCCAAGGGGCATTTAAACTGTCTTGTTTAGCTTCTGCGACCTGCACGTCTCTTCTAAGGGGCATTTAAACTGTCTTCTTAAGCTACTGTAACCTCCACCACTTTTCCAAGGGGCATTTAAATCATCTTGTTAAGCTACTGCGACCTCCACCGCACTACCAAGGGGCTTTTAAAACGCTTTGTTAAGCTACTGCGACCTGCATGTCTCTTCCAAGGGGCATTTAAACCGTCTTGTTAAGCTACTGCGACCTCCACGTCTCTTCCAAGGGGCATTTAAACTGTCTTGTTAAGCTGCTGTGACCTGCATGTCTCTTCCAAGTGGCATTTAAACCATCTTGTTAAGCTACTGCGACCTCCACCGCACTTCCAAGGGGCATTTAAACCGTCTTGTTAAGCTGCTGCGACCTGCACGTCTCTTTCAAGGGGCATTTAAACTGTCTTGTTAAGCTACTGCGACCTCCACCGCTCTTCCAAGGGGCATTTAAACCGTCTTGTTAAGCTGCTGCGACCTGCACGTCTCTTTCAAGGGGCATTTAAACTGTCTTGTTAAGCTACTGCGACCTCCACCGCTCTTCCAAGGGGAATTTAAACCGTCTTGTTTAGCTACTGCGACCTGCACGTCTCTTCCAAGGGGCATTTAAACAATCTTGTTAAGCTACTGCGACCTGCACGTCTCTTCCAAGAGGCATTTAAACTGTCTTGTTAAGCCACTGCGACCTCCACCTCTCTTCCAAGGGGTATTTAAACCGTCTTATTAGCTACTGCGACCTGCATGTCTCATCCAAGGGGCATTTAAACTCTCTTGTTAAGCTCCTGCGACCTCCACCTCTCTTCCAATGGGCATTTGAACCGTCTTGTTAAACTACTGCGACCTGCACGTAACTTTCAAGGGGCATTTAAACTGTCTTGTTAAGCTACTGCAACCTCCACCGCTCTTCCAAGGGGCATTTAAACCGTCTTGTTAAGCTACTGCGACCTGCACATCTCTTCCAAGTGGCATTTAAACCGTCTTGTTAAGCTACTGCGACCTGCACGTCTCTTCCAAGGGGCATTTAAACTGTCCTGTTAAGCTACTGCGACCTCCACCTCTCTTCCAAGGGGCATTTAAAGCATCTTATTAAGCTACTGCGACCTGCACATCTCTTCCAAGGGGCATTTAAACTGTCTTATTATGCTACTGCGACCTGCATGTGTCTTCCAAGGGGCATTTAAACTGTCTTATTATGCTACTGCGACCTGCATGTCTCTTCCAAGGGGCATTTAAACTGTCTTGTTAAGCTACTGCTAACTGCACGTCTCTTCCAAGGGGCATTTAAACTGTCTTTTTAAGCTACTGCGACCTGCGCGTCTCTTCCAAGGGCCATTTAAACCGTCTTGTTAAGCCACTGCTACCTGCACGTCTCTTCCAAGGGGATTTAAACCATCTTGTTAAGCTGCTGCGACCTGCATGTCTCTTCCAAGGTGCATTTAAACTGTCTTGTTAAGCTACTGTGACCTCCACCGCTCTTCCAAGGGGCATTTAAACCGTCTTGTTAAGCTACTGCGACCTGCACGTCTCTTTCAAGGGGTATTCAAACTGTCTTGTTAAGCTACTGCGACCTCCACCGCTCTTCCAAGGGGCATTTAAACCGTCTTGTTAAGCTACTGCGACCTGCACGTCTCGTCCAAGGGGCATTTAAACCGTCTTGGTAAGCTACTGCGACCTGCAAGCCTATTCCAAGGGGGCATTTAAACCCTCTTGTTAAGCTACTGCGACCTGCACGTCTCTTCCAAGGGGGATTTAAACCGTCTTGTTAAGCTACTGCGACCTGCACGTCTCTTCCAAGGGCCATTTAAACCATCTTGTTAAGCTACTGTTACTTGCTCGTCTCTTCCAATGGGCATTTAAACCGTCTTGTTAAGCTACTGCGACATGCACGTCTCTTCCAAGGCGCATTTATACCGTCTTTTTAAGCTACTGCGACCTGCATGTCTCGTCTAAGTGGCATTTAAACTGTCTTTTAAGCTACTGTAACCACGACCACTTTTACAAGGGGCATTTAAACCGTCTTGTTAAGCTACTGCGACCTGCAAGTTTCTTCCAAGGGGCATTTAAACCATCTTGTTAAGCTACTGCGACCTGCATGTCTCTTCCAGGGGGCATTTAAACCGTCTTGTTAAGCCACTGCGGCCTGCACGTCTCTTCCAAGGGGCATTTACACCATCTTTTTAAGCTGCTGCGAACTGCATGTCTCTTCAAAGGGGCATTTAAACCATCTTGCTAAGCTACTGCGACCTCCACGTCTCTTCCAAGGGGCATTTAAACAATATTGTTAAGATACTGCGACCTGCACGTCTCTTCCAAGGGGCATTTAAACTGTCTTGGTAAGCTACTGCGACCTGCAAGCCTGTTTCAAGGGGCATTTAAACCATCTTGCTAAGTTACTGCGACCTCCACGTCTCTTCCAAGGGGCAATTAAACAATATTGTTAAGCTATTGCGACCTGCATGTCTCTTCCAAGGGGCATTTAAACTGTGTTGTTAAGCTACTGCGACCTCCACCGCTCTTCCAAGGGGCATTTAAACCATCTTGTTAAGCTACTGCGACATTCACCACTCTTCCAAGGGGCATTTAAACCATCTTGTTAAGCCTCTGCGACCTGTACGTCTCTTCCAAGGGGCATTTAAACCGTATTTTTAAGCTGCTGCGAACTGCATGTCTCTTCCAAAGAGCACTTAAACCATCTTGTTAAGCTACTGCGACCTGCTCATCTCTTCCAAGGGGCATTTAAACCGTCTTGTTAAGCTACTGTAACTTGCACGTCTCTTATAAGGGGCATTTAAACCGTCTTATTAATCTACTGTAACCTCCACCACTTTTCCACGGGGCATTTAAACCGTCTTGTTAAGCTACTGCAACTGGCACGTCTCTTCCAAGGGGCATGTAAACCGTCTTGTTAATCCTCTGCGAACTGCACGTCTTTTCCTAGGGGCATTTAAACAGTCTTGTTAAGCTGCTTCGACCTGCATGTTTCTTCCAATTGGCATTTAAACTGTTTTGTTAAGCTACTGCGACCTCCACCGCTCTTCCAAGGGACATTTAAACTGTCTTGTTAAGCTACTGAGACCTGCACGTCTCTTCCAAGGGGCATTTAAATCATCTTGGTAAGCTACTGCGACCTGCAAGCCTCTTCCAAGGGGCATTTAAACCCTCTTGTTAAGCTACTGCGACCTGCACGTCTCTTCCAAAGGGCATTTAAACCATCTTGTTAAGCTACTGCGACATGCACGTCTCTTCCAAGGGGCATTTAAACTGTCTTGTTTAGCTTCTGCGACCTGCACGTCTCTTCTAAGGGGCAATTAAACAGTCTTGTAAAGCTACTGCGACTTGCACATCTCTTCCAAGAGGCATTTAAACCGTCTTCTTAAGCTACTGTAACCTCCACCACTTTTCCAAGGGGCATTTAAACCGTCTTGTTAAGCTACTGCGACCTGCACGTCTCTTCCAAGGGGCATTTAAAACGCTTTGTTAAGCTACTGCTACCTGCATGTCTCTTCCAAGGGACATTTAAACAGTCTTGTTAAGCTACTGCGACCTCCACGTCTCTTCCAAGGGGCATTTAAACCGTCTTGTTAAGCTGCTGCGACCTGCATTTCTCTTCCAAGGGGCATTTAAACCGTCTTGTTAAGCTACTGCGACCTCCACCGCACTTCCAAGAGTCATTTAATCCGTCTTGTTAAGCTTCTGCGACCTGCACGTCTCTTCTAAGGGGCATTTAAACAGTCTTTTTAAGCTACTGCGACTTGCACGTCTCTTCCAAGGGACATTTAAACCGTCTTCTTAAGCTACTGTAACCTCCACCGCTCTTCCAAGGGGCATTTAAACCGTCTTGTTAAGCTACTGCGACCTGCACGTCTCTTCCAAGGGGCATTTAAATCGTCTTGGTAAGTTACTGCGTCCTGCACGTCTCTTCCAAGGGGCATTTAATCCATCTTGTTAATCTACTGCGACTTACACCGATTTTCCAAGGGGCATTTAAACCGTCTTGTTAAGGTACTGCGACTTGCACGTCTCTTCCAAGGGACATTTAAACCGTCTTGTGAAGCTGCTGCGACCTGCACGTCTCTACCAAGGGGCATTTAATCAGTCTTGATAAGCTATTACGACCTCCACCGCTCTTCCAGGGGGCATTTAAACCGTCTTGCTAAGCTACTGCAAACTGCACGTCTCTTCCAAGGGGCAATTAAACCGTCTTGTTAAGCTACTGCGACCTGCACGTTTCTTCCAAGGGGCATTTAAATTGTCTTGCTAAGCTTCTGTGACCTGCACGTCTCTTGCAAGGGGCATTTAAACCGTTTTGTTATGCTACTGCGACCTGCGCGTCTCTTCCAAGGGGCATTTAAACCATCTTGTTAAGCTACTGGGACCTGCACGTCTCTTCCAAGGCGCATTTAAACCATCTTATTAAGCTACTGTGACCTGCACGTCTCTTCCAAGGGGCAATTAAATCGTCTTGATAAGCTACTGCGACCTCCATCGCTCTTCCAAAGGGCATTTTAACCGTCTTGTTAAGCTACTGTGACCTGCACGTCTCTACCAAGGGGCATTTAAACGGTCTTGTAAAGCTACTGCGACCTGCAAGACTAGTTCAAGGGGCATTTAAACCCTCTGTTAAGCTACTGCGACCTGCACGTCTCTTCCAAGGGGCATTTAACCTGTCTTGTTAAACTACTGCGACCTCCACCGCTCTTCCAAGGGGCATTTAAACGATCTTGTTAAGCTACTGCGACCTGCACGTCTCTTCCAAGAGGCATTTAAACAGTCTTGGTAAGCTACTGCGACCTGCAAGCCTATTCCAAGGGGCATTTAAACCATCTTGTTAAGCAACTGCGACCTTCATAACTCTTCCAAGGGGGATTTAAACAGTCTTGTTAAGCTACTGCGACCTGCACGTCTCTTCCAAGGGACATTTAAACCGTCTTGTTAAGCTACTGCGACCTGCACGTCTCTTCCAAGGGGCATTTAAACCGTCTTATTAAGCTACTGCGATCTGCACGTCTCTTCTAAGCGTCATTTAAACTGTCATGGTAAGCTACTGCGACCTCCACCGCTCTTCCAAGTGGCAATTAAACCATCTTGTTAAGCTACTGCGACCTGAACATCTCTTCCAAGGGACATTTAAACCGTCTTATTAAGCTACTGCAACCTGCACGTCTCTTCCAAGGGGTATTTAAACTGTCTTGTTAAGCTACTGCGACCTCCACCGCTCTTCCAAGGGGTATTTAAACCGTCTTGTTAAGCTACTGCGACCTGCACGTCTCTTCCAAGGGGCATTTAAACCGTCTTTTTAAGCTACTACGACCTGCAAGTCTCTTCCAAGGGGCATTTAACCGTCTCGTTAAGCTACTGAGACCTGCACGTCTCTTCCAAGGGGCATTTAAAGAGTCTTGTTAAGCCACTGAGACCTGCACGTCTTTTCCAAGGAGCATTTAAACAGTCTTTTTAAGCTGCTGCGACCTGCATGTCTCTTCCAAGGGGCATTTAAACTGTCTTGTTAAACTACTGCGACCTCCACCGCTCTTCCAAGGGGCATTTAAACCGTCTTGTTAAGCTACTGCGACCTGCACATCTCTTCCAAGGGACATTTAAACCGTCTTGTTAAGCTACTGCGACCTGCATATCTCTTCCAAGGGGGTTTTAAACAGTCTTGTTAAGCTACTGCGACCTGCACGTCTCTTCCATGGGGCATTTAAACTGTCTTGTTAAGCTACTGCGACTTGCACGTCTCTTCCAAGGGGCATTTAAACCTTCTTGTTTAGCTACTGTAATCTCCACCACTTTTCCTAGGGGCATTTAAACCGTCTTTTTAAGCTACTGCGACCTGCATGTCTCTTCCAAGGGGCATTTAAACCGTCTTATTAAGCAACTGCGACCTCCACCCCTCTTCCAAGTGGCATTTAATCCGTCTTGTTAAGCTACTGCAAACTGCACGTCTCTTCCAAGGGGCATTTAAACCGTCTTGTTAAGCTACTGCGACCTGCACGTCTCTTCCAAGGGGCATTTAAACCGTCTTATAAAGCTACTGCGACCTGCACGTCTCTTCCAAGAGGCATTTAAACTGTCTTGTTAAGCTACTGCGACTTGCACGTCTCTTCCAAGGGGCATTTAAACGTTCTTGTTTAGCTACTGTAACCTCCACCACTTTTCCTAGGGGCATTTAAACCGTCTTTTTAAGCTACTGCGACCTGCATGTCTCTTCCAAGGGGCATTTAAACCGTCTTATTAAGCTACTGCGACCTGCACGTCTCTTCGAAGGGGCATTTAAACTGTCTTGTTAAGCTACTGCGACCTCCACCGCTCTTCCAAGTGGCATTTAAACCGTCTTGTTAAGCTACTGCGACCTGCACGTTTCTTCCAAGGGGCATTTAACTTTCTTGTTAAGCTACTGCGACCTCCACCGCTCTTCCAAGGGGCATTTAAACCGTCTTCTTAAGCTACTGCGACCTGCATGTCTCTTCCAAGGGGCATTTAAACCGTCTTGGTAAGCTACTGTGACCTGCTCGTCTCTTCAAAGGGGCATTTAAACCGTCTTGTTAAGCTATTGTGACCTGCACGTCTCTTCCATGCGGCATTTAAACCGCTTTGTTAAGCTAATGCGACCTGCATTTCTCTACTAAGGGGCATTTAATCCATCTTGTTAAGCTACTGCGACCTGCACGTCTCTTCCAAGGGGCATTTAAACAGTCTTGTTAAGCTGCTGCGACCTGCACGTCTCTTCCAAGGGGCATTTAAACTGTCTTGTTAAGCTACTGCGACCTCCACCGCTCTTCCAAGGGGCATTTAAACCACCTTGTTAAGCTACTGCGACCTCCACCGCTCTTCCAAGGGGCATTTAATCCATCTTGTTAAGCTACTGCGACCTCCACCGCTCTTCCAAGGGGCATTTAAACCGTCTTATTAAGCTACTGCGACCTGCACGTCTCTTCCTAGGGGCAATTAAACTGTCTTGTTAAGCTACTGCGACCTCCACCGCTCTTCCAAGGGGCATTTAAACCATCTTGTTAAGCTAATGCGACCTGCACGTCTCTTCCAAGGGGCATTTAAACAGTCTTGTTAAGCTAGTGCGACCTGCACATCTCTTCCAAGGGGCATTTAAACTGTCTTGTTAAGCTACTGCAACCTCCAGAGCTCTTTTAAAAGCAGCATGTAAACCGTGTTGTTAAGCTACTGCGACCTCCACCGCTCTTCCAAGGGGCATGTAAACCGTCTTGTTAAGCTACTGTGACCTGCACGTCTCTTCCAAGGGGCATTTAATCCATCTTGTTAATCTACTGCGACTTCCACCGATTTTCCAAGGGGCATTTAAACCGTCTTGTTAAGCTACTGCGACTTGCACGTCTCTTCCAAGGGACATTTAAACCGTCTTGTGAAGCTGCTGCGACCTGCACGTCTCTACCAAGGGGCATTTAATCAGTCTTGATAAGCTATTACGACCTCCACCGCTCTTCCAGGGGGCATTTAAACCGTCTTGCTAAGCTACTGCAAACTGCACGTCTCTTCCAAGGGTCAATTAAACCGTCTTGTTAAGCTACTGCGACCTGCACGTTTCTTCCAAGGGGCATTTAAACTGTTTTGCTAAGCTTCTGTGACCTGCACGTCTCTTGCAAGGGGCATTTAAACCTTCTTGTTTAGCTACTGTAATCTCCACCACTTTTCCTAGGGGCATTTAAACCGTCTTTTTAAGCTACTGCGACCTGCATGTCTCTTCCAAGCGGCATTTAAACCATCTTATTAAGCTACTGCGACCTCCACCCCTCTTCCAAGTGGCATTTAAACCGTCTTGTTAAGCTACTACAAACTGCACTTCTCTTCCAAGGGGCATTTAAACCGTCTTGTTAAGCTACTGCGACCTGCACGTCTCTTCCAAGGGGCATTTAAACCGTCTTATAAAGCTACTGCGACCTGCACGTCTCTTCCAAGAGGCATTTAAACTGTCTTGTTAAGCTACTGCGACTTGCACGTCTCTTCCAAGGGGCATTTAAACGTTCTTGTTTAGCTACTGTAACCTCCACCACTTTTCCTAGGGGCATTTAAACCGTCTTTTTAAGCTACTGCGACCTGCATGTCTCTTCCAAGGGGCATTTAAACCGTCTTATTAAGCTACTGCGACCTGCACGTCTCTTCGAAGGGGCATTTAAACTGTCTTGTTAAGCTACTGCGACCTCCACCGCTCTTCCAAGTGGCATTTAAACCGTCTTGTTAAGCTACTGCGACCTGCACGTTTCTTCCAAGGGGCATTTAACATTCTTGTTAAGCTACTGCGACCTCCACCGCTCTTCCAAGGGGCATTTAAACCGTCTTGTTAAGCTACTGCGACCTGCACGTCTCTTCCAAGCGGCATTTAAACGTCTTGTTAAGCTACTGCGACCTGCACGTCTCTTCCAAGTTGCATCTAAACTGGCTTGTTAAGATACTGCGACCCCCACCGCTCTTCCAAGGGGCATTTAAACCCTCTTGTTAAGCTACTGCGACCTGCTGGTGTCTTCCAAGGGGCATTTAAACCGTCTTGTTAAGCTACTGAGACCTGCACGTCTCTTCCAAGGCTCATTTAATCCGTCTTTTTAAGCTACTGTGACTTGCACGTCTCTTCCAAGGGGCATTTAAACCGTCCTGTTAAGCTACTGCGACCTGCACGTCTCTTCCAAGGGGCATTTAAACAGTCTTGTTAAGCTACTGCGACCTGCATGCCTCTTCCAAGGGCCATTTAAACTGTCTTGTTAAGCCACTGAGACCTGCACGTCTTTTCCAAGGGGCATTTAAACTGTCTTTTTAAGCTGCTGCGACCTGCATGTCTCTTCCAAGGGGCACTTAAACTGTCTTGTTAAACTACTGTGACCTCCACCGCTCTTCCAAGGGGCATTTAAACCATCTTGTAAAGCTACTGCGACCTGCACGTCTCTTCCAAGGGGCATTTAAACCGTCTTGGTAAGCTACTGCGACCTGCAAGCCTATTCCAAGGCGCATTTAAACCGACTTTTTAAGCTGCTGCGACTTGCACTTCTCTTCCAAGGGGCATTTAAATCGTCTTGTTAAGCTACTGTAACCTCCACCACTTTTCCAAGGGGCATTTAATCTGTCTTTTTAAGCTACTGCGACCTGCACGTCTCTTCCAAGGGGCATTTAAACCGTCTTGTTAAGCTACTGCGACCTGCATGTCTCTTCCAAGGGGCATTTAAACTGTCTTGTTAAACCACTGCGACCTGCATGTCTCTTCCAAGGGGCATTTAAACCGTCTTGTTAAGCTACTGCGACCTGCATCTCTCTTCCAAGGGGCACTTAAACCATCTTGTTAAGCTACTGCGACCTGCATGTCTCTTCCAAGGGGCATTTAAACCATCTTGGTAAGCTACTGCGACCTGCAAGCCTATTCCAAGGGGCATTTAAACCCTCTTGTTAAGCTAATGCGACCTGCACATCTCTTCTAAGGGGGATTTAAACTGTCTTGATAAGCTACTGCGACCTCCACCGCTCTTCCAAGGGGCATTTAAACTGTCTTCTTAAGCTACTGCGCCCTCCACCACTCTTCCAAGGGGCATGTAAACCGTCTTGTTAAGCTACTGCGACTTGCACGTCTCTTCCAATGGGCATTTAATCCATCTTGTTAATCTAATGCGACCTCCACCGCTTTTCCAATTGGCATTTAAACCGTCTTGTTAAGCTACTGCGACCTGCATGCCTCTTCCAAGGGCCATTTAAACTGTCTTGTTAAGCCACTGAGACCTGCACGTCTTTTCCAAGGGGCATATAAACAGTCTTTTTAAGCTGCTGCGACCTGCATGTCTCTTCCAAGGGGCACTTAAACTGTCTTGTTAAACTACTGTGACCTCCACCGCTCTTCCAAGGGGCATTTAAACCATCTTGTAAAGCTACTGTGACCTGCACGTCTCTTCCAAGGGGCATTTAAACCGTCTTGGTAAGCTACTGCGACCTGCAAGCCTATTCCAAGGGGCATTTAAACCATCTTGTTAAGCCACTGCGACCTGCATAACTCTTCCAAGGGGCATTTAAACCATCTTGTTAAGCTACTGCGACCAGCGCGTCTCTTCCAAGGGGCATTTAAACCGTCTTGTTAAGGTACTGTGACCAGCACGTCTCTTCCAAGGTGCATTTAAGCCGTCTTGTTAAGCTACTGTAACCTCCACCACTTTTCCAAGGGGCATTTAAACCGTCTTGTTAAGCTACTGCAACCTGCACGTCTCTTTCAAGGGGCATTTAGACTGTCTTGTTAAGCTACTGCGACCTCCACCGCTCTTCCAAGGGGCATTTAAACCCTCTTGTTAAGCTACTGCGACCTGCTCGTGTCTTCCAAGGGGCATTTAAACCGTCTTGTTAAGCTACTGCGACCTGCACGTCTTTTCCAAGGCGCATTTAAAACGTCTTTTTAAGCTACTGCGACTTGCACGTCTCTTCCAAGGGGCATTTAAACCGTCTTGTTAAGCTACTGTAATCTCCACCACTTTTCCAAGGGGCATTTAAACCGTCTTGTTATGCTACTGCGACCTGCACGTCTCTTCCAAGGGGCATTTAAACCGTCTTGTTAAGCTACTGCGACCTGCATGTCTTTTCCAAGGGGCATTTAAATCGTCTTGTTAAGCTACTGCGACCTGCATCTCTTTTCCAAGGGGCACTTAAACCATCTTGTTAAGCTACTGCGACCTGCACGTCTCTTCCAAGGGGCATTTAAACCATCTTGGTAAGGTACTGCGACCTGCAAGCCTATTCCAAGGGGCATTTAAACCCTCTTGTTAAGCTACTGTGACCTGCACATTTCTTCCAAGGGGGATTTAAACTGTCTTGTTAAGCTACTGCGACCTCCACCGCTCTTCCAAGGGGCATTTAAACCGTCTTCTTAAGCTACTGCGCCCTCCTCCACTCTTCCAAGGGGCATGTAAACCGTCTTGTTAAGCTACTGTGACTTGAACGTCTCTTCCAAGGGGCATTTAATCCATCTTGTTAATCTACTGCGACCTCCACCACTTTTCCAAGTGGCATTTAAACCGTCTTGTTAAGCTACTGCGACCTCCACGTCTCTTCCAAGGGGCATTTAAACCGTCTTGTTAATCTACTGCAACATGTATGTCTCTTCCAAGGGGCATTTAAACCGTCTTGTTAAGCTACTGCGACCTGCACGTCTCTTCCAAGGGGCATTTAAATTGTCTTGTTAAGCTACTGGACCTCCACCGCTGTTCCAAGGGGCATTTAAACCCTCTTGTTAAGCTACTGCGACCTGCTCATGTCTTCCAAGGGGCATTTAAACCGTCTTGTTAAGCTACTGCGACCTGCACATCTTTTCCAAGGCGCATTTAAACCGTCTTTTTAAGCTACTGCGACTTGCACTTCTCTTCCAAGGGGCATTTAAACCGTCTTGTTAAGCTACTGTAACCTCCACCACTTTTCCAAGGGGCATTTAATCTGTCTTTTTAAGCTACTGCGACCTGCACGTCTCTTCCAAGGGGCATTTAAACCGTCTTGTTAAGCTACTGCGACCTGCATGTCTCTTCCAAGGGGCATTTAAACTGTCTTGTTAAACCACTGCGACCTGCATGTCTCTTCCAAGGGGCATTTAAACCGTCTTGTTAAGCTACTGCGACCTGCATCTCTCTTCCAAGGGGCACTTAAACCATCTTGTTAAGCTACTGCGACCTGCACGTCTCTTCCAAGGGGCATTTAAACCATCTTGGTAAGCTACTGCGACCTGCAAGCCTATTCCAAGGGGCATTTAAACCCTCTTGTTAAGCTAATGCGACCTGCACATCTCTTCTAAGGGGGATTTAAACTGTCTTGATAAGCTACTGCGACCTCCACCGCTCTTCCAAGGGGCATTTAAACTGTCTTCTTAAGCTACTGCGCCCTCCACCACTCTTCCAAGGGGCATGTAAACCGTCTTGTTAAGCTACTGCGACTTGCACGTCTCTTCCAAGGGGCATTTAATCCATCTTGTTAATCTAATGCGACCTCCACCGCTTTTCCAATTGGCATTTAAACCGTCTTGTTAAGCTACTGCGACCTGCACGTCTCTTCCAAGGGGCATTTAAACCGTCTTGTTAATCTACTGCAACATGCATGTCTCTTCCAAGGGGCATTTAAACCGTCTTGTTAAGCTACTGCGACCTGTACGTCTCTTCCAAGGGGCATTTAAACTATCTTGTTAAGCTACTGCGACCTCCACCGCTCTTCCAAGGGGTATTTAAACCGTCTTGTTAAGCTACTGCGACCTGCACGTCTCTTCCAAGGGGCATTTAAACCGTCTTTTTAAGCTACTACGACCTGCAAGTCTCTTCCAAGGGGCATTTAACCGTCTCGTTAAGCTACTGAGACCTGCACGTCTCTTCCAAGGGGCATTTAAACAGTCTTGTTAAGCCACTGAGACCTGCACGTCTTTTCCAAGGGGCATTTAAACAGTCTTTTTAAGCTGCTGCGACCTGCATGTCTCTTCCAAGGGGCATTTAAACCGTCTTTTTAAGCTACTGCGACTTGCACGTCCCTTCCAAGGGGCATTTAAACTGTCTTGTTAAGCTACTGTAACCTCCACCACTTTTCGAAGGGGCATTTAAACCGTCTTGTTAAGCTTCTGCGACCTTTACGTCTCTTCCAAGGGGTATTTAAACCGTCTTGTTAAGCTACTGCGACCTGCAAGTCTCTTCCAAGGGGCATTTAAACTGTCTTGTTATGCCACTGCGACCTGCACGTCTCTTCCAAGGGGCATGTAAACAGTCTTTTTAAGCTGCTGCGACCTGCATGTCTCTCACCAAGGGGCATTTAAACCGTCTTGTTAAGCTACTGCCACCTCCACCGCTCTTCCAGGGGCATTTAAACCATCTTGTTAAGCTACTGCGACCTGCACGTCTCTTCCAAGGGGCATTTAAACCGACTTGGTAAGCTATTGCGACCAGCAAGCCTATTCCAAGGGGCATTTAAACCATCTTGTTAAGCTACTGCGACCTGCACATCTCTTCCAAGGGGGATTTAAACAGTCTTGTTAAGCTACTGCCACCTGCACGTCTCTTCCAAGGGGCATTTAAACCGTCTTATTAAGCTACTGCGACCTGCACGTCTCTTCCAAGGGGCATTTAAACTGTCTTGTTAAGCTACTGCGACCTCCACCGCTCTTTCAAGTGGCATTTAAACCGACTTGTTAAGCTACTGCGACCTGCACGTCTCTTCCAAGGGGCATTTAAACCGTCTTGTTAAGCTACTGCGACCTGCACGTCTCTTCCAACTGACATTTAAACTGTCTTATTAAGCAACTGCGACCTGCACGTCTCTTCCAAGGGGTATTTAAACTGTCTTGTTAAGCTGCTGCGACCTGCACGTCTCTTCCAAGGGGCATTTACACCGTCTTTTTAAGCTACTGCGACCTGCACGTCTCTTCCAGGGGGCATTTAAACCGTCTGGTTAAGCTACTGCGACTTGCACGTCTCTTCCAAGGGGCATTTAAACCGTCTTGTTAAGCTACTGTAACCTCCACCACTTTTCCAAGGGGCATTTAAACCGTCTTTTTAAGCTACTGCGACCTGCACTTCTCTTCCAAGGGGCATTTAAACCGTTTTGTTAACCTACTGCGACCTGCATGTCTCTACCAAGGGACATTTAAACCGTCTTGTTAAGCTACTGCGACCTACACGTCTCTTCCAAGGGGCATTTAAACAGTCTTGCTAAGCTGCTGCGACCTGCATGTCTCTTCCAAGGGGCAATTAATCTGTCTTGTTAAGCTACTGCGACCTCCACCGCTTTTCCAAGTGGCATTTAAACCATCTTGTTAAGCTACTGCGACCTCCACCACTCTTCCAATGGGCATGTAAACCGTCTTTTTAAGCTACTGCGACTTGCACGTCTCTTCCAAGGGTCATTTAATCCATCTTGTTAATCTACTGCGACCTCCACCGCTCTTCCAAGGGGCATTTAAACCGTCTTGTTTAGCTACTGCGACCAGCAAGTCTCTACCAAGGGGCATTTAAACCGTCTTGTTAATCTACTGCGACTAGCACGTCTCTTCCAAGGGGCATTTAAACCGTCTTGTTAAGGTACTTTGACCAGCACCTCTCTTCCAAGGTGCATTTAAACCGTCTTGTTAAGCTACTGTAACCTCCACCACTTTTCCAAGGGGCATTTAAACCGTCTTGTTAAGCTACTGCAACCTGCACGTCTCTTCCAAGGGGCATTTAGACTGTCTTGTTAAGCTACTGCGACCTCCACCGCTCTTCCAAGGGGCATTTAAACCCTCTTGTTAAGCTACTGCGACCTGCTCGTGTCTTCCAAGGGGCATTTAAACAGCCTTATTAAGCTGCTGCGACCCGCACGTCTTTTCCAAGGCACATTTGAACCGTCTTTTTAAGCTACTGCGACTTGCACGTCTCTTCTAAGGGGCATTTAAACCGTCTTTTTAAGCTACTGTAACCTCCACCACTTTTCCAAGGGGCATTTAAACCGTCTTGTTAAGCTACTGCGACCTGCACGTCTCTTCCAAGGGGCATTTAAACCGTCTTGTTAAGCTAATGCGACCTGCATGTCTTTTCCAAGGGGCATTTAAACTATCTTGTTAAACCACTGCGACCTGCATGCCTCTTCCAAGGGGCATTTAAACCGTCTTGTTAAGCTACTGCGACCTGCATCTCTCTTCCAAGGGGCACTTAAACCATCTTGTTAAGCTACTGCGACCTGCACGTCTCTTCCAAGGGGCATTTAAACCATCTTGGTAAGCTACTGCGACCTGCAAGCCTATTCCAAGGGGCATTTAAACCCTCTTGTTAAGCTACTGCGACCTGTACATCTCTTCCAAGGGGGATTTAAACTGTCTTGTTAAGCTACTGCGACCTCCACCGCTCTTCTAAGGGGCATTTAAACCGTCTTCTTAAGCTACTGCGCCCTACTCCACTCTTCCAAGGGGCATGTAAACCGTCTTGTTAAGCTACTGCGACTTGAACGTCTCCTCCAAGGGGCATTTAATCCATCTTGTTAATCTACTGCGACCTCCACCGCTTTTCCAAGTGGCATTAAAACCGTCTTGTTAAGCTACTGCGACTTGCACGTCTCTTCCAAGGGGCATTTAAACCGTCTTGTTAATCTACTGCAACATGCATGTCTCTTCCAAGGGGCATTTAAACCGTCTTGTTAAGCTACTGCGACCTGCACGTCTCTTCCAAGGGGCATTTAAACTGTCTTGTTAAGCTACTGGACCTCCACCGCTGTTCCATGGGGCATTTAAACCCTCTTGTTAAGCTACTGCGACCTGCTCGTGTCTTCAAAGGGGCATTTAAACCGTCTTGTTAAGCTACAGCGACCTGCATGTCCTTTCCAAGGCGCATTTTAAACGTCTTTATAAGCTACTGCGACTTGCACGTCTCTTCCAAGGGGCATTTAAACCGTCTTGTTAAGCTACTGTAACCTCCACCACTTTTCCAAGGGGCATTTAAACCGTCTTTTTAAGCTACTGCGACCTGCACGTCTCTTCCAAGGGGCATTTAAACCGTCTTGGTAAGCTACTGCGACCTGCATGTCTCTTCCAAGGGGCATTTAAACTGTCTTGTTAAACCACTGCGACCTGCATGTATCTTCCAAGGGGCATTTAAACCGTCTTGTTAAGCTACTGCGACCTGCATCTCTCTTCCAAGGGGCACTTAAACCATCTTGTTAAGCTACTGCGACCTGCACGTCTCTTCCAAGGGGCATTTAAACCATCTTGGTAAGCTACTGCGACCTGCAAGCCTATTCCAAGGGGCATTTAAACCCTCTTTTTAAGCTACTGCGACCTGCACATCTCTTCCAAGGGGGATTTAAACTGTCTTGTTAAGCTACTGCGACCTCCACCGCTCTTCCAAGCGGCATTTAAACCGTATTCTTAAGCTACTGCGCCCTCCTCCACTCTTCCAAGGGGCACGTAAACCGTCTTGTTTAGCTACTGCGACTTGCACGTCTCTTCCAAGGGGCATTTAATCCATCTTGTTAATCTACTGCGATCTCCACCGCTTTTCCAAGTGGCATTTAAACCGTCTTGTTAAGCTACTGCGACCTGCACGTCTCTTCCAAGGGGCATTTAAACCGTGTTGTTAATCTACTGCAACATGCATGTCTCTTCCAAGGGGCATTTAAACCATCTTGTTAAGCTACTTCGACCTGCTCGTGTCTTCCAATGGGCATTTAAACCGTCTTGTTAAGCTACTGCGACCTGCACGTCTCTTCCAAGGTGCATTTAAACCGTCTTTTTAAGCTACAGCGACTTGCACGTCCCTTCCAAGGGATATTTAAACTGTCTTGTTAAGCTACTGTAACCTCCACCACTTTTCGAAGGGGCATTTAAACCGTCTTGTTAAGCTTCTGCGACCTGCACGTCTCTTCCAAGGGGCATTTAAACCGTCTTGTTAAGCTACTGCGACCTGCAAGTCTCTTCCAAGGGGCATGTAAACTGTCTTGTTATGCCACTGCGACCTGCACGTCTCTTCCAAGGGGCATTTAAACAGTCTTTTCAAGCTGCTGCGATCTGCATGTCTCTCACCAAGGGGCATTTAAACCGTCTTGTTAAGCTACTGCCACCTCCACCGCTCTTCCAGGGGCATTTAAACCATCTTGTTAAGCTACTGCGACCTGCACGTCTCTTCCAAGGGGCATTTAAACCGACTTGGTAAGCTATTGCGACCTGCAAGCCTATTCCAAGGGGCATTTAAACCATCTTGTTAAGCTACTGCGACCTGCACATCTCTTCCAAGGGGGATTTAAACAGTCTTGTTAAGCTACTGCGACCTGCACGTCTCTTCGAAGGGGCATTTAAACCGTCTTATTAAGCTACTGCGACCTGCACGTCTCTTCCAAGGGGAATTTAAACTGTCTTGTTAAGCTACTGCGACCTCCACCGCTCTTCCAAGTGGCATTTAAACCGACTTGTTAAGCTACTGCGACCTGCACGTCTCTTCGAAGGGGCATTTAAGCCGTCTTATTAAGCTACTGCGACCTGCACGTCTCTTCCAAGGGGCATTTAAACTGTCTTGTTAAGCTACTGCGCCCTCCTCCACTCTTCCAAGGGTCATGTAAACCGTCTTGTTAAGCTACTGCGACTTGCACGTCTCTTCCAAGGGGCATTTAAACCGTCTTGTTAATCTACTGCAACATGCATGTCTCTTCCAAGGAGCATTTAAACCGTCTTGTTAAGCTACTTCGACCTGCTCGTGTCTTCCAAGGGGAATTTAAACCGTCTTGTTAAGCTCCTGCCACCTCCACCGCTCTTCCAAGGGGCATTTAAACCATCTTGTTAAGCTACTGCGACCTGCACGTCTCTTCCAAGGGGCATTTAAACCGACTTGGTAAGCTATTGCGACCTGCAAGCCTATTCCAAGGGGCATTTAAACCATCTTGTTAAGCTACTGCGACCTGCACATCTCTTCCAAGGGGGATTTAAACAGTCTTGTTAAGCTACTGCGACCTGCACGTCTCTTCCAAGGGGCATTTAAACCGTCTTATTAAGCTACTGCGACCTGCACGTCTCTTCCAAGGGGCATTTAAACTGTCTTGTTAAGCTACTGCGACCTCCACCGCTCTTCCAAGTGGCATTTAAACCGACTTGTTAAGCTACTGCGACCTGCACGTCTATTCCAAGGGGCATTTAAACCGTCTTGTTAAGCTACTGCGACCTGCACGTCTCTTCCAAGGGGCATTTAAATCGTCTTTGTAAGCTACTGCGACCTGCCAGCCTCTTCCAAGGGGCATTTAAAACGTCTTGTTAAGCTACTGCGACCTGCACGTCACTTCCAAGGGGCATTTAAACTGTCTTGTTAAGATTCTGCGACCTCCACCGCTCTTCCAAGGGGCATTTAAAACATCTTGTTAAGCTACTGCGACCTCCACCACTCTTCCAATGGGCATGTAAACCATCTTGTTAAGCAACTGCGACTTGCACGTCTCTTCCAAGGGTCATTTAATCCATCTTGTTAATCTACTGCGACCTCCACCGATTTTCCAAGGGGCATTTAAACCGTCTTGTTAAGCTGCTGCGACCTGCACGTCTCTACCAAGTGGCATTTAATCAGTCTTGATAAGCTACTACGACCTCCATCGCTCTTCCAAGGGTCATTTAAACCGTCTTGTTAAGCTACTGCGACCTGCACGTCTCTTCCAAGGGGCATTTAAACCGTCTTGTTAAGCTGCTGCGACCTGCACATTTCTTCCAATGGGCATTTACACCGTCTTGTTAAGCTGCTGTGACCTGCACATCTCTTGCAAGGAGTATTTAAACCGTCTTTTTAAGCTGCTGCGATCTGCATGTCTCTCACCAAGGGGCATTTAAACCGTCTTGTTAAGCTACTGCCACCTCCACCGCTCTTCCAAGGGGCATTTAAACCATCTTGTTAAGCTACTGCGACCTGCACGTCTCTTCCAAGGGGCATTTAAACCGACTTGGTAAGCTATTGCGACCTGCACGTCTCTTCCAAGGGGCATTTAAACCGACTTGGTAAGCTATTGCGACCTGCAAGCCTATTCCAAGGGGCATTTAAACCATCTTGTTAAGCTACTGCGACCTGCACATCTCTTCCAAGGGGGATTTAAACAGTCTTGTTAAGCTACTGCGACCTGCACGTCTCTTCCAAGGGGCATTTAAACCGTCTTATTAAGCTACTGCGACCTGCACATCTCTTCCAAGGGGCATTTAAACTGTCTTGTTAAGCTACTGCGACCTCCACCGCTCTTCCAAGTGGCATTTAAACCGACTTGTTAAGCAACTGCGACCTGCACGTCTCTTCCAAGGGTCATTTAAACCGTCTTGTTAAGCTGCTGCGACCTCCACCACTCTTCCAATGGGCATGTAAACCATCTTGTTAATCTACTGCAACATGCATGTCACTTCCAAGGGGCATTTAAACTGTCTTGTTAAGATTCTGCGACCTCCACCGCTCTTCCAAGGGGCATTTAAACCATCTTGTTAAGCTACTGCGACCTCCACCACTCTTCCAATGGGCATGTAAACCATCTTGTTAATCTACTGCAACATGCATGTCTCTTCCAAGGGACATTTAAACCGTCTTGTTAAGCTACTTCGACCTGCTCGTGTCTTCCAAGGGGCATTTAAACCGTCTTGTTAAGCTACTGCGACCTGCACGTCTCTTCCAAGGTGCATTTAAACCGTCTTTTTAAGCTACAGCGACTTGCACGTCCCTTCCAAGGGATATTTAAACTGTCTTGTTAAGCTACTGTAACCTCCACCACTTTTCGAAGGGGCATTTAAACCGTCTTTTTAAGCTTCTGCGACCTGCACGTCTCTTCCAAGGGGCATTTAAACCATCTTGTTAAGCTACTGCGACCTGCAAGTCTCTTCCAAGGGGCATGTAAACTGTCTTGTTATGCCACTGCGACCTGCACGTCTCTTCCAAGGGGCATTTAAACAGTCTTTTTAAGCTGCTGCGACCTGCATGTCTCTCACCTAGGGGCATTTAAACCGTCTTGTTAAGCTACTGCCACCTCCACCGTTCTTCCAAGGTGCATTTAAACCATCTTGTTAAGCTACTGCGACCTGCACGTCTCTTCCACGGGGCATTTAAACCGACTTGGTAAGGTATTGCGACCTGCAAGCCTATTCCAAGGGGCATTTAAACCATCTTGTTAAGCTACTGCGACCTGCACATCTCTTCCAAGGGGGATTTAAACAGTCTTGTTAAGCTACTGCGACCTGCACGTCTCTTCGAAGGGGCATTTAAACCGTCTTATTAAGCTACTGCAACCTGCACGCCTCTTCTAAGGGACAGTTAAACTGTCTTGTTAAGCTACTGCGACCTCCACCGCTCTTCCAAGTGGCATTTAAACCGACTTGTTAAGCTACTGCGACCTGCACGTCTCTTCGAAGGGGCATTTAAACCGTCTTATTAAGCTACTGCGACCTGCACGTCTCTTCCAAGGGGCATTTAAACTGTCTTTTTAAGCTATTGTGCCCTCCTCCACTCTTCCAAGGGTCATGTAAACCGTCTTGTTAAGCTACTGCGACTTGCACATCTCTTCCAAGGGGCATTTAATCCATCTTGTTAATCTACTGCAACATGCATGTCTCTTCCAAGGAGCATTTAAACCGTCTTGTTAAGCTACGTCGACCTGCTCCTGTCTTCCAAGGGGCATTTAAACCGTCTTGTTAAGCTACTGCCACCTCCACCGCTCTTCCAAGGGGCATTTAAACCATCTTGTTAAGCTACTGCGACCTGCACGTCTCTTCGAAGGGGCATTTAAACCGTCTTATTAAGCTACTGCGACCTCCACCGCTTTTCCAAATGGCATTTAAACCGCCTTGTTAAGCTACTGCGACCTGCACGTCTCTTCCAAGGGGCATTTAAATCGTCTTGTTAATCTACTGCAACATGCATGTCTCTTCCAAGGAGCATTTAAACCGTCTTGTTAAGCTACGTCGACCTGCTCCTGTCTTCCAAGGGGCATTTAAACCGTCTTGTTAAGCTACTGCCACCTCCACCGCTCTTCCAAGGGGCATTTAAACCATCTTGTTAAGCTACTGCGACCTGCACGTCTCTTCCAAGGGGCATTTAAACCGACTTGGTAAGCTATTGCGACCTGCAAGCCTATTCCAAGGGGCATTTAAACCATCTTGTTAAGCTACTGCGACCTGCACATCTCTTCCAAGGGGGATTTAAACAGTCTTGTTAAGCTACTGCGACCTGCACGTCTCTTCCAAGGGGCATTTAAACCGTCTTATTAAGCTACTGCGACCTGCACGTCTCTTCCAAGGGGCATTTAAACTGTCTTGTTAAGCTACTGCGACCTCCACCGCTCTTCCAAGTGGCATTTACACCGACTTGTTAAGCTACTGCGACCTCCACGTCTCTTCCAAGGGGCATTTAAACCGTCTTGTTAAGCTACTGCGACCTGCACGTCTCTTCCAAGGGGCATTTAAATCGTCTTTGTAAGCTACTGCGACCTGCCAGCCTCTTCCAAGGGGCATTTAAAACGTCTTGTTAAGCTACTGCGACCTGCACGTCACTTCCAAGGGGCATTTAAACTGTCTTGTTAAGATTCTGCGACCTCCACCGCTCTTCCAAGGGGCATTTAAACCATCTTGTTAAGCTACTGCGACTTGCACGTCTCTTCCAAGGGTCATTTAATCCATCTTGTTAATCTACTGCGAACTCCACCGATTTTCCAAGGGGCATTTAAACCGTCTTGTTAAGCTGCTGCGACCTGCACGTCTCTACCAAGGGGCATTTAATCAGTCTTGACAAGCTACTACGACCTCCATCGCTCTTCCAAGGTTCATTTAAACCGTCTTGTTAAGCTACTGCGACCTGCACGTCTTTTCCAAGGGGCATTTAAACCGTCTTGTTAAGCTACTGCGACCTGCACGTTTCTTCCAAGGGGCATTTACACCGTCTTGTTAAGCTGCTGTGACCTGCACGTCTCTTGCAAGGAGTATTTAAACCGTCTTTTAAAGCTGCTGCGAGCTGCATGTCTCTCACCAAGGGGCATTTAAACCGTCTTGTTAAGCTACTGCCACCTCCACCGCTCTTCCAAGGGGCATTTAAACCATCTTTTTAAGCTACTGCGACCTGCACGTCTCTTCCAAGGGGCATTTAAACCGACTTGGTAAGCTATTGCGACCTGCAAGCCTATTCCAAGGGGCATTTAAACCATCTTGTTAAGCTACTGTGACCTGCACATCTCTTCCAAGGGGGATTTAAACAGTCTTGTTAAGCTACTGCCACCTGCACGTCTCTTCCAAGGGGCATTTAAACCGTCTTAGTAAGCTACTGCGACCTGCACGTCTCTTCCAAGGGGCATTTAAACTGTCTTGTTAAGCTACTGCGACCTCCACCGCTCTTCCAAGTGGCATTTAAACCGACTTGTTAAGCTACTGCGACCTGCACGTCTCTTCCAAATGTCATTTAAACCGTCTTGTTAAGCTGCTGCGACCTGCACGTCTCTTCCAACTGACATTTAAACTGTCTTATTAAGCAACTGCGACCTGCACGTCTCTTCCAAGGGGTATTTAAACTGTCTTGTTAAGCTACTGCGACCACCACCGCTCTTCCAAGGGGCATTTAAACCGTCTTGTTAATCTGCTGCGACCTGCACGTCTCTTCCAAGGGGCATTTACACCGTCTTTTTAAGCTACCGCGACCTACACGTCTCTTCCAAGGGTCATTTAAACCGTCTTGTTAAGCTACTGTAACCTCCACCACTTTTCCAAGGGGCATTTAAACCGTCTTGTTAAGCTACTGCGACCTGCACGTCTCTTCCAAGGGGCATTTAAACCGTCTTATTAAGCTACTGCGACCTGCACGACTCTTCCAAGGGGCATTTAAACTGTCTTGTTAAGCTACTGCGACCTCCACCGCTCTTCCAAGTCTCATTTAAACCGACTTGTTAAGCTACTGCGACCTGCACGTCTCTTCCAAGGGGCATTTAAACCGTCTTGTTAAGCTACTGCGACCTGCACGTCTCTTCCAAGGGGCATTTAAATCGTCTTTGTAAGCTACTGCGACCTGCCAGCCTCTTCCAAGGGGCATTTAAAACGTCTTGTTAAGCTACTGCGACCTGCACGTCACTTCCAAGGGGCATTTAAACTGTCTTGTTAAGATTCTGCGACCTCCACCGCTCTTCCAAGGGGCATTTAAACCATCTTGTTAAGCTACTGCGACCTCCACCACTCTTCCAATGGGCATGTAAACCATCTTGTTAAGCAACTGCGACTTGCACGTCTCTTCCAAGGGTCATTTAATCCATCTTGTTAATCTACTGCGACCTCCACCGATTTTCAAAGGGGCATTTAAACCGTCTTGTTAAGCTGCTGCGACCTGCACGTCTCTACCAAGGGGCATTTAATCAGTCTTGATAAGCTACTACGACCTCCATCGCTCTTCCAAGGGTCATTTAAACCGTCTTGTTAAGCTACTGCGACCTGCACGTCTCTTCCAAGGGGCATTTAAATCGTCTTGTTAAGCTACTGCGACCTGCACGTTTCTTCCAAGGGGCATTTACACCGTCTTGTTAAGCTGCTGTGACCTGCACGTCTCTTGCAAGGAGTATTTAAACCGTCTTTTTAAGCTGCTGCGAACTGCATGTCTCTCACCAAGGGGCATTTAAACCGTCTTGTTAAGCTACTGCCACCTCCACCGCTCTTCCAAGGGGCATTTAAACCATCTTGTTAAGCTACTGCGACCTGCACATCTCTTCCAAGGGGGATTTAAACAGTCTTGTTAAGCTACTGCGAACTGCACGTCTCTTCCAAGGGGCATTTAAACCGTCTTATTAAGCTACTGCGACCTGCACGTCTCTTCCAAGGGGCATTTAAACTGTCTTGTTAAGCTACTGCGACCTCCACCGCTCTTCCAAGTGGCATTTAAACCGACTTGTTAAGCTATTGCGACCTGCACGTCTCTTCCAAGGGGCATTTAAACCGTCTTATTAAGCTACTGCGACCTGCACGTCTCTTCCAAGGGGCATTTAAACCGACTTGGTAAGCTATTGCGACCTGCAAGCCTATTCCAAGGGGCATTTAAACCATCTTGTTAAGCTACTGCGACCTGCACATCTCTTCCAAGGGGGATTTAAACAGTCTTGTTAAGCTACTGCGACCTGCACGTCTCTTCCAAGGGGCATTTAAACCGTCTTATTAAGCTACTGCGACCTGCACGTCTCTTCCAAGGGGCATTTAAATTGTCTTGTTAAGCTACTGCGACCTCCACCGCTCTTCCAAGTGGCATTTAAACCGACTTGTTAAGCTACTGCGACCTCCACGTCTCTTCCAAGGGGCATTTAAACCGTCTTGTTAAGCTACTGTGACCTGCACGTCTCTTCCAAGGGGCATTTAAATCGTCTTTGTAAGCTACTGCGACCTGCCAGCCTCTTCCAAGGGGCATTTAAAACGTCTTGTTAAGCTACTGCGACCTGCACGTCACTTCCAAGGGGCATTTAAACTGTCTTGTTAAGATTCTGCGACCTCCACCGCTCTTCCAAGGGGCATTTAAACCATCTTGTTAAGCTACTGCGACTTGCACGTCTCTTCCAAGGGTCATTTAATCCAGCTTGTTAATCTACTGCGACCTCCACTGATTTTCCAAGGGGCATTTAAACCGTCTTGTTAAGCTGCTGCGACCTGCACGTCTCTACCAAGGGGCATTTAATCAGTCTTGATAAGCTACTACGACCTCCATCGCTCTTCCAAGGTTCATTTAAACCGTCTTGTTAAGCTACTGCGACCTGCATGTCTTTTCCAAGGGGCATTTAAACCGTCTTGTTAAGCTACTGCGACCTGCACGTTTCTTCCAAGGGGCATTTACACCGTCTTGTTAAGCTGCTGTGACCTGCACGTCTCTTGCAAGGAGTATTTAAACCGTCTTTTAAAGCTGCTGCGACCTGCATGTCTCTCACCAAGGGGCATTTAAACAGTCTTGTTAAGCTACTGCCACCTCCACCGCTCTTCCAAGGGGCATTTAAACCATCTTTTTAAGCTACTGCGACCTGCACGTCTCTTCCAAGGGGCATTTAAACCGACTTGGTAAGCTATTGCGACCTGCAAGCCTATTCCAAGGGGCATTTAAACCATCTTGTTAAGCTACTGCGACCTGCACATCTCTTCCAAGGGGGATTTAAACAGTCTTGTTAAGCTACTGCGACCTGCACGTCTCTTCCAAGGGGCATTTAAACCGTCTTAGTAAGCTACTGCGACCTGCACGTCTCTTCCAAGGGGCATTTAAACTGTCTTGTTAAGCTACTGCGACCTCCACCACTCTTCCAAGTGGCATATAAACCGACTTGTTAAGCTACTGCGACCTGCACGTCTCTTCTAAATGTCATTTAAACCGTCTTGTTAAGCTGCTGCGACCTGCACGTCTCTTCCAACTCACATTTAAACTGTCTTATTAAGCAACTGCGACCTGCACGTCTCTTCCAAGGGGTATTTAAACTGTCTTGTTAAGCTACTGCGACCACCACCGCTCTTCCAAGGGGCATTTAAACCGTCTTGTTAAGCTGCTGCGACCTGCACGTCTCTTCCAAGGGGCATTTACACCGTCTTTTTAAGCTACCGCGACCTACACGTCTCTTCCAAGGGTCATTTAAACCGTCTTGTTAAGCTACTGTAACCTCCACCACTTTTCCAAGGGGCATTTAAACCATCTTGTTAAGCTTCTGCGACCTGCACGTCTCTTCCAAGGGGCATTTAAACCATCTTATTAAGCTACTGTGACCTGCACGACTCTTCCAAGGGGCATTTAAACTGTCTTGTTAAGCTACTGCGACCTCCACCGCTCTTCCAAGTCTCATTTAAACTGACTTGTTAAGCTACTGCGACCTGCACGTCTCTTCCAAGGGGCATTTAAACCGTCTTGTTAAGCTACGGCGACCTGCACGTTTCTTCCAAGGGGCATTTAAATCGTCTTTGTAAGCTACTGCGACCTGCCAGCCTCTTCCAAGGATCATTTAAAACGTCTTGTTAAGCTACTGCGACCTGCACGTCACTTCCAAGGGGCATATAAACTGTCTTGTTAAGATTCTGCGACCTCCACCGCTCTTCCAAGGGGCATTTAAACCATCTTGTTAAGCTACTGCGACCTCCACCACTCTTCCAATGGGCATGTAAACCATCTTGTTAAGCAACTGCGACTTGCACGTCTCTTCCAAGGGTCATTTAATCCATCTTGTTAATCTACTGCGACCTCCACCGATTTTCCAAGGGGCATTTAAACCGTCTTGTTAAGCTGCTGCGACCTGCACGTCTCTACCAAGGGGCATTTAATCAGTCTTGATAAGCTACTACGACCTCCATCGCTCTTCCAAGGGTCATTTAAACCGTCTTGTTAAGCTACTGCGACCTGCACGTCTCTTCCAAGGGGCATTTAAACCGTCTTGTTAAGCTACTGCGACTTGCACGTTTCTTCCAATGGGCATTTACACCGTCTTGTTAAGCTGCTGTGACCTGCACGTCTCTTGCAAGGAGTATTTAAACCGTCTTTTTAAGCTGCTGCGACCTGCATGTCTCTCACCAAGGGGCATTTAAACCGTCTTGTTAAGCTACTGCCACCTCCACCGCTCTTCCAAGGGGCATTTAAACCATCTTGTTAAGCTACTGCGACCTGCACATCTCTTCCAAGGGGGATTCAAACAGTCTTGTTAAGCTACTGCGACCTGCACGTCTCTTCCAAGGGGCATTTAAACCGTCTTATTAAGCTACTGCGACCTGCACGTCTCTTCCAAGGGGCATTTAAACTGTCTTGTTAAGCTACTGCGACCTCCACCGCTCTTCCAAGTGGCATTTAAACCGACTTGTTAAGCTATTGCGACCTGCACGTTTCTTCCAAGGGGCATTTAAACCGTCTTATTAAGCTACTGCGACCTGCACGTCTCTTCCAAGGGGCATTTAAACTGTCTTGTTAAGCTACTGCGACCTCCACCGCTCTTCCAAGTGGCATTTAAACCGACGTGTTAAGCTATTGCGACCTGCACGTCTCTTCCAAGGGTCATTTAAACCGTCTTGTTAAGCTGCTGCGACCTGCACGTCTCTTCCAACTGACATTTAAACTGTCTTATTAAGCAACTGCGACCTGCACGTCTCTTCCAAGGGGTATTTAAACTGTCTTGTTAAGCTACTGCGACCTCCACCGCTCTTCCAAGGGGCATTTAAACCGTCTTGTTAAGCTGCTGCGACCTGCACGTCTCTTCCAAGGGGCATTTACACCATCTTTTTAAGCTACCGCGACCTGCACGTCTCTTCCATGGGGCATTTAAACCATTTTGTTAAGCTACTGCGACCTGCATGTCTCTACCAAGGGGCATTTAAACCGTCTTGTTAAGCTACTGCGACCTGCACGTCTCTTCCAAGGGGCATTTAAACAGTCTTGTTAAGCTGCTGCGACCTGCATGTCTCTTCCAAGGGGCAATTAAACTGTCTTGTTAAGCTACTGCGACCTCCACCGCTTTTCCAAGTGGTATTTAAACCATCTTGCTAAGCTACTGCGACCTGCACGTCTCTTCCAAAGGGCATTTAAAAAGTCTTGTTAAGCTACTGCGACCTGCACGTCTCTTCCAAGGGGCATTTAAACTGTCTTGATAAGCTACTGCGACATCCACCGCTCTTCCAAGGGGCATTTAAACCCTCTTGTTAAGCTACTGCGACCTGCTCGTGTCTTCCAAGGGGCATTTAAACCGTCTTGTTAAGCTACTGCGACCTGCACGTCTTTTCCAAGGGGCATTTAAACCGTCTTGTTAAGCTACTGCGACCTGTACATCTTTTCCAAGGGGCATTTAAAAAGTCTTGTTAAGCTACTGCGACCTGCACGTCTCTTCCAAGGGGCATTTAAACTGTCTTGATAAGCTACTGCCACCTCCACCACTTTTCCAAGGGGTATTTAAACCGTCTTGTTAAGCTACTGCCACCTGCGCGTCTCTTCCAAGGGGCATTTAAACCGTCTTGTTAAGCTACTGCGACCTGCATGTTTCTTCCAAGGGGCATTTAAACTGTCTTGTTAAGCCAATGCGACCTGCACGTCTCTTCCAAGGGGCATTTAAAGAGTCTTTTTAAGCTGCTGCGACCTGCATGTCTCTTTCAAGGGGCATTTGAACCGTCTTATTAAGCTACTGCGATCTCCACCACTCTTCCAAGGGGCATTTAAACCATCTTGTTAAGCTACTGCGACCTGCACGTCTCTTCCAAGGGGCATTTAAAACGTCTTGGTAAACTACTGCGACCTGCAAGCCTATTCCAAGGGGCATTTAAACCATCTTGTTAAGCTTCTGCGACCTGCACATCTCTTCCAAGGGGGATTTAAACTGTCTAGTTAAGCTACTGCGACCTCCACCGCTCTTCCAAGGGGCATTTAAACCGTCTTGTTAAGCTTCTGCGACCTCCACCACTCTTCCAAGGGGCATGTAAACCGTCTTGTTAAGCTACTGCGACTTGCACGTCTCTTCCAAGGGGCATTTAATCCATCTTGTTAATCTACTGCGACCTCCACCGCTTTTCCAAGGGGCATTTTAACCATCTTGTTAAGCTACTGCGACCTGCATGTCTCTTCCAAGGGACATTTAATCCGTCTTGTTAAGCTGCTGCGACCTGCACGTCTCTACCAAGGGGCATTTAATCCATCTTGTTAAGCTTCTACGACCTCCACCGCTCTTCCAAGGGGCATTTAAACCGTCTTGTTAAGCTACTGCGACCTGCACGTCTCTTCCAAGGGGCATTTAAAACGTCTTGGTAAACTACTGCGACCTGCAAGCCTATTCCAAGGGGCATTTAAACCATCTTGTTAAGCTTCTGCGACCTGCACATCTCTTCCAAGGGGGATTTAAACTGTCTAGTTAAGCTACTGCGACCTCCACCGCTCTTCCAAGGGGCATTTAAACCGTCTTGTTAAGCTTCTGCGACCTCCACCACTCTTCCAAGGGGCATGTAAACCGTCTTGTTAAGCTACTGCGACTTGCACGTCTCTTCCAAGGGGCATTTAATCCATCTTGTTAATCTACTGCTACCTCCACCGCTTTTCCAAGGGGCATTTTAACCATCTTGTTAAGCTACTGCGACCTGCATGTCTCTTCCAAGGGACATTTAATCCGTCTTGTTAAGCTGCTGCGACCTGCACGTCTCTACCAAGGGGCATTTAATCCATCTTGTTAAGCTTCTACGACCTCCACCGCTCTTCCAAGGGGCATTTAAACCGTCTTGTTAAGCTACTGCGACCTGCACGTCTCTTCCAAGGGGCATTTGAACCGTCTTGTTAAGCTACTGCGACCTGCACGCTACTTCCAAGGGGCATTTAAGCTGTCTTGTTAAGCTACTGCGACCTGCACGTTTCTTCCAAGGGGCATTTAAACCGTCTTGTTAAGCTGCTGCGAACTGCAAGTCTCTTCCAAGTGTCATTTAAACCGTCTTGTTAACCTACTGCGAACTCCACCGCTCTTCCATGGGGCATTTAAACCGTCTTGTTAAGCTACTGCGACTTGCACGTCTTTTCCAAGGGGAATTTAAACCGTCTTGTTAAGCTACTGTAACCTCCACCACTTTTCCAAGGGGCATTTAAACCATCTTGTTAAGCTACTGCGACCTGCACGTCTCTTCCAAGGGCCATTTAAACCGTCTTGTTAAGCTAAGGCGACCTGCACGTCTCTTCCAAGGGGCATCTAAACTGTCTTGTTAAGCTACTGCGACCTCCACCGCTCTTCCAAGGGGCATTTAAGCCCTCTCGTTAAGCTACTGCGACCTGCTCGTGTCTTTCAAGGGGCATTTAAACCGTCTTGTCAAGCTACTGCGACCTGCACGTCTCTTCCAAAGCTCATTTAAATCGTCTTTTTAAGCTACTGAGACTTGCACGTCTCTTCCAAGGGGCATTTAAACAGTCTTGTTAAGCTACTGCGACCTGCACGTCTCTTCCAAGGGGCATTTAAACCGTCTTGTTAAGCTACTGCGACCTGCACGCCTCTTCCAAGGGGCATTTAAACTGTCTTGTTAAGCCACTGAGACCTGCACGTCTTTTCCAAGGGGCATTTAAACAGTCTTTTTAAGCTGCTGCGACCTGCATGTCTCTTCCAAGGGGCATTTAAACCATCTTGTTAAGCTACTGCGACCTCCACTGCTCTTCCAAGGGGCATTTAAACCATCTTGTTAAGCTGCTGCGACCTGCACGTCTCTACCAAGGGGTATTTAAACTGTCTTGTTAAGCTACTGCGACCTGCACGTCTCTTCCAAGGGGCATTTAAACCATCTTATTCAGCTACTGCGACCTGCACGTCTCTTCCAAGGGGCATTTAAACCGTCTTTTTAAGCTACTGCGACCTGCACGTCTCTTCCAATGGGCATTTAAACTGTCTTGTTAAGCTACTGCGACCTCCACCGCTCTTCCAAGTGGCATTTAAACCGTCTTGTTAAGCTACTGCGACCTGCACATCTCTTCCAAGGGACATTTAAACCGTCTTATTAAGCTACTGCGACCTGCACGTCTCTTCCAAGGGGTATTTAAACTGTCTTGTTAAGATACTGCGACCTCCACAGCTCTTCCAAGGGGCATTTAAACCGTCTTGTTAAGCTACTGCGACCTGCACGTCACTTCCAAGGGGCATTTAAACCGTCTTTTTAGGCTACTGCGACCTGCACTTCTCTTCCTAGGGGCATTTAAACCGTCTTGTTAAGCTACTGCAACTTGCACGTCTCTTCCAAGGGGCATTTAAACCGTCTTGTTAAGCTACTGTAACCTCCACCACTTTTCCAAGGGGCATTTAAACCATCTTGTTAAGCTTCTGCGACCTGCACTTCTCTTCCATGGGGCATTTAAACCGTCTTGTTAAGCTACTGTAACCTCCACCACTTTTCCAAGGGGCATTTAAACCATTTTGTTAAGCTACTGCGACCTGCACGTCTCTTCCAAGGGGTATTTAAACAGTCTTGTTAAGCTACTGCGACCTGCACGTCTCATCCAAGGGGCATTTAAACCGTCTTGTTAAGCTACTGCGACCTGCACGTCTCTTCCAAGGGGCATTTAAACTGTCTTGTTAAGCTACTGTGACTTGCACGTCTCTTCCAAGGGGCATTTAAACCTTCTTGTTTAGCTACTGTAACCTCCACCACTTTTCCAAGGGGCATTTATATTGTCTTGTTAAGCTACTGCGACCAGCATGTCTCTTCCAAGGGGCATTGAAACCATCTTGTTAAGCTGCTGCGACCTGCATGTCTCTTCCAAGAGGCATTTAAACCGTCTTGTTAAACATCTGCGACCTCCACTGCTCTTCCAAGGGGCATTTAAACCGTCTTGTTAAGCTACACGACCTGCACTTCTCTACCAAAGGTCATTTAAACCGTCTTGTTACGGTACTGCAACCTGCACGTCTCTTCCAAGGGGCATTTAAACCGTCTTGGTAAGCTATTGCGACCTGTAAGCCTATTCCAAGAGGCATTTAAACCATCTTGTTAAGCTGCTGCGATCTGCACATCTCTTCCAAGGGGGATTGAAACAGTCTTGTTAAGCTACTGTGACCTGCACGTCTCTTCCAAGGGGCATTTAAACCGTCTTGTTAAGCTACTACGACCTGTACGTCTCTTCCAAGGGGCATTTAAACTGTTTTGTTAAGCTACTGCGACCTCCACCGCTCTTCCAAGTGGCATTTAAACCGTCTTATTAAGCTACCGCGACCTGCACGTCTCTACCAACTGACATTTAAACCGTCTTATTAAGCTACTGCTACCTGCACGTCTCTTCCAAGGGGCATTTAAACAGTCTTTTTAAGCTACTGCGACCTGCACGTCTCTTCCAAGGGGCATTTAAACCGTCTTGTTAAGCTGCTGCGACTTGCATGTCTCTTCCAAGGGGCATTTAAACCGTCTTGTTAAGCTACTGCGACCTGCACGTCTCTTCCAAGGGGCATTTAAACTGTCTTGTTAAGCTACTGTGACTTGCACGTCTCTTCCAAGGGGCATTTAAACCTTCTTGTTTAGCTACTGTAACCTCCACCACTTTTCCAAGGGGCATTTATATTGTCTTGTTAAGCTTCTGCGACCAGCATGTCTCTTCCAAGGGGCATTTAAACCATCTTGTTAAGCTGCTGCGACCTGCATGTCTCTTCCAAGAGGCATTTAAACCGTCTTGTTAAACATCTGCGACCTCCACTGCTCTTCCAAGGGGCATTTAAACCGTCTTGTTAAGCTACACGACCTGCACTTCTCTACCAAAGGTCATTTAAACCGTCTTGTTACGGTACTGCAACCTGCACGTCTCTTCCAAGGGGCATTTAAACCGTCTTGGTAAGCTATTGCGACCTGTAAGCCTATTCCAAGAGGCATTTAAACCATCTTGTTAAGCTACTGCGATCTGCACATCTCTTCCAAGGGGGATTTAAACAGTCTTGTTAAGCTACTGCGACCTGCACGTCTCTTCCAAGGGGCATTTAAACCGTCTTGTTAAGCTACTACGACCTGTACGTCTCTTCCAAGGGGCATTTAAACTGTCTTGTTAAGCTACTGCGACCTCCACCGCTCTTCCAAGTGGCATTTAAACCGTCTTATTAAGCTACCGCGACCTGCACGTCTCTACCAACTGACATTTAAACCGTCTTATTAAGCTACTGCTACCTGCACGTCTCTTCCAAGGGGCATTTAAACAGTCTTTTTAAGCTACTGCGACCTGCACGTCTCTTCCAAGGGGCATTTAAACCGTCTTGTTAAGCTAATGTAACCTCCACCACTTTTCCAAGGGGCATTTAAACCTTCTTGTTAAGCTACTGCGACCTGTACGTCTCTTCCATGGGGCATTTAAACCGTTTTGTTAAGCTACTGCGACCTGCATGTCTCTACCAAGGGGCATTTAAACCGTCTTTTTAAGCTACTGCGACCTGCCAGCCTCTTCCAAGGGGCATTTAAACCGTCTTGTTAAGCTACTGCGACCTGCACGTCACTTCCAAGGGGCATTTAAACTGTCTTGTTAAGATTCTGCGACCTCCACCGCTCTTCCAAGGGGCATTTAAACCATCTTATTAAGCTACTGCGACCTCCACCACTCTTCCAATGGGCATGTAAACCGTCTTGTTAAGCTACTGCGACTTGCACGTCTCTTCCCAGGGTCATTTAATCCATCTTGTTAATCTACTGCGACCTCCACCGATTTTCCAAGGGGCATTTACACCGTCTTGTTAAGCTGCTGCGACCTGCACGTCTCTACCAAGGGGCATTTCATCAGTCTTGATAAGCTACTACGACCTCCACCGCTCTTCCAAGGGTCATTTAAACCGTCTTGTTAAGCTACTGCGACCTGCACTTCTCTTCCAACGGGCATTTAAACCGTCTTGTTAAGCTACTGCGACCTGCACGTTTCTTCCAAGGGGCATTTAAACCGTTTTGTTAAGCTACTGCGACCTGCACATCTCTTCCAAGGGGCAGTTAAACCGTCTTGTTAAGCTACTGCGACCTCCACCGCTCTTCATAGGGGCTTTTAAACCATCTTGTTAAGCTACTGGGAACTGCACGTCTCTTCCAAGGCGCATTTAAACCGTCTTATTAAGCTACTGTGACCTGCACGTCTATTCCAAGGGGCAATTAAATCGTCTTGTTAAGCTACTGCGACATCCGCCGCTCTTCCAAGGGGTATTTAAACCGTCTTGTTAATCTACTGCGACATGTTAGTCTCTACCAAGGAGCATTTAAACTGTCTTGTTAAGCTACTGCGACCTGCACGTCTCTTGCAATGGGTATTTAAACCATCTTGTTAAGCTACTGCGACCTGCACGTCTCTTCCAAGGGCATTTAAACCGTCTTATTAAGCTACTGTGACCTGCATGTCTCTACCAATGGGCAATTAAATCGTCTTGTTAAGCTACTGCGAGCTCCACCGCTCTTCCAAGGGGCTTTTAAACCATCTTGTTAAGCTACTGGGACCTGCACGTCTCATCCACGGCGCATTTAAACCGTCTTGTTTAGCTACTGCTACCTGCACGTCTCTTCCAAGGGGCATTTAAACCGTCTTGTTAAGCTATTGTGACTAGCACGTCTCTTCCAAGGTGCATTTAAACCGTCTTGTAAAGCTACTGTAACCTCCACCACTTTTCCAAGGGGCATTTAAACCGTCTTGTTAAGCTACTGTGACCAGCACGTCTCTTCCAAGGTGCATTTAAACCATCTTGTTAAGCTACTGCGACCTGTACGTCTCTTCCAAGGGGCCTTTAGACTGTCTTGTTAAGCTACTGCGACCTCCACCGCTCTTCCAAGGGGCATTTAAACCCTCTTGTTAAGCTACTGCGACCTGCATGTCTTTTCCAAGGTGCATTTAAACCGTCTTTTTAAGCTACTGCGACTTGCACGTCTCTTTCAAGGGGCATTTAAACTGTCTTGTTAAGCTACTGTAACCTCCACCACTTTTCCAAGGGGCATTTAAACCGTCTTGTTAAGCTACTGCGACCTGCATGTCTCTTCCAAGGGGTATTTAAACTGTCTTGTTAAGCCACTGCGACCTGCATGTCTCTTCCAAGGGGCATTTAACCGTCTTGTTAAGCTACTGCGACCTGCATGTCTCTTCCAAGGGGCACTTAAACCATCTTGTTAAGCTACATTGACCTGCACGTTTCTTCCAAGGGGCATTTAAACCCTCTTGTTAAGCTACTGTGACCTGCACGTCTCTTGCAAGGGGTATTTAAACCGTCTTGTTAAGCTACTACGACCTGCACCTCTCTTCCAAGGCTCATTTAAACCGTCTTTTTAAGCTACTGCGACTTGCACGTCTCTTCCAAGGGGCAATTAAACCGTCTTGTTAAGCCACTGCGACCTGCACGTCTCTTCCAAGGGGCATTTAAACCGTCTTTTTAAGCTACTGCGACTTGCTTGTCTCTTCCAAGGGGCATTTAAACTGTCTTGTTAAGCCACTGCGACCTGCAGGTCTTTTCCAAGGGGCATTTAAACAGTCTTTTTAAGCTGCTGCGACCTGCATGTCTCTACCAAGGGGCATTTAAACCGTCTTTTTAAGCTACTGCGAGCTGCATGTCTTTTCCAAGGGGCATTTAAACCGTCTTGTTAAGCTACTGCGACCATCACGTCTCTTCCAAGGGGCATTTAAAGCATCTTGTTAAGCTACTGTGACCTGCACGTCTCTTTCAAGGGGCATTTAAACCATCTTGTTAAGCTTCTGTGACCTGCACGTCTCTTACAAGGGGCATTTAAACCATCTTGTTAAGCTACTGCGACTTGAACATCTCTTCCAAGGGGCATTTAAAACGTCTTGTTAAGCTTCTGTAACCTCCACCACTTTTCCAAGGGGCATTTAAACCGTCTTGTTAAGCTACTGCGACCTGCACTTCTCTTCCATGGGGCATTTAAACCGTTTTGTTAAGCTACTGCGACCTGCATGTCTCTACCAAGGGGCATTTAATCCGTCTTGTTAAGCTACTTCGACCTGCACGTCTCTTCCAAGGGGCATTTAAACAGTCTTGTTAAGCTACTGCGACCTGCATGTCTCTTCCAAGGGGCAATTAAACTGTCTTGTTAAGCTACTGCGACCTCCACCGCTCTTCCAAAGGGAATTTAAACCATCTTGTTAAGCTTCTGCGCACAGCACGTCTCTTCGAAGGGGTCATGTAAACCGTCTTGTTAAGCAACGGCGACCTGCACATCTCTTCCATGGGGCATTTAAACTGTCTTGTGAAGCTACTGCGACCTCCACCGCTCTTCCAAGGGGCATGTAAACCGTGTTGTTAAGCTACTGCGACCTGCACATCTCTTCCAAGGGGCATTTAAACCGTCTTGTTAAGCTACTGTGACCTGCACGTCTCTTGCAAGGGGTATTTAAACCGTTTTGTTAAGCTACTGCGGCCTGCACGTCTCTTCCAAGGGGCATTTAAACCATCTTGTTAAGCTACTACGACCTGCACCTCTCTTTCAAGGCTCATTTAAACCGTCTTTTTAATATACTGCGACTTGCACGTATCTTCCAAGGGACATTTAAGCCGTCTTGTTAAGCTGATGTTACCTGCACGTCTCTACCAAGGGGCATTTAATCAGTCTTGATAAGCTAGTACGACCTCCACCGCTCTTCCAAGGGGCATTTAAACTGTCTTGTTAAGCTACTGCGACCTGCACGTCTCTTCCAAGGGGCATTTAAACCGTCTTGTCAAGCTACTGCGACCTGCACGTTTCTTCCAAGGGACATTTAAACCATCTTGTTAAGCTACTGTGACCTGCACGTCTCTTGCAAGGGGTATTTAAACCATTTTGTTAAGCTACTGCGACCTGCATGTCTCTTCCAAGGGGCATTTATACTTTCTTGTTAAGCTACTGCGACCTCCACCGCTTTTCATAGGGGCATTTAAACCATGTTATTAAGCTACTGTGACCTGCACGTCTCTTCCAAGGGGCAATTAAATCGTCTTGTTAAGCTACTGCGACCTCCACTGCTCTTCCAAAGGTCATTTTAACTGTCTTGTTAAGCTACTGTGACCTGCATGTCTCTTCTAAGGGGCATTTAAACCGTCTTGTTAAGCTCCTGCGACTGGTACGTCTCTACCAATGGGCATTTAAACCGTCTTGGTAAGCTACTGCGACCTGCAAGCCTATTTCAAGGGGCATTTAAACCCTTTTGTTAAGCTACTGCGACCTGCACGTCTCTTCCAAGTGGTATTTAAACAGTCTTGTTAAGCTACTGCGACCTGCACGTCCCTTTCAAGGGGCATTTAAACCGTCTTATTAAGCTACTGCGACCTGCACGTCTCTTCTAAGGAACATTTAAACTGTCTTATTAAGCTACTGCGACCTGCACGTCTCTTCCAATGGGCATTTAAACTGTCTTGTTAAGCTACTGTGACTTGCACGTCTCTTCTAAGGGGTATTTAAACCTTCTTGTTTAGCTACTGTAACCTGCACCACTTTTCCAAGGGGCATTTAAATCGTCTTGTTAAGCTACTGCAACCTGCATGTCTCTTCCAAGGGGCAGTTAAACCATCTTGTTAAGCTACTGGGACCTGCACGTCTCTTCCAAGGGGCATTTAAACCGTCTTGTTAAGCTACTGTGTCCTGCACGTCTCTTGCAAGGGGTATTTAAACCGTTTTGTTAAGCTACTGCGACCTGCATGTCTCTTCCAAGGGGCAGTTAAACCGTCTTGTTAAGCTACTGCGAACTCCACCGCTTTTCATAGGGGCTTTTAAACCATCTTGTTAAGCTACTGGAACCTGCACGTCTCTTCCAAGGCGCATTTAAACCATCTTATTAAGCTACTGTGACCTGCACGTCTCTTCCAAGGGGCAATTAAATCGTCTTGTTAAGCTACTGCGACCTCCGCCGCTCTTCCAAGGGACATTTAAACCGTCTTGTTTAGCTACTGCGACCTGTACGTCTCTACCAAGGGGCATTTAAACCATTTTGTTAATCTACTGCGACCTGCACGTCTCTTCCAAGGGGCATTTAAACCATCTTGTTAAGCTACTGCGACCTCCACTGCTCTTCCAAAGGTCATTTTAACCGTCTTGTTAAGCTACTGTGACCTGCATGTCTCTTCCAAGGGGCATTTAAACCGTCTTGTTAAGCTCCTGCGACTGGTACGTCTCTACCAATGGGCATTTAAACCGTCTTGGTAAGCTACTGCGACCTGCAAGCCTATTTCAAGGGGCATTTAAACCATTTTGTTAAGCTACTGCGACCTGCACATCTCTTCCAAGTGGTATTTAAACAGTCTTGTTAAGCTACTGCGACCTGCACGTCTCTTCCAAGGGGCATTTAAGCCGTCTTATTAAGCTACTGCGACCTGCACGTCTCTTCCAAGGGGCATTTAAACCGTCTTGTTAAGCTACTGCGACCTGCACGTCTCTTCCAAGGGACATTTAAACTGTCTTATTAAGCTACTGCGACCTGCACATCTCTTCCAAAGGGCATTTAAACTGTCTTGTTAAGCTACTGTGACTTTCACGTCTCTTCTAAGGGGCATTTAAACCTTCTGGTTTAGCTACTGTAACCTCCACCACTTTTCCAAGGGGCATTTAAATCGTCTTGTTAAGCTACTGCGACCTGCATGTCTCTTCCAAGGGGCATTTAAACCATCTTGTTAAGCTGCTGGGAACTGCACGTCTCTTCCAAGGGGCATTTAAACCATCTTGTTAAACTGCTGCGACCTGCTCGTATCTTCCAAGAGGCATTTAAACCGTCTTGTTAAGCTTCTGCGACCTCCACCGCTCTTCCAAGGGGCATTTAAACCGTCTTGAAAAGCTACTGCGACCTGCACTTCTCTACCAAAGGTCATTTAAACCGTCTTTTTACGCTACTGCAACCTGCACGTCTCTTCCAAGGGGCATTTAAACCGTCTTGAAAAGCTACTGCGACCTGCACTTCTCTACCAAAGGTCATTTAAACCATCTTGTTAAGCTACTGCGATCTGCACGTCTCTTCCAAGGGGCATTTAAACCGTCTTCTTAAGCTACTGCGACTTGAACGTCTCTTCCAAGGGGCATTTAAACCGTCTTGTTAAGCTGCTGCAACCTGCATGTCTCTTCCAAGGGGCAATTAAACTGTCTTGTTAAGCTACTGCGACCTACACTGCTTTTCCAAGTGGCATTTAAACCATGTTTTTAAGCTACTGCGACCTGCACGTCTCTTCCAAGGGGCATTTGCATCGTCTTGTTAAGCTACTGCGACCTGCCAGCCTCTTCCAAGGGGCATTTAAACTGTCTTGTTAAGCTTCTGCGACCTCCACCGCTCTTCCATGGGGCATTTAAACCATCGTGTTAAGCTACTGCGCCCTCCACCACTCTTCCAATGGGCATGCAAACCGTCTTGTTAAGCTGCTGCGACCTGCACGTCTCTACCAAGGGGCATTTAATCAGTCTTGATAAGCTACTACGACCTTCACCGCTCTTCCAAGGGGCATTTAAACCGTTTTGTTAAGCTACTGCGACCTGCACGTCTCTTCCAAGGGGTATTTAAACCGTTTTGTTAAGCTACTGCGACCTGCACATTTCTCCCAAGGGGCAGTTAAACCGTCTTGTTAAGCTACTGCGACCTCCACCGCTTTTCATAGGGGCTTTTAAACCATCTTGTTAAGCTACTGGAACCTGCAAGTCTCTTCCAAGGCGCATTTAAACCTTCTTATTAACCTACTGTGACCTGCACGTATCTTCCAAGGGGCAATTAAATCGTCTTGTTAAGCTACTGCGACCTCCGCCTCTCTTCCAAGGGGTATTTAAACCGTCTTGTTTAGCTACAGCGACCTGCACGTCTCTACCAAGGGGCATTGAAACCATCTTGTTAATCTACTGCGACTTGCACGTCTTTACCAAGGGGCATTTAAACCATCTTGGTAAGTTTCTGCGACCTGCAAGCCCATTCCCAGGGGCATTTAAACACTCTTGTTAAGCTACTGCGACATGCACGTCTCTTCCAAGGGGTATTTAAACAGTCTTGTTAAGCTACTGCGACCTGCACGTCTCTTCCAAGGGGCATTTAAACCGTCTTGTTAAGCTGCTGCGACCTGCACGTCTCTTCCAAGTGCCATTTAAACCGTCTTATTAAGCTAATGTGACCAGCATGTCTCTACCAATGGGCAATTAAATCGTCTTGCTAAGCTACTGCGACCTCCACCACTTTTCCAAGGGGCATTTAAACCGTCTTGTTAAGCTACTGCGACCTGTACGTCTCTTCCAAGGGGCATTTAAACCGTCTTGTTTAGCTACTGCGACTTGCACGTCTCTTCCAAGGGGCATTTAAACCGTCTTATTAATCTACTGTGAACTGCATGTCTCTTCCAAGGGGCAATTAAATCGTCTGGTTAATCTGCTGTGACCTGTACGTCTCTTCCAAGGGGCATTTATACCGTGTTGCTAAGCTACTGCGACCTGCACGTCTCTTCCAAGGGGCATTTAAACTGTCTAGTTAAGCTACTGCGACCTCCACCGCTTTTCATAGAGGCTTTTAAACCTTCTTGTTAAGCCACTGGGACCTGCACGTCTCTTCTAAGGCGCATTTAAACCGTCTTATTAAGCTACTGTGAACTGCACGTCTCTTCCAAGGGGCAATTAAATTGTCTTGTTAAGCTGCTGCGACCTCCGCCGCTCTTCCAAGGGTATTTAAACCGTCTTGTTAAGCTACTGCTACCTGTTCTTCTCTACCAAGGGGCATTTAAACCGTCTTGGTAATTTTCTGCGACCTGCACGTCTCTTCCAAGGGGTTTTTAAACAGCCATGTTAATCTACTGCGACTTGCACGTCTCTTCCAAGGGGCCTTTAAACCGTCTTGTTAAGCTACTGCGACCAGCACGTCTCTTCCAAGGGGCATTTAAACCGTCTTGTTAAGCTACTGTAACCTCCACCACTTTTCCAAGGGGCATTTAAGCCATCTTGTTAAGCTACTGCGACCTGTGCGTCTTTTCCAAGGGGAATTTAAACCGTCTTGTTAAGCTACTGCGACCTGCACCGCTCTTCCAAGGGGCATTTAAACCTTCTTGTTAAGTTACTGCGACCTGTACGTCTCTTCCAAGGGGCATTTAAACCGTCTTGTTAAGCTACTGCGACGTGCACGTCTCTTGCAAGGGGTATTTAAACCGTCTTGTTAAGCTTCTGCGACCTGCACGTCTCTTCCAAGTGGCATTTAAACCGTCTTATTAAGCTACTGTGACCTGCATGTCTCTACCAATGGGCAATTAAATCGACATATTAAGCTACTGCGACCTCCACGTCTCTTCCAAGGGGCATTTAAACTGTCTTTTGTTTATCTACTGCGACCTGCACGTCTGTTCCAAGGGGCATTTAAACCGTCTTGTTAAGCTACTGCGACTTCTACCGCTCTTCCAAGGGGCATTTAAATCGTCTTGTTAAGCTACTGTAACCTCCACCACTTTTCCAAGGGGCATTTAAACCGTCTAGTTAAGCTACTGCGACTTGCACGTCTCTACAATGGGGCATTTAAACCGTCTTGTTAAGCTACTGCAATCTCCACCACTTTTCCAAGCGGTATTTAAACTGTCTTGTTAAGCTACTGCGAACTGCACGTCTCTTCCAAGGGGCATTTAAACCGTCTTGTTAAGCTACTGCGACCTGCATGTCTCTACCAAGGGGCATTTAAACCGTCTTGTTAAGCTACTGCGACCTGCAAGCCTCTTCCAAGGGGCATTTATAGCGTCTTGTTAAGCTACTGCGACCTGCACGTGTCTTCCAAGGTGCATTTAAACCGTCTTGTTAAGCTACTGCGACCTGCACTTCTCTTCCAAGGGGCATTTAAACAGTCTTGTTAAGCTACTGCGACGTGCACGTCTCTTACAAGGGGCATTTAAACAGTCTTGTTACGCTACTGCGACCTGCACATCTCTTCCAAGGGGCATTTAAACTGTCTTGTTAAGCTACTGCGACCTCCACCTCTCTTCCAAGGGGCATTTAAACCGTCTTGTTAAGCTACTGCAACCTGCACGTCTCTTCCAAGGGGCATTTAAACCGTCTTGTTAAGCTACTGCGACCTGCACGTCTCTTCCAAGGGGCATTTAAATCATCTTGTTACGCTACTGCGACTTGCATGCCTCTTCCAAGGGGCATTTAAACCGTCTTGTTAAGCTACTGCGACCTGCACGTCTCTTCCAAGGGGCATTTAAACAGTCTTGTTAAGCTACTGGGCCCTGCACATCTCTTCCAAGGGGCATTAAAACTGTCTTGTTAAGCTACTGCGACCTCCACCTCTCTTCCAAGGGGCATATCAACCGTCTTGTTAAGCTACTGCGACCTGCACGTCTCTTCCAAGGGGCATTTAAACCGTCTTGTTAAGCTACTGCGACCTGCACGTCTCTTCCAAGGGGCATTTAAATCATCTTGTTAAGCTACTGCGACTTGCATGCCTCTTCCAAGGGGCATTTAAACCGTCTAGTATACTACTGCGACCTGCACGTCTCTTCAATGGGGCATTAAAATCGTCTTGTTAAGCTACTGCGACCTGCATGTCTGTACCAAGGGGCATTTAAACCATCTTGTTAAGCTACTGCGACCTGCACGTCTCTTCCAAGGGGCCTTTAAACAATCTTGTTAAGCTGCTGCGACCTGCACGTCTCTTCCAAGGGGCATTTAATCCATTTTGTTAAGCTACTACGACCTCCACCGCTCTTCCAAAGGACATTTAAACCTTCTTGTTAAGTTACTGCGACCTGTACGTCTCTTCCAAGGGGCATTTAAACCGTCTTGTTAAGCTACTGCGACGTGCACGTCTCTGGCAAGGGGTATTTAAACCGTCTTGTTAAGCTACTGCGACCTGCACGTCTCTTCCAAGTGGCTTTAAACCGTCTTATTAAGCTACTGTGACCTGCATGTCTCTACCAATGGGCAATTAAATCGACTTATTAAGCTACTGCGACCTCCACTGCTCTTCCAAAGGGAATTTAAACCGTCTTGTTTAGCTACTGCGACCTGCACGTCTCTACCAAGGGGCATTTAAACCGTCATGTTAATCTACTGCCACTTGCACGTCTCTTCCAAGGGGCATTTAAACCGTCTTGTTAAGCTACTGAGACCAGCACGTCTCTTCCAAGGGGCATTTAAACCGTCTTGTTAAGCTACTGCGACCTGCACGTCTCTTCCAAGGGGCATTTAGACCACCTTGTTAAGCTACTGCGACCTGCATAACTCTTCCAAGGGGGATTTAAACAGTCTTGTTAATCTACTGCGACCTGCAAGCCTATTCCAAGGGGCATTTAAACCATCTTGTTAAGCTACTGCGACCTGCATAACTCTACCACGTTCCAAGGGGCCTTTAAACCGTCTTTTTAAGCTACTGCGACTTGCACGTCTCTTCCAAGGGGCATTTAAACCATCTTGTTAAGCTACTGTAACCTCCACCGCTCTTCCAAGGAGCATTTATACCCTCTTGTTAAGCTACTGCGACCTGCTCCTGTCTTCCAAGGGGCATTTAAACCGTCTTGTTAAGATACTGCCACCTGCACGTCTCTACCAAGGGGCATTTCAACCGTCTTGTTAAGCTACTGCGACCTGCATGTCTCTTTCAAGGGGTATTTAAACTGTCTTGCTAAGCCACTGCGACCTGCACGTCTCTTCCAAGGGGCATTTAAAGAATCTTTTTAAGCTGCTGCGACCTGCATGTCTCTTCCAAGGGGCATTTAAACCATCTTGTTAAGCTACTGCGACCTCCACCGCTCTTCCAAGGGGCATTTAAACCATCTTGTTAAGCTACTGCGACCTGCACGTCTCTTCCAAGGGGCATTTAAACCGTTTTGGTAAGCTACTGCGACCTGCAAGCCTATTCCAAGGCGCATTTAAACCATCTTGTTAAGCTACTGCGACCTGCACATCTCTTCCAAGGGGGATTTAAACTGTCTTGTTAAGCTACTGCCACCTCCACCGCTCTTTCAAGGGGCATTTAAACCGTCTTGTTAAGTTACTGCGACTTGCACGTCTCTTCCAAGGGGCAATTAATCCATCTTGTTGATCTACTGCGACCTCCACCGCTCTTCCACGGGGCATTTAAACCCTCTTGTTAAGCTACTGCGACCTGCTCGTGTTCCAAGGGGCATTTAAACCGTCTTGTTAAGCTACTGCGACCTGCACGTCTCTTCCAAGGCTCATTTAAACAGTCTTTTTAAGCTACTGCGACTTGCTCGTCTCTTCCAAGGGGCATTTAAACCGTCTTGTTAAGCTACTGCGACCTGCACTTCTCTTCCAAGGGGCATTTAAACCGTCTTGTTAAGCTACTGCGACCTGTACGTCTCTTCCAAGGGGCATTTAAACCGTCTTATTAAGCTACTGTGAACTGCACGTCTCTTCCAAGGGGCAATTAAATCATCTTGTTAAGCTGCTGTGACCTGTACGTCTCTTCCAAGGGGCATTTAAACCGTCTTGCTAAGTTACTGCGACCTGCCCGTCTCTTCCAAGGGGCATTTAAACTGTCTTGTTAAGCTACTGCGACCTCCACCGCTTTTCAAAGAGGCTTTTAAACCATCTTGTTAAGCTACTGGGACCTGCACGTCTCTTCCAAGGCGCATTTAAACCGTCTTATTAAGCTACTGTGAACTGCACGTCTCTTCCAAGGGGCAATTAAATCGTCTTGTTTAGCTGCTGCGACCTTCTCCGCTCTTCCAAGGGGTATTTAAACCGTCTTGTTAAGCTACTGCTACCTTTTCTTCTCTACCAAGGGGCATTTAAACCGTCTTGGTAAGTTTCTGCGACCTGCACGTCTTTTCCAAGGGGTTTTTAAACAGTCATGTTAACCTACAGCGACTTGCACGTCTCTTCCAAGGGGCATTTAAACCGTCTTGTTAAGCTACTGCGACCTGCACGTCTCTTCCAAGGGGCATTTAAACCGTCTTGTTAAGCTACTGTAACCTCCACCACTTTTCCAAGGGGCATTTAAGCCATCTTGTTAAGCTACTGCGACCTGTACGTCTTTTCCAAGGGGCATTTAAACCGTCTTGTTAAGCTACTGCGACCTGCACCGCTCTTCCAAGGGGCATTTAAACCTTCTTGTTAAGTTACTGCGACCTGTACGTCTCTTCCAAGGGGCATTTAAACTGTCTTGTTAAGCTACTGCGACCTGCACATCTCTTGCAAGGGGTATTTAAACCATCTTGTTAAGCTACTGCGACCTGCACGTCTCTTCCAAGTGGCATTTAAACCGTCTTATTAAGCTACTGTGACCTGCATGTCTCTACCAATGGGCAATTAAATCAACTTATTAAGCTACTGCGACCTCCACGTCTCTTCCAAGGGGCATTTAAACTGTCTTTTGTTTATCTAGTGCGACCTGCACGTCTGTTCCAAGGGGCATTTAAACCGTCTTGTTAAGCTACTGCGACTTCCACCGCTCTTCCAAGGGGCATTTAAACCGTCTTGTTAAGCTACTGCGACCTCCACCTCTCTTCCAAGGGGCATTTAAACCGTCTTGTTAAGCTACTGCGACCTGCACGTCTCTTCCAAGGGGCATTTAAATCGTCTTGTTAGGCTACTGCGACCTGCACGTCTCTTCCAAGGCGCATTTAAATCGTCTTGTTAAGCTACTGTAACCTCCACCACTTTTCCAAGGGGCATTTAAACCGTCTAGTTAAGCTACTGCGACCTGCACGTCTCTACAATGGGGCATTTAAACCGTCTTGTTAAGCTACTGCGACCTGCATGTCTCTACGAAGGGGCATTTAAACCATTTTGTTAAGATACTGCGACCAGCACGTCTCTTCCAAGGGCCATTTAAACCGTCTTGTTAAGCTACTGTAATCTCCACCACTTTTCCAAGCGGTATTTAAACTGTCTTGTTAAGCTACTGCGAACTGCACGTCTCTTCCAAGGGGCATTTAAACCGTCTTGTTAAGCTACTGCGACCTGCATGTCTCTACCAAGGGGCATTTAAACCGTCTTGTTAAGCTACTGCGACCTGCACGTCTCTTCTAAGGAACATTTAAACCGTCTTATTAAGCTACTGCGACCTGCAAGCCTCTTCCAAGGGGCATTTATAGCGTCTTGTTAAGCTACTGCGACCTGCACGTGTCTTCCAATGTGCATTTAAACCATCTTGTTAAGCTACTGCGACCTGCACTTCTCTTCCAAGGGGCATTTAAACAGTCTTGTTAAGCTACTGCGACCTGGACGTCTCTTCCAAGGGGCATTTAAACAGTCTTGTTAAGCTACTGTGACCTGCACATCTCTTCCAAGGGGCATTTAAACTGTCTTGTTAAGCTACTGCGACCTCCACCTCTCTTCCAAGGGGCATTTCAACCGTCTTGTTAAGCTACTGCGACCTGCACGTCTCTTCCAAGGGGCATTTAAACCGTCTTGTTAAGCTTCTGCGACCTGCACGTCTCTTCCAAGGGGCATTTAAATCATTTGTTAAGCTACTGCGACTTGCATGCCTCTTCCAAGGGGCATTTAAACCGTCTTGTTAAGCTACTGCGACCTGCACGTCTCTTCCAAGGGGCATTTAAACAGTCTTGTTACGCTACTGCGACCTGCACAACTCTTCCAAGGGGCATTTAAACTGTCTTGTTAACCTACTGCGACATCCACCTCTCTTCCAAGGGGCATTTCAACCGTCTTGTTAAGCTACTGCGACCTGCACGTCTCTTCCAAGGGGCATTTAAACCGTCTTGTTAAGCTACTGCGACCTGCACGTCTCTTAAATGGGGCATTAAAATCGTCTTGTTAAGCTACTGCGACCTGCATGTCTCTACCAAGGGGCATTTAAACCGTCATGTTAATCTACTGCCACTTGCACGTCTCTTCCAAGGGGCATTTAAACCGTCTTGTTAAGCTACTGAGACCAGCACGTCTCTTCCAAGGGGCATTTAAACCGTCTTGTTAAGCTACTGCGACCTGCACGTCTCTTCCAAGGGGCATTTAAACCATCTTGTTAAGCTACTGCGACCTGCATAACTCTTCCAAGGGGGATTGAAACAGTCTTGTTAATCTACTGCGACCTGCAAGCCTATTCCAAGGGGCATTTAAACCATCTTGTTAAGCTACTGCGACCTGCATAACTCTTCCAAGTTCCAAGGGGCCTTTAAACTGTCTTGTTAAGCTACTGCGACCTGCACGTCTTTTCCAAGGCGCATTTAAACCGTCTTTTTAAGCTACTGCGACCTGCATGTCTCTTCCAAGGGGCATTTAAACCATCTTCTTAAGCTACTGTAACCTCCACCGCTCTTCCAAGGAGCATTTATACTCTCTTGTTAAGCTGCTGCGACCTGCTCCTGTCTTCCAAGGGGCATTTAAACCGTCTTGTTAAGCTACTGCAACCTGTACGTCTTTTCCAAGGCGCATTTAAACCGTCTTTTTAAGCTACAGCGACCTGCACGTCTCTTCCAAGGGGCATTTAAACCGTCTTGTTAAGCTACTTTAACCTCCACAATTTTTCCAAGGGGCATTTAAACCGTCTTGTTAACATACTGCCACCTGCACGTCTCTTCCAAGGGGCATTTCAACCGTCTTGTTAAGCTACTGCGACCTGCATGTCTCTTTCATGGGGCATTTAAACTGTCTTGCTAAGCCACTGCGACCTGCATGTCTCTTCCAAGGGGCATTTAAAGAGTCTTTTTAAGCTGCAGCGACCTGCATGTCTCTTCCAAGGGGCATTTAAACCATCTTGTTAAGCTACTGCGACCTCCACCGCTCTTCCAAGGGGCATTTAAACCATCTTGTTAAGCTACTGCGACCTGCACATCTCTTCCAAGGGGGATTTAAACTGATTTGTTAAGCTACTGCCACCTCCACCGCTCTTTCAAGGGGCATTTAAACCGTCTTGTTAAGTTACTGCGACTTGCACGTCTCTTCCAAGGGGCATTTAATCCATCTTGTTGATCTACTGCGACCTCCACCGCTCTTCCAAGGGGCATTTAAACCCTCTTGTTAAGCTACTGCGACCTGCTCGTGTCTTGCAAGGGGCATTTAAACCGTCTTGTTAAGCTACTGCGACCTGCACGTCTCTTCCAAGGCTCATTTAAACCGTATTTTTAAGCTACTGCGACTTGCTCGTCTCTTCCAAGGGGCATTTAAACCGTCTTGTTAAGCTACTGCGACCTGCACTTCTCTTCCAAGGGGCATTTAAACCGTCTTGTTAAGCTACTGCGACCTGTACGTCTCTTCCAAGGGGCATTTAAACCGTCTTGTTTAGCTACTGCGACTTGCAAGTCTCTTCCAAGGGGCATTTAAACCGTCTTATTAAGCTACTGTGAACTGAGCGTCTCTTCCAAGGGGCAATTAAATCGTCTTGTTAAGCTGCTGTGACCTGTACGTCTCTTCCAAGGGGCATTTAAACCGTCTTGCTAAGCTACTGCGACCTGCACGTCTCTTCCAAGGGGCATTTAAACTGTCTTGTTAAGCTACTGCGACCTCCACCGCTTTTCATAGAGGCTTTTAAACCATCTTGTTAAGCTACTGGGACCGACACGTCTCTTCCAAGGTGCATTTAAACCGTCTTATTAAGCTACTGTGAACTGCACGTCTCTTCCAAGGGGCAATTAAATCATCTTGTTAAGCTGCTGCGACCTTCTCCGCTCTTCCAAGGGATATTTAAACCGTCTTGTTAAGCTACTGCTACCTGTTCTTCTCTACCAAGGGGCATTTAAACCGTCTTGGTAAGCTTCTGCGACCTGCACGTCTTTTCCAAGGGGTTTTTAAACAGTCATGTTAATCTACTGCGACTTGCACGTCCCTTCCAAGGGGCATTTAAACCATCTTGTTAAGCTACTGTAACCTCCACCACTTTTCCAAGGGGCATTTAAGCCATCTTGTTAAGCTACTGCGACCTGTACGTCTTTTCCAAGGGGCATTTAAACCGTCTTGTTAAGCTACTGCGACCTGCATCGCTCTTCCAAGGGGCATTTAAACATTCTTGTTAGGCTACTGCGACCTGTACGTCTCTTCCAAGGGGCATTTAAACCGTCTTGTTAAGCTACTGCGACCTGCACATCTCTTGCAAGGGGTATTTAAACCATCTTGTTAAGCTACTGCGACCTGCACGTCTCTTCCAAGTGGCATTTAAACCGTCTTATTAAGCTACTGTGACCTGCATGTCTCTACCAATGGGCAATTACATCGACTTATTAAGCTACTGCGACCTCCACGTCTCTTCCAAGGGGCATTTAAACTGTCATTTGTTTATCTACTGCGACCTGCACGTCTGTTCCAACTGGCATTTAAACCGTCTTGTTAAGCTACTGCGACTTCCACCGCTCTTCCAAGGGGCATTTAAACCGTCTTGTTAAGCTACTGCGACCTCCACCTCTCTTCCAAGGGGCATTTAAACCGTCTTGTTAAGCTTCTGCGACCTGCACGTCTCTTCCAAGGGGCATTTAAATCGTCTTGTTAAGCTACTGCGACCTGCACGTCTCTTCCAAGGCGCATTTAAATCGTCTTGTTAAGCTACTGTAACCTCCACCACTTTTCCAAGGGGCATTTAAACCGTCTAGTTAAGCTACTGCGACCTGCACGTCTCTACAATGGGGCATTTAAACCGTCTTGTTAAGCTACTGCGACCTGCATATCTCTGCCAAGGGGCATTTAAACCATTTTGTTAAGCTACTGCGACCAGCACGTCTCTTCCAAGGGCCATTTAAACCGTCTTGTTAAACTACTGTAATCTCCACCACTTTTCCAAGCAGTATTTAAACTGTCTTGTTAAGCTACTGCGAACTGCACGTCTCCTCCAAGGGGCATTTAAACCGTCTTGTTAAGCTACTGCGACCTGCATGTCTCTACCAAGGGGCATTTAAACCGTCTTGTTAAGCTACTGCGACCTGCACGTCTCTTCTAAGGAACATTTAAACCATCTTATTAAGCTACTGCGACCTGCAAGCCTCTTCCAAGGGGCATTTATAGCGTCTTGTTAAGCTACTGCGACCTGCACGTGTCTTCCAAGGTGCATTTAAACCGTCTTGTTAAGCTACTGCGACCTGCACTTCTCTTCCAAGGGGCATTTAAACAGTCTTGTTAAGCTACTGCGACCTGGACGTCTCTTCCAAGGGGCATTTAAACAGTCTTGTTAAGCTACTGCGACCTGCACATCTCTTCCAAGGGGCATTTAAACTGTCTTGTTAAGCTACTGCGACCTGCACGTCTCTTCCAAGGGGCATTTAAACCGTCTTGTTAAGCTTCTGCGACCTGCACGTCTCTTCCAAGGGGCATTTAAATCATCTTGTTAAGCTACTGCGACTTGCATGCCTCTTCCAAGGGGCATTTAAACCGTCTTGTTAAGCTACTGCGACCTGCACGTCTCTTCCAAGGGGCATTTAAACAGTCTTTTTACGCTACTGCGACCTGCACATCTCTTCCAAGGGGCATTTAAACTGTCTTGTTAAGCTACTGCGACCTCCACCTCTCTTCCAAGGGGCATTTCAACCGTCTTGTTAAGCTACTGCAACCTGCACGTCTCTTCCAAGGGGCATTTAAACCGTCTTGTTAAGCTACTGCGACCTGCACGTCTCTTCCAAGGGGCATTTAAATCATCTTGTTAAGCTACTGCGACTTTCATGTCTCTTCCAAGGGGCATTTAAACCGTCTAGTTAAGCTACTGCGACCTGCACGTCTCTTCAATGGGGCATTAAAATCGTCTTGTTAAGCTACTGCGACCTGCATGTCTCTACCAAGGGGCATTTAAACCATCTTGTTAAGCTACTGCGACCTGCACGTCTCTTCCAAGGGGCCTTTAAACAATCTTGTTAAGCTGCTGCGACCTGCACGTCCCTTCCAAGGGGCATTTAATCCGTTTTGTTAAGCTACTACGACCTCCACCGCTCTTCCAAGGGGCATTTAAACCGTCTTGTTAAGCTACTGCGACGTGCACGTCTCTTGCAAGGGGTATTTAAACCGTCTTGTTAAGCTACTGCGACCTGCACGTCTCTTCCAAGTGGCATTTAAACCATCTTATTAAGCTACTGTGACCTGCATGTCTCTACCAATGGGCAATTAAATCGACTTATTAAGCTATTGCGACCTCCACTGCTCTTCCAAGGGGCATTTAAACCGTCTTGTTTAGCTACTGCGACCTGCACGTCTCTACCAAGGGGCATTTAAACCGTCATGTTAATCTACTGCCACTTGCACGTCTCTTCCAAGGGGCATTTAAACCGTCTTGTTAAGCTACTGAGACCAGCATGTCTCTTCCAAGGGGCATTTAAACCGTCTTGTTAAGCTACTGCGACCTGCACGTCTCTTCCCAGGGGCATTTAAACCATCTTGTTAAGCTACTGCGACCTGCATAACTCTTCCAAGGGGGATTTAAACAGTCTTGTTAATCTACTGCGACCTGCAAGCCTATTCCAAGGGACATTTAAACCATCTTGTTAAGCTACTGCGACCTGCATAACTCTTCCAAGTTCCAAGGGGCCTTTAAACTGTCTTGTTAAGCTACTGCGACCTGCACGTCTTTTCCAAGGCGTATTTAAACCGTCTTTTTAAGCTACTGCGACTTGCACGTCTCTTCCAAGGGGCATTTAAACCATCTTGTTAAGCTACTGTAACCTCCACCGCTCTTCCAAGGAGCATTAATACCCTCTTGTTAAGCTACTGCGACCTGCTCCTGTCTTCCAAGTTGCATTTAAACCGTCTTGTTAAGCTACTGCGACCTGTACGTCTTTTCCAAGGCGCATTTAAACCGTCTTTTTAAGCTACAGCGACCTGCACGTCTCTTCCAAGGGGCATTTAAACCGTCTTGTTAAGCTACTTTAACCTCCACAATTTTTCCAAGGGGCATTTAAACCGTCTTGTTAAGCTACTGCCACCTGCATGTCTCTTTCAAGGGGCATTTAAACTGTCTTGCTAAGCCACTGCGACCTGCACGTCTCTTCCAAGGGGCATTTAAAGAGTCTTTTTAAGCTGCTGCGACCTGCATGTCTCTTCCAAGGGGCATTTAAACCTTCTTGTTATGCTACTGCGACCTCCACCGCTCTTCCAAGGGGCATTTAAACCATCTTGTTAAGCTTCTGCGACCTGCACGTCTCTTCCAAGGGGCATTTAAACCGTTTTGGTATGCTACTGCCACCTGCAAGCCTATTCCAAGGCGCATTTAAACCATCTTGTTAAGCTACTGCGACCTGCACATCTCTTCCAAGGGGGATTTAAACTGTCTTGTTAAGCTACTGCGACCTCCACCGCTCTTTCAAGGGGCATTTAAACCGTCTTGTTAAGTTACTGCGACTTGCACGTCTCTTCCAAGGGGCATTTAATCCATCTTGTTGATCTACTGCGACCTCCACCGTTCTTCCATGGGGCATTTAAACCCTCTTGTTAAGCTACTGCGACCTGCTCGTGTCTTCCAAGGGGCATTTAAACCGTCTTGTTAAGCCACTGTGACCTGCACGTCTCTTCCAAGGCTCATTTAAACCGTCTTTTTAAGCTACTGCGACTTGCTCGTCTCTTCCAAGGGGCATTTAAACCGTCTTGTTGCTACTGCGACCTGCATTTCTCTTCCAAAGGGCATTTAAACTGTCTGGTTAAGCTACTGCGACCTGCACGTCTCTACCAAGGGGCATTTAAACTGTCTTGGTAAGCTACTGTGACCTCCACTGCTCTTCCAAGGGGCATTTAAACCGTCTTGTTAAGCTACTGCGACCTGCATAACTCTTCCAAGGGGGATTTAAACAGTCTTGTTAAGCTACTGCGACCTGCACGTATCTTCCAAGGGGCATTGAAACCATCTTGTTAAGCTACTGCGACCTGCATAACTCTTCCAAGTTCCAAGAGGGATTTAAACAGTCTTGTTAAGCTACTGCGACCTGCACGTCTCTTCCAAGGGGCATTTAAATCGTCTTATTAAGCTACTGCGACCTGCACGTCTCTTCCAAGAGGCATTTAAACTGTCTTGTTAAGCTACTGCGACCTCCACCGCTCTTCCAAGTGGCATTTAAACCGTCTTGTTAAGCTACTGCGACCTGCACGTCTCTTCCAAGGGGCATTTAAACCGTCTTGTTAAGCTACTGCGACCTGCACATCTCTTCCAAGGGACATTTAAACCGTCTTATTAAGCTACTGCGACCTGCACGTCTCTTCCAAGGGGCATTTAAACCGTCTCGTTAAGCTACTGCGACCTACACGTCTCTTCCAAGGGGCATTTAAACCGTCTTTTTTAGCTGCTGCGACCTGCACGTCTCTTCCAACGGGCATTTAAACCATCTTGTTAAGCTACTGCGACTTGCACGTCTCTTCCAAGGGGCATTTAAACCGTCTTGTTAAGCTACTGCGACCTCCACCACTTTTCCAAGGGGCATTTAAACCGTCTTGTTAAGCTACTGCGACATGCACTTCTCTTCCATGGGGCATTTAAACCATTTTGTTAAGCTACTGCGACCTGCACGTCTCTTCCAAGGGGCATTTAAATCGTCTTTTTAAGCTACTGCGACTTGCACGTCTCTTCCAAGGGGCATTTAAACCGTCTTGTTAAGCTACTGTAACCTCCACCACTTTTCCAAGGGGCATTTAAACCGTCTTGTTAAGCTACTGCGACCTGCACGTCTCTTCCAAGGGGTATTTAAACCGTCTTGTTAAGCTGCTGCGACCTGCATATCTCTTCCAAGGGGCAATTAAACTGTCTTGTTAAGCTACTGCGACCTCCATCGCTCTTCCAAGGGGCATTTAAACCATCTTGTTAAGCTTCTGCGACCTGCACGTCTCTTCCTAGGGGCATTTAAACCGTCTTTTTAAGCTACTGCGACCTCCACCGCTCCTCCAAGGGGCATTTAAACCATCTTGTTATGCTACTGCGACCTCCACCGCTCTTCAAAGGGGCATGTAAACCGTGTTGTTAATCTACTCCGACCTGCCCATCTCTTCCAAGGGGCATTTAAAATGTCTTGTTAAGCTACTGCGACCTCCACCGCTCTTCCAAGGGGCATTTAAACCATCTTGTTAAGCTACTGTGACCTCCACCGCTCTTCCAAGGGGCATGTAAACCGTGTTGTTAAGCTACTGCGACTTGCACGTCTCTTCCAAAGGGCATTTAATCCATCTTGTTAATCTACTGCGACCTCCACCGATTTTCCAAGGGGCATTTAAACCGTATTGTTAAGCTACTGCGACCTGCACGTCTCATCCAACGGGCATTTAAACCATCTAGTTAAGCTACTGCGACTTGCAAGTCTCTTCCAAGGGGCATTTAAACCCGTCTTGTTAAGCTACTGCGACCTCCACCACTTTTCCAAGGGGCATTTAAACCGTCTTGTTAAGATACTGCGACCTGTACTTCTCTTCCATGGGGCATTTAAACCATTTTGTTAAGCTACTGCGACCTGCAAGTCTCTTCCAAGGGGCATTTAAATCATCTTTTTAAGCTACTGCGACTTGCACGTCTCTTCCAAGGGGCATTTAAACCGTCTTGTTAAGCTACTGTAACCTCCACCACTATTCAAAGGGGAATTTAAACCGTCTTGTTAAGCTACTGCGACGTGCACGTCTCTTGCAAGGGGTATTTAAACCGTCTTGTTAAGCTACTGCGACCTGCACGTCTCTTCCAAGTGGCATTTAAACCATCTTATTAAGCTACTGTGACCTGCATGTCTCTACCAATGGGCAATTAAATCGACTTATTAAGCTATTGCGACCTCCACTGCTCTTCCAAGGGGCATTTAAACCGTCTTTTTTAGCTACTGCGACCTGCACGTCTCTACCAAGGGGCATTTAAACCGTCATGTTAATCTACTGCCACTTGCACGTCTCTTCCAAGGGGCATTTAAACCGTCTTGTTAAGCTACTGAGACCAGCATGTCTCTTCCAAGGGGCGTTTAAAACGTCTTGTTAAGCTACTGCGACCTGCACGTCTCTTCCCAGGGGCATTTAAACCATCTTGTTAAGCTACTGCGACCTGCATAACTCTTCCAAGGGGGATTTAAACAGTCTTGTTAATCTACTGCGACCTGCAAGCCTATTCCAAGGGGCATTTAAACCATCTTGTTAAGCTACTGCGACCTGCATAACTCTTCCAAGTTCCAAGGGGCCTTTAAACTGTCTTGTTAAGCTACTGCGACCTGCACGTCTTTTCCAAGGCGCATTTAAACCGTCTTTTTAAGCTACTGCGACTTGCACGTCTCTTCCAAGGGGCATTTAAACCATCTTGTTAAGCTACTGTAACCTCCACCGCTATTCCAAGGAGCATTTATACCCTCTTGTTAAGCTACTGCGACCTGCTCCTGTCTTCCAAGGGGCAGTTAAACCGTCTTGTTAAGCTACTGCGACCTGTACGTCTTTTCCAAGGCGCATTTAAGCCGTCTTTTTAAGCTACAGCGACCTGCACGTCTCTTCCAAGGGGCATTTAAACCGTCTTGTTAAGCTACTTTAACCTCCACAATTTTTCCAAGGGGCATTTAAACCGTCTTGTTAAGCTACTGCCACCTGCACGTCTCTTCCAAGGGGCATTTCAACCGTCTTGTTAAGCTACTGCGACCTGCATGTCTCTTTCAAGGGGCATTTAAACTGTCTTGCTAAGCCACTGCGACCTGCACGTCTCTTCCAAGGGGCATTTAAAGAGTCTTTTTAAACTGCTGCGACCTGCATGTCTCTTCCAAGGGGCATTTAAACCTTCTTGTTATGCTACTGCGACCTCCACCGCTCTTCCAAGGGGCATTTAAACCATCTTGTTAAGCTTCTGCGACCTGAACGTCTCTTCCAAGGGGCTTTGAAACCGTTTTGGTATGCTACTGCGACCTGCAAGCCTATTCCAATGCGCATTTAAACCATCTTGTTAAGCTACTGCGACCTGCACATCTCTTCCAAGGGGGATTTAAACTGTCTTGTTAAGCTACTGTGACCTCCACCGCTCTTTCAAGGGGCATTTAAACCGTCTTGTTAAGTTACTGCGACTTGCACGTCTCTTCCAAGGGGCATTTAATCCATCTTGTTGATCTACTGCGACCTCCACCGTTCTTCCACGGGGCATTTAAACCCTCTTGTTAAGTTACTGCGACCTGCTCGTGTCTTCCAAGGGGCATTTAAACCGTCTTGTTAAGCTACTGTGACCTGCACGTCTCTTCCAAGGCTCATTTAAACCGTCTTTTTAAGCTACTGCGACTTGCTCGTCTCTTCCAAGGGGCATTTAAACCGTCTTGTTGCTACTGCGACCTGCATTTCTCTTCCAAGTGACATTTAAACCGTCTTGTTATGCTACTGCGACCTGCACGTCTCTACCAAGGGGCATTTAAACTGTCTTGGTAAGCTACTGTGACATCCACTGCTCTTCCAAGGGGCATTTAAACCTTCTTGTTAAGCTACTGCGACCTGCATAACTCTTCCAAGGGGGATTTAAACAGTCTTGTTAAGCTACTGCGACCTGCACGTCTCTTCCAAGGGGCATTGAAACCATCTTGTTAAGCTACTGCGACCTGCATAACTCTTCCAAGGGGGATTTAAACAGTCTTGTTAAGCTACTGCGACCTGCAAGCCTATTCCAAGGGGCATTTAAACCATCTTGTTAAGCTACTGCGACCTGCATAACTCTTCCAAGTTCCAAGGGGGATTTAAACAGTCTTGTTAAGCTACTGCGACCTGCACGTCTCTTCCAAGGGGCATTTAAATCATCTTATTAAGCTACTGCGACCTGCACGTCTCTTCCAAGAGGCATTTAAACTGTCTTGTTAAGCTACTGCGACCTCCACCGCTCTTCCAAGTGGCATTTAAACCGTCTTGTTAAGCTACTGCGACCTGCACGTCTCTTCCAAGGGGCATTTAAACCGTCTTGTTAAGCTACTGCGACCTGCACATCTCTTCCAAGGGACATTTAAACCGTCTTATTAAGCTACTGCGACCTGCACGTCTCTTCCAAGGGGCATTTAAACCGTCTCGTTAAGCTACTGCGACCTACACGTCTCTTCCAAGGGGCATTTAAACCGTCTTTTTTAGCTGCTGCGACCTGCACGTCTCTTCCAACGGGCATTTAAACCATCTTGTTAAGCTACTGCGACTTGCACGTCTCTTCCAAGGGGCATTTAAACCGTCTTGTTAAGCTACTGCGACCTCCACCACTTTTCCAAGGGGCATTTAAACCGTCTTGTTAAGCTACTGCGACATGCACTTCTCTTCCATGGGGCATTGAAACCATTTTGTTAAGCTACTGCGACCTGCACGTCTCTTCCAAGGGGCATTTAAATCGTCTTTTTAAGCTACTGCGACTTGCACGTCTCTTCCAAGGGGCATTTAAACCGTCTTGTTAAGCTACTGTAACCTCCACCACTTTTCCAAGGGGCATTTAAACCGTCTTGTTAAGCTACTGCGACCTGCACGTCTCTTCCAAGGGGTATTTAAACCGTCTTGTTAAGCTGCTGCGACCTGCATATCTCTTCCAAGGGGCAATTAAACTGTCTTGTTAAGCTACTGCGACCTCCACCGCTCTTCCAAGGGGCATTTAAACCATCTTGTTAAGCTTCTGCGACCTGCACGTCTCTTCCTAGGGGCATTTAAACCGTCTTTTTAAGCTACTGCGACCTCCACCGCTCCTCCAAGGGGCATTTAAACCATCTTGTTATGCTACTGCGACCTCCACCGCTCTTCAAAGGGGCATGTAAGCCGTGTTGTTAATCTACTACGACCTGCCTATCTCTTCCAAGGGGCATTTAAAATGTCTTGTTAAGCTACTGCGACCTCCACCGCTCTTCCAAGGGGCATTTAAACCATCTTGTTAAGCTACTGCGACCTCCACCGCTCTTCCAAGGGGCATGTAAACCGTGTTGTTAAGCTGCTGCGACTTGCACGTCTCTTCCAAAGGGCATTTAATCCATCTTGTTAATCTACTGCGACCTCCACCGATTTTCCAAGGGGCATTTAAACCGTATTGTTAAGCTACTGCGACCTGCACGTCTCATCCAACGGGCATTTAAACCATCTAGTTAAGCTACTGCTACTTGCACGTCTCTTCCAAGGGGCATTTAAACCGTCTTGTTAAGCTACTGCGACCTCCACCACTTTTCCAAGGGGCATTTAAACCGTCTTGTTAAGATACTGCAACCTGTACTTCTCTTCCATGGGGCTATTTAAACCATTTTGTTAAGCTACTGCGACCTGCAAGTCTCTTCCAAGGGGCATTTAAATCATCTTTTTAAGCTACTGCGACTTGCACGTCTCTTCCAAGGGGCATTTAAACCGTCTTGTTAAGCTACTGTAACCTCCACCACTATTCAAAGGGGCATTTAAACCGTCTTGTTAAGCTACTGCGACCTGCACGTCTCTTCCAAGTGGCATTTAAACCGTCTTGTTAAGCTGCTGCGACCTTCATGTCTCTTCCAAGGGGCAATTAAACTGTCTTGTTAAGCTACTGCGACCTCCACCGCTCTTCCAAGGGGCATTTAAACCATCTTGTTAAGCTTCTGCGACCTGCACGTCTCTTTCAAGGGGCATTTAAACCGTCTTTTTAAGCTACTGCGACCTCCCCCGCTCCTCCAAGGGGCATTTAAACCATCTTGTTAAGCTACTGCGACCTCCACCGCTCTTCCAAGAGGCATGTAAACCGTGTTGTTAATCTACTGCGACCTGCACATCTCTTCCAAGGGGCATTTAAACTGTCTTGTTAAGCTACTGCGACCTCCACCGCTCTTCCAAGGGGCATTTAAACCATCTTGTTAAGCTACTGCGACCTCCACCGCTCTTCCAAGGGGCATGTAAACCGTGTTGTTAAGCTACTGCGACTTGCACGTCTCTTCCAAGGGGCATTTAATCCATCTTGTTAATCTACTGCGACCTCCACCGATTTTCCAAGGGGCATTTAAACCGTCTTGTTAAGGTACTGCGACTTGCACGTCTCTTCCAAGGGACATTTAAACCGTCTTGTTAAGCTGATGCGACCTGCACGTCTCTATCAAGGGGCATTTAATCAGTCTTGATAAGCTACTACTACCTCCACCGCTCTTCCAAGGGGCATTTAAACCGTCTTGTTAAGCTACTGTGACCTGCACGTCTCTTGCAAGGGGCATTTAAACCGTCTTGCTAAGCTACTGTGACCTGCACGTCTCTTGCAAGGGGTATTTAAACCATTTTGTTAAGCTACTGCGACCTGCACGTCTCTTCCAAGGGGCATTTAAATCGTCTTGTTAAGCTACTGCGACCTGCACGTCTCTTTCAAGGGGCATTTAAACCGTCTTTTTAAGCTACTGCGACCTCCCCCGCTCCTCCAAGGGGCATTTAAACCATCTTGTTAAGCTACTGCGACCTCCACCGCTCTTCCAAGAGGCATGTAAATCGTTCTGTTAATCTACTGCGACCTCCACCGATTTTCCAAGGGGCATTTAAACCGTCTTGTTAAGCTACTGCGACTTGCACGTCTCTTCCAAGGGACATTTAAACCGTCTTGTTAAGCTGATGCGACCTGCACGTCTTTTCCAATGGGCATTTAAACAGTCTTTTTAAGCTGCTGCGACCTGCATGTCTCTTCCAAGGGGCATTTAAACCGTCTTTTTAAGCTACTGCGACCTGCACGTCTCTTCCAAGGGGCATTTAAACTGTCTTGTTAAGCTACTGCGACCTGCACGTTTCTTCCAAGGGGCCTTTAAACTGTCTTGTTAAGCTACTGCGACCTCCACCGCTCTTCCAAGGGGCATGTAAACCGTGTTGTTAAGCTGCTGCGACTTGCACGTCTCTTCCAAAGGGCATTTAATCCATCTTGTTAATCTACTGCGACCTCCACCGATTTTCCAAGGGGCATTTAAACCGTATTGTTAAGCTACTGCGACCTGCACGTCTCATCCAACGGGCATTTAAACCATCTAGTTAAGCTACTGCTACTTGCACGTCTCTTCCAAGGGGCATTTAAACCGTCTTGTTAAGCTACTGCGACCTCCACCACTTTTCCAAGGGGCATTTAAACCGTCTTGTTAAGATACTGCAACCTGTACTTCTCTTCCATGGGGCTATTTAAACCATTTTGTTAAGCTACTGCGACCTGCAAGTCTCTTCCAAGGGGCATTTAAATCATCTTTTTAAGCTACTGCGACTTGCACGTCTCTTCCAAGGGGCATTTAAACCGTCTTGTTAAGCTACTGTAACCTCCACCACTATTCAAAGGGGCATTTAAACCGTCTTGTTAAGCTACTGCGACCTGCACGTCTCTTCCAAGTGGCATTTAAACCGTCTTGTTAAGCTGCTGCGACCTTCATGTCTCTTCCAAGGGGCAATTAAACTGTCTTGTTAAGCTACTGCGACCTCCACCGCTCTTCCAAGGGGCATTTAAACCATCTTGTTAAGCTTCTGCGACCTGCACGTCTCTTTCAAGGGGCATTTAAACCGTCTTTTTAAGCTACTGCGACCTCCCCCGCTCCTCCAAGGGGCATTTAAACCATCTTGTTAAGCTACTGCGACCTCCACCGCTCTTCCAAGAGGCATGTAAACCGTGTTGTTAATCTACTGCGACCTGCACATCTCTTCCAAGGGGCATTTAAACTGTCTTGTTAAGCTACTGCGACCTCCACCGCTCTTCCAAGGGGCATTTAAACCATCTTGTTAAGCTACTGCGACCTCCACCGCTCTTCCAAGGGGCATGTAAACCGTGTTGTTAAGCTACTGCGACTTGCACGTCTCTTCCAAGGGGCATTTAATCCATCTTGTTAATCTACTGCGACCTCCACCGATTTTCCAAGGGGCATTTAAACCGTCTTGTTAAGGTACTGCGACTTGCACGTCTCTTCCAAGGGACATTTAAACCGTCTTGTTAAGCTGATGCGACCTGCACGTCTCTATCAAGGGGCATTTAATCAGTCTTGATAAGCTACTACTACCTCCACCGCTCTTCCAAGGGGCATTTAAACCGTCTTGTTAAGCTACTGTGACCTGCACGTCTCTTGCAAGGGGCATTTAAACCGTCTTGCTAAGCTACTGTGACCTGCACGTCTCTTGCAAGGGGTATTTAAACCATTTTGTTAAGCTACTGCGACCTGCACGTCTCTTCCAAGGGGCATTTAAATCGTCTTGTTAAGCTACTGCGACCTGCACGTCTCTTTCAAGGGGCATTTAAACCGTCTTTTTAAGCTACTGCGACCTCCCCCGCTCCTCCAAGGGGCATTTAAACCATCTTGTTAAGCTACTGCGACCTCCACCGCTCTTCCAAGAGGCATGTAAATCGTTCTGTTAATCTACTGCGACCTCCACCGATTTTCCAAGGGGCATTTAAACCGTCTTGTTAAGCTACTGCGACTTGCACGTCTCTTCCAAGGGACATTTAAACCGTCTTGTTAAGCTGATGCGACCTGCACGTCTTTTCCAATGGGCATTTAAACAGTCTTTTTAAGCTGCTGCGACCTGCATGTCTCTTCCAAGGGGCATTTAAACCGTCTTTTTAAGCTACTGCGACCTGCACGTCTCTTCCAAGGGGCATTTAAACTGTCTTGTTAAGCTACTGCGACCTGCACGTTTCTTCCAAGGGGCCTTTAAACTGTCTTGTTAAGCTACTGCGACCTCCACCGCTCTTCCAAGGGGCATTTAAACTGTCTTGTTAAGCTACTGTGACCTCCACCGCTCTTCCAAGGGGCATGTAAACCGTGTTGTTAAGCTACTGCGACTTGCACGTCTCTTCCAAGGGGCATTTAATTCATCTTGTTAATCTACTGCGACCTCCACCGATTTTCCAAGGGGCATTTAAACCGTCTTGTTAAGCTACTGCGACTTGCACGTCTCTTCCAAGGGACATTTAAACCGTCTTGTTAAGCTGATGCGACCTGCATGTCTCTACCAAGGGGCATTTAATCAGTCTTGATAAGCTACTACTACCTCCACCGCTCTTCCAAGGGGCATTTAAACCGTCTTGTTAAGCTACTGCGACCTGCACGTCTCTTCCAAGGGGCATTTAAACCGTCTTGTTAAGCTACTGTGACCTGCACTTCTCTTGCAAGGGGTATTTAAACCGTTTTGTTAAGCTACTGCGACCTGCACGTCTCTTCCAAGGGGCATTTAAATCGTCTTGTTAAGCTACTGCAACCTGCACGTCTCTTCCAAGGGGCATTTAAACCGTCTTTTTAAGCTACTGCGACCTGCACGTCTCTTCCAAGGGGCATTTAAACCGTCTTGTTAAGCTACTGCGACCTGCACGTTTCTTCCAAGGGGCATTTAAATCGTCTTGTTAAGCTACTGCGACCTGCACGTCTCTTCCAAGGGGCATTTAAACCGTCTTGTTAAGCTACGGCGACCTGCACTTCTCTTCCAAGGGGCATCTAAACTGTCTTGTTAAGCTACTACGACCTCCACCGCTCTTCCAAGGGGCATTTAAACCCTCTTGTTAAGCTACTGCGACCTGCTCGTGTCTTCCAAGGGGCATTTAAACCCTCTTGTTAAGCTACTGCGACCTGCACGTCTCTTCCGAGGCTCATTTAAACCGTCATTTTAAGCTACTGCGACTTGCTCGCCTCTTCCAAGGGGCATTTAAACCGTCTTGTTAAGCTACTGCGACCTGCACGTCTCTTCCAAGGGGCATTTAAACCGTCTTGTTAATCTACTGCGACCTGCACGTCTCTTCCAATGCTCATTTAAACCGTCATTTTAAGCTACTGAGACTTGCTTGTCTCTTCCAAGGGGCATTTAAACCGTCTTGTTAAGCTACTGCGACCTGCACGTCTCTTCCAAGGGGCATTTAAACCGTCTTTTTTAGCTGCTGCGACCTGCACGTCTCTTCCAACGGGCATTTAAACCATCTAGTTAAGCTACTGCGACTTGCACGTCTCTTCCAAGGGGCATTTAAACCGTCTTGTTAAGCTACTGCGACCTCCACCACTTTTCCAAGGGGCATTTAAACCGTCTTGTTAAGCTACTTCGAACTGTACTTCTCTTCCATGGGGCATTTAAACCATTTTGTTAAGCTACTGCGACCTGCACGTCTCTTCCAAGGGGCATTTAAATCGTCTTTTTAAGCTATTGCGACTTGCACGTCTCTTCCAAGGGGCATTTAAACCGTCTTGTTAAGCTACTGTAACCTCCACCACTTTTCAAAGGGGCATTTAAACCGTCTTGTTAAGCTACTGCGACCTGCACGTCTCTTCCAAGGGGAATTTAAACCGTCTTGTTAAGCTGCTGCGACCTGCATGTCTCTTCCAAGGGGCAATTAAACTGTCTTGTTAAGCTACTGCGACCTCCACCGCTCTTCCAAGGGGCATTTAAACCATCTTGTTAAGCTTCTGCGACCTGCACTTCTCTTCCAAGGGGCATTTAAACCGTCTTGTTGAGTTACTGTGACCTGCACGTCTCTTGAAAGGGGTATATAAACCGTTTTGTTAAGCTACTGCGACCTGCATATCTCTTCCAAGGGGCATTTAAATCGTCTTCTTAAGCTACTGCGACCTGCACCTCTCTTCCAAGGCTCATTTAAACCGTATTTTTAAGCTACTGCGACTTGCACGTCTATTCCAAGGGGCATTTAAACCGTCGTGTTGAGCTACTGCGACCTGCACGTCTCTTCCAAGGGGCATTTAAACCGTCTTTTTAAGCTACTTTAACCTCCACAATTTTTCCAAGGGGCATTTAAACCGTCTTGTTAAGCTACTGCCACCTGCACGTCTCTTCCAAGGGGCATTTCAACCGTCTTGTTAAGCTACTGCGACCTGCATGTCTCTTTCAAGGGGCATTTAAACTGTCTTGCTAAGCCACTGCGACCTGCACGTCTCTTCCAAGGGGCATTTAAAGAGTCTTTTTAAGCTGCTGCGACCTGCATGTCTCTTCCAAGGGGCATTTAAACCTTCTTGTTATGCTACTGCGACCTCCACCGCTCTTCCAAGGGGCATTTAAACCATCTTTTTAAGCTTCTGCGACCTGCACGTCTCTTCCAAGGGGCATTTAAACCGTTTTGGTATGCTACTGCGACCTGCAAGCCTATTCCAAGGCGCATTTAAACCATCTTGTTAAGCTACTGCGACCTGCACATCTCTTCCAAGGGGGATTTAAACTGTCTTGTTAAGCTACTGCGACCTCCACCGCTCTTTCAAGGGGCATTTAATCCATCTTGTTGATCTACTGCGACCTCCACCGTTCTTCCACGGGGCATTTAAACCCTCTTGTTAAGCTACTGCGACCTGCTCGTGTCTTCCAAGGGGCATTTAAACCGTCTTGTTAAGCTACTGTGACCTGCACGTCTCTTCCAAGGCTCATTTAAACCGTCTTTTTAAGCTACTGCGACTTGCTCGTCTCTTCCAAGGGGCATTTAAACCGTCTTGTTGCTACTGCGACCTGCATTTCTCTTCCAAGGGGCATTTAAACCGTCTTGTTTAACTACTGCGACCTGCACGTCTCTACCAAGGGGCATTTAAACTGTCTTGGTAAGCTACTGTGACCTCCACTGCTCTTCCAAGGGGCATTTAAACCGTCTTGTTAAGCTACTGCGACCTGCATAACTCTTCCAAGGGGGATTTAAACAGTCTTGTTAAGCTACTGCGACCTGCACGTCTCTTCCAAGGGGCATTGAAACCATCTTGTTAAGCTACTGCGACCTGCATAACTCTTCCAAGGGGTATTTAAACAGTCTTGTTAAGCTACTGCGACCTGCAAGCCTATTCCAAGGGACATTTAAACCATCTTGTTAAGCTACTGCGACCTGCATAACTCTTCCAAGTTCCATGGGGGATTTAAACAGTCTTGTTAAGCTACTGCGACCTGCACGTCTCTTCCAAGGGGCATTTAAATCGTCTTATTAAGCTACTGCGACCTGCACGTCTCTTCCAAGAGGCATTTAAACTGTCTTGTTAAGCTACTGCGACCTCCACCGCTCTTCCAAGTGGCATTTAAACCGTCTTGTTAAGCTACTGCGACCTGCACGTCTCTTCCAAGGGGCATTTAAACCGTCTTGTTAAGCTACTGCGACCTGCACATCTCTTCCAAGGGACATTTAAACCGTCTTATTAAGCTACTGCGACCTGCACGTCTCTTCCAAGGGGCATTTAAACCGTCTCGTTAAGCTACTGCGACCTACACGTCTCTTCCAAGGGGCATTTAAACCGTCTTTTTTAGCTGCTGCGACCTGCACGTCTCTTCCAACGGGCATTTAAACCATCTTGTTAAGCTACTGCGACTTGCACGTCTCTTCCAAGGGGCATTTAAACCGTCTTGTTAAGCTACTGCGACCTCCACCACTTTTCCAAGGGGCATTTAAACCGTCTTGTTAAGCTACTGAGACATGCACTTCTCTTCCATGGGGCATTTAAACCATTTTGTTAAGCTACTGCGACCTGCACGTCTCTTCCAAGGGGCATTTAAATCGTCTTTTTAAGCTACTGCGACTTGCACGTCTCTTCCAAGGGGCATTTAAACCGTCTTGTTAAGCTACTGTAACCTCCACCACTTTTCCAAGGGGCATTTAAATCGTCTTGTTAAGCTACTGCGACCTGCACGTCTCTTCCATGGGGTATTTAAACCGTCTTGTTAAGCTGCTGCGACCTGCATATCTCTTCCAAGGGGCAATTAAACTGTCTTGTTAAGCTACTGCGACCTCCACCGCTCTTCCAAGGGGCATTTAAACCATCTTGTTAAGCTTATGCGACCTGTACGTCTCTTCCTAGGGGCATTTAAACCGTCTTTTTAAGCTACTGCGACCTCCACCGCTCCTCCAAGGGGCATTTAAACCATCTTGTTATGCTACTGCGACCTCCACCGCTCTTCAAAGGGGCATGTAAACCGTGTTGTTAATCTACTACGACCAGCCCATCTCTTCCAAGGGGCATTTAAATTGTCTTGTTAAGCTACTGCGACCTCCACCGCTCTTCCAAGGGGCATTTAAACCATCTTGTTAAGCTACTGCGACCTCCACCGCTCTTCCAAGGGGCATGTAAACCGTGTTGTTAAGCTACTGCGACTTGCACGTCTCTTCCAAAGGGCATTTAATCCATCTTGTTAATCTACTGCGACCTCCACCGATTTTCCAAGGGGCATTTAAACCGTATTGTTAAGCTACTGCGACCTGCACGTCTCATCCAACGGGCATTTAAACCATCTAGTTAAGCTACTGCGACTTGCACGTCTCTTCCAAGGGGCATTTAAACCGTCTTGTTAAGCTTCTGCGACCTCCACCACTTTTCCAAGGGGCATTTAAACCGTCTTGTTAAGATACTGTGACCTGTACTTCTCTTCCATGGGGCATTTAAACCATTTTGTTAGGCTACTGCGACCTGCAAGTCTCTTCCAAGGGGAATTTAAATCATCTTTTTAAGCTGCTGCGACTTGCACGTCTCTTCCAAGGGGCATTTAAACCGTCTTGTTAAGCTACTGTAACCTCCACCACTATTCAAAGGGGCATTTAAACCATCTTGTTAAGCCTCTGCGACATGCACGTCTCTTCCAAGGGGCATTTAAACCCTCTTATTAAGCTACTGCGACCTGCACGTCTCTTCCAAGGGGCATTTAAACCGTCTCGTTAAGCTACTGCGACCTACACGTCTCTTCCAAGGGGCATTTAAACCGTCTTTTTTAGCTGCTGCGACCTGCACGTCTCTTCCAACGGGCATTTAAACCATCTTGTTAAGCTACTGCGACTTGCACGTCTCTTCCAAGGGGCATTTAAACCGTCTTGTTAAGCTACTGCGACCTCCACCACTTTTCCAAGGGGCATTTAAACCGTCTTGTTAAGCTACTGCGACATGCACTTCTCTTCCATGGGGCATTGAAACCATTTTGTTAAGCTACTGCGACCTGCACGTCTATTCCAAGGGGCATTTAAATCGTCTTTTTAAGCTACTGCGACTTGCACGTCTCTTCCAAGGGGCATTTAAACCGTCTTGTTAAGCTACTGTAACCTCCACCACTTTTCCAAGGGGCATTTAAACCGTCTTGTTAAGCTACTGCGACCTGCACGTCTCTTCCAAGGGGTATTTAAACCGTCTTGTTAAGCTGCTGCGACCTGCATATCTCTTCCAAGGGGCAATTAAACTGTCTTGTTAAGCTACTGCGACCTCCACCGCTCTTCCAAGGGGCATTTAAACCATCTTGTTAAGCTTCTGCGACCTACACGTCTCTTCCTAGGGGCATTTAAACCGTCTTTTTAAGCTACTGCGACCTCCACCGCTCCTCCAAGGGGCATTTAAACCATCTTGTTATGCTACTGCGACCTCCACCGCTCTTCAAAGGGGCATGTAAACCGTGTTGTTAATCTACTACGACCTGCCCATCTCTTCCAAGGGGCATTTAAAATGTCTTGTTAAGCTACTGCGACCTCCACCGCTCTTCCAAGGGGCATTTAAACCATCTTGTTAAGCTACTGCGACCTCCACCGCTCTTCCAAGGGGCATGTAAACCGTGTTGTTAAGCTACTGCGACTTGCACGTCTCTTCCAAAGGGCATTTAATCCATCTTGTTAATCTACTGCGACCTCCACCGATTTTCCAAGGGGCATTTAAACCGTATTGTTAAGCTACTGCGACCTGCACGTCTCATCCAACGGGCATTTAAACCATCTAGTTAAGCTACTGCGACTTGCACGTCTCTTCCAAGGGGCATTTAAACCGTCTTGTTAAGCTACTGCGACCTCCACCACTTTTCCAAGGGGCATTTAAACCGTCTTGTTAAGATACTGCGACCTGTACTTCTCTTCCATGGGGCATTTAAACCATTTTGTTAAGCTACTGCGACCTGCAAGTCTCTTCCAAGGGGCATTTAAATCATCTTTTTAAGCTACTGCGACTTGCACGTCTCTTCCAAGGGGCATTTAAACCATCTTGTTAAGCTACTGTAACCTCCACCACTATTCAAAGGGGCATTTAAACCGTCTTGTTAAGCTACTGCGACCTGCACGTCTCTTCCAAGGGGCATTTAAACCGTCTTCTTAAGCTGCTGCGACCTGCATGTCTCTTCCAAGGGGCAATTAAACTGTCTTGTTAAGCTACTGCGACCTCCACCGCTCTTCCAAGGGGCATTTAAACCATCTTGTTAAGCTTCTGCGACCTGCACGTCTCTTTCAAGGGGCATTTAAACCGTCTTTTTAAGCTACTGCGACCTCCCCCGCTCCTCCAAGGGGCATTTAAACCATCTTGTTAAGCTACTGCGACCTCCACCGCTCTTCCAAGAGGCATGTAAACCGTGTTGTTAATCTACTGCGACCTGCACATCTCTTCCAAGGGGCATTTAAACTGTCTTGTTAAGCTACTGCGACCTCCACCGCTCTTCCAAGGGGCATTTAAACCATCTTGTTAAGCTACTGCGACCTCCACCGCTCTTCCAAGGGGCATGTAAACCGTGTTGTTAAGCTACTGCGACTTGCACGTCTCTTCCAAGGGGCATTTAATCCATCTTGTTAATCTACTGCGACCTCCACCGATTTTCCAAGGGGCATTTAAACCGTCTTGTTAAGCTACTGCGACTTGCACGTCTCTTCCAAGGGACATTTAAACCGTCTTGTTAAGCTGATGCGACCTGCACGTCTCTATCAAGAGGCATTTAATCAGTCTTGATAAGCTACTACTACCTCCACCGCTCTTCCAAGGGGCATTTAAAACATCTTGTTAAGCTACTGTGACCTGCACGTCTCTTGCAAGGGGCATTTAAACCGTCTTGCTAAGCTACTGTGACCTGCACGTCTCTTACAAGGGGTATTTAAACCGTTTTGTTAAGCTACTGCGACCTGCACGTCTCTTCCAAGGGGCATTTAAATCGTCTTGTTAAGCTACTGCGACCTGCACGTCTCTTTCAAGGGGCATTTAAACCGTCTTTTTAAGCTACTGCGACCTCCACCGCTCCTCCAAGTGGAATTTAAACCATCTTGTTAAGCTACTGCGACCTCCACCGCTCTTCCAAGAGGCATGTAAATCGTGCTGTTAATCTACTGCGACCTCCACCGATTTTCCAAGGGGCATTTAAACCGTCTTGTTAAGCTACTGCGACTTGCACGTCTCTTCCAAGGGACATTTAAACCGTCTTGTTAAGCTGATGCGACCTGCACGTCTGTATCAAGGGGCATTTAATCAGTCTTGATAAGCTACTACTACCTCCACCGCTCTTCCAAGGGGCATTTAAACCGTCTTGTTAAGCTACTGTGACCTGCACGTCTCTTCCAAGGGGCATTTAAACCGTCTTGTTAAGCTACTGTGACCTGCACGTCTCTTGCAAGGGGTATTTAAACCGTTTTGTTAAGCTACTGCGACCTGCACGTCTCTTCCAAGGGGCATTTAAATTGTCTTGTTAAGCTACTGCGACCTGCACCTCTCTTCCAAGGCTCATTTAAACCGTCTTTTTAAGCTACTGCGACCTGCACGTCTCTTCCAAGGGGCATTTAAACCGTCGTGTTAAGCTACTGCGACCTGCACGTCTCTTCCAAGGGACATTTAAACCGTCTTGTTAAGCTGATGCGACCTGCATGTCTCTACCAAGGGGCATTTAATCAGTCTTGATAAGCTACTACTACCTCCACCGCTCTTCCAAGGGGCATTTAAACAGTCTTGTTAAGCTACTGCGACCTGCACGTCTCTTCCAAGGGGCATTTAAACCGTCTTGTTAAGCTACTGTGACCTGCACTTCTCTTGCAAGGGGTATTTAAACCGTTTTGTTAAGCTACTGCGACCTGCACGTCTCTTCCAAGGGGCATTTAAATCGTCTTGTTAAGCTACTGCAACCTGCACGTCTCTTCCAAGGGGCATTTAAACCGTCTTTTTAAGCTACTGCGACCTGCACGTCTCTTTCAAGGGGCATTTAAACCGTCTTGTTAAGCTACTGCGACCTGCACGTTTCTTCCAAGGGGCATTTAAATCGTCTTGTTAAGCTACTGCGACCTGCACGTCTCTTCCAAGGGGCATTTAAACCGTCTTGTTAAGCTACGGCGACCTGCACGTCTCTTCCAAGGGGCATCTAAACTGTCTTGTTAAGCTACTACGACCTCCACCGCTCTTCCAAGGGGTATTTAAACCCTCTTGTTAAGCTACTGCGACCTGCTCGTGTCTTCCAAGGGGCATTTAAACCCTCTTGTTAAGCTACTGCGACCTGCACGTCTCTTCCGAGGCTCATTTAAACCGTCATTTTAAGCTACTGCGACTTGCTCGCCTCTTCCAAGGGGCATTTAAACCGTCTTGTTAAGCTACTGCGACCCGCACGTCTCTTCCAAGGGGCATTTAAACCGTCTTGTTAATCTACTGCGACCTGCACGTCTCTTCCAATGCTCATTTAAACCGTCATTTTAAGCTACTGAGACTTGCTTGTCTCTTCCAAGGGGCATTTAAACCGTCTTGTTAAGCTACTGCGACCTGCACCTCTCTTCCAAGGGGCATTTAAACCGTCTTTTTTAGCTGCTGCGACCTGCACGTCTCTTCCAACGGGCATTTAAACCATCTAGTTAAGCTACTGCGACTTGCACGTCTCTTCCAAGGGGCATTTAAACCGTCTTGTTAAGCTACTGCGACCTCCACCACTTTTCCAAGGGGCATTTAAACCGTCTTGTTAAGCTACTGCGAACTGTACTTCTCTTCCATGGGGCATTTAAATCATTTTGTTAAGCTACTGCGACCTGCACGTCTCTTCCAAGGGGCATTTAAATCGTCTTTTTAAGCTATTGCGACTTGCACGTCTCTTCCAAGGGGCATTTAAACCGTCTTGTTAAGCTACTGTAACCTCCACCACTTTTCAAAGGGGCATTTAAACCGTCTTGTTAAGCTACTGCGACCTGCACGTCTCTTCCAAGGGGAATTTAAACCGTCTTGTTAAGCTGCTGCGACCTGCATGTCTCTTCCAAGGGGCAATTAAACTGTCTTGTTAAGCTACTGCGACCTCCACCGCTCTTCCAAGGGGCATTTAAACCATCTTGTTAAGCTTCTGCGACCTGCACGTCTCTTCCAAGGGGCATTTAAACCGTCTTGTTGAGTTACTGTGACCTGCACGTCTCTTGAAAGGGGTATATAAACCGTTTTGTTAAGCTACTGCGACCTGCATATCTCTTCCAAGGGGCATTTAAATCGTCTTCTTAAGCTACTGCGACCTGCGCCTCTCTTCCAAGGCTCATTTAAACCGTATTTTTAAGCTACTGCGACTTGCACGTCTCTTCCAAGGGGCATTTAAACCGTCGTATTGAGCTACTGCGACCTGCACGTCTCTTCCAAGGGGCATTTAAACCGTCTTTTTAAGCTACTTTAACCTCCACAATTTTTCCAAGGGGCATTTAAACCGTCTTGTTAAGCTACTGCCACCTGCACGTCTCTTCCAAGGGGCATTTCAACTGTCTTGTTAAGCTACTGCGACCTGCATGTCTCTTTCAAGGGGCATTTAAACTGTCTTGCTAAGCCACTGCGACCTGCACGTCTCTTCCAAGGGGCATTTAAAGAGTCTTTTTAAGCTGCTGCGACCTGCATGTCTCTTCCAAGGGGCATTTAAACCTTCTTGTTATGCTACTGCGACCTCCACCGCTCTTCCAAGGGGCATTTAAACCATCTTGTTAAGCTTCTGCGACCTGCACGTCTCTTCCAAGGGGCATTTAAACCGTTTTGGTATGCTACTGCGACCTGCAAGCCTATTCCAAGGCGCATTTAACCCATCTTGTTAAGCTACTGCGACCTGCACATCTCTTCCAAGGGGGATTTAAACTGTCTTGTTAAGCTACTGCGACCTCCACCGCTCTTTCAAGGGGCATTTAAACCGTCTTGTTAAGTTACTGCGACTTGCACGTCTCTTCCAAGGGGCATTTAATCCATCTTGTTGATCTACTGCGACCTCCACCGTTCTTCCACGGGGCATTTAAACCCTCTTGTTAAGCTACTGCGACCTGCTCGTGTCTTCCAAGGGGCATTTAAACCGTCTTGTTAAGCTACTGTGACCTGCACGTCTCTTCCAAGGCTCATTTAAACCGTCTTTTTAAGCTACTGCGACTTGCTCGTGTCTTCCAAGGGGCATTTAAACCGTCTTGTTGCTACTGCGACCTGCATTTCTCTTCCAAGGGGCATTTAAACCGTCTTGTTAAGCTACTGCGACCTGCACGTCTCTACCAAGGGGCATTTAAACTGTCTTGGTAAGCTACTGTGACCTCCACTGCTCTTCCAAGGGGCATTTAAACCGTCTTATTAAGCTACTGCGACCTGCATAACTCTTCCAAGGGGGATTTAAACAGTCTTGTTAAGCTACTGCGACCTGCACGTCTCTTCCAAGGGGCATTGAAACCATCTTGTTAAGCTACTGCGACCTACATAACTCTTCCAAGGGGTATTTAAACAGTCTTGTTAAGCTACTGCGACCTGCAAGCCTATTCCAAGGGACATTTAAACCATCTTGTTAAGCTACTGCGACCTGCATAACTCTTCCAAGTTCTAAGGGGGATTTAAACAGTCTTGTTAAGCTACTGCGACCTGCACGTCTCTTCCAAGGGGCATTTAAATCGTCTTATTAAGCTACTGCGACCTGCACGTCTCTTCCAAGAGGCATTTAAACTGTCTTGTTAAGCTACTGCGACCTCCACCGCTCTTCCAAGTGGCATTTAAACCGTCTTGTTAAGCTACTGCGACCTGCACGTCTCTTCCAAGGGGCATTTAAACCGTCTTGTTAAGCTACTGCGACCTGCACATCTCTTCCAAGGGACATTTAAACCGTCTTATTAAGCTACTGCGACCTGCACGTCTCTTCCAAGGGGCATTTAAACCGTCTCGTTAAGCTACTGCGACCTACACGTCTCTTCCAAGGGGCATTTAAACCGTCTTTTTTAGCTGCTGCGACCTGCATGTCTCTTCCAACGGGCATTTAAACCATCTTGTTAAGCTACTGCGACTTGCACGTCTCTTCCAAGGGGCATTTAAACCGTCTTGTTAAGCTACTGCGACCTCCACCACTTTTCCAAGGGGCATTTAAACCGTCTTGTTAAGCTACTGCGACATGCACTTCTCTTCCATGGGGCATTTAAACCATTTTGTTAAGCTACTGCGACCTGCACGTCTCTTCCAAGGGGCATTTAAATCGTCTTTTTAAGCTACTGCGACTTGCACGTCTCTTCCAAGGGGCATTTAAACCGTCTTGTTAAGCTACTGTAACCTCCACCACTTTTCCAAGGGGCATTTAAATCGTCTTGTTAAGCTACTGCGACTTGCACGTCTCTTCCAAGGGGCATTTAAACCGTCTTGTTAAGCTACTGTAACCTCCACCACTTTTCCAAGGGGCATTTAAATCGTCTTGTTAAGCTACTGCGACCTGCACGTCTCTTCCAAGGGGTATTTAAACCGTCTTGTTAAGCTGCTGCGACCTGCATATCTCTTCCAAGGGGCAATTAAACTGTCTTGTTAAGCTACTGCGACCTCCACCGCTCTTCCAAGGGGCATTTAAACTGTCTTGTTAAGCTACTGCGACCTCCACCGCTCTTCCAAGGGGCATTTAAACCATCTTGTTAAGCTACTGCGACCTCCACCGCTCTTCCAAGGGGCATGTAAACCGTGTTGTTAAGCTACTGCGACTTGCACGTCTCTTCCAAGGGGCATTTAATCCATCTTGTTAATCTACTGCGACCTCCACCGATTTTCCAAGGGGCATTTAAACCGTCTTGTTAAGCTACTGCGACTTGCACGTCTCTTCCAAGGGACATTTAAACCGTCTTGTTAAGCTGATGCGACCTGCACGTCTCTATCAAGGGGCATTTAATCAGTCTTGATAAGCTACTACTACCTCCACCGCTCTTCCAAGGGGCATTTAAACCGTCTTGTTAAGCTACTGTGACCTGCACGTCTCTTGCAAGGGGCATTTAAACCGTCTTGCTAAGCTATTGTGACCTGCACGTCTCTTGCAAGGGGTATTTAAACCGTTTTGTTAAGCTACTGCGACCTGCACGTCTCTTCCAAGGGGCATTTAAATCGTCTTGTTAAGCTACTGCGACCTGCACGTCTCTTTCAAGGGGCATTTAAACCGTCTTTTTAAGCTACTGCGACCTCCCCCGCTCCTCCAAGGGGCATTTAAACCATCTTGTTAAGCTACTGCGACCTCCACCGCTCTTCCAAGAGGCATGTAAATCATGCTGTTAATCTACTGCGACCTCCACCGATTTTCCAAGGGGAATTTAAACCGTCTTGTTAAGCTACTGCGACTTGCACGTCTCTTCCAAGGGACATTTAAACCGTCTTGTTAAGCTACTGTGACCTGCACGTCTCTTCCAAGGGGCATTTAAACCGTCTTGTTAAGCTACTGTGACCTGCACGTCTCTTGCAAGGGGTATTTAAACCGTTTTGTTAAGCTACTGCGACCTGCACGTCTCTTCCAAGGGGCATTTAAATCGTCTTGTTAAGCTACTGCGACCTGCACCTCTCTTCCAAGGCTCATTTAAACCGTCTTTTTAAGCTACTGCGACCTGCACGTCTCTTCCAAGGGGCATTTAAACCGTCGTGTTAAGCTACTGCGACCTGCACGTCTCTTCCAAGGGGCATTTAAACCGTCTTTTTAAGCTACTGCGACCTGCACGTCTCTTCCAAGGGGCATTTAAACCGTCTTGTTAAGCTACTGCGACCTGCACGTTTCTTCCAAGGGGCATTAAAACTGTCTTGTTAAGCTACTACGACCTCCACCACTCTTCCAAGGGGCATTTAAACCGTTTTGTTAAGCTACTACGACTTGCACGTCTCTTCCACGGGGCATTTAAACTGTCTTGTTAAGCCACTGCGACCTGCACGTCTTTTCCAATGGGCATTTAAACAGTCTTTTTAAGCTGCTGCGACCTGCATGTCTCTTCCAAGGGGCATTTAAACCGTCTTTTTAAGCTACTGCGACCTGCACGTCTCTTCCAAGGGGCATTTAAACCGTCTTGTTAAGCTACTGCGACCTGCACGTTTCTTCCAAGGGGCCTTTAAACTGTCTTGTTAAGCTACTGCGACCTCCACCGCTCTTCCAAGGGGCATTTAAACTGTCTTGTTAAGCTACTGCGACCTCCACCGCTCTTCCAAGGGGCATGTAAACCGTGTTGTTAGCTACTGCGACTTGCACGTCTCTTCGAAGGGACATTTAAACCGTCTTGTTAAGCTGATGCGACCTGCATGTCTCTACCAAGGGGCATTTAATCAGTCTTGATAAGCTAATACTACCTCCACCGCTCTTCCAAGGGGCATTTAAACCGTCTTGTTAAGCTACTGCGACCTGCACGTCTCTTCCAAGGGGCATTTAAACCGTCTTGTTAAGCTACTGTGACCTGCACTTCTCTTGCAAGGGGTATTTAAACCGTTTTGTTAAGCTACTGCGACCTGCACGTCTCTTCCAAGGGGCATTTAAATCGTCTTGTTAAGCTACTGCAACCTGCACGTCTCTTCCAAGGGGCATTTAAACCGTCTTTTTAAGCTACTGCGACCTGCACGTCTCTTCCAAGGGGCATTTAAACCGTCTTGTTAAGCTACTGCGACCTGCACGTTTCTTCCAAGGGGCATTTAAACCGTCTTGTTAAGCTACTGCGACCTGCACGTCTCTTCCAAGGGGCATTTAAACCGTCTTGTTAAGCTACGGCGACCTGCACGTCTCTTCCAAGGGGCATCTAAACTGTCTTGTTAAGCTACTACGACCTCCACCGCTCTTCCAAGGGGCATTTAAACCCTCTTGTTAAGCTACTGCGACCTGCTCGTGTCTTCCAAGGGGCATTTAAACCCTCTTGTTAAGCTACTGCGACCTGCACGTCTCTTCCGAGGCTCATTTAAACCGTCATTTTAAGCTACTGCGACTTGCTCGCCTCTTCCAAGGGGCATTTAAACCGTCGTGTTGAGCTACTGTGACCTGCACGTTTCTTCCAAGGGGCATTAAAACTGCCTTGTTAAGCTACTGCGGCCTCCAACGCTCTTCCAAGGGGCATTTAAACTGTCTTGTTAAGCCACTGCGACCTGCACGTCTTTTCCAAGGGGCATTTAAACAGTCTTTTTAAGCTGCTGCGACCTGCATGTCTCTTCCAAGGGGCATTTAAACCGTCTTTTTAAGCTACTGCGACCTGCATGTCTCTTCCAAGGGGCATTTAAACCATCATGTTAATCTACTGCGACTTGCACGTCTCTTCCAAGGGGCATTTAAACCGTCTTGTTAAGCTACTGAGACCAGCACGTCTCTTCCAAGGGGCATTTAACACGTCTTGTTAAGCCACTGTAACCTCCACTACTTTTCCAAGGGGCATTTAAGCCATCTTGTTTAGCTACTGCGACCTGTACGTCTCTTCCAAGGGGCCTTTAAACTGTCTTGTTAAGCTACTGCGACCTGCACGTCTTTTCCAAGGCGCATTTAAACCGTCTTTTTAAGCTACTGCGACTTGCACGTCTCTTCCAAGGGGCATTTCAACTGTCTTGTTAAGCTACTGCGACCTGCATGTCTCTTTCAAGGGGCATTTAAACTGTCTTGTTAAGCCACTGCGACCTGCACGTCTCTTCCAAGGGGCATTTAAAGATTCTTTTTAAGCTGCTGCGACCTGCACGTCTCTTCCAAGGGGCAATTAAACTGTCTTGTTAAGCTACTGCGACCTCCACCGCTCTTCCAAGGGGCATTTAAACCATCTTGTTAAGCTTCTAAGACCTGCACGTCTCTTCCTAGGGGCATTTAAACCGTCTTTTTAAGCTACTGCGACCTCCACCGTTCCTCCAAGGGGCATTTTAACCATCTTGTTAAGCTACTGCTACCTCCACCACTCTTCCAAGAGGCATGTAAACCGTGTTGTTAATCTACTGCGACCTGCACATCTCTTCCAAGGGGCATTTAAACTGTCTTGTTAAGCTACTGCGACCTCCACCGCTCTTCCAAGGGGCATTTAAACCATCTTGTTAAGCTACTGCGACCTCCACCGCTCTTCCAAGGGGCATGTAAACCGTGTTGTTAAGCTACTGCGACTTGCACGTCTCTTCCAAAGGGCATTTAATCCATCTTGTTAATCTACTGCGACCTCCACCGATTTTCCAAGGGGCATTTAAACCGTCTTGTTAAGCTACTGCGACCTGCACGTCTCTTCCAAGGGGCATTTAAACCGTCTTTTTTAGCTGCTGCGACCTGCACGTCTCTTCCAACGGGCATTTAAACCATCTAGTTAAGCTACTGCGACTTGCAAGTCTCTTCCAAGGGGCATTTAAACCGTCTTGTTAAGCTACTGCGACCTCCACCACTTTTCCAAGGGGCATTTAAACCGTCTTGTTAAGCTACTGCGACCTGTACTTCTCTTCCATGGGGCATTTAAACCATTTTGTTAAGCTACTGCGACCTGCACGTCTCTTCCAAGGGGCATTTAAATCGTCTTTTTAAGCTACTGCGACTTGCACGTCTCTTCCAAGGGGCATTTAAACCGTCTTGTTAAGCTACTGTAACCTCCACCACTTTTCAAAGGGGCATTTAAACCGTCTTGTTAAGCTACTGCGAAGTGCACGTCTCTTCCAAGGGGAATTTAAAACGTCTTGTTAAGCTGCTGCGACCTGCATGTCTCTTCCAAGGGGCAATTAAACTGTCTTGTTAAGCTACTGCGACCTCCACCGCTCTTCCAAGGGGCATTTAAACCATCTTGTTAAGCTTCTGCGACCTGCACGTCTCTTCCAAGGGGCATTTAAACCATCTTTTTAAGCTTCTGCGTCCTCCACCGCTCTTCCAAGGGGCATGTAAACGGTGTTGTTAATCTACTGCGACCTGCACATCTCTTCCAAGGGGCATTTAAACTGTCTTGTTAAGCTACTGCGACCTCCACCGCTCTTCCAAGGGGCATTTAAACCATCTTGTTAAGCTACTGTGACCTCCACCGCTCTTCCAAGGGGCATGTAAACCGTGTTGTTAAGCTACTGCGACTTGCACGTCTCTTCCAAGGGGCATTTAATCCATCTTGTTAATCTACTGCGACCTCCACCGATTTTCCAAGGGGCATTTAAACCGTCTTGTTAAGCTACTGCGACTTGCACGTCTCTTCCAAGGGGCATTTAAACCGTCTTTTTTAGCCGCTGCGACCTGCACGTCTCTTCCAACGGGCATTTAAACCATCTAGTTAAGCTACTGCGACTTGCACGTCTCTTCCAAGGGGCATTTAAACCGTCTTGTTAAGCTACTGCGACCTCCACCACTTTTCCAAGGGGCATTTAAACCATCTTGTTAAGCTACTGCGACCTGTACTTCTCTTCCATGGGGCATTTAAACCATTTTGTTAAGCTACTGCGACCTGCACGTCTCTTCCAAGGGGCATTTAAATCGTCTTTTTAAGCTACTGCGACTTCCACGTCTCTTCCAAGGGGCATTTAAACCGTCTTGTTAAGCTACTGTTACCTCCACCACTTTTCAAAGGGGCATTTAAACCGTCCTGTTAAGCTACTGCGACCTGCACGTCTCTTCCAAGGGGAATTTAAACCGTCTTGTTAAGCTGCTGCGACCTGCATGTCTCTTCCAAGGGGCAATTAAACTGTCTTGTTAAGCTACTGCGACCTCCACCGCTCTTCCAAGGGGCATTTAAACCATCTTGTTAAGCTTCTGCGACCTGCACGTCTCTTCCAAGGGGCATTTAAACCGTCTTTTTAAGCTACTGCGACCTCCACCGCTCTTCCAAGGGGCATGTAAACCGTGTTGTTAATCTACTGCGACCTGCACATCTCTTCCAAGGGGCATTTAAACTGTCTTGTTAAGCGACTGCGACCTCCACCGCTCTTCCAAGGGGCATTTAAACCATCTTGTTAAGCTACTGCGACCTCCACCGCTCTTCCAAGGGGCATGTAAACCATGTTGTTAAGCTACTGCGACTTGCACGTCTCTTCCAAGGGACATTTAAACCGTCTTGTTAAGCTGATGCGACCTGCACGTCTCTACCAAGGGGCATTTAATCAGTCTTGATAAGCTACTACTACCTCCACCGCTCTTCCAAGGGGCATTTAAACCGTCTTGTTAAGCTACTGCGACCTGCACGTCTCTTCCAAGGGGCATTTAAACTGACTTGTTAAGCTACTGTGACCTGCACGTCTCTTGCAAGGGGCATTTAAAACATATTGTTAAGCTACTGCGACCTGCACGTCTCTTCCAAGGGGCATCTAAATCGTCTTGTTAAGCTACTGCGACCTGCCCGTCTCTTCCAAGGCGCATTTAAACCGTCTTTTTAAGCTACTGCGACCTGCACGTCTCTTCCAAGGGGCATTTAAACTGTCTTGGTAAGCTACTGCGACCTCCACTGCACTTACAAGGGGCATTTAAACCGTCTTGTTAAGCTACTGCGAGCTCCACCACTCTTCCAAGGGGCATTTAAACCGTCTTGTTAAGCTACTGCGACTTGCACGTCACTTCCCAGGGGCATTTAATCCATCTTGTTAATCTACTGCGACCTCCACCGCTTTTCCAAGGGGCACTTAAACCGTCTTGTTAAGCTACTGCGACCTGCACATCTCTTCCAAGGGGCATTTAAACCATCTTGTTAAGCTACTGCGACCTGCACGTTTCTTCCAAGGGGCATTTTAACTGTCTTGTTAAGCTACTGCGATCTCCACCGCTTTTCCAAGGGGCATTTAAACCGTCTTGTTAAGCTGCTGCGACCTGCATGTCTCTTCCAAGGGGTAATTAAACTGTCTTGTTAAGCTACTGTGACCTCCACCGCTCTTCCAAGGGGCATTTAAACCGTCTTTTTAAGCTACTGCAACCTCCACCGCTCTTCCAAGGGGCATTTAAACCATCTTGTTAAGCTACTGCGACCTCCACCGCTCTTCCAAGGGGCATGTAAACCGTGTTGTTAATCTACTGCGACCTACACATCTCTTCCAAGGGGCATTTAAACTGTCTTATTAAGCTACTGCGACCTCCACCGCTCTTCCAAGGGGCATTTAAACCATCTTGTTAAGCTACTGCGACCTCCACCGCTCTTCCAAGGGGCATGTAAACCATGTTGTTAAGCTACTGCGACTTGCATGTCTCTTCCAAGGGGCATTTAATCCATCTTGTTAATCTACTGCGACCTCCACCGATTTTCCAAGGGGCATTTAAACCGTCTTGTTAAGCTACTGCGACTTGCACGTCTCTTCCAAGGGGCATTTAAACCGTCTTGTTAAGCTGATGCGACCTGCACGTCTCTACCAAGGGGCTTTTAATCAGTCTTTATAAGCTACTACGACCTCCACCGCTCTTCCAAGGGGCATTTAAACCATCTTGTTAAGCTACTGCGACCTGCACGTCTCTTCCAAGGGGCATTTAAACCGTCTTGTTAAGCTACTGTGACCCGCACGTCCCTTGCAAGGGGTATTTAAACCGTTTTGTTAAGCTACTGCGACCTGCACGTCTCTTCCAAGGGGCATTTAAATCGTATTGTTAAACTACTGCGACCTGCATGTCTCTTCCAAGGCTCATTTAAACCGTCTTGTTAAGCTACTGTGACCTGCACCTCTCTTCCAGGGCTCATTTAAACCGTCTTTTTAAGCTACTGCGACTTGCACGTCTCTTCCAAGGTGCATTTAAACCGTCTTGTTAAGCTACTGCGACCTGCATGTCTCTTCCAGGGGGCATTTAAACCGTCTTGTTAAGCTACTGCGACCTCCACCTCTCTTCCAAGGGGCATTTCAACCGTCTTGTTAAGCTGCTGCGACTTACAAGTCTCTTCCAAGGGGCATTTAAACCGTCTTGTTAAGCTACTGCGACCTCCACCTCTCTTCCAAGGGGCATTTCAACCGTCTTGTTAAGCTGCTGCGACCTGCACGTCTCTTCCAAGGAGCATTTAAACCGTCTTGTTAAGCTACTGCGATTTGCACATCTCTTCCAAGGGGTATTTAATCCATCTTGTTAAGCTACTGCGACCTGCACATCTCTTCCAAGGGGCATTTAAACTGTCTTGTTAAGCTACTGCGACATCGACCGCTCTTCCAAGGGGCAATTAAACCGTCTTGTTAAGCTACTGCGACCTGCATGTCTCTTCCAAGGGACATTTAAACCATCTTGTTAAGCTGATGCGACCTGCACGTCTCTACCAAGGGGCATTTAATCAGTCTTGATAAGCTATTACGACCTCCATCGCTCTTCCAAAGGGCATTTAAACCGTCTTATTAAGCTACTGCGACCTGCACGTCTCTTCCAAGGGGCATTTAAACCGTCTTGTTAAGCTACTGCGACCTGCACGTTTCTTCCAAGGGGCATTTAAACCGTCTTGTTAAGCTACTGTGACCTGCACGTCTCTTGCAAGGGGTATTTAAACCATTTTGTTAAGCTACTGGGACCTGCACGTCTTTTCCAAGGTGCATTTCAACCATCTTATTAAGCTACTGTGACCTGCACGTCTCTTCCAAGGGGCAATTAAATCGTCTTGTTAAGCTACTGCGACCCCGCCGCTCTTCCAAGGGGCATTTAAACCGTCTTGTTTAGCTATTGCGACCTGCACGTCTCTACCAAGGGGCATTTAAACCGTCTTGTTAATCTACTGTGACATGCATGTCTCTTCCAAGGGGCATTTAAACCATCTTGTTAAGCTACTGCGACCTGCACGTCTCTTCCAAAGGGCATTTAAACCGTCTTGTTAAGCTACTGCGACCTCCACCGCTCTTCCAAAGGTCATTTTAACGGTCTTGTTAAACTACTGTGACCTGTTCGTCTCTACCAAGGGGCATTTACACCGTCTTGGTAAGCTACTGCGACCTGCAAGCCTATTTCAAGGGGCATTTAAACCCTTTTGTTAAGCTACTGCGACCTGCATGTCTCTGCCAAGGGGCATTTAAACCGTCTTGTTAAGCTACTGCGACCTGTACGTCTCTACCAAGGGGCATTTAAAACGTCTTATTATGCTACAGCGACCTGCACGTCTCTTCCAAGGGGCATTTAAACCGTCTTGTTAAGCTACTGCGACCTGCATGTCTCTTCCAAGGGACATTTAAACTGTCTTATTAAGCTACTGCCACCTGCACGTTTCTTCCAAGGGGCATTTAAACTGTCTTGTTCAGCTACTGTGACTTGCACGTCTCTTCCAATGGGCATTTAAACCTTCTATTTTAGCTACTGTAACCTCCACCACTTTTCCAAGGGGCATTTAAATCGTCTTGTTAAGCTACTGCGACCTGCATGTCTCTTCCAAGGGGCATTTAATCCATCTTGTTAAGCTACTGGGACCTGCACGTCTCTTCCAAGGGGCATTTAAACCGTCTTGTTAAGCTACTGCGACCTCCACCTCTCTTCCAAGGGGCATTTCAACCGTCTTGTTAAGCTGCTGCGACCTGCACGTCTCTTCCAAGGGGCATTTAAACCGTCTTGTTAAGCTACTGTGACCCGCACGTCCCTTGCAAGGGGTATTTAAACCGTTTTGTTAAGCTACTGCGACCTGCACGTCTCTTCCAAGGGGCATTTAAATCGTATTGTTAAACTACTGCGACCTGCATGTCTCTTCCAAGGCTCATTTAAACCGTCTTGTTAAGCTACTGTGACCTGCACCTCTCTTCCAGGGCTCATTTAAACCGTCTTTTTAAGCTACTGCGACTTGCACGTCTCTTCCAAGGTGCATTTAAACCGTCTTGTTAAGCTACTGCGACCTGCATGTCTCTTCCAGGGGGCATTTAAACCGTCTTGTTAAGCTACTGCGACCTCCACCTCTCTTCCAAGGGGCATTTCAACCGTCTTGTTAAGCTGCTGCGACTTACAAGTCTCTTCCAAGGGGCATTTAAACCGTCTTGTTAAGCTACTGCGACCTCCACCTCTCTTCCAAGGGGCATTTCAACCGTCTTGTTAAGCTGCTGCGACCTGCACGTCTCTTCCAAGGAGCATTTAAACCGTCTTGTTAAGCTACTGCGATTTGCACATCTCTTCCAAGGGGTATTTAATCCATCTTGTTAAGCTACTGCGACCTGCACATCTCTTCCAAGGGGCATTTAAACTGTCTTGTTAAGCTACTGCGACATCGACCGCTCTTCCAAGGGGCAATTAAACCGTCTTGTTAAGCTACTGCGACCTGCATGTCTCTTCCAAGGGACATTTAAACCATCTTGTTAAGCTGATGCGACCTGCACGTCTCTACCAAGGGGCATTTAATCAGTCTTGATAAGCTATTACGACCTCCATCGCTCTTCCAAAGGGCATTTAAACCGTCTTATTAAGCTACTGCGACCTGCACGTCTCTTCCAAGGGGCATTTAAACCGTCTTGTTAAGCTACTGCGACCTGCACGTTTCTTCCAAGGGGCATTTAAACCGTCTTGTTAAGCTACTGTGACCTGCACGTCTCTTGCAAGGGGTATTTAAACCATTTTGTTAAGCTACTGGGACCTGCACGTCTTTTCCAAGGTGCATTTCAACCATCTTATTAAGCTACTGTGACCTGCACGTCTCTTCCAAGGGGCAATTAAATCGTCTTGTTAAGCTACTGCGACCCCGCCGCTCTTCCAAGGGGCATTTAAACCGTCTTGTTTAGCTATTGCGACCTGCACGTCTCTACCAAGGGGCATTTAAACCGTCTTGTTAATCTACTGTGACATGCATGTCTCTTCCAAGGGGCATTTAAACCATCTTGTTAAGCTACTGCGACCTGCACGTCTCTTCCAAAGGGCATTTAAACCGTCTTGTTAAGCTACTGCGACCTCCACCGCTCTTCCAAAGGTCATTTTAACGGTCTTGTTAAACTACTGTGACCTGTTCGTCTCTACCAAGGGGCATTTACACCGTCTTGGTAAGCTACTGCGACCTGCAAGCCTATTTCAAGGGGCATTTAAACCCTTTTGTTAAGCTACTGCGACCTGCATGTCTCTGCCAAGGGGCATTTAAACCGTCTTGTTAAGCTACTGCGACCTGTACGTCTCTACCAAGGGGCATTTAAAACGTCTTATTATGCTACAGCGACCTGCACGTCTCTTCCAAGGGGCATTTAAACCGTCTTGTTAAGCTACTGCGACCTGCATGTCTCTTCCAAGGGACATTTAAACTGTCTTATTAAGCTACTGCCACCTGCACGTTTCTTCCAAGGGGCATTTAAACTGTCTTGTTCAGCTACTGTGACTTGCACGTCTCTTCCAATGGGCATTTAAACCTTCTATTTTAGCTACTGTAACCTCCACCACTTTTCCAAGGGGCATTTAAATCGTCTTGTTAAGCTACTGCGACCTGCATGTCTCTTCCAAGGGGCATTTAATCCATCTTGTTAAGCTACTGGGACCTGCACGTCTCTTCCAAGGGGCATTTAAACCGTCTTGTTAAGCTACTGCGACCTCCACCTCTCTTCCAAGGGGCATTTCAACCGTCTTGTTAAGCTGCTGCGACCTGCACGTCTCTTCCAAGGAGCATTTAAACCGTCTTGTTAAGCTACTGCGATTTGCACATCTCTTCCAAGGGGTACTTAATCCATCTTGTTAAGCTACTGCGACCTGCACATCTCTTGCAAGGGGCATTTAAACTGTCTTGTTAAGCTACTGCGACATCGACCGCTCTTCCAAGGGGCAATTAAACCGTCTTGTTAAGCTACTGCGACCTGCATGTCTCTTTCAAGGGACATTTAAACCATCTTGTTAAGCTGATGCGACCTGCACGTCTCTACCAAGGGGCATTTAATCAGTCTTGATAAGCTATTACGACCTCCAGCGCTATTCCAAAGGGCATTTAAACCGTCTTATTAAGCTACTGAGACCTGCACGTCTCTTCCAAGGGGCATTTAAACCGTCTTGTTAAGCTACTGCGACCTGCACGTTTCTTCCAAGAGGCATTTAAACCGTCTTGTTAAGCTACTGTGACCTGCACGTCTCTTGCAAGGGGTATTTAAACCATTTTGTTAAGCTACTGGGACCTGCACGTCTCTTCCAAGGTGCATTTAAACCATCTTATTAAGCTACTGTGACCTGCACGTCTCTTCCAAGGGGCAATTAAATCATCTTGTTAAGCTACTGCGACCCCGCCGCTCTTTCAAGGGGCATTTAAACTGTCTTGTTTAGCTATTGCGACCTGCACGTCTCTACCAAGGGGCATTTAAACCGTCTTGTTAATCTACTGTGACATGCACGTCTCTTCCAAGGGGCATTTAAACCATCTTGTTAAGCTACTGCGACCTGCACGTCTCTTCCAAAGGGCATTTAAACCGTCTTGTTAAGCTACTGCGACCTCCACCGCTCTTCCAAAGGTGATTTTAACTGTCTTGTTAAACTACTGTGACCTGTACGTCTCTACCAAGGGGCATTTACACCGTCTTGGTAAGCTACTGCGACCTGCAAGCCTAATTCAAGGGGCATTTAAACCCTTTTGTTAAGCTACTGCGACCTGCATGTCTCTGCCAAGGGGCATTTAAACCGTCTTGTTAAGCTACTGCGACCTGTATTTCTCTACCAAGGGGCATTAAAACGTCTTATTAACCTACAGCGACCTGCACGTCTGTTCCAAGGGGCATTTAAACCATCTTGTTAAGCTACTGCGACCTGCACGTCTCTTCCAAAGGGCATTTAAACCGTCTTGTTAAGCTACTGCGACCTCCACCGCTCTTCCAAAGGTCATTTTAACGGTCTTGTTAAACTACTGTGACCTGTTCGTCTCTACCAAGGGGCATTTACACCGTCTTGGTAAGCTACTGCGACCTGCAAGCCTATTTCAAGGGGCATTTAAACCCTTTTGTTAAGCTACTGCGACCTGCATGTCTCTGCCAAGGGGCATTTAAACCGTCTTGTTAAGCTACTGCGACCTGTACGTCTCTACCAAGGGGCATTTAAAACGTCTTATTATGCTACAGCGACCTGCACGTCTCTTCCAAGGGGCATTTAAACCGTCTTGTTAAGCTACTGCGACCTGCATGTCTCTTCCAAGGGACATTTAAACTGTCTTATTAAGCTACTGCCACCTGCACGTTTCTTCCAAGGGGCATTTAAACTGTCTTGTTCAGCTACTGTGACTTGCACGTCTCTTCCAATGGGCATTTAAACCTTCTATTTTAGCTACTGTAACCTCAACCACTTTTCCAAGGGGCATTTAAATCGTCTTGTTAAGCTACTGCGACCTGCATGTCTCTTCCAAGGGGCATTTAATCCATCTTGTTAAGCTACTGGGACCTGCACGTCTCTTCCAAGGGGCATTTAAACCGTCTTGTTAAGCTACTGCGACCTCCACCTCTCTTCCAAGGGGCATTTCAACCGTCTTCTTAAGCTGCTGCGACCTGCACGTCTCTTCCAAGGAGCATTTAAACCGTCTTGTTAAGCTACTGCGATTTGCACATCTCTTCCAAGGGGTACTTAATCCATCTTGTTAAGCTACTGCGACCTGCACATCTCTTGCAAGGGGCATTTAAACTGTCTTGTTAAGCTACTGCGACATCGACCGCTCTTCCAAGGGGCAATTAAACCGTCTTGTTAAGCTACTGCGACCTGCATGTCTCTTTCAAGGGACATTTAAACCATCTTGTTAAGCTGATGCGACCTGCACGTCTCTACCAAGGGGCATTTAATCAGTCTTGATAAGCTATTACGACCTCCAGCGCTATTCCAAAGGGCATTTAAACCGTCTTATTAAGCTACTGAGACCTGCACGTCTCTTCCAAGGGGCATTTAAACCGTCTTGTTAAGCTAATGCGACCTGCACGTTTCTTCCAAGAGGCATTTAAACCGTCTTGTTAAGCTACTGTGACCTGCACGTCTCTTGCAAGGGGTATTTAAACCATTTTGTTAAGCTACTGGGACCTGCACGTCTCTTCCAAGGTGCATTTAAACCATCTTATTAAGCTACTGTGACCTGCACGTCTCTTCCAAGGGGCAATTAAATCATCTTGTTAAGCTACTGCGACCCCGCCGCTCTTCCAAGGGGCATTTAAACTGTCTTGTTTAGCTATTGCGACCTGCACGTCTCTACCAAGGGGCATTTAAACCGTCTTGTTAATCTACTGTGACATGCACGTCTCTTCCAAGGGGCATTTAAACCATCTTGTTAAGCTACTGCGACCTGCACGTCTCTTCCAAAGGGCATTTAAACCGTCTTGTTAAGCTACTGCGACCTCCACCGATCTTCCAAAGGTGATTTTAACTGTCTTGTTAAACTACTGTGACCTGTACGTCTCTACCAAGGGGCATTTACACCGTCTTGGTAAGCTACTGCGACCTGCAAGCCTATTTCAAGGGGCATTTAAACCCTTTTGTTAAGCTACTGCGACCTGCATGTCTCTGCCAAGGGGCATTTAAACCGTCTTGTTAAGCTACTGCGACCTGTACGTCTCTACCAAGGGGCATTAAAACGTCTTATTAACCTACAGCGACCTGCACGTCTCTTCCAAGGGGCATTTAAACCGTCTTGTTAAGCTACTGCGACCTGCATGTCTCTTCCAAGGGACATTTAAACTGTCTTATTAAGCTACTGCCACCTGCACATCTCTTCCAAGGGGCATTTAAACTGTCTTGTTCAGCTACTGTGACTTGCACGTCTCTTACAATGGGCATTTAAACCTTCTTGTTTAGCTACTGTAACCTCCACCACTTTTCCAAGGGGCATTTAAATCGTCTTGTTAAGCTACTGCGACCTGCATGTCTCTTCCAAGGGGCATTTAATCCATCTTGTTAAGCTACTGGGACCTGCACGTCTCTTCCAAGGGGCATTTAAACCATCTTGTTAAGCTGCTGCGACCTGCATGTCTCTTCCAAGAGGCTTTTAAACCGTCTTGTTAAACTTCTGCGACCTCCACCGCTCTTCCAAGGGGCATTTAAACCGTCTTGTTAAGCTACTGCGACCTGCACTTCTCAACCAAAGGTCATTTAAACCGTCTTGTTACGCTACTGCAACCTGCACGTCTCTTCCAAGAGGCATTTAAACCGTCTTGGTAAGATATTGCGACCTGCAAGCCTATTCCAAGGGGCATTTAAACCATCTTGTTAAGCTACTGCGACTTGCACGTCTCTTCCAAGGGGCATTTAAACCGTCTTGTTAAGCTACTGCGACCTCCATCTCTCTTCCAAGGGGCATTTCAACCGTCTTGTTAAGCTGCTGCGACCTGCACGTCTCTTCCAAGGGGCATTTAAACCGTCTTGTTAAGCTACTGCGATTTGCACATCTTTTCCAAGGGGTATTTAATCCATCTTGTTAAGCTACTGCGACCTGCACATCTCTTCCAAGGGGCATTTAAACTGTCTTGTTAAGCTACTGCGACATCCACCGCTCTTCCAAGGGGCAATTAAACCGTCTTGTTAAGCTACTGCGACCTGCACGTCTCTTCCAAGGGACATTTAAACCATCTTGTTAAGCTGATGCGACCTACACATCTCTACCAAGGGGCATTTAATCAGTCTTGATAAGCGATTACGACCTCCAGCGCTCTTCCAAAGGGCATTTAAACCGTCTTGTTAAGCTACTGCGACCTGCACGTCTCTTCCAAGGGGCATTTAAACCGTCTTGTTAAGCTACTGCGACCTGCACGTTTCTTCCAAGTGGCATTTAAAACGTCTTGTTAAGCTACTGTGACCTGCACGTCTCTTGCAAGGGGTATTTAAACCATTTTGTTAAGCTACTGGGACCTGCACGTCTCTACCAAGGGGCATTTAAACCATCTTGTTAATCTACTGTGACATGCACGTCTCTTCCAAGGGGCATTTAAACCATCTTGTTAAGCTTCTGTAACCTCCACCGCTCTTCCAAAGGTCATTTTAACCGTCTTGTTAAGCTACTGTGACCTGTACGTCTCTACCAAGGGGCATTTAAACTGTCTTGGTAAGCTACTGCGACCTGCAAGCCTATTTCAAGGGGCATTTAAAACCTTTTGTTAAGCTACTGCGACCTGCGTGTCTCTTCCAAGGGGCATTTAAACCGTCTTATTAAGCTACAACGACCTGTACGTCTCTTCCAAGGGGCATTTAAACCATCTTGTTAAGCTACTGCGACCTGCATGTCTCTTCCAAGGGGCATTTAAACTGTCTTGTTAAGCTACTGGGACCTGCACGTCTCTTCCAATGGGCATTTAAACCTTCTTGTTTAGCTACTGTAACCTCCACCACTTTTCCAAGGGGCATTTAAATCGTCTTGTTAAGCTACTGCGACCTGCATGTCTCTTCCAAGGGGCATTTAAACCATCTTGTTAAGCTACTGGGACCTGCACGTCTCTTCCAAGGGGCATTTAAACCATCTTGTTAAGCTGCTGCGACCTGCATGTCTCTTCCAAGAGGCATTTAAACCGTCTTGGTAAGCTATTGCGACCTGCAAGCCTATTCCAAGGGGCATTTAAACCATCTTGTTAAGCTACTGCGACCTGCACGTCTCTTCGAAGGGGCATTTAAACCGTCTTAATAAGCTACTATGACCTGCACGTCTCTTCCAACTGACATTTAAACCGTCTTATTAAGCTAATGCGACCTGCACGTCTCTTCCAAGGGGCATTTAAACCATCTTTTTAAGCTACTGCGACTTGCACGTCTCTTCCAAGGGGCATTTAAACAGTCTTGTTAAGCTACTGTAACCTCCACCACTTTTCCAAGGTGCATTTAAACCGATTGTTAAGCTACTGCGACCTGCACGTCTCTTCCAAGGGGCATTTAAACCGTCTTGTTAAGCTACTGCGACTTGCACGTCTCTTCCAAGGGGCATTTAAACAGTCTTGTTAAGCTACTGTAACCTCCACCACTTTTCCAAAGGGCATTTAAAACGTCTTGTTAAGCTACTGCGACATGCATGTCTCTACCAAGGGGCATTTAAACCATCTTTTTAAGCTACTGCGACCTGCACGTCTCTTCCAAGGGGCATTTAAACAGTCTTGTTAAGCTGCTGCGACCTGCATGTCTCTTCCAAGGGGCAATTAAACTGTCATGTTAAGCTACTGCGACCTCCACCCCTTTTCCAAGGGGCATTTAAACGATCTTGTTAAGCTACTGCGACCTGCACGTCTCTTCCAAGGGGCATTTAAATCGTCTTGGTAAGCTACTGTGACCTGCATGTCTCTTCCAAGAGGAATTTAAACCGTCTTGTTAAACTTCTGCGACCTCCACCGCTCTTCCAAGGGGCATTTAAACCGTCTTGTTAAGCTACTACGACCTGCACTTCTCTACCAAAGGTCATTTAAACCGTCTTGTTACGCTACTGCAACCTGCACGTCTCTTCCAAGGGGCATTTAAACCATCTTGTTAAGCTAATGCGACCTGCACGTCTCTTCGAAGGGGCATTTAAACCGTCTTAATAAGCTACTACGACCTGCACGTCTCTTCCAACTGACATTTAAACCGTCTTATTAAGCTACTGTGATCTGCACATCTCTTCCAAGGGGGATTTAAACAGCCTTGTTAAGCTACTGCAACCTGCACGTCTATTCCAAGGGGCATTTAAACCGTCTTTTTAAGCTCCTGCGACCTGCACGTCTTTTCCAAGGGGCATTTAAACCGTCTTATTAAGCTACTGCATCCTGCACGTCTCTTCCAACTGACATTTAAACCGTCTTATTAAGCTACTGCGACCTGCACGTCTCTTCCAAGGGGCATTTAAACCGTCTTGTTAAGCTACTGTAACCTCCACCACTTTTCCAAGGGGCATTTAAACCGTCTTATTAAGCTACTGCACCCTGCACGTCTCTTCCAACTGACATTTAAACCGTCGTGTTAAGCTACTTCGACCTGCAAGTCTCAACCATAGGGCATTTAAACCATTTTGTTAAGCTACTGCGACCTGCATGTCTCTTCCAAGGGGCATTTAAACAGTCTTGTTAAGCTATTGCGACCTGCACGTCTCTTCCAAGGGGCATTTAAACAGTCTTGTTAAGCTGCTGCGACCTGCATGTCACTTCCAAGGGGCAATTAAACTGTCATGTTAAGCTACTGCGAACTCCACCCCTTTTCCAAGGGGCATTTATACGATCTTGTTAAGCTACTGCGACCTGCACGGTTCTTCCAAGGGGCATTTAAATCGTCTTGGTAAGCTACTGCGACCTGCCAGACTCTACCAAGGGGCATTTCAACCGTCTTGTTAAGCTACTGCTACCTTCATGTCTCTTCCAAGGGGCATTTAAACTGTCTTGTTAAGCTACTGCGACCTCCACCACTCTTCCAATGGGCATGTAAACCGTCTTGTTAAGCTACTACGACTTGCACGTCTCTTCCAAGGGGCATTTAATCCTTCTTGTTAATCTACTGCGACCTCCACCGATTTTCCAAGGGGCATTTAAACCGTCTTGTTAAGCTGCTGTGACCTGCACGTCTCTACCAAGGGGCATTTAATCAGTCTTGATAAGCTACTACGACCTCCACCGCTCTTCCAAGGGGCATTTAAACCGTATTGTTAAGATACTGCGACCTGCACGTTTCTTCCAAGGGGCATTTAAACCGTCTTGTTAAGCTACTGCGACCTGCACGTTTCTTCCAAGGGGCATTTAAACCGTCTTGTTAAGCTACTGTGACCTGCACGTCTCTTGCAAGGGGTATTTAAACCGTTTTGTTAAGCTACTGCGACCTGCTCATCTCCTCCAATGGGCAGTTAAACCATCTTGTTAAGCTACTGCGACCTCCACCTCTTTTCATAGTGGCTTTTAAACCATCTTTTTAAGCTACTGGGACCTGCACGTCTCTTCCAAGGCGCATTTAAACCGTCTTATTAAGCTACTGTGACCTGCACGTCTCTTCCAAGGGGCAATTAAATCGTCTTGTTAAGCTACTGCGACCTGCACGTCTCTACCAAGGGGCATTTAAACCGTCTTGTTAGGCTGCTGCGACCTGCACGACTCTTCCAAGGGGCATTTAATCCGTTTTGTTAAGCTACTACGACCTCCACCGCTCTTCCAAAGGGCATTTAAACCGTCTTGTTAAATTACTGCGACCTGTACGTCTCTTCCAAGGGGCATTTAAACCGTCTTGTTAAGCTACTGCGACCTCCACCGCTTTCCATAGGGGCATTTAAACCATCTTGTTAAGCTACTGTGACCTGCACGTCTCTCCCAAGGCGCATTTAAACCATCTTATTAAGCTACTGTGACCTGCACGTCTCTTCCAAGGGGCAATTAAATCGTCTTGTTAAGCTACTGAAACCTCCGCCGCTCTTCCAAGGGGCATTTAAACAGTCTTGTTTAGCTACTGCGACCTGCACGTCTCTTCCAAAGGGCATTTAAACAGTCTTGTTAAGCTACTGCGACCTGTACGTCTCTACCAAGGGGCATTTAAACCGTCTTGGTAAGCTACTGCGACCTGCACGTCTCTTCCAAGGGGTATTTAAACAGTCTTGTTAAGCTGCTGCGACCTGCATGTCTCTTCCAAGGGGCATTTAAACCGTCTTATTAAGCTACTGCGACCTGCACGTCTCTTCCAAGGGGCATTTAAACCGTCTTGTTTAGCTGCTGTGACCTGCACGTCTCTTCCAAGGGACATTTAAACTGTCTTATTAAGCTACTGCGACCTGCACGTCTCTTCCAAGGGGCATTTAAATCTTCTTGTTAAGCTACTGCGACCAGCATGTCTCTTCCAAGGGGTCATTTAAACCATCTTGTTAAGCTACTGGGACCTGCACGTCTCTTCCAAGGGGCATTTAAACCGTCTTGTTACGCTACTGCAACCTGCACGTCTCTTCCAAGGGGCATTTAAACCATCTTGTTAAGCTAATGCGACCTGCACGTCTCTTCGAAGGGGCATTTAAACCGTCTTAATAAGCTACTACGACCTGCACGTCTCTTCCAACTGACATATAAACCGTCTTATTAAGCTACTGCGATCTGTACATCTCTTCCAAGGGGGATTTAAACAGCCTTGTTAAGCTACTGCAACCTGCACGTCTATTCCAAGGGGCATTTAAACCGTCTTTTTAAGCTCCTGCGACCTGCACGTCTCTTCCAAGGGGCATTTAAACCGTCTTATTAAGCTACTGCATCCTGCACGTCTCTTCCAACTGACATTTAAACCGTCTTATTAAGCTACTGCGACCTGCACGTCTCTTCCAAGGGGCATTTAAACCGTCTTGTTAAGCTACTGTAACCTCCACCACTTTTCCAAGGGGCATTTAAACCGTCTTATTAAGCTACTGCACCCTGCACGTCTCTTCCAACTGAGATTTAAACCGTCGTGTTAAGCTACTTCGACCTGCACGTCTCTTCCATGGGGCATTTAAACCGTTTTGTTAAGCTACTGTGACCTGCATGTCTCTTCCAAGGGGCATTTAAACAGTCTTGTTAAGCTACTGCGACCTGCACGTCTCTTCCAAGGGGCATTTAAACAGTCTTGTTAAGCTGCTGCGACCTGCATGTCTCTTCCAAGGGGCAATTAAACTGTCATGTTAAGCTACTGCGAACTCCACCCCTCTTCCAAGGGGCATTTATACGATCTTGTTAAGCTACTGCGACCTGCACGGTTCTTCCAAGGGGCATTTAAATCGTCTTGGTAAGCTACTGCGACCTGCCAGACTCTACCAAGGGGCATTTCAACCGTCTTGTTAAGCTACTGCGACCTTCATGTCTCTTCCAAGGGGCATTTAAACTGTCTTGTTAAGCTACTGCGACCTCCACCACTCTTCCAATGGGCATGTAAACCGTCTTGTTAAGCTACTACGACTTGCACGTCTCTTCCAAGGGGCATTTAATCCATCTTGTTAATCTACTGCGACCTCCACCGATTTTCCAAGGGGCATTTAAACCGTCTTGTTAAGCTGCTGCGACCTGCACGTCTCTACCAAGGGGCATTTAAGAAGTCTTGATAAGCTACTACGACCTCCACCGCTCTTCCAAGGGGTATTTAAACCGTTTTGTTAAGCTACTGCGACCTGCTCATCTCCTCCAAGGGGCAGTTAAACCATCTTGTTAAACTACTGCGACCTCCACCGCTTTTCATAGTGGCTTTTAAACCATCTTGTTAAGCTACTGGGACCTGCACGTCTCTTCCAAGGCGCATTTAAACCGTCTTATTAAGCTACTGTGACCTGCACGTCTCTTCCAAGGGGCAATTAAATCGTCTTGTTAAGCTACTGCGACCTGCACGTCTCTACCAAGGGGCATTTAAACCGTCTTGTTAGGCTGCTGCGACCTGCACGACTCTTCCAAGGGGCATTTAATCCGTTTTGTTAAGCTACTACGACCTCCACCGCTCTTCCAAAGGGCATTTAAACCGTCTTGTTAAGTTACTGCGACCTGTACGTCTCTTCCAAGGGGCATTTAAACCGTCTTGTTAAGCTACTGCGACCTCCACCGCTTTTCATAGGGGCATTTAAACCATCTTGTTAAGCTACTGTGACCTGCACGTCTCTTCCAAGGCACATTTAAACCATCTTATTAAGCTACTGTGACCTGCACGTCTCTTCCAAGGGGCAATTAAATCGTCTTGTTAAGCTACTGAAACCTCCGCCGCTCTTCCAAGGGGCATTTAAACAGTCTTGTTTAGCTACTGCGACCTGCACGTCTCTTCCAAAGGGCATTTAAACAGTCTTGTTAAGCTACTGCGACCTGTACGTCTCCACCAAGGGGCATTTAAACCGTCTTGGTAAGCTACTGCGACCTGCAAGCCTATTTCAAGGGGCATTTAAACCCTTTTGTTAAGCTACTGCGACCTGCACGTCTCTTCCAAGGGGTATTTAAACAGTCTTGTTAAGCTGCTGCGACCTGCATGTCTCTTCCAAGGGGCATTTAAACCGTCTTATTAAGGTACTGCGACCTGCACGTCTCTTCCAAGGGGCATTTAAACCGTCTTGTTTAGCTGCTGCGACCTGCACGTCTCTTCCAAGGGACATTTAAACTGTCTTATTAAGCTACTGCGACCTGCACGTCTCTTCCAAGGGGCATTTAAATCGTCTTGTTAAGCTACTGCGACCAGCATGTCTCTTCCAAGGGGTCATTTAAACCATCTTGTTAAGCTACTGGGACCTGCACGTCTCTTCCAAGGGGCATTTAAACCATCTTGTTAAGCTGCTGCGACCTGCATGTCTCTTCCAAGAGGCATTTAAACCATCTTGTTAAGCTACTGCGACCTGCACTTCTCTACCAAGGGTCATTTAAACCGTCTTGTTACGCTACTGCAACATGCGCGTCACTTCCAAGGGGCATTTAAACAGTCTTGGTAAGCTATTGCGACCTGCAAGCCTATTCCAAGGGGCATTTAAACCATCTTGTTAAGCTACTGCGACCTGCACGCATCTTCGAAGGGGCATTTAAACCATCTTATTAAGCTACTGTGACCTGCACGTCTCTTCCAAGGGGCAATTAAATCGTCTTGTTAAGCTACTGCGACCTCCGCCGCTCTTCCAAGGGGCATTTAAACAGTCTTGTTTAGCTACTGCGACCTGCACGTCTCTTCCAAGGGGCATTTAAACCATCTTGTTAATCTACTGTGACATGCACGTCTCTTCCAAGGGGCATTTAAACCATCTTGTTAAGCTACTGCGACCTGCACGTTTCTTCCAAAGGGCATTTAAACAGTCTTGTTAAGCTACTGCGACCTATACGTCTCAACCAAGGGGCATTTAAACCGTCTTGGTAAGCTACTGCGACCTGCAAGCCTATTTCAAGGGGCATTTAGACCCTTTTTTTAAGCTACTGCGACTTGCACGTCTCTTCCAAGGGGTATTTAAACAGTCTTGTTAAGCTACTGCGACCTGCATGTCTCTTCCAAGGGGCATTTAAACCGTCTTATAAAGCTACTGCGACCTGCACGTCTCTTCCAAGGGGCATTTAAACCGTCTTGTTAAGCTACTGCGACCTGCACTTCTCTTCCAAGGGACATTTAAACTGTCTTAATAAGCTACTGCGACCTGCACGTCTCTTCCAAGGGGCATTTAAATCGTCTTGTTAAGCTACTGCGACCTGCATGTCTCTTCCAAGGGGCATTTAAACCATCTTGTTAAGCTACTGGGACCTGCACGTCTCTTCCAAGGGGCATTTAAACCGTCTTGTTAAGCTGCTGCGACCTGCATGTCTCTTCCAAGAGGCATTTAAACCGTCTTGTTAAACTTCTGCGACCTCCACCGCTCTTCCAAGGGGCATTTAAACCGTCTTGTTAAGCTACTGCGACCTGCACTTCTCTACCAAAGGTCTTTTAAACAGTCTTGTTACGTGACTGCAATCTGCACGTCTCTTCCAAGGGGCATTTAAACCGTCTTGGTAAGCTACTGCGATCTGCACATCTCTTCCAAGGGGCATTTAAACAGTCTTTTTAAGCTGCTGCGACCTGCATGTCTCTTCCAAGGGGCAATTAAACTGTCATGTTAAGCTACTGCGACCTCCACCCCTTTTCCATGGGGCATTTAAACGATCTTGTTAAGCTACTGCGACCTGCACGTCTCTTCCAAGGGGCATTTAAATCGTCTTGGTAAGCTACTGCGACCTGCATGTCTCTTCCAAGAGGCATTTAAACCTTCTTGTTAAACTTCTGCGACCTCCACATCTCTTCCAAGGGGCATTTAAACCGTCTTGTTAAACTACTGCGACCTGCACATCTCCTCCAAGGGGCAGTTAAACCGTCTTGTTAAGCTACTGCGACATCCACCGCTTTTCATAGGGGCTTTTAAACCATCTTGTTAAGCTACTGGGACCTGCACGTCTCTTCCAAGGCGCATTTAAACCGTCTTATTAAGCTACATTGACCTGCACGTCTCTTCCAAGGGGCAATTAAATGGTCTTGTTAAGCTACTGCGACCTGCACGTCTCTACCAAGGGGCATTTAAACCGTCTTGTTAAGCTGCAGCGACCTGCACGTCTCTTCCAAGGGGCATTTAATCCGTTTTGTTAAGCTACTACGACCTCCACCGCTCTTCCAAAGGGCATTTAAACGGTCTTGTTAAGTTACTGCGACCTGTACGTCTCTTCCAAGGGGCATTTAAACCGTCTTGTTAAGCTACTGTGACCTGCACGTCTCTTGCAAGGGGTATTTAAACCATTTTGTTAAGCTACTGGGACCTGCACGTCTCTTCCAAGGCGCATTTAAAACATCTTATTAAGCTACTGTGACCTGCACGTCTCTTCCAAGGGGCAATTAAATCGTCTTGTTAAGCTACTGCGACCTGCACGTCTCTTCCAAGGGAGATTTAAACCGTCTTGTTTAGCTATTGAGACCTGCACGTCTTTACCAAGGGGCATTTAAACCGTCTTGTTAATCTACTGTGACATGCACGTCTCTTCCAAGGGGCATTTAAACCATCTTGTTAAGCTACTGCGACCTGCACGTCTCTTCCATAGGGCATTTAAACCGTCTTGTTAAGCTACTGCGACCTGTACGTCTCTACCAAGGGTCATTTAAACCGTCTTGGTAAGCTACTGCGACCTGCAAGCCTATTTCAAGGGGCATTTAAACCCTTTTGTTATGCTATTGCGACTTGCATGTCTCTGCCAAGGGGCATTTAAATCGTCTTGTTAAGCTACTGCGACCTGTACGTCTCTACCAAGAGGCATTTAAAACGTCTTATAAATCTACAGCGACCTGCACGTCTCTTTCAAGGGGCATTTAAACTGTCTTGTTAAGCTACTGCGACCTGAATGTCTCTTCCAAGGGACATTTAAACTGTCTTATTAAGCTACTGCGACCTGCACGTCTCTTCCAAGGGGCATTTAAACTGTCTTGTTCAGCGACTGTGACTTGCACGTCTCTTCCAATGGGCATTTAAACCTTCTTGTTTAGCTAATGTAACCTCCACCACTTTTCCAAGGGGCATTTAAATCGTCTTGTTAAGCTACTGTGACCTGCACGTCTCTTCCAAGGGGCATTTAAACCATCTTGTTAAGCTGCTGCGACCTGCATGTCTCTTCCAAGAGGCATTTAAATCGTCTTGTTAAACTTCTACGACCTCCACCGCTCTTCCAAGGGGCATTTAAAACCGTCTTGTTAAGCTACTGCGACCTGCACTTCTCTACCAAAGGTCATTTAAACCGTCTTGTTACACTACTGAAACCTGCACGTCTCTTCCAAGAGGCATTTAAACCGTCTTGGTAAGCTATTGCGACCTGCAAGCCTATTCAAAGGGGCATTTAAACCATCTTGTTAAGCTACTGCGACCTGCACGTCTCTTCGAAGGGGCATGTAAACCGTCTTAATAAGCTACTACGACCTGCACGCCTCTTCCAACTGACATTTGAACCGTCTTATTAAGCTACTGCGACCTGCACGTCTCTTCCAAGGGGCATTTAAACCGTCTTTTTAAGCTACTGCGACCTGCACGTCTCTTCCAAGATGCATTTAAACCGTCTTGTTAAGCTACTGCGACTTGCACGTCTCTTCCAAGGGGCATTTAAACAGTCTTGTTAAGCTACTGTAACCTCCACCACTTTTCCAAGGGGCATTTAAAACGTCTTGTTAAGCTACTGCGACCTGCACGTCTCTTCCATGGGGCATTTAAACCGTTTTGTTAAGCTACTGCGACCTGCACGTTCCTTCCAAGGGGCATTTAAACCGTCTTGTTAAGCTACTGCGACTTGCACGTCTCTTCCAAGGGGCATTTAAACAATCTTGTTAAGCTACTGTAACCTCCACCACTTTTCCAAGGGGCATTTAAAACGTCTTGTTAAGCTACTGCGACATGCATGTCTCTACCAAGGGGCATTTAAACCATCTTTTTAAGCTACTGCGACCTGCACATCTCTTCCAAGGGGCATTTAAACAGTCTTGTTAAGCTGCTGCGACCTGCATGTCTCTTCCAAGGGGCAATTAAACTGTCATGTTAAGCTACTGCGACCTCCACCCCTTTTCCATGGGGCATTTAAACGATCTTGTTCAGCTACTGCGACCTGCACGTCTCTTCCAAGGGGCATTTAAATCGTCTTGGTAAGCTACTGCGACCTGCATGTCTCTTCCAAGAGGCATTTAAACCTTCTTGTTAAACTTCTGCGACCTCCACCTCTCTTCCAAGGGGCATTTAAACCGTCTTGTTAAGCTACTGCGACCTGCACTTCTCTACCAAAGGTCATTTAAACCGTCTTGTTACGTTACTGCAACCTGCACGTCTCTTCCAAGAGGCATTTAAACCGTCTTGGTAAGCTATTGCGACCTGCAAGCCTATTCCAAGGGGCATTTAAACCATCTTGTTAAGCTACTGCGACTTGCACGTCTCTTCCAAGGGGCATTTAAACCGTCTTGTTAAGCTACTGCGACCTCCACCTCTCTTCCAAGGGGCATTTCAACCGTCTTGTTAAGCTGCTGCGACCTGCACGTCTCTTCCAAGGGGGCATTTAAACCGTCTTGTTAAGCTACTGCTATTTGCACATCTCTTCCAAGGGGTATTTAATCCATCTTGTTAAGCTACTGCGACCTGCACATCTCTTCCAAGGGGCATTTAAACTGTCTTGTTAAGCTACTGCGACATCCACCTCTCTTCCAAGGGGCAATTAAACCGTCTTGTTAAGCTACTGCGACCTGCACGTCTCTTCCAAGGGACACTTAAACCATCTTGTTAAGCTGATGCGACCTGCACATCTCTACCAAGGGGCATTTAATCAGTATTGATAAGCTATTACGACCTCCAGCGCTCTTCCAAAGGGCATTTAAACCGTCTTGTTAAGCTACTGCGACCTGCACGTCTCTTCCAAGGGGCATTTAAACCGTCTTTTTAAGCTACTGAGACCTGCACGTTTCTTCCAAGGGACATTTAAACAGTCTTGTTAAGCTACTGTGACCTGCACGTCTCTTGCAAGGCGCATTTAAACCATTTTATTAAGCTACTGTGACCTGCACGTCTCTTCCAAGGGGCATTTAAACCGTCTTATTAATCTACTGTGATATGCACGTCTCTTCCAAGGGTCATTTAAACCATCTTGTTAAGCTACTGCGACCTGCACGTCTCTTCCAAAGGCAATTAAATCGTCTTGTTAAGCTACTGCGACCCCACCGCTCTTCCAAGGGGCATTTAAACCGTCTTGTTTAGCTACTGCGACATGCACGTCTCTACCAAGGGGCATTTAAACCATCTTGTTAATCTACTGTGATATGCACGTCTCTTCCAAGGGGCATTTAAACCATCTTGTTAAGCTACTGCGACCTGCACGTCTCTTCCAAAGGCATTTAAACCGTCTTGTTAAGCTACTGCGACCTCCACCGCTCTTCCAAACGTCATTTTAACCGTCTTGTTAAGCTACTGTGACCTGTACGTCTCTACCAAGGGGCATTTAAACCGTCTTGGTAAGCTACTGCGACCTGCAAGCCTATTTCAAGGGGCATTTAAACCCTTTTGTTAAGCTACTGCGACCTGCATGTCTCTGCTAAGGGGCATTTAAACCATCTTGCTAAGCTACTGCAACCTGTACGTCTCTACCAAGGGGCATTTAAACCGTCTTATTAAGCTACAGCGACCTGCACGTCTCTTCGAAGGGGCATTTAAACCGTCTTATTAAGCTACAGCGACCTGCACGTCTCTTCCAAGGGGCATTTAAACCGTCTTGTTAAGCTACTGCGACCTGCATGTCTCTTCCAAGGGGCATTTAAACTGTCTTGTTCAGCTACTGTGACCTCCACCACTCTTCCAAGGGGCATTTAAACGGTCTTGTTAAGCTACTGCGACCTGCAAGCCTCTTCCAAGGGGCATTTAAACCATCTTGGTAAGCTACTGCGACCTGCAAGCCTATTCCAAGGGGCATTTAAACCCTCTTGTTAAGCTGCGGCGACCTGCACGTCTCTTCCAAGGGGGATTTAAGCTTCTTGTTAAGCTACTGCGACCTGCATGTCTCTACCAAGGGACATTTAAAACGTCTTTTAAGCTACTGCGACCTGCACGTCTCTTCCAAGGGATATTTAAACAGTCTTGTTAAGGTGCTGCGATCTGCATGTCTCTTCCAAGGGGCATTTAAACTGTCTTGTTAAGCTACTGCGACCTTCACCGCTCTTCCAAGGGGCATTTAAACTGTCTTGTTAAGCTACTGCGAGCTGCACGTCTCTACCAAGGGACATTTAAATCGTCTTGGTATGCTACTGCGACCTACAAGCCTCTTCCAAGGGGCATTTAAACTGTCTTGTTAAGCTACTGCGACCTGCACGTCTCTGCCAAGGGGCATTTAAATCGTCTTGGTAAGCTACTGCGACCTGCAAGCCTCTTCGAAGGGGCATTTAAACCCTCTTGTTAACCTACTGCGACCTGCAAGCCTCTTCCAAGGGGCATTTAAACCGTCTTTATAAGCTGCTGCGAACTGCATGTGTCTTCCAAGGGGCATTTAAACCGTCTTGTTAAGCTTCTGCGACCTCCACCGCTCTTCCAATGGACATTTAAACCGTCTTGTTAAGCTACTGCGACCTGCACGGCTCTTCCAAGGGGCATTTAAACCGTATTGGTAAGCTAATGCGACCTGCAAGCCTATTCCAAGGGGCATTTAAACCCTCTTGTTAAGCTACTGCGACCTGCACGTCTCTTCCTAGGGGGATTTAAACCGACTTGTTAAGCTACTGCGACCTGCACGTCTCTTCCAAGGGGTATTTAAACAGTCTTGTTAAGCTACTGCGACCTGCTAGTCTATTCAAAGGGGCATTTAAACCGTCTTGTTAAGCTTCTGCGACCTGCACGTCTCTTCCAAGGGGCATTTAAACAGTCTTGTTAAGCTTCTGCGACCTGCACGTCTCTTCCAAGGGGCATTTAAACTGTCTTTTTAAGATACTGTAACCACCACTTTTCCAAGGGGCATTTAAACTGTCTTGTTAAGCTACTGCGACCTGCACGTCTCTTCCAAGGGGCATTTAAACACTCTTGTTAACTATTGCGACCTGCACGTCTCTTCCAAGGGGGATTTAAACCGTCTTGTTAAGCTACTGCGACCTGCACGTCTCTTCCCAGGGGCATTTAAACCGTCTTGTTAAGCTTCTGCGACCTGCTCGTCTCTTCCAAGGGGCATTTAAACCGTCTTGTTAAGCTACTGCGACCTGCACGTCTCTTCCAAGGGGCATTTAAACTGTCTTGTTAAGCTACTGCGACCTGCATGTTTCTTCCAAGTGGCATTTAAACTGTCTTGTTAAGCTACTGCGACCTCCACCGCTCTTCCAAGGGACATTTAAACTGTCTTGTTAAGTTACTGCGACCTGCACGTCTCTTCCAAGGGGCATTTAAATCGTCTTGGTAAGCTACTGCGACCTGCAAGCCTATTCTAAGGGGCATTTAAACCGTCTTATTAAGCTACTGTGACCTGCACGTCTCTTCCAAGGGGCATTTAAACCCTCTTTTTAAGCTACTGCAACCTGCACATCTCTTCCAAGGGGCATTTAAGCTGTCTTCTTAAGCTACTGCGACCTCCACCGCTCTTCCAAGGGGCATTTAAACCATCTTCTTAAGCTACTGCGACTTGCACGTCTCTTCCAAGGGGCATTTAAACTGTCTTGTTTAGCTTCTGCCACCTGCACGTCTCTTCTAAGGGGCATTTCAACAGTCTTGTTAAGCTACTGCGACTTGCACGTCTCCTCCAAGGGGCATTTAAACCGTCTTCTTAATCTACTGTAACCTCCACCACTTTTCTAAGGGGCATTTAAACCGTCTTCTTAAGCTACTGCGACCTGCACGTCTCTTTCAAGGGGAATTTAAAACGCTTTGTTAAGCTACTGAGACCTGCATGTCTCTTCCAAGGGGCATTGAAACCGTCTTGTTAAGCTACTGCGACCTCCACGTCTGTTCCAAGGGTTATTTAAACCGTCTTGTTAAGCTGCTGCGACCTGCATGTCTCTTCCAAGGGGCATTTAAACCGTCTTGTTAAGCTACTGCGACCTCCACCACACTTCCAATGGGCATTTAAACCGTCTTGTTAAGCTTCTGCGACCTGCACGTCTCTTCCAAGGGTCATTTAAACCGTCTTTTTAAGCTACTGCGACTTGCATGTCTGTTCCAAGGGGCATTTAAACTGTCTTGTTAAGCTACTGTAACCTCCACCACTTTTCCAAGGGGCATTTAAACTGTCTTGTTAAGCTACTGCGACCTGCATGTCTCTTCCAAGGGGCATTTAAACCATCTTGTTAAGCGACTGCTACCTGCGCGTCTCTTCCAAGGGGCATTTAAACCATCTTGTTAAGCGACTGCTACCTGCGCGTCTCTTCCAAGGGGCATTTAAACCATCTTGTTAAGCTGCTGCGACCTGCATGTCTCTTCCAAGGGGCATTTAAACCGTCTTGTTAAGCTACTGCGACATCCACCGCACTTCCAAGGGGCATTTAAACTGTCTTGTTAAGCTACTGCGACCTGCGCGTCTCTTTCAAGGGGCATTTAAACTGTCTTCTTAAGCTACTGCGACCTCCACCGCTCTTCCAAGGGACATTTAAACCGTCTTGTTAAGATATTGCGCCCTGCATGTCTCTTCGAAGTGGCATTTAAACCGTCTTGTTCAGCTACTGCGACCTGCACGTCTCTTCCAAGGGGCATTTAAACTGTCTTGTTAAGCTACTGCGACCTCCACCTCTCTTCCAAGGGGCATTTAAATTGTCTTGGTAAGATACTGCGACCTGCACTTGTCTTCCAAGGTGCATTTAAACCGTCTTGTTAAGCTACTGCGACCTGCACGTCTGTTCCAAGGGGCATTTAAACTGTCTTGTTAAGCTACTGCAACCTCCACCTCTCTTCCATGGGGCATTTCAACAGTCTTTTTAAGCTACTGCGACCTGCATGTCTCTTCCAAGGGGCATTTAAACCGTCTTGTTAAGCTACTGCGACCTGCATGTCTCTTCCAAGGGGCATTTGAACCGTCTTTTTAAGCTGCTGCGACCTGCATGTCTCTTCCAAGGGGCATTTAAACCGTCTTGTTAAACAACTGCGACCTGCACGTCTCTTCCAAGGGGCATTTATACCGTCTTGTTAAGCTACTGCGACCTGCAAGCCTCTTCCAAGGGGCATTTAAACCGTCTTGTTAAGCTACTGTGACCTGCATGTCTCTTCCAAGGGGCATTTAAACCGTCTTGTTAAGCTACTGGGACCTGCACGTCTCTTCCAAGGGGCATTTAAAACGTCTTGTTATGCTACTGTAATCTCCACCACTTTTCCAAGGGGCATTTAAACCGTCTTGTTAAGCTACTGCGACCTGCACGTTTCTTCCAAGGGGTCGTTTAAACCATCTTGTTAAGCTACTGTAATCTCCACCACTTTTCCAAGGGGCATTTCAACCGTCTTGTTAAGCTACTGCGACCTGCACGTCTCCTCCAAGGGGCATTTAAACCGTCTTGTTAAGCTACTGCGACCTGCATGTCTCCACCAAGGGGCATTTAAACTGTCTTGTTAAGCTACTGTGACCTGCACGTCTCTTCCAAGGGGCATTTAAACAGTCTTGATAAGCTGCTGCGACCTGCATGTCTCTTCCAAGGCGCATTTAAATAGTCTTGTTAAGCTACTGCGACCTGCACGTCTCTTCCAACGGCCATTTAAACCGTCTTGGTAAGCTACTGCGACCTGCAAGCCTCTTCCAAGGGGGATTTAAACCGTCTTGGTAAGCTACTGCGACCTGCAATCCTTTTCTAAGGGGCATTTAAACCATCTTGATAAGCTACTGCGAACTGCACGTCTCTTGCAAGGGGCATTTAAACCGTCTTTTTAAGCTACTGCGACCTGCACGTCTCTTCTAAGGTGCATTTAAACCATTTTGTTAAGCTACTGCGACCTGCACGTCTGTTCCAAGGGGCATTTAAACTGTCTTGTTAAGCTACTGCGACCTCCACCTCTCTTCCAAGGGGCATTTAAACCATCTTGTTAAGCTACTGCGACCTGCACGTCTGTTCCAAGGGGCATTTAAACTGTCCTGTTAAGCTACTGCAACCTCCACCTCTCTTCCAAGGGGCATTTAAACCGTCTTGTTAAGCTACTGCGACTTGCACGTCTCTTCCAAGGGGCATTTAATCCGTCTTGTTAAGCCACTGCGACCTGCATGTCTCTTCCAAGGGGCATTTGAACCTTCTTTTTAAGCTGCTGCGACCTGCATGTCTCTTCCAAGGTGCATTTAAACCGTCTTATTAAGCTACTGCGACCTGCACGTCTGTTCCAAGGGGCATTTAAACTGTCTTGGTAAGCTACTGTGACTTGCAAGCCTATTCCAAGGGGCATTTAAACCGTCTTGTTAAGCAACTGCGACCTGCACGTCTCTTCCAAGGGGCATTTAAACCGTCTTGTAAAGCTACTACGCCCTGCACGTCTCTTCCAAGGGGCATTTAAACAATCTTGTTAAGCCACTGAGACTTGCACGTCTCTTCCAAGGGGCATTTTAACCGTCTTGTTAAGCCACTGAGACTTGCATGTCTCTTCCAAGGGACATTTAAACCATCTTGTTAAGACACTGCGACCTGCACGTCTCTTCCACGGGGCACTTAAACCGTCTTGATAAGCCACTGCGAAATGCACGTCTTTCACAAGGGGCATTTAAACCATCTTGTTAAGCTACTGCGACCACCACCGCTCTTCCAAAGGGCATTTAAACAATCTTGTTAAGCTACTGTGACCTGCAAGCCTATTCCAAGGGGCATTTAAACCCTCTTGTTAAGCTACTGCGACCTGCACGTCTCTTCCAAGGGGGATTTAAACCATCTTGTTAAGCTACTGCGACCTGCACGTTTCTTCCAAGGGGCATTTAAACCATCTTGTTAAGCTACTGCGACCTGCACTTCGCTTCCAAGGGGCATTTAATTTGTCTTGTTAAGCTACTGCGACCTCCACCGCTTTTCCAAGTGGCACTTAATCCGTCTTGTTAAGCTACTGCGACCTGCACGTGTCTTCCAAGGGGGATTTAAACCGTCTTGTTAAGCTACTGTGACCTGCACGTCTCTTACAAGGGGCATTTAAACCGTCTTGTTAAGCTACTGCGACCTGCAAGCCTATTCCACGGGGCATTTAAACCCTCTTGTTAAGCTACTGCGACCTGCACTTCGCTTCCAAGGGGCATTTAAACTGTCTTGTTAAGCTACTGCGACCTCCACCGCTCTTCCAAGTGGCACTTAATCCGTCTTGTTAAGCTACTGCGACCTGCACGTCTCTTCCAAGGGGCATTTAAACCGTCTTGTTAAGCTACTGCGACATGCACGTCTCTTCCAAGGGACATTTAAACCGTCTTATTAAGCTACTGCGACCTAAATGTCTCTTCCAAGGGGCATTTAAACCATCTTTTTAAGCCACTGCGACCTGCACGTCTCTACCAAGAGGCATTTAAACCGTCTTGTTAAACTGCTGCGAACTGCATGTCTCTTCCAATTGGCAATTAAACCATATTGTTAAGCTACTGCGACCTCCACCGCTCTTCCAAGGGGCATTTAAACTGTCTTATTAAGCTACTGCAACCTGCTCGTCTCTTCCAAGGGGCATTTAAACCGTCTTGGTAAGCTACTGCGACCTGCAAGCCTATTCCAAGGGGCATTTAAACCGTCTTATTAAGCTACTGTGACCTGCACGTCTCTTCCAAGGGACATTTAAACTGTCTTGTTAAGCTACTGCGACCTCCACCGCTCCTCCAAATGGCATTTAAACCGTCTTTTTAAGCTACTGCGACCAGCACGTCTCTTCCAAGGGGCGTTTAAACAATCTTGTTAAGCTGCTGCGACCTGCATGTCTCTTCCAAGGGGCATTTAAACCGTCTTGTTAAGCTACTGCGACCTCCACCGCTCTTCCAAGGGGTCATTTAAACCGTCTTGTTAAGTTACTGCGACCTGCACGTCTCTTCCAAGGGCCATTTAAACCGTCTTGTTAAGCTACTGCGACCTGCACGTCTCTTCCAAGGGCCATTTAAACCGTCTTGGTAAGCTACTGCGACCTGCAATCCTCTTCCAAGGGGAATTTATACCGTCTTGTTAAGCTACTGCGACAAGCACTTCTTTTCCAAGGGGCATATAAAACATCTTGTTAAGCTACTGCGACCTGCACGTTTTTTCCAAGGGGCATTTAAACCGTCTTGTTAAGCTACTGCGACCTCCACCGCTCTTCCAAGTGGCATTTAAACCATCTTGCTAAGCTACTGCGACCTGCACTTCTCTTCCAAGAGGCATTTAAACCGTCTTGTTAAGCTACTGCGACCTGCACGTCTCTTGCAAGGGGCATTTAATCTGTCTTGTTAAGCTTCTGCGACCTGCACTTCTCTTTCAAGGGGCATTTAAACTGTCTTGTTAAGCTACTGCGACCTGCACGTCTCTTCCAAGGGGCATTTAAACCGTCTTGTTAAGCTACTGCGACCTGCACGTCTCTTCCAAGGGGCATTTAAACCGTCTTTTTAAGCTACTGTAACCTCCACCACTTTTCCAAGTGGCATTTAAACCGTCTTGCTAAGCTACTCCGACCTGCACGTCTCTACCAAGGGGCATTTAAACCGTCTTGTTAAGCTACTGCGACATGCACGTCTCTTCCAAGGGGCATTTAAACAGTCTTGTTAAGCTGCTGCTACCTGAATGTGTCTTCCAAGGGGCATTTAAACTGTCTTGTTAAGCTACTGAGACCTTCACCGCTCTTCCAAGGGGCATTTAAACTGTCTTGTTAAGCTACTGTGACCTGCACGTCTCTTCCAAGGGGCATTTAAACCATCTTGTTAAGCTACTGAGACCTGCTCGTCTCTTCCAAGGGGCATTTAAACCATCTTGTTAAGCTACTGCGACCTGCACGTCTCTTACAAGGCGCATTTAAACCGACTTTTTAAGCTACTGCGACTTGCACGTCTCTTCCAAGGGACATTTAAACCCTCTTGTTAAGCTACTGCGACCTGCACGTCTCTTCCAAGGGGCATTTAAACTGTCTTGTTAAGCTACTGCGACATACACCGCTCTTTCAAGGGGCATTTAAACTATCTTGATAAGCTACTGTGACCTGCACGTCTCTTCCAAGGGCCATTTAAACCGTCTTGGTAAGCTACTGCGAACTGCACGTCTCTTCCAAGGGCCATTTAAATCGTCTTGTTAAGCTACTGCGACTTGCACGTCTCTTCCAAGGGGCATTTAAACCTTCTTGTTAAGCTACTGTAACCTCCAGCACTTTTCCAAGGGGCATTTAAACCGTCTTGTTAAGCTACTGCGACCTGCACGTCTCTTCAATGGGGCATTTGAACCGTCTTGTTAAGCTACTGCGACCTGCATGTCTCTACCAAGGGGCATTTAAACCGTCTTGTTAAGCTACTGCGACCTGCACGTCTCTTCCAAGGGACATTTAAACCTTCTTGGTAAGCTACTGCGAACTGCACGTCTCTTCCAAGGGGCATTTAAATCGTCTTGTTAAGCTACTGCGACTTGCACGTCTCTTCCAAGGGGCATTTAAACCTTCTTGTTAAGCTACTGTAACCTCCAGCACTTTTCCAAGGGGCATTTAAACCGTCTTGTTAAGCTACTGCGACCTGCACGTCTCTTCAATGGGGCATTTGAACCATCTTGTTAAGCTACTGCGACCTGCACGTCTCTTCCAAGCGGCATTTAAACAGTCTTGTTTAGCTAATGCGAACTGCACGTCTCTTCCAAGGGGCATTTAAACTGTCTTGTTAAGCTACTGCGACCTACACCGCTCTTCCAAGGGGCATTTAAACCGTCTTGTTAAGCTACTGCGACCTGCACGTCTCTTCCAAGGGGCATTTAAACCTTCTTGTTAAGCTACTGCGACCAGCACGTCTCTTCCAAGGGGCAATTAAACCGTCTTGGTAAGCTTCTGCGACCTGCAAGCCTCTTCCAAGGGGTATTTACACCCTCTTGTTAAGCTACTGCGACCTACACGTCTCTTCCAAGGGGCATTTAAACCATCTTGGTAAGCTACTGTGACCTGCTCGTCTCTTCCAAGGGGCATTTAAACCGTCTTGTTAAGCTACTGCGACCTGCACGTCTCTTCAAAGGGGCATTTAAACCGTCTTGGTAAGCTACTGCTAACTGCAAGACTCTTCCAAGGGTCATTTAAACACTCTTGTTAAGCTACTGCGAACTGCACGTCTCTTCCAAGGCGCATTTAAACCGTCTTTTTAAGCTACTGCGACTTGCACGTCTCTTCCAAGGGACATTTAAACGGTCTTGTTAAGCTACTGTGACCTGCACGTCTCCTCCATGGGGCATTTAAACCGTCTTGTTAAGCTGCTGCGACCTGCATGTCTCTACCAAGGGACATTTAAACCATCTTGTTAAGCTCCTGCGACCTGCACGTCTCTTCCAAGGGGCATTTAAACAGTCTTGTTCAGCTACTGCGACCTGCATGTCTCTTCCAAGGGGCATTTAAATCGTCTTCTTAAGCTACTGCGACATCCACCGCTCTTTCAAGGGGCATTTAAACTGTCTTGGTAAGCTACTGTGACTTGCAAGCCTCTTCCAAGGGGCATTTAAACCGTCTTGTTAAGCTACTGTGACCTCCACCGCTCTTCCAAGGGGCACTTAAACTGTCTTGTTAAGCTACTGCGACCTGAAAGCCTCTTCCAAGGGGCATTTAAACAGTCTTGTTAAGCTGCTGCGACCTGCATGTCTCTTCCAAGGGGCATTTAAGCTGTCTTGTTAAGCTACTGCGACCTCCACCGCTCTTCCAAGGGGCATTTAAACTGTCTTATTAAGCTACTGCGACCTGCTCGTCTCTTCCAAGGGGCATTTAAACCATCTTGTTAAGATACTGCGACCTGCATGTCTCTTCCAAGGGGCATTTAAACCGTCTTTTTAAGCTACTGTAACCTCCACCACTTTTCCAAGTGGCATTTAAACCGTCTTGCTAAGCTACTCCGACCTGCACGTCTCTTCCAAGGCGCATTTAAACCATCTTTTTAATCTACTGCGACTTGCACGTCTCTTCCAAGGGGCATTTAAACCGTATTGTTAAGCTACTGCGACATGCACGTCTCTTCCAAGGGGCATTTAAACAGTCTTGTTAAGCTGCTGCTACCTGAATGTGTCTTCCAGGGGGCATTTAAACTGTCTTGTTAAGCTACTGAGACCTTCACCGCTCTTCCAAGGGGCATTTAAACTGTCTTGTTAAGCTACTGTGACCTGCACGTCTCTTCCAAGGGGCATTTAAACCATCTTGTTAAGCTACTGAGACCTGCTCGTCTCTTCCAAGGGGCATTTAATCCGTCTTGTTAAGCTACTGCGACCTGCACGTCTCTTACAAGGCGCATTTAAACCGACTTTTTAAGCTACTGCGACTTGCACGTCTCTTCCAAGGGACATTTAAACCGTCTTGTTAAGCTACTGCGACCTGCACGTCTCCTCCTTGGGGCATTTAAACCGTCTTGTTAAGCTACAGCGACCTGCATGTCTCTACCAAGGGACATTTAAACCGTCTTGTTAAGCTACTGCGACCTGCACGTCTCTTCCAAGGGGCATTTAAACTGTCTTGTTAAGCTACTGCAACATCCACCGCTCTTTCAAGGGGCATTTAAACTATCTTGATAAGCTACTGTGACCTGCACGTCTCTTCCACGGTGCATTTAAATCGTCTTGGTAAGCTACTGTGACCTGCACGTCTCTTCCATGGGGCATTTAAACCGTCTTTTTAAGCTACTGCGAACTGCACGTCTCTTCCATGGGGCATTTAAATCGTTTTGGTAAGCTACTGCGACCTGCTCGTCTCTTCCAAGGGGCATTTAAACCGTCTTGTTAAGCTACTGCATCCTGCACGTCTCTTCCAAGGGCCATTTAAACCGTCTTGTTAAGCTACTGCGACCTGCATGTCTCTACCAAGGGGCATTTAAACCGTCTTTTTAAGCCACTGCGACCTCCACCGCTCTTCCTAGGGGCATTTAAACGTCTTGTTAAGTTACTACGACCCACACTTCTCTTCGAAGGGCCATTTAAACCGTCTTGGGAGGCTACTGCGACCAGCAAGTCTTTTCCAAGGGGCATTTATACCGTCTTGTTAAGCTTCTACGACCTGCATGTCTCTTCCAAGGGGCATTTAAAACATCTTGTTAAGCTACTGCGAACTGAACGTCTTTTCCAAGGGGCATTTAAACCGTCTTGTTAAGCTACTGGACCTCCACCGATCATCCAAGGGGCATTTAAACCATCTTGTTAAGCTACTGCGACCTGCACGTCTCTTGCAAGGGGCATTTAAAGCGTCTTGTTAAGCTACTGCGACCTGCACGTCTCTTCCAAGGGGTATTTAAATCGTCTTGTTAAGCTACTGCGACATGCACGTCTCTTCCAAGGGGCATTTAAACCGTCTTATTAAGCTACTGCGACCTGCATGTCTCTTCCAAGGGGCATTTAAACTGTCTTGTTAAGTTACTGCGACCTCCACCTCTAATCCAAGGGGCAATTCAACCGTCTTGTTAAGCTACTGCGACCTGCACGTCTCTTCCAAGGGGCATTTAAACCGTCTTGTTAAGCTTCTGTGACCTGCATGTCTCTTCCAAGGGGCAATTAAACCGTCTTGTTAAGCTACTGCGACCTGCATGTCTCTTCCAAGGGGCATTTAAAACGCTTTGTTAAGCTACTGCGACCTGCATGTCTCTGTTAAAGGGCATTTAAAACGCTTTGTTAAGCTACTGCGACCTGCATGTCTCTTCCAAGGGGCATTTAAACCGTCTTTTTAAGCTACTGCGACCTGCACGTCTCTTCCAAGGGGCAGTTAAACTGTCTTGTTAAGCTACTGCGACCTCCACCTCTCTTCCAAGGGTCATTTAAACCATCTTGTTAAGCTACTGCGACCTGCACGTCTCTTCCAATGGGCATTTATAACCTCTTGTTAAGTTCCTGCGACCTGCACGTCTCTTGAAAGGGGCATTTAAACCCTCTTGTTAAGCTACTGCGACCTGCACGTCTCTTCCAAGGGGCTTTTAAACCGTCTTGTTAAGCTACTGCGACCTGCATGTCTCTTTCAAGGGGCATTTAAACCGTCTTGTTAAGCCTCGGCGACCTGCACGTCTCTTCCAAGTGGCATTTAAACCGTCTTTTTAAGCTGCTGCAAACTGCATGTCTCTTCCAAGGGGCATTTAAACCATCGTGTTAAGCTTCTGCGACCTCCACCGCTCTTCCAAGGGGCATTTAAATCATCTTGTTAAGCTTCTGCGACCTGCACGTCTCTTCCATGGCGCATTTAAACAATCTTTTTACGCTACTGTGACTTGAACGTCTCTTCCAAGGGGCATTTAAACCCTCTTATTAAGCTCCTGCGACCTGCTCGTCTCTTGAAAGGGGCATTTAAACCCTCTTGTTAAGCTACTGCGACCTGCACGTCTCTTCCAAGGGGCATTTAAACTGTCTTGTTAAGCTACTGCGACCTCCACCTCTCTTCCAAGGGGCATTTAAACTGTCTTATTAAGCTACTGCGACCTGCACATTTCTTCCAAGGCGCATTTAAAACGTCTTTTTAAGCTACTGTGACCTGCATGTCTCTTCCAAGGGGCAATTAAACCGTCTTGTTAAGCTACTGCGACCTGCATGTCTCTTCCAAGGGGCATTTAAAACGCTTTGTTAAGCTACTGCGACCTGCATGTCTCTGTTAAAGGGCATTTAAAACGCTTTGTTAAGCTACTGCGACCTGCATGTCTCTTCCAAGGGGCATTTAAACCGTCTTTTTAAGCTACTGCGACCTGCACGTCTCTTCCAAGGGGCAGTTAAACTGTCTTGTTAAGCTACTGCGACCTCCACCTCTCTTCCAAGGGTCATTTAAACCATCTTGTTAAGCTACTGCGACCTGCTCGTCTCTTCCAAGGGGCATTTAAACCGTCTTTTTAAGCTACTGCGACTTGAACGTCTCTTCCAAGGGGCATTTAAACAGTCTTGTTAAGCTACTGTAACCTCCACCACTTTTCCAAGGGGCATCTAAACAGTCTTGTTATGCTACTGCGACCAGCAAGTCTCTTCCAAGGGGCATTTAAACAGACTTGTTAAGCTACTGCGACCTGCATGTCTCTTCCAAGGGGCATTTAAACCGTCTTGTTAAGCTACTGCGACCTGCACGGCTCTTCCAAGGGGCATTTAAACCATCTTGTTAAGCTGCTGCGACCTGCATGTCTCTTTCAAGGGGCATTTAAACCGTCTTGTTAGGCTACTGTGACCTCCACCGCACCTCCAAGGGGCATTTAAACCGTCTAGTTAAGCTACTGCGTCCTGCACGTCTCTACCAAGGGGCATTTAAACTGTCTTTTTAAGCTACTGAGACCTCCACCTCTCATCCAAGGGGCATTTAAAGCGTATTGTTAAGCTTCTGCGACCTGCTCGTCTCTTCCAAGGGGCATTTAAACAGTCTTGTTAAGCTTCTGTAACCTCCACCACTTTTCCAAGGGCATCTAAACCGTCTTGTTAAGCTACTGCGACCTGCATGTCTCTTCCAAGGGGCATTTAAACCGTCTTGTTAAGCTACTGCAACCCGCACGTCTCTTCCAAGGGGTAATTAAATCGTCTTGTTAAGCTGCTGCGACCTACATGTCTCCTAAAAGGGGCATTTAGACCGTCTTGTTAAGCTACTGCGACCTCCACCGCACTTCCAAGGGGCATTTAAACCATTTTGTTAAGCTACTGCGACCTGCACGTCTCTTTCAAGGGGCATTTAAACTGTTTTGTTAAGCTACTGCGACCTCAACCGCTCATCCAAGGGGCATTTAAACCGTCTTGTTCAGCTACTGCGACGTGCACGTCTCTTCCAATTGGCATTTAAACCATCTTGTTAAGCTACTTCGACCTGCAAGTCTCTTCCAAGGGGCATTTAAACTGTCTTGTTAAGCTACTGCAACCTCCACCACAATTCCAAGGGGCATTTAAAGCGTCTTGTTAAGCTTCTGCGACCTGCTGGTCTCTTCCAAGGGGCACTTAAACCGTCTTGTTAAGCTACTGCGACCTGCAAGTCTCTTCCAAGGCGCATTTAAACCGTCTTTTTAAGCTACTGTGACTTGAACGTCTTTTCCAAGGGGCATTTAAACCGTCTTGTTAAGCTACTGTAACCTCCACCACTATTCCAAGGGGCATCTCAACAATCTTGTTAAGCTACTGCGACCTGCACGTCTCTTGAAAGGGGCATTTATACGTTCTTGTTAAGCTACTGTGACCTGCACGTCTCTTCCAAGGGGCATTTAAACTGTCTCATTAAGCTACTGCGACCTCCACCTCTCTTCCAAGGGGCATTTAAACCGTCTTGTTAAGCTACTGCGACCTGCAAGTCTCTTCCAAGGCGCATTTAAATCGTCTTTTTAAGCTACTGTGACTTGAACTTCTCTTCCAAGGGGCAATTAAACCGTCTTGTTAAGCTACTGTAACCTCCACCACTTTTCCAAGGGGCATCTCAACAGTCTTGTTAAGCTACTGCTACCTGCACGTCTCTTCCAAGGGGCATTTAAACAGTCTTGTTAAGCTACTGCGACCTGCATGTCTCTTCCAATGGGCATTTAAACCGTCTTGTTAAGCTACTGCGACCTCCACCGCTCTTCCAAGGGGCATTTAAACCATCTTGTTAAGCTACTGCGACCTGCACGTCTCTTCTAAGGGGCATTTAAACCCTCTTGTTAAGCTACTGCGACCTGCATGTCTCTTCCAAGGGGCATTTAAACTGTCTTGTTAAGCTACTGCGACCTCCTCCTCTATTCCAAGGGGCATTTAAAGCGTCTTGTTAAGCTTCTGCGACCTGCATGTCTCTTCCAAGGGGCATTTAAACCATCTTGTTAAGCTACTGTAACCTCCACCACTTTTCCAAGGGGCATTTAAACCGTCTTTTAAGCTACTGCGACTTGCACTTCTCTTCCAAGGGGCTTTTAAACTGTCTTGTTAAGCTACGGCGACCTGCATGCCTCTTCCAAGAGTCATTTAAACCGTTTTGTTAAGCCTCTGCGACCTGCACATCTCTTCCAAGGGGCATTTAAACCGTCTTTTTAAGCTGCTGCGACCTGCATGTCTCTTCCAAGGGGCATTTAAACCATCGTGTTAAGCTACTGCGACCTCCACCGCTCTTCCAAGGGGCATTTAAACCATCTTGTTAAGCTACTGCGACCTGCACGTCTCTTCCAAGGGGGATTTAAACCGTCTTGTTAAGCTACTGTGACCTGCACGTCTCTTCCAAGGGCCATTTAAACCGTCTTGTTAAGCTACTGTGACCTGCACGTCTCTTCCAAGGGGCATTTAAACCGTCTTGTTAAGCTACTGCGACCTGCACGTCTCTTCCAAGGCGCATTTAAACCGTCTTTTTAAGCTACTGCGACTTGCACGTCTCTTCCAAGGGGCATTTAAACTGTCTTGTTAAGCTACTGCGACCTGCAAGTCTATTCTAAGGGGCATTTAAACCCTCTTGTTAAGATCCTGCGACCTGCACTTCTCTTCCAAGGGGGATTTAAACCGTCTTGTTAAGCAACTGCAACCTGCTCGTCTCTTCCAAGGGGCATTTAAAACGTCTTGTTAAGCAACTATGACCTGCATGTCTCTTCTAAGGCCAATTTAAACCGTCTTGTTAAGCTACTGCGACATGCTCGTCTCTTCCAAGGGACATTTAAACCGTCTTGTTAAGCTACTGTGACCTGCACGTCTCTTCCAAGGGGCATTTAAACCGTCTTGTTAAGCTACTGTGACCTGCACGTCTCTTGCAAGGGGTATTTAAACCGTTTTGTTAAGCTACTGCGACCTGCACGTCTCTTCCAAGGGGCATTTAAATCGTCTTGTTAAGCTACTGCGACCTGCACCTCTCTTCCAAGGCTCATTTAAACCGTCTTTTTAAGCTACTGCGACCTGCACGTCTCTTCCAAGGGGCATTTAAACCGTCGTGTTAAGCTACTGCGACCTGCACGTCTCTTCCAAGGGGCATTTAAACCGTCTTTTTAAGCTACTGCGACCTGCACGTCTCTTCCAAGGGGCATTTAAACCGTCTTGTTAAGCTACTGCGACCTGCACGTTTCTTCCAAGGGGCATTAAAACTGTCTTGTTAAGCTACTACGACCTCCACCACTCTTCCAAGGGGCATTTAAACCGTTTTGTTAAGCTACTACGACTTGCACGTCTCTTCCACGGGGCATTTAAACTGTCTTGTTAAGCCACTGCGACCTGCACGTCTTTTCCAATGGGCATTTAAACAGTCTTTTTAAGCTGCTGCGACCTGCATGTCTCTTCCAAGGGGCATTTAAACCGTCTTTTTAAGCTACTGCGACCTGCACGTCTCTTCCAAGGGGCATTTAAACCGTCTTGTTAAGCTACTGCGACCTGCACGTTTCTTCCAAGGGGCCTTTAAACTGTCTTGTTAAGCTACTGCGACCTCCACCGCTCTTCCAAGGGGCATTTAAACTGTCTTGTTAAGCTACTGCGACCCCCACCGCTCTTCCAAGGGGCATGTAAACCGTGTTGTTAGCTACTGCGACTTGCACGTCTCTTCGAAGGGACATTTAAACCGTCTTGTTAAGCTGATGCGACCTGCATGTCTCTACCAAGGGGCATTTAATCAGTCTTGATAAGCTACTACTACCTCCACCGCTCTTCCAAGGGGCATTTAAACCGTCTTGTTAAGCTACTGCGACCTGCACGTCTCTTCCAAGGGGCATTTAAACCGTCTTGTTAAGCTACTGTGACCTGCACTTCTCTTGCAAGGGGTATTTAAACCGTTTTGTTAAGCTACTGCGACCTGCACGTCTCTTCCAAGGGGCATTTAAATCGTCTTGTTAAGCTACTGCAACCTGCACGTCTCTTCCAAGGGGCATTTAAACTGTCTTTTTAAGCTACTGCGACCTGCACGTCTCTTCCAAGGGGCATTTAAACCGTCTTGTTAAGCTACTGCGACCTGCACGTTTCTTCCAAGGGGCATTTAAACCGTCTTGTTAAGCTACTGCGACCTGCACGTCTCTTCCAAGGGGCATTTAAACCGTCTTGTTAAGCTACGGCGACCTGCACGTCTCTTCCAAGGGGCATCTAAACTGTCTTGTTAAGCTACTACGACCTCCACCGCTCTTCCAAGGGGCATTTAAACCCTCTTGTTAAGCTACTGCGACCTGCTCGTGTCTTCCAAGGGGCATTTAAACCCTCTTGTTAAGCTACTGCGACCTGCACGTCTCTTCCGAGGCTCATTTAAACCGTCATTTTAAGCTACTGCGACTTGCTCGCCTCTTCCAAGGGGCATTTAAACCGTCGTGTTGAGCTACTGTGACCTGCACGTTTCTTCCAAGGGGCATTAAAACTGCCTTGTTAAGCTACTGCGGCCTCCACCGCTCTTCCAAGGGGCATTTAAACTGTCTTGTTAAGCCACTGCGACCTGCACGTCTTTTCCAAGGGGCATTTAAACAGTCTTTTTAAGCTGCTGCGACCTGCATGTCTCTTCCAAGGGGCATTTAAACCGTCTTTTTAAGCTACTGCGACCTGCATGTCTCTTCCAAGGGGCATTTAAACCATCATGTTAATCTACTGCGACTTGCACGTCTCTTCCAAGGGGCATTTAATCCGTCTTGTTAAGCTACTGAGACCAGCACGTCTCTTCCAAGGGGCATTTAACACGTCTTGTTAAGCCACTGTAACCTCCACTACTTTTCCAAGGGGCATTTAAGCCATCTTGTTTAGCTACTGCGACCTGTACGTCTCTTCCAAGGGGCCTTTAAACTGTCTTGTTAAGCTACTGCGACCTGCACGTCTTTTCCAAGGCGCATTTAAACCGTCTTTTTAAGCTACTGCGACTTGCACGTCTCTTCCAAGGGGCATTTCAACCGTCTTGTTAAGCTACTGCGACCTGCATGTCTCTTTCAAGGGGCATTTAAACTGTCTTGTTAAGCCACTGCGACCTGCACGTCTCTTCCAAGGGGCATTTAAAGATTCTTTTTAAGCTGCTGCGACCTGCACGTCTCTTCCAAGGGGCAATTAAACTGTCTTGTTAAGCTACTGCGACCTCCACCGCTCTTCCAAGGGGCATTTAAACCATCTTGTTAAGCTTCTGCGACCTGCACGTCTCTTCCTAGGGGCATTTAAACCGTCTTTTTAAGCTACTGCGACCTCCACCGTTCCTCCAAGGGGCATTTTAACCATCTTGTTAAGCTACTGCTACCTCCACCACTCTTCCAAGAGGCATGTAAACCGTGTTGTTAATCTACTGCGACCTGCACATCTCTTCCAAGGGGCATTTAAACTGTCTTGTTAAGCTACTGCGACCTCCACCGCTCTTCCAAGGGGCATTTAAACCATCTTGTTAAGCTACTGCGACCTCCACCGCTCTTCCAAGGGGCATGTAAACCGTGTTGTTAAGCTACTGCGACTTGCACGTCTCTTCCAAAGGGCATTTAATCCATCTTGTTAATCTACTGCGACCTCCACCGATTTTCCAAGGGGCATTTAAACCGTCTTGTTAAGCTACTGCGACCTGCACGTCTCTTCCAAGGGGCATTTAAACCGTCTTTTTTAGCTGCTGCGACCTGCACGTCTCTTCCAACGGGCATTTAAACCATCTAGTTAAGCTACTGCGACTTGCAAGTCTCTTCCAAGGGGCATTTAAACCGTCTTGTTAAGCTACTGCGACCTCCACCACTTTTCCAAGGGGCATTTAAACCGTCTTGTTAAGCTACTGCGACCTGTACTTCTCTTCCATGGGGCATTTAAACTATTTTGTTAAGCTACTGCGACCTGCACGTCTCTTCCAAGGGGCATTTAAATCGTCTTTTTAAGCTACTGCGACTTGCACGTCTCTTCCAAGGGGCATTTAAACCGTCTTGTTAAGCTACTGTAACCTCCACCACTTTTCAAAGGGGCATTTAAACCGTCTTGTTAAGCTACTGCGACCTGCACGTCTCTTCCAAGGGGAATTTAAAACGTCTTGTTAAGCTGCTGCGACCTGCATGTCTCTTCCAAGGGGCAATTAAACTGTCTTGTTAAGCTACTGCGACCTCCACCGCTCTTCCAAGGGGCATTTAAACCATCTTGTTAAGCTTCTGCGACCTGCACGACTCTTCCAAGGGGCATTTAAACCATCTTTTTAAGCTTCTGCGTCCTCCACCGCTCTTCCAAGGGGCATGTAAACGGTGTTGTTAATCTACTGCGACCTGCACATCTCTTCCAAGGGGCATTTAAACTGTCTTGTTAAGCTACTGCGACCTCCACCGCTCTTCCAAGGGGCATTTAAACCATCTTGTTAAGCTACTGTGACCTCCACCGCTCTTCCAAGGGGCATGTAAACCGTGTTGTTAAGCTACTGCGACTTGCACGTCTCTTCCAAGGGGCATTTAATCCATCTTGTTAATCTACTGCGACCTCCACCGATTTTCCAAGGGGCATTTAAACCGTCTTGTTAAGCTACTGCGACTTGCACGTCTCTTCCAAGGGGCATTTAAACCGTCTTTTTTAGCCGCTGCGACCTGCACGTCTCTTCCAACGGGCATTTAAACCATCTAGTTAAGCTACTGCGACTTGCACGTCTCTTCCAAGGGGCATTTAAACCGTCTTGTTAAGCTACTGCGACCTCCACCACTTTTCCAAGGGGCATTTAAACCATCTTGTTAAGCTACTGCGACCTGTACTTCTCTTCCATGGGGCATTTAAACCATTTTGTTAAGCTACTGCGACCTGCACGTCTCTTCCAAGGGGCATTTAAATCGTCTTTTTAAGCTACTGCGACTTGCACGTCTCTTCCAAGGGGCATTTAAACCGTCTTGTTAAGCTACTGTTACCTCCACCACTTTTCAAAGGGGCATTTAAACCGTCCTGTTAAGCTACTGCGACCTGCACGTCTCTTCCAAGGGGAATTTAAACCGTCTTGTTAACCTGCTGCGACCTGCATGTCTCTTCCAAGGGGCAATTAAACTGTCTTGTTAAGCTACTGCGACCTCCACCGCTCTTCCAAGGGGCATTTAAACCATCTTGTTAAGCTTCTGCGACCTGCACGTCTCTTCCAAGGGGCATTTAAACCGTCTTTTTAAGCTACTGCGACCTCCACCGCTCTTCCAAGGGGCATGTAAACCGTGTTGTTAATCTACTGCGACCTGCACATCTCTTCCAAGGGGAATTTAAACTGTCTTGTTAAGCGACTGCGACCTCCACCGCTCTTCCAAGGGGCATTTAAACCATCTTGTTAAGCTACTGCGACCTCCACCGCTCTTCCAAGGGGCATGTAAACCATGTTGTTAAGCTACTGCGACTTGCACGTCTCTTCCAAGGGACATTTAAACCGTCTTGTTAAGCTGATGCGACCTGCACGTCTCTACCAAGGGGCATTTAATCAGTCTTGATAAGCTACTACTACCTCCACCGCTCTTCCAAGGGGCATTTAAACCGTCTTGTTAAGCTACTGCGACCTGCACGTCTCTTGCAAGGGGCATTTAAAACATATTGTTAAGCTACTGCGACCTGCACGTCTCTTCCAAGGGGCATCTAAATCGTCTTGTTAAGCTACTGCGACCTGCCCGTCTCTTCCAAGGCGCATTTAAACCGTCTTTTTAAGCTACTGCGACCTGCACGTCTCTTCCAAGGGGCATTTAAACTGTCTTGGTAAGCTACTGCGACCTCCACTGCACTTACAAGGGGCATTTAAACCGTCTTGTTAAGCTACTGCGAGCTCCACCACTCTTCCAAGGGGCATTTAAACCGTCTTGTTAAGCTACTGCGACTTGCACGTCACTTCCCAGGGGCATTTAATCCATCTTGTTAATCTACTGCGACCTCCACCGCTTTTCCAAGGGGCACTTAAACCGTCTTGTTAAGCTACTGCGACCTGCACATCTCTTCCAAGGGGCATTTAAACCATCTTGTTAAGCTACTGCGACCTGCACGTTTCTTCCAAGGGGCATTTTAACTGTCTTGTTAAGCTACTGCGATCTCCACCGCTTTTCCAAGGGGCATTTAAACCGTCTTGTTAAGCTGCTGCGACCTGCATGTCTCTTCCAAGGGGTAATTAAACTGTCTTGTTAAGCTACTGTGACCTCCACCGCTCTTCCAAGGGGCATTTAAACCGTCTTTTTAAGCTACTGCAACCTCCACCGCTCTTCCAAGGGGCATTTAAACCATCTTGTTAAGCTACTGCGACCTCCACCGCTCTTCCAAGGGGCATGTAAACCGTGTTGTTAATCTACTGCGACCTACACATCTCTTCCAAGGGGCATTTAAACTGTCTTATTAAGCTACTGCGACCTCCACCGCTCTTCCAAGGGGCATTTAAACCATCTTGTTAAGCTACTGCGACCTCCACCGCTCTTCCAAGGGGCATGTAAACCATGTTGTTAAGCTACTGCGACTTGCATGTCTCTTCCAAGGGGCATTTAATCCATCTTGTTAATCTACTGCGACCTCCACCGATTTTCCAAGGGGCATTTAAACCGTCTTGTTAAGCTACTGCGACTTGCACGTCTCTTCCAAGGGGCATTTAAACCGTCTTGTTAAGCTGATGCGACCTGCACGTCTCTACCAAGGGGCTTTTAATCAGTCTTTATAAGCTACTACGACCTCCACCGCTCTTCCAAGGGGCATTTAAACCATCTTGTTAAGCTACTGCGACCTGCACGTCTCTTCCAAGGGGCATTTAAACCGTCTTGTTAAGCTACTGTGACCCGCACGTCCCTTGCAAGGGGTATTTAAACCGTTTTGTTAAGCTACTGCGACCTGCACGTCTCTTCCAAGGGGCATTTAAATCGTATTGTTAAACTACTGCGACCTGCATGTCTCTTCCAAGGCTCATTTAAACCGTCTTGTTAAGCTACTGTGACCTGCACCTCTCTTCCAGGGCTCATTTAAACCGTCTTTTTAAGCTACTGCGACTTGCACGTCTCTTCCAAGGTGCATTTAAACCGTCTTGTTAAGCTACTGCGACCTGCATGTCTCTTCCAGGGGGCATTTAAACCGTCTTGTTAAGCTACTGCGACCTCCACCTCTCTTCCAAGGGGCATTTCAACCGTCTTGTTAAGCTGCTGCGACTTGCAAGTCTCTTCCAAGGGGCATTTAAACCGTCTTGTTAAGCTACTGCGACCTCCACCTCTCTTCCAAGGGGCATTTCAACCGTCTTGTTAAGCTGCTGCGACCTGCACGTCTCTTCCAAGGAGCATTTAAACCGTCTTGTTAAGCTACTGCGATTTGCACATCTCTTCCAAGGGGTATTTAATCCATCTTGTTAAGCTACTGCGACCTGCACATCTCTTCCAAGGGGCATTTAAACTGTCTTGTTAAGCTACTGCGACATCGACCGCTCTTCCAAGGGGCAATTAAACCGTCTTGTTAAGCTACTGCGACCTGCATGTCTCTTCCAAGGGACATTTAAACCATCTTGTTAAGCTGATGCGACCTGCACGTCTCTACCAAGAGGCATTTAATCAGTCTTGATAAGCTATTACGACCTCCATCGCTCTTCCAAAGGGCATTTAAACCGTCTTATTAAGCTACTGCGACCTGCACGTCTCTTCCAAGGGGCATTTAAACCGTCTTGTTAAGCTACTGCGACCTGCACGTTTCTTCCAAGGGGCATTTAAACCGTCTTGTTAAGCTACTGTGACCTGCACGTCTTTTGCAAGGGGTATTTAAACCATTTTGTTAAGCTACTGGGACCTGCACGTCTCTTCCAAGGTGCATTTCAACCATCTTATTAAGCTACTGTGACCTGCACGTCTCTTCCAAGGGGCAATTAAATCGTCTTGTTAAGCTACTGCGACCCCGCCGCTCTTCCAAGGGGCATTTAAACCGTCTTGTTTAGCTATTGCGACCTGCACGTCTCTACCAAGGGGCATTTAAACCGTCTTGTTAATCTACTGTGACATGCATGTCTCTTCCAAGGGGCATTTAAACCATCTTGTTAAGCTACTGCGACCTGCACGTCTCTTCCAAAGGGCATTTAAACCGTCTTGTTAAGCTACTGCGACCTCCACCGCTCTTCCAAAGGTCATTTTAACGGTCTTGTTAAACTACTGTGACCTGTTCGTCTCTACCAAGGGGCATTTACACCGTCTTGGTAAGCTACTGCGACCTGCAAGCCTATTTCAAGGGGCATTTAAACCCTTTTGTTAAGCTACTGCGACCTGCATGTCTCTGCCAAGGGGCATTTAAACCGTCTTGTTAAGCTACTGCGACCTGTACGTCTCTACCAAGGGGCATTTAAAACGTCTTATTATGCTACAGCGACCTGCACGTCTCTTCCAAGGGGCATTTAAACCGTCTTGTTAAGCTACTGCGACCTGCATGTCTCTTCCAAGGGACATTTAAACTGTCTTATTAAGCTACTGCCACCTGCACGTTTCTTCCAAGGGGCATTTAAACTGTCTTGTTCAGCTACTGTGACTTGCACGTCTCTTCCAATGGGCATTTAAACCTTCTATTTTAGCTACTGTAACCTCCACCACTTTTCCAAGGGGCATTTAAATCGTCTTGTTAAGCTACTGCGACCTGCATGTCTCTTCCAAGGGGCATTTAATCCATCTTGTTAAGCTACTGGGACCTGCACGTCTCTTCCAAGGGGCATTTAAACCGTCTTGTTAAGCTACTGCGACCTCCACCTCTCTTCCAAGGGGCATTTCAACCGTCTTGTTAAGCTGCTGCGACCTGCACGTCTCTTCCAAGGAGCATTTAAACCGTCTTGTTAAGCTACTGCGATTTGCAAATCTCTTCCAAGGGGTACTTAATCCATCTTGTTAAGCTACTGCGACCTGCACATCTATTGCAAGGGGCATTTAAACTGTCTTGTTAAGCTACTGCGACATCGACCGCTCTTCCAAGGGGCAATTAAACCGTCTTGTTAAGCTACTGCGACCTGCATGTCTCTTTCAAGGGACATTTAAACCATCTTGTTAAGCTGATGCGACCTGCACGTCTCTACCAAGGGGCATTTAATCAGTCTTGATAAGCTATTACGACCTCCAGCGCTATTCCAAAGGGCATTTAAACCGTCTTATTAAGCTACTGAGACCTGCACGTCTCTTCCAAGGGGCATTTAAACCATCTTGTTAAGCTACTGCGACCTGCACGTTTCTTCCAAGAGGCATTTAAACCGTCTTGTTAAGCTACTGTGACCTGCACGTCTCTTGCAAGGGGTATTTAAACCATTTTGTTAAGCTACTGGGACCTGCACGTCTCTTCCAAGGTGCATTTAAACCATCTTATTAAGCTACTGTGACCTGCACGTCTCTTCCAAGGGGCAATTAAATCATCTTGTTAAGCTACTGCGACCCCGCCGCTCTTTCAAGGGGCATTTAAACTGTCTTGTTTAGCTATTGCGACCTGCACGTCTCTACCAAGGGGCATTTAAACCGTCTTGTTAATCTACTGTGACATGCACGTCTCTTCCAAGGGGCATTTAAACCATCTTGTTAAGCTACTGCGACCTGCACGTCTCTTCCAAAGGGCATTTAAACCGTCTTGTTAAGCTACTGCGAACTCCACCGCTCTTCCAAAGGTGATTTTAACTGTCTTGTTAAACTACTGTGACCTGTACGTCTCTACCAAGGGGCATTTACACCGTCTTGGTAAGCTACTGCGACCTGCAAGCCTAATTCAAGGGGCATTTAAACCCTTTTGTTAAGCTACTGCGACCTGCATGTCTCTGCCAAGGGGCATTTAAACCGTCTTGTTAAGCTACTGCGACCTGTATTACTCTACCAAGGGGCCTTAAAACGTCTTATTAACCTACAGCGACCTGCACGTCTGTTCCAAGGGGCATTTAAACCATCTTGTTAAGCTACTGCGACCTGCACGTCTCTTCCAAAGGGCATTTAAACCGTCTTGTTAAGCTACTGCGACCTCCACCGCTCTTCCAAAGGTCATTTTAACGGTCTTGTTAAACTACTGTGACCTGTTCGTCTCTACCAAGGGGCATTTACACCGTCTTGGTAAGCTACTGCGACCTGCAAGCCTATTTCAAGGGGCATTTAAACCCTTTTGTTAAGCTACTGCGACCTGCATGTCTCTGCCAAGGGGCATTTAAACCGTCTTGTTAAGCTACTGCGACCTGTACGTCTCTACCAAGGGGCATTTAAAACGTCTTATTATGCTACAGCGACCTGCACGTCTCTTCCAAGGGGCATTTAAACCGTCTTGTTAAGCTACTGCGACCTGCATGTCTCTTCCAAGGGACATTTAAACTGTCTTATTAAGCTACTGCCACCTGCACGTTTCTTCCAAGGGGCATTTAAACTGTCTTGTTCAGCTACTGTGACTTGCACGTCTCTTCCAATGGGCATTTAAACCTTCTATTTTAGCTACTGTAACCTCAACCACTTTTCCAAGGGGCATTTAAATCGTCTTGTTAAGCTACTGCGACCTGCATGTCTCTTCCAAGGGGCATTTAATCCATCTTGTTAAGCTACTGGGACCTGCACGTCTCTTCCAAGGGGAATTTAAACCGTCTTGTTAAGCTACTGCGACCTCCACCTCTCTTCCAAGGGGCATTTCAACCGTCTTCTTAAGCTGCTGCGACCTGCACGTCTCTTCCAAGGAGCATTTAAACCGTCTTGTTAAGCTACTGCGATTTGCACATCTCTTCCAAGGGTACTTAATCCATCTTGTTAAGCTACTGCGACCTGCACATCTCTTGCAAGGGGCATTTAAACTGTCTTGTTAAGCTACTGCGACATCGACCGCTCTTCCAAGGGGCAATTAAACCGTCTTGTTAAGCTACTGCGACCTGCATGTCTCTTTCAAGGGACATTTAAACCATCTTGTTAAGCTGATGCGACCTGCACGTCTCTACCAAGGGGCATTTAATCAGTCTTGATAAGCTATTACGACCTCCAGCGCTATTCCAAAGGGCATTTAAACCGTCTTATTAAGCTACTGAGACCTGCACGTCTCTTCCAAGGGGCATTTAAACCGTCTTGTTAAGCTAATGCGACCTGCACGTTTCTTCCAAGAGGCATTTAAACCGTCTTGTTAAGCTACTGTGACCTGCACGTCTCTTGCAAGGGGTATTTAAACCATTTTGTTAAGCTACTGGGACCTGCACGTCTCTTCCAAGGTGCATTTAAACCATCTTATTAAGCTACTGTGACCTGCACGTCTCTTCCAAGGGGCAATTAAATCATCTTGTTAAGCTACTGCGACCCCGCCGCTCTTCCAAGGGGCATTTAAACTGTCTTGTTTAGCTATTGCGACCTGCACGTCTCTACCAAGGGGCATTTAAACCGTCTTGTTAATCTACTGTGACATGCACGTCTCTTCCAAGGGGCATTTAAACCATCTTGTTAAGCTACTGCGACCTGCACGTCTCTTCCAAAGGGCATTTAAACCGTCTTGTTAAGCTACTGCGACCTCCACCGATCTTCCAAAGGTGATTTTAACTGTCTTGTTAAACTACTGTGACCTGTACGTCTCTACCAAGGGGCATTTACACCGTCTTGGTAAGCTACTGCGACCTGCAAGCCTATTTCAAGGGGCATTTAAACCCTTTTGTTAAGCTACTGCGACCTGCATGTCTCTGCCAAGGGGCATTTAAACCGTCTTGTTAAGCTACTGCGACCTGTACGTCTCTACCAAGGGGCATTAAAACGTCTTATTAACCTACAGCGACCTGCACGTCTCTTCCAAGGGGCATTTAAACCGTCTTGTTAAGCTACTGCGACCTGCATGTCTCTTCCAAGGGACATTTAAACTGTCTTATTAAGCTACTGCCACCTGCACATCTCTTCCAAGGGGCATTTAAACTGTCTTGTTCAGCTACTGTGACTTGCACGTCTCTTACAATGGGCATTTAAACCTTCTTGTTTAGCTACTGTAACCTCCACCACTTTTCCAAGGGGCATTTAAATCGTCTTGTTAAGCTACTGCGACCTGCATGTCTCTTCCAAGGGGCATTTAATCCATCTTGTTAAGCTACTGGGACCTGCACGTCTCTTCCAAGGGGCATTTAAACCATCTTGTTAAGCTGCTGCGACCTGCATGTCTCTTCCAAGAGGCTTTTAAACCGTCTTGTTAAACTTCTGCGACCTCCACCGCTCTTCCAAGGGGCATTTAAACCGTCTTGTTAAGCTACTGCGACCTGCACTTCTCAACCAAAGGTCATTTAAACCGTCTTGTTACGCTACTGCAACCTGCACGTCTCTTCCAAGAGGCATTTAAACCGTCTTGGTAAGCTATTGCGACCTGCAAGCCTATTCCAAGGGGCATTTAAACCATCTTGTTAAGCTACTGCGACTTGCACGTCTCTTCCAAGGGGCATTTAAACCGTCTTGTTAAGCTACTGCGACCTCCATCTCTCTTCCAAGGGGCATTTCAACCGTCTTGTTAAGCTGCTGCGACCTGCACGTCTCTTCCAAGGGGCATTTAAACCGTCTTGTTAAGCTACTGCGATTTGCACATCTTTTCCAAGGGGTATTTAATCCATCTTGTTAAGCTACTGCGACCTGCACATCTCTTCCAAGGGGCATTTAAACTGTCTTGTTAAGCTACTGCGACATCCACCGCTCTTCCAAGGGGCAATTAAACTGTCTTGTTAAGCTACTGCGACCTGCACGTCTCTTCCAAGGGACATTTAAACCGTCTTGTTAAGCTGATGCGACCTACACATCTCTACCAAGGGGCATTTAATCAGTCTTGATAAGCGATTACGACCTCCAGCGCTCTTCTAAAGGGCATTTAAACCGTCTTGTTAAGCTACTGCGACCTGCACGTCTCTTCCAAGGGGCATTTAAACCGTCTTGTTAAGCTACTGCGACCTGCACGTTTCTTCCAAGTGGCATTTAAAACGTCTTGTTAAGCTACTGTGACCTGCACGTCTCTTGCAAGGGGTATTTAAACCATTTTGTTAAGCTACTGGGACCTGCACGTCTCTACCAAGGGGCATTTAAACCATCTTGTTAATCTACTGTGACATGCACGTCTCTTCCAAGGGGCATTTAAACCATCTTGTTAAGCTTCTGTAACCTCCACCGCTCTTCCAAAGGTCATTTTAACCGTCTTGTTAAGCTACTGTGACCTGTACGTCTCTACCAAGGGGCATTTAAACTGTCTTGGTAAGCTACTGCGACCTGCAAGCCTATTTCAAGGGGCATTTAAAACCTTTTGTTAAGCTACTGCGACCTGCGTGTCTCTTCCAAGGGGCATTTAAACCGTCTTATTAAGCTACAACGACCTGTACGTCTCTTCCAAGGGGCATTTAAACCATCTTGTTAAGCTACTGCGACCTGCATGTCTCTTCCAAGGGGCATTTAAACTGTCTTGTTAAGCTACTGGGACCTGCACGTCTCTTCCAATGGGCATTTAAACCTTCTTGTTTAGCTACTGTAACCTCCACCACTTTTCCAAGGGGCATTTAAATCGTCTTGTTAAGCTACTGCGACCTGCATGTCTCTTCCAAGGGGCATTTAAACCATCTTGTTAAGCTACTGGGACCTGCACGTCTCTTCCAAGGGGCATTTAAACCATCTTGTTAAGCTGCTGCGACCTGCATGTCTCTTCCAAGAGGCATTTAAACCGTCTTGGTAAGCTATTGCGACCTGCAAGCCTATTCCAAGGGGCATTTAAACCATCTTGTTAAGCTACTGCGACCTGCACGTCTCTTCGAAGGGGCATTTAAACCGTCTTAATAAGCTACTATGACCTGCACGTCTCTTCCAACTGACATTTAAACCGTCTTATTAAGCTAATGCGACCTGCACGTCTCTTCCAAGGGGCATTTAAACCATCTTTTTAAGCTACTGCGACTTGCACGTCTCTTCCAAGGGGCATTTAAACAGTCTTGTTAAGCTACTGTAACCTCCACCACTTTTCCAAGGTGCATTTAAACCGATTGTTAAGCTACTGCGACCTGCACGTCTCTTCCAAGGGGCATTTAAACCGTCTTGTTAAGCTACTGCGACTTGCACGTCTCTTCCAAGGGGCATTTAAACAGTCTTGTTAAGCTACTGTAACCTCCACCACTTTTCCAAAGGGCATTTAAAACGTCTTGTTAAGCTACTGCGACATGCATGTCTCTACCAAGGGGCATTTAAACCATCTTTTTAAGCTACTGCGACCTGCACGTCTCTTCCAAGGGGCATTTAAACAGTCTTGTTAAGCTGCTGCGACCTGCATGTCTCTTCCAAGGGGCAATTAAACTGTCATGTTAAGCTACTGCGACCTCCACCCCTTTTCCAAGGGGCATTTAAACGATCTTGTTAAGCTACTGCGACCTGCACGTCTCTTCCAAGGGGCATTTAAATCGTCTTGGTAAGCTACTGTGACCTGCATGTCTCTTCCAAGAGGAATTTAAACCGTCTTGTTAAACTTCTGCGACCTCCACCGCTCTTCCAAGGGGCATTTAAACCGTCTTGTTAAGCTACTACGACCTGCACTTCTCTACCAAAGGTCATTTAAACCGTCTTGTTACGCTACTGCAACCTGCACATCTCTTCCAAGGGGCATTTAAACCATCTTGTTAAGCTAATGCGACCTGCACGTCTCTTCGAAGGGGCATTTAAACCGTCTTAATAAGCTACTACGACCTGCACGTCTCTTCCAACTGACATTTAAACCGTCTTATTAAGCTACTGTGATCTGCACATCTCTTCCAAGGGGGATTTAAACAGCCTTGTTAAGCTACTGCAACCTGCACGTCTATTCCAAGGGGCATTTAAACCGTCTTTTTAAGCTCCTGCGACCTGCACGTCTTTTCCAAGGGGCATTTAAACCGTCTTATTAAGCTACTGCATCCTGCACGTCTCTTCCAACTGACATTTAAACCGTCTTATTAAGCTACTGCGACCTGCACGTCTCTTCCAAGGGGCATTTAAACCGTCTTGTTAAGCTACTGTAACCTCCACCACTTTTCCAAGGGGCATTTAAACCGTCTTATTAAGCTACTGCACCCTGCACGTCTCTTCCAACTGACATTTAAACCGTCGTGTTAAGCTACTTCGACCTGCAAGTCTCAACCATAGGGCATTTAAACCATTTTGTTAAGCTACTGCGACCTGCATGTCTCTTCCAAGGGGCATTTAAACAGTCTTGTTAAGCTATTGCGACCTGCACGTCTCTTCCAAGGGGCATTTAAACAGTCTTGTTAAGCTGCTGCGACCTGCATGTCACTTCCAAGGGGCAATTAAACTGTCATGTTAAGCTACTGCGAACTCCACCCCTTTTCCAAGGGGCATTTATACGATCTTGTTAAGCTACTGCGACCTGCACGGTTCTTCCAAGGGGCATTTAAATCGTCTTGGTAAGCTACTGCGACCTGCCAGACTCTACCAAGGGGCATTTCAACCGTCTTGTTAAGCTACTGCGACCTTCATGTCTCTTCCAAGGGGCATTTAAACTGTCTTGTTAAGCTACTGCGACCTCCACCACTCTTCCAATGGGCATGTAAACCGTCTTGTTAAGCTACTACGACTTGCACGTCTCTTCCAAGGGGCATTTAATCCTTCTTGTTAATCTACTGCGACCTCCACCGATTTTCCAAGGGGCATTTAAACCGTCTTGTTAAGCTGCTGCGACCTGCACGTCTCTACCAAGGGGCATTTAATCAGTCTTGATAAGCTACTACGACCTCCACCGCTCTTCCAAGGGGCATTTAAACCGTATTGTTAAGATACTGCGACCTGCACGTTTCTTCCAAGGGGCATTTAAACCGTCTTGTTAAGCTACTGCGACCTGCACGTTTCTTCCAAGGGGCATTTAAACCGTCTTGTTAAGCTACTGTGACCTGCACGTCTCTTGCAAGGGGTATTTAAACCGTTTTGTTAAGCTACTGCGACCTGCTCATCTCCTCCAATGGGCAGTTAAACCATCTTGTTAAGCTACTGCGACCTCCACCTCTTTTCATAGTGGCTTTTAAACCATCTTTTTAAGCTACTGGGACCTGCACGTCTCTTCCAAGGCGCATTTAAACCGTCTTATTAAGCTACTGTGACCTGCACGTCTCTTCCAAGGGGCAATTAAATCGTCTTGTTAAGCTACTGCGACCTGCACGTCTCTACCAAGGGGCATTTAAACCGTCTTGTTAGGCTGCTGCGACCTGCACGACTCTTCCAAGGGGCATTTAATCCGTTTTGTTAAGCTACTACGACCTCCACCGCTCTTCCAAAGGGCATTTAAACCGTCTTGTTAAATTACTGCGACCTGTACGTCTCTTCCAAGGGGCATTTAAACCGTCTTGTTAAGCTACTGCGACCTCCACCGCTTTCCATAGGGGCATTTAAACCATCTTGTTAAGCTACTGTGACCTGCACGTCTCTCCCAAGGCGCATTTAAACCATCTTATTAAGCTACTGTGACCTGCACGTCTCTTCCAAGGGGCAATTAAATCGTCTTGTTAAGCTACTGAAACCTCCGCCGCTCTTCCAAGGGGCATTTCAACAGTCTTGTTTAGCTACTGCGACCTGCACGTCTCTTCCAAAGGGCATTTAAACAGTCTTGTTAAGCTACTGCGACCTGTACGTCTCTACCAAGGGGCATTTAAACCGTCTTGGTAAGCTACTGCGACCTGCACGTCTCTTCCAAGGGGTATTTAAACAGTCTTGTTAAGCTGCTGCGACCTGCATGTCTCTTCCAAGGGGCATTTAAACCGTCTTATTAAGCTACTGCGACCTGCACGTCTCTTCCAAGGGGCATTTAAACCGTCTTGTTTAGCTGCTGTGATCTGCACGTCTCTTCCAAGGGACATTTAAACTGTCTTATTAAGCTACTGCGACCTGCACGTCTCTTCCAAGGGGCATTTAAATCTTCTTGTTAAGCTACTGCGACCAGCATGTCTCTTCCAAGGGGTCATTTAAACCATCTTGTTAAGCTACTGGGACCTGCACGTCTCTTCCAAGGGGCATTTAAACCGTCTTGTTACGCTACTGCAACCTGCACGTCTCTTCCAAGGGGCATTTAAACCATCTTGTTAAGCTAATGCGACCTGCACGTCTCTTCGAAGGGGCATTTAAACCGTCTTAATAAGCTACTACGACCTGCACGTCTCTTCCAACTGACATATAAACCGTCTTATTAAGCTACTGCGATCTGTACATCTCTTCCAAGGGGGATTTAAACAGCCTTGTTAAGCTACTGCAACCTGCACGTCTATTCCAAGGGGCATTTAAACCGTCTTTTTAAGCTCCTGCGACCTGCACGTCTCTTCCAAGGGGCATTTAAACCGTCTTATTAAGCTACTGCATCCTGCACGTCTCTTCCAACTGACATTTAAACCGTCTTATTAAGCTACTGCGACCTGCACGTCTCTTCCAAGGGGCATTTAAACCGTCTTGTTAAGCTACTGTAACCTCCACCACTTTTCCAAGGGGCATTTAAACCGTCTTATTAAGCTACTGCACCCTGCACGTCTCTTCCAACTGAGATTTAAACCGTCGTGTTAAGCTACTTCGACCTGCACGTCTCTTCCATGGGGCATTTAAACCGTTTTGTTAAGCTACTGTGACCTGCATGTCTCTTGCAAGGGGCATTTAAACAGTCTTGTTAAGCTACTGCGACCTGCACGTCTCTTCCAAGGGGCATTTAAACAGTCTTGTTAAGCTGCTGCGACCTGCATGTCTCTTCCAAGGGGCAATTAAACTGTCATGTTAAGCTACTGCGAACTCCACCCCTCTTCCAAGGGGCATTTATACGATCTTGTTAAGCTACTGCGACCTGCACGGTTCTTCCAAGGGGCATTTAAATCGTCTTGGTAAGCTACTGCGACCTGCCAGACTCTACCAAGGGGCATTTCAACCGTCTTGTTAAGCTACTGCGACCTTCATGTCTCTTCCAAGGGGCATTTAAACTGTCTTGTTAAGCTACTGCGACCTCCACCACTCTTCCAATGGGCATGTAAACCGTCTTGTTAAGCTACTACGACTTGCACGTCTCTTCCAAGGGGCATTTAATCCATCTTGTTAATCTACTGCGACCTCCACCGATTTTCCAAGGGGCATTTAAACCGTCTTGTTAAGCTGCTGCGACCTGCACGTCTCTACCAAGGGGCATTTAAGAAGTCTTGATAAGCTACTACGACCTCCACCGCTCTTCCAAGGGGAATTTAAACCGTATTGTTAAGATACTGCGACCTGCACGTTTCTTCCAAGGGGCATTTAAATCGTCTTGGTAAGCTACTGCGACCTGCCAGACTCTACCAAGGGGCATTTCAACCGTCTTGTTAAGCTACTGCGACCTTCATGTCTCTTCCAAGGGGCATTTAAACTGTCTTGTTAAGCTACTGCGACCTCCACCACTCTTCCAATGGGCATGTAAACCGTCTTGTTAAGCTACTACGACTTGCACGTCTCTTCCAAGGGGCATTTAATCCATCTTGTTAATCTACTGCGACCTCCACCGATTTTCCAAGGGGCATTTAAACCGTCTTGTTAAGCTGCTGCGACCTGCACGTCTCTACCAAGGGGCATTTAAGAAGTCTTGATAAGCTACTACGACCTCCACCGCTCTTCCAAGGGGTATTTAAACCGTTTTGTTAAGCTACTGCGACCTGCTCATCTCCTCCAAGGGGCAGTTAAACCATCTTGTTAAACTACTGCGACCTCCACCGCTTTTCATAGTGGCTTTTAAACCATCTTGTTAAGCTACTGGGACCTGCACGTCTCTTCCAAGGCGCATTTAAACCGTCTAATTAAGCTACTGTGACCTGCACGTCTCTTCCAAGGGGCAATTAAATCGTCTTGTTAAGCTACTGCGACCTGCACGTTTCTTCCAAGTGGCATTTAAAACGTCTTGTTAAGCTACTGTGACCTGCACGTCTCTTGCAAGGGGTATTTAAACCATTTTGTTAAGCTACTGGGACCTGCACGTCTCTACCAAGGGGCATTTAAACCATCTTGTTAATCTACTGTGACATGCACGTCTCTTCCAAGGGGCATTTAAACCATCTTGTTAAGCTTCTGTAACCTCCACCGCTCTTCCAAAGGTCATTTTAACCGTCTTGTTAAGCTACTGTGACCTGTACGTCTCTACCAAGGGGCATTTAAACTGTCTTGGTAAGCTACTGCGACCTGCAAGCCTATTTCAAGGGGCATTTAAAACCTTTTGTTAAGCTACTGCGACCTGCGTGTCTCTTCCAAGGGGCATTTAAACCGTCTTATTAAGCTACAACGACCTGTACGTCTCTTCCAAGGGGCATTTAAACCATCTTGTTAAGCTACTGCGACCTGCATGTCTCTTCCAAGGGGCATTTAAACTGTCTTGTTAAGCTACTGGGACCTGCACGTCTCTTCCAATGGGCATTTAAACCTTCTTGTTTAGCTACTGTAACCTCCACCACTTTTCCAAGGGGCATTTAAATCGTCTTGTTAAGCTACTGCGACCTGCATGTCTCTTCCAAGGGGCATTTAAACCATCTTGTTAAGCTACTGGGACCTGCACGTCTCTTCCAAGGGGCATTTAAACCATCTTGTTAAGCTGCTGCGACCTGCATGTCTCTTCCAAGAGGCATTTAAACCGTCTTGGTAAGCTATTGCGACCTGCAAGCCTATTCCAAGGGGCATTTAAACCATCTTGTTAAGCTACTGCGACCTGCACGTCTCTTCGAAGGGGCATTTAAACCGTCTTAATAAGCTACTATGACCTGCACGTCTCTTCCAACTGACATTTAAACCGTCTTATTAAGCTAATGCGACCTGCACGTCTCTTCCAAGGGGCATTTAAACCATCTTTTTAAGCTACTGCGACTTGCACGTCTCTTCCAAGGGGCATTTAAACAGTCTTGTTAAGCTACTGTAACCTCCACCACTTTTCCAAGGTGCATTTAAACCGATTGTTAAGCTACTGCGACCTGCACGTCTCTTCCAAGGGGCATTTAAACCGTCTTGTTAAGCTACTGCGACTTGCACGTCTCTTCCAAGGGGCATTTAAACAGTCTTGTTAAGCTACTGTAACCTCCACCACTTTTCCAAAGGGCATTTAAAACGTCTTGTTAAGCTACTGCGACATGCATGTCTCTACCAAGGGGCATTTAAACCATCTTTTTAAGCTACTGCGACCTGCACGTCTCTTCCAAGGGGCATTTAAACAGTCTTGTTAAGCTGCTGCGACCTGCATGTCTCTTCCAAGGGGCAATTAAACTGTCATGTTAAGCTACTGCGACCTCCACCCCTTTTCCAAGGGGCATTTAAACGATCTTGTTAAGCTACTGCGACCTGCACGTCTCTTCCAAGGGGCATTTAAATCGTCTTGGTAAGCTACTGTGACCTGCATGTCTCTTCCAAGAGGAATTTAAACCGTCTTGTTAAACTTCTGCGACCTCCACCGCTCTTCCAAGGGGCATTTAAACCGTCTTGTTAAGCTACTACGACCTGCACTTCTCTACCAAAGGTCATTTAAACCGTCTTGTTACGCTACTGCAACCTGCACATCTCTTCCAAGGGGCATTTAAACCATCTTGTTAAGCTAATGCGACCTGCACGTCTCTTCGAAGGGGCATTTAAACCGTCTTAATAAGCTACTACGACCTGCACGTCTCTTCCAACTGACATTTAAACCGTCTTATTAAGCTACTGTGATCTGCACATCTCTTCCAAGGGGGATTTAAACAGCCTTGTTAAGCTACTGCAACCTGCACGTCTATTCCAAGGGGCATTTAAACCGTCTTTTTAAGCTCCTGCGACCTGCACGTCTTTTCCAAGGGGCATTTAAACCGTCTTATTAAGCTACTGCATCCTGCACGTCTCTTCCAACTGACATTTAAACCGTCTTATTAAGCTACTGCGACCTGCACGTCTCTTCCAAGGGGCATTTAAACCGTCTTGTTAAGCTACTGTAACCTCCACCACTTTTCCAAGGGGCATTTAAACCGTCTTATTAAGCTACTGCACCCTGCACGTCTCTTCCAACTGACATTTAAACCGTCGTGTTAAGCTACTTCGACCTGCAAGTCTCAACCATAGGGCATTTAAACCATTTTGTTAAGCTACTGCGACCTGCATGTCTCTTCCAAGGGGCATTTAAACAGTCTTGTTAAGCTATTGCGACCTGCACGTCTCTTCCAAGGGGCATTTAAACAGTCTTGTTAAGCTGCTGCGACCTGCATGTCACTTCCAAGGGGCAATTAAACTGTCATGTTAAGCTACTGCGAACTCCACCCCTTTTCCAAGGGGCATTTATACGATCTTGTTAAGCTACTGCGACCTGCACGGTTCTTCCAAGGGGCATTTAAATCGTCTTGGTAAGCTACTGCGACCTGCCAGACTCTACCAAGGGGCATTTCAACCGTCTTGTTAAGCTACTGCGACCTTCATGTCTCTTCCAAGGGGCATTTAAACTGTCTTGTTAAGCTACTGCGACCTCCACCACTCTTCCAATGGGCATGTAAACCGTCTTGTTAAGCTACTACGACTTGCACGTCTCTTCCAAGGGGCATTTAATCCTTCTTGTTAATCTACTGCGACCTCCACCGATTTTCCAAGGGGCATTTAAACCGTCTTGTTAAGCTGCTGCGACCTGCACGTCTCTACCAAGGGGCATTTAATCAGTCTTGATAAGCTACTACGACCTCCACCGCTCTTCCAAGGGGCATTTAAACCGTATTGTTAAGATACTGCGACCTGCACGTTTCTTCCAAGGGGCATTTAAACCGTCTTGTTAAGCTACTGCGACCTGCACGTTTCTTCCAAGGGGCATTTAAACCGTCTTGTTAAGCTACTGTGACCTGCACGTCTCTTGCAAGGGGTATTTAAACCGTTTTGTTAAGCTACTGCGACCTGCTCATCTCCTCCAATGGGCAGTTAAACCATCTTGTTAAGCTACTGCGACCTCCACCTCTTTTCATAGTGGCTTTTAAACCATCTTTTTAAGCTACTGGGACCTGCACGTCTCTTCCAAGGCGCATTTAAACCGTCTTATTAAGCTACTGTGACCTGCACGTCTCTTCCAAGGGGCAATTAAATCGTCTTGTTAAGCTACTGCGACCTGCACGTCTCTACCAAGGGGCATTTAAACCGTCTTGTTAGGCTGCTGCGACCTGCACGACTCTTCCAAGGGGCATTTAATCCGTTTTGTTAAGCTACTACGACCTCCACCGCTCTTCCAAAGGGCATTTAAACCGTCTTGTTAAATTACTGCGACCTGTACGTCTCTTCCAAGGGGCATTTAAACCGTCTTGTTAAGCTACTGCGACCTCCACCGCTTTCCATAGGGGCATTTAAACCATCTTGTTAAGCTACTGTGACCTGCACGTCTCTCCCAAGGCGCATTTAAACCATCTTATTAAGCTACTGTGACCTGCACGTCTCTTCCAAGGGGCAATTAAATCGTCTTGTTAAGCTACTGAAACCTCCGCCGCTCTTCCAAGGGGCATTTCAACAGTCTTGTTTAGCTACTGCGACCTGCACGTCTCTTCCAAAGGGCATTTAAACAGTCTTGTTAAGCTACTGCGACCTGTACGTCTCTACCAAGGGGCATTTAAACCGTCTTGGTAAGCTACTGCGACCTGCACGTCTCTTCCAAGGGGTATTTAAACAGTCTTGTTAAGCTGCTGCGACCTGCATGTCTCTTCCAAGGGGCATTTAAACCGTCTTATTAAGCTACTGCGACCTGCACGTCTCTTCCAAGGGGCATTTAAACCGTCTTGTTTAGCTGCTGTGATCTGCACGTCTCTTCCAAGGGACATTTAAACTGTCTTATTAAGCTACTGCGACCTGCACGTCTCTTCCAAGGGGCATTTAAATCTTCTTGTTAAGCTACTGCGACCAGCATGTCTCTTCCAAGGGGTCATTTAAACCATCTTGTTAAGCTACTGGGACCTGCACGTCTCTTCCAAGGGGCATTTAAACCGTCTTGTTACGCTACTGCAACCTGCACGTCTCTTCCAAGGGGCATTTAAACCATCTTGTTAAGCTAATGCGACCTGCACGTCTCTTCGAAGGGGCATTTAAACCGTCTTAATAAGCTACTACGACCTGCACGTCTCTTCCAACTGACATATAAACCGTCTTATTAAGCTACTGCGATCTGTACATCTCTTCCAAGGGGGATTTAAACAGCCTTGTTAAGCTACTGCAACCTGCACGTCTATTCCAAGGGGCATTTAAACCGTCTTTTTAAGCTCCTGCGACCTGCACGTCTCTTCCAAGGGGCATTTAAACCGTCTTATTAAGCTACTGCATCCTGCACGTCTCTTCCAACTGACATTTAAACCGTCTTATTAAGCTACTGCGACCTGCACGTCTCTTCCAAGGGGCATTTAAACCGTCTTGTTAAGCTACTGTAACCTCCACCACTTTTCCAAGGGGCATTTAAACCGTCTTATTAAGCTACTGCACCCTGCACGTCTCTTCCAACTGAGATTTAAACCGTCGTGTTAAGCTACTTCGACCTGCACGTCTCTTCCATGGGGCATTTAAACCGTTTTGTTAAGCTACTGTGACCTGCATGTCTCTTGCAAGGGGCATTTAAACAGTCTTGTTAAGCTACTGCGACCTGCACGTCTCTTCCAAGGGGCATTTAAACAGTCTTGTTAAGCTGCTGCGACCTGCATGTCTCTTCCAAGGGGCAATTAAACTGTCATGTTAAGCTACTGCGAACTCCACCCCTCTTCCAAGGGGCATTTATACGATCTTGTTAAGCTACTGCGACCTGCACGGTTCTTCCAAGGGGCATTTAAATCGTCTTGGTAAGCTACTGCGACCTGCCAGACTCTACCAAGGGGCATTTCAACCGTCTTGTTAAGCTACTGCGACCTTCATGTCTCTTCCAAGGGGCATTTAAACTGTCTTGTTAAGCTACTGCGACCTCCACCACTCTTCCAATGGGCATGTAAACCGTCTTGTTAAGCTACTACGACTTGCACGTCTCTTCCAAGGGGCATTTAATCCATCTTGTTAATCTACTGCGACCTCCACCGATTTTCCAAGGGGCATTTAAACCGTCTTGTTAAGCTGCTGCGACCTGCACGTCTCTACCAAGGGGCATTTAAGAAGTCTTGATAAGCTACTACGACCTCCACCGCTCTTCCAAGGGGAATTTAAACCGTATTGTTAAGATACTGCGACCTGCACGTTTCTTCCAAGGGGCATTTAAATCGTCTTGGTAAGCTACTGCGACCTGCCAGACTCTACCAAGGGGCATTTCAACCGTCTTGTTAAGCTACTGCGACCTTCATGTCTCTTCCAAGGGGCATTTAAACTGTCTTGTTAAGCTACTGCGACCTCCACCACTCTTCCAATGGGCATGTAAACCGTCTTGTTAAGCTACTACGACTTGCACGTCTCTTCCAAGGGGCATTTAATCCATCTTGTTAATCTACTGCGACCTCCACCGATTTTCCAAGGGGCATTTAAACCGTCTTGTTAAGCTGCTGCGACCTGCACGTCTCTACCAAGGGGCATTTAAGAAGTCTTGATAAGCTACTACGACCTCCACCGCTCTTCCAAGGGGTATTTAAACCGTTTTGTTAAGCTACTGCGACCTGCTCATCTCCTCCAAGGGGCAGTTAAACCATCTTGTTAAACTACTGCGACCTCCACCGCTTTTCATAGTGGCTTTTAAACCATCTTGTTAAGCTACTGGGACCTGCACGTCTCTTCCAAGGCGCATTTAAACCGTCTAATTAAGCTACTGTGACCTGCACGTCTCTTCCAAGGGGCAATTAAATCGTCTTGTTAAGCTACTGCGACCTGCACGTCTCTACCAAGGGGCATTTAAACCGTCTTGTTAGGCTGCTGCGACCTGCACGACTCTTCCAAGGGGCATTTAATCCGTTTTGTTAAGCTACTACGACCTCCACCGCTCTTCCAAAGGGCATTTAAACCGTCTTGTTAAGTTACTGCGACCTGTACGTCTCTTCCAAGGGGCATTTAAACCGTCTTGTTAAGCTACTGCGACCTCCACCGCTTTTCATAGGGGCATTTAAACCATCTTGTTAAGCTACTGTGACCTGCACGTCTCTTCCAAGGCACATTTAAACCATCTTATTAAGCTACTGTGACCTGCACGTCTCTTCCAAGGGGCAATTAAATCGTCTTGTTAAGCTACTGAAACCTCCGCCGCTCTTCCAAGGGGCATTTAAACAGTCTTGTTTAGCTACTGCGACCTGCACGTCTCTTCCAAAGGGCATTTAAACAGTCTTGTTAAGCTACTGCGACCTGTACGTCTCTACCAAGGGGCATTTAAACCGTCTTGGTAAGCTACTGCGACCTGCAAGCCTATTTCAAGGGGCATTTAAACCCTTTTGTTAAGCTACTGCGACCTGCACGTCTCTTCCAAGGGGTATTTAAACAGTCTTGTTAAGCTGCTGCGACCTGCATGTCTCTTCCAAGGGGCATTTAAACCGTCTTATTAAGCTACTGCGACCTGCACGTCTCTTCCAAGGGGCATTTAAACCGTCTTGTTTAGCTGCTGCGACCTGCACGTCTCTTCCAAGGGACATTTAAACTGTCTTATTAAGCTACTGCGACCTGCACGTCTCTTCCAAGGGGCATTTAAATCGTCTTGTTAAGCTACTGCGACCAGCATGTCTCTTCCAAGGGGTCATTTAAACCATCTTGTTAAGCTACTGGGACCTGCACGTCTCTTCCAAGGGGCATTTAAACCATCTTGTTAAGCTGCTGCGACCTGCATGTCTCTTCCAAGAGGCATTTAAACCATCTTGTTAAGCTACTGCGACCTGCACTTCTCTACCAAGGGTCATTTAAACCGTCTTGTTACGCTACTGCAACATGCGCGTCACTTCCAAGGGGCATTTAAACAGTCTTGGTAAGCTATTGCGACCTGCAAGCCTATTCCAAGGGGCATTTAAACCATCTTGTTAAGCTACTGCGACCTGCACGCATCTTCGAAGGGGCATTTAAACCATCTTATTAAGCTACTGTGACCTGCACGTCTCTTCCAAGGGGCAATTAAATCGTCTTGTTAAGCTACTGCGACCTCCGCCGCTCTTCCAAGGGGCATTTAAACAGTCTTGTTTAGCTACTGCGACCTGCACGTCTCTTCCAAGGGGCATTTAAACCATCTTGTTAATCTACTGTGACATGCACGTCTCTTCCAAGGGGCATTTAAACCATCTTGTTAAGCTACTGCGACCTGCACGTTTCTTCCAAAGGGCATTTAAACAGTCTTGTTAAGCTACTGCGACCTATACGTCTCAACCAAGGGGCATTTAAACCGTCTTGGTAAGCTACTGCGACCTGCAAGCCTATTTCAAGGGGCATTTAGACCCTTTTTTTAAGCTACTGCGACTTGCACGTCTCTTCCAAGGGGTATTTAAACAGTCTTGTTAAGCTACTGCGACCTGCATGTCTCTTCCAAGGGGCATTTAAACCGTCTTATAAAGCTACTGCGACCTGCACGTCTCTTCCAAGGGGCATTTAAACCGTCTTGTTAAGCTACTGCGACCTGCACTTCTCTTCCAAGGGACATTTAAACTGTCTTAATAAGCTACTGCGACCTGCACGTCTCTTCCAAGGGGCATTTAAATCGTCTTGTTAAGCTACTGCGACCTGCATGTCTCTTCCAAGGGGCATTTAAACCATCTTGTTAAGCTACTGGGACCTGCACGTCTCTTCCAAGGGGCATTTAAACCGTCTTGTTAAGCTGCTGCGACCTGCATGTCTCTTCCAAGAGGCATTTAAACCGTCTTGTTAAACTTCTGCGACCTCCACCGCTCTTCCAAGGGGCATTTAAACCGTCTTGTTAAGCTACTGCGACCTGCACTTCTCTACCAAAGGTCTTTTAAACAGTCTTGTTACGCTACTGCAACCTGCACGTCTCTTCCAAGGGGCATTTAAACCGTCTTGGTAAGCTACTGCGATCTGCACATCTCTTCCAAGGGGCATTTAAACAGTCTTTTTAAGCTGCTGCGACCTGCATGTCTCTTCCAAGGGGCAATTAAACTGTCATGTTAAGCTACTGCGACCTCCACCCCTTTTCCATGGGGCATTTAAACGATCTTGTTAAGCTACTGCGACCTGCACGTCTCTTCCAAGGGGCATTTAAATCGTCTTGGTAAGCTACTGCGACCTGCATGTCTCTTCCAAGAGGCATTTAAACCTTCTTGTTAAACTTCTGCGACCTCCACATCTCTTCCAAGGGGCATTTAAACCGTCTTGTTAAACTACTGCGACCTGCACATCTCCTCCAAGGGGCAGTTAAACCGTCTTGTTAAGCTACTGCGACATCCACCGCTTTTCATAGGGGCTTTTAAACCATCTTGTTAAGCTACTGGGACCTGCACGTCTCTTCCAAGGCGCATTTAAACCGTCTTATTAAGCTACATTGACCTGCACGTCTCTTCCAAGGGGCAATTAAATGGTCTTGTTAAGCTACTGCGACCTGCACGTCTCTACCAAGGGGCATTTAAACCGTCTTGTTAAGCTGCAGCGACCTGCACGTCTCTTCCAAGGGGCATTTAATCCGTTTTGTTAAGCTACTACGACCTCCACCGCTCTTCCAAAGGGCATTTAAACGGTCTTGTTAAGTTACTGCGACCTGTACGTCTCTTCCAAGGGGCATTTAAACCGTCTTGTTAAGCTACTGTGACCTGCACGTCTCTTGCAAGGGGTATTTAAACCATTTTGTTAAGCTACTGGGACCTGCACGTCTCTTCCAAGGCGCATTTAAAACATCTTATTAAGCTACTGTGACCTGCACGTCTCTTCCAAGGGGCAATTAAATCGTCTTGTTAAGCTACTGCGACCTGCACGTCTCTTCCAAGGGAGATTTAAACCGTCTTGTTTAGCTATTGAGACCTGCACGTCTTTACCAAGGGGCATTTAAACCGTCTTGTTAATCTACTGTGACATGCACGTCTCTTCCAAGGGGCATTTAAACCATCTTGTTAAGCTACTGCGACCTGCACGTCTCTTCCATAGGGCATTTAAACCGTCTTGTTAAGCTACTGCGACCTGTACGTCTCTACCAAGGGCCATTTAAACCGTCTTGGTAAGCTACTGCGACCTGCAAGCCTATTTCAAGGGGCATTTAAACCCTTTTGTTATGCTATTGCGACTTGCATGTCTCTGCCAAGGGGCATTTAAATCGTCTTGTTAAGCTACTGCGACCTGTACGTCTCTACCAAGAGGCATTTAAAACGTCTTATAAATCTACAGCGACCTGCACGTCTCTTTCAAGGGGCATTTAAACTGTCTTGTTAAGCTACTGCGACCTGAATGTCTCTTCCAAGGGACATTTAAACTGTCTTATTAAGCTACTGCGACCTGCACGTCTCTTCCAAGGGGCATTTAAACTGTCTTGTTCAGCGACTGTGACTTGCACGTCTCTTCCAATGGGCATTTAAACCTTCTTGTTTAGCTAATGTAACCTCCACCACTTTTCCAAGGGGCATTTAAATCGTCTTGTTAAGCTACTGTGACCTGCACGTCTCTTCCAAGGGGTATTTAAACCATCTTGTTAAGCTGCTGCGACCTGCATGTCTCTTCCAAGAGGCATTTAAATCGTCTTGTTAAACTTCTACGACCTCCACCGCTCTTCCAAGGGGCATTTAAAACCGTCTTGTTAAGCTACTGCGACCTGCACTTCTCTACCAAAGGTCATTTAAACCGTCTTGTTACACTACTGAAACCTGCACGTCTCTTCCAAGAGGCATTTAAACCGTCTTGGTAAGCTATTGCGACCTGCAAGCCTATTCCAAGGGGCATTTAAACCATCTTGTTAAGCTACTGCGACCTGCACGTCTCTTCGAAGGGGCATTTAAACCGTCTTAATAAGCTACTACGACCTGCACGCCTCTTCCAACTGACATTTGAACCGTCTTATTAAGCTACTGCGACCTGCACGTCTCTTCCAAGGGGCATTTAAACCGTCTTTTTAAGCTACTGCGACCTGCACGTCTCTTCCAAGATGCATTTAAACCGTCTTGTTAAGCTACTGCGACTTGCACGTCTCTTCCAAGGGGCATTTAAACAGTCTTGTTAAGCTACTGTAACCTCCACCACTTTTCCAACGGGCATTTAAAACGTCTTGTTAAGCTACTGCGACCTGCACGTCTCTTCCATGGGGCATTTAAACCGTTTTGTTAAGCTACTGCGACCTGCACGTTCCTTCCAAGGGGCATTTAAACCGTCTTGTTAAGCTACTGCGACTTGCACGTCTCTTCCAAGGGGCATTTAAACAATCTTGTTAAGCTACTGTAACCTCCACCACTTTTCCAAGGGGCATTTAAAACGTCTTGTTAAGCTACTGCGACATGCATGTCTCTACCAAGGGGCATTTAAACCATCTTTTTAAGCTACTGCGACCTGCACATCTCTTCCAAGGGGCATTTAAACAGTCTTGTTAAGCTGCTGCGACCTGCATGTCTCTTCCAAGGGGCAATTAAACTGTCATGTTAAGCTACTGCGACCTCCACCCCTTTTCCATGGGGCATTTAAACGATCTTGTTCAGCTACTGCGACCTGCACGTCTCTTCCAAGGGGCATTTAAATCGTCTTGGTAAGCTACTGCGACCTGCATGTCTCTTCCAAGAGGCATTTAAACCTTCTTGTTGAACTTCTGCGACCTCCACCTCTCTTCCAAGGGGCATTTAAACCGTCTTGTTAAGCTACTGCGACCTGCACTTCTCTACCAAAGGTCATTTAAACCGTCTTGTTACGTTACTGCAACCTGCACGTCTCTTCCAAGAGGCATTTAAACCGTCTTGGTAAGCTATTGCGACCTGCAAGCCTATTCCAAGGGGCATTTAAACCATCTTGTTAAGCTACTGCGACTTGCACGTCTCTTCCAAGGGGCATTTAAACCGTCTTGTTAAGCTACTGCGACCTCCACCTCTCTTCCAAGGGGCATTTCAACCGTCTTGTTAAGCTGCTGCGACCTGCACGTCTCTTCCAAGGGGGCATTTAAACCGTCTTGTTAAGCTACTGCTATTTGCACATCTCTTCCAAGGGGTATTTAATCCATCTTGTTAAGCTACTGCGACCTGCACATCTCTTCCAAGGGGCATTTAAACTGTCTTGTTAAGCTACTGCGACATCCACCTCTCTTCCAAGGGGCAATTAAACCGTCTTGTTAAGCTACTGCGACCTGCACGTCTCTTCCAAGGGACACTTAAACCATCTTGTTAAGCTGATGCGACCTGCACATCTCTACCAAGGGGCATTTAATCAGTATTGATAAGCTATTACGACCTCCAGCGCTCTTCCAAAGGGCATTTAAACCGTCTTGTTAAGCTACTGCGACCTGCACGTCTCTTCCAAGGGGCATTTAAACCGTCTTGTTAAGCTACTGAGACCTGCACGTTTCTTCCAAGGGGCATTTAAACAGTCTTGTTAAGCTACTGTGACCTGCACGTCTCTTGCAAGGGGTATTTAAACCATTTTGTTAAGCTACTGGGACCTGCACGTCTCTTCCAAGGCGCATTTAAACCATTTTATTAAGCTACTGTGACCTGCACGTCTCTTCCAAGGGGCATTTAAACCGTCTTATTAATCTACTGTGATATGCACGTCTCTTCCAAGGGTCATTTAAACCATCTTGTTAAGCTACTGCGACCTGCACGTCTCTTCCAAAGGCAATTAAATCGTCTTGTTAAGCTACTGCGACCCCACCGCTCTTCCAAGGGGCATTTAAACCGTCTTGTTTAGCTACTGCGACATGCACGTCTCTACCAAGGGGCATTTAAACCATCTTGTTAATCTACTGTGATATGCACGTCTCTTCCAAGGGGCATTTAAACCATCTTGTTAAGCTACTGCGACCTGCACGTCTCTTCCAAAGGCATTTAAACCGTCTTGTTAAGCTACTGCGACCTCCACCGCTCTTCCAAACGTCATTTTAACCGTCTTGTTAAGCTACTGTGACCTGTACGTCTCTACCAAGGGGCATTTAAACCGTCTTGGTAAGCTACTGCGACCTGCAAGCCTATTTCAAGGGGCATTTAAACCCTTTTGTTAAGCTACTGCGACCTGCATGTCTCTGCTAAGGGGCATTTAAACCATCTTGCTAAGCTACTGCAACCTGTACGTCTCTACCAAGGGGCATTTAAACCGTCTTATTAAGCTACAGCGACCTGCACGTCTCTTCGAAGGGGCATTTAAACCGTCTTATTAAGCTACAGCGACCTGCACGTCTCTTCCAAGGGGCATTTAAACCGTCTTGTTAAGCTACTGCGACCTGCATGTCTCTTCCAAGGGGCATTTAAACTGTCTTGTTCAGCTACTGTGACCTCCACCACTCTTCCAAGGGGCATTTAAACGGTCTTGTTAAGCTACTGCGACCTGCAAGCCTCTTCCAAGGGGCATTTAAACCATCTTGGTAAGCTACTGCGACCTGCAAGCCTATTCCAAGGGGCATTTAAACCCTCTTGTTAAGCTGCGGCGACCTGCACGTCTCTTCCAAGGGGGATTTAAGCTTCTTGTTAAGCTACTGCGACCTGCATGTCTCTACCAAGGGACATTTAAAACGTCTTTTAAGCTACTGCGACCTGCACGTCTCTTCCAAGGGATATTTAAACAGTCTTGTTAAGGTGCTGCGATCTGCATGTCTCTTCCAAGGGGCATTTAAACTGTCTTGTTAAGCTACTGCGACCTTCACCGCTCTTCCAAGGGGCATTTAAACTGTCTTGTTAAGCTACTGCGAGCTGCACGTCTCTACCAAGGGACATTTAAATCGTCTTGGTATGCTACTGCGACCTACAAGCCTCTTCCAAGGGGCATTTAAACTGTCTTGTTAAGCTACTGCGACCTGCACGTCTCTGCCAAGGGGCATTTAAATCGTCTTGGTAAGCTACTGCGACCTGCAAGCCTCTTCGAAGGGGCATTTAAACCCTCTTGTTAACCTACTGCGACCTGCAAGCCTCTTCCAAGGGGCATTTAAACCGTCTTTATAAGCTGCTGCGAACTGCATGTGTCTTCCAAGGGGCATTTAAACCGTCTTGTTAAGCTTCTGCGACCTCCACCGCTCTTCCAATGGACATTTAAACCGTCTTGTTAAGCTACTGCGACCTGCACGGCTCTTCCAAGGGGCATTTAAACCGTATTGGTAAGCTAATGCGACCTGCAAGCCTATTCCAAGGGGCATTTAAACCCTCTTGTTAAGCTACTGCGACCTGCACGTCTCTTCCTAGGGGGATTTAAACCGACTTGTTAAGCTACTGCGACCTGCACGTCTCTTCCAAGGGGTATTTATACAGTCTTGTTAAGCTACTGCGACCTGCTAGTCTATTCAAAGGGGCATTTAAACCGTCTTGTTAAGCTTCTGCGACCTGCACGTCTCTTCCAAGGGGCATTTAAACAGTCTTGTTAAGCTTCTGCGACCTGCACGTCTCTTCCAAGGGGCATTTAAACTGTCTTTTTAAGATACTGTAACCACCACTTTTCCAAGGGGCATTTAAACTGTCTTGTTAAGCTACTGCGACCTGCACGTCTCTTCCAAGGGGCATTTAAACACTCTTGTTAACTATTGCGACCTGCACGTCTCTTCCAAGGGGGATTTAAACCGTCTTGTTAAGCTACTGCGACCTGCACGTCTCTTCCCAGGGGCATTTAAACCGTCTTGTTAAGCTTCTGCGACCTGCTCGTCTCTTCCAAGGGGCATTTAAACCGTCTTGTTAAGCTACTGCGACCTGCACGTCTCTTCCAAGGGGCATTTAAACTGTCTTGTTAAGCTACTGCGACCTGCATGTTTCTTCCAAGTGGCATTTAAACTGTCTTGTTAAGCTACTGCGACCTCCACCGCTCTTCCAAGGGACATTTAAACTGTCTTGTTAAGTTACTGCGACCTGCACGTCTCTTCCACGGGGCATTTAAATCGTCTTGGTAAGCTACTGCGACCTGCAAGCCTATTCTAAGGGGCATTTAAACCGTCTTATTAAGCTACTGTGACCTGCACGTCTCTTCCAAGGGGCATTTAAACCCTCTTTTTAAGCTACTGCAACCTGCACATCTCTTCCAAGGGGCATTTAAGCTGTCTTCTTAAGCTACTGCGACCTCCACCGCTCTTCCAAGGGGCATTTAAACCATCTTCTTAAGCTACTGCGACTTGCACGTCTCTTCCAAGGGGCATTTAAACTGTCTTGTTTAGCTTCTGCCACCTGCACGTCTCTTCTAAGGGGCATTTCAACAGTCTTGTTAAGCTACTGCGACTTGCACGTCTCCTCCAAGGGGCATTTAAACCGTCTTCTTAATCTACTGTAACCTCCACCACTTTTCTAAGGGGCATTTAAACCGTCTTCTTAAGCTACTGCGACCTGCACGTCTCTTTCAAGGGGAATTTAAAACGCTTTGTTAAGCTACTGAGACCTGCATGTCTCTTCCAAGGGGCATTGAAACCGTCTTGTTAAGCTACTGCGACCTCCACGTCTGTTCCAAGGGTTATTTAAACCGTCTTGTTAAGCTGCTGCGACCTGCATGTCTCTTCCAAGGGGCATTTAAACCGTCTTGTTAAGCTACTGCGACCTCCACCACACTTCCAATGGGCATTTAAACCGTCTTGTTAAGCTTCTGCGACCTGCACGTCTCTTCCAAGGGTCATTTAAACCGTCTTTTTAAGCTACTGCGACTTGCATGTCTGTTCCAAGGGGCATTTAAACTGTCTTGTTAAGCTACTGTAACCTCCACCACTTTTCCAAGGGGCATTTAAACTGTCTTGTTAAGCTACTGCGACCTGCATGTCTCTTCCAAGGGGCATTTAAACCATCTTGTTAAGCGACTGCTACCTGCGCGTCTCTTCCAAGGGGCATTTAAACCATCTTGTTAAGCGACTGCTACCTGCGCGTCTCTTCCAAGGGGCATTTAAACCATCTTGTTAAGCTGCTGCGACCTGCATGTCTCTTCCAAGGGGCATTTAAACCGTCTTGTTAAGCTACTGCGACATCCACCGCACTTCCAAGGGGCATTTAAACGGTCTTGTTAAGCTACTGCGACCTGCGCGTCTCTTTCAAGGGGCATTTAAACTGTCTTCTTAAGCTACTGCGACCTCCACCGCTCTTCCAAGGGACATTTAAACCGTCTTGTTAAGATATTGCGCCCTGCATGTCTCTTCGAAGTGGCATTTAAACCGTCTTGTTCAGCTACTGCGACCTGCACGTCTCTTCCAAGGGGCATTTAAACTGTCTTGTTAAGCTACTGCGACCTCCACCTCTCTTCCAAGGGGCATTTAAATTGTCTTGGTAAGATACTGCGACCTGCACTTGTCTTCCAAGGTGCATTTAAACCGTCTTGTTAAGCTACTGCGACCTGCACGTCTGTTCCAAGGGGCATTTAAACTGTCTTGTTAAGCTACTGCAACCTCCACCTCTCTTCCATGGGGCATTTCAACAGTCTTTTTAAGCTACTGCGACCTGCATGTCTCTTCCAAGGGGCATTTAAACCGTCTTGTTAAGCTACTGCGACCTGCATGTCTCTTCCAAGGGGCATTTGAACCGTCTTTTTAAGCTGCTGCGACCTGCATGTCTCTTCCAAGGGGCATTTAAACCGTCTTGTTAAACAACTGCGACCTGCACGTCTCTTCCAAGGGGCATTTATACCGTCTTGTTAAGCTACTGCGACCTGCAAGCCTCTTCCAAGGGGCATTTAAACTGTCTTGATAAGCTACTGCGACCTGCACGTCTCTTCCAAGGGGCATTTAAACCGTCTTGTTAAGCTACTGTGACCTGCATGTCTCTTCCAAGGGGCATTTAAACCGTCTTGTTAAGCTACTGGGACCTGCACGTCTCTTCCAAGGTGCATTTAAAACGTCTTGTTATGCTACTGTAATCTCCACCACTTTTCCAAGGGGCATTTAAACCGTCTTGTTAAGCTACTGCGACCTGCACGTTTCTTCCAAGGGGTCGTTTAAACCATCTTGTTAAGCTACTGTAATCTCCACCACTTTTCCAAGGGGCATTTCAACCGTCTTGTTAAGCTACTGCGACCTGCACGTCTCCTCCAAGGGGCATTTAAACCGTCTTGTTAAGCTACTGCGACCTGCATGTCTCCACCAAGGGGCATTTATACTGTCTTGTTAAGCTACTGTGACCTGCACGTCTCTTCCAAGGGGCATTTAAACAGTCTTGATAAGCTGCTGCGACCTGCATGTCTCTTCCAAGGCGCATTTAAATAGTCTTGTTAAGCTACTGCGACCTGCACGTCTCTTCCAACGGCCATTTAAACCGTCTTGGTAAGCTACTGCGACCTGCAAGCCTCTTCCAAGGGGGATTTAAACCGTCTTGGTAAGCTACTGCGACCTGCAATCCTTTTCTAAGGGGCATTTAAACCATCTTGATAAGCTACTGCGAACTGCACGTCTCTTGCAAGGGGCATTTAAACCGTCTTTTTAAGCTACTGCGACCTGCACGTCTCTTCTAAGGTGCATTTAAACCATCTTGTTAAGCTACTGCGACCTGCACGTCTGTTCCAAGGGGCATTTAAACTGTCTTGTTAAGCTACTGCGACCTCCACCTCTCTTCCAAGGGGCATTTAAAGCATCTTGTTAAGCTACTGCGACCTGCACGTCTGTTCCAAGGGGCATTTAAACTGTCCTGTTAAGCTACTGCAACCTCCACCTCTCTTCCAAGGGGCATTTAAACCGTCTTGTTAAGCTACTGCGACCTGCACGTCTCTTCCAAGGGGCATTTAATCCGTCTTGTTAAGCCACTGCGACCTGCATGTCTCTTCCAAGGGGCATTTGAACCTTCTTTTTAAGCTGCTGCGACCTGCATGTCTCTTCCAAGGTGCATTTAAACCGTCTTATTAAGCTACTGCGACCTGCACGTCTGTTCCAAGGGGCATTTAAACTGTCTTGGTAAGCTACTGTGACTTGCAAGCCTATTCCAAGGGGCATTTAAACCGTCTTGTTAAGCAACTGCGACCTGCACGTCTCTTCCAAGGGGCATTTAAACCGTCTTGTAAAGCTACTACGCCCTGCACGTCTCTTCCAAGGGGCATTTAAACAATCTTGTTAAGCCACTGAGACTTGCACGTCTCTTCCAAGGGGCATTTTAACCGTCTTGTTAAGCCACTGAGACTTGCATGTCTCTTCCAAGGGACATTTAAACCATCTTGTTAAGACACTGCGACCTGCACGTCTCTTCCACGGGGCACTTAAACCGTCTTGATAAGCCACTGCGAAATGCACGTCTTTCACAAGGGGCATTTAAACCATCTTGTTAAGCTACTGCGACCACCACCGCTCTTCCAAAGGGCATTTAAACAATCTTGTTAAGCTACTGTGACCTGCAAGCCTATTCCAAGGGGCATTTAAACCCTCTTGTTAAGCTACTGCGACCTGCACGTCTCTTCCAAGGGGGATTTAAACCATCTTGTTAAGCTACTGCGACCTGCACGTTTCTTCCAAGGGGCATTTAAACCATCTTGTTAAGCTACTGCGACCTGCACTTCGCTTCCAAGGGGCATTTAATTTGTCTTGTTAAGCTACTGCGACCTCCACCGCTTTTCCAAGTGGCACTTAATCCGTCTTGTTAAGCTACTGCGACCTGCACGTGTCTTCCAAGGGGGATTTAAACCGTCTTGTTAAGCTACTGTGACCTGCACGTCTCTTACAAGGGGCATTTAAACCGTCTTGTTAAGCTACTGCGACCTGCAAGCCTATTCCACGGGGCATTTAAACCCTCTTGTTAAGCTACTGCGACCTGCACTTCGCTTCCAAGGGGCATTTAAACTGTCTTGTTAAGCTACTGCGACCTCCACCGCTCTTCCAAGTGGCACTTAATCCGTCTTGTTAAGCTACTGCGACCTGCACGTCTCTTCCAAGGGGCATTTAAACCGTCTTGTTAAGCTACTGCGACATGCACGTCTCTTCCAAGGGACATTTAAACCGTCTTATTAAGCTACTGCGACCTAAATGTCTCTTCCAAGGGGCATTTAAACCATCTTTTTAAGCCACTGCGACCTGCACGTCTCTACCAAGAGGCATTTAAACCGTCTTGTTAAACTGCTGCGAACTGCATGTCTCTTCCAATTGGCAATTAAACCATATTGTTAAGCTACTGCGACCTCCACCGCTCTTCCAAGGGGCATTTAAACTGTCTTGTTAAGCTACTGCAACCTGCTCGTCTCTTCCAAGGGGCATTTAAACCGTCTTGGTAAGCTACTGCGACCTGCAAGCCTATTCCAAGGGGCATTTAAACCGTCTTATTAAGCTACTGTGACCTGCACGTCTCTTCCAAGGGACATTTAAACTGTCTTGTTAAGCTACTGCGACCTCCACCGCTCCTCCAAATGGCATTTAAACCGTCTTTTTAAGCTACTGCGACCAGCACGTCTCTTCCAAGGGGCGTTTAAACAATCTTGTTAAGCTGCTGCGACCTGCATGTCTCTTCCAAGGGGCATTTAAACCGTCTTGTTAAGCTACTGCGACCTCCACCGCTCTTCCAAGGGGTCATTTAAACCGTCTTGTTAAGTTACTGCGACCTGCACGTCTCTTCCAAGGGCCATTTAAACCGTCTTGTTAAGCTACTGCGACCTGCACGTCTCTTCCAAGGGCCATTTAAACCGTCTTGGTAAGCTACTGCGACCTGCAATCCTCTTCCAAGGGGAATTTATACCGTCTTGTTAAGCTACTGCGACAAGCACTTCTTTTCCAAGGGGCATATAAAACATCTTGTTAAGCTACTGCGACCTGCACGTTTTTTCCAAGGGGCATTTAAACCGTCTTGTTAAGCTACTGCGACCTCCACCGCTCTTCCAAGTGGCATTTAAACCATCTTGCTAAGCTACTGCGACCTGCACTTCTCTTCCAAGAGGCATTTAAACCGTCTTGTTAAGCTACTGCGACCTGCACGTCTCTTGCAAGGGGCATTTAATCTGTCTTGTTAAGCTTCTGCGACCTGCACTTCTCTTTCAAGGGGCATTTAAACTGTCTTGTTAAGCTACTGCGACCTGCACGTCTCTTCCAAGGGGCATTTAAACCGTCTTGTTAAGCTACTGCGACCTGCACGTCTCTTCCAAGGGGCATTTAAACCGTCTTTTTAAGCTACTGTAACCTCCACCACTTTTCCAAGTGGCATTTAAACCGTCTTGCTAAGCTACTCCGACCTGCACGTCTCTACCAAGGGGCATTTAAACCGTCTTGTTAAGCTACTGCGACATGCACGTCTCTTCCAAGGGGCATTTAAACAGTCTTGTTAAGCTGCTGCTACCTGAATGTGTCTTCCAAGGGGCATTTAAACTGTCTTGTTAAGCTACTGAGACCTTCACCGCTCTTCCAAGGGGCATTTAAACTGTCTTGTTAAGCTACTGTGACCTGCACGTCTCTTCCAAGGGGCATTTAAACCATCTTGTTAAGCTACTGAGACCTGCTCGTCTCTTCCAAGGGGCATTTAAACCATCTTTTTAAGCTACTGCGACCTGCACGTCTCTTACAAGACGCATTTAAACCGACTTTTTAAGCTACTGCGACTTGCACGTCTCTTCCAAGGGACATTTAAACCCTCTTGTTAAGCTACTGCGACCTGCACGTCTCTTCCAAGGGGCATTTAAACTGTCTTGTTAAGCTACTGCGACATACACCGCTCTTTCAAGGGGCATTTAAACTATCTTGATAAGCTACTGTGACCTGCACGTCTCTTCCAAGGGCCATTTAAACCGTCTTGGTAAGCTACTGCGAACTGCACGTCTCTTCCAAGGGCCATTTAAATCGTCTTGTTAAGCTACTGCGACTTGCACGTCTCTTCCAAGGGGCATTTAAACCTTCTTGTTAAGCTACTGTAACCTCCAGCACTTTTCCAAGGGGCATTTAAACCGTCTTGTTAAGCTACTGCGACCTGCACGTCTCTTCAATGGGGCATTTGAACCGTCTTGTTAAGCTACTGCGACCTGCATGTCTCTACCAAGGGGCATTTAAACCGTCTTGTTAAGCTACTGCGACCTGCACGTCTCTTCCAAGGGACATTTAAACCTTCTTGGTAAGCTACTGCGAACTGCACGTCTCTTCCAAGGGGCATTTAAATCGTCTTGTTAAGCTACTGCGACTTGCACGTCTCTTCCAAGGGGCATTTAAACCTTCTTGTTAAGCTACTGTAACCTCCAGCACTTTTCCAAGGGGCATTTAAACCGTCTTGTTAAGCTACTGCGACCTGCACGTCTCTTCAATGGGGCATTTGAACCATCTTGTTAAGCTACTGCGACCTGCACGTCTCTTCCAAGCGGCATTTAAACAGTCTTGTTTAGCTAATGCGAACTGCACGTCTCTTCCAAGGGGCATTTAAACTGTCTTGTTAAGCTACTGCGACCTACACCGCTCTTCCAAGGGGCATTTAAACCGTCTTGTTAAGCTACTGCGACCTGCACGTCTCTTCCAAGGGGCATTTAAACCTTCTTGTTAAGCTACTGCGACCAGCACGTCTCTTCCAAGGGGCAATTAAACCGTCTTGGTAAGCTTCTGCGACCTGCAAGCCTCTTCCAAGGGGTATTTACACCCTCTTGTTAAGCTACTGCGACCTACACGTCTCTTCCAAGGGGCATTTAAACCATCTTGGTAAGCTACTGTGACCTGCTCGTCTCTTCCAAGGGGCATTTAAACCGTCTTGTTAAGCTACTGCGACCTGCACGTCTCTTCAAAGGGGCATTTAAACCGTCTTGGTAAGCTACTGCTAACTGCAAGACTCTTCCAAGGGTCATTTAAACACTCTTGTTAAGCTACTGCGAACTGCACGTCTCTTCCAAGGCGCATTTAAACCGTCTTTTTAAGCTACTGCGACTTGCACGTCTCTTCCAAGGGACATTTAAACGGTCTTGTTAAGCTACTGTGACCTGCACGTCTCCTCCATGGGGCATTTAAACCGTCTTGTTAAGCTGCTGCGACCTGCATGTCTCTACCAAGGGACATTTAAACCATCTTGTTAAGCTCCTGCGACCTGCATGTCTCTTCCAAGGGGCATTTAAATCGTCTTCTTAAGCTACTGCGACATCCACCGCTCTTTCAAGGGGCATTTAAACTGTCTTGGTAAGCTACTGTGACTTGCAAGCCTCTTCCAAGGGGCATTTAAACCGTCTTGTTAAGCTACTGTGACCTCCACCGCTCTTCCAAGGGGCACTTAAACTGTCTTGTTAAGCTACTGCGACCTGAAAGCCTCTTCCAAGGGGCATTTAAACAGTCTTGTTAAGCTGCTGCGACCTGCATGTCTCTTCCAAGGGGCATTTAAGCTGTCTTGTTAAGCTACTGCGACCTCCACCGCTCTTCCAAGGGGCATTTAAACTGTCTTATTAAGCTACTGCGACCTGCTCGTCTCTTCCAAGGGGCATTTAAACCATCTTGTTAAGATACTGCGACCTGCATGTCTCTTCCAAGGGGCATTTAAACCGTCTTTTTAAGCTACTGTAACCTCCACCACTTTTCCAAGTGGCATTTAAACCGTCTTGCTAAGCTACTCCGACCTGCACGTCTCTTCCAAGGCGCATTTAAACCATCTTTTTAATCTACTGCGACTTGCACGTCTCTTCCAAGGGGCATTTAAACCGTATTGTTAAGCTACTGCGACATGCACGTCTCTTCCAAGGGGCATTTAAACAGTCTTGTTAAGCTGCTGCTACCTGAATGTGTCTTCCAGGGGGCATTTAAACTGTCTTGTTAAGCTACTGAGACCTTCACCGCTCTTCCAAGGGGCATTTAAACTGTCTTGTTAAGCTACTGTGACCTGCACGTCTCTTCCAAGGGGCATTTAAACCATCTTGTTAAGCTACTGAGACCTGCTCGTCTCTTCCAAGGGGCATTTAATCCGTCTTGTTAAGCTACTGCGACCTGCACGTCTCTTACAAGGCGCATTTAAACCGACTTTTTAAGCTACTGCGACTTGCACGTCTCTTCCAAGGGACATTTAAACCGTCTTGTTAAGCTACTGCGACCTGCACGTCTCCTCCTTGGGGCATTTAAACCGTCTTGTTAAGCTACAGCGACCTGCATGTCTCTACCAAGGGACATTTAAACCGTCTTGTTAAGCTACTGCGACCTGCACGTCTCTTCCAAGGGGCATTTAAACTGTCTTGTTAAGCTACTGCAACATCCACCGCTCTTTCAAGGGGCATTTAAACTATCTTGATAAGCTACTGTGACCTGCACGTCTCTTCCACGGTGCATTTAAATCGTCTTGGTAAGCTACTGTGACCTGCACGTCTCTTCCATGGGGCATTTAAACCGTCTTTTTAAGCTACTGCGAACTGCACGTCTCTTCCATGGGGCATTTAAATCGTTTTGGTAAGCTACTGCGACCTGCTCGTCTCTTCCAAGGGGCATTTAAACCGTCTTGTTAAGCTACTGCATCCTGCACGTCTCTTCCAAGGGCCATTTAAACCGTCTTGTTAAGCTACTGCGACCTGCATGTCTCTACCAAGGGGCATTTAAACCGTCTTTTTAAGCCACTGCGACCTCCACCGCTCTTCCTAGGGGCATTTAAACGTCTTGTTAAGTTACTACGACCCACACTTCTCTTCGAAGGGCCATTTAAACCGTCTTGGTAGGCTACTGCGACCAGCAAGTCTTTTCCAAGGGGCATTTATACCGTCTTGTTAAGCTTCTACGACCTGCATGTCTCTTCCAAGGGGCATTTAAAACATCTTGTTAAGCTACTGCGAACTGAACGTCTTTTCCAAGGGGCATTTAAACCGTCTTGTTAAGCTACTGGACCTCCACCGATCATCCAAGGGGCATTTAAACCATCTTGTTAAGCTACTGCGACCTGCACGTCTCTTGCAAGGGGCATTTAAAGCGTCTTGTTAAGCTACTGCGACCTGCACGTCTCTTCCAAGGGGTATTTAAATCGTCTTGTTAAGCTACTGCGACATGCACGTCTCTTCCAAGGGGCATTTAAACCGTCTTATTAAGCTACTGCGACCTGCATGTCTCTTCCAAGGGGCATTTAAACTGTCTTGTTAAGTTACTGCGACCTCCACCTCTAATCCAAGGGGCAATTCAACCGTCTTGTTAAGCTACTGCGACCTGCACGTCTCTTCCAAGGGGCATTTAAACCGTCTTGTTAAGCTTCTGTGACCTGCATGTCTCTTCCAAGGGGCAATTAAACCGTCTTGTTAAGCTACTGCGACCTGCATGTCTCTTCCAAGGGGCATTTAAAACGCTTTGTTAAGCTACTGCGACCTGCATGTCTCTGTTAAAGGGCATTTAAAACGCTTTGTTAAGCTACTGCGACCTGCATGTCTCTTCCAAGGGGCATTTAAACCGTCTTTTTAAGCTACTGCGACCTGCACGTCTCTTCCAAGGGGCAGTTAAACTGTCTTGTTAAGCTACTGCGACCTCCACCTCTCTTCCAAGGGTCATTTAAACCATCTTGTTAAGCTACTGCGACCTGCACGTCTCTTCCAATGGGCATTTATAACCTCTTGTTAAGTTCCTGCGACCTGCACGTCTCTTGAAAGGGGCATTTAAACCCTCTTGTTAAGCTACTGCGACCTGCACGTCTCTTCCAAGGGGCTTTTAAACCGTCTTGTTAAGCTACTGCGACCTGCATGTCTCTTTCAAGGGGCATTTAAACCGTCTTGTTAAGCCTCGGCGACCTGCACGTCTCTTCCAAGTGGCATTTAAACCGTCTTTTTAAGCTGCTGCAAACTGCATGTCTCTTCCAAGGGGCATTTAAACCATCGTGTTAAGCTTCTGCGACCTCCACCGCTCTTCCAAGGGGCATTTAAATCATCTTGTTAAGCTTCTGCGACCTGCACGTCTCTTCCATGGCGCATTTAAACAGTCTTTTTACGCTACTGTGACTTGAACGTCTCTTCCAAGGGGCATTTAAACCCTCTTATTAAGCTCCTGCGACCTGCTCGTCTCTTGAAAGGGGCATTTAAACCCTCTTGTTAAGCTACTGCGACCTGCACGTCTCTTCCAAGGGGCATTTAAACTGTCTTGTTAAGCTACTGCGACCTCCACCTCTCTTCCAAGGGGCATTTAAACTGTCTTATTAAGCTACTGCGACCTGCACATTTCTTCCAAGGCGCATTTAAAACGTCTTTTTAAGCTACTGTGACCTGCATGTCTCTTCCAAGGGGCAATTAAACCGTCTTGTTAAGCTACTGCGACCTGCATGTCTCTTCCAAGGGGCATTTAAAACGCTTTGTTAAGCTACTGCGACCTGCATGTCTCTGTTAAAGGGCATTTAAAACGCTTTGTTAAGCTACTGCGACCTGCATGTCTCTTCCAAGGGGCATTTAAACCGTCTTTTTAAGCTACTGCGACCTGCACGTCTCTTCCAAGGGGAAGTTAAACTGTCTTGTTAAGCTACTGCGACCTCCACCTCTCTTCCAAGGGTCATTTAAACCATCTTGTTAAGCTACTGCGACCTGCTCGTCTCTTCCAAGGGGCATTTAAACCGTCTTTTTAAGCTACTGCGACTTGAACGTCTCTTCCAAGGGGCATTTAAACAGTCTTGTTAAGCTACTGTAACCTCCACCACTTTTCCAAGGGGCATCTAAACTGTCTTGTTATGCTACTGCGACCAGCAAGTCTCTTCCAAGGGGCATTTAAACAGACTTGTTAAGCTACTGCGACCTGCATGTCTCTTCCAAGGGGCATTTAAACCGTCTTGTTAAGCTACTGCGACCTGCACGGCTCTTCCAAGGGGCATTTAAACCATCTTGTTAAGCTGCTGCGACCTGCATGTCTCTTTCAAGGGGCATTTAAACCGTCTTGTTAGGCTACTGTGACCTCCACCGCACCTCCAAGGGGCATTTAAACCGTCTAGTTAAGCTACTGCGTCCTGCACGTCTCTACCAAGGGGCATTTAAACTGTCTTTTTAAGCTACTGAGACCTCCACCTCTCATCCAAGGGGCATTTAAAGCGTATTGTTAAGCTTCTGCGACCTGCTCGTCTCTTCCAAGGGGCATTTAAACAGTCTTGTTAAGCTTCTGTAACCTCCACCACTTTTCCAAGGGGCATCTAAACCGTCTTGTTAAGCTACTGTGACCTGCATGTCTCTTCCAAGGGGCATTTAAACCGTCTTGTTAAGCTACTGCAACCCGCACGTCTCTTCCAAGGGGTAATTAAATCGTCTTGTTAAGCTGCTGCGACCTACATGTCTCCTCCAAGGGGCATTTAGACCGTCTTGTTAAGCTACTGCGACCTCCACCGCACTTCCAAGGGGCATTTAAACCATTTTGTTAAGCTACTGCGACCTGCACGTCTCTTTCAAGGGGCATTTAAACTGTTTTGTTAAGCTACTGCGACCTCAACCGCTCATCCAAGGGGCATTTAAACCGTCTTGTTCAGCTACTGCGACGTGCACGTCTCTTCCAATTGGCATTTAAACCATCTTGTTAAGCTACTTCGACCTGCAAGTCTCTTCCAAGGGGCATTTAAACTGTCTTGTTAAGCTACTGCAACCTCCACCACAATTCCAAGGGGCATTTAAAGCGTCTTGTTAAGCTTCTGCGACCTGCTGGTCTCTTCCAAGGGGCACTTAAACCGTCTTGTTAAGCTACTGCGACCTGCAAGTCTCTTCCAAGGCGCATTTAAACCGTCTTTTTAAGCTACTGTGACTTGAACGTCTTTTCCAAGGGGCATTTAAACCGTCTTGTTAAGCTACTGTAACCTCCACCACTATTCCAAGGGGCATCTCAACAATCTTGTTAAGCTACTGCGACCTGCACGTCTCTTGAAAGGGGCATTTATACCTTCTTGTTAAGCTACTGTGACCTGCACGTCTCTTCCAAGGGGCATTTAAACTGTCTCATTAAGCTACTGCGACCTCCACCTCTCTTCCAAGGGGCATTTAAACCGTCTTGTTAAGCTACTGCGACCTGCAAGTCTCTTCCAAGGCGCATTTAAATCGTCTTTTTAAGCTACTGTGACTTGAACTTCTCTTCCAAGGGGCAATTAAACCGTCTTGTTAAGCTACTGTAACCTCCACCACTTTTCCAAGGGGCATCTCAACAGTCTTGTTAAGCTACTGCTACCTGCACGTCTCTTCCAAGGGGCATTTAAACAGTCTTGTTAAGCTACTGCGACCTGCATGTCTCTTCCAATGGGCATTTAAACCGTCTTGTTAAGCTACTGCGACCTCCACCGCTCTTCCAAGGGGCATTTAAACCATCTTGTTAAGCTACTGCGACCTGCACGTCTCTTCTAAGGGGCATTTAAACCCTCTTGTTAAGCTACTGCGACCTGCATGTCTCTTCCAAGGGGCATTTAAACTGTCTTGTTAAGCTACTGCGACCTCCTCCTCTATTCCAAGGGGCATTTAAAGCGTCTTGTTAAGCTTCTGCGACCTGCACTTCTCTTCCAAGGCGCATTAAAACCTTCTTTTTAAGCTCCTGCGACTTGATCGTCTCTTCCAAGGGGCATTTAAACCATCTTGTTAAGCTACTGTAACCTCCACCACTTTTCCAAGGGGCATTTAAACCGTCTTTTAAGCTACTGCGACTTGCACTTCTCTTCCAAGGGGCTTTTAAACTGTCTTGTTAAGCTACGGCGACCTGCATGCCTCTTCCAAGAGTCATTTAAACCGTTTTGTTAAGCCTCTGCGACCTGCACATCTCTTCCAAGGGGCATTTAAACCGTCTTTTTAAGCTGCTGCGACCTGCATGTCTCTTCCAAGGGGCATTTAAACCATCGTGTTAAGCTACTGCGACCTCCACCGCTCTTCCAAGGGGCATTTAAACCATCTTGTTAAGCTACTGCGACCTGCACGTCTCTTCCAAGGGGGATTTAAACCGTCTTGTTAAGCTACTGTGACCTGCACGTCTCTTCCAAGGGCCATTTAAACCGTCTTGTTAAGCTACTGTGACCTGCACGTCTCTTCCAAGGGGCATTTAAACCGTCTTGTTAAGCTACTGCGACCTGCACGTCTCTTCCAAGGCGCATTTAAACCGTCTTTTTAAGCTACTGCGACTTGCACGTCTCTTCCAAGGGGCATTTAAACTGTCTTGTTAAGCTACTGCGACCTGCAAGTCTATTCTAAGGGGCATTTAAACCCTCTTGTTAAGATCCTGCGACCTGCACTTCTCTTCCAAGGGGGATTTAAACCGTCTTGTTAAGCAACTGCAACCTGCTCGTCTCTTCCAAGGGGCATTTAAAACGTCTTGTTAAGCAACTATGACCTGCATGTCTCTTCTAAGGCCAATTTAAACCGTCTTGTTAAGCTACTGCGACATGCTCGTCTCTTCCAAGGGGCATTTAAACCTTCTTTTTAAGCTACTGCGACCTGCATGTCTCTTCCAAGGGGGATTTAAACCGTCTTGTTAAGCTACTGCTACCTGCACGTCTCTTCCAAGGGGCATTTAAACCATCTTGTTAAGCTACTGCTACCTGCACGTCTCTTCCAAGGGGCATTTAAACCGTCTTGTTAAGCTACTGCTACCTGCACGTCTCTTCCAAGGGGCATTTAAATCGTCTTGTTAAGCTACTGCGACCTGCATGTCTCTTCCAAGGGGAATTTAAACCATCTTGTTATGCTACTGCGACCTGCAGTTCTCTTCCATGGCGCATTTAAACCTTCTTTTTAAGCTCCTGCGACTTGATCGTCTCTTCCAAGGGGCATTTAAACCATCTTGTTAAGCTACTGTAACCTCCACCACTTTTCCAAGGGGCATTTAAACCGTCTTGTTAAGCTACTGCGACTTGCACGTCTCTTCCAAGGGGCTTTTAAACCGTCTTGTTAAGCTACTGCGACCTGAATGTCTCTTCCAAGGGTCATTTAAACCGTCTTGTTAAGCCTCGGCGACCTGCACGTCTCTTCCAAGTGGCATTTAAACCGTCTTTTTAAGCTGCTGCAACCTGCATGTCTCTTCCAAGGGGCATTTAAACTATCGTGTTAAGCTTCTGCGACCTCCACCGCTCTTCCAAGGGGCATTTAAACCATCTTGTTAAGCTACTGCGACCTGCACATCTCTTCCAAGGGGCATTTAATCCGTCTTGTTAAGCTACTGTAACTTGCAAGTCTCTGCCAAGGGGCATTTAAACCATCTTGTTAAGCTACTGTAACCTCCACCACTTTTCCACAGGGCATTTAAACCGTCTTGTTAAGCTACTGCGACCTGCACGTCTCTTCCAAGGGGCATTTAAACCGTCTTGTTAAGCTACTGCGACCTGCATGTCTCTTCCAAGGGGCATTTAAACCGTCTTGTTAAGCCTCTGCGACCTGCACGTCTTTTCCTAGGGGCATTTAAACAGTCTTATTAAGCTGCTTCGACCTGCATGTTTCTTCCAAGTGGCATTTAAACTGTCTTGTTAAGCTACTGCGACCTTCACCGCTCTTCAAAGGAGCATTTAAACTGTCTTGTTAAGCTACTGCGACCTGCACGTCTCTTCCAAGGGGCATTTATAACCTCTTGTTAAGTTCCTGCGACCTGCACGTCTCTTGAAAGGGGCATTTAAACCCTCTTGTTAAGCTACTGCGACCTGCACGTCTCTTCCAAGGGGCTTTTAAACCGTCTTGTTAAGCTACTGCGACCTCCAAGTCTCTTCCAAGGGTCATTTAAACCCTCTTGTTAAACTCCTGCGACATGCACGTCTCTTGAAAGGGGCATTTATACCTTCTTGTTAAGCTACTGTGACCTGCACGTCTCTTCCAAGGAGCATTTAAACTGTCTCATTAAGCTACTGCGACCTCCACCTCTCTTCCAAGGGGCATTTAAACCGTCTTATTAAGCTACTGCGACCTGCACATCTCTTCCAAGTCGCATTTAAATCGTCTTTTTAAGCTACTGTGACTTGAACTTCTCTTCCAAGGGGCAATTAAACCGTCTTGTTAAGCTACTGTAACCTCCACCACTTTTCCAAGGGGCATCTCAACAGTCTTGTTAAGCTATTGCTACCTGCACGTCTCTTCCAAGGGGCATTTAAACAGTCTTGTTAAGCTACTGCGACCTGCATGTCTCTTCCAAGGGGCATTTAAACCGTCTTGTTAAGCTACTGCGACCTCCACCGCTCTTCCAAGGGGCATTTAAACCATCTTGTTATGCTACTGCGACCTGCAGTTCTCTTCCATGGCGCATTTAAACCTTCTTTTTAAGCTCCTGCGACTTGATCGTCTCTTCCAAGGGGCATTTAAACCATCTTGTTAAGCTACTGTAACCTCCACCACTTTTCCAAGGAGCATTTAAACCGTCTTGTTAAGCCTCGGCGACCTGCACGTCTCTTCCAAGTGGCATTTAAACCGTCTTTTTAAGCTGCTGCAACCTGCATGTCTCTTCCAAGGGGCATTTAAACCATTGTGTTAAGCTTCTGCGACCTCCACCGCTCTTCCAAGGGGCATTTAAACCATCTTGTTAAGCTACTGCGACCTGCACATCTCTTCCAAGGGGCATTTAATCCGTCTTGTTAAGCTACTGTAACTTGCAAGTCTCTGCCAAGGGGCATTTAAACCATCTTGTTAAGCTACTGTAACCTCCACCACTTTTCCACGGGGCATTTAAACCGTCTTGTTAAGCTACTGCGACCTGCACGTCTCTTCCAAGGGGCATTTAAACCGTCTTGTTAAGCTACTGCGACCTGCATGTCTCTTCCAAGGGGCATTTAAACCGTCTTGTTAAGCCTCTGCGACCTGCATGTCTTTTCCTAGGGGCATTTAAACAGTCTTATTAAGCTGCTTCGACCTGCATGTTTCTTCCAAGTGGCATTTAAACTGTCTTGTTAAGCTACTGCGACCTTCACCGCTCTTCCAAGGAGCATTTAAACTGTCTTGTTAAGCTACTGCGACCTGCACATCTCTGTCAAGGGGCATTTAAACTGTCTTGTTAAGCTACTGCGACCTGCACGTCTCTTGAAAGGGGCATTTAAACCCTCTTGTTAAGCTACTGCGACCTGCACGTCTCTTCCAAGGGGCTTTTAAACTGTATTGTTAAGCTACTGCGACCTGCAAGCCTATTCTAAGGGGCATTTAAACCCTCTTGTTAAGACACTGCGACTTGCATGTCTCTTCCAAGGGGCATGTAAACCGTCTTGTTAAGCTACTGCTACCTGCACGTCTCTTCCAAGGGGCATTTAAACCGTCTTGTTAAGCTACTGCGACTTGCACGTCTCTTCCATGGGGCATTTAAACCGTCTTCTTAAGCTACTGTAACCTCCACCACTTTTCCAAGGGGCATTTAAACCGTCTTGTTAAGCTACTGCGACCTCCACAGCACTTCCAAGGGGCATTTAAAATGCTTTGTTAAGCTACTGCGACCTGCATGTCTCTTCCAAGGGGCATTTAAACCGTCTTGTTAAGCTACTGCGACCTCCACGTCTCTTCCAAGGGGCATTTAAACCGTCTTTTTAAGGTGCTGTGACCTGCATGTCTCTTCCAAGGGGCATTTAAACCGTCTTGTTAAGCTACTGCGATCTCCACCGCACTTCCAAGGGGCATTTAAACCGTCTTGTTAAGCTACTGCGACCTGCACGTCTCTTTCAAGGGGCATTTAGACTGTCTTGTTAAGCTACTGCGACCTGCACATCTCTTCCAAGGTGCATTTAAACCGTCTTTTTAAGCTACTGCGACCTGCACGTCTCTTCCAAGGTGCATTTAAACCGTCTTGTTAATCTACTGCGACCTGCACGTCTCTTCCAAGGGGCATTTAAACCCTCATGTTAAGCCACTGCGACCTGCACGTCTCTTCCAAGGGGCATTTAAACCGTCTTGTTAAGCTGCTGCGACCTGCATGTCTCTTCCAAGGGGCAATTAAACCATCTTGTTAAGCTACTGCGACCTCCACCGCACTTCCAAGGGGCATTTAAACCATCTTGTTAAGCTACTGCGACCTCCACAGCACTTCCAAGGGGCATTTAAAACGCTTTGTTAAGCTACTGCGACCTGCATGTCTCTTCCAAAGGGCATTTAAACCGTCTTGTTAAGCTACTGCGACCTCCACGTCTCTTCCAAGGGGCATTTAAACCGTCTTGTTAAGGTGCTGTGACCTGCATGTCTCTTCCAAGGGGCATTTAAACCGTCTTGTTAAGCTACTGCGATCTCCACCGCACTTCCAAGGGGCATTTAAACCGTCTTGTTTAGCTACTGCGACCTGTTCGTCTCTTCAAAGGGGCATTTAAACCTTCTTTTTAAGCTACTGCGACCTGCATGTCTCTTCCAAGGGGGATTTAAACCGTCTTGTTAAGCCACTGCGACCTGCATGTCTCTTCCAAGGGGTATTTAAACCATCTTGTTAAGCTACTGCGTCCTGCATGTCTCTTCCAAGTGGCATTTAAAGTGTCTTGTTAATCTACTGCTACCTGCACGTCTCTTCCAAGGGGCATTTAAAGTGTCTTGTTAAGCTACTGCAACCTGCACTTCTCTTCCAAGGGGCATTTAAACCTTCTTTTTAAGCTACTTCGACCTGCACGTCTCTTCCAAGGGGCATTTAAACCATCTTGTTAAGCTACTGTAACCTCCACCACTTTTCCAATGGGCATTTAAACCGTCTTTTAAGCTACTGCGACTTGCACTTCTCTTCCAAGGGGCTTTTAAACCGTCTTGTTAAGCTACTGCGACCTGCATGCCTCTTCCAAGGGGCATTTAAACCGTCTTGTTAAGCCTCTGCGACCTGCACGTCTCTTCCAAGGGGCACTTAAACCGTCTTTTTAAGCTGCTGCGACCTGCATGTCTCTTCCAAGGGGCATTTAAACCATCGTGTTAAGCTACTGCGACCTACACCGCTCTTCCAAGGGGCATTTAAACCGTCTTGTTAAGCTACTGTGACCTGCACGTCTCTTCCAAGGACCATTTAAAGCCTATTGTTAAGCTACTGCGACCTGCTCGTCTCTTCCAAGGGGCATTTAAACAGTCTTGTTAAGCTACTGCGACCTGCACGTCTCTTCCAAGGCGCATTTAAACCGTCTTTTTAAGCTACTGCGACTTGCACGTCTCTTCCAAGGGGCATTTAAACTCTCTTGTTAAGATCCTGCGACCTTCATGTCTCTTCCAAGGGGCATTTAAACCGTCTTGTTAAGCTACTGCTACCTGCACGTCTCTTCCGAGGGGAATTTAAATCGTCTTGTTAAGCTACTGCGACCTGCATGTCTCTTCCAAGGGGGATTTAAACCGCCTTGTTAAGCTACTGCTACCTGCACGTCTCTTCCAAGGGGCATTTAAACCGTCTTGTTAAGCTACTGCGACATGCACGTCTCTTCCAAGGGGCATTTAAACCATCTTGTTAAGCTGCTGCGACCAGCAAGCCTATTCCAAGGGGCATTTAAACCCTCTTGTTAAGCTACTGCGACCTGCACATCTCTTCCAAGAGGGATTTAAACCGTCTTGTTAAGCTACTGCGACCTGCACGTCTCTTCCAAGGGGCATTTAAACCGTCTTGTTAAGCTACTGCGACCTGCACGTCTCTTCCAAGGTGCATTAAAACTGTCTTTTTAAGCTACTGCGACCTGCACGTCTCTTCCAAGGTGCATTTAAACCGTCTTGGTAATCTACTGAAACCTCCACCACTTTTCCAAGAGGCATTTAAACCGTCTTGTTAAGCTACTGCGACCTCCACCGCACTTCTAAGGGGCATTTAAACCGTCTTGTTAAGCTACTGCGACCTGCACATCTCTGTCAAGGGGCATTTAAAGTGTCTTGTTAAGCTACTGCGACCTCCACCGCTCTTCCAAGGGGCATTTAAACCGTCTTGTTAACCTACTGCGACCTGCACGTCTCTTCCAAGTGGCATTTAAACTGTCTTGTTAAGCTGCTGCGACCTGCACGTCTCTTCCAAGGGGCATTTAAACTGTCTTGTTAAGCTACTGCGACCTCCACCTCTCTTCCAAGGGGCATTTAAATCGTCTTATTAAGCTACTGCGACCTGCACGTCTCTTCCATGTAGCATTTAAACTGTATTGTTAAGCTACTGCGACCTGCAAGCCTATTCTAAGGGGCATTTAAAGACTCTTGTTAAGATCCTGCGACCTGCATGTCTCTTCCAAGGGGGATTTAAACCGTCTTGTTAAGCTACTGGTACCTGCACGTCACTTCCAAGGGGCAATTAAACCGTCTTATTAAGCTACTGCGACCTGCACGTCTCTTCCACGGGGCATTTAAACTGTATTGTTAAGCTACTGCGACCTGCAAGCCTATTCTAAGGGGCATTTAAACCCTCTTGTTAAGATCCTGCGACCTGCATGTCTCTTCCCAGGGGGATTTAAACCGTCTTGTTAAGCTACTGCTACCTGCACGTCTCTTCCAAGGGGCTTTTAAACCGTCTTGTTAAGCTACTGCGACCTGCATGTCTCTTCCAAGGTGCATTTAAACTGTCTTGTTAAGATCCTGCGACCTGCATTTCTCTTCCAAGGGGGATTTAAACCGTCTTGTTAAGCTACTGCTACCTGCACGTCACTTCCAAGGGGCATTTAAACCGTCTTGTTAAGCTACTGCGACTTGCACGTCTCTTCCAAGGGGCATTTAAACCGTCTTATTAAGCTACTGCGACCTGCACGTTTCTTCCAAGGGGCATTTAAACCGTCTTATTAAGCTACTGAGACCTGCACGTCTCTTCCACGGGGCATTTAAACTGTATTGTTAAGCTACTGCGACCTGCAAGCCTATTCTAAGGGGCATTTAAACCCTCTTTTTAAGCTCCTGCGACTTGATCGTCTCTTCCAAGGGGCATTTAAACCATCTTTTTAAGCTACTGTAACCTCCACCACTTTTCCAAGGGGCATTTAAACCGTCTTGTTAAGCTACTGCGACCTGCATGTCTCTTCCAAAGGGCATTTAAAACGTCTTGTTAAGCCTCTGCAACCTGCATGTCTCTTCCAAGGGGCATTTAAACCATCGTGATAAGCTACTGCGACCTCCACCGCTCTTCCAAGGGGCATTTAAACCGTCTTGTTAAGCTACTGTAACTTGCACTTCTCTTCCAAGTGGCATTTAAACCGTCTTGTTAAGCTACTGCGACCTGCAAGCCTATTCTAAGGGGCATTTAAACCCTCTTGATAAGATCCTGTGACCTGCATGTCTCTTCCAAGGGGGATTTAAACCGTCTTGTTAAGCTACTGCTACCTGCATGTCTCTTCCAAGGGGCATTTAAACCGTCTTGTTAAGCTACTGCGACCTGCTCGTCTCTTCCAAGGGGCATTTAAACCGTCTTGTTATGCTACTGCGACCTGCACTTCTCTTCCAAGGCGCATTTAAACCTTCTTTTTAAGCTCCTGATACTTGATCGTCTCTTCCAAGGGGCATTTAAACCATCTTGTTAAGCTACTGTAACCTCCACCACTTTTCCAAGGGGCATTTAAAACGTCTTGTTAAGCTACTGCGACCTGAATGTCTCTTCCAAGGGGCATTTAAACCGTCTTGTTAAGCTACTGCGACCTGCACGTCTCTTCCAAGGGGCATTTAAACCATCTTGTTAAGCTACTGTAACCTCCACCACTTTTCCAAGGGGCATTTAAACCGTCTTTTAAGCTACTGCGACTTGCACTTCTCTTCCAAGGGGCTTTTAAACCTTCTTGTTAAGCACTGCGACCTGCATGCCTCTTCCAAGGGGCATTTAAATCGTTTTGTTAAGCCTCTGCGACCTGCACGTCTCTTCCAAGGGGTATTTAAACCGTCTTTTTAAGCTGCTGCGACCTGCATGTCTCTTCCAAGGGACATTTAAACCATGGTGTTAAGCTACTGCGACCTTCACCGCTCTTCCAAGGGGCATTTAAACCATCTTGTTAAGCTACTGCGACCTGCACGTCTCTTCCAAGGGGGATGTAAACCGTCTTGTTAAGCTACTGTGATCAGCACGTCTCTTCCAAGGTGCATTTAAACCGTCTTGTTAAGCTACTGCGACCTGCACGTCTCTTCCAAGGCGCATTTAAACCATCTATTTAAGCTACTGCGACTTGCACGTCTCTTCCAAGGGGCATTAAAACTGTCTTGTTAAGCTACTGCGACCTGCAAGCCTATTCTAAGGGGCATTTAAACTCTCTTGTGAAGATCCTGCGACCTGCATGTCTCTTCCAAGGGGCATTTAAACCATCTTGTTAAGCTACTGCTACCTGCACGTCTCTTCCAAGGGGAATTTAAACCGTCTTGTTAAGCTACTGCGACCTGCATGTCTCTTCCAAGGGGAATTTAAACCGCCTTGTTAAGCTACTGCTAACTGCACGTCTCTTCCAAGGGGCATTTAAACCGTCTTGTTAAGCTACTGCGACCTGCACGTCTCTTCCAAGGGGCATTTAAACCATCTTGTTAAGCTGCTGCGACCAGCAAGCCTATTCCAAGGGGCATTTAAACCCTCTTGTTAAGCTACTGCGACCTGCACATCTCTTCCGAGAGGGATTTAAACCATCTTGTTAAGCTACTGCGACCTGCACGTCTCTTCCAAGGGGCATTTAAACCGTCTTGTTAAGCTACTGCGACCTGCACGTCTCTTCCAAGGTGCATTAAAACTGTCTTTTTAAGCTACTGCGACCTGCACGTCTCTTCCAAGGTGCATTTAAACCGTCTTGGTAATCTACTGAAACCTCCACCACTTTTCCAAGGGGCATTTAAACAGTCTTGTTAAGCTACTGCAACCTGCACGTCTCTTCCAAGGGCCATATAGCCGTCTTGTTAAGCTACTGCGACCTGCATGTCTCTTCCAAGGGGCATTTAAACCGTCTTGTTAAGCCACTGCGACCTGCACGTCTCTTCCAAGGGGCATTTAAACCGTCTTGTTAAGCTGCTGCGACCAGCATGTCTCTTCCAAGGGGCATTTAAACCATCTTGTTAAGCTACTGCGACCTCCACCGCACTTCCAAGGGGCATTTAAACCGTCTTGTTAAGCTACTGCGACCTGCACATCTCTGTCAAGGGGCATTTAACCTGTCTTGTTAAGCTACTGCGACCTCCACCGCTCTTCCAAGGGGCATGTAAACCGTCTTGTTAACCTACTGCGACCTGCACGTCTCTTCCAAGTGGCATTTAAACTGTCTTGTTAAGCTACTTCGACCTGCACGTCTCTTCCAAGGGGCATTTAAACTGTCTTGTTAAGCTACTGCGACCTCCACCTCTCTTCCATGGGGCATTTAAACTGTATTGTTAAGCTACTGCGACCTGCAAGCCTATTCTAAGGGGCATTTAAACCCTCATGTTAAGATTCTGCGACCTGCATGTCTCTTCCAAGGGGGATTTAAACCGTCTTGTTAAGCTACTGCTACCTGCACGTCACTTCCAAAGGTCATTTAAACCGTCTTATTAAGCTACTGCGACCTGCACGTCTCTTCCAAGGCGCATTTAAACCATCTTTTTAAGCTACTGCAACTTGCACGTCTGTTCCAAGGGGCATTAAAACTGTCTTGTTAAGCTACTGCGACCTGCACGTCTCTTCCACGGGGCATTTAAACTGTACTGTTAAGCTACTGCGACCTGCAAGCCTATTCTAAGGGGCATTTAAACCCTCTTGTTAAGATCCTGCGACCTGCATGTCTCTTCCAAGGGGGATTTAAACCGTCTTGTTAAGCTACTGCTACCTGCACGTCTCTTCCAAGGGGCTTTTAAACCGTCTTGTTAAGCTACTGCGACCTGCATGTCTCTTCCAAGGTGCATTTAAACCGTCTTGTTAAGATCCTGCGACCTGCATGTCTCTTCCAAGGGGGATTTAAACCGTCTTGTTAAGCTACTGCTACCTGCACGTCACTTCCAAGGGGCATTTAAACCGTCTTGTTAAGCTACTGCGACTTGCTCGTCTCTTCCAAGGGGCATTTAAACCGTCTTATTAAGCTACTGAGACCTGCACGTCTCTTTCACGGGGCAATTAAACTGTATTGTTAAGCTACTGCGACCTGCAAGCCTATTCTAAGGTGCATTTAAACCCTCTCTTTAAGCTCCTGCGACTTGATCGTCTCTTCCAAGGGGCATTTAAACCATCTTTTTAAGCTACTGTAACCTCCACCACTTTTACAAGGGGCATTTAAACCGTCTTGTTAAGCTACTGCGACCTGCATGTCTCTTCCAAGGGGCATTTAAACCGTCTTGTTAAGCCTCTGCAACCTGCATGTCTCTTCCAAGGGGCATTTAAACCATCGTGATAAGCTACTGCGACCTCCACCGCTCTTCCAAGGGGCATTTAAACCATCTTGTTAAGCTACTGCGACCTGCACATCTCTTCCAAGGGGCATTTAAACCATCTGGTTAAGCAACTGTGACCTGCATGTCTCTTCCAAGGCCAATTTAAACCGTCTTGGTAAGCTACTGCGACCTGCTCGTCTCTTCCAAGGGGCATTTAAACCTTCTTTTTAAGCTACTGCGACCTGCATGTCTATTCCAAGGGGGATTTAAACCGTCTTGTTAAGCTACTGCTACCTGCAGGTCTCTTCCAAGGGGCATTTAAACCGTCTTGTTAAGCTACTGCTACCTGCACGTCTCTTCCAAGGGGCATTTAAACCGTCTTGTTAAGCTACTGTGACCTGCATGTCTCTTCCAAGGGGAATTTAAACCGTCTTGTTATGCTACTGCGACCTGCAGTTCTCTTCCATGGCGCATTTAAACCTTCTTTTTAAGCTCCTGCGACTTGATCGTCTCTTCCATGGCGCATTTAAACCATCTTGTTAACCTACTGTAACCTCCACCACTTTTCCAAGCGGCATTTAAACCGTCTTGTTAAGCTACTGCGACCTGCACGTCTCTTCCAAGTCGCATTTAAACCGTCTTTTTAAGCTGCTGCAACCTGCATGTCTCTTCCAAGGGGCATTTAAACCATCGTGTTAAGCTTCTGCGAAATCCACCGCTCTTCCAAGGGGCATTTAAACCATCTTGTTAAGCTACTGCGACCTGCACATCTCTTCCAAGGGGCATTTAATCCGTCTTGTTAAGCTACTGTAACTTGCAAGTCTCTGCCAAGGGGCATTTAAACCATCTTGTTAAGCTACTGTAACCTCCACCACTTTTCCACGGGGCATTTAATCCGTCTTGTTAAGCTACTGCGACCTGCACGTCTCTTCCAAGGGGCATTTAAACCGTCTTGTTAAGCTACTGCGACCTGCATGTCTCTTCCAAGGGGCATTTAAACCGTCTTGTTAAGTCTCTGCGACCTGCACGTCTTTTCCTAGGGGCATTTAAACAGTCTTGTTAAGCTGCTTCGACCTACATGTTTCTTCCAAGTGGCATTTAAACTGTCTTGTTAAGCTACTGCGACCTGCACGTCTCTTCCAAGGGGCATTTAAACTGTCTTATTAAGCTACTGCGACCTCCACCTCTCTTCCATGGGGCATTTAAACTGTATTGTTAAGCTACTGCGACCTGCAAGCCTATTCTAAGGGGCATTTAAACCCTCATGTTAAGATCCTGTGACCTGCATGTCTCCTCCAAGGGGGATTTAAACCGTCTTGTTAAGCTACTGCTACCTGCACGTCACTTCCAAAGGGCATTTAAACCGTCTTATTAAGCTACTGCGACCTGCACGTCTCTTCCACGGGGCATTTGAACTGTACTGTTAAGCTACTGCGACCTGCAAGCCTATTCTAAGGGGCATTTAAACCCTCTTGTTAAGATCCTGCGACCTGCATGTCTCTTCTAAGGGGGATTTAAACCGTCTTGTTAAGCTACTGCTACCTGCACGTCTCTTCCAAGGGGCTTTTAAACCGTCTTGTTAAGCTACTGCGACCTGCATGTCTCTTCCAAGGGGGATTTAAACCGTCTTGTTAAGCTACTGCTACCTGCACGTCACTTCCAAGGGGCATTTAAACCGTCTTGTTAAGCTACTGCGACTTGCTCGTCTCTTCCAAGGGGCATTTAAACCGTCTTATTAAGCGACTGAGACCTCCAGGTCTCTTCCACCGGGCACTTAAACTGTATTGTTAAGCTACTGCGACCTGCAAGCCTATTCTAAGGTGCATTTAAACCCTCTTTTTAAGCTCCTGCGACTTGATCGTCTCTTCCAAGGGGCATTTAAACCATCTTTTTAAGCTACTGTAACCTCCACCACTTTTCCAAGGGGCATTTAAACCGTCTTGTTAAGCTACTGCGACCTGCATGTCTCTTCCAAGGGGCATTTAAACCGTCTTGTTAAGCCTCTGCAACCTGCATGTCTCTTCCAAGGGGCATTTAAACCATCGTGATAAGCTACTGCGACCTCCACCGCTCTTCCAAGGCCAATTTAAACCGTCTTGTTAAGCTACTGCGACCTGCTCGTCTCTTCCAAGGGGCATTTAAACCTTCTTTTTAAGCTACTGCGACCTGCATGTCTCTTCCAAGGGGGATTTAAACCGTCTTGTTAAGCTACTGCTACCTGCAGGTCTCTTCCAAGGGGCATTTAAACCGTCTTGTTAAGCTACTGCTACCTGCAAGCCTATTCCAAGGGGCATTTAAACCCTCTTGTTAAGATCCTCTGACCTGCATGTCTCTTCCAAGGGGGATTTAAACCGTCTTGTTAAGCTACTGCTACCTGCACGTCTCTTCCAAGGGACATTTAAACCGTCTTGTTAAGCTACTGCGACCTGCTCGTCTCTTCCAAGGGGCATTTAAACCGTCTTGTTATGCTACTGCGACCTGCACTTCTCTTCCAAGGCGCATTTAAACCTTCTTTTTAAGCTCCTGATACTTGATCGTCTCTTCCAAGGGGCATTTAAACCGTCTTGTTAAGCTACTGCGACCTGCACGTCTCTTCCAAGGGGCATTTAAACCATCTTGTTAAGCTACTGTAACCTCCACCACTTTTCCAAGGGGCATTTAAACCGTCTTTTAAGCTACTGCGACTTGCACTTCTCTTCCAAGGGGCTTTTAAATCTTCTTGTTAAGCTACTGCGACCTGCATGCCTCTTCCAAGGGGCATTTAAATCGTTTTGTTAAGCCTCTGTGACCTGCACGTCTCTTCCAAGGGGCATTTAAACCGTCTTTTTAAGCTGCTGCGACCTGCATGTCTCTTCCAAGGGGCATTTAAACCATCGTGTTAAGCTACTGCGACCTTCACCGCTCTTCCAAGGGGCATTTAAACCATCTTGTTAAGCTACTGCGATCTGCACGTCTCTTCCAAGGGGGATTTAAAACGTCTTGTTAAGCTACTGTGATCAGCACGTCTCTTCCAAGGTGCATTTAAACCGTCTTGTTAAGCTACTGCGACCTGCACCACTCTTCCAAGGGGCATTTAAACCATCTTGTTAAGCTACTGCGACCTGCACGTCTCTTCCAAGGGGGATTTAAACCGTCTTGTTAAGCTACTGTGATCAGCACGTCTCTTCCAAGGTGCATTTAAACAGTCTTGTTAAGCTACTGCGACCTTCACCGCTCTTCCAAGGCGCATTTAAACCATCTTTTTAAGCTACTGCGACTTGCACGTCTCTTCCAAGGGGCATTAAAACTGTCTTGTTAAGCTACTGCGACCTGCAAGCCTATTCTAAGGGGCATTTAAACTCTCTTGTTAAGATCCTGCGACCTGCATGTCTCTTCCAAGGGGCATTTAAACCGTCTTGTTAAGCTACTGCTACCTGCACGTCTCTTCCAAGGGGAATTTAAACCGTCTTGTTAAGCTACTGCTACCTGGACGTCTCTTCCAAGGGGCATTTAAACCGTCTTGTTAAGCTACTGCGACCTGCACGTCTCTTCCAAGGGGCATTTAGACCATCTTGTTAAGCTACTGCGACCAGCAAGCTTATTCCAAAGGGCATTTAAACCCTCTTGTTAAGCTACTGCGACCTGCACATCTCTTCCAAGAGGGATTTAAACCGTCTTGTTAAGCTACTGCGACCTGCACGTCTCTTCCAAGGGGCATTTAAACCGTCTTGTTAAGCTACTGCGACCTGCACGTCTCTTCCAAGGTGCATTAAAACTGTCTTTTTAAGCTACTGCGACCTGCACGTCTCTTCCAAGGTGCATTTAAACCGTCTTGGTAATCTACTGAAACCTCCACCACTTTTCCAAGGGGCATTTAAACAGTCTTTTTAAGCTACTGCGACCTGCACGTCTCTTCCAAGGGGCATATAGCCGTCTTGTTAAGCTACTGCGACCTGCATGTCTCTTCCAAGGGGCATTTAAACCGTCTTGTTAAGCCACTGCGACCTGCACGTCTCTTCCAAAGGGCATTTAAACCGTCTTGCTAAGCTACTGCGACCAGCATGTCTCTTCCAAGGGGCATTTAAACCATCTTGTTAAGCTACTGCGACCTCCACCGCACTTCCAAGGGGCATTTAAACCGTCTTATTAAGCTACTGCGACCTGCACATCTCTGTCAAGGGGCATTTAACCTGTCTTGTTAAGCTACTGCGACATCCACCGCTCTTCCAAGGGGCATGTAAACCGTCTTGTTAACCTACTGCGACCTGCACGTCTCTTCCAAGTGGCATTTAAACTGTCTTGTTAAGCTACTGCGACCTGCACGTTTCTTCCAAGGGGCATTTAAACTGTCTTGTTAAGCTACTGCGATCTCCACCTCTCTTCCATGGGGCATTTAAACTGTATTGTTAAGCTACTGCGTCCTGCAAGCCTATTCTAAGGGGCATTTAAACCCTCATGTTAAGATCCTGCGACCTGCATGTCTCTTCCAAGGGGGATTTAAACCGTCTTGTTAAGCTACTGCTACCTGCACGTCACTTCCAAAGGGCATTTAAACCGTCTTATTAAGCTACTGCGACCTGCACGTCTCTTCCACGGGGCATTTAAACTGTACTGTTAAGCTACTGCGACCTGCAAGCCTATTCTAAGGGGCATTTAAACCCTCTTGTTAAGATCCTGCGACCTGCATGTCTCTTCCAAGGGGGATTTAAACCGTCTTGTTAAGCTACTGCTACCTGCACGTCTCTTCCAAGGGGCTTTTAAACCGTCTTGTTAAGCTACTGCGACCTGCATGTCTCTTCCAAGGTGCATTTAAACCGTCTTGTTAAGATCCTGCGACCTGCATGTCTCTTCCAAGGGGGATTTAAACCGTCTTGTTAAGCTACTGCTACCTGCACGTCACTTCCAAGGAGCATTTAAACCGTCTTGTTAAGCTACTGCGACTTGCTCGTCTCTTCCAAGGGGCATTTAAACCGTCTTATTAAGCTACTGAGACCTGCACGTCTCTTCCACGGGGCATTTAAACTGTATTGTTAAGCTACTGCGACCTGCAAGCCTATTCTTAGGTGCATTTAAACCCTCTTTTTAAGCTCCTGCGACTTGATTGTCTCTTCCAAGGGGCATTTAAACCATATTTTTAAGCTACTGTAACCTCCACCACTTTTCCAAGGGGCATTTAAACTGTCTTGTTAAGCTACTGCGACCTGCATGTCTCTTCCAAGGGGCATTTAAACCGTCTTGTTAAGCCTCTGCAACCTGCATGTCTCTTCCAAGGGGCATTTAAACCATCGTGATAAGCTACTGCGACTTCCACCGCTCTTCCAAGGGGCATTTAAACAATCTTGTTATGCTACTGCGACCTGCACATCTCTTCCAAGGGGCATTTAAACCATCTGGTTAAGCAACTGTGACCTGCATGTCTCTTCCAAGGCCAATTTAAACCGTCTTGTTAAGCTACTGCGACCTGCTCGTCTCTTCCAAGGGGCATTTAAACCTTGTTTTTAAGCTACTGCGACCTGCATGTCTCTTCCAAGGGGGATTTAAACCGTCTTGTTAAGCTACTGCTACCTGCAGGTCTCTTCCAAGGGGCATTTAAACCGTCTTGTTAAGCTACTGCTACCTGCACGTCTCTTCCAAGGGGCATTTAAACCGTCTTGTTAAGCTACTGTGACCTGCATGTCTCTTCCAAGGGGAATTTAAACCGTCTTGTTATGCTACTGCGACCTGCAGTTCTCTTCCATGGCGCATTTAAACCTTCTTTTTAAGCTCCTGCGACTTGATCGTCTCTTCCAAGTGGCATTTAAACCATCTTGTTAAGCTACTGTAACCTCCACCACTTTTCCAAGCGGCATTTAAACCGTCTTGTTAATCTACTGCGACCTGCATGTCTCTTCCAAGGGGAATTTAAACCTCCTTGTTAAGCTACTGCTACCTGGACGTCTCTTCCAAGGGGCATTTAAACCGTCTTGTTAAGCTACTGCGACCTGCACGTCTCTTCCAAGGGGCATTTAGACCATCTTGTTAAGCTGCTGCGACCAGCAAGCTTATTCCAAGGGGCATTTAAACCCTCTTGTTAAGCTACTGCGACCTGCACATCTCTTCCAAGAGGGATTTAAACCGTCTTGTTAAGCTACTGCGACCTGCACGTCTCTTCCAAGGGGCATTTAAACCGTCTTGTTAAGCTACTGCGACCTGCACGTCTCTTCCAAGGTGCATTAAAACTGTCTTTTTAAGCTACTGCGACCTGCACGTCTCTTCCAAGGTGCATTTAAACCGTCTTGGTAATCTACTGAAACCTCCACCACTTTTCCAAGGGGCATTTAAACAGTCTTGTTAAGCTACTGCGACCTGCTCGTCTCTTCCAAGGGGCATATAGCCGTCTTGTTAAGCTACTGCGACCTGCATGTCTCTTCCAAAGGGCATTTAAACCGTCTTGTTAAGCTGCTGCGACCAGCATGTCTCTTCCAAGGGGCATTTAAACCATCTTGTTAAGCTACTGCGACCTCCACCGCACTTCCAAGGGGCATTTAAACCGTCTTGTTAAGCTACTGCGACCTGCACATCTCTGTCAAGGGGCATTTAACCTGTCTTGTTAAGCTACTGCGACCTCCACCGCTCTTCCAAGGGGCATGTAAACCGTCTTGTTAACCTACTGCGACCTGCACGTCTCTTCCAAATGGCATTTAAATAGTCTTGTTAAGCTACTGCGACCTGCACGTCTCTTCCAAGGGGCATTTAAACTGTCTTGTTAAGCTACTGCGATCTCCACCTCTCTTCCATGGGGCATTTAAACTGTATTGTTAAGCTACTGCGTCCAGCAAGCAGATTCTAAGGGGCATTTAAACCCTCATGTTAAGATCCTGCGACCTGCATGTCTCTTCCAAGGGGGATTTAAACCGTCTTGTTAAGCTACTGCTACCTGCACGTCACTTCCAAAGGGCATTTAAACCGTCTTATTAAGCTACTGCGACCTGCACGTCTCTTCCACGGGGCATTTAAACTGTACTGTTAAGCTACTGCGACCTGCAAGCCTATTCTAAGGGGCATTTAAACCCTCTTGTTAAGATCCTGCGACCTGCATGTCTCTTCCAAGGGGGATTTAAACCGTCTTGTTAAGCTACTGCTACCTGCACGTCTCTTCCAAGGGGCATTTAAACCGTCTTGTTAAGCTACTGTGACCTGCATGTCTCTTCCAAGGGGAATTTAAACCGTCTTGTTATGCTACTGCGACCTGCAGTTCTCTTCCATGGCGCATTTAAACCTTCTTTTTAAGCTCCTGCGACTTGATCGTCTCTTCCATGGCGCATTTAAACCATCTTGTTAACCTACTGTAACCTCCACCACTTTTCCAAGCGGCATTTAAACCGTCTTGTTAAGCTACTGCGACCTGCACGTCTCTTCCAAGTCGCATTTAAACCGTCTTTTTAAGCTGCTGCAACCTGCATGTCTCTTCCAAGGGGCATTTAAACCATCGTGTTAAGCTTCTGCGAAATCCACCGCTCTTCCAAGGGGCATTTAAACCATCTTGTTAAGCTACTGCGACCTGCACATCTCTTCCAAGGGGCATTTAATCCGTCTTGTTAAGCTACTGTAACTTGCAAGTCTCTGCCAAGGGGCATTTAAACCATCTTGTTAAGCTACTGTAACCTCCACCACTTTTCCACGGGGCATTTAATCCGTCTTGTTAAGCTACTGCGACCTGCACGTCTCTTCCAAGGGGCATTTAAACCGTCTTGTTAAGCTACTGCGACCTGCATGTCTCTTCCAAGGGGCATTTAAACCGTCTTGTTAAGTCTCTGCGACCTGCACGTCTTTTCCTAGGGGCATTTAAACAGTCTTGTTAAGCTGCTTCGACCTACATGTTTCTTCCAAGTGGCATTTAAACTGTCTTGTTAAGCTACTGCGACCTGCACGTCTCTTCCAAGGGGCATTTAAACTGTCTTATTAAGCTACTGCGACCTCCACCTCTCTTCCATGGGGCATTTAAACTGTATTGTTAAGCTACTGCGACCTGCAAGCCTATTCTAAGGGGCATTTAAACCCTCATGTTAAGATCCTGTGACCTGCATGTCTCCTCCAAGGGGGATTTAAACCGTCTTGTTAAGCTACTGCTACCTGCACGTCACTTCCAAAGGGCATTTAAACCGTCTTATTAAGCTACTGCGACCTGCACGTCTCTTCCACGGGGCATTTGAACTGTACTGTTAAGCTACTGCGACCTGCAAGCCTATTCTAAGGGGCATTTAAACCCTCTTGTTAAGATCCTGCGACCTGCATGTCTCTTCTAAGGGGGATTTAAACCGTCTTGTTAAGCTACTGCTACCTGCACGTCTCTTCCAAGGGGCTTTTAAACCGTCTTGTTAAGCTACTGCGACCTGCATGTCTCTTCCAAGGGGGATTTAAACCGTCTTGTTAAGCTACTGCTACCTGCACGTCACTTCCAAGGGGCATTTAAACCGTCTTGTTAAGCTACTGCGACTTGCTCGTCTCTTCCAAGGGGCATTTAAACCGTCTTATTAAGCGACTGAGACCTCCAGGTCTCTTCCACCGGGCACTTAAACTGTATTGTTAAGCTACTGCGACCTGCAAGCCTATTCTAAGGTGCATTTAAACCCTCTTTTTAAGCTCCTGCGACTTGATCGTCTCTTCCAAGGGGCATTTAAACCATCTTTTTAAGCTACTGTAACCTCCACCACTTTTCCAAGGGGCATTTAAACCGTCTTGTTAAGCTACTGCGACCTGCATGTCTCTTCCAAGGGGCATTTAAACCGTCTTGTTAAGCCTCTGCAACCTGCATGTCTCTTCCAAGGGGCATTTAAACCATCGTGATAAGCTACTGCGACCTCCACCGCTCTTCCAAGGCCAATTTAAACCGTCTTGTTAAGCTACTGCGACCTGCTCGTCTCTTCCAAGGGGCATTTAAACCTTCTTTTTAAGCTACTGCGACCTGCATGTCTCTTCCAAGGGGGATTTAAACCGTCTTGTTAAGCTACTGCTACCTGCAGGTCTCTTCCAAGGGGCATTTAAACCGTCTTGTTAAGCTACTGCTACCTGCAAGCCTATTCCAAGGGGCATTTAAACCCTCTTGTTAAGATCCTCTGACCTGCATGTCTCTTCCAAGGGGGATTTAAACCGTCTTGTTAAGCTACTGCTACCTGCACGTCTCTTCCAAGGGACATTTAAACCGTCTTGTTAAGCTACTGCGACCTGCTCGTCTCTTCCAAGGGGCATTTAAACCGTCTTGTTATGCTACTGCGACCTGCACTTCTCTTCCAAGGCGCATTTAAACCTTCTTTTTAAGCTCCTGATACTTGATCGTCTCTTCCAAGGGGCATTTAAACCGTCTTGTTAAGCTACTGCGACCTGCACGTCTCTTCCAAGGGGCATTTAAACCACCTTGTTAAGCTACTGTAACCTCCACCACTTTTCCAAGGGGCATTTAAACCGTCTTTTAAGCTACTGCGACTTGCACTTCTCTTCCAAGGGGCTTTTAAATCTTCTTGTTAAGCTACTGCGACCTGCATGCCTCTTCCAAGGGGCATTTAAATCGTTTTGTTAAGCCTCTGTGACCTGCACGTCTCTTCCAAGGGGCATTTAAACCGTCTTTTTAAGCTGCTGCGACCTGCATGTCTCTTCCAAGGGGCATTTAAACCATCGTGTTAAGCTACTGCGACCTTCACCGCTCTTCCAAGGGGCATTTAAACCATCTTGTTAAGCTACTGCGATCTGCACGTCTCTTCCAAGGGGGATTTAAAACGTCTTGTTAAGCTACTGTGATCAGCACGTCTCTTCCAAGGTGCATTTAAACCGTCTTGTTAAGCTACTGCGACCTTCACCGCTCTTCCAAGGCGCATTTAAACCATCTTTTTAAGCTACTGCGACTTGCACGTCTCTTCCAAGGGGCATTAAAACTGTCTTGTTAAGCTACTGCGACCTGCAAGCCTATTCTAAGGGGCATTTAAACTCTCTTGTTAAGATCCTGCGACCTGCATGTCTCTTCCAAGGGGCATTTAAACCGTCTTGTTAAGCTACTGCTACCTGCACGTCTCTTCCAAGGGGAATTTAAACCGTCTTGTTAAGCTACTGCTACCTGGACGTCTCTTCCAAGGGGCATTTAAACCGTCTTGTTAAGCTACTGCGACCTGCACGTCTCTTCCAAGGGGCATTTAGACCATCTTGTTAAGCTACTGCGACCAGCAAGCTTATTCCAAAGGGCATTTAAACCCTCTTGTTAAGCTACTGCGACCTGCACATCTCTTCCAAGAGGGATTTAAACCGTCTTGTTAAGCTACTGCGACCTGCACGTCTCTTCCAAGGGGCATTTAAACCGTCTTGTTAAGCTACTGCGACCTGCACGTCTCTTCCAAGGTGCATTAAAACTGTCTTTTTAAGCTACTGCGACCTGCACGTCTCTTCCAAGGTGCATTTAAACCGTCTTGGTAATCTACTGAAACCTCCACCACTTTTCCAAGGGGCATTTAAACAGTCTTTTTAAGCTACTTCGACCTGCACGTCTCTTCCAAGGGGCATATAGCCGTCTTGTTAAGCTACTGCGACCTGCATGTCTCTTCCAAGGGGCATTTAAACCGTCTTGTTAAGCCACTGCGACCTGCACGTCTCTTCCAAAGGGCATTTAAACCGTCTTGCTAAGCTACTGCGACCAGCATGTCTCTTCCAAGGGGCATTTAAACCATCTTGTTAAGCTACTGCGACCTCCACCGCACTTCCAAGGGGCATTTAAACCGTCTTATTAAGCTACTGCGACCTGCACATCTCTGTCAAGGGGCATTTAACCTGTCTTGTTAAGCTACTGCGACATCCACCGCTCTTCCAAGGGGCATGTAAACCGTCTTGTTAACCTACTGCGACCTGCACGTCTCTTCCAAGTGGCATTTAAACTGTCTTGTTAAGCTACTGCGACCTGCACGTTTCTTCCAAGGGGCATTTAAACTGTCTTGTTAAGCTACTGCGATCTCCACCTCTCTTCCATGGGGCATTTAAACTGTATTGTTAAGCTACTGCGTCCTGCAAGCCTATTCTAAGGGGCATTTAAACCCTCATGTTAAGATCCTGCGACCTGCATGTCTCTTCCAAGGGGGATTTAAACCGTCTTGTTAAGCTACTGCTACCTGCACGTCACTTCCAAAGGGCATTTAAACCGTCTTATTAAGCTACTGCGACCTGCACGTCTCTTCCACGGGGCATTTAAACTGTACTGTTAAGCTACTGCGACCTGCAAGCCTATTCTAAGGGGCATTTAAACCCTCTTGTTAAGATCCTGCGACCTGCATGTCTCTTCCAAGGGGGATTTAAACCGTCTTGTTAAGCTACTGCTACCTGCACGTCTCTTCCAAGGGGCTTTTAAACCGTCTTGTTAAGCTACTGCGACCTGCATGTCTCTTCCAAGGTGCATTTAAACCGTCTTGTTAAGATCCTGCGACCTGCATGTCTCTTCCAAGGGGGATTTAAACCGTCTTGTTAAGCTACTGCTACCTGCACGTCACTTCCAAGGAGCATTTAAACCGTCTTGTTAAGCTACTGCGACTTGCTCGTCTCTTCCAAGGGGCATTTAAACCGTCTTATTAAGCTACTGAGACCTGCACGTCTCTTCCACGGGGCATTTAAACTGTATTGTTAAGCTACTGCGACCTGCAAGCCTATTCTTAGGTGCATTTAAACCCTCTTTTTAAGCTCCTGCGACTTGATCGTCTCTTCCAAGGGGCATTTAAACCATATTTTTAAGCTACTGTAACCTCCACCACTTTTCCAAGGGGCATTTAAACTGTCTTGTTAAGCTACTGCGACCTGCATGTCTCTTCCAAGGGGCATTTAAACCGTCTTGTTAAGCCTCTGCAACCTGCATGTCTCTTCCAAGGGGCATTTAAACCATCGTGATAAGCTACTGCGACTTCCACCGCTCTTCCAAGGGGCATTTAAACAATCTTGTTAAGCTACTGCGACCTGCACATCTCTTCCAAGGGGCATTTAAACCATCTGGTTAAGCAACTGTGACCTGCATGTCTCTTCCAAGGCCAATTTAAACCGTCTTGTTAAGCTACTGCGACCTGCTCGTCTCTTCCAAGGGGCATTTAAACCTTGTTTTTAAGCTACTGCGACCTGCATGTCTCTTCCAAGGGGGATTTAAACCGTCTTGTTAAGCTACTGCTACCTGCAGGTCTCTTCCAAGGGGCATTTAAACCATCTTGTTAAGCTACTGCTACCTGCACGTCTCTTCCAAGGGGCATTTAAACCGTCTTGTTAAGCTACTGTGACCTGCATGTCTCTTCCAAGGGGAATTTAAACCGTCTTGTTATGCTACTGCGACCTGCAGTTCTCTTCCATGGCGCATTTAAACCTTCTTTTTAAGCTCCTGCGACTTGATCGTCTCTTCCAAGTGGCATTTAAACCATCTTGTTTAGCTACTGTAACCTCCACCACTTTTCCAAGCGGCATTTAAACCGTCTTGTTAATCTACTGCGACCTGCATGTCTCTTCCAAGGGGAATTTAAACCTCCTTGTTAAGCTACTGCTACCTGGACGTCTCTTCCAAGGGGCATTTAAACCGTCTTGTTAAGCTACTGCGACCTGCACGTCTCTTCCAAGGGGCATTTAGACCATCTTGTTAAGCTGCTGCGACCAGCAAGCTTATTCCAAGGGGCATTTAAACCCTCTTGTTAAGCTACTGCGACCTGCACATCTCTTCCAAGAGGGATTTAAACCGTCTTGTTAAGCTACTGCGACCTGCACGTCTCTTCCAAGGGGCATTTAAACCGTCTTGTTAAGCTACTGCGACCTGCACGTCCCTTCCAAGGTGCATTAAAACTGTCTTTTTAAGCTACTGCGACCTGCACGTCTCTTCCAAGGTGCATTTAAACCGTCTTGGTAATCTACTGAAACCTCCACCACTTTTCCAAGGGGCATTTAAACAGTCTTGTTAAGCTACTGCGACCTGCTCGTCTCTTCCAAGGGGCATATAGCCGTCTTGTTAAGCTACTGCGACCTGCATGTCTCTTCCAAAGGGCATTTAAACCGTCTTGTTAAGCTGCTGCGACCAGCATGTCTCTTCCAAGGGGCATTTAAACCATCTTGTTAAGCTACTGCGACCTCCACCGCACTTCCAAGGGGCATTTAAACCGTCTTGTTAAGCTACTGCGACCTGCACATCTCTGTCAAGGGGCATTTAACCTGTCTTGTTAAGCTACTGCGACCTCCACCGCTCTTCCAAGGGGCATGTAAACCGTCTTGTTAACCTACTGCGACCTGCACGTCTCTTCCAAATGGCATTTAAATAGTCTTGTTAAGCTACTGCGACCTGCACGTCTCTTCCAAGGGGCATTTAAACTGTCTTGTTAAGCTACTGCGATCTCCACCTCTCTTCCATGGGGCATTTAAACTGTATTGTTAAGCTACTGCGTCCAGCAAGCAGATTCTAAGGGGCATTTAAACCCTCATGTTAAGATCCTGCGACCTGCATGTCTCTTCCAAGGGGGATTTAAACCGTCTTGTTAAGCTACTGCTACCTGCACGTCACTTCCAAAGGGCATTTAAACCGTCTTATTAAGCTACTGCGACCTGCACGTCTCTTCCACGGGGCATTTAAACTGTACTGTTAAGCTACTGCGACCTGCAAGCCTATTCTAAGGGGCATTTAAACCCTCTTGTTAAGATCCTGCGACCTGCATGTCTCTTCCAAGGGGGATTTAAACCGTCTTGTTAAGCTACTGCTACCTGCACGTCTCTTCCAAGGGGCATTTAAACCGTCTTGTTAAGCTACTGTGACCTGCATGTCTCTTCCAAGGGGAATTTAAACCGTCTTGTTATGCTACTGCGACCTGCAGTTCTCTTCCATGGCGCATTTAAACCTTCTTTTTAAGCTCCTGCGACTTGATCGTCTCTTCCATGGCGCATTTAAACCATCTTGTTAACCTACTGTAACCTCCACCACTTTTCCAAGCGGCATTTAAACCGTCTTGTTAAGCTACTGCGACCTGCACGTCTCTTCCAAGTCGCATTTAAACCGTCTTTTTAAGCTGCTGCAACCTGCATGTCTCTTCCAAGGGGCATTTAAACCATCGTGTTAAGCTTCTGCGAAATCCACCGCTCTTCCAAGGGGCATTTAAACCATCTTGTTAAGCTACTGCGACCTGCACATCTCTTCCAAGGGGCATTTAATCCGTCTTGTTAAGCTACTGTAACTTGCAAGTCTCTGCCAAGGGGCATTTAAACCATCTTGTTAAGCTACTGTAACCTCCACCACTTTTCCACGGGGCATTTAATCCGTCTTGTTAAGCTACTGCGACCTGCACGTCTCTTCCAAGGGGCATTTAAACCGTCTTGTTAAGCTACTGCGACCTGCATGTCTCTTCCAAGGGGCATTTAAACCGTCTTGTTAAGTCTCTGCGACCTGCACGTCTTTTCCTAGGGGCATTTAAACAGTCTTGTTAAGCTGCTTCGACCTACATGTTTCTTCCAAGTGGCATTTAAACTGTCTTGTTAAGCTACTGCGACCTGCACGTCTCTTCCAAGGGGCATTTAAACTGTCTTATTAAGCTACTGCGACCTCCACCTCTCTTCCATGGGGCATTTAAACTGTATTGTTAAGCTACTGCGACCTGCAAGCCTATTCTAAGGGGCATTTAAACCCTCATGTTAAGATCCTGTGACCTGCATGTCTCCTCCAAGGGGGATTTAAACCGTCTTGTTAAGCTACTGCTACCTGCACGTCACTTCCAAAGGGCATTTAAACCGTCTTATTAAGCTACTGCGACCTGCACGTCTCTTCCACGGGGCATTTGAACTGTACTGTTAAGCTACTGCGACCTGCAAGCCTATTCTAAGGGGCATTTAAACCCTCTTGTTAAGATCCTGCGACCTGCATGTCTCTTCTAAGGGGGATTTAAACCGTCTTGTTAAGCTACTGCTACCTGCACGTCTCTTCCAAGGGGCTTTTAAACCGTCTTGTTAAGCTACTGCGACCTGCATGTCTCTTCCAAGGGGGATTTAAACCGTCTTGTTAAGCTACTGCTACCTGCACGTCACTTCCAAGGGGCATTTAAACCGTCTTGTTAAGCTACTGCGACTTGCTCGTCTCTTCCAAGGGGCATTTAAACCGTCTTATTAAGCGACTGAGACCTCCAGGTCTCTTCCACCGGGCACTTAAACTGTATTGTTAAGCTACTGCGACCTGCAAGCCTATTCTAAGGTGCATTTAAACCCTCTTTTTAAGCTCCTGCGACTTGATCGTCTCTTCCAAGGGGCATTTAAACCATCTTTTTAAGCTACTGTAACCTCCACCACTTTTCCAAGGGGCATTTAAACCGTCTTGTTAAGCGACTGCGACCTGCATGTCTCTTCCAAGGGGCATTTAAACCGTCTTGTTAAGCCTCTGCAACCTGCATGTCTCTTCCAAGGGGCATTTAAACCATCGTGATAAGCTACTGCGACCTCCACCGCTCTTCCAAGGCCAATTTAAACCGTCTTGTTAAGCTACTGCGACCTGCTCGTCTCTTCCAAGGGGCATTTAAACCTTCTTTTTAAGCTACTGCGACCTGCATGTCTCTTCCAAGGGGGATTTAAACCGTCTTGTTAAGCTACTGCTACCTGCAGGTCTCTTCCAAGGGGCATTTAAACCGTCTTGTTAAGCTACTGCTACCTGCAAGCCTATTCCAAGGGGCATTTAAACCCTCTTGTTAAGATCCTCTGACCTGCATGTCTCTTCCAAGGGGGATTTAAACCGTCTTGTTAAGCTACTGCTACCTGCACGTCTCTTCCAAGGGACATTTAAACCGTCTTGTTAAGCTACTGCGACCTGCTCGTCTCTTCCAAGGGGCATTTAAACCGTCTTGTTATGCTACTGCGACCTGCACTTCTCTTCCAAGGCGCATTTAAACCTTCTTTTTAAGCTCCTGATACTTGATCGTCTCTTCCAAGGGGCATTTAAACCGTCTTGTTAAGCTACTGCGACCTGCACGTCTCTTCCAAGGGGCATTTAAACCATCTTGTTAAGCTACTGTAACCTCCACCACTTTTCCAAGGGGCATTTAAACCGTCTTTTAAGCTACTGCGACTTGCACTTCTCTTCCAAGGGGCTTTTAAATCTTCTTGTTAAGCTACTGCGACCTGCATGCCTCTTCCAAGGGGCATTTAAATCGTTTTGTTAAGCCTCTGTGACCTGCACGTCTCTTCCAAGGGGCATTTAAACCGTCTTTTTAAGCTGCTGCGACCTGCATGTCTCTTCCAAGGGGCATTTAAACCATCGTGTTAAGCTACTGCGACCTTCACCGCTCTTCCAAGGGGCATTTAAACCATCTTGTTAAGCTACTGCGATCTGCACGTCTCTTCCAAGGGGGATTTAAAACGTCTTGTTAAGCTACTGTGATCAGCACGTCTCTTCCAAGGTGCATTTAAACCGTCTTGTTAAGCTACTGCGACCTGCACCACTCTTCCAAGGGGCATTTAAACCATCTTGTTAAGCTACTGCGACCTGCACGTCTCTTCCAAGGGGGATTTAAACCGTCTTGTTAAGCTACTGTGATCAGCACGTCTCTTCCAAGGTGCATTTAAACAGTCTTGTTAAGCTACTGCGACCTTCACCGCTCTTCCAAGGCGCATTTAAACCATCTTTTTAAGCTACTGCGACTTGCACGTCTCTTCCAAGGGGCATTAAAACTGTCTTGTTAAGCTACTGCGACCTGCAAGCCTATTCTAAGGGGCATTTAAACTCTCTTGTTAAGATCCTGCGACCTGCATGTCTCTTCCAAGGGGCATTTAAACCGTCTTGTTAAGCTACTGCTACCTGCACGTCTCTTCCAAGGGGAATTTAAACCGTCTTGTTAAGCTACTGCTACCTGGACGTCTCTTCCAAGGGGCATTTAAACCGTCTTGTTAAGCTACTGCGACCTGCACGTCTCTTCCAAGGGGCATTTAGACCATCTTGTTAAGCTACTGCGACCAGCAAGCTTATTCCAAAGGGCATTTAAACCCTCTTGTTAAGCTACTGCGACCTGCACATCTCTTCCAAGAGGGATTTAAACCGTCTTGTTAAGCTACTGCGACCTGCACGTCTCTTCCAAGGGGCATTTAAACCGTCTTGTTAAGCTACTGCGACCTGCACGTCTCTTCCAAGGTGCATTAAAACTGTCTTTTTAAGCTACTGCGACCTGCACGTCTCTTCCAAGGTGCATTTAAACCGTCTTGGTAATCTACTGAAACCTCCACCACTTTTCCAAGGGGCATTTAAACAGTCTTTTTAAGCTACTGCGACCTGCACGTCTCTTCCAAGGGGCATATAGCCGTCTTGTTAAGCTACTGCGACCTGCATGTCTCTTCCAAGGGGCATTTAAACCGTCTTGTTAAGCCACTGCGACCTGCACGTCTCTTCCAAAGGGCATTTAAACCGTCTTGCTAAGCTACTGCGACCAGCATGTCTCTTCCAAGGGGCATTTAAACCATCTTGTTAAGCTACTGCGACCTCCACCGCACTTCCAAGGGGCATTTAAACCGTCTTATTAAGCTACTGCGACCTGCACATCTCTGTCAAGGGGCATTTAACCTGTCTTGTTAAGCTACTGCGACATCCACCGCTCTTCCAAGGGGCATGTAAACCGTCTTGTTAACCTACTGCGACCTGCACGTCTCTTCCAAGTGGCATTTAAACTGTCTTGTTAAGCTACTGCGACCTGCACGTTTCTTCCAAGGGGCATTTAAACTGTCTTGTTAAGCTACTGCGATCTCCACCTCTCTTCCATGGGGCATTTAAACTGTATTGTTAAGCTACTGCGTCCTGCAAGCCTATTCTAAGGGGCATTTAAACCCTCATGTTAAGATCCTGCGACCTGCATGTCTCTTCCAAGGGGGATTTAAACCGTCTTGTTAAGCTACTGCTACCTGCACGTCACTTCCAAAGGGCATTTAAACCGTCTTATTAAGCTACTGCGACCTGCACGTCTCTTCCACGGGGCATTTAAACTGTACTGTTAAGCTACTGCGACCTGCAAGCCTATTCTAAGGGGCATTTAAACCCTCTTGTTAAGATCCTGCGACCTGCATGTCTCTTCCAAGGGGGATTTAAACCGTCTTGTTAAGCTACTGCTACCTGCACGTCTCTTCCAAGGGGCTTTTAAACCGTCTTGTTAAGCTACTGCGACCTGCATGTCTCTTCCAAGGTGCATTTAAACCGTCTTGTTAAGATCCTGCGACCTGCATGTCTCTTCCAAGGGGGATTTAAACCGTCTTGTTAAGCTACTGCTACCTGCACGTCACTTCCAAGGAGCATTTAAACCGTCTTGTTAAGCTACTGCGACTTGCTCGTCTCTTCCAAGGGGCATTTAAACCGTCTTATTAAGCTACTGAGACCTGCACGTCTCTTCCACGGGGCATTTAAACTGTATTGTTAAGCTACTGCGACCTGCAAGCCTATTCTTAGGTGCATTTAAACCCTCTTTTTAAACTCCTGCGACTTGATCGTCTCTTCCAAGGGGCATTTAAACCATATTTTTAAGCTACTGTAACCTCCACCACTTTTCCAAGGGGCATTTAAACTGTCTTGTTAAGCTACTGCGACCTGCATGTCTCTTCCAAGGGGCATTTAAACCGTCTTGTTAAGCCTCTGCAACCTGCATGTCTCTTCCAAGGGGCATTTAAACCATCGTGATAAGCTACTGCGACTTCCACCGCTCTTCCAAGGGGCATTTAAACAATCTTGTTAAGCTACTGCGACCTGCACATCTCTTCCAAGGGGCATTTAAACCATCTGGTTAAGCAACTGTGACCTGCATGTCTCTTCCAAGGCCAATTTAAACCGTCTTGTTAAGCTACTGCGACCTGCTCGTCTCTTCCAAGGGGCATTTAAACCTTGTTTTTAAGCTACTGCGACCTGCATGTCTCTTCCAAGGGGGATTTAAACCGTCTTGTTAAGCTACTGCTACCTGCAGGTCTCTTCCAAGGGGCATTTAAACCGTCTTGTTAAGCTACTGCTACCTGCACGTCTCTTCCAAGGGGCATTTAAACCGTCTTGTTAAGCTACTGTGACCTGCATGTCTCTTCCAAGGGGAATTTAAACCGTCTTGTTATGCTACTGCGACCTGCAGTTCTCTTCCATGGCGCATTTAAACCTTCTTTTTAAGCTCCTGCGACTTGATCGTCTCTTCCAAGTGGCATTTAAACGATCTTGTTAAGCTACTGTAACCTCCACCACTTTTCCAAGCGGCATTTAAACCGTCTTGTTAATCTACTGCGACCTGCATGTCTCTTCCAAGGGGAATTTAAACCTCCTTGTTAAGCTACTGCTACCTGGACGTCTCTTCCAAGGGGCATTTAAACCGTCTTGTTAAGCTACTGCGACCTGCACGTCTCTTCCAAGGGGCATTTAGACCATCTTGTTAAGCTGCTGCGACCAGCAAGCTTATTCCAAGGGGCATTTAAACCCTCTTGTTAAGCTACTGCGACCTGCACATCTCTTCCAAGAGGGATTTAAACCGTCTTGTTAAGCTACTGCGACCTGCACGTCTCTTCCAAGGGGCATTTAAACCGTCTTGTTAAGCTACTGCGACCTGCACGTCTCTTCCAAGGTGCATTAAAACTGTCTTTTTAAGCTACTGCGACCTGCACGTCTCTTCCAAGGTGCATTTAAACCGTCTTGGTAATCTACTGAAACCTCCACCACTTTTCCAAGGGGCATTTAAACAGTCTTGTTAAGCTACTGCGACCTGCTCGTCTCTTCCAAGGGGCATATAGCCGTCTTGTTAAGCTACTGCGACCTGCATGTCTCTTCCAAAGGGCATTTAAACCGTCTTGTTAAGCTGCTGCGACCAGCATGTCTCTTCCAAGGGGCATTTAAACCATCTTGTTAAGCTACTGCGACCTCCACCGCACTTCCAAGGGGCATTTAAACCGTCTTGTTAAGCTACTGCGACCTGCACATCTCTGTCAAGGGGCATTTAACCTGTCTTGTTAAGCTACTGCGACCTCCACCGCTCTTCCAAGGGGCATGTAAACCGTCTTGTTAACCTACTGCGACCTGCACGTCTCTTCCAAATGGCATTTAAATAGTCTTGTTAAGCTACTGCGACCTGCACGTCTCTTCCAAGGGGCATTTAAACTGTCTTGTTAAGCTACTGCGATCTCCACCTCTCTTCCATGGGGCATTTAAACTGTATTGTTAAGCTACTGCGTCCAGCAAGCAGATTCTAAGGGGCATTTAAACCCTCATGTTAAGATCCTGCGACCTGCATGTCTCTTCCAAGGGGGATTTAAACCGTCTTGTTAAGCTACTGCTACCTGCACGTCACTTCCAAAGGGCATTTAAACCGTCTTATTAAGCTACTGCGACCTGCACGTCTCTTCCACGGGGCATTTAAACTGTACTGTTAAGCTACTGCGACCTGCAAGCCTATTCTAAGGGGCATTTAAACCCTCTTGTTAAGATCCTGCGACCTGCATGTCTCTTCCAAGGGGGATTTAAACCGTCTTGTTAAGCTACTGCTACCTGCACGTCTCTTCCAAGGGGCTTTTAAACCGTCTTGTTAAGCTACTGCGACCTGCATGTCTCTTCCAAGGTGCATTTAAACCGTCTTGTTAAGATCCTGCGACCTGCATGTCTCTTCCAAGGGGGATTTAAACCGTCTTGTTAAGCTACTGCTACCTGCACGTCACTTCCAAGGGGCATTTAAACCGTCTTGTTAAGCTACTGCGACTTGCTCGTCTCTTCCAAGGGGCATTTAAAGAGTCTTATTAAGCTACTGAGACCTGCACGTCTCTTCCACGGGGCATTTAAACTGTATTGTTAAGCTACTGCGACCTGCAAGCCTATTCTTAGGTGCATTTAAACCCTCTTTTTAAGCTCCTGCGACTTGATCGTCTCTTCCAAGGGGCATTTAAACCATATTTTTAAGCTACTGTAACCTCCACCACTTTTCCAAGGGGCATTTAAACCGTCTTGTTAAGCTACTGCGACCTGCATGTCTCTTCCAAGGGGCATTTAAACCGTCTTGTTAAGCCTCTGCAACCTGCATGTCTCTTCCAAGGGGCATTTAAACCATCGTGATAAGCTACTGCGACCTCCACCGCTCTTCCAAGGGGCATTTAAACCATCTTGTTAAGCTACTGCGACCTGCACATCTCTTCCAAGGGGCATTTAAACCATCTGGTTAAGCAACTGTGACCTGCATGTCTCTTCCAAGGCCAATTTAAACCGTCTTGTTAAGCTACTGCGACCTGCTCGTCTCTTCCAAGGGGCATTTAAACCTTCTTTTTAAGCTACTGCGACCTGCATGTCTCTTCCAAGGGGGATTTAAACCGTCTTGTTAAGCTACTGCTACCTGCAGGTCTCTTCCAAGGGGCATTTAAACCGTCTTGTTAAGCTACTGCTACCTGCACGTCTCTTCCAAGGGGCATTTAAACCGTCTTGTTAAGCTACTGTGACCTGCAGTTCTCTTCCATGGCGCATTTAAACCTTCTTTTTAAGCTCCTGCGACTTGATCGTCTCTTCCAAGTGGCATTTAAACCATCTTGTTAAGCTACTGTAACCTCCACCACTTTTCCAAGCGGCATTTAAACCGTCTTGTTAAGCTACTGCGACCTGCACGTCTCTTCCAACTGGCATTTAAACCATCTTTTTAAGCTGCTGCAACCTGCATGTCTCTTCCAAGGGGCATTTAAACCATCGTGTTAAGCTTCTGCGAAATCCACCGCTCTTCCAAGGGGCATTTAAACCATCTTGTTAAGCTACTGCGACCTGCACATCTCTTCCAAGGGGCATTTAATCCGTCTTTTTAAGTTACTGTGACCTCCACCTCTCTTCCAAGGGGCATTTAAACCGTCTTATTAAGCTACTGCGACCTGTACATCTCTTCCAAGGGGCATTTAAACAGTCTTGTTAAGCTGCTTCGACCTACATGTTTCTTCCAAGTGGCATTTAAACTGTCTTGTTAAGCTACTGCGACCTCTACCGCTCTTCCAAGGAGCATTTAAACTGTCTTGTTAAGCTACTGTGACCTGCACGTCTCTTCCAAGGGGCATTTAAAACCTCTTGTTAAGCTCCTGCGACCTGCACGTCTCTTGAAAGGGGCATTTAAACCCTCTTGTTAAGCTACTGCGACCTGCACGTCTCTTCCAAGGGACATTTAAATTGTCTTGTTAAGCTACTGCGACCTCCACCTCTCTTCCAAGGGGCATTTAAAGCGTCTTGTTAAGCTTCTGCGATCTGCACGTCTCTTCTAAGGCGCATTTAAACAGTCTTTTTACGCTGCTGTGACTTGAACGTCTCTTCCAAGGGGCTTTTAAACCATCTTTTTAAGCTACTGCGACCTGCACGTCTCTTCCAAGGGGCATTTAAACCGTCTTATTAAGCTACTGCGATCTCCACCGCTCTTCCAAGGGGCATTTAAACCATCTTGTTAAGCTACTGCGACCTCCACCGCTCTTCCAAGGGGCATTAAAACCATCTTGATAAGCTACTGCGACCTGCACGTCTCTTCCAAGGGGGATTTAAACCGTCTTGTTAAGCTACTGTGATCTGCACGTCTCTTCCAAGGGCCATTTAAACTGTCTTGTTAAGCTACTGCGACCTGCTCGTCTCTTCCAAGGGGCATTTAAACCGTCTTGTTAAGCTACTGCGACCTGCACGTCTCTTCCAAGGCGCATTTAAACCGTCTTTTTAAGCTACTGCGACTTGCACGTGTCTTCCAAGGGGCATTTAAACTGTCTTGTTAAGCTACTGCGACCTGCAAGCCTATTCTAAGGGGCATTTAAACCCTCTTGTTAAGATCCTGCGACCTGCACTTCTCTTCAAAGGGGGATTTAAACCGTCTTGTTAAGCAACTGCGACCTGCTCTTCTCTTCCAAGGGGCATTTAAACCGTCTTGTTAAGCAACGGTGACCTGCATGTCTCTTCCAAGGCCAATTTAAACCGTCTTGTTAAGCTACTGCGACCTGCTCGTCTCTTCCAAGGGGCATTTAAACCTTCTTTTTAAGCTTCTGCGACCTGCATGTTTCTTCTAAGGGGGATTTAAACCGTCTTGTTAAGCTACTGCTACCTGCACGTCTCTTCCAAGGGGCATTTAAACCATCTTCTTAAGCTACTGCTACCTGCAGGTCTCTTCCAAGGGGCATTTAAACCGTCTTGTTAAGCTACTGCTACCTGCACGTCTCTTCCAAGGGGCATTTAAACCGTCTTGTTAAGCTACTGCGACCTGCATGTCTCTTCCAAGGGGAATTTAAACCGTCTTGTTATGCTACTGCGACCTGCAGTTCTCTTCCATGGCGCATTTAAACCTTCTTTTTAAGCTCCTGCGACTTGATCTTCTCTTCCAAGGGGCATTTAAACCATCTTGTTAAGCTACTGTAACCTCCACCACTTTTCCAAGGGGCATTTAAACCGTCTTGTTAAGCTACTGCGACCTGCACATCTCTTCCAAGGGGCATTTAAACCGTCTTGTTAAGCTACTGAAACTTGCACTTCTCTTCCAAGTGGCATTTAAACCGTCTTGTTAAGCTACTGTAACCTCCACCACTTTTCCACGGGGCATTTAAACCGTCTTGATAAGCTACTGCGACCTACACGTCTCTTCCAAGGGGCATTTAAACTGTCTTTTTAAGCTACTGCGACCTGCAAGCCTATTCTAAGGGGCATTTAAACCCTCTTGTTAAGATCCTGTGACATGCATGTCTCTTCCAAGGGGGATTTAAACTGTCTTGTTAAGCTACTGCTACCTGCACGTCACTTCCAAGGGGCATTTAAACCGTCTTGTTAAGCTACTGCGACTTGCTCGTCTCTTCCAAGGGGCATTTAAAGAGTCTTATTAAGCTACTGAGACCTGCACGTCTCTTCCACGGGGCATTTAAACTGTATTGTTAAGCTACTGCGACCTGCAAGCCTATTCTTAGGTGCATTTAAACCCTCTTTTTAAGCTCCTGCGACTTGATCGTCTCTTCCAAGGGGCATTTAAACCATATTTTTAAGCTACTGTAACCTCCACCACTTTTCCAAGGGGCATTTAAACCGTCTTGTTAAGCTACTGCGACCTGCATGTCTCTTCCAAGGGGCATTTAAACCGTCTTGTTAAGCCTCTGCAACCTGCATGTCTCTTCCAAGGGGCATTTAAACCATCGTGATAAGCTACTGCGACCTGCTCGTCTCTTCCAAGGGGCATTTAAACCGTCTTGTTATGCTACTGCGACCTGCACTTCTCTTCCAAGGCGCATTTAAACCTTCTTTTTAAGCTCCTGATACTTGATCGTCTCTTCCAAGGGGCATTTAAACCATCTTGTTAAGCTACTGCGACCTGCATGTCTCTTCCAAGGGGCATTTAAACCATCTTGTTAAGCTACTGCGACCTGCACGTCTCTTCCAAGGGGCATTTAAACCATCGCGTTAAGCTACTGCGACCTCCACCACTTTTCCAAGGGGCATTTAAACTGTCTTTTAAGCTACTGCGACTTGCACTTCTCTTCCAAGGGGCATTTAAACCGTCTTTTTAAGCTGCTGCGACCTGCATGTCTCTTCCAAGGGGCATTTAAACCATCGTGTTAAGCTACTGCGACCTCCACCGCTCTTCCAAGGGGCATTTAAACCATCTTGTTAAGCTACTGCGAAATGCACGTCTCTTCCAAGGGGGATTTAAACCGTCTTGTTAAGCTACTGCGACCTGCAAGCCTATTCTAAGGGGCATTTAAACCCTCTTGTTAAGATCCTGCGACCTGCACTTCTCTTCCAAGGGGCATTTAAACCGTCTTGTTAAGCTACTGTGATCTGCATGTCTCTTCCAAGGGGCATTTAAACTGTCTTGTTAAGCTTCTGCGACCTGCAAGCCTATTCTAAGGGGCATTTAAACCCTCTTGTTAAGATCCTGCGACCTGCACTTCACTTCCAAGGGGCATTTAAACCGTCTTGTTAAGCAACAGTGACCGGCATGTCTCTTCCAAGGCCAATTTAAACCGTCTTGTTAAGCTACTGCGAACTGCTTGTCTCTTCCAAGGGGCATTTAAACCTTCTTTTTAAGCTACTGCTACCTGCAGGTCTCTTCCAAGGGGCATTTAAACCGTCTTGTTAAGCTACTGCTACCTGCACGTCTCTTCCAAGGGGCATTTAAACCGTCTTGTTAAGCTACTGCCACCTGCATGTCTCTTCCAAGGGGAATTTAAACCGTCTTGTTATGCTACTGCGACCTGCAGTTCTCTTCCATGGCGCATTTAAACCTTCTTTTTAAGCTCCTGCGACTTGATCGTCTCTTCCAAGGGGCATTTAAACCATCTTGTTAAGCTACTGTAACCTCCACCACTTTTCCAAGGGGCATTTAAACCATCTTGTTAAGCTACTGCGACTTGCACGTCTCTTCCAAGGGGCATTTAATCCGTCTTGTTTAGCTTCTGCGACCTGCACGTCTCTTCTATGGGGCAATTAAACAGTCTTGTAAAGCTACTGCGACTTGCACATCTCTTCCAAGTGGCATTTAAACCATCTTGTTAAGCTACTGTAACCTCCACCACTTTTCCACAGGGGCATTTAAACCGTCTTGTTAAGCTACTGCGACCTGCACGTCTCTTCCAAGTGGCATTTAAACCTTCTTTTTAAGCTGCTGCAACCTGCATGTCTCTTCCAAGGGGCATTTAATCCATCGTGTTAAGCTTCTGCGACCTCCACCGCTCTTCCAAGGGGCATTTAAACCATCTTGTTAAGCTACTGCGACCTGCACATCTCTTCCAAGGGGCATTTAATCCGTCTTCTTAAGCTACTGTAACCTCCACCACTTTTCCATGGGGCATTTAATCTGTCTTGTTAAGCTACTGCGACCTGCACGTCTCTTCCAAGGGGCATTTAAACCGTCTTGTTAAGCTACTGCGACCTGCATGTCTCTTCCAAGGGGCATTTAAACCGTCTTGTTAAGCCTCTGCGACCTGCACGTCTTTTCCTAGGGGCATTTAAACAGTCTTGTTAAGCTGCTTCGACCTGCATATTTCTTCCAAGTGGCATTTAAACTGTCTTGTTAAGCCTCTACGACATGCACGTCTCTTCCAAGGGGCATTTAAACCGTCTTTTTACGCTGCTGCGACCTGCATGTCTCTTCCAAGGGGCATTTAAATCATCGTGTTAAGCTACTGCGACCTCCACTGCTCTTCCAAGGGGCATTTGAACCATCTTGTTAAGCTACTGCGACCTGCACATCTCTTCCAAGGGGCATTTAAACCATCTTGTTAAGCTACTGTAACCTCCACCACTTTTCCACGGGGCATTTAAACCGTCTTTATTAAGCTACTGTGACCTGCACGTCTCTTCCAAGGTGCATTTAAACCGTCTTGTTAAGCTACTGCGACCTGCATGTCTCTTCCAAGGGGCATTTAAGGCATCTTGTTAAGCCTCTACGACCTGCACGTCTTTTCATAGGGGCATTTAAACTGTCTTGTTAAGCTGCTTCGACCTGCATGTTTCTTCCAAGTGGCATTTAAACTGTCTTGTTAAGCTACTGCAACCTCCACCGCTCTTCCAAGGTTCATTTAAACTGTCTTGTTAAGCTACTGCGACCTGCACGTCTCTTCCAAGGGGCATTTAAACCGTCTTGTTAAGCTACTGCGACCAGCAAGCCTATTCCAAGGGGCATTTAAACCCTCTTGTTAAGCTACTGCGACCTGCACATCTCTTCCAAGGGAGATTTAAACCGTCTTGTTAAGGTACTGCGACCTGCACGTCTCTTCCAAGGGGCATTTAAACCGTCTTGTTAAGCTACTGCGACCTGCTCGTCTCTTCCAAGGGCCATTTAAAGCATCTTGTTAAGCTACTGCGACCTGCACGTCTCTTCCAAGGTGCATGTAAACAGTCTTTTTTAACTACTGCGACCTGCACGTCTCTTCCAAGGTGCATATAAACCGTCTTGTTAATCTACTGCGACCTGCACGTCTCTTCCAAGGGGCATTTAAACCCTCTTGTTAAGCCACTGCGACCTGCACGTCTCTTCCAAGGGGCATTTAAACCGTCTTGTTAATCTACTGCGACCTGCACGTCTCTTCCAAGGGGCATTTAAACCCTCTTGTTAAGCCACTGCGACCTGCACGTCTCTTCCAAGGGGCATTTAAACTGTCTTGTTAAGCTACTGCGACCTGCATGTCTCTTCCAAGGGGCATTTAAACTGTCTTGTTAAGCTACTGCGACCTGCACGTCTCTTCCAAGGGGCATTTAAACCGTCTTGTTAAGCAGCTGCGACCTGCATGTCTCTTCCAAGGGGCATTTAAACCATCTTGTTAAGCTACTGCGACCTCCACCGCACTTAAAAGGTGCATTTAAACCGTCTTGTTAAGCTACTGCGACCTCCACCTCTCTTCCAAGGGGCATTTAAAACGTCTTATTAAGCTACTGCGACCTGCACGTCTCTTCCACGGAGCATTTAAACTGTATTGCTAAGCTACTGCGACCTGCAAGCCTATTCTAAGGGGCATTTAAACCCTCTTGTTAAGATACTGCGACCTGCATGTCTCTTCCAAGGGGGATTTAAACCGTCTTGTTAAGCTACTGCTACCTGCACGTCTCTTCCAAGGGGCATTTAAACCGTCTTGTTAAGCTACTGCGACCTGCTCGTCTCTTCCAAGGGGCATTTAAAAGGTCTTGTTAAGCTACTGCGACCTGCACTTCTCTTCCAAGGCGCATTTAAACCTTCTTTTTAAGCTCCAGCGACTTGATCGTCTCTTCCAAGGGGCATTTAAACCATCTTGTTAAGCTACTGTAACCTCCACCACTTTTCCAAGGGGCATTTAAAACGTCTTGTTAAGCTTCTGCGACTTGCACGTCTCTTCCAAGGGGCTTTTAAACCATCTTGTTAAGCTACTGCGACCTGCATGTCTCTTCCAAGGGGCATTTAAACCGTCTTGTTAAGCCTCTGCGACCTGCACGTCTCTTCCAAGGGTCATTTAAACCATCGTGATAAGCTACTGCGACCTCCACCGCTCTTCCAAGGGACATTTAAACCATCTTGTTAAGCTACTGCGACCTGCACATCTCTTCCAAGGGGCATTTAAACAGTCTTGTTAAGCTACTGTAACTTGCACTTCTCTTCCAAGGGGCATTTAAACCGTCTTGTTAAGCTACTGTAACCTCCACCACTTTTCCACGGGGCATTTAAACCATCTTGTTAAGCTACTGCGACCTGCAAGCCTATTCTAAGGGGCATTTAAACCCTCTTGTTAAGATCCTGCGACTTGCTCGTCTCTACCAAGTGGGATTTAAACTGTCTTGTTAAGCTACTGCTACCTGCACGTCTCTTCCAAGGGACATTTAAACCATCTTGTTAAGCTACTGCGACCTGCTCGTCTCTTCCAAGGGGCATTTAAAACGTCTTGTTATGCTACTGCGACCTGCACTTCTCTTCCAAGGCGCATTTAAACCTTCTTTTTAAGCTCCTGATACTTGATCGTCTCTTCCAAGGGGCATTCAAACCATCTTGCATCTTGTTAAGCTACTGTAACCTCCACCACTTTTCCAAGGGGCATTTAAAACGTCTTGTTAAGCTACTGCGACTTGCATGTCTCTTCCAAGGGGCATTTAAACCGTCTTGTTAAGCCTCTACGACATGCACGTCTCTTCCAAGGGGCATTTAAACCGTCTTTTTATGCTGCTGCGACCTGCATGTCTCTTCCAAGGGGCATTTAAACCATCGTGTTAAGCTACTGCGACCTCCACCGCTCTTCCAAGGGGCATTTAAACCATCTTGTTAAGCTACTGCGACCTGCACATCTCTTCCAAGGGGCATTTAAACCGTCTTGTTAAGCTACTGTAACTTGCACGTCTCTTCAAAGGGGCATTTAAACCGTCTTGTTAAGCTACTGTAACCTCCACCACTTTGCCACGGGGCATTTAAACCGTCTTGTTAAGCTACTGCAACCTGTACTTCTCTTCCAAGGTGCATTTAAGCTGTCTTGTTAAGCTACTGCTACCTGCACGTCTCTTCCAAGGGGCTTTTAAACCGTCTTGTTAAGCTACTGCGACCTGCATGTCTCTTCCAAGGTGCATTTAAACCGTCTTGTTAAGATCCTGCGACCTGCATGTCTCTTCCAAGGGGGATTTAAACCGTCTTGTTAAGCTACTGCTACCTGCACGTCACTTCCAAGGGGCATTTAAACCGTCTTGTTAAGCTACTGCGACTTGCTCGTCTCTTCCAAGGGGCATTTAAAGAGTCTTATTAAGCTACTGAGACCTGCACGTCTCTTCCACGGGGCATTTAAACTGTATTGTTAAGCTACTGCGACCTGCAAGCCTATTCTTAGGTGCATTTAAACCCTCTTTTTAAGCTCCTGCGACTTGATCGTCTCTTCCAAGGGGCATTTAAACCATATTTTTAAGCTACTGTAACCTCCACCACTTTTCCAAGGGGCATTTAAACCGTCTTGTTAAGCTACTGCGACCTGCATGTCTCTTCCAAGGGGCATTTAAACCGTCTTGTTAAGCCTCTGCAACCTGCATGTCTCTTCCAAGGGGCATTTAAACCATCGTGATAAGCTACTGCGACCTCCACCGCTCTTCCAAGGGGCATTTAAACCATCTTGTTAAGCTACTGCGACCTGCACATCTCTTCCAAGGGGCATTTAAACCATCTGGTTAAGCAACTGTGACCTGCATGTCTCTTCCAAGGCCAATTTAAACCGTCTTGTTAAGCTACTGCGACCTGCTCGTCTCTTCCAAGGGGCATTTAAACCTTCTTTTTAAGCTACTGCGACCTGCATGTCTCTTCCAAGGGGGATTTAAACCGTCTTGTTAAGCTACTGCTACCTGCAGGTCTCTTCCAAGGGGCATTTAAACCGTCTTGTTAAGCTACTGCTACCTGCACGTCTCTTCCAAGGGGCATTTAAACCGTCTTGTTAAGCTACTGTGACCTGCATGTCTCTTCCAAGGGGAATTTAAACCGTCTTGTTATGCTACTGCGACCTGCAGTTCTCTTCCATGGCGCATTTAAACCTTCTTTTTAAGCTCCTGCGACTTGATCGTCTCTTCCAAGTGGCATTTAAACCATCTTGTTAAGCTACTGTAACCTCCACCACTTTTCCAAGCGGCATTTAAACCGTCTTGTTAAGCTACTGCGACCTGCACGTCTCTTCCAAGTGGCATTTAAACCATCTTTTTAAGCTGCTGCAACCTGCATGTCTCTTCCAAGGGGCATTTAAACCATCGTGTTAAGCTTCTGCGAAATCCACCGCTCTTCCAAGGGGCATTTAAACCATCTTGTTAAGCTACTGCGACCTGCACATCTCTTCCAAGGGGCATTTAATCCGTCTTTTTAAGTTACTGTGACCTCCACCTCTCTTCCAAGGGGCATTTAAACCGTCTTATTAAGCTACTGCGACCTGTACATCTCTTCCAAGGGGCATTTAAACAGTCTTGTTAAGCTGCTTCGACCTACATGTTTCTTCCAAGTGGCATTTAAACTGTCTTGTTAAGCTACTGCGACCTCTACCGCTCTTCCAAGGAGCATTTAAACTGTCTTGTTAAGCTACTGTGACCTGCACGTCTCTTCCAAGGGGCATTTAAAACCTCTTGTTAAGCTCCTGCGACCTGCACGTCTCTTGAAAGGGGCATTTAAACCCTCTTGTTAAGCTACTGCGACCTGCACGTCTCTTCCAAGGGACATTTAAATTGTCTTGTTAAGCTACTGCGACCTCCACCTCTCTTCCAAGGGGCATTTAAAGCGTCTTGTTAAGCTTCTGCGATCTGCACGTCTCTTCTAAGGCGCATTTAAACAGTCTTTTTACGCTGCTGTGACTTGAACGTCTCTTCCAAGGGGCTTTTAAACCATCTTTTTAAGCTACTGCGACCTGCACGTCTCTTCCAAGGGGCATTTAAACCGTCTTATTAAGCTACTGCGATCTCCACCGCTCTTCCAAGGGGCATTTAAACCATCTTGTTAAGCTACTGCGACCTCCACCGCTCTTCCAAGGGGCATTAAAACCATCTTGATAAGCTACTGCGACCTGCACGTCTCTTCCAAGGGGGATTTAAACCGTCTTGTTAAGCTACTGTGATCTGCACGTCTCTTCCAAGGGCCATTTAAACTGTCTTGTTAAGCTACTGCGACCTGCTCGTCTCTTCCAAGGGGCATTTAAACCGTCTTGTTAAGCTACTGCGACCTGCACGTCTCTTCCAAGGCGCATTTAAACCGTCTTTTTAAGCTACTGCGACTTGCACGTGTCTTCCAAGGGGCATTTAAACTGTCTTCTTAAGCTACTGAGACCTGCAAGCCTATTCTAAGGGGCATTTAAACCCTCTTGTTAAGATCCTGCGACCTGCACTTCTCTTCAAAGGGGGATTTAAACCGTCTTGTTAAGCAACTGCGACCTGCTCTTCTCTTCCAAGGGGCATTTAAACCGTCTTGTTAAGCAACGGTGACCTGCATGTCTCTTCCAAGGCCAATTTAAACCGTCTTGTTAAGCTACTGCGACCTGCTCGTCTCTTCCAAGGGGCATTTAAACCTTCTTTTTAAGCTTCTGCGACCTGCATGTTTCTTCTAAGGGGGATTTAAACCGTCTTGTTAAGCTACTGCTACCTGCACGTCTCTTCCAAGGGGCATTTAAACCATCTTCTTAAGCTACTGCTACCTGCAGGTCTCTTCCAAGGGGCATTTAAACCGTCTTGTTAAGCTACTGCTACCTGCACGTCTCTTCCAAGGGGCATTTAAACCGTCTTGTTAAGCTACTGCGACCTGCATGTCTCTTCCAAGGGGAATTTAAACCGTCTTGTTATGCTACTGCGACCTGCAGTTCTCTTCCATGGCGCATTTAAACCTTCTTTTTAAGCTCCTGCGACTTGATCTTCTCTTCCAAGGGGCATTTAAACCATCTTGTTAAGCTACTGTAACCTCCACCACTTTTCCAAGGGGCATTTAAACCGTCTTGTTAAGCTACTGCGACCTGCACATCTCTTCCAAGGGGCATTTAAACCGTCTTGTTAAGCTACTGTAACTTGCACTTCTCTTCCAAGTGGCATTTAAACCGTCTTGTTAAGCTACTGTAACCTCCACCACTTTTCCACGGGGCATTTAAACCGTCTTGATAAGCTACTGCGACCTACACGTCTCTTCCAAGGGGCATTTAAACTGTCTTTTTAAGCTACTGCGACCTGCAAGCCTATTCTAAGGGGCATTTAAACCCTCTTGTTAAGATCCTGTGACATGCATGTCTCTTCCAAGGGGGATTTAAACTGTCTTGTTAAGCTACTGCTACCTGCACGTCACTTCCAAGGGGCATTTAAACCGTCTTGTTAAGCTACTGCGACTTGCTCGTCTCTTCCAAGGGGCATTTAAAGAGTCTTATTAAGCTACTGAGACCTGCACGTCTCTTCCACGGGGCATTTAAACTGTATTGTTAAGCTACTGCGACCTGCAAGCCTATTCTTAGGTGCATTTAAACCCTCTTTTTAAGCTCCTGCGACTTGATCGTCTCTTCCAAGGGGCATTTAAACCATATTTTTAAGCTACTGTAACCTCCACCACTTTTCCAAGGGGCATTTAAACCGTCTTGTTAAGCTACTGCGACCTGCATGTCTCTTCCAAGGGGCATTTAAACCGTCTTGTTAAGCCTCTGCAACCTGCATGTCTCTTCCAAGGGGCATTTAAACCATCGTGATAAGCTACTGCGACCTGCTCGTCTCTTCCAAGGGGCATTTAAACCGTCTTGTTATGCTACTGCGACCTGCACTTCTCTTCCAAGGCGCATTTAAACCTTCTTTTTAAGCTCCTGATACTTGATCGTCTCTTCCAAGGGGCATTTAAACCATCTTGTTAAGCTACTGCGACCTGCATGTCTCTTCCAAGGGGCATTTAAACCATCTTGTTAAGCTACTGCGACCTGCACGTCTCTTCCAAGGGGCATTTAAACCATCGCGTTAAGCTACTGCGACCTCCACCACTTTTCCAAGGGGCATTTAAACTGTCTTTTAAGCTACTGCGACTTGCACTTCTCTTCCAAGGGGCATTTAAACCGTCTTTTTAAGCTGCTGCGACCTGCATGTCTCTTCCAAGGGGCATTTAAACCATCGTGTTAAGCTACTGCGACCTCCACCGCTCTTCCAAGGGGCATTTAAACCATCTTGTTAAGCTACTGCGAAATGCACGTCTCTTCCAAGGGGGATTTAAACCGTCTTGTTAAGCTACTGCGACCTGCAAGCCTATTCTAAGGGGCATTTAAACCCTCTTGTTAAGATCCTGCGACCTGCACTTCTCTTCCAAGGGGCATTTAAACCGTCTTGTTAAGCTACTGTGATCTGCATGTCTCTTCCAAGGGGCATTTAAACTGTCTTGTTAAGCTTCTGCGACCTGCAAGCCTATTCTAAGGGGCATTTAAACCCTCTTGTTAAGATCCTGCGACCTGCACTTCACTTCCAAGGGGCATTTAAACCGTCTTGTTAAGCAACAGTGACCGGCATGTCTCTTCCAAGGCCAATTTAAACCGTCTTGTTAAGCTACTGCGAACTGCTTGTCTCTTCCAAGGGGCATTTAAACCTTCTTTTTAAGCTACTGCTACCTGCAGGTCTCTTCCAAGGGGCATTTAAACCGTCTTGTTAAGCTACTGCTACCTGCACGTCTCTTCCAAGGGGCATTTAAACCGTCTTGTTAAGCTACTGCCACCTGCATGTCTCTTCCAAGGGGAATTTAAACCGTCTTGTTATGCTACTGCGACCTGCAGTTCTCTTCCATGGCGCATTTAAACCTTCTTTTTAAGCTCCTGCGACTTGATCGTCTCTTCCAAGGGGCATTTAAACCATCTTGTTAAGCTACTGTAACCTCCACCACTTTTCCAAGGGGCATTTAAACCATCTTGTTAAGCTACTGCGACTTGCACGTCTCTTCCAAGGGGCATTTAATCCGTCTTGTTTAGCTTCTGCGACCTGCACGTCTCTTCTATGGGGCAATTAAACAGTCTTGTAAAGCTACTGCGACTTGCACATCTCTTCCAAGTGGCATTTAAACCATCTTGTTAAGCTACTGTAACCTCCACCACTTTTCCACAGGGGCATTTAAACCGTCTTGTTAAGCTACTGCGACCTGCACGTCTCTTCCAAGTGGCATTTAAACCTTCTTTTTAAGCTGCTGCAACCTGCATGTCTCTTCCAAGGGGCATTTAATCCATCGTGTTAAGCTTCTGCGACCTCCACCGCTCTTCCAAGGGGCATTTAAACCATCTTGTTAAGCTACTGCGACCTGCACATCTCTTCCAAGGGGCATTTAATCCGTCTTCTTAAGCTACTGTAACCTCCACCACTTTTCCATGGGGCATTTAATCTGTCTTGTTAAGCTACTGCGACCTGCACGTCTCTTCCAAGGGGCATTTAAACCGTCTTGTTAAGCTACTGCGACCTGCATGTCTCTTCCAAGGGGCATTTAAACCGTCTTGTTAAGCCTCTGCGACCTGCACGTCTTTTCCTAGGGGCATTTAAACAGTCTTGTTAAGCTGCTTCGACCTGCATATTTCTTCCAAGTGGCATTTAAACTGTCTTGTTAAGCCTCTACGACATGCACGTCTCTTCCAAGGGGCATTTAAACCGTCTTTTTACGCTGCTGCGACCTGCATATCTCTTCCAAGGGGCATTTAAATCATCGTGTTAAGCTACTGCGACCTCCACTGCTCTTCCAAGGGGCATTTGAACCATCTTGTTAAGCTACTGAGACCTGCACATCTCTTACAAGGGGCATTTAAACCATCTTGTTAAGCTACTGTAACCTCCACCACTTTTCCACGGGGCATTTAAACCATCTTTATTAAGCTACTGTGACCTGCACGTCTCTTCCAAGGTGCATTTAAACCGTCTTGTTAAGCTACTGCGACCTGCATGTCTCTTCCAAGGGGCATTTAAGGCATCTTGTTAAGCCTCTACGACCTGCACGTCTTTTCATAGGGGCATTTAAACTGTCTTGTTAAGCTGCTTCGACCTGCATGTTTCTTCCAAGTGGCATTTAAACTGTCTTGTTAAGCTACTGCAACCTCCACCGCTCTTCCAAGGTTCATTTAAACTGTCTTGTTAAGCTACTGCGACCTGCACGTCTCTTCCAAGGGGCATTTAAACCGTCTTGTTAAGCTACTGCGACCAGCAAGCCTATTCCAAGGGGCATTTAAACCCTCTTGTTAAGCTACTGCGACCTGCACATCTCTTCCAAGGGAGATTTAAACCGTCTTGTTAAGGTACTGCGACCTGCACGTCTCTTCCAAGGGGCATTTAAACCGTCTTGTTAAGCTACTGCGACCTGCTCGTCTCTTCCAAGGGCCATTTAAAGCATCTTGTTAAGCTACTGCGACCTGCAAGTCTCTTCCAAGGTGCATGTAAACAGTCTTTTTTAACTACTGCGACCTGCACGTCTCTTCCAAGGTGCATATAAACCGTCTTGTTAATCTACTGCGACCTGCACGTCTCTTCCAAGGGGCATTTAAACCCTCTTGTTAAGCCACTGCGACCTGCACGTCTCTTCCAAGGGGCATTTAAACCGTCTTGTTAATCTACTGCGACCTGCACGTCTCTTCCAAGGGGCATTTAAACCCTCTTGTTAAGCCACTGCGACCTGCACGTCTCTTCCAAGGGGCATTTAAACTGTCTTGTTAAGCTACTGCGACCTGCATGTCTCTTCCAAGGGGCATTTAAACTGTCTTGTTAAGCTACTGCGACCTGCACGTCTCTTCCAAGGGGCATTTAAACCGTCTTGTTAAGCAGCTGCGACCTGCATGTCTCTTCCAAGGGGCATTTAAACCATCTTGTTAAGCTACTGCGACCTCCACCGCACTTAAAAGGTGCATTTAAACCGTCTTGTTAAGCTACTGCGACCTCCACCTCTCTTCCAAGGGGCATTTAAAACGTCTTATTAAGCTACTGCGACCTGCACGTCTCTTCCACGGAGCATTTAAACTGTATTGCTAAGCTACTGCGACCTGCAAGCCTATTCTAAGGGGCATTTAAACCCTCTTGTTAAGATACTGCGACCTGCATGTCTCTTCCAAGGGGGATTTAAACCGTCTTGTTAAGCTACTGCTACCTGCACGTCTCTTCCAAGGGGCATTTAAACCGTCTTGTTAAGCTACTGCGACCTGCTCGTCTCTTCCAAGGGGCATTTAAAAGGTCTTGTTAAGCTACTGCGACCTGCACTTCTCTTCCAAGGCGCATTTAAACCTTCTTTTTAAGCTCCAGCGACTTGATCGTCTCTTCCAAGGGGCATTTAAACCATCTTGTTAAGCTACTGTAACCTCCACCACTTTTCCAAGGGGCATTTAAAACGTCTTGTTAAGCTTCTGCGACTTGCACGTCTCTTCCAAGGGGCTTTTAAACCATCTTGTTAAGCTACTGCGACCTGCATGTCTCTTCCAAGGGGCATTTAAACCGTCTTGTTAAGCCTCTGCGACCTGCACGTCTCTTCCAAGGGTCATTTAAACCATCGTGATAAGCTACTGCGACCTCCACCGCTCTTCCAAGGGACATTTAAACCATCTTGTTAAGCTACTGCGACCTGCACATCTCTTCCAAGGGGCATTTAAACAGTCTTGTTAAGCTACTGTAACTTGCACTTCTCTTCCAAGGGGCATTTAAACCGTCTTGTTAAGCTACTGTAACCTCCACCACTTTTCCACGGGGCATTTAAACCATCTTGTTAAGCTACTGCGACCTGCAAGCCTATTCTAAGGGGCATTTAAACCCTCTTGTTAAGATCCTGCGACTTGCTCGTCTCTACCAAGTGGGATTTAAACTGTCTTGTTAAGCTACTGCTACCTGCACGTCTCTTCCAAGGGACATTTAAACCATCTTGTTAAGCTACTGCGACCTGCTCGTCTCTTCCAAGGGGCATTTAAAACGTCTTGTTATGCTACTGCGACCTGCACTTCTCTTCCAAGGCGCATTTAAACCTTCTTTTTAAGCTCCTGATACTTGATCGTCTCTTCCAAGGGGCATTCAAACCATCTTGCATCTTGTTAAGCTACTGTAACCTCCACCACTTTTCCAAGGGGCATTTAAAACGTCTTGTTAAGCTACTGCGACTTGCATGTCTCTTCCAAGGGGCATTTAAACCGTCTTGTTAAGCCTCTACGACATGCACGTCTCTTCCAAGGGGCATTTAAACCGTCTTTTTATGCTGCTGCGACCTGCATGTCTCTTCCAAGGGGCATTTAAACCATCGTGTTAAGCTACTGCGACCTCCACCGCTCTTCCAAGGGGCATTTAAACCATCTTGTTAAGCTACTGCGACCTGCACATCTCTTCCAAGGGGCATTTAAACCGTCTTGTTAAGCTACTGTAACTTGCACGTCTCTTCAAAGGGGCATTTAAACCGTCTTGTTAAGCTACTGTAACCTCCACCACTTTGCCACGGGGCATTTAAACCGTCTTGTTAAGCTACTGCAACCTGTACTTCTCTTCCAAGGTGCATTTAAGCTGTCTTGTTAAGCTACTGCGACCTGCATGTCTCTTCCAATGGGCATTTAAACTGTCTTGTTAAGCCTCTGCGACCTGCACGTCTTTTACTAGGGGCATTTAAACAGTCTTGTTAAGCTGCTTCGAAATTCATGTTTCTTCCAAGTGGCATTTAAACTGTCTTGTTAAGCTACTGCGACCTCCACCGCTCTTCCAAGGGGCAGTTAAACTGTCTTGTTAAGCTACTGCGACCTGCACGTCTCTTCCAAGGGTCATTTAAATCGTCTTGGTAAGCTACTGCGACCTGCAAGCCTCTTCCAAGGGGCATTTAAACCCTCTTGTTAAGCTACTGCGACCTGCATGTCTCTTCCAAGCGGCATTTAAACTGTCTTCTTTAGCTACTGCGAACTCCACCGCTCTTCCAAGGGGCATTTAAACCATCTTGTTAAGCTACTGCGACCTGCACGTCTCTTCCAAGGGGCATTTAAACTGTTTTGTTTAGCTTCTGCGACCTGCATGTCTCTTCCAAGGGGCATTTAAACCGTCTTGTTAAGCTACTGCGACCTCCACGTCTCTTCCAAGGGGCATTTAAACCGTCTTGTTAAGCTGATGTGACCTGCATGTCTCTTCCAAGGGGCATTTAAACCATCTTGTTAGGCTGATGTGACCTGCATGTCTCTTCCAAGGGGCATTTCAATCGTCTTGTTAAGCTACTGCGACCTCCACCGCACTTCCATGGGGCATTTAAACAGTCTTATTAAGCTACTGCGACTTGCACATCTCTTCCATGGGGCATTTAAACCGTCTTCTTAAGCTACTGTAACCTCCACCACTTTTCCAAGGGGCATTTAAACCGTCTTGTTAAGCTACTGCGACCTCCACCGCACTTCCAAGGGGCATTTAAACCGTCTTGTTAAGCTACTGCGACCTGCACGTCTTTTTCAAGAGGCATTTAAACTGTCTCGTTAAGCTACTGCGACCTCCACCGCTCTTCCAAGGGGCATTTAAACCGACTTGTTAAGCTGCTGTGACCTGCATGTCTCTTTCAAGGGGCATTTAAACTGTCTTGTTAAGCTACTGCGACCTGCATGTCTCTTCCAAGGGGCATTTAAACCGTCTTGTTAAGCTACTGCGGCCTCCACGTCTCTTCCAAGGGGCATTTAAACCGTCTTGTTAAGATGCTGTGACCTGCATGTCTATTCCAAGGGGCATTTAAACCATCTTGTTAAGCTACTGCGACCTCCACCGCACTTCCAAGGGGCATTTAAACCATCTTGTTAAGCTACTGCGACCTGCACGTCTCTTTCAAGAGGCATTTAAACTGTCTTGTTAAGCTACTGCGACCTGCACGTCTCTTCCAAGTGGCATTTAAACCGTTTTGTTAAGCTACTGCGACCTGCACGTCTCTTTCAAGGGGCATTTAAACTGTCTTGTTAAGCTACTGCGACCTCCACCGCTCTTCCAAGGGGCATTTAAACCGTCTTGTTAAGCTACTGCGACCTCCACGTCTCTTCCAAGGGGCATTTAAACCGTCTTGTGAAGCTGCTGTGACCTGCATGTCTATTCCAAGGGGCATTTAAACCGTCTTGTTAAGCTACTGTGACCTCCACCGCACTTCCAAGGGGCATTTAAACCGTTTTGTTAAGCTACTGCGACCTGCACGTGTCTTCCAAGGGGCAATTAAATCATCTTGTTAACCTATTGCGACCTCCACCTATCTTCCAAGGGGCATTTAAACCGACTTATTAAGCTACTGCGACCTGCACATCTCTTCCAAGGGGCATTTAAACCGTCTTGTTAAGCTACTGCGACCTCCACGTCTCTTCCAAGGGGCATTTAAACCGTCTTGTGAAGCTGCTGTGACCTGCATGTCTATTCCAAGGGGCATTTAAACCATCTTGTTAAGCTACTGTGACCTGCAAGCCTATTCCAAGGGGCATTTAAACCCTCTTGTTAAGCTGCTGCGACCTGCACGTCTCTTCCAATGGGGATTTAAACCGTCTTGTTAAGCTACTGCGACCTGCACGTCTCTTCCAAGGGGCATTTAAACAGTCTTGTTAAGCTACTGCGACCTGCTCGTCTATTCCAAGGGGCATTTAAACCGTCTTGTTAAGCCTCTGCGACCTGCACGTCTCTTCCAAGGGGCATTTAAACCGTCTTTTTAAGCTGCTGCGTCCTGCATGTCTCTTCCAAGGGGCATTTAAACCATCTTGATAAGCTACTGCGACCTCCACCGCTCTTCCAAGGGGCATTTAAACCATCTCGTTAAGCTACTGCGACCTGCACATCTCTTCCAAGGGGCTTTTAAACCGTCTTGTTAAGCTACTGCGACCTGCTCTTCTATTCCAAGGGGCATTTAAACCGTCTTGTTAAGCTACTGTAACTTGCACGTCTCTTATAAGGGGCATTTAAACCGTCTTGTTAAGCTTCTGCGACATGCAAGCCTATTCCAAGGGGGCATTTAAACCGTCTTGTTAAGCTACTGCGACCTGCACCTCTCTTCCACGGGGCATTTAAACCGTCTTGTTAAGCTACTGCGACCTGCATGTTTCTTCCAAGTGGCATTTAAACTGTCTTGTTAAGCTACTACGACCTCCACCGCTCTTCCAAAGGACATTTAAACTGTCTTGTTAAGCTACTGCGACCTGCACGTCCCTTCCAAGGGGCATTTAAATCGTCTTGGTAAGCTACTGCGACCTGCAAGCCTATTCCACGGGGCATTTAAACCATCTTATTCAGCTACTGTGACCTGCACGTAACTTCCAAGGGGCATTTAAACCCTCTTATTAAGCTATTGCAACCTGCACATCTCTTCCAAGGGGCATTTAAACTGTCTTCTTAAGCTACTGCGACCTCCACCGCTCTTCCAAGGGGCATTTAAACCATCTTGTTAAGCTACTGCGACCTGCACGTCTCTTCCAAGGGGCATTTAAACTGTCTTTTGTTTAGCTTCTGCCACCTGCGCGTCTCTTCTAAGGGGCATTTAAACAGTCTTGTTAAGCTACTGCGACTTGCACGTCTCTACCAAGGGGCATTTAAACCGTCTTCTTAAGCTACTGTAAATTCCACCACTTTTCCAAGGGGCATTTAAACCATCTTGTTAAGCTACTGCGATCTGCATGTCTCTTCCAAGGGCATTTAAACAGTCTTGTTAAGCTACTGCGACCTCCACGTCTCTTCCAAGGGGCATTTAAACCATCTTGTTAAGCTGCTGCGACCTGCATGTCTCTTCCAAGCGGCATTTAAACCGTCTTGTTAAGCTTCTGTGACCTGCACGTCTCTACTAAGGGGCATTTAAACAGTCTTGTTAAGCTACTGCGACTTGCACGTCTCATCGAAGGGGCATTTAAACCGTCTTCTTAATCTACTGTAACCTCCACGACTTTTCCAAGGGGCATTTAAACCGTCTTCTTAAGCTACTGCGACCTGCATGTCTCTTCCAAGGGGCATTTAAACCGTCTTGTTAAGATACTGCGACCTCCACGTCTCTTCCAAGGGGCATTTAAACCGTCTTGTTAAGCTCCTGCGACCTGCATGTCTCTTCCAATGGGCATTTAAACCGTCTTGGTAAGCTACCGCGACCCCCACCGCACTTCGAAGGGGCATTTAAACCGTCTTGTTAAGCTACTGCGACCTGCATGTCTCTTCCAAGGGGCATTTAAACCGTCTTGTTAAGCTACTGCGACCTCCACCGCACTTCGAAGGGGCATTTAAACCGTCTTATTAAGCTACTGCGACCTGCACGTCTCTTTCAAAGGGCATTTAAACCGTCTTGTTAAGCTACTGCGACCTCCACCACTCTTCCAAGGGGCATTTAAACCGTCTTGTTAAGCTACTGCGACTTGCACGTCTCTTCCAAGTGGCATTTAAACCGTCTTGTTAAGCTACTGCGACCTGCACGTATCTTCCAAGGGGCATTTAAACTGTCTTGTTAAGCTACTGCGACCTCCACCTCTCTTCCAAGGGGCATTTAAACCGTCTTATTAAGCTACTGCGACCTGAACATCTCTTCCAAAGGGCATTTAAACCGTCTTATTAAGCTACTGCGAACTGCATGTCTCTTCCAAGGGGCATTTAAACTGTCTTGTTAAGCTACTGCAACCTCCACCACTCTTCCAAGGGGCATTTAAACCGTCTTGTTAAGCTACTGCGACCTGCAAGCCTTTTCCAAGGGGCATTTAAACCGTCTTGGTAAGCTACTGCGACCTGCAAGCCTATTCCAAGGGGCATTTAAACCCTCTTGTTAAGCTGCTGCGACCTGCACGTCTCTTCCAAGGGGGATTTAAACCATCTTTTTAAGCTACTGCGACCTGCATGTCTCTACCAAGGGACATTTAAAACGTCTTTTAAGCTAATGCGACCTGCACGTCTCTTCCAAGGGATATTTAAACAGTCTTGTTAAGGTGCTGCGACCTGCATGTCTCTTCCAAGGGGCATATAAACTGTCTTGTTAAGCTACTGTGAACTCCACCGCTCTTCCAAGGGGCATTTAAACTGTCTTGTTAAGCTATACTGCGAACTACACGTCTCTTCCAAGGGACATTTATACCGTCTTGTTAAGCTACTGCGACCTGCAAGCCTCTTCCAAGGGGCATATAAACTGTCTTGTTAAGCTACTGCGACCTTCACGTCTCTTCCAAGGGGCATTTAAATCGTCTTGGTAAGCTACTGCGACCTGCAAGCCTCTTCCAAGGGGCATTTAAACCCTCTTGTTAAGCTACTGCGACCTGCACGTCTCTTCCAAGGGGCATTTAAACTGTCTTCTTAAGCTACTGCGACCTCCACCGCTCTTCCAAGGGGCATTTAAACCATCTTGTTAAGCTACTGCGACCTGCACGTCTCTTCCAAGGGGCATTTAAACTGTATTGTTTAGCTTCTGCGACCTGCACTTCTCTTCCAAGGGGCATTTAAACCGTCTTGTTAAGCCTCTGCGACCTGCACGTCTCTTCCAAGGGGCATTTAAACCGTCTTTTTAAGCTGCTGCGTCCTGCATGTCTCTTCCAAGGGGCATTTAAACCATCTTGATAAGCTACTGCGACCTCCACCGCTCTTCCAAGGGGCATTTAAACCATCTCGTTAAGCTACTGCGACCTGCACATCTCTTCCAAGGGGCTTTTAAACCGTCTTGTTAAGCTACTGCGACCTGCTCTTCTATTCCAAGGGGCATTTAAACCGTCTTGTTAAGCTACTGTAACTTGCACGTCTCTTATAAGGGTCATTTAAACCGTCTTGTTAAGCTTCTGCGACATGCAAGCCTATTCCAAGGGGGCATTTAAACCGTCTTGTTAAGCTACTGCGACCTGCACCTCTCTTCCACGGGGCATTTAAACCGTCTTGTTAAGCTACTGCGACCTGCATGTTTCTTCCAAGTGGCATTTAAACTGTCTTGTTAAGCTACTACAACCTCCACCGCTCTTCCAAAGGACATTTAAACTGTCTTGTTAAGCTACTGCGACCTGCACGTCCCTTCCAAGGGGCATTTAAATCGTCTTGGTAAGCTACTGCGACCTGCAAGCCTATTCCACGGGGCATTTAAACCATCTTATTCAGCTACTGTGACCTGCACGTAACTTCCAAGGGGCATTTAAACCCTCTTATTAAGCTATTGCAACCTGCACATCTCTTCCAAGGGGCATTTAAACTGTCTTCTTAAGCTACTGCGACCTCCACCGCTCTTCCAAGGGGCATTTAAACCATCTTGTTAAGCTACTGCGACCTGCACGTCTCTTCCAAGGGGCATTTAAACTGTCTTTTGTTTAGCTTCTGCCACCTGCGCGTCTCTTCTAAGGGGCATTTAAACAGTCTTGTTAAGCTACTGCGACTTGCACGTCTCTACCAAGGGGCATTTAAACCGTCTTCTTAAGCTACTGTAAATTCCACCACTTTTCCAAGGGGCATTTAAACCATCTTGTTAAGCTACTGCGATCTGCATGTCTCTTCCAAGGGCATTTAAACAGTCTTGTTAAGCTACTGCGACCTCCACGTCTCTTCCAAGGGGCATTTAAACCATCTTGTTAAGCTGCTGCGACCTGCATGTCTCTTCCAAGCGGCATTTAAACCGTCTTGTTAAGCTTCTGTGACCTGCACGTCTCTACTAAGGGGCATTTAAACAGTCTTGTTAAGCTACTGCGACTTGCACGTCTCATCGAAGGGGCATTTAAACCGTCTTCTTAATCTACTGTAACCTCCACGACTTTTCCAAGGGGCATTTAAACCGTCTTCTTAAGCTACTGCGACCTGCATGTCTCTTCCAAGGGGCATTTAAACCGTCTTGTTAAGCTACTGCGACCTCCACGTCTCTTCCAAGGGGCATTTAAACCGTCTTGTTAAGCTCCTGCGACCTGCATGTCTCTTCCAATGGGCATTTAAACCGTCTTGGTAAGCTACCGCGACCCCCACCGCACTTCGAAGGGGCATTTAAACCGTCTTGTTAAGCTACTGCGACCTGCATGTCTCTTCCAAGGGGCATTTAAACCGTCTTGTTAAGCTACTGCGACCTCCACCGCACTTCGAAGGGGCATTTAAACCGTCTTATTAAGCTACTGCGACCTGCACGTCTCTTTCAAAGGGCATTTAAACCGTCTTGTTAAGCTACTGCGACCTCCACCGCTCTTCCAAGGGGCATTTAAACCGTCTTGTTAAGCTACTGCGACTTGCACGTCTCTTCCAAGTGGCATTTAAACCGTCTTGTTAAGCTACTGCGACCTGCACGTATCTTCCAAGGGGCATTTAAACTGTCTTGTTAAGCTACTGCGACCTCCACCTCTCTTCCAAGGGGCATTTAAACCGTCTTATTAAGCTACTGCGACCTGAACATCTCTTCCAAAGGGCATTTAAACCGTCTTATTAAGCTACTGCGAACTGCATGTCTCTTCCAAGGGGCATTTAAACTGTCTTGTTAAGCTACTGCAACCTCCACCACTCTTCCAAGGGGCATTTAAACCGTCTTGTTAAGCTACTGCGACCTGCAAGCCTTTTCCAAGGGGCATTTAAACCGTCTTGGTAAGCTACTGCGACCTGCAAGCCTATTCCAAGGGGCATTTAAACCCTCTTGTTAAGCTGCTGCGACCTGCACGTCTCTTCCAAGGGGGATTTAAACCATCTTTTTAAGCTACTGCGACCTGCATGTCTCTACCAAGGGACATTTAAAACGTCTTTTAAGCTAATGCGACCTGCACGTCTCTTCCAAGGGATATTTAAACAGTCTTGTTAAGGTGCTGCGACCTGCATGTCTCTTCCAAGGGGCATATAAACTGTCTTGTTAAGCTACTGTGAACTCCACCGCTCTTCCAAGGGGCATTTAAACTGTCTTGTTAAGCTATACTGCGAACTACACGTCTCTTCCAAGGGACATTTATACCGTCTTGTTAAGCTACTGCGACCTGCAAGCCTCTTCCAAGGGGCATATAAACTGTCTTGTTAAGCTACTGCGACCTTCACGTCTCTTCCAAGGGGCATTTAAATCGTCTTGGTAAGCTACTGCGACCTGCAAGCCTCTTCCAAGGGGCATTTAAACCCTCTTGTTAAGCTACTGCGACCTGCATGTCTCTTCCAAGGGGCATTTAAACTGTCTTCTTAAGCTACTGCGACCTCCACCGCTCTTCCAAGGGGCATTTAAACCATCTTGTTAAGCTACTGCGACCTGCACGTCTCTTCCAAGGGGCATTTAAACTGTATTGTTTAGCTTCTGCGACCTGCACTTCTCTTCCAAGGGGCATTTAAACTGTCTTGTTTAGCTTCTGCGACCTGCACGTCTCTTCTAAGGGGCATTTAAATAGTCTTGTTAAGCTACTGCGACTTGCACGTCTCTTCCAAGGGGCATTTAAACCGTCTTCTTAAGCTACTGTAACCTCCACCACTTTTCCAAGGGGCATTTAAACCGTCTTCTTAAGCTACTGCGACCTGCACGTCTCTTTCAAGGGGAATTTAAAACGCTTTGTTAAGCTACTGCGACCTGCATGTCTCTTCCAAGGGGCATTTAAACCGTCTTGTTAAGCTACTGCGACCTCCACGTCTGTTCCAAGGGTTATTTAAACCGTCTTGTTAAGCTGCTGCGACCTGCATGTCTCTTCTAAGGGGCATTTAAACCATCTTGTTAAGCTACTGCGACCTCCACCACACTTCCAATGGGCATTTAAACCGTCTTGTTAAGCTTCTGCGACCTGCACATCTCTTCTAATGGGCATTTAAGCAGTCTTGTTAAGCTACTGCGACCTCCTCCGCTCTTCCAAGGGACATTTAAACCGTCTTGTTAAGCTGCTGTGACCTGCACGTCTCTTCCAAGTGGCATTTAAACCGTCTTGTTAAGCGTCTGCGATTTGCACGTCTCTTCCAAGGGGCATTTAAACTGTCTTGTTAAGCTACTGCGACCTCCACCTCTCTTCCAATGGGCATTTAAACCGTCTTGTTAAGCTACTGCGACATGCACGTCTCTTCCAAGGGGCAATTAAACCGTCTTGGTAAGCTACTGCGACCTGCAAGCCTATTCCAAGGGGCATTTAAACCCTCTTCTTAAGCTGCTGCGACCTGCACGTCTCTTCCAAGGGGGATTTAAACCGTCTTGTTAAGCTACTGCGACCTGCTCTTCTATTCCAAGGGGCATTTAAACCATCTTGTTAAGCTACTGCGACCTGCACGTCTCTTCCAAGGCGCATTTAAACCGTCTTTTTAAGCTACTGCGACTTGAATGTCTCTTCCAAGGGGCATTTAAACTGTCTTGTTAAGCTACTGTAACCTCCACGACTTTTCCAAGGGGCATTTAAACTGCCTTGTTAAGCTACTGCGACCTGCATGTCTCTTCCAAGGGGCATTTAAACCATCTTGTTAGGCCACTGCTACCTGCACGTCTCTTCCAAGGGGCATTTAAACCATCTTGTTAAGCTGCTGCGACCTGCATGTCTCTTCCAAGGGGCATTTAAACCGTCTTGTTAAGCTACTGCGACATCCACCGCACTTCCAAGGGGCATTTAAACGGTCTTGTCAAGCTACTGCGACCTGCACGTCTCTTTCAAGGGGCATTTAAACTGTCTTCTTAAGCTACTGCGACCTCCACCGCTCTTCCAAGGGGCATTTAAACAGTCTTGTTAAGCTACTGAGACCTGCACGTCTCTTCCAAGGCGCATTTAAACCGACTTTTTAAGCTAATGCGACTTTCACGTCTCTTCCAAGGGGCATTTAAACCGTCTTGTTAAGCTACTGTAACCTCCACCACTTTTACAAGGGGCATTTAAACAGTCTTGTTAAGCTGCTGCTACCTGCACGTCTCTTCCAAGGGGCATTTAAACCATCTTGTTAAGCTACTGCGACCTGCATGTCTCTTCCAAGGGGCATTTAAACCGTCTTGTTAAGCCACTTCGACCTGCACGTCTCTTCCAATGGGCATTTAAACTGTCTTTTTAAGCTGTTGCGAACTGCATGTCTCTTCCAAGGGGCATTTAAACCATCTTGTTAAGCTACTGCGACCTCCACCGCTCTTCCAAGGGGCATTTAAACCAACTTGTTAAGCTGCTGCGACCTGCACGTCTCTTCCAAGGGGCATTGAAACCGTCTTGGTAAGCTACTGCGACCTGCAAGCCTCTTCCAAGGGGCATTTAAACCGTCTTTTTAAGCTGCTGCGAACTGCATGTCTCTTCCAAGGGGCATTTAAACAATCTTTTTAAGCTACTGCGACCTCCACCGCTCTTCCAAGGGGCATTTAAACCATCTTGTTAAGCTACTGCGACTTGCACGTCTCTTCCAAGGGGCATTTAAACAATCTTGTTAAGCTACTGCGACCTGCACATCTCTTCCAAGGGGCATTAAAACTGTCTTGTTAAGCTACTGCTACCTCCAACGCTCTTCCAAGGGGCATTCAAACCATCTTGTTAAGCTACTGCGACTTGCACGTCTCTTCCATGGGGGATTTAAACTGTCTTGTTAAGCTACTGCGACTTGAACGTCTCTTCCATGGGGGATTTAAACCGTCTTGTTAAGCTACTGCGACCTGCTCGTCTTTCCCAAGGGGCATTTAAACTGTCTTGTTAAGCTACTGCGACTTGCACGTCTCTTCCATGGCGCATTTAAACCGTTTTTTAAGCTACTGCGACTGGCACGTCTCTTCCAAGGGACATTTAAACCGTCTTGTTAAGCTACTGCGACCTGCATGTCTCTACCAAGGGACATTCAAACCGTCTTGTTAAGCTATTGCGACCTGCACGTCTCTTCCAAGGGGCATTTAAACAATCTTGTTAAAATGCTGTGACCTGCATGTCTCTTCCAAGAGGCATTTAAACTGTCTTATTAAGCTACTACGACCTCCAACGCTCTTCCAAGGGGCATTTCATCTGTCTTGTAAATCTACTGCGACCTCCACCGCACTTCGAAGGGGCATTTAAACCGTCTTGTTAAGCTACTGCGACCTGCACGTCTCTTTCAAGGGGCATTTAAACCGTCTTGTTAAGCTACTGCGACCTCCACCGCTCTTCCAAGGGGCATTTAAACCATCTTGTTAAGCTACTGCGACCTGCACGTCTCTTCCAAGTGGCATTTAAACCGTCTTGTTAAGCTACTGCGACCTGCATGTCTCTTCCAAGGGGCATTGAAACTGTCTTGTTAAGCTACTGCGACCTCCACCACTCTTCCAGGGGCATTTAAACCGTCTTGTTAAGCTACTGCGAACTGCAAGCCTCTTCCAAGGGGCATTTAAACCATCTTGGTAAGCTACTGCGACCTGCAAGCCTATTCCAATGGGCATTTAAACCCTCTTGTTAAGCTGCTGCGACCTGCACGTCTCTTCCAAGGGGGATTTAAGCCATCTTGTTAAGCTACTGCGACCTGCATGTCTCTACCAAGGGACATTTAAAACGTCTTTTAAGCTACTGCGACCTGCACGTCTCTTCCAAGGGATATTTAAACAGTATTGTTAAGGTGCTGCGACCTGCATGTGTCTTCCAAGGGGCATTTAAACTGTCTTGTTAAGCTACTGCGACCTCCACCGCTCTTCCAAGGGGCATTTAAACTGTCTTGTTAAGCTGCTGCGAGCTGCACGTCTCTTCCAAGGGACATTTAAATCGTCTTGGTAAGCTACTGCGACCTGCAAGCCTCTTCCAAGGGGCATTTAAACCCTCTTGTTAATCTACTGCGACCTGCAAGCCTCTTCCAAGGGGCATTTAAACTGTCTTGTCAAGTTACTGCGACCTGCACGTCTCTTCCAAGGGGCATTTAAGTCGTCTTGGTAAGCTACTGCGACCTGCAAGCCTCTTCCAAGGGGCATTTAAACCCTCTTGTTAAGCTACTGCGACCTGCACGTCTCTTCCAAGGGGCATTTAAACTGTCTTTTTAAGCTACTGCGACCTCCACCACTCTTCCAAGGGGCATTTAAACCATCTTGTTAAGCTACTGCGACCTGCACGTCTCTTCCAAGGGGCATTTAAACCGTCTTGGTAAGCTACTGCGACCTGCAAGCCTCTTCCAAGGGGCATTTAAACCGTCTATATAAGCTGCTGCGAACTGCATGTCTCTTCCAAGGGGCATTTAAACCATCTTGTTAAGCTACTGCGACCTCCACCGCTCTTCCAAGGGGCATTTAAACCATCTTGTTAAGCTACTGCGACCTGCACGTCTCTTCCAAGGGGCATTTAAACCGTCTTGTTAAGCTACTGCGACCTGCACGTCTCTTCCAAGGGGCATTTAAACCGTCTTGTTAAGCTACTGCGACCTGCACGTCTCTTCCAAGGAGCATTTAACTGTCTTGTTAAGCTACTGCGACTTGCACGTCTCTTCCAAGGCGCATTTAAACCGTCTTTTTAAGCTTCTGCGACTTGCACGTCTCTTCCAAGGGTCATTTAAACCGTTTTGTTAAGCCACTGCGACCTGCACGTCTCTTCCATGGGGCATTTAAACCGTCTTGTTAAGCTACTGCGACCTGCATGTCTCTAGCAAGGGACATTTAAACCGTCTTGTTAAGCGACTGCGACCTGCACGTCTCTTCCAAGGGGCATGTAAACAATCTTGTTAAGATGCTGTGACCTGCATGTCTCTTCCAAGGGGCATTTAAACTGTCTTATTAAGCTACTGCGACCTCCAGCGCTCTTCCAAGGGGCATTTCAACTGTCTTGTTAAGCTACTGCGACCTGCATGTCTCTTCCAAGGGGCATTTAAACCATCTTGTTAAGCTACTGCGACCTGCATGTCTCTTCCAAGGGGCATTTAAACCATCTTGTTAAGCTACTGCGGCCTGCACGTCTTTTCCAAGGGGCATTTACACCGTCTTGTTAAGCTACTGCGACCTGCACGTCTTTTCCAAGGGGCATTTACACCGTCTTGTTAAGCTACTGCGACTTGCACGTCTCTTCCAAGGGGCATTTAAATGGTCTTGTTAAGCTACTGTAACCTCCACCACTTTTCCGAGGGGTATTTAAACCGTCTTGTTAAGCTACTGCGACCTGCACGTCTCTTCCATGGGGCATTTAAATCGTCTCTTTAAGCTACTGCGACCTCCACCGCTCTCCCAAGGGGCATTTAAACCGTCTTGTTAAGCTACTGCGACTTGCACGTTTCTTCCAAGGGGCATTTAAACGGTCTTGTTAAGCCACTGTAACCTCCACCACTTTTCCAAGGGGTATTTAAACCGTCTTGTTAAGCTACTGCGACCTGCACGTCTCTTCCATGGGGCATTTAAACCGTCTTGTTAAGCTACTGCGACCTCCACCGCTCTTCCAAGGGGCATTTACACCGTCTTGTTAAGCTACTGCGACTTGCACGTCTCTTCCAAGGGGCATTTAAACTGTCTTTTTAAGATACTGTAACCTCGACCACTTTTCCAAGGGGCATTTAAACCGTCTTGGTAAGCTAATTCGGCCTGCAAGCCTATTCCAAGGGGCATTTAAACACTCTTGTTAACTACTGCGACCTGCACGTCTCTTCCAAGGGGGATTAAAACCGTCTTGTTAAGCTACTGCGACCTGCACGTCTCTTCCGAGGGGCATTTTAACCGTCTTGTTAAGCTACTGCGACCTGCTCGTCTCTTCAAAGGGGCATTTAAACCATCTTGTTAAGCTACTGCGACCTGCACGTCTCTTCCAAGGGGCATTTAAACCGTCTTGTTAAGCTACTGCGACCTGCATGTTTCTTCCAAGTGGCATTTAAACTGTCTTGTTAAGCTACTGCGACCTCCACCGCTCTTCCAAGGGGCATTTAAACTGTCTTGTTTAGCTTCTGCGACCTGCACGTCTCTTCCAAGGGGCATTTAAGCAGTCTTGTTAAACTACTGCGACTTGCACGCCTCTTCCAAGGAGCATTTAAACCGTCTTCTTAAGCTACTGTAAATTCCACCACTTTTCCAAGGGGCATTTAAACCATCTTATTAAGCTACTGCGACCTGCATGTCTCTTCCAAGGGGCATTTAAACAGTCTTGTTAAGCTACTGCGACCTCCACGTCTCTTCCATGGGGCATTTAAACCATCTTGTTAAGCTACTGCGACCTGCACATCTCTTCCAAGGGGCATTTAAACCGTCTTATTAAGCTACTGCGACCTGCACCACTCTTCCAATGGGCATTTAAACCGTCTTGTTAAGCTACTGCGATCTGCACGTCTCTTCCAAAGGGCAATTAAACTGTCTTGGTAAGCTACGGCGACCTGCTCTTCTATTCCAAAGCGCATTTAAACCCTCTTGTTAAGCTGCTGTGACCTGCACTTCTCTTCCAAGGGGGATTTAAACCGTCTTGTTAAGATACTGCGACCTGCACGTTTCTTCCAAGGGGCATTTAAACCGTCTTGTTAAGCTACGGCGACCTGCTCTTCTATTCCAAGGCGCATTTAAACCGTCTTTTTAAGCTACTGCGACTTGCATGTCTCTTCCAAGGGCATTTAAACCATCTTCTTAAGCCACTGCTACCTGCACGTCTCTTCCAAGGGGCATTTAAACTGTCTTGTTAAGCTACTGTAACCTCCACCACTTTTCCAAGGGGCATTTAAACTGTCTTGTTAAGCTACTGCGTCCTGCATGTCTCTTCCAAGGGCATTTAAACCATCTTCTTAAGCCACTGCTACCTGCACGTCTCTTCCAAGGGGCATTTAAACCATCTTGTTAAGCTGCTGCGACCTGCATGTCTTTTCCAAGGGGCATTGAAACCGTCTTGTTAAGCTACTTCGACATCCACCGCACTTCCAAGGGGCATTTAAATGGTCTTGTTAAGCCACTCCGACCTGCACGTCTCTTTCAAGGGGCATTTAAACTGTCTTTTTAAGCTACTGCGACCTCCACCTCTCTTCCAAGGGTCATTTAAACCGTCTTGTTAAGCTACTACGACTTGCACGTCACTTCCAAGGGGCATTTAAACCGTCTTGTTAAGCTACTGTAACCTCCACCACTTTTACAAGGGGCATTTAAACAGTCTTGTTAAGCTACTGCTACCTGCACGTCTCTTCCAAGGGGCATTTAAATCAACTTGTTAAGCTACTGCGACCTGCACGTCTCTTCCAAGGGGCATTTAAACCGTCTTTTTAAGCTGCTGCGATCTGCATGTCTCTTCCAAGGGGCATTTAAACCATCTTGTTAAGCTACTGCGACCTCCACCGCTCTTCCAAGGGGCATTTAAACCATCTTGTTAAGCTACTGCGACCTGCACGTCTCTTCCAAGGGGCACTTAAACCGTCTTGGTAAGCTACTGCGACCTGCAAGCCTCTTCCAAGGGGCATTTAAACCGTCTTTTTAAGCTGCTGCGACCTCCACCGCTCTTACAAGGAGCATTTAAACCATCTTGTTATGCTACTGCGACCTGCACGTCTCTTCCAAGGGGCATTTAAACCATCTTGTTAAGCTACTGCGACCTGCACGTCTCTTCCAAGGGGCATTTAAACTGTCTTGTTAAGCTACTGCAACCTGCACGTCTCTTCCAAGGGGCATTTAAACCGTCTTGTTAAGCTAATGCGACCTGCTCGTCTTTCCCAAGGGTCATTTAAACCGTTTTTAAGCTACTGCAACTGGCACGTCTCTTCCAAGGGACATTTAAACCGTCTTGTTAAGCTACTGCGACCTGCACGTCTCTTCCATGGGGCATTTAAACCGTCTTGTTAAGCTACTGAGACCTGCATGTCTCTACCAAGGGACATTTAAACCGTCTTGTTAAGCTATTGCGACCTGCACGTCTCTTCCAAGGGGCATTTAAACAATCTTGTTAAGAGGCTGTGACCTGCATGTCTCTTCCAAGGGGCATTTAAACTGTCTTATTAAGCTACTGCGACCTCCACCGCACTTCGAAGGGGCATTTAAACCGTCTTGTTAAGCTACTGCGACCTGCACGTCTCTTTCAAGGGGCATTTAAACCGTCTTGTTAAGCTACTGCGACCTCCACCGCTCATCCAAGGGGCATTGAAACCGTCTTGTTAAGCTACTGCGATCTGCACGTCTCTTCCAAGGGGCATTTAAACCGTCTTGCTAAGCTACTGCGACCTGCTCTTCTCTTCCAAGGGGCATTTAAACCGTCTTGTTAAGCTACTGCGACCTGCACGTCTCTTGCAAGGCGCATTTAAACTGTCTTTTTAAGCTACTGCGACTTGCATGTCTGTTCCAAGGGGCATTTAAATTGTCTTGTTAAGCTAATGTAACCTCCACCACTTTTCCAAGGGGCATTTAAACTGTCTTGTTAAGCTACTGCGACCTGCATGTCTCTTCCAAGGAGCATTTAAACCATCTTGTTAAGCCACTGCTACCTGCACGTCTCTTCCAAGGGGCATTTAAACCATCTTGTTAAGTTGCTGCGACCTGCATGTCTCTTCCAAGGGGCATTTAAACGGTCTTGTTAAGCTACTGTGACCTGCACCTCTCTTTCAAGGGGCATTTAAACTGTCTTATTAAGCTACTGCGACCTGCACCTCTGTTCCAAGGGGCATTTAAACCATCTTGTTAAGCTACTGCGACCTGCACGTCTCTTCCAAGGGGCATTTAAACCGTCTTGTTAAGCTACTGCGACCTGCACGTCTCTTTCAAGTGGCATTTAAACCGTCTTGTTCAGCTACTGCGACCTGCACGTCTCTTCCAAGGGGCATTTAAACTGTCTTGTTAAGCTACTGCGACCTCCACCTCTCTTCCAAGGGGCATTTAAACCGTCTTATGAAGCTACTGCGACCTGCACATCTCTTCCAAGGGGCATTTAAACCGTCTTATTAAGCTACTGCGAACTGCATGTCTCTTCCAAGGGGCATTGAAACTGTCTTGTTAAGCTACTGCGACCTCCACCACTCTTCCAAGGGGCATTTAAACCGTCTTGTTAAGCTACTGCGCCCTGCACGTCTCTTCCAAGTGGCATTTAAACCGTCTTGTTCAGCTACTGCGACCTGCACGTCTCTTCCAAGGGGCATTTAAACTGTCTTGTTAAGCTACTGCGACCTCCACCTCTCTTCCAAGGGGCATTTAAACCGTCTTATTAAGCTACTGCGACCTGCACATCTCTTCCAAGGGGCATTTAAACCATCTTATTAAGCTACTGCGAACTGCATGTCTCTTCCAAGGGGCATTTAAACAGTCTTGTTAAGCTACTGCGACCTGCAAGCCTCTTCCAAGGGGCATTTAAACCGTCTTGGTAATCTACTGCGACCTGCAAGCCTATTCCAAGGGGCATTTAAACCCTCTTGTTAAGCTGCTGCGACCTGCACGTCTCTTCCAAGGGGGATTTAAGCCATCTTTTTAAGCTACTGCGACCTGCATGTCTCTACCAAGGGACATTTAAAACGCCTTTTAAGCTACTGCGATCTGCACGTCTCTTCCAAGGGATATTTAAACTGTCTTGTTAAGCTACTGCGACCTCCACCGCCCTTCCAAGGGGCATTTAAAATGTCTTGTTAAGCTACTGCGAGCTGCACGTCTCTTCCAAGGTACATTTAAGTCGTCTTGGTAAGCTACTGCGACCTGCAAGCCTCTCCCAAGTGGCATTTAAACCATCTTGTTAAGCTACTGCGACCTGCACGTCTCTTCCAAGGGGCATTTAAACCGTCTTGGTAAGCTACTGCGACCTGCAAGCCTCTTCCAAGGGGCATTTAAACCGTCTTTATAAGCTGCTACGAACTGCATGTCTCTTCCAAGGGGCATTTAAACCATCTTGTTAAGCTACTGCGACCTCCACCGCTCTTCCAAGGGGAATTTAAACCATCTTGTTAAGCTACTGCGACCTGCACGTCTCTTCCAAGGGGCATTTAAACGGTTTTGTTAAGCTACTGCGAACTGTACGTCTCTTACAAGGGGCATTTAAACTGTCTTGTTAAGCTACTGCGACCTCCACCGCTCTTCCAAGGGGCATTTAAACCATCTTGTTAAGCTACTGCGACCTCCACGTCTCTTCCAAGGGGCATTTAAACCGTCTTGTTAAGCTACTGCGACCTGCTCGTCTCTTCCAAGGAGCATTTAAACTGTCTTGTTAAGCTACTGCGACTTGCACGTCTCTTCCAAGGCGCATTTAAACCGTCTTTTTAAGCTTCTGCGACTTGCACGTCTCTTCCAAGGGTCATTTAAACCGTCTTGTTAAGCTACTGCGACCTGCACGTCTCTTCCATGGGGCATTTAAACCGTCTTGTTAAGCTAATGCGACCTCCACCCCTCTTCCAAGGGGCATTTCAACTGTCTTGTTAAGCTACTGCGACCTGCACTTCTCTTCCAAGGGGCATTTAAATCATCTTGGTAAGCAACTGATTCCTGCAAGCCTCTTCCAAGGGGCATTTAAACCATCTTGTTAAGCTACTGCAGCCTGCATGTCTCTTCCAAGGGGCATTTAAACCGTCTTGTTAAGCTACTGCGACCTGCACGTCTTTTCCAAGAGGCATTTACACCGTCTTGTTAAGCTACTGCGACTTGCCTGTCTCTACCAAGGGGCATTTAAACGGTCTTGTTAAGCTACTGTAACCTCCACCACTTTTCCAAGGGGCATTTAAACCGTCTTGTTGAGCTACTGCGACCTGCCCGTCTCTTCCTAGGGGCATTTAAACCGTCTTGTTAAGCTACTGCGACCTGCATGTCTCTACCAAGGGACATTTAAAACGTCTTTTAAGCTACTGCGACCTGCACGTCTCTTCCAAGGGGTATTTAAACAGTCTTGTTAAGGTGTTGCGACCTGCATGTCCTTCCAAGGGGCATTTAAACTGTCTTTTTAAGCTACTGCGACCTCCACCGCTCTTCCAAGGGGCATTTAAACTGTCTTGTTAAGCTACTGCGACCTGCAGGTCTCTTCCAAGGGACATTTAAATCGTCTTGGTAAGCTACTGCGGCCTGCAAGCCTCTTCCAAGGGGCATTTAAACAGTCTTGTTAAGCTACTGCGACCTGCACGTCTCTACCAAGCGGCATTTATGCTGTCTTATTAAGCTACTGCGACCTGCACCTCTCTTCTAAGGGGCATTTAAACCGTCTTGTTATGCTACTGCGACTTTCACGTCTCTTCCAAGGGGCATTTAAATTGTCTTGTTAAGCTACTGTAACCTCCACCACTTTTCCAAGGGGCATTTAAACCGTCTTGTTAAGCTACTGCGACCAGCACGTCTCTTCCAAAGGGCATTTAAAACGCTTTGTTAAGCTACTGCGACCTGCATGTCTTTTCCAAGGTGCATTTAAATCATCTTGTTAAGCTACTGCGACCTGCACGTCTCTTCCAAGGGGCATTTATACGGTGTTGTTAAGCTGCTGCGGCCTGCATGTCTCTTCCAAGGGGCATTTAAACCATCTTGTTAAGGTACTGCGACCTGCACGTCTCTTCCAAGGGGCATTTATACGGTGTTGTTAAGCTTCTGCGACCATCACGTCTCTTCCAAGGGGCATTTAAACTGTCTTGTTAAGCTACTGCGACCTCCACCGCTCTTCCAAGTGGCGTTTAAACCATCTTATTAAGCTACTGTGACCTGCACGTCTCTTTCAAGGGGCATTTAAACTGTCTTGTTAAGCTTCTGTGACCTTCACGTCTCTTCTAAGGGGCATTTAAAATGTCTTGTTAAGCTACTGCGACTTGCACGTCTCTTCCAAGGGGCATTTAAACCGTCTTGTTAAGCTACTGTAACTTCCACCAATTTTCCAAGGGGCATGTAAACCGTCTTGTTAAGCTACTGTGACCTGCGCGTCTCTTCCAAGGGGCTTTTAAAACGCTTTGTTAAGCTACTGCGACCTGCATGTCTCTTCCAAGGGGCATTTAAACCGTCTTGTTAAGCTACTGCGACCTGCACGTCTCTTCCAAGGGGCATTTAAACCATCATGTTAAGCTGCTGCGACCTGCGTGTCTCTTCAAATGGGCATTGAAGCCGTCTTGTTAAGCTACTGCGACCTCCTCCGCACTTCCAAGGGGCATTTAAACGGTCTTGTTAAGCTACAGCGACCTGCACGTCTCTTCCAAGTGGCATTTAAACCATCTTGTTAAGCTACTGCGACCTGCACATCTCTTCCAAGGGGCATTTAAACAGTCTTGTTAAGCTTCTGTGACCTGCACGTCTCTTCTAAGGGGCATTTAAACCGTCTTGCTAAGCTACTGCGACTTGCACGTCTCTTCCAAGGGGCATTTAAACCGTCTTGTTAAGCTACTGTAACCTCCACCAATTTTCCAAGGGGCATATAAACCGTCTTGTTAAGCTACTGCGACCTGCACATCTCTTCCAAGGGGCATTTAAACCGTCTTGTTAAGCTACTGCGACCTTCACGTCTCTTCCAAGGGGCATTTAAACTGTCTTGTTAAGCTACTGCGACGTCCACCGCTCTTCCAAGGGGCATTTAAACCGTCTTGTTAAGCTACTGCGACCTGTACGTCTCTTACAAGGGGCATTTAAACTGTCTTGTTAAGCTACTGCGACCTGTACGTCTCTTACAAGGGGCATTTAAACTGTCTTGTTAAGCTACTGCGACCTCCACCGCTCTTCCAAGGGGCATTTAAACCATCTTGTTAAGCTACTGCGACCTCCACGTCTCTTCCAAGGGGCATTTAAACCGTCTTGTTAAGCTACTGCGACTTGCACGTCTCTTCCAAGGCGCATTTAAACCGTCTTTTTAAGCTTCTGCGACTTGCACGTCTCTTCCAAGGGTCATTTAAACCGTCTTGTTAAGCTACTGCGACCTGCACGTCTCTTCCATGGGGCATTTAAACCGTCTTGTTAAGCTAATGCGACCTCCACCCCTCTTCCAAGGGGCATTTCAACTGTCTTGTTAAGCTACTGCGACCTGCACGTCTCTTCCAAGGGGCATTTAAATCATCTTGGTAAGCTACTGATTCCTGCAAGCCTCTTCCAAGGGGCATTTAAACCATCTTGTTAAGCTACTGCAGCCTGCATGTCTCTTCCAAGGGGCATTTAAACCGTCTTGTTAAGCTACTGCGACCTGCACGTCTTTTCCAAGGGGCATTTAAACCGTCTTGTTATGCTACTGCGACTTTCACGTCTCTTCCAAGGGGCATTTAAATTGTCTTGTTAAGCTACTGTAACCTCCACCACTTTTCCAAGGGGTATTTAAACCGTCTTGTTAAGCTACTGCGACCAGCACGTCTCTTCCAAAGGGCATTTAAAACGCTTTGTTAAGCTACTGCGACCTGCATGTCTTTTCCAAGGTGCATTTAAATCGTCTTGTTAAGCTACTGCGACCTGCACGTCTCTTCCAAGGGGCATTTATACGGTCTTGTTAAGCTGCTGCGGCCTGCATGTCTCTTCCAAGGGGCATTTAAACCATCTTGTTAAGCTACTGTGACCTGCACGTCTCTTCCAAGTGGCATTTAAACCATTTTGTTAAGCTTCTGCGACCTGCACGTCTCTTCTAAGGGGCATTTAAACAGTCTTGTTAATCTACTGTAACCTCCACCACTTTTCCAAGGGGCATTTAAACCGTCTTGTTAAGCTACTGCGACCTGCACATCTCTTCCAAGGGGCATTTTAACGGTCTTGTTAAGCTGCTGCGACCTGCATGTTTCTTCCAAGGGGCATTTAAACCGTCTTGTTAAGCTACTGCGACCATCACGTCTCTTCCAAGGGGCATTTAAACTGTCTTGTTAAGCTACTGCGACATCCACCGCTCTTCCAAGGGGCATTTAAACCATCTTGTTAAGCTACTGCGACCTCCACGTCTCTTCCAAGGGGCATTTAAACCGTCTTGTTAAGCTACTGCGACCTGCTCGTCTCTTCCAAGGAGCATTTAAACTGTCTTGTTAAGCTACTGCGACTTGCACGTCTCTTCCAAGGCGCATTTAAACCGTCTTTTTAAGCTTCTGCGACTTGCACGTCTCTTCCAAGGGTCATTTAAACCGTCTTGTTAAGCTACTGCGACCTGCACGTCTCTTCCATGGGGCATTTAAACCGTCTTGTTAAGCTAATGCGACCTCCACCCCTCTTCCAAGGGGCATTTCAACTGTCTTGTTAAGCTAATGCGACCTGCACGTCTCTTCCAAGGGGCATGTAAATCATCTTGGTAAGCTACTGATTCCTGCAAGCCTCTTCCAAGGGGCATTTAAACCATCTTGTTAAGCTACTGCAGCCTGCATGTCTCTTCCAAGGGGCATTTAAACCGTCTTGTTAAGCTACTGCGACCTGCACGTCTTTTCCAAGGGGCATTTACACCGTCTTTTTAAGCTACTGCGACTTGCCTGTCTCTACCAAGGGGCATTTAAACCGTCTTGTTGAGCTACTGCGACCTGCACGTCTCTTCCCAGGGGCATTTAAACCGTCTTGTTAAGCTACTGCGACCTGCATGTCTCTACCAAGGGACATTTAAAACGTCTTTTAAGCTACTGCGACCTGCACGTCTCTTCCAAGGGGTATTTAAACAGTCTTGTTAAGGTGTTGCGACCTGCATGTCCTTCCAAGGGGCATTTAAACTGTCTTGTTAAGCTACTGCGACCTCCACCGCTCTTCCAAGGGGCATTTACACTGTCTTGTTAAGCTACTGCGACCTGCAGGTCTCTTCCCAGGGACATTTAAATCGTCTTGGTAAGCTACTGCGGCCTGCAAGCCTCTTCCAAGGGGCATTTAAACAGTCTTGTTAAGCTACTGCGACCTCCACTGCTCTTCCAAGGGGCATTTAAACCATCTTGTTAAGCTACTGCGACCTGCACGTCTCTTCCAAGGGGCATTTATGCTGTCTTATTAAGCTACTGCGACCTGCACCTCTCTTCTAAGGGGCATTTAAACCGTCTTGTTATGCTACTGCGACTTTCACGTCTCTTCCAAGGGGCATTTAAATTGTCTTGTTAAGCTACTGTAACCTCCACCACTTTTCCAAGGGGCATTTAAACCGTCTTGTTAAGCTACTGCGACCAGCACGTCTCTTCCAAAGGGCATTTAAAACGCTTTGTTAAGCTACTGCGACCTGCATGTCTTTTCCAAGGTGCATTTAAATCGTCTTGTTAAGCTACTGCGACCTGCACGTCTCTTCCAAGGGGCATTTATACGGTCTTGTTAAGCTGCTGCGGCCTGCATGTCTCTTCCAAGGGGCATTTAAACCATCTTGTTAAGCTACTGCGACCTGCACGTCTCTTCCAAGTGGCATTTAAACCATTTTGTTAAGCTTCTGCGACCTGCACGTCTCTTCTAAGGGGCATTTAAACAGTCTTGTTAATCTACTGTAACCTCCACCACTTTTCCAAGGGGCATTTAAACCGTCTTGTTAAGCTACTGCGACCTGCAAATCTCTTCAAAGGGGCATTTTAACGGTCTTGTTAAGCTGCTGCGACCTCCACCGCTCTTCCAAGTGGCATTTAAACCATCTTATTAAGCTACTGTGACCTGCACTTCTCTTTCAAGGGGCATTTAAACTGTCTTGTTAAGCTTCTGTGACCTTAACGTCTCTTCTAAGGGGCATTTAAACTGTCTTGTTAAGCTACTGCGACTTGCACGTCTCTTCCAAGGGGCATTTAAACCGTCTTGTTAAGCTACTGTAACCTCCACCAATTTTCCAAGGGGCATATAAACCGTCTTGTTAAGCTACTGTGACCTGCACGTCTCTTCCAAGGGGCTTTTAAAACGGTTTGTTAAGCTACTGCGACCTGCATGTCTCTTCCAAGGGGCATTTAAACCGTCTTGTTAAGCTACTGCGACCTGCACGTCTCTTCCAAGGGGCATTTAAACCATCATGTTAAGCTGCTGCGACCAGCGTGTCTCTTCCAAGGGGCATTGAAACCGTCTTGTTAAGCTACTGCGACCTCCTCCGCACTGCCAAGGGGCATTTAAACCGTCTTGTTAAGCTACTGCGACCTGCACGTCTCTTCCAAGTGGCATTTAAACCATCTTGTTAAGCTACTGCGACATGCACGTCTCTTCCAAGGGGCATTTAAACTGTTTTGTTTTTCTACTGCGACCTCCACCTATCTTCCAAGGGGCATTTAAACCGTCTTATTAAGCTACTGCGACCTGCACATCTCTTCCAAGGGGCATTTAAACAGTCTTGTTAAGCTTCTGTGACCTGCACGTCTCTTCTAAGGGGCATTTAAACCGTCTTGCTAAGCTACTGCGACTTGCACGTCTCTTCCAAGGGGCATTTAAACCGTCTTGTTAAGCTACTGTAACCTCCACCAATTTTCCAAGGGGCATATAAACCGTCTTGTTAAGCTACTGCGACCTGCACATCTCTTCCAAGGGGCATTTAAACCGTCTTGTTAAGCTACTGCGACCTTCACGTCTCTTCCAAGGGGCATTTAAACTGTCTTGTTAAGCTACTGCGACGTCCACCGCTCTTCCAAGGGGCATTTAAACCGTCTTGTTAAGCTACTGCGACCTGCACGTCTCTTCCAAGGGGCATTTAAACCATCTTGGTAAGCTACTGCGACCTGCAAGCCTATTCCAAGGGGCATTTAAACCCTCTTGTTAAGTTTCTGTGACCTGCACGTCTCTTCCAAGGGGCATTTAAACCGTCTTATTAAGCCATTGCGAGCTGCACGTCTCTTCCAAGGGGCATTTAAACCGTCTTGTTAAGCTGCTGCGACCTGCATGTCTCTTCCAAGGGGCATTTAAATCATCATGTTAAGCTACTGCGACCTCCATCGCATTTCCAAGTTGCATTTAAACCGTCTTATTAAGCTACGGCGACCTGCACGTCTCTTTCAAGCGGCATTTAAACTGTCTTGTAAAGCTACTGCGACCTCCACTGCTCTTCCAAGGGGCATTTAAACAATCTTTTTAAGCTACTGCGACCTTCACCGCACTTCCAAGGGGCATTTAAACCGTCTTGTTAAGCTACTGCGACCTGCACGTCTCTTTCAAGGGGCATTTAAACCGTCTTGTTAAGCTACTGCGACCTCCACCGCTCATCCAAGGGGCATTGAAACCGTCTTGTTAAGCTACTGCGCCCTGCGCGTCTCTTCCAAGTGGCATTTTAACCGTCTTGTTAAGCTACTGCGATCTGCACGTCTCTTCCAAGGGGCATTTAAACCGTCTTGCTAAGCTACTGCGACCTGCTCTTCTATTCCAAGGGGCATTTAAACCGTCTTGTTAAGCTACTGCGACCTGCACGTCTCTTGCAAGGCGCATTTAAACTGTCTTTTTAAGCTACTGCGACTTGCATGTCTGTTCCAAGGGGCATTTAAATTGTCTTGTTAAGCTAATGTAACCTCCACCACTTTTCCAAGGGGCATTTAAACTGTCTTGTTAAGCTACTGCGACCTGCATGTCTCTTCCAAGGAACATTTAAACCATCTTGTTAAGCCACTGCTACCTGCACGTCTCTTCCAAGGGGCATTTAAACCATCTTGTTAAGTTGCTGCGACCTGCATGTCTCTTCCAAGGGGCATTTAAACTGTCTTGTTAAGCTACTGCGACATCCACCGCACTTCCAAGGGGCATTTAAACGGTCTTGTTAAGCTACTGCGACCTGCACCTCTCTTTCAAGGGGCATTTAAACTGTCTTATTAAGCTACTGCGACCTGCACCTCTGTTCCAAGGGGCATTTAAACCATCTTGTTAAGCTACTGCGACCTGCACGTCTCTTCCAAGGGGCATTTAAACCGTCTTGTTAAGCTACTGCGACCTGCACGTCTCTTCCAAGTGGCATTTAAACCGTCTTGTTCAGCTACTGCGACCTGCACGTCTCTTCCAAGGGGCATTTAAACTGTCTTGTTAAGCTACTGCGACCTCCACCTCTCTTCCAAGGGGCATTTAAACCGTCTTATTAAGCTACTACGACCTGCACATCTCTTCCAAGGGGCATTTAAACCATCTTATTAAGCTACTGCGAACTGCATGTCTCTTCCAAGGGGCATTGAAACTGTCTTGTTAAGCTACTGCGACCTCCACCACTCTTCCAAGGGGCATTTAAACCGTCTTGTTAAGCTACTGCGCCGTGCACGTCTCTTCCAAGTGGCATTTAAACCGTCTTGTTCAGCTACTGCGACCTGCACGTCTCTTCCAAGGGGCATTTAAACTGTCTTGTTAAGCTACTGCGACCTCCACCTCTCTTCCAAGGGGCATTTAAACCGTCTTATTAAGTTACTGCGACCTGCACATCTCTTCCAAGGGGCATTTAAACCATCTTATTAAGCTACTGCGAACTGCATGTCTCTTCCAAGGGGCATTTAAACAGTCTTGTTAAGCTACTGCGACCTGCAAGCCTCTTCCAAGGGGCATTTAAACCGTCTTGGTAATCTACTGCGACCTGCAAGCCTATTCCAAGGGGCATGTAAACCCTCTTGTTAAGCTGCTGCGACGTGCACGTCTCTTCCAAGGGGGATTTAAGCCATCTTGTTAAGCTACTGCGACCTGCATGTCTCTACCAAGGGACATTTAAAACGTCTTTTAAGCTACTGCGACCTGCACGTCTCTTCCAAGGGATATTTAAACTGTCTTGTTAAGCTACTGCGACCTCCACCGCTCTTCCAAGGGGCATTTAAACTGTCTTGTTAAGCTACTGCGAGCTGCACGTCTCTTCCAAGGGACATTTAAGTCGTCTTGGTAAGCTACTGCGACCTGCAAGCCTCTCCCAAGGGGCATTTAAACTGTCTTGTTAAGCTACTGCGACCTGCACGTCTCTTCCAAGGGGCATTTAAATCGTCTTGGTAAGCTACTGCGACCTGCAAGCCACTTCCAAGGGGCATTTAAACCCTCTTGTTAAGCTACTGAGACCTGCATGTCTCTTCCAAGGGGCATTTAAACTGTCTTTTTAAGCTACTGCGACCTCCACCGCTCTTCCAAGGGGCATTTAAACCATCTTGTTAAGCTACTGCGACCTGCACGTCTCTTCCAAGGGGCATTTAAACCGTCTTGGTAAGCTACTGCGACCTGCAAGACTCTTCCAAGGGGCATTTAAACCGTCTTTATAAGCTGCTACGAACTGCATGTCTCTTCCAAGTTGCATTTAAACCATCTTGTTAAGCTACTGCGACCTCCACCGCTCTTCCAAGGGGAATTTAAACCATCTTGTTAAGCTACTGCGACCTGCACGTCTCTTCCAAGGGGCATTTAAACGGTCTTGTTAAGCTACTGCGACCTGTACGTCTCTTACAAGGGGCATTTAAACTGTCTTGTTAAGCTACTGCGACCTCCACCGCTCTTCCAAGGGGCATTTAAACCATCTTGTTAAGCTACTGCGACCTCCACGTCTCTTCCAAGGGGCATTTAAACCGTCTTGTTAAGCTACTGCGACCTGCTCGTCTCTTCCAAGGAGCATTTAAACTGTCTTGTTAAGCTACTGCGACTTGCACGTCTCTTCCAAGGCGCATTTAAACCGTCTTTTTAAGCTTCTGCGACTTGCACGTCTCTTCCAAGGGTCATTTAAACCGTCTTGTTAAGCTACTGCGACCTGCACGTCTCTTCCATGGGGCATTTAAACCGTCTTGTTAAGCTAATGCGACCTCCACCCCTCTTCCAAGGGGCATTTCAACTGTCTTGTTAAGCTACTGCGACCTGCACGTCTCTTCCAAGGGGTATTTAAATCGTCTTGGTTAGCTACTGATTCCTGCAAGCCTCTTCCAAGGGGCTTTTAAACCATCTTGTTAAGCTACTGCAGACTGCATGTCTCTTCCAAGGGGCATTTAAACCGTCTTGTTAAGCTACTGCGACCTGCACGTCTTTTCCAAGGGGCATTTACACCGTCTTGTTAAGCTACTGCGACTTGCCTGTCTCTACCAAGGGGCATTTAAACGGTCTTGTTAAGCTACTGTAACCTCCACCACTTTTCCAAGGGGCATTTAAACCGTCTTGTTGAGCTACTGCGACCTGCACGTCTCTTCCAAGGGGCATTTAAACCGTCTTGTTAAGCTACTGCGACCTGCATGTCTCTACCAAGGGACATTTAAAACGTCTTTTAAGCTTCTGCGACCTGCACGTCTCTTCCAAGGGGTATTTAAACAGTCTTGTTAAGGTGCTGCGACCTGCATGTCCTTCCAAGGGGCATTTAAACTGTCTTGTTAAGCTACTGCGACCTCCACCGCTCTTCCAAGGGGCATTTAAACTGTCTTGTTAAGCTACTGCGACCTGCAGGTCTCTTCCAAGGGACATTTAAATCGTCTTGGTAAGCTACTGCGGCCTGCAAGCCTCTTCCAAGGGGCATTTAAACAGTCTTGTTAAGCTACTGCGACCTCCACCGCTCTTCCAAGGGGCATTTAAACCATCTTGTTAAGCTACTGCGACCTGCAAGTCTCTTCCAAGGGGCATTTATGCTGTCTTATTAAGCTACTGCGACCTGCACCTCTCTTCTAAGGGGCATTTAAACCGTCTTGTTATGCTGCTGCGACTTTCACGTCTCTTCCAAGGGGCATTTAAATTGTCTTGTTAAGCTACTGTAACCTCCACCACTTTTCCAAGGGGCATTTAAACCGTCTTGTTAAAATACTGCGACCAGCACGTCTCTTCCAAAGGGCATTTAAAACGCTTTGTTAAGCTACTGCGACCTGCATGTCTTTTCCAAGGTGCATTTAAATCGTCTTGTTAAGCTACTGCGACCTGCACGTCTCTTCCAAGGGGCATTTATACGGTCTTGTTAAGCTGCTGCGGCCTGCATGTCTCTTCCAAGGGGCATTTAAACCATCTTGTTAAGCTACTGCGACCTGCACGTCTCTTCCAAGGGGCATTTAAACCATTTTGTTAAGCTTCTGCGACCTGCACGTCTCTTCTAAGGGGCATTTAAACAGTCTTGTTAATCTACTGTAACCTCCACCACTTTTCCAAGGGGCATTTAAACCGTCTTGTTAAGCTACTGCGACCTGCACATCTCTTCCAAGGGGCATTTTAACGGTCTTGTTAAGCTGCTGCGACCTGCATGTTTCTTCCAAGGGGCATTTAAACCGTCTTGTTAAGCTACTGCGACCATCACGTCTCTTCCAAGGGGCATTTAAACTCTCTTGTTAAGCTACTGCGACCTCCACCGCTCTTCCAAGTGGCATTTAAACCATCTTATTAAGCTACTATGACCTGCACGTCTCTTTCAAGGGGCATTTAAACTGTCTTGTTAAGCTTCTGTGACCTTCACGTCTCTTCTAAGGGGCATTTAAACTGTCTTGTTAAGCTACTGCGACTTGCACGTCTCTTCCAAGGGGCATTTAAACCGTCTTGTTAAGCTACTGTAACCTCCACTCATTTTCCAAGGGGCATATAAACCGTCTTGTTAACCTACTGTGACCTGCACGTCTCTTCCAAGGGGCTTTTAAAACGCTTTGTTAAGCTACTGCGACCTGCATGTCTCTTCCAAGGGGCATTTAAACCGTCTTGTTAAGCTACTGCGACCTGCACGTCTCTTCCAAGGGGCATTTAAACCATCATGTTAAGCTGCTGCGACCTGCGTGTCTCTTCCAAGGGGCATTGAAACCGTCTTGTTAAGCTACTGCGACCTCCTCCGCACTTCCAAGGGGCATTTAAACCGTCTTGTTAAGCTACTGCGACCTGCACGTCTCTTCCAAGTGGCATTTAAACCATCTTGTTAAGCTACTGCGACATGCACGTCTCTTCCAAGGGGCATTTAAACTGTTTTGTTTTTCTACTGCGACCTCCACCTATCTTCCAAGGGGCATTTAAACCGTCTTATTAAGCTACTGCGACCTGCACATCTCTTTCAAGGGGCATTTAAACAGTCTTGTTAAGCTTCTGTGGCCTGCACGTCTCTTCTAAGGGGCATTTAAACCGTCTTGCTAAGCTACTGCGACTTGCACGTCTCTTCCAAGGGGCATTTAAACCGTCTTGTTAAGCTACTGTAACCTCCACCAATTTTCCAAGGGGCATATAAACCGTCTTGTTAAGCTACTGCGACCTGCACATCTCTTCCAAGGGGCATTTAAACCGTCTTGTTAAGCTACTGCGACCTTCACGTCTCTTCCAAGGGGCATTTAAACTGTCTTGTTAAGCTACTGCGACGTCCACCGCTCTTCCAAGGGGCATTTAAACCGTCTTGTTAAGCTACTGCGACCTGCACGTCTCTTCCAAGGGGCATTTAAACCATCTTGGTAAGATACTGCGACCTGCAAGCCTATTCCAAGGGGCATTTAAACCCTCTTGTTAAGTTTCTGTGACCTGCACGTCTCTTCCAAGGGGCATTTAAACCGTCTTATTAAGCCACTGCGACCTGCACGTCTCTTCCAAGGGGCATTTAAACCGTCTTGTTAAGCTGCTGCGACCTGCATGCCTCTTCCAAGGGGCATTTAAACCATCATGTTAAGCTACTGCGACCTCCATCGCATTTCCAAGTTGCATTTAAACCGTCTTGTTAAGCTACTGCGACCTGCACGTCTCTTTCAAGCGGCATTTAAACTGTCTTGTTAAGCTACTGCGACCTCCACCGCTCTTCCAAGGGGCATTTAAACAATCTTGTTAAGCTACTGCGACCTCCACCGCACTTCCAAGGGGCATTTAAACCGTCTTTTTAAGCCACTGCGACCTGCACGTCTCTTTCAAGGGGGATTTAAACTGTCTTGTTAAGCTACTGCGACCTCCACCGCTCTTTCAAGGGGCATTTAAACTGTCTTGTTAAGCTACTGCGACCTGCACGTCTCTTCCAAGTGGCATTTAAACCGTCTTGTTAAGCTACTGCGACCTGCACGCCTCTTCCAAGGGGCATTTAAACTGTCTTTTTAAGTTACTGTGACCTCCACCTCTCTTCCAAGGGGCATTTAAACCGTCTTATTAAGCTACTGCGACCTGCACATCTCTTCCAAGGGGCATTTAAACCGTCTTATTAAGCTACTGTGACCTGCACGTCTCTTCCAAGGGGCATTTATACTGTCTTGTTAAGCTTCTGCGACATCCACCGCTCTTCCAAGGGGCATTTAAACCGTCTTGTTAAGCTACTGCGACCTGCTCGTTTATTCCAAGGGGCATTTAAACTGTCTTGTTAAGCTACTGTGACCAGCACGTCTCTTCCAAGCTGCATTTAAACCGTCTTGTTAAGCTACTGCGACCTGCATGTCTCTTCCAAGGGGCATTTAAACCATCTTGTTAAGCCACTGCTACCTGCACGTCTCTTCAAAGTGGCATTTAAGCTGTCTTGTTAAGCTGCTGCGACCTGCATGTCTCTTCCAGGGGGCATTTAAACCGTCTTGTTAAGCTACTGCACCGTCCACCGCACTTCCAAGTGCCATTTAAACCGTCTTGTTAAGCTACTGCGACTTGCACGTCTTTTTAAGCTGCTGCGACCTGCATGTCTCTTCCAAGGGGCATTTAAACCATCTTGTTAAGCTACTTCGACCTACACCGCTCTTCCAAGGGGCATTTAAACCGTCTTGTTAAGCTACTGCGACCTGCACGTCTCTTCCAAGTGGCATTTAAATCGTCTTGTTAAGCTAATGCGACCTGCCCGTCTTTTCCAAGGGGCATTTAAACTGTATTTTTAAGTTACTGTGACCTCCACCTCTCTTCCAAGGGCCATTTAAACCGTCTTATTAAGCTACTGCGACCTGCACATCTCTTCCAAAGGGCATTTAAACCGTCTTATTAAGCTACTGCAACATGCACGTCTCTTCCAAGGGGCATTTAAACTGTCTTGTTAAGCTTCTGTGACCTCCACCGCTCTTCCAAGGGGCATTTAAACCGTCTTGTTAAGCTACTGCGACCTGCACGTCTCTTCCAAGGCTCATTTAAACTGTCTTTTTAAGCTTCTGCGACTTGAACGTCTCTTCCAAGGGGCATTTAAACCGTCTTGTTAAGCTACTATAACCTCCACCACTTTTCCAAGGGGCATCTCAACAGTCTTGTTAAGCTACTGCGACCTGCACGTCTCTTCCAAGGGGCATTTAAACCTTCTTGTTAAGCTACTGCTACCTGCATGTCTCTTCCAAGGGGCATTTAAACCATCTTGTTAAGCTACTGTGACCTCCACCGCTCTTCCAAGGGGCATTTAAACCCTCTTGTTAAGCTACTGCGACTTGCACGTCTCTTCCAAGGGGAATTTAAACCGTCTTGTTAAGCCACAGCTACCTGCACGTCTCTTCAAAGTGGCATTTAAGCCATCTTGTTAAGCTGCTGCGACCTGCATGTCTCTTCCAAGGGGCAATTAAACCCTCTTGTTAAGCTACTGCAACCTGCAGGTCTCTTCCAAGGGGGATTTAAACCATCTTGTTTAGCTACTGCGACCTGCACGTCTATTCCAAGGGACATTTAAACCCTCTTGTTAAGCTCCTGCGACCTGCACGTCTCTTGAAAGGGGCATTTAAACCCTATTTTTAAGCTACTGCGACCTGCACGTCTCTTCCAAGGGGCATTTAAACTGTCTTGTTAATCTACTGCGACCTCCATCTCTCTTCCAAGGGGCATTTAAACCATCCTATTAAGCTACTGCGACCTGCACATCTCTTCCAAGCAGCATTTAAACAGTCTAATTAAGCTACTGCGACCTGCACGTCTCTTGAAAGGGGCATTTAAACCGTCTTGTTAAGCTACTGCGACCTCCACCGCTCTTCCAAGGGGCATTTAAACCGTCTTGTTAAGCTACTGCGACCTGCACGTCTCTTTCAAGGGGGACTTAAACTGTCTTGTTAAGCTACTGCGACCTCCACCGCTCTTCCAAGGGGCATTTAAACCGTCTTGTTAAGCTACTGCGACCTGCACGTCTCTTCCAAGGGGCATTTAAACCGTCTTGTTAAGCTACTGCGACCTGCACGTCTCTTCCAAGTGTCATTTAAACCGTCTTGTTAAGCTACTGCGACCTGCAAGTCTCTTCCAAGGGGCATTTAAACTGTCTTGTTAAGCTACTGCGACCTCCACCTCTCTTCCAAGGGGCATTTAAAGCGTCTTGTTAAGCTACTGCGACCTGCTCGTCTCTTCCAAGGGGCATTTAAACCGTCTTGTTAAGCTACTGCAACCTGCAAGTCTCTTGCAAGGCTCATTTAAACCGTCTTTTTAAGCTACTGAGACTTGCACGTCTCTTCCAAGGGGCATTTAAACGGTCTTGTTAAGCTACTGTAACCTCCACCACTTTTCCAAGGCGCATCCCAACAGTCTTGTTAAGCTACTGCGAACTGCATGTCTCTTCCAAGGGGCATTTAAACCGTCTTGTTAAGCTGCTGTGACCTGCATGTCTTTTGAAGGGGCATTTAAACCATCTTGTTAAGCTACTGCGACCTCCACCGCATTTCCAATGGGCATTTAAACCGTCTTGTTAAGCTACTGCGACCTGCACGTCTCTTTCAAGGGGCATTTAAACTGTCTTGTTAAGCTACTGCGACCTCCACCGCTCTTCCAAGAGGCATTTAAACCTTCTTGTTAAGCTACTGCGACCAGCACGTCTCTTCCAAGGCGCATTTAAACCCTCTTGTTAAGCTACTGCGACTTGCACGTCTCTTCCAAGGGGCATTTAAAACGTCTTGTTAAGCCACAGCTACCTGCACGTCTCTTCAAAGTGGCATTTAAGCCATCTTGTTAAGCTGCTGCGACCTGCATGTCTCTTCCAAGGGGCATTTAAACCCTCTTGTTAAGCTACTGCAACCTGCACGTCTCTTCCAAGGGGGATTTAAACCGTCTTGTTTAGCTACTGCGACCTGCACGTCTCTTCAATGGGGTATTTAAACCATCTTGTTAAGCTACTACGACCTGCTTGTCTCTTCCAAGGGGCATTTAAACCGTCATGTTAAGCTACTGTCACCTGCACGTCTCTTCCAAGGCTCATTTAAACCGTGTTTTTAAGCTACTGCGACTTGCACGTCTCTTCCAAGGGTCATTTAAACCGTCTTGTTAAGCCACTGCGACCTGCACGTCTCTTCCAAGGGGCATTTAAACCATCTTTTTAAGCTGATGCGAACTGCATGTCTCTCCCAAGGGGCATTTAAACCAACTTGTTATGCTACTGCGACCTCCACCGCTCTTCCAAAGGGCATTTAAACCATCTTGCTAAGCTTCTGCTACCTGCACGTCTCTTCCAAGAGGCATTTCAACCGTCTTGGTAATCTACTGCGACCTGCAAGCCTATTCCAAGGGGCATTTAAACCCTCTTGTTAAGCTACTGCGACCTGCACGTTTCTTCCAAGGGGGATTTAAACCGTCTTGTTAAGCTACTGCGACCTGCACGTCTCTTCCAAGGTGCATTTAAACCGTCTTGTTAAGCTACTGCGACCTGCACGTCTCTTCCAAGGGGCATATAAACCATCTTATTAAGCTACTGCGACCTCCACCGCTCTTCCAAGGGGCATTTAAACTGTCTTGTTAAGCTACTGCGACCTCCACCTCTCTTCCAAGGTGCAGTTAAACCATCTTATTAAGCTACTGCGACCTGCACATCTCTTCCAAGGGGCATTTAAACCGTCTGATTAAGCTACTGAGACCTGCACGTCTCTTCCAAGGGGCATTTAAACTGTCTTGTTAAGCTAATGCTACCTCCACCTCTCTTCCAAGGGGCATTTAAACCGTCTTATTAAGCTACTGCGACCTGCACATCTCTTCCAAGGGGCATTTAAACCGTCTTGTTAAGCTACTGCGACCTTCACGTCTCTTCCAAGGGGCATTTAAACTGTCTTGTTAAGCTACTGCGACCTCCACCGCTCTTTCAAGGGGCATTTAAACCGTTTGTTAAGCTACTGCGACCTGCAAGCCTATTCCAAGGGGCATTTAAACCCTCTTGTTATGTTTCTGAGACCTGCACGTCTCTTCCAAGAGGCATTTAAACCGTCTTGTTAAGCCACTGCGACCTGCATGCCTCTTCCAAGGGGCATTTAAACCATCTTGATAAGCTACTGCGACCTCCACCGCACTTCCAAGGGGCATTTAAACCGTCTTGCTAAGCTACTGCGACCTGCACATCTCTTCCAAGGGGCATTTAAACCGTCTTGTTAAACTACTGCGACCTTCACGTCTCTTCCAAGGGGCATTTAAACTGTCTTGTTAAGCTACTGCGACCTCCACCGCTCTTCCAAGGGGCATTTAAACCGTCTTGTTAAGCTACTGTAACCTCCACCACTTTTCCAAGGGGCATCTCAACAGTCTTGTTAAGCTACTGAGACCTGCACGTCTCTTCCAAGGGGCATTTAAACCGTCCTGTTAAGCCACTGCTACCTGCATGTCTCTTCCAAGGGGCATTTAAACCGTCTTGTTAAGCTATTGTGACCTCCACCGCTCTTCCAAGGGGCATTTAAACCATCTTGTTAAGCTACTGCGACCTACACGTCTCTTCCAAGGGGCATTTAAACCGTCTTATTAAGCTACTGTGACCAGCACGTCTCTTCCAAGGGGCATTTAAACTGTCTTGTTAAGCTACTGCGACCTGCACGTCTCTTCCAAGGGGCATTTAAACTGTTTTGTTAAGCTGCTGTGACCTCCACCGCTCTTCCAAGGGGCATTTAAACCATCTTGTTAAGCTACTACGACCTGCACGTCTCTTCCAAGGAGGCTTTAAACTGTCTTGTTAAGCTACTGCGACCTGCACGCCTCTTCCAAGGGGCATTTAAACCGTCTTGTTAAGCTACTGCGACCTGCTCGTCTCTTCCAAGGGGCACGTAAACCGTCTTGTTAAGCTACTGCGACTTGCACGTCTCTTCCAAGGGAAATTTAAACCGTCTTGTTAAGCTACTGCGACCTGCACGTCTCTTGCATGGGGCATTTAAACCGTCTTGTTAAGCTACTGCGACCTGCGTGTCTCTTCCAAGGGGCAATTAAACAATCTTGTTAAGATGCTGCGACCTGCATGTCTCTTCCAAGGGGCATTTAAACCGTCTTGTTAAGCTACTGCGACCTCCACCGCTCTTCCAAGGGGCATTTAAATTGTCTTGTTAAGCTACTGCGACCTGCATGTCTCTTCCAAGGGGCACTTAAATCGTCTTAGTAAGCTACTGCGTCCTGCAAGCCTCTTCCAAGGGGCATTTAACCCTTCTTGTTAAGTTACTGCTACCTGCACGTCTCTTCCATTGGGCATTTAAACTATCTTGTTAAGCTACTGCGAACTAAACCGTTCTTCCAAGGGGCATTTAAACCATCTTGTTAAGCTACTGCTGCCTGCACGTCTCCTCCAAGGGGCATTTAAACCGTCTTGTTAAGCTACTGCGACCTGCACGTCTTTTCCAAGGGGCATTTACACCGTCTTGTTAAGCTACTGTGACTTGCACGTCTCTTCCAAGGGACATTTAAACGGTCTTGTTAAGCTCCTGCGACCTGCACGTCTCTTCCAAGGGGCATTTAAACCGTCTTATTAAGCTACTGTAACCTCCACCACTTTTCCAAGGCCATTTAAACGGTCTTGTTAAGCTACTGCGACCTGCACTTCTCTTCCATGGGGCATTTAAACCGTCTTGTTAAGCTACTGAGACCTGCATGTCTCTACCAAGGGACTTTTAAAACGTCTTTTAAGCTACTGGTACCTGCACGTCTCTTCCAAGGGGCATTTAAACCGTCTTATTAAGCTACTGAGACCTGCACGTCTCTTCCAAGGGGCATTTAAACTGTCTTGTTAAGCTAATGCTACCTCCACCTCTCTGCCAAGGGGCATTTAAACCGTCTTACTAAGCTACTGCGACCTGCACATCTCTTCCAAGGGGCATTTAAACCGTCTTGTTAAGCTACTGCGACCTTCACGTCTCTTCCAAGGGGCATTTAAACTGTCTTGTTAAGCTACTGCGACCTCCACCGCTCTTCCAAGGTGCATTTAAACCGTCTTGTTAAGCTACTGCGACCTGCACATCTCTTCCAAGGGGCATTTAAACCATCTTGGTAAGCTACTGCGACCTGCAAGCCTATTCCAAGGGGCATTTAAACCCTCTTGTTAAGTTTCTGTGACCTGCACGTCTCTTCCAAGGGGCATTTAAACCGTCTTATTAAGCCACTGCGACCTGCACGTCTCTGCCAAGGGGCATTTAAACCGTCTTGTTAAGCTGCTGCGACCTGCATGTCTCTTCCAAGGGGCATTTAAACCATCATGTTAAGCTACTGCGACCTCCACCGCATTTCCAAGTTGCATTTAAACCGTCTTGTTAAGCTACTGCGACCTGCACGTCTCTTTCAAGCGGCATTTAAACTGTCTTGTTAAGCTACTGCGACCTCCACCGCTCTTCCAAGGGGCATTTAAACCATCCTGTTAAGCTACTGCGACCTCCACCGCACTTCCAAGCGGCATTTAAACCGTCTTTTTAAGCCACTGCGACCTGCACGTCTCTTTCAAGGGGCATTTAAACTGTCTTGTTAAGCTACTGCGACCTCCACCGCTCTTTCAAGGGGCATGTAAACTGACTTGTTAAGCTACTGCGACCTGCACGTCTCTTCCAAGTGGCATTTAAACCGTCTTGTTAAGCTACTGCGACCTGCACGCCTCTTCCAAGGGGCATTTAAACTGTCTTTTTAAGTTACTGTGACCTCCACCTCTCTTCCAAGGGGCATTTAAACCGTCTTATTAAGCTACTGCGACCTGCACATCTCTTCTAAGGGGCATTTAAACCGTCTTATTAAGCTACTGTGACCTGCACGACTCTTCCAAGGGGCATTTAAACTGTCTTGTTAAGCTACTGCGACCTGCTCGTTTATTCCAAGGGGCATTTAAACTGTCTTGTTAAGCTACTGTGACCAGCACGTCTCTTCCAAGCCGCATTTAAACCGTCTTGTTAAGCTACTGCGACCTGCATGTCTCTTCCAAGGGGCATTTAAACCATCTTGTTAAGCCACTGCTACCTGCACGTCTCTTCAAAGTGGCATTTAAGCTGTCTTGTTAAGCTGCTGCGACCTGCATGTCTCTTACAGGGGGCATTTAAACCGTCTTGTTAAGCTACTGCGACCAGCACGTCTCTTCCAAGGCTCATTTAAACCGTCTTTTTAAGCTTCTGCGACTTGAACGTCTCTTCCAAGGGGCATTTAAACCGTCTTGTTAAGCTACTATAACCTCCACCACTTTTCCAAGGGGCATCTCAACAGTCTTGTTAAGCTACTGCGACCTGCACGTCTCTTCCAAGGGGCATTTAAACCTTCTTGTTAAGCTACTGCTACCTGCATGTCTCTTCCAAGGGGCATTTAAACCATCTTGTTAAGCTACGGTGACCTCCACCGCTCTTCCAAGGGGCATTTAAACCATCTTGTTAAGCTACTGCGACCTGCACATCTCTTCCAAGCAGCATTTAAACAGTCTAATTAAGCTACTGCGACCTGCACGTCTCTTCAAAGGGGCATTTAAACCGTCTTGTTAAGCTACTGCGACCTCCACCGCTCTTCCAAGGGGCATTTAAACCGTCTTGTTAAGCTACTGCGACCTGCACGTCTCTTTCAAGGGGGACTTAAACTGTCTTGTTAAGCTACTGCGACCTCCACCGCTCTTCCAAGGGGCATTTAAACCGTCTTGTTAAGCTACTGCGACCTGCACGTCTCTTCCAAGGGGCATTTAAACCGTCTTGTTAAGCTACTGCGACCTGCACGTCTCTTCCAAGTGTCATTTAAACCGTCTTGTTAAGCTACTGCGATCTGCATGTCTCTTCCAAGGGGCATTTAAACCGTCTTGTTAAGCTACTGTGACTTCCACCGCTCTTCCAAGGGGCATTTAAACCATCTTGTTAAGCTACTGCGACCTGCAGGACTCTTCCAAGGGGCATTTAAACCCTCTTATTAAGCTACTGAGACCTGCACGTCTCTTCCAAGGGGCATTTATTTAAATGTCTTGTTAAGCTAATGCTACCTCCACCTTTCTTCCAAGGGGCATTTAAACCGTCTTATTAAGCTACTGCGACCTGCACATCTCATCCAAGGGGCATTTAAACCGTCTTGCTAAGCTACTGCGACCTTCACGTCTCTTCCAAGGGGCATTTAAACTGTCTTGTTAAGCTACTGCGACGTCCACCGCTCTTCCAAGGGGCATTTAAACCGTCTTGTTAAGCTACTGCGACCTGCACGTCTCTTCCAAGGGGCATTTAAACCATCTTGGTAAGCTACTGCGACCTGCAAGCCTATTCCAAGGGGCATTTAAACCCTCTTGTTAAGTTTCTGTGACCTGCACGTCTCTTCCAAGGGGCATTTAAATCGTCTTATTAAGCCACTGCGACCTGCACGTCTCTTACAAGGGGCATTTAAACCGTCTTGTTAAGCTGCTGCGACCTGCATGTCTCTTCCAAGGGGCATTTAAACCATCATGTTAAGCTACTGCGACCTCCAACGCTTTTCCAAGTTGCATTTAAACCGTCTTGTTAAGCTACTACGACCTGCACGTCTCTTCCAAGGGGCATTTAAACCGTCTTGTTAAGCTACTGCGACCTGCACGTCTCTTCCAAGTGTCATTTAAACCGTCTTGTTAAGCTACTGCGACCTGCAAGTCTCTTCCAAGGGGCATTTAAACTGTCTTGTTAAGCCACTGCGACCTCCACCTCTCTTCCAAGGGGCATTTAAAGCGTCTTGTTAAGCTAATGCGACCTGCTCGTCTCTTCCAAGGGGCATTTAAACCGTCTTGTTAAGCTACTGCAACCTGCAAGGCTCTTCCAAGGCTCATTTAAACCGTCTTTTTAAGCTACTGCAACTTGCACGTCTCTTCCAAGGGGCATTTAAACCGTCTTGTTAAGCTGCTGCGACCTGCATGTCTTTTCCAAGGGGCATTTAAACCATCTTGTTAAGCTACTGCGACCTCCACCGCATTTCCAAGGGGCTTTTAAACCGTCTTGTTAAGCTACTGCGACCTGCACGTCTCTTTCAAGGGGCATTTAAACTGTCTTGTTAAGCTACTGCGACCTCCACCGCTCTTCCAAGGGGCATTTAAACCTTCTTGTTAAGCTACTGCGACCTGTTCGTCTATTCCAAGGGGCATTTAAACCGTCTTGTTAAGCTACTGCGACCAGCACGTCTCTTCCAAGGCGCATTTAAACCCTCTTGTTAAGCTACTGCGACTTGCACGTCTCTTCCAAGGGGCATTTAAACCGTCTTGTTAAGCCACAGATACCTGCACGTCTCTTCAAAGTGGCATTTAAGCCATCTTGTTAAGCTGCTGCGACCTGCATGTCTCTTCCAAGGGGCATTTAAACCGTCTTGTTAAGCTACTGCAACCTGCACGTCTCTTCCAAGGGGGATTTAAACCGTCTTGTTAAGCTACTGCGACCTGCACGTTTCTTCCAAGGGTCATTTAAACCGTCTTGTTAAGCTACTGCGACCTGCATGTCTCTTCCAAGGGGCATTTAAACCGTTTTGTTAAGCTACTGCGACTGGCATGTCTCTTCCAAGGGGCATTTAAACCGTCTTGTTAAGCTACTGCGACCTCCACCGCACTTCCAAGGGGCATTTAAACCGTCTTGCTAAGCTACTGCGACCTGCACATCTCTTCCAAGGGGCATTTAAACCGTCTTGTTAAGCTACTGCGACCTTCACGTCTCTTCCAAGGGGCATTTAAACTGTCTTGTTAAGCTACTGCGACCTCCACCGCTCTTCCAAGGGGCATTTAAACCGTCTTGTTAAGCTACTGCAACCTGCACGTCTCTTCCAAGGGGCATTTAAACCATCTTGGTAAGCTACTGTGACCTGCAAGCCTATTCCAAGGGGCATTTAAACCCTCTTGTTAAGTTTCTGTGACCTGCACGTCTCTTCCAAGGGGCATTTAAACCGTCTTATTAAGCCACTGCGACCTGCACGTCTCTTCCAAGGGGCATTTAAACCGTCTTGTTAAGCTGCTGCGACCTGCATGTCTCTTCCAAGGGGCATTTAAACCATCATGTTAAGCTACTGCGACCTCCACCGCATTTCCAAGTTGCATTTAAACCGTCTTGTTAAGCTACTGCGACCTGCACGTCTCTTTCAAGCGGCATTTAAACTGTCTTGTTAAGCTACTGCGACCACCACCGCTCTTCCAAGGGGCATTTAAACCATCTTCTTAAGCTACTGCGACCTCCACCGCACTTCCAAGGGGCATTTAAACCGTCTTTTTAAGCCACTGCGACCTGCACGTCTCTTTCAAGGGGCATTTAAACTGTCTTGTTAAGCTACTGCGACCTCCACCGCTCTTTCAAGGGGCATTTAAACTGTCCTGTTAAGCTACTGCGACCTGCACGTCTCTTCCAAGTGGCATTTAAACCGTCTTGTTAAGCTACTGCGACCTGCACGTCTCTTCCAAGGGGCATTTAAACTGTCTTTTTAATTTACTGTGACCTCCACCTCTCTTCCAAGGGGCATTTAAACCGTCTTATTAAGCTACTGCGACCTGTACATCTCTTCCAAGGGGCATTTAAACCGTCTTATTAAGCTACTGTGACCTGCACGTCTCTTCGAAGGGGCATTTAAACTGTCTTGTTAAGCTTCTGCGACCTCCACCGCTCTTCCAAGGGGCATTTAAACCGTCTTGTTAAGCTACTGCGACCTGCTCGTTTATTCCAAGGGGCATTTAAACTGTCTTGTTAAGCTACTGTGACCAGCACGTCTCTTCCAAGCCGCATTTAAACCGTCTTGTTAAGCTACTGCGAACTGCACGTCTCTTCCAAGGGGCATTTAAACCGTCTTGTTAAGCTGCTGCGACCTGCATGTCTCTTCCAAGGGGCATTTAAACCATCATGTTAAGCTACTGCGACCTCCAACGCTTTTCCAAGTTGCATTTAAACCGTCTTGTTAAGCTACTACGACCTGCACGTCTCTTCCAAGGGGCATTTAAACCGTCTTGTTAAGCTACTGCGACCTGCAAGTCTCTTCCAAGGGGCATTTAAACTGTCTTGTTAAGCCACTGCGACCTCCACCTCTCTTCCAAGGGGCATTTAAAGCGTCTTGTTAAGCTAATGCGACCTGCTCGTCTCTTCCAAGGGGCATTTAAACCGTCTTGTTAAGCTACTGCAACCTGCAAGTCTCTTCCAAGGCTCATTTAAACCGTCTTTTTAAGCTACTGCAACTTGCACGTCTCTTCCAAGGGGCATTTAAACCGTCTTGTTAAGCTGCTGCGACCTGCATGTCTTTTCCAAGGGGCATTTAAACCATCTTGTTAAGCTACTGCGACCTCCACCGCATTTCCAAGGGGCTTTTAAACCGTCTTGTTAAGCTACTGCGACCTGCACGTCTCTTTCAAGGGGCATTTAAACTGTCTTGTTAAGCTACTGCGACCTCCACCGCTCTTCCAAGGGGCATTTAAACCTTCTTGTTAAGCTACTGCGACCTGTTCGTCTATTCCAAGGGGCATTTAAACCGTCTTGTTAAGCTACTGCGACCAGCACGTCTCTTCCAAGGCGCATTTAAACCCTCTTGTTAAGCTACTGCGACTTGCACGTCTCTTCCAAGGGGCATTTAAACCGTCTTGTTAAGCCACAGCTACCTGCACGTCTCTTCAAAGTGGCATTTAAGCCATCTTGTTAAGCTGCTGCGACCTGCATGTCTCTTCCAAGGGGCATTTAAACCCTCTTGTTAAGCTACTGCAACCTGCTCGTCTCTTCCAAGGGGGATTTAAACCGTCTTGTTAAGCTACTGCGACCTGCACGTTTCTTCCAAGGGTCATTTAAACCGTCTTGTTAAGCTACTGCGACCTGCATGTCTCTTCCAAGGGGCATTTAAACCGTTTTGTTAAGCTACTGCGACTGGCATGTCTCTTCCAAGGGGCATTTAAACCGTCTTGTTAAGCTACTGCGACCTCCACCGCACTTCCAAGGGGCATTTAAACCGTCTTGCTAAGCTACTGCGACCTGCACATCTCTTCCAAGGGGCATTTAAACCGTCTTGTTAAGCTACTGCGACCTTCACGTCTCTTCCAAGGGGCATTTAAACTGTCTTGTTAAGCTACTGCGACCTCCACCGCTCTTCCAAGGGGCATTTAAACCGTCTTGTTAAGCTACTGCAACCTGCACGTCTCTTCCAAGGGGCATTTAAACCATCTTGGTAAGCTACTGTGACCTGCAAGCCTATTCCAAGGGGCATTTAAACCCTCTTGTTAAGTTTTTGTGACCTGCACGTCTCTTCCAAGGGGCATTTAAACCGTCTTATTAAGCCACTGCGACCTGCACGTCTCTTCCAAGGGGCATTTAAACCGTCTTGTTAAGCTGCTGCTACCTGCATGTCTCTTCCAAGGGGCATTTAAACCATCATGTTAAGCTACTGCGACCTCCACCGCATTTCCAAGTTGCATTTAAACCGTCTTGTTAAGCTACTGCGACCTGCACGTCTCTTTCAAGCGGCATTTAAACTGTCTTGTTAAGCTACTGCGACCACCACCGCTCTTCCAAGGGGCATTTAAACCATCTTCTTAAGCTACTGCGACCTCCACCGCACTTCCAAGGGGCATTTAAACCGTCTTTTTAAGCCACTGCGACCTGCACGTCTCTTTCAAGGGGCATTTAAACTGTCTTGTTAAGCTACTGCGACCTCCACCGCTCTTTCAAGGGGCATTTAAACTGTCTTGTTAAGCTACTGCGACCTGCACGTCTCTTCCAAGTGGCATTTAAACCGTCTTGTTAAGCTACTGCGACCTGCACGTCTCTTCCAAGGGGCATTTAAACTGTCTTTTTAAGTTACTGTGACCTCCACCTCTCTTCCAAGGGGCATTTAAACCGTCTTATTAAGCTACAGCGACCTGTACATCTCTTCCAAGGGGCATTTAAACCGTCTTATTAAGCTACTGTGACCTGCACGTCTCTTCGAAGGGGCATTTAAACTGTCTTGTTAAGCTTCTGCGACCTCCACCGCTCTTCCAAGGGGCATTTAAACCGTCTTGTTAAGCTACTGCGACCTGCTCGTTTATTCCAAGGGGCATTTAAACTGTCTTGTTAAGCTACTGTGACCAGCACGTCTCTTCCAAGCCGCATTTAAACCGTCTTGTTAAGCTACTGCGACCTGCACGTCTCTTCCAAGTGGCATTTAAAGCGTCTTGTTAAGCTACTGCTACCTGCACGTCTCTTCCAAGGGACATTTAAACCCTCTTGTTAAGCTCCTGCGACCTGCACGTCTCTTGAAAGGGGCATTTAAACCCTTTTTTTAAGCTACTGCGACCTGCACGTCTCTTCCAAGGGGCATTTAAACTGTCTTGTTAATCTACTGCGACCTCCATCTCTCTTCCAAGGGGCATTTAAACCATCAAATTAAGCTACTGCGACCTGCACATCTCTTCCAAGCAGCATTTAAACAGTCTAATTAAGCTACTGCGGCCTGCACGTCTCTTCAAAGGGGCATTTAAACCGTCTTGTTAAGCTACTGCGACCTCCACCGCTCTTCCAAGGGGCATTTAAACCGTCTTGTTAAGCTACTGCGACCTGCACGTCTCTTTCAAGGGGGACTTAAACTGTCTTGTTAAGCTACTGCGACCTCCACCGCTCTTCCAAGGGGCATTTAAACCGTATTGTTAAGCTACTGCGACATGCACGTCTCTTCCAAGTGTCATTTAAACCGTCTTGTTAAGCTACTGCGACCTGCAAGTCTCTTCCAAAGGGCATTTAAACTGTCTTGTTAAGCTACTGCGACCTCCACCTCTCTTCCAAGGGGCATTTAAAGCATTTTGTTAAGCTACTGCGACCTGCTCGTCTCTTCCAAGGGGCATTTAAACCGTCTTGTTAAGCTACTGCAACCTGCAAGTCTCTTCCAAAGCTCATTTAAACCGTCTTTTTAAGCTACTGAGACTTGCACGTCTCTTCCAAGGGGGAATTAAACCGTCTTGTTTAGCTACTGCGACCTGCACGTCTCTTCAAAGGGGTATTTAAACCGTCTTGTTAAGCTACTATGACCTGCATGTCTCTTCCAAGGGGCATTTAAACCGTCATGTTAAGCTACTGCCACCTGCACGTCTCTTCCAAGGCTCATTTAAACCGTGTTTTTAAGCTACTGCGACTTGCACGTCTCTTCCAAGATTCATTTCAACCGTCTTGGTAATCTACTGCGACCTGCAAGTCTATTCCAAGGGGCATTTAAACCCTCTTGTTAAGCTACTGCGACCTGCACGTCTCTTCCAAGGGGGATTTAAACCGTCTTGTTAAGCTACTGCGACCTGCACGTCTCTTCCAAGGTGCATTTAAACCGTCTTGTTAAGCTACTGCGACCTGCACGTCTCTTCCAAGGGGCATTTAAACCATCTTATTAAGCTACTGCGACCTCCACCGCTCTTCCAAGGGGCATTTAAACTGTCTTGTTAAGCTACTGCGACCTCCACCTCTCTTCCAAGGTGCATTTAAACCATCTTATTAAGCTACTGCGACCTGCACATCTCTTCCAAGGGGCATTTAAACCGTCTGATTAAGCTACTGAGACCTGCACGTCTCTTCCAAGGGGCATTTAAACTGTCTTGTTAAGCTAATGCTACCTCCACCTCTCTTCCAAGGGGCATTTAAACCGTCTTGTTAAGCTACTGCGACCTTCACGTCTCTTCCAAGGGGCATTTAAGCTGTCTTGTTAAGCCACTGCGACCTCCACCGCTCTTCCAAGGGGCATTTAAACCGTCTTGTTAAGCTACTGCGACCTGCAAGCCTATTCCAAGGGGCATTTAAACCCTCTTGTTATGTTTCTGAGACCTGCAGGTCTCTTCCAAGGGGCATTTAAACCGTCTTGATAAGCCACTGCGACCTGCATGTCTCTTCCAAGGGGCATTTAATGTCACGCTGTCTCTGTATACTGGAGGTAGGGGGCCTAAGCTGACCCTAAGCTGGGGCCCTGACTAATCCCTCATCCTGGAGGTACTGTTAAAGGTACAGAGGTCCAGGCCGCCAGCGTAACCCCTACCTCCTGAGGATCCCTGCACCACAGTAATCTAGTCCTGAGAAGGACCCCGATCACAACAATTGGGAACCAGCAATAATATGCCCACACACAGTATTTAGACGAACGAGACAGTACAAGGGAAAAACCAAAACCACCTTGCATACAACTTCAACACAACTACAACAGAGGGAACACCAACGGGAAAGGAGATAAATGATAAAGCGAGGAAAGGGAAATAACACTTTCAAATACACTTATCTCAGCAACTCCAAACACCACGATCCGCTCTGTAAGTCTGAATGAAAAGCTTTCACCGACACCTCACAAACAGACCTGCAGGAATATAAAGGAGTCTCACTAACGAAGCATTGAATGCAGCTGGGCGAGGCTGGACCTCAGCTAGCCCAGAGAGAGAGAGAATTAACTCCTTCACTGCCGAGAAAACACAAAGCACCAACAAGTCAGCTGCGAGAAGTCAGGCTGTGTACTCGTGACGATCTTCGTGGCAACACACCCGTGACAGTACCCCCCCTTCTACGAGGGGCCTCCGGACCCTCAGGGCCAGGTTTATCCGGGTGAGTCGTGTGGAAGGCCCGAACTAATCGGTCTGCGTTAATATCCGACGCAGGAATCCACATCCTCTCCTCAGGACCATACCCCTTCCAATGAACCAAGTACTGAAGGGACCGGCGATTAAAGCGTGAATCAATGACCCTCGATACCTGGAACTCCAAGTTACCCTTGACCACCACTGGAGGGGGAGGTAAAGGTGACGGTACCACCGGCGCCACATACCTCTTAAGCAATGATCTGTGAAACACGTTGTGAATTTTAAACGTAGGGGGGAGGTCAAGACGGAATGCCACCGGATTAATAACAGAACTGATTCTGTACGGCCCGATGAACCTGGGACCCAGTTTCCAGGAGGGAACCTTAAGTTTAATATTCCTGGTAGACAACCATACCTGATCGTTCACACTTAGGTCCGGACCAGACACTCTCCTCCTATCAGCCATACGTTTGTATCGGTTCCCCATAGTATTCAGATTCCTCAGCACCCCTCTCCATACTGAAGCGAGAGATGAGGAAAATCGTTCCTCCTCCGGAACCCCCGAAGAGCCCCCCCTACTGAAAGTACAAAACTGGGGGTGAAAACCATATGCCCCAAAAAACGGGGACTTACCAGTGGACTCGCTTCGCCTATTATTGAGAGCAAACTCTGCCAGAGGTAGGAAAGAAGCCCAGTCCTCCTGGTTCTCTGACACAAAACACCGAAGATATGTCTCCAAGCTCTGGTTCATACGTTCCGTCTGACCATTGGTCTGAGGATGAAAAGCCGACGAGAATGACAAATGCATCCCCCGCCGTGCACAAAACGCCTTCCAGAACTTGGACACAAACTGAGACCCCCGATCAGACACCACCTCGGAGGGTACCCCGTGAAGCCTCACAATCTCCCCAATGAACACCTGCGCAAGAGTTTTAGCATTAGGGAGAGCCGGAAGAGCGATAAAATGTGCCATCTTGCTGAACCTGTCCACTACAACGAGTATGACCGTTTTACCCGAAGACGGAGGGAGGTCCGTAATAAAGTCCATAGACAGATGAGTCCAAGGACGCTCCGGGATCTTCAAAGGTAAGAGGGCCCCAGACGGACGGGTATGTGAGGTCTTAGAGCGCGCACAAACCCCACAGGACGCGACAAAAGTTACCACCTCTTTATGTAAGTTAGGCCACCAAAACCGACGCGAGAGGAGATCCACAGTTGCTTTACTCCCCGGGTGTCCTGCAAAAACTGAGTTATGGTGTGCCTCGATCACCTTTTGTCGCAACTGATCTGGAACGAACAGTCTCCCCGGAGGTCCAACAGGGGCGTCCCCCTGAGCCTCCAATATCTCCTCCTCCAGCTCAGAGCATACTGCCGAAACCACCACCCCCTCCTGAAGAATAGGAATCGGGTCGTCCGTATTCCCAGCCCCAGGGAAACTACGAGATAAGGCATCCGCCTTTACATTTTTAGACCCAGGACGATATGTAACGACGAAATTAAACCTGGTAAAAAACAATGACCACCTAGCTTGTCTGGGATTCAGACGTTTAGCGGACTCCAGATATAGCAGGTTCTTGTGATCGGTGATGACGGTGACCGGATGAACTGCCCCCTCCAAAAAATGGCGCCACTCCTCAAAAGCTAACTTAATGGCCAGGAGTTCCCTATTGCCGACATCGTAATTCCTCTCAGCGGACGACAATTTTTTAGAGAAAAAGGCGCACGGATGCCACTTACCAGGGGACGAACCCTGTGACAATACTGCTCCCACCCCTACCTCGGAAGCGTCTACCTCTACAAAGAATGGCTGAGACGCATCAGGTTGAATGAGTATGGGTGCCGAGGCAAAACATTTTTTCAAGGAGGAGAATGCTTGACAAGCCTTGTCAGACCACCTAGAAAAATCCGTCCCCTTTTTAGTCATGTCTGTGAGAGGCTTAACCATGGACGAGAAATTACGAATGAACTTCCGGTAATAGTTAGCAAACCCCAGGAAACGTTGTAGTGCCTTAAGATTCTCCGGCCGATCCCACTCAAGAACTGCCCGCACTTTCCCAGGGTCCATACGAAAACCGGACGCAGAAACCAGGAAGCCTAAAAACTGGAGTTCCTGTACGGCGAACACACACTTTTCCCACTTGGCATACAGTTTATTATCCCGCAAGATCTGTAACACCTGTCTAACGTGCTCCTGATGAGACACCAGATCCGGCGAGTAAATTAAGATATCATCCAGATATATGACAACAAACTGTCCCACCAGGTGGCGAAAAATATCATTAACAAAGTGTTGAAACACCGCCGGGGCATTAGTCAGACCGAATGGCATGACAAGGTTCTCATAATGCCCCTCCGGAGTGTTAAAAGCCGTCTTCCACTCATCCCCCTCCTTCATCCTAATCAGATTGTACGCCCCCCTGAGATCCAACTTAGAGAACCATTTGGCGCCCACGATCTGATTAAAGAGATCGGGAATAAGTGGGAGCGGATACGGATCTCGGACCGTAATCCGATTAAGTTCACGGAAATCCAGGCAAGGGCGTAGGCCTCCATCTTTCTTCTTAACAAAGAAGAACCCCGCGGCCACCGGTGAAGATGAAGGTCTAATATGCCCCTTAGCCAGACTTTCAGAAATATAATCCTTCATGGCCTGCCTCTCAGGACCAGAAAGGTTATACAACCTAGCTTTAGGTAACTTGGCCTCAGGGAGCAGTTTTACAGAACAGTCATACTCGCGATGAGGAGGTAGTTCCTGACACCCATTCTCCGAGAATACATCCTCAAAGTCTGCCAGAAATGGAGGTAAGACCCAAGGAGTAACCGCACCGATGACCGTGTTCATGCAGTTTTTATTACAGAATTTACTCCATTGGCTTATCTCTCTGGTTTGCCAATTAATAACAGGGTTATGCTTAGCTAACCAAGGAAGGCCCAACACTATAGGAGTGGGAAGACCCTCCAACACGTAGCAAGACAACAGTTCTTTATGTATTGCCCCCACTTGAAGTTTTACGCCATGCACAGCTTGCAAAAAACTTCCCTGACCGAGAGGCCTGGCATCGATCGAGAATATGGGGATGGGTTTAGCCAACTCACTCAATCGCATACCTTGAACCCGGGCAAACCGAGCATCAACCAGATTAGCCCCGGCCCCACTATCCAGAAGAACAGATATCCTCTCAGTTCTCGTACCCACCACCACCTCCGCCGGTACGAGAAACTGAGACGAACCTAGGGACGAAATACCTACTCCCAGATTGCCGTCCACCACACAACCTGGGATCAACAGTTTTTTCGACGACTCTTTACTCTGCAAGGGGCGGGATGGACACCCCCCAATAAAATGTCCCTTTTTCCCGCAGAGGAAACACCTTCCTGTCTTATGGCGCACCACCGGTCCCCTTCCCCGAAATGATGTCCCTCCTAATTGCATAGGCTCCTCCGGACTGACCAGGGGAACCACCATATGAGGGGACCTTGTAAGAGGTGGAGACATTACAGGGGGTAGAGTTATCCCGCACCTCTCCCGAAGCCGTCTGTCAACGCGAATAGCAAGGGCCATAGCGGCTTCCAGTGACGCGGGAGAGTCATACTGTGCCAACACATCCTGTAATTTGTCGGATAAACCATGACAAAACTGGCTCCTAAGAGCCGGGTCATTCCACTGGGTGTCCGTGGCCCACCTACGGAACTCCGAACAGAATTCCTCCGCCGGACGATCTCCCTGCTGAATCCTACGTAACTTAGACTCAGCAAGGGAGATCCGATCTGGGTCATCATATACGAGTCCCAAAGCAGCGAAAAACCTATCCACTGACTGGAGAACCGGGGAGCTAGGGGGAAGAGAGAACGCCCAAGATTGTGGGTCCCCTTGTAGGAGCGAGATGACAATTCCCACCCTTTGTTCTTCACTGCCCGATGACCGAGGCCGCAGCCGAAAGTACAATTTGCATGCCTCCCGGAAAACAAAAAACTTGTCCCGCCCCCCAGTGAACCTGTCAGGGAGAGCTACTTTAGGTTCTGGTCCGGCTTGCTCCAGAGGATGCAAAACCTTGGACCTAACGTCCGCCAGCCCCATGGACAAACTCTGCAACTGCTGAGCTAGACCGGCTACTGGATCCATGGTAGCTGGAGAAAAACTAAGTTGGTCGGTGAAAATGTCACGCTGTCTCTGTATACTGGAGGTAGGGGGCCTAAGCTGACCCTAAGCTGGGGCCCTGACTAATCCCTCATCCTGGAGGTACTGTTAAAGGTACAGAGGTCCAGGCCGCCAGCGTAACCCCTACCTCCTGAGGATCCCTGCACCACAGTAATCTAGTCCTGAGAAGGACCCCGATCACAACAATTGGGAACCAGCAATAATATGCCCACACACAGTATTTAGACGAACGAGACAGTACAAGGGAAAAACCAAAACCACCTTGCATACAACTTCAACACAACTACAACAGAGGGAACACCAACGGGAAAGGAGATAAATGATAAAGCGAGGAAAGGGAAATAACACTTTCAAATACACTTATCTCAGCAACTCCAAACACCACGATCCGCTCTGTAAGTCTGAATGAAAAGCTTTCACCGACACCTCACAAACAGACCTGCAGGAATATAAAGGAGTCTCACTAACGAAGCATTGAATGCAGCTGGGCGAGGCTGGACCTCAGCTAGCCCAGAGAGAGAGAGAATTAACTCCTTCACTGCCGAGAAAACACAAAGCACCAACAAGTCAGCTGCGAGAAGTCAGGCTGTGTACTCGTGACGATCTTCGTGGCAACACACCCGTGACATTTAAACCATCTTGTTAAGCTACTGCGACCTCCACCGCACTTCCAAGGGGCATTTAAACCGTCTTGCTAAGCTACTGTGACCTGCACATCTCTTCCAAGGGGCATTTAAACCGTCTTGTTAAGCTACTGCGACCTTCACGTCTCTTCCAAGGGGCATTTAAACTGTCTTGTTAAGCTACTGCGACCTCCACCGCTCTTCCAAGGGGCATTTAAACCGTCTTGTTAAGCTACTGCGACCTGCACGTCTCTTCCAAGGGGCATTTAAACCATCTTGGTAAGCTACTGCGACCTGCAAGCCTATTCCAAGGGGCATTTAAACCCTCTTGTTAAGTTTCTGTGACCTGCACGTCTCTTCCAAGGGGCATTTAAATCATCTTATTAAGCCACTGCGACCTGCACGTCTCTTCCAAGGGGCATTTAAACCGTCTTGTTAAGCTACTGCAACCTGCACGTCTCTTCCAAGGGGCATTTAAACCATCATGTTAAGCTACTGCGACCTCCACCGCATTTCCAAGTTGCATTTAAACCGTCTTGTTAAGCTACTGCGACCTGCACGTCTCTTTCAAGCGGCATTTAAACTCTCTTGTTAAGCTTCTGCGACCTCCACCGCTCTTCCAAGGGGCATTTAAACCATCTTGTTAAGCTACTGCGACCTCCACCGCACTTCCAAGGGGCATTTAAACCGTCTTTTTAAGCCACTGCGACCTGCACGTCTCTTTCAAGGGGCATTTAAACTGTCTTGTTAAGCTACTGCGACCTCCACCGCTCTTTCAAGGGGCATTTAAACTGTCTTGTTAAGCTACTGCGACCTGCACTTCTCTTCCAAGTGGCATTTAAACCGTCTTGTTAAGCTACTGCGACCTGCACGTCTCTTCCAAGGGGCATTTAAACTGACTTTTTAAGTTACTGTGACCTCCACCTCTCTTGCAATTGGCATTTAAACCGTCTTATTAAGTTACTGCGACCTGTACATCTCTTCCAAGGGGCATTTAAACCGTCTTATTAAGCTACTGTGACCTGCATGTCTCTTCCAAGGGGCATTTAAACTGTCTTGTTAAGCTTCTGCGACCTCCACCGCTCTTCCAAGGGGCATTTAAACCGTCTTGTTAAGCTACTGCGACCTACTCGTTTATTCCAAGAGGCATTTAAACCGTCTTGTTAAGCTACTGCGACCTGCAGGTCTCTCCCAAGGGGCATTTAAACCGTCTTGTTAAGCCACTGCTACCTGCACGTCTCTTCAAAGTGGCATTTAATCTGTCTTGTTAAGCTTCTACGACCTGCATGTCTCTTCCACGGGGCTTTTAAACCGTCTTGTTAAGCTACTGCACCCTCCACCGCACTTCCAAGGGGCATTTAAACAGTCTTGTTAAGCTACTGCGACCTGCACGTCTTTTTAAGCTGCTGCCACCTGCATGTCTCTTCCAAGGGGCATTTAAACCATCTTGTTAAGCTACTGCGACCTCCACCGCTCTTCCAAGGGGCATTTAAATCGTCTTGTTAAGCTACTGCGACGTGCACGTCTCTTCCAAGTGGCATTTAAAGCTTCTTGTTAAGCTAATGCGACCTGCACGTCTTTTCCAAGGGGCATTTAAACTGTATTTTTAAGTTACTGTGACCTCCACCTCTCTTCCAAGGGGCATTTAAACCGTCTTATTAAGCTACTGCGACCTGCACATCTCTTCCAAGGGGCATTTAAACCATATTATTAAGCTACTGCTACCTGCACGTCTCTAACAAGGGGCATTTAAACTGTCTTGTTAAGCTTCTGCGACCTCCACCGCTCTTCCAAGGGGCATTTAAACCGTCTTGTTAAGCTACTGCGACCTGCACGTCTCTTCCAAGGCTCATTTAAACCGTCTTTTTAAGCTTCTGCGACTTGAACGTCTCTTCCAAGGGGCATTTAAACCGTCTTGTTAAGCTACTATTACCTCCACCGCTTTTCCAAGGGGCATCTCAACAGTCTTGTTAAGCTACTGCGACCTGCACGTCTCTTCCAAGGGGCATTTAAACCTTCTTGTTAAGCTACTGCTACCTGCATGTCTCTTCCAAGGGGCATTTAAACCATCTTGTTAAGCTACTGTGACCTCCACCGCTCTTCCAAGGGGCATTTAAACCATCTTGTTAAGCTACTGCGACCTGCACGTCTCTTCCAAGGGACATTTAAACCCTCTTGTTAAGCTCCTGCGACCTGCACGTCTCTTGAAAGGGGCATTTAAACCCTTTTTTTAAGCTACTGCGACCTGCACGTCTCTTCCAAGGGGCATTTAAACTGCCTTGTTAATCTACTGCGACCTCCATCTCTCTTCCAAGGGGCATTTAAACCGTCTTGTTAAGCTACTGCGACCTGCAAGTCTCTTCAAAGGGGCATTTAAACCGTCTTGTTAAGCTACTGCGACCTCCACCGCTCTTCCAAGGGGCATTTAAACCGTCTTGTTAAGCTACTGCGACCTGCACATCTCTTTCAAGAGGGACTTAAACTGTCTTTTTAAGCTACTGCGACCTCCACCGCTCTTCCAAGGGGCATTTAAACCGTCTTGTTAAGCTACTGCGACCTGCACGTCTCTTCCAAGGGGCATTTAAACCGTCTTGTTAAGCTACTGCGACCTGCACGTCTCTTCCAAGTGTCATTTAAACCGTCTTGTTAAGCTACTGCGACCTGCAAGTCTCTTCCAAGGGGCATTTAAACTGTCTTGTTAAGCTACTGCGACCTCCACCTCTCTTCCAAGGGGCATTTAAAGCGTTTTGTTAAGCTAATGCGACCTGCACATCTCTTCCAAGGTGCATTTAAACCATCTTATTAAGCTACTGCGACCTGCACATCTCTTCCAAGGGGCATTTAAACCGTCTGATTAAGCTACTGAGACCTGCACGTCTCTTCCAAGGGGCATTTAAACTGTCTTGTTAAGCTAATGCAACCTCCACCTCTCTTCCAAGGGGCATTTAAACCGTCTTATTAAGCTACTGCGACCTGCACATCTCTTCCAAGGGCATTTAAACCGTCTTGTTAAGCTACTGCGACCTTCACGTCTCTTCCAAGGGGCATTTAAACTGTCTTGTTAAGCTGCTGCGACCTCCACCGCTCTTCCAAGGGGCATTTAAACCGTCTTGTTAAGCCACTGCGACCTGCATGTCTCTTCCAAGGGGCATTTAAACCATCTTGTTAAGCTACTGCGACCTCCACCGCACTTCCAAGGGGCATTTAAACCGTCTTGCTAAGCTACTGCGACCTGCACATCTCTTCCAAGGGGCATTTAAACCGTCTTGTTAAGCTACTGCGACCTTCACGTCTCTTCCAAGGGGCATTTAAACTGTCTTGTTAAGCTACTGAGACCTCCACCTCTCTTCCAAGGGGCATTTAAACCGTCTTGTTAAGCTACTGCGACCTGCACGTCTCTTACAAGGGGCATTTAAACCATCTTGGTAAGCTACTGCGACCTGTAAGCCTATTCCAAGGGGAATTTAAACCCTCTTGTTAAGTTTCTGTGACCTGCACGTCTCTTCCAAGGGGCATTTAAACCGTCTTATTAAGCCACTGCGACCTGCACATCTCTTCCAAGGGGCATTTAAACCGTCTTATTAAGCCACTGCGACCTGCACGTCTCTTCCAAGGGGCATTTAAACCGTCTTGTTAAGCTGCTGCGACCTGCATGTCTCTTCCAAGGGGCATTTAAACCATCATGTTAAGCTTCTGCGACCTCCACCGCATTTCCAATTTGCATTTAGACCGTCTTGTTAAGCTACTGCGACCTGCACGTCTCTTTCAAGCGGCATTTAAACTGTCTTGTTAAGCTACTGCGACCTCCACCGCTCTTCCAAGGGGCATTTAAACCATATTGTTAAGCTACTGCGACCTCCACCGCACTTCCAAGGGGCATTTAAACCGTCTTTTTAAGCCACTGCAACCTGCACGTCTCTTTCAAGGGGCATTTAAACTGTCTTGTTAAGCTACTGCGACCTCCACCTTCTCTTTCAAGGGGCATTTAAACTGTCTTGTTAAGCTTCTGCGACCTGCACGTCTCTTCCAAGTGGCATTTAAACCGTCTTCTTAAGCTACTGCGACATGCACGTCTCTTCCAAGGGGCATTTAAACTGTCTTTTTAAGTTACTGTGACCTCCAACTCTCTTCCAAGGGGCATTTAAACCGTCTTATTAAGCTACTGTGACCTGCACGTCTCTTCCAAGGGGCATTTAAACTGTCTTGTTAAGCTTCTGCGACCTCCACCGCTCTTCCAAGTGGCATTTAAACCGTCTTGTTAAGCTACTGCGACCTGCTCGTTTATTCCAAGGGGCATTTAAACTGTCTTGTTAAGCTACTGTGACCAGCACGTCTCTTCCAAGCCGCATTTAAACCGTCTTGTTAAGCTACTGCGACCTGTACATCTCTTCCAAAGGGCATTTAAACCGTCTTATTAAGCTACTGTGACCTGCATGTCTCTTCCAAGGGGCATTTCAACCGTCTTGTTAAGCTACTGCGACTGGCATGTCTCTTCCAAGGGGCATTTAAACCGTCTTGTTAAGCCACTGCGACCTGCACATCTCTTCCAATCGGCATTTAAACCATCTTTTTAAGCTGATGCGAACTGCATGTCTCTCCCAAATGGCATTTAAACCAACTTGTTATGCTACTGCGACCTCCACCGCTCTTCCAAAGGGCATTTAAACCATCTTGCTAAGCTTCTGCTACCTGCACGTCTCTTCCAAGAGGCATTTCAACCGTCTTGGTAATCTACTGCGACCTGCAAGCCTATTCCAAGGGGCATTTAAACCCTCTTGTTAAGCTACTGCGACCTGCACGTCTCTTCCAAGGGGGATTTAAACCGTCTTGTTAAGCTACTGCGACCTGCACGTCTCTTCCAAGGTGCATTTAAACCGTCTTGTTAAGCTACTGCGACCTGCACGTCTCTTCCAAGGGGCATTTAAACCATCTTATTAAGCTACTGCGACCTCCACCGCTCTTCCAAGGCGCATTTAAACTGTCTTGTTAAGCTACTGCGACCTCCACCTCTCTTCCAAGGTGCATTTAAACCATCTTATTAAGCTACTGCGACCTGCACATCTCTTCCAAGGGGCATTTAAACCGTCTGATTAAGCTACTGAGACCTGCACGTCTCTTCCAAGGGGCATTTAAACTGTCTTGGTAAGCTAATGCAACCTCCACCTCTCTTCCAAGGGGCATTTAAACCGTCTTATTAAGCTACTGCGACCTGCACATCTCTTCCAAGGGCATTTAAACCGTCTTGTTAAGCTACTGCGACCTTCACGTCTCTTCCAAGGGGCATTTAAACTGTCTTGTTAAGCTGCTGCGACCTCCACCGCTCTTCCAAGGGGCATTTAAACCGTCTTGTTAAGCTACTGCGACCTGCAAGCCTATTCCAAGGGGCATTTAAACCCTCTTGTTATGTTTCTGAGACCTGCACGTCTCTTCCAAGGGGCATTTAAACCGTCTTGTTAAGCCACTGCGACCTGCATGTCTCTTCCAAGGGGCATTTAAACCATCTTGTTAAGCTACTGCGACCTCCACCGCACTTCCAAGGGGCATTTAAACCGTCTTGCTAAGCTACTGCGACCTGCAAATCTCTTCCAAGGGGCATTTAAACCGTCTTGTTAAGCTACTGCGACCTTCACGTCTCTTCCAAGGGGCATTTAAACTGTCTTGTTAAGCTACTGCGACCTCCACCTCTCTTCCAAGGGGCATTTAAACCGTCTTGTTAAGCTACTGCGACCTGCACGTCTCTACCAAGGGGCATTTAAACCATCTTGGTAAGCTACTGCGACCTGCAAGCCTATTCCAAGGGGAATTTAAACCCTCTTGTTAAGTTTCTGTGACCTGCACGTCTCTTCCAAGGGGCATTTAAACCGTCTTATTAAGCCACTGCGACCTGCACATCTCTTCCAAGGGGCATTTAAACCATCTTATTAAGCCACTGCGACCTGCACGTCTCTTCCAAGGGGCATTTAAACCGTCTTGTTAAGCTGCTGCGACCTGCATGTCTCTTCCAAGGGGCATTTAAACCATCATGTTAAGCTACTGCGACCTCCACCGCATTTCCAAGTTGCATTTAGACCGTCTTGTTAAGCTACTGCGACCTGCACGTCTCTTTCATGCGGCATTTAAACTGTCTTGTTAAGCTACTGCGACCTCCACCGCTCTTCCAAGGGGCATTTAAACCATATTGTTAAGCTACTGCGACCTCCACCGCACTTCCAAGGGGCATTTAAACCGTCTTTTTAAGCCACTGCGACCTGCACGTCTCTTTCAAGGGGCATTTAAACTGTCTTGTTAAGCTACTGCGACCTCCACCTTCTCTTTCAAGGGGCATTTAAACTGTCTTGTTAAGCTTCTGCGACCTGCACGTCTCTTCCAAGTGGCATTTAAACCGTCTTCTTAAGCTACTGCGACATGCACGTCTCTTCCAAGGGGCATTTAAACTGTCTTTTTAAGTTACTGTGACCTCCAACTCTCTTCCAAGGGGCATTTAAACCGTCTTATTAAGCTACTGCGACCTGTACATCTCTTCCAAGGGGCATTTAAACCGTCTTATTAAGCTACTGTGACCTGCACGTCTCTTCCAAGGGGCATTTAAACTGTCTTGTTAAGCTTCTGCGACCTCCACCGCTCTTCCAAGTGGCATTTAAACCGTCTTGTTAAGCTACTGCGACCTGCTCGTTTATTCCAAGGGGCATTTAAACTGTCTTGTTAAGCTACTGTGACCAGCACGTCTCTTCCAAGCCGCATTTAAACCGTCTTGTTAAGCTACTGCGACCTGTACATCTCTTCCAAAGGGCATTTAAACCGTCTTATTAAGCTACTGTGACCTGCACGTCTCTTCCAAGGGGCATTTAAACTGTCTTGTTAAGCTTCTGCGACCTCCACCGCTCTTCCAAGGGGCATTTAAACCGTCTTGTTAAGCTACTGCGACCTGCTCGTTTATTCCAAGGGGCATTTAAACTGTCTTGTTAAGCTACTGTGACCAGCACGTCTCTTCCAAGCCGCATTTAAACCGTCTTGTTAAGCTACTGCGACCTGCATGTCTCTTCCAAGGGGCATTTAAACCGTCTTGTTAAGCCACTGCTACCTGCACGTCTCTTCAAAGTGGCATTTAATCTGTCTTGTTAAGCTGCTGCGACCTGCATGTCTCTTCCAGGGGGCATTTAAACCGTCTTGTTAAGCTACTGCACACTCCACCGCACTTCCAAGGGACATGTAAACCGTCTTGTTAAGCTACTGCGACCTGCACTGCTTTTTAAGCTGCTGCGACCTGCATGTCTCTTCCAAGGGGCATTTAAACCGTCTTGTTAAGCTTCTGCGACCTGCACGTCTCTTCCAAGTGGCATTTAAAGCGTCTTGTTAAGCTAATGCGACCTGCACGTCTTTTCCAAAGGGCATTTAAACTGTCTTGTTAAGCTACTATAACCTTCACCACTTTTCCAAGGGGCATCTCAACAGTCTTGTTAAGCTACTGCGACCTGCACGTCTCTTCCAAATGGCATTTAAACCATCTTGTTAAGCTACTGCTACCTGCATGTCTCTTCCAAGGGGCATTTAAACTGTCTTGTTAAGCTTCTGCGACCTCCACCGCTCTTCCAAGGGGCATTTAAACCGTCTTGTTAAGCTACTGCGACCTGCACGTCTCTTCCAAGGCTCATTTAAACCGTCTTTTTAAGCTTCTGCGACTTGAACGTCTCTTCCAAGGGGCATTTAAACCGTCTTGTTAAGCTACTATAACCTCCACCACTTTTCCAAGGGGCATCTCAACAGTCTTGTTAAGCTACTGCGACCTGCACGTCTCTTCCAAGGGGCATTTAAACCATCTTGTTAAACTACTGCTACCTGCATGTCTCTTCCAAGGGGCATTTAAACCATCTTGTTAAGCTACTGTGACCTCCACCGCTCTTCCAAGGGGCATTTAAAATATCTTGTTAAGCTACAGCGACCTGCACGTCTCTTCCAAGGGACATTTAAACCCTCTTGTTAAGCTACTGCGACCTGCACGTCTCTTCCAAGGGGGATTTAAACCGTCTTGTTAAGCTACTGCGACCTGCACGTCTCTTCCAAGGTGCATTTAAACCGTCTTGTTAAGCTACTGCGACCTGCACCTCTCTTCCAACGAGCATTTAAACCATCTTATTAAGCTACTGCGACCTCCACCTCTCTTCCAAGGGGCATTTAAACTGTCTTGTTAAGCTACTGCGACCTCCACCTCTCTTCCAAGGTGCATTTAAACCAACTTATTAAGCTACTGCGACCTGCACATCTCTTCCAAGGGGCATTTAAACCGTCTGATTAAGCTACTGAGACCTGCACGTCTCTTCCAAGGGGCATTTAAACTGTCTTGTTAAGCTAATTCTACCTCCACCTCTCTTCCAAGGTGCATTTAAACCGTCTTATTAAGCTACTGCGACCTGCACATCTCTTCCAAGGGGCATTTAAACCGTCTTGTTAAGCTACTGCGACCTTCACGTCTCTTCCAAGGGGCATTTAAACTGTCTTGTTAAGCTACTGCGACTTCCACCGCTCTTCCAAGGGGCATTTAAACCGTCTTGTTAGGCTACTGCGACCTGCAAGCCTATTCCAAGGGGCATTTAAACCCTCTTGTTATGTTTGTGAGACCTGCACGTCTCTTCCAAGGGGCATTTAAACCATCTTGTTAAGCCACTGCGAACTGTATGTCTCTTCCAAGGGGCATTTAAACCATCTTGTTAAGCTACTGCGACCTCCACCGCTCTTCCAAGGGGCATTTAAACTGTCTTTTTAAGTTACTGTGACCTCCACCTCTCTTCCAAGGGGCATTTAAACCATCTTATTAAGCTACTGCTACCTGCACATCTCTTCCAAGGGGCATTTAAACTGTCTTGTTAAGCTACTGCGACCTGCTCGTCTCTTCCAAGGGGCATTTAAACCGTCTTGTTAAGCTACTGCGACCTGCAAGTCTCTTCCAAGGCTCATTTAAACCGTCTTTTTAAGCTACTGCGACTTGCACGTCTCTTCCAAGGGGCATTTATATTGTCTTGTTAAGCTACTGTAACCTCCACCACTTTTCCAAGGGGCATCTCAACAGTCTTGTTAAGCTACTGCGACCTGCATGTCTCTTCCAAGGGGCATTTAAACCGTCTTGTTAAGCTGCTGCGACCTGCATGTCTTTTCCAAGGGGCATTTAAACTGTCTTGTTAAGCTACTGCGACCTCCACCGCTCTTCCAAGTGGCATTTAAGCCATCTTGTTAAGCTACTGCGACCTCCACTGCACTTCCAAGGGGCATTTAAACCGTCTTGTTAAGCTACTGCGACCTGCACGTCTCTTTCAAGGGGCATTTAAACTGTCTTGTTAAGCTACTGCGACCTCCACCGCTCTTCCAAGGGGCATTTAAATCGTATTGTTAAGCTACTGCGACCAGCACGTCTCTTCCAAGGCGCATTTAAACCGTGTTTTTAAGCTACAGCGACTTGCACGTCTCTTCCAAGGGGCATTTAAACGGTGTTGTTAAGCTTCTGTAATCTACACCACTTTTCCAAGGCACATTTAAACCGTCTTGTTAAGTTACTGCGACCTGCATGTCTCTCCCAAGGGGCATTTAAACCGTCTTGTTAAGCTACTGCGACCTGCATGTCTCTTCCAAGGCACATTTAAACTGTCTTGTTAAGCTACTGCGAACTCCACCTCTCTTCCAAGGGGACATTTAAACCGTCTTATTAATCTACTGCGACCTTCACGTCTCTTCCAAGGGGCATTTAAACTGTCTTGTTAAGCTACTGCGACCTTCACGTCTCTTCTAAGGGGCATTTAAACTGTCTTGTTAAGCTACTGCGACCTCCACCGCTCTTCCAAGGGGCATTTAAACCATCTTCGTAATCAACTGCGACCTGCAAGCCTATTCCAAGGGGGATTTAAACCCTCTTGTTATGTTTCTGTGACCTGCATGTCTCTTCCAAGGGGCATTTAAACCGTCTTGTTAAGCCACTGCGACCTTCACGTCTCTTCCAAGGGGCATTTAAACTGTCTTGTTAAGCTACTGCGACCTGCACGTCTCTTCCAAGGGGCATTTAAACCGTCTTGTTAAGCCACTGCGACCTGCACGTCTCTTCCAAGGGGCATTTAAACCGTCTTATTAAGCTGCTGCAACCTGCATGTCTCTTCCAAGGGGCATTTAAACCATCTTGTTAAGCTACTGCGACCTCCACCGAATTTCCAAGGGGCATTTAAACCATCTTGTTAAGCTACTGCGACCTGCACGTCTCTTTCAAGGCATTTAAACTGTCTTGTTAAGCTACTGCGACCTCCACCGCTCTTCCAAGGGGCAATTAAACCATCTTGTTAAGCTACTGCGACCTCCACCGCACTTCCAAGGGGCATTTAAACCGCCTTGTTAAGCTACTGCGACCTGCACGTCTCTTCCAAGGGGCATTTAAACCGTCTTGTTAATCTACTGCGACCTGCACGTCTGTTCCTAGGAGCATTTAAACTGTCTTTTTAAGTTACTGTGACCTCCACCTCTCTTCCAAGGGGCATTTAAACCGTCTTATTAAGCGACGGCGACCTGCACATCTCTACCAAGGGGAATTTAAACCATCTTTTTAAGCTTCTGCGACCTGCACGTCTCTTCCAAGGGGCATTTAAACTGTCTTGTTAAGCTTCTGCGACCTCCACCGCTCTTCCAAGGGGCATTTAAACCATCTTGTTAAGCTACTGCGATCTGCACGTCTTTTTAGGCTGCTGCGACCTGCATGTCTCTTCCAAGGGGCATTTAAACTGTCTTGTTAAGCTACTGCGACCTCCACCGCTCTTCCAAGGGGCATTTAAACCATCTTGTTAAGCTACTGCGACCTCCACCGCACTTCCAAGGGGCATTTAAACCGCCTTGTTAAGCTAAAGCGACCTGCACGTCTCTTCCAAGGGGCATTTAAACCGTCTTGTTAAGCTACTGTGTCCAGCACGTCTCTTCCAAGGCGCATTTAAACCGTGTTTTTAAGCTACTGCGACTTGCACGTCTCTTCCAAGGGGCATTTAAACCGTCTTGTTAAGCTACTGCGACCTGCACGTCTCTTCCAAGGGGCATTTAAACGGTCTTGTTAAGCCACTGCTACCTGCACGTCTCTTCAAAGTGGCATTTAAGCCGTCTTGTTAAGCTACTGCGACCTGCATGTCTATTCCAAGGGGCATTTAAACTGTCTTGTTAAGCTACTGCAACCTCCACCGCACTTCCAAGGGGCATTTAAACCGTCTTGTTTAGCTACTGCGACCTGCACGTCTTTTTAAGCTGCTGCGACCTGCATGTCTCTTCGAAGGGGCATTTAAACCGTCTTTTTAAGCTAATGCGACCTGCACGTCTCTTGAACGGGGCATTTAAACCCTCTTGTTAAGCTACTGCGACCTGCACGTCTCTTCCAAGGGGCATTTCAACTGTCTTGTTAAGCTACTGCGACCTCCACTTCTCTTCCAAGGGGCATTTAAACCGTCTTATTAAGCTACTGCGACCTGCACATCTCTTCCAAGGCGCACTTAAACCGTCTTGTTAAGCTACTGCGACCTGCACGTCTCTTCCAAGGGGGATTTAAAACGTCCTGTTAAGCTACTACGACCTGCACGTCTCTTCCAAGGGGCATTTAAACCATCTTGTTAAGCTACTGTGACCTGCTCGTCTCTTCCAAGGGGCATTTAAACTGTCTTCTTAAGCTACTGTAACCTCCACCACTTTTCCAAGGGGCATTTAAACCGTCTTGTTAAGCTACTGCGACCTGCACGTCTCTTTCAAGGGGCATTTAAACCGTCTTGCTAAGCTACTGCGACCTGAACGTCTCTTCCAAGGTGCATTTAATCCTTCTTGCAAAGCTACTGCGACCAGCAAGCCTATTCCAAGGGGCATTTAAACCCTCTTGTTAAGCTACTGCGACCTGCACATCTCTTCCAAGGGGCATTTAAACCGTCTTGGTAAGCTACTGCGACCAGCAAGCCTATTCCAAGGGGCATTTAAACCCTCTTGTTAAGCTACTGCGACCTGCACATCTCTTCCAAGTGGGATTTAAACCGTCTTGTTAAGCTACTGCGACCTGCACGTCTCTTCCAAGGGGCATTTGAACCGTCTTGTTAAGCTACTGCGACCTGCTCGTCTCTTCCAAGGGGCATTTAAACCATCTTGTTAAGCTACTGCGACCTGCAAGCCTCTTCTAAGGGGCATTAAAACGGTCTTGTTAAGCTACTGCGACCTGCATATCTCTTCCAAGGAGCATTTAAACCATCTTTTCAAGCTACTGCGACCTGCACGTCTCTTCCAAGGTGCATTTAAATCGTCTTTATAAGCTACTGCGACCTGCTCGTCTCTTCCAAGGTGCATTTAAACCGCCTTGTTAATCTACTGTAACCTCCACCACTTTTCCAAGGGGCATTTAAACCGTCTTGCTAAGCTGCTGCGACCTGCACGTCTCTTCCAAGGGGCATTTAACCGTCTTGTTAAGCTACTGCGACCTGCATGTCTCTTTCATGGGGCATTTAAACCATCTTGTTAAGCCACTGCGACCTGCACGTCTCTTCCAGGGGTCATTTAAACCGTCTTGTTAAGCTGCTGCGACCTGCACTTCTCTTCCAAGGGGCATTTAAACCATCTTGTTAAGCTACTGCGACCTCCACCGCACTTCCAAGTGGCATTTAAACAGTCTTGTTAAGCTACTGCAACCTGCTCATCTCTGTCAAGGGGCATTTAAACTGTCTTGTTAAGCTACTGCGACCTCCACCGCTCTTCCAAGGGGCATTTAAACCGTGTTGTTAACCTACTGCGACCTGCACGTCTCTTCCAAGGGACATTTAAACCGTCTTGTTAAGCTACTGTAACTTGCACTTCTCTTCCAAGGGGCATTTAAACCGTCTTGTTAAGCTACTGTAACCTCCACCACTTTTCCACGGGGTATTTAAACCGTCTTGTTAAGCTACTGCGACCTGCACGTCTCTTCCAAGGGGCATTTAAACCATCTTATTAAGCTACTGTGACCTGCACGTCTCTTCCATGGGGCATTTAAACTGTCTTGTTAAGCTACTGCGACCTGCAAGCCTATTCTAAGGGGCATTTAAACCCTCTTGTTAAGATCCTGCGACCTGCATGTCTCTTCCAAGGGGGATTTAAACCGTCTTGTTAAGCTACTGCTACCTGCACGTCTCTTCCAAGGGGCATTTAAACCGTCTTGCTAAGCTACTGCGACCTGCTCGTCTCTTCCAAGGGGCATTTAAACCGTCTTGTTATGGTACTGCGACCTGCACTTCTCTTCAAAGGCGCATTTAAACCTTCTATTTAAGCTCCTGCGACTTAATCGTCTTTTCCAAGGCGCAATTAAACCATCTTGTTAAGCTACTGTAACCTCCACCACTTTTCCAAGGGGCATTTAAAACATCTTGTTAAGCTACTGCGACTTGCACGTCTCTTCCAAGGGGCTTTTAAACTGTCTTGTTAAGCTGCTGCGACCTGCACGTCTCTTCCAGGGGGCATTTAAACCGTCTTTTTAAGCCTCTGCGACCTGCACGTCTCTTCCAAGGGGCATTTAAACAGTCTTGTTAAGCTACTGCGACCTGCATGTCTCTTCCTAGGGGCATTTAAACCGTCTTGTTAAGTTACTGCGACCTCCACCGCTCTTCCAATGGGCATTTAAACCATCTTGTTAAGCTACTGCGACCTGCACGTCTCTTCCAAGGGGCATTTAAACCCTCTTGTTAAGCGCCTGCAACCTGCACGTCTCTTGAAAGGGGCATTTAAACCCTCTTGTTAAGCTACTGCGACCTGCACGTCTCTTCCAAGGGGCATTTAAACTGTCTTGTTAAGCAACGGCGACCTCCACCTCTCTTCTAAGGGGCATTTAAACCATCCTATTAAGCTACTGCAACCTGCATGTCTCTTCCAAGTGGCATTTAAACCATCTTATTAAGCTACTGCGACCTGCACATCTCTTCCAAGTGGCATTTAAACCATCTTATTAAGCTACTGCGACCTGCACGTCTCTTCCAAGGGGCATTTAAACTGTCTTGTTAAGCTACTGCGACCTCCACCGCTCTTCCTAGGGGCATTTAAACTGTCTTGTTAAGCTACTGCGACCTGCACGTCTCTTCCAAGGGGCATTTAAACCGTCTGGTTAAGCTACTGCGACCTGCAAGCCTATTCCAAGGGGCATTTAAACACTCTTGTTAAGCTACTGCGACCTGCACGTCTCTTCCAAGGGGGATTTAAACCGTCTTATTAAGCTACTGTGACCTGCTCGTCTCTTCCAAGGGGCATTTAAACCGTCTTGTTAAGCTACTGTAACCTCCACCACTTTTCCAAGGGGCATTTAAACCGTCTTATTAAGCTACTGCGACATGCACGTCTCTTCCAAGGTGCATTTAAACCTTCTTGTTAAGCTACTTTGACCTGCTCGTCTCTTCCAAGGGGCATTTAAACCGTCTTGTTAAGCTACTGTAACCTCCACCACTTTTCCAAGGGGCATTTAAACCGTCTTGTTAAGCTACTGCGACCTGCACTTCTCTTCCAACGGGCATTTAAACCGTCTTGTTAAGCTACTGAGACCTGAACGTCTCTTCCAAGGGGCATTTAAACCGTCTTGGTAAGCTACTGCGACCTGAACGTCTCTTCCAAGGTGCATTTAAACCTTCTTGTTAAGCTACTTTGACCTGCTCGTCTCTTCCAAGGGGCATTTAAACCGTCTTGTTAAGCTACTGTAACCTCCACCACTTTTCCAAGGGGCATTTAAACCGTCTTGTTAAGCTACTGCGACCTGCACTTCTCTTCCAACGGGCATTTAAACCGTCTTGTTAAGCTACTGAGACCTGAACGTCTCTTCCAAGGGGCATTTAAACCGTCTTGGTAAGCTACTGCGACCAGTAAGCCTTTTCCAAGGGGCATTTAAACCCTCTTGTTAAACTAATGCGACCTGCACATCTCTTCCAAGGGGCATTTAAACCGTCTTGTTAAGCTACTGTAACTTGCACTTCTCTTCCAAGGGGCATTTAAACCATCTTGTTAAGCTACTGTAACCTCCACCACTTTTCCACGGGGCATTTAAACCGTCTTTTTAAGCTACTGCGACCTGCACGTCTCTTACAAGGTGCATTTAAACCGTCTTGTTAAGCTACTGCGATCTGCACGTCTTTTTAGGCTGCTGCGACCTGCATGTCTCTTCCAAGGGGCATTTAAACCATCTTGTTAAGCTACTGCGACCTCCACCGCTCTTCCAAGGGGCATTTAAACCGTCTTGTTAAGCTACTGTGACCAGCACGTCTCTTCCAAGGCGCATTTATACCGTGTTTTTAAGCTACTGCGACTTGCACGTCTCTTCCAAGGGGCATTTAAACCGTCTTGTTAAGCTACTGCGACCTGCACGTCTCTTCCAAGGGGCATTTAAACGGTCTTGTTAAGCCACTGCTACCTGCACGTCTCTTCAAAGTAGCATTTAAGCCTTCTTGTTAAGCTACTGCGACCTGCATGTCTATTCCAAGGGGCATTTAAACAGTCTTGTTAAGCTACTGCAACCTCCACCGCACTTCCAAGGGTCATTTAAACCGTCTTGTTAAGCTACTGCGACCTGCACGTCTTTATAAGCTGCTGCGACCTGCATGTCTCTTCCAAGGGGCATTTAAACAGTCTTGTTAAGCTGCTTCGACCTGCATGTTTCTTCCAAGTGGCATTTAAACTGTCTTGTTAAGCTACTGCGACCTCCACCGCTCTTCCAAGGTGCATTTAAACTGTCTTGTTAAGCTACTGTGACCTGCACGTCTCTTACAAGGGGCATTTAAATCGTCTTGGTAAGCTACTGCGACCTGCAAGCCTCTTCCAAAGGGCATTTAAACCCTCTTGTTAAGCTCCTGCGACCTGCACGTCTCTTCCAAGGGGCATTTAAACTGTCTTCTTAAGCTACTGCGACCTCCAACGCTCTTCCAAGGGGCATTTAAACCATCTTGTTAAGCTACTGCGACCTGCACGTCTCTTCCAAGGGGCATTTAAACTGTCTTGTTTAGCTTCGGAGAACTGCGCGTCTCTTCTAAGGGGCATTTAAACAGTCTTGTTAAGCTACTGCGACCTGCATGTCTCTTCCAAGGGGCATTTAAAACGTCTTGTTAAGCTACTGCGACCTTCACGTCTCTTCCAAGGGGCATTTAAACCGTCTTGTTAAGCAGCTGTGACCTGCATGTCTCTTCCAAAGTGCATTTAAACCATCTTGTTAAGCTACTGTGACCTTCACCGCACTTCCAAGGGGCATTTAAACTGTCTTGTTAAGCTACTGCGACCTGCACGTCTCTTTCAAGGGGCATTTAAACTGTCTTGTTAAGCTAACGCGACCTCCACCACTCTTCCAAGGGACATTTAAACTGTCTTGTTAAGCTACTGCGACCTGCACGTCTCTTCCAAGGGGCATTTAAACCGTCTTGTTAAGCTACTGCGATCTGCACGTCTCTTCCAAGTGGCATTTAAACCGTCTTGTTAAGCTACTTTTACCTGCACGTCTCTTTCAAGGGGCAGTTAAACAGTCTTGTTAAGCTACTGCGACCTCCACCGCTCTTCCAAGGGGCATTTAAACCGTCTTGTTAAGCTACTGCGAACTGCACGTCTCTTCCAAGGGGCATTTAAACTGTCTTGTTAAACTACTGCGACCTCCACCTCTCTTCCAAGAGGCATTTAAACCGTCTTATTAAGCTACTGCGACCTGCATGTCTCTTCCAAGGGGCATTTAAACTGTCTTGTTAAGCTACTGCGACCTCCACCACTCTTCCAAGGGGCATTTAAACTGTCTTGTTAAGCTACTGCGACCTGCATGTCTCTTCCAAGTGTCATTTAAACCGTCTTGTTAAGCTAGTGCGACCTGCACGTCTCTTCCAAGGGTCATTTAAACCGTCTTGCTAAGCTACTGCGACCTCCACCTCTCTTCCAAGGGGCATTTAAAACATCTTATTAAGCTACTGCGACCTGCACATCTCTTCCAAGAGGCATTTAAACCGTCTTATTAAGCTACTTCAACCTGTACGTCTCTTCCAAGGGGCATTTAAACTGTCTTGTTAAGCTACTGCGACCCCCACCGCTCTTCCAAGGGGCATTTAAACCGTCTTGTTAAGCTACTGCGACCTGCACGTCTCGTCCAAGGGGCATTTAAACCGACTTGGTAAGCTACTGCGACCTGCAAGCCTATTCCAAGGGGGCATTTAAAACGTCTTGTTAAGCTACTGCGTCCTGCACGTTTCTTCCAAGGGGGATTTAAACCATCTTGTTAAGCTACTGCGACCTGCACGTCTCTTCCAAGGGCCATGTAAACCATCTTGTTAAGCTACTGCGACCTGCACGTCTCTTCCAAGGCGCATTTAAACTGTCTTTTTAAGCTACTGCTACCTGCACGTCTCTTCAAAGTGGCATTTAAGCCGTCTTGTTAAGCTACTGCGACCTGCATGTCTATTCCAAGGGGCATTTAAACTGTCTTGTTAAGCTACTGCAACCTCCACCGCACTTCAAAGGGGCATTTAAACCGTCTTGTTAAGCTAGTGCGACCTGCACGTCTCTTTCAAGGGGCATTTAAACCGTCTTGCTAAGCTACTGCGACCTGAAAGTCACTTCCAAGGGGCATTTAATCCTTCTTGCTAAGCTACTGCGACCACCATGCCTTTTCCAAGGGGCATTTAAACCCTCTTGTTAAGCTACTGCGACCTGCACATCTCTTCCAAGGGGCATTTAAACCGTCTTGGTAAGCTACTGCGACCAGCAAGCCTATTCCCAGGGGCATTTAAACCCTCTTGTTAAGCTACTGCGACCTGCACATCTCTTCCAAGTGGGATTTAAACCATCTTGTTAAGCTACTGCGACCTGCACGTCTCTTCCAAGGGGCATTTGAACCGTCTTGTTAAGCTACTGCGACCTGCTCGTCTCTTCCAAGGGGCATTTAAACCGTCTTGTTAAGCTACTGCGACCTGCAAGCCTCTTCTAAGGGGCATTAAAACGGTCTTGTTAAGCTACTGCGACCTGCATATCTCTTCCAAGGAGCATTTAAACCATCTTTTTAAGCTACTGCGACCTGCACATCTCTTCCAAGGGGCATTTAAACCGTCTTGGTAAGCTACTGCGACCAGCAAGCCTATTCCAAGGTGCATTTAAACCCTCTTGTTAAGCTACTGCGACCTGCACATCTCTTCCAAGTGGGATTTAAACCGTCTTGTTAAGCTACTGCGACCTGCACGTCTCTTCCAAGGGGCATTTAAACCGTTTTGTTAAGCCTCTGCGACCTGCAAGTCTCTTCCAAGGGGCATTTAAACAGTCTTGTTAAGCTACTGCGACCTGCATTTCTCTTCCAAGGGGCATTTAAACCGTCTTGTTAAGCTACTGCGACCTCCACCGCTCTTCCAATGGGCATTTAAACCATCTTGTTAAGCTACTGCGACCTGCACGTCTCTTCCAAGGGGCATTTAAACCCTCTTGTTAAGCTACTGCGACCTGCATGTCTCTTGAAAGGGGCATTTAAACCCTCTTGTTAAGCTACTGCGACCTGCACGTCTCTTCCAAGGGGCATTTAAACTGCTTGTTAAGCAGCTGCGACCTCCACCTCTCTGCTAAGGGGCATTTAAACCATCCTATTAAGCTACTGCGACCTGCACATCTCTTCCAAGTGGCATTTAAACCGTCTTATTAAGCTACTGCGACCTGCACGTCTCTTCCAAGGGGCATTTAAACTGTCTTGTTAAGCTACTGCGACCTCCACCGCTCTTCCTAGGGGCATTTAAACTGTCTTGTTAAGCTACTGCGACCTGCACGTCTCTTCCAAGGGGCATTTAAACCGTCTGGTTAAGCTACTGCGACCTGCAAGCCTATTCCAAGGGGCATTTAAACACTCTTGTTAAACTACTGCGACCTGCACGTCTCTTCCAAGGGGGATTTAAACCGTCTTATTAAGCTACTGTGACCTGCTTGTCTCTTCCAAGGGGCATTTAAACCGTCTTGTTAAGCTACTGTAACCTCCACCACTTTTCCAAGGGGCATTTAAACCGTCTTATTAAGCTACTGCGACATGCACGTCTCTTCCAAGGTGCATTTAAACCTTCTTGTTAAGCTACTTTGACCTGCTCTTCTCTTCCAAGGGGCATTTAAACCGTCTTGTTAAGCTACTGTAACCTCCATCACTTTTCCAAGGGGCATTTAAACCGTCTTGTTAAGCTACTGCGACCTGCACTTCTCTTCCAACGGGCATTTAAACCGTCTTGTTAAGCTGCTGAGACCTGAACATCTCTTCCAAGGGGCATTTAAACCATCTTGGTAAGCTCCTGCGACCAGCAAGCCTTTTCCAAGGGGCATTTAAACCCTCTTGTTAAACTAATGCGACCTGCACATCTCTTCCAAGGGGCATTTAAACCGACTTGTTAAGCTACTGTAACTTGCACGTCTCTTCCAAGGGGCATTTAAACCATCTTGTTAAGCTACTGTAACCTCCACCACTTTTCCACGGGGCATTTAAACCGTCTTTTTAAGCTACTGCGACCTGCACGTCTCTTACAAGGTGCATTTAAACCATCTTGTTAAGCGACTTCGACCTGCATTTCTCTTCCAATGGGCATTTAACCGTCTTTTTAAGCCTCTTCGACCTGCACGTCTTTTCCTAGGGGCATTTAAACAGTCTTGTTAAGCTGCTTCGACCTGCATGTTTCTTCCAAGTGGCATTTAAACTGTCTTGTTAAGCTACTGCGACCTCCACCGCTCTTCCAAGGTGCATTTAAACTGTCTTGTTAAGCTACTGCGACCTGCACGTCTCTTACAAGGGGCATTTAAATCGTCTTGGTAAGCTACTGCGACCTGCAAGCCTCTTCCAAAGGGCATTTAAACCCTCTTGTTAAGCTCCTGCGACCTGCACGTCTCTTCCAAGGGGCATTTAAACTGTCTTCTTAAGCTACTGCGACCTCCAACGCTCTTCCAAGGGGCATTTAAACCATCTTGTTAAGCTACTGCGACCTGCACGTCTCTTCCAAGGGGCATTTAAACTGTCTTGTTTAGCTTCGGAGAACTGCGCGTCTCTTCTAAGGGGCATTTAAACAGTCTTGTTAAGCTACTGCGACCTGCATGTCTCTTCCAAGGGGCATTTAAAACGTCTTGTTAAGCTACTGCGACCTCCACTTCTCTTCCAAGGGGCATTTAAACCGTCTTGTTAAGCAGCTGTGACCTGCATGTCTCTTCCAAAGTGCAATTAAACCATCTTGTTAAGCTACTGCGACCTTCACCGCACTTCCAAGGGGCATTTAAACTGTCTTGCTAAGCTACTGCGACCTGCACGTCTCTTTCAAGGGGCATTTAAACTGTCTTGTTAAGCTAACCCGACCTCCACCGCTCTTCCATGGGACATTTAAACTGTCTTGTTAAGCTAATGCGACCTGCACGTCTCTTCCAAGGGGCATTTAAACCGTCTTGTTAAGCTACTGCGACCTGCACGTCTCTTCCAAGTGGCATTTAAACCGTCTTGTTAAGCTACTTTTACCTGCACGTCTCTTTCAAGGGGCAGTTAAACAGTCTTGTTAAGCTACTGCGACCTCCACCGCTCTTCCAAGGGGCATTTAAACCGTCTTGTTAAGCTACTGCGAACTGCACGTCTCTTCCAAGGGGCATTTAAACTGTCTTGTTAAGCTACTGCGACCTCCACCTCTCTTCCAAGAGGCATTTAAACCGTCTTATTAAGCTACTGCGACCTGCATGTCTCTTCCAAGGGGCATTTAAACTGTCTTGTTAAGCTACTGCGACCTCCACCACTCTTCCAAGGGGCATTTAAACTGTTTTGTTAAGCTACTGCGACCTGCACGTCTCTTTCAAGGGGCACTTAAACTGTCTTGTTAAGCTACTGCGACCTCCACCGCTCTTCCAAGGGGTATTTAAACTGTCTTGTTAAGCTACTGCGACCTGCACGTCTCTTCCAAGTGGCATTTAAACCGTCTTGTTAAGCTACTGCGACCTGCACGTCTCTTCCAAGGGGCATTTAAACTGTCTTGTTAAGCTACTACGACCTCCACCTCTCTTCCAAGGGGCATTTAAACCGTCTTATTAAGCTACTGCGACCTGCACATCTCTTCCAAGGGGCATTTAAACCGTCTTATTATGCTACTGCGACCTGCATGTCTCTTCCAAGGGGCATTTAAACTGTCTTGTTAAGCTACTGCGACCTCCACCACTCTTCCAAGGGGCATTTAAACCGTCTTGTTAAGCTACTGCGACCTGCACGTCTCTTCCAAGGTGCATTTAAACATTCCTGGTAAGCTACTGCGACCTGCAAGCCAATTCCAAGGGGCATATAAACCCTCTTGTTAAGCTGCTGCGACCTACACGTCTCTTCCAAAGGGGATTTGAACCCTCTTGTTAAGCTACTGCGACCTGCACGTCTCTTCCAATGGGCATTTAAACCGTCTTGTTAAGCTACTGCGACCTGCTCGTCTATTCCAAGGGGCATTTTAACCATCTTGTTAAGCTACTGCGACCTGCACGTCTCTTCCAAGGCGCATTTAAACCGTCTATTTAAGCTACTGCGACTTGCATGTCTCTTCCAAGGGGCATTTAAACTTTCTTGTTAAGCTACTGTAACCTCCACCAATTTTCCAAGGGGCATTTAAACTGTCTTGTTAAGCTACTGCGACCTGCACGTCTCTTCCAAGGGGCATTTAAACCGTCGTGTTAAGCTACTGCGACCTGCATGTCTCTTCCAAGGGGCATTTAAACCGTCTTGTTAAGCCACTGCTACCTGCACGTCTCTTCCAAGGGGATTTAAACCATCTTGTTAAGCTGCTGCGACCTGAATGTCTCTTCCAAGGGGCATTTAAACCGTCTTGTTAAGCTACTGCGACCTCCACCGCACCTCCATGGGGCATTTAAACCGTCTTGTTAAGCTACTGCGACCTGCACGTCTCTTTCAAGGGGCATTTAAACCTTCTTGTTAAGCTACTGCGACCTCCACCGCTCTTCAAAGGGGCATTTAAACCGTCTTTTTAAGCTACTGCAACCTGCACGTCTATTCCAAGTGGCATTTAAACCGTCTTGTTAAGATACTGCGACCTGCACGTCTCTTCCAAGGGGCATTTAAACTGTCTTGTTAAGCTACTGCGACCTCCACCTCTCTTCCAAGGGGCATTTAAAACATCTTATTAAGCTACTGCGACATGCACATCTCTTCCAAGAGGCATTTAAACCATCTTATTAAGCTACTTCAACCTGCACGTCTCTTCCAAGGGGCATTTAAACTGTCTTGTTAAGCTACTGCGACCTGCACGTCTCTTCCAAGGGCCATTTAAACTGTCTTGTTAAGCTACTGCGACCTGCAGGTCTCTTCCAAGGCGCATTTAAACCGTCTTTATAAGCTACTGCGACCAGCATGTCTCTTCCAAGGGGCATTTAAACTGTCTTGTTAAGCTACTGCGACCTGCAAGCCTATTCTAAGGGGCATTTAAACCCTCTTGTTAAGATCCTGTGACCTGCATGTCTCTTCCAAGGGGGATTTAAACCGTCTTGTTAAGCTACTGCTACCTGCACGTCTCTTCCAAGGGGCATTTAAATCGTCTTGTTAAGCTACTGCGACCTGCACGTCTCTTTCAAGAGGCATTTAAACTGTCTTGTTTAGCTACTGCGACCTCCACCGCTCTTCCAAGGGGCATTTAAAACGTCTTATTAAGCTACTGCAACCTGCACGTCTCTTCCAAGTGTCATTTAAACCGTCTTGTTAAGCTACTGCGACCAGCACGTCTCTTCCAAGGGTCATTTAAACTGTCTTGTTAAGCTACTGCGACCTCCACCTCTCTTCCAAGGGGCATTTAAAACATCTTATTAAGCTACTGCGACCTGCACATCTCTTCCAAGAGGCATTTAAACCGTCTTATTAACCTACTTCAACCTGTACGTCTCTTCCAAGGGCCTTTTAAACTGTCTTGTTAAGCTACTGCGACCCCCACCGCTCTTCCAAGGGGCATTTAAACCGTCTTGTTAAGCTACTGCGACCTGCACGTCTCTTCCAAGTGGCATTTGAACCGTCTTGTTAAGCTACTGCGACCTGCTCGTCTCTTCCAAGGGGCATTTAAACCGTCTTGTTAAGCTACTGCGACCTGCAAGCCTCTTCTAAGGGGCATTAAAACGGTCTTGTTAAGCTACTGCGACCTGCATATCTCTTCCAAGGAGCATTTAAACCATCTTTTTAAGCTACTGCGACCTGCACATCTCTTCCAAGGGGCTTTTAAACCGTCTTGGTAAGCTACTGCGACCAGCAAGCCTATTCCAAGGTGCATTTAAACCCTCTTGTTAAGCTACTGCGACCTGCACATCTCTTCCAAGTGGGATTTAAACCGTCTTGTTAAGCTACTGCGACCTGCACGTCTCTTCCAAGGGGCATTTAAACCGTTTTGTTAAGCCTCTGCGACCTGCAAGTCTCTTCCAAGGGGCATTTAAACAGTCTTGTTAAGCTACTGCGACCTGCACATCTCTTCCAATGGGCATTTAAACCATCTTGTTAAGCTACTGCGACCTGCACGTCTCTTCCAAGGGGCATTTAAACCCTCTTGTTAAGCTACTGCGACCTGCATGTCTCTTGAAAGGGGCATTTAAACCCTCTTGTTAAGCTACTGCGACCTGCACGTCTCTTCCAAGGGGCATTTAAACTGCTTGTTAAGCAGCTGCGACCTCCACCTCTCTTCTAAGGGGCATTTAAACCATCCTATTAAGCTACTGCGACCTGCACATCTCTTCCAAGTGGCATTTAAACCATCTTATTAAGCTACTGCGACCTGCACGTCTCTTCCAAGGGGCATTTAAACTGTCTTGTTAAGCTACTGCGACCTCCACCGCTCTTCCTAGGGGAATTTAAACTGTCTTGTTAAGCTACTGCGACCTGCACGTCTCTTCCAAGGGGCATTTAAACCGTCTGGTTAAGCTACTGCTACCTGCAAGCCTATTCCAAGGGGCATTTAAACACTCTTGTTAAACTACTGCGACCTGCACGTCTCTTCCAAGGGGGATTTAAACCATCTTATTAAGCTACTGTGACCTGCTCGTCTCTTCCAAGGGGCATTTAAACCGTCTTGTTAAGCTACTGTAACCTCCACCACTTTTCCAAGGGGCATTTAAACCGTCTTATTAAGCTACTGCGACATGCACGTCTCTTCCAAGGTGCATTTAAACCTTCTTGTTAAGCTACTTTGACCTGCTCTTCTCTTCCAAGGGGCATTTAAACCGTCTTTTTAAGCTACTGTAACCTCCACCACTTTTCCAAGGGGCATTTAAACCGTCTTGTTAAGCTACTGCGACCTGCACTTCTCTTCCAACGGGCATTTAAATCGTCTTGTTAAGCTACTGAGACCTGAACGTCTCTTCCAAGGGGCATTTAAACCATCTTGGTAAGCTACTGCGACCAGCAAGCCTTTTCCAAGGGGCATTTAAACCCTCTTGTTAAACTAATGCGACCTGCACATCTCTTCCAAGGGGCATTTAAACCGTCTTGTTAAGCTACTGTAACTTGCACGTCTCTTCCAAGGGACATTTAAACCATCTTGTTAAGCTACTGTAACCTCCACCACTTTTCCACGGGGCATTTAAACCGTCTTTTTAAGCTACTGCGACCTGCACGTCTCTTACAAGTTGCATTTAAACCGTCTTGTTAAGCTACTTCGACCTGCATTTCTCTTCCAATGGGCATTTAACCGTCTTTTTAAGCCTCTTCGACCTGCACGTCTTTTCATAGGGGCATTTAAACAGTCTTGTTAAGCTGCTTCGACCTGCATGTTTCTTCCAAGTGGCATTTAAACTGTCTTGTTAAGCTACTGCGACCTCCACCGCTCTTCCAAGGTGCATTTAAACTGTCTTGTTAAGCTACTGCGACCTGCACGTCTCTTACAAGGGGCATTTAAATCGTCTTGGTAAGCTACTGCGACCTGCAAGCCTCTTCCAAAGGGCATTTAAACCCTCTTGTTAAGCTCCTGCGACCTGCACGTCTCTTCCAAGGGGCATTTAAACTGTCTTCTTAAGCTACTGCGACCTCCAACGCTCTTCCAAGGGGCAATTAAACCATCTTGTTAAGCTACTGCGACCTGCACGTCTCTTCCAAGGGGCATTTAAACTGTCTTGTTTAGCTTCGGAGAACTGCGCGTCTCTTCTAAGGGGCATTTAAACAGTCTTGTTAAGCTACTGCGACCTGCATGTCTCTTCCAAGGGGCATTTAAAACGTCTTGTTAAGCGACTACGACCTCCACTTCTCTTCCAAGGGGCATTTAAACCGTCTTGTTAAGCAGCTGTGACCTGCATGTCTCTTCCAAAGTGCATTTAAACCATCTTGTTAAGCTACTGCGACCTTCACCGCACTTCCAAGGGGCATTTAAACTGTCTTGTTAAGCTACTGCGACCTGCACGTCTCTTTCAAGGGGCATTTAAACTGTCTTGTTAAGCTAACCCGACCTCCACCGCTCTTCCATGGGACATTTAAACTGTCTTGTTAAGCTACTGCGACCTGCACATCTCTTCCAAGGGGCATTTAAACCGTCTTGTTAAGCTACTGCGACCTGCACGTCTCTTCCAAGTGGCATTTAAACCGTCTTGTTAAGCTACTTTTATCTGCACGTCTCTTTCAAGGGGCAGTTAAACAGTCTTGTTAAGCTACTGCGACCTCCACCGCTCTTCCAAGGGGCATTTAAACCGTCTTGTTTAGCTACTGCGAACTGCACGTCTCTTCCAAGCGGCATTTAAACTGTCTTGTTAAGCTACTGCGACCTCCACCTCTCTTCCAAGAGGCATTTAAACCGTCTTATTAAGCTACTGCGACCTGCATGTCTCTTCCAAGGGGCATTTAAACTGTCTTGTTAAGCTACTGCGACCTGCACGTCTCTTTCAAGGGGCACTTAAACTGTCTTGTTAAGCTACTGCGACCTCCACCGCTCTTCCAAGGGGCATTTAAACTGTCTTGTTAAGCTACTGCGACCTGCACGTCTCTTCCAAGTGGCACTTAAACCGTCTTGTTAAGCTACTGCGACCTGCACGTCTCTTCCAAGGGGCATTTAAACTGTTTTGTTAAGCTACTACGACCTCCACCTCTCTTCCAAGGGGCATTTAAACTGTCTTATTAAGCTACTGCGACCTGCACATCTCTTCCAAGGGGCATTTAAACCGTCTTATTATGCTACTGCGACCTGCATGTCTCTTCCAAGGGGCATTTAAACTGTCTTGTTAAGCTACTGCGACCTCCACCACTCTTCCAAGGGGCATTTAAACCGTCTTGTTAAGCTACTGCGACCTGCACGTCTCTTCCAAGGTGCATTTAAACATTCCTGGTAAGCTACTGCGACCTGCAAGCCAATTCCAAGGGGCATATAAACCCTCTTGTTAAGCTGCTGCGACCTGCACGTCTCTTCCAAAGGGGATTTAAACCCTCTTGTTAAGCTACTGCGACCTGCACGTCTCTTCCAATGGGCATTTAAACCGTCTTGTTAAGCTACTGCGACCTGCTCGTCTATTCCAAGGGGCATTTTAACCATCTTGTTAAGCTACTGCGACCTGCACGTCTCTTCCAAGGCGCATTTAAACCGTCTATTTAAGCTACTGCGACTTGCATGTCTCTTCCAAGTGGCATTTAAACTTTCTTGTTAAGCTACTGTAACCTCCACCACTTTTCCAAGGGGCATTTAAACTGTCTTGTTAAGCTACTGCGACCTGCACGTCTCTTCCAAGGGGCATTTAAACCGTCGTGTTAAGCTACTGCGACCTGCATGTCTCTTCCAAGGGGCATTTAAACCGTCTTGTTAAGCCACTGCTACCTGCACGTCTCTTCCAAGTGGATTTAAACCATCTTGTTAAGCTGCTGCGACCTGAATGTCTCTTCCAGGGGGCATTTAAACTGTCTTGTTAAGCTACTGCGACCACCACCGCACCTCCATGGGGCATTTAAACCGTCTTGTTAAGCTACTGCGACCTGCACGTCTCTTTCAAGGGGCATTTAAACCGTCTTGTTAAGCTACTGCGTCCTCCACCGCTCTTCCAAGGGGCATTTAAACCGTCTTTTTAAGCTACTGCAACGTGCACTTCTATTCCAAGTGGCATTTAAACCGTCTTGTTAAGATACTGCGACCTGCACGTCTCTTCCAAGGGGCATTTAAACTGTCTTGTTAAGCTACTGCGACCTCCACCTCTCTTCCAAGGGGCATTTAAAACATCATATTAAGCTACTGCGACATGCACATCTCTTCCAAGAGGCATTTAAACCGTCTTATTAAGCTACTTCAACCTGCACGTCTCTTCCAAGGGGCATTTAAACTGTCTTGTTAAGCTACTGCGACCTGCACGTCTCTTCCAAGGGCCATTTAAACCGTCTTGTTAAGCTACTGCGACCTGCAGGTCTCTTCCAAGGCGCATTTAAACCGTCTTTATAAGCTACTGCGACCAGCATGTCTCTTCCAAGGGGCATTTAAACTGTCTTGTTAAGCTACTGCGACCTGCAAGCCTATTCTAAGGGGCATTTAAACCCTCTTGTTAAGATCCTGTGACCTGCATGTCTCTTCCAAGGGGCATTTAAATCGTCTTGTTAAGCTACTGCGACCTGCACGTCTCTTTCAAGAGGCATTTAAACTGTCTTGTTTAGCTACTGCGACCTCCACCGCTCTTCCAAAGGGCATTTAAAACGTCTTATTAAGCTACTGCAACCTGCACGTCTCTTCCAAGTTTCATTTAAACCGTCTTGTTAAGCTACTGCGACCTGCATGTCTCTTCCAAGGGGCATTTAAACTGTCTTGTTAAGCTACTGCTACCTCCACCACTCTTCCAAGGGACATTTAAACTGTCTTGTTAAGCTACTGCGACCTGCACGTCTCTTCCAAGGGGCATTTAAACCGTCGTTGTAAGCTACTGCGACCTGCATGTCTCTTCCAAGGGGCATTTAAACCGTCTTGTTAAGCCACTGCTACCTGCACGTCTCTTCCAAGGGGATTTAAACCATCTTGTTAAGCTGATGCGACCTGAATGTCTCTTCCAAGGGGCATTTAAACCGTCTTGTTAAGCTACTGCGACCTCCACCGCACGTCCATGGGGCATTTAAACCGTCTTGTTAAGCTACTGCGACCTGCACGTCTCTTTCAAGGGGCATTTAAACCGTCTTGTTAAGCTACTGCGACCTCCACCGCTCTTCCAAGCGGCATTTAAAACGTATTATTAAGCTACTGCAACCTGCACGTCTCTTCCAAGGGGCATTTAAACTGTCTTGTTAAGCTACTGCAACCTCCACCTCTCTTCCAAGGGGCATTTAAAACATCTTATTAAGCTACTGCGACATGCACATCTCTTCCAAGAGGCATTTAAACCGTCTTATTAAGTTACTTCAACCTGCACGTCTCTTCCAAGGGGCATTTAAACCGTCTTGTTAAGATACTGCGACCTGCACGTCTCTTCCAAGGGCCATTTAAACCATCTTGTTAAGCTACTGCGACCTGCACGTCTCTTCCAAGGCGCATTTAAACCGTCTTTTTAAGCTACTGCGACCAGCATGTCTCTTCCAAGGGGCATTTAAACTGTCTTGTTAAGCTACTGCGACCTGCAAGCCTACTCTAAGGGGCATTTAAACCCTGTTGTTAAGATCCTGTGACCTGCATGTCTCTTCCAAGGGGGATTTAAACCGTCTTGTTAAGCTACTGCTAACTGCACGTCTCTTCCAAGGGGCATTTAAATCGTCTTGTTAAGCTACTGCGACCTGCACGTCTCTTCCAAGTGGCATTTAAACCGTCTTGTTAAGCTACTGCGACCTGAATGTCTCTTTCAAGGGTCATTTAAACTGTCTTGTTAAGCTACTGCGACCTCCACCTCTCTTCCAAGGGGCATTTAAAACATCTTATTAAGCTACTGCGACCTGCACATCTCTTCCAAGAGGCATTTAAACCGTCTTGTTAAGCTACTGCGACCTGCACATCTCTTCCAAGGGAAATTTAAACCGTCTTGTTAAGCTACTGTAACTTGCGCTTCTCTTCCAAGGGGCATTTAAACAGTCTTGTTAAGATACTGCGACCTGCACGTCTCTTCCAAGGGGCATTTAAACCATCTTATTAAGCTACTGCGACCTGCATGTCTCTTCCAAGGGACATTTAAAACGTCTTATTAAGCTACTGCGACCTGCACGTCTCTTCCAAGGGGCATTTAAACTGTCTTGTTAAGCTACTGCGACCTGCATGTCTCTTCCAAGGTGCATTTAAACCGTCTTGCTATGCTACTGCGACCTGCACTTCTCTTCCAAGGCGCAATTAAACCTTCTTTTTAAGCTCCGGCGACTTGCACGTCTCTTCCAAGGGGCTTTTAAACCGTCTTGTTAAGCTACTGCGACCTGCATGTCTCTTCCAAGGGGCATTTAAACCGTCTTGTTAAGCCTCTGCGACCTGCACGTCTTTTCCAAGGGGCATTTAAACCGTCTTGTTAAGCTACTGCGACCTGCATCTCTATTCCAAGGAGCATTTAAACCTTCGTGTTAAGCTACTGCGACCTCCACCGCTTTTCCAAGGGGCATTTAAACCGTTTTTTTATGCTACTGCGACCTGCACTTCTCTTCCAAGGCGCATTTAAACCTTCTTTTTAAGCTCCTGCGACCTGCACGTCTTTTCCTAGGGGCATTTAAACAGTCTTGTTAAGCTGCTTCGACATGAATGTTTCTTCCAAGTGGCATTTAAACTGTCTTGTTAAGCTAGTGCGACCTGCACGTCTCTTCCAAGGTGCATTTAAACCGTCTTGTTAAGCTACTGCGACCTGCATGTCTCTTCCAAGGGGCATTTAATCCGTCTTGTTAAGCTGCTTCGACTTGCATGTTTCTTCCAAGTGGCATTTAAACTGTCTTGTTAAGCTACTGCGACCTCCACCGCTTTTTCAAGGGGCATTTAAACTGTCTTGTTAAGCTACTGCGACCTGCACGTCTCTTCCAAGGGGCATTTAAATCGTCTTGGTAAGCTACTGCGACCTGCAAGCCTCTTCCAATGGGCATTTAAACCCTCTTGTTAAGCTACTGCGACCTGCATGTCTCTTCCAAGGGGCATTTAAACTGTCTTCTTAAGCTACTGCGACCTCCACCGCTCTTCCAAGGGGCATTTAAACCATCTTGTTAAGCTACTGCGACCTGCACGTCTCTTCCAAGGGGCATTTAAACTGTCTTGTTTAGCTTCTGCGACCTGCACGTCTCTTCTAAGGGGCATTTAAACAGTCTTGTTAAGCTACTGCGACTTGCACGTCTCTTCCAAGGTGCATTTAAACCGTCTTCTTAAGCTACTGTAACCTCCACCACTTTTCCAAGGGGCATTTAAACCGTCTTGTTAAGCTACTGTGACCTCCACCGCACTACCAAGGGGCTTTTAAAACGCTTTGTTAAGCTACTGCGACCTGCATGTCTCTTCCAAGGGGCATTTAAACCGTCTTGTTTAGCTACTGCGACCTCCACATCTCTTCCAAGGGGCATTTAAACCGTCTTGTTAAGCTGCTGTGACCTGCATGTCTCTTCCAAGGGGCATTTAAACCATCTTGTTAAGCTACTGCGACCTCCACCGCACTTCCAAGGGGCATTTAAACCGTCTTGTTAAGCTACTGCGACCTGCATGTCTATTCCAAGGCGCATTTAAACCTTCTTTTTAAGCTCCTGCGACCTGCACGTCTTTTCCTAGGGGCATTTAAACAGTCTTGTTAAGCTGCTTCGACATGCATGTTTCTTCCAAGTGGCATTTAAACTGTGTTGTTAAGCTAGTGCGACCTGCACGTCTCTTCCAAGGTGCATTTAAACCGTCTTGATAAGCTACTGCGACCTGCATGTCTCTTCCAAGGGGCATTTAAACCATCTTGTTAAGCTGCTTCGACATGCATGTTTCTTCCAAGTGGCAATTAAACTGTCTTGTTAAGCTACTGCGACCTCCACCGCTCTTTCAAGGGGCATTTAAACTGTCTTGTTAAGCTACTGCGACCTGCACGTCTCTTCCAAGGGGCATTTAAATCGTCTTGGTAACCTACTGCGACCTGCAAGCCTCTTCCAATGGGCATTTAAACCCTCTTGTTAAGCTACTGCGACCTGCATGTCTCTTCCAAGGGGCATTTAAACTGTCTTCTTAAGCTACTGCGACCTCCACCGCTCTTCCAAGGGGCATTTAAACCATCTTGTTAAGCTACTGCGACCTGCACGTCTCTTCCAAGGGGCATTTAAACTGTCTTGTTTAGCTTCTGCGACCTGCACGTCTCTTCTAAGGGGCATTTAAACAGTCTTGTTAAGCTGCTGCGACTTGCACGTCTCTTCCAAGGGGCATTTAAACCATCTTCTTAAGCTACTGTAAACTCCACCACTTTTCCAAGGGGCATTTAAACCGTCTTGTTAAGCTACTGCGACCTCCACCGCACTACCAAGGGGCTTTTAAAACGCTTTGTTAAGCTACTGCGACCTGCATGTCTCTTCCAAGGGGCATTTAAACCGTCTTGTTAAGCTACTGCGACCTCCACGTTTCTTCCAAGGGGCATTTAAACCATCTTGTTAAGCTGCTGTGACCTGCATGTCTCTTCCAAGGGGCATTTAAACCATCTTGTTAAGCTACTGCGACCTCCACCGCACTTCCAAGGGGCATTTAAACCGTCTTGTTAAGCTGCTGCGACCTGCACGTCTCTTTCAAGGGGCATTTAAACTATCTTGTTAAGCTACTGCGACCTCCACCGCTCTTCCAAGGGGCATTTAAACCGTCTTGTTTAGCTACTGCGACCTGCACGTCTCTTCCAAGGGGCATTTAAACCGTCTTGTTAAGCTACTGCGACCTGCACGTCTCTTCCAAGGGGCATTTAAACTGTCTTGCTAAGCCACTGCGACCTCCACCTCTCTTCCAAGGGGTATTTAAACCGTCTTATTAAGCTACTGCGACCTGCATGTCTCATCCAAGGGGCATTTAAACTCTCTTGTTAAGCTCCTGCGACCTCCACCACTCTTCCAATGGGCATTTGAACCGTCTTGTTAAGCTACTGCGACCTGCACGTAACTTTCAAGGGGCATTTAAACTGTCTTGTTAAGCTACTGCGACCTCCACCACTCTTCCAAGGGGCATTTAAACCGTCTTGTTAAGCTACTGCGACCTGCACGTCTCTTCCAAGTGGCATTTAAACCGTCTTTTTAAGCTACTGCGACCTGCACGTCTCTTCCAAGGGGCATTTAAACTGTCCTGTTAAGCTACTGCGACCTCCACCTCTCTTACAAGGGGCATTTAAACCATCTTATTAAGCTACTGCGACCTGCACATCTCTTCCAAGGGGCATTTAAACTGTCTTATTATGCTACTGCGACCTGCATGTCTCTTCCAAGGGGCATTTAAACTGTCTTATTATGCTACTGCGAACTGCATGTCTCTTCCAAGGGGCATTTAAACTGTCTTGGTAAGCTACTGCGACCTGCACGTCTCTTCCAAGGGGCATTCAAACCGTCTTGTTAAGCTTCTGCGACCTGCAAGCCTATTCCAAGGGGCATTTAAACCCTCTTGTTAAGCTGCTGCGACCTGCACGTCTCTGCCAAGGGGGATTTAAACCGTCTTGTTAAGCTACTGAGACCTGCACGTCTCTTCCAAGGGGCATTTAAACCGTCTTGTTAAGCTACTGCGACCTGCTCGTGTTTTCCAAGGGGCATTTTAACCGTCTTGTTAAGCTACTGCGACCTGCATGTCTCTTCCAAGGCGCATTTAAACCGTCTATTTAAGCTACTGCGACTTGCATGTCTCTTCCAAGGGGCATTTAAACTTTCTTGTTAAGCTACTGTAACCTCCACCACTTTTCCAAGGGGCATTTAAACTGTCTTGTTAAGCTACTGCGACCTGCACGTCTCTTCCAAGGGGCATTTAAACCGTCGTTTTAAGCTACTGCGACCTGCATGTCTCTTCCAACGGGCATTTAAACCGTCTTGTTAAGCCACTGCTACCTGCACGTCTCTTCCAAGGGGATTTAAACCATCTTGTTAAGCTGCTGCGACCTGAATGTCTCTTCCAAGGGGCATTTAAACCGTCTTGTTAAGCTACTGCGACCTCCACCGCACGTCCATGGGGCATTTAAACCGTCTTTTTAAGCTAATGCGACCTGCACGTCTCTTTCAAGGGGCGTTTAAACCGTCTTGTTAAGCTACTGCGACCTCCACCGCTCTTCCAAGCGGCATTTAAACCATCTTATTAAGCTACTGCAACCTGCACGTCTCTTCCAAGGGGAATTTAAACTGTCTTGTTAAGCTACTGCAACCTCCACCTCTCTTCCAAGGGGCATTTAAAACATCTTATTAAGCTACTGCGACATGCACATCTCTTCCAAGAGGCATTTAAACCGTCTTATTAAGTTACTTCAACCTGCACGTCTCTTCCAAGGGGCATTTAAACCGTCTTGTTAAGGTACTGCGACCTGCACGTCTCTTCCAAGGGCCATTTAAACCATCTTGTTAAGCTACTGCGACCTGCACGTTTCTTCCAAGGCGCATTTAAACCGTCTTTTTAAGCTACTGCGACCAGCATGTCTCTTCCAAGGGGCATTTAAACTGTCTTGTTAAGCTACTGCGACCTGCAAGCCTACTCTAAGGGGCTTTTAAACCCTCTTGTTAAGATCCTGTGACCTGCATGTCTCTTCCAAGGGGGATTTAAACCGTCTTGTTAAGCTACTGCTAACTGCACGTCTCTTCCAAGGGGCATTTAAATCGTCTTGTTAAGCTACTGCGACCTGCACGTCTCTTTCAAGGGGCATTTAAACTGTCTTGTTAAGCTACTGCGACCTCCACCGCTCTTCCATGGGGCATTTAAACCATCTTATTAAGCTACTGCAACCTGCACGTCTCTTCCAAGTGGCATTTAAACCGTCTTGTTAAGCTACTGCGACCTGCACGTCTCTTCCAAGGGTCATTTAAACTGTCTTGTTAAGCTACTGTGACCTCCACCTCTCTTCCAAGGGGCATTTAAAACATCTTATTAAGCTACTGCGACCTGCACATCTCTTCCAAGAGGCATTTAAACCGTCTTGTTAAGCTACTGCGACCTGCACATCTCTTCCAAGGGAAATTTAAACCGTCTTGTTAAGCTACTGTAACTTGCACTTCTCTTCCAAGGGGCATTTAAACAGTCTTGTTAAGATACTGCGACCTGCACGTCTCTTCCAAGGGGCATTTAAACCATCTTATTAAGCTACTGCGACCTGCATGTCTCTTCCAAGGGACATTTAAAACGTCTTATTAAGCTACTGCGACCTGCACGTCTCTTCCAAGGGGCATTTAAACTGTCTTGTTAAGCTACTGCGACCTGCATGTCTCTTCCAAGGTGCATTTAAACCGTCTTGCTATGCTACTGCGACCTGCACTTCTCTTCCAAGGCGCAATTAAACCTTCTTTTTAAGCTCCTGCGCCTTGCACGTCTCTTCCAAGGGGCTTTTAAACCGTCTTGTTAAGCTACTGCGACCTGCATGTCTCTTCCAAGGGGCATTTAAACCGTCTTGTTAAGCCTCTGTGACCTGCACGTCTTTTCCAAGGGGCATTTAAACCGTCTTGTTAAGCTACTGCGACCTGCATGTCTATTCCAAGGGGCATTTAAACCTTCGTGTTAAGCTACTGCGACCTCCACCGCTTTTCCAAGGGGCATTTAAACCGTTTTTTTATGCTACTGCGACCTGCACTTCTCTTCCAAGGCGCATTTAAACCTTCTTTTTAAGCTCCTGCGACCTGCACGTCTTTTCCTAGGGGCATTTAAACAGTCTTGTTAAGCTGCTTCGACATGCATGTTTCTTCCAAGTGGCATTTAAACTGTCTTGTTAAGCTAGTGCGACCTGCACGTCTCTTCCAAGGTGCATTTAAACCGTCTTGTTAAGCTACTGCGACCTGCATGTCTCTTCCAAGGGGCATTTAATCCGTCTTGTTAAGTTGCTTCGACATGCATGTTTCTTCCAAGTGGCATTTAAACTGTTTTGTTAAGCTACTGCGACCTCCACCGCTCTTTCAAGGGGCATTTAAACTGTCTTGTTAAGCTACTGCGACCTGCACGTCTCTTCCAAGGGGCATTTAAATCGTCTTGGTAAGCTACTGCGACCTGCAAGCCTCTTCCAATGGGCATTTAAACCCTCTTGTTAAGCTACTGCGACCTGCATGTCTCTTCCAAGGGGCATTTAAACTGTCTGCTTAAGCTACTGCGACCTCCACCGCTCTTCTAAGGGGCATTTAAACCATCTTGTTAAGCTACTGCGACCTGCACGTCTCTTCCAAGGGGCATTTAAACTGTCTTGTTTAGCTTCTGCGACCTGCACGTCTCTTCCAAGGGGCATTTAAACAGTCTTGTTAAGCTACTGCGACTTGCACGTCTCTTCCAAGGTGCATTTAAACCGTCTTCTTAAGCTACTGTAACCTCCACCACTTTTCCAAGGGGCATTTAAACCGTCTTGTTAAGCTACTGCGACCTCCACCGCACTACCAAGGGGCTTTTAAAACGCTTTGTTAAGCTACTGCGACCTGCATGTCTCTTCCAAGGGGCATTTAAACCGTCTTGTTAAGCTACTGCGACCTCCACGTCTCTTCCAAGGGGCATTTAAACCGTCTTGTTAAGCTGCTGTGACCTGCATGTCTCTTCCAAGGGGCATTTAAACCATCTTGTTAAGCTACTGCGACCTCCACCGCACTTCCAAGGGGCATTTAAACCGTCTTGTTAAGCTACTGCGACCTGCATGTCTATTCCAAGGCGCATTTAAACCTTCTTTTTAAGCTACTGCGACCTGCACGTCTTTTCCTAGGGGCATTTAAACAGTCTTGTTAAGCTGCATCGACATGCATGTTTCTTCCAAGTGGCATTTAAACTGTCTTGTTAAGCTAGTGCGACCTGCATGTCTCTTCCAAGGGGCATTTAAACTGTCTTGTTAAGCTACTGCGACCTCCACCGCTCTTCCAAGGGGCATTTAAACCATCTAGTTAAGCTACTGCGACATGCACCGCTCTTCCAAGGGGCATTTAAACCATCTTGTTATGCCTCTGCGACCTGCACGTCTCTTCCAAGGGGCATTTAAACCGTCTTTTTAAGCTGCTGCGACCTGCATGTCTCTTCCAAAGAGCACTTAAACCATCTTGTTAAGCTACTGCGACCTGCGCATCTCTTCCAAGGGGCATTTAAACCGTCTTGTTAAGCTACTGTTACTTGCACGTCTCTTATAAGGGGCATTTAAACCGTCTTGTTAAGCTACTGTAACCTCCACCACTTTTCCACGGGACATTTAAACCGTCTTGTTAAGCTACTGCGACCTGCACGTCTCTTCCAAGGGGCATGTAAACCGTCTTGTTAAGCCTCTGCGACCTGCACGTCTTTTCCTAGGGGCATTTAAACAGTCTTGTTAAGCTGCTTCGACCTGCATGTTTCTTCCAAGTGGCATTTAAACTGTCTTGTTAAGCTACTGCGACCTCCACCGCTCTTCCAAGGAACATTTAAACTGTCTTGTTAAGCTACTGAGACCTGCACGTCTCTTCCTAGGGGCATTTAAATTATCTTGGTAAGCTACTGCGACCTGCAAGCCTCTTCCAAGGGGCATTTAAACCCTCTTGTTAAGCTACTGCGACCTGCACGTCTCTTCCAAGGGGCATTTAAACTGTCTTCTTAAGCTACTACGACCTCCACCGCTCTTCCAAGGGGCATTTAAACCATCTTGTTAAGCTACTGCGACATGCACGTCTCTTCCAAGGGGCATTTAAACTGTCTTGTTTAGCATCTGCGACCTGCACGTCTCTTCTAAGGGGCAATTAAACAGTCTTGTAAAGCTACTGCGACTTGCACATCTCTTCCAAGGGGCATTTAAACCGTCTTCTTAAGCTACTGTAACCTCCACCACTTTTCCAAGGGGCATTTAAACCGTCTTGTTAAGCTACTGCGACCTGCACGTCTCTTCCAAGGGGCATTTAAAACGCTTTGTTAAGCTACTGCGACCTGCATGTCTCTTCCAAGGGACATTTAAACAGTCTTGTTAAGCTACTGCGACCTCCACGTCTCTTCCAAGGGGCATTTAAACCGTCTTGCTAAGCTGCTGCGACCTGCATTTCTCTTCCAAGGGGCATTTAAACCGTCTTGTTAAGCTACTGTAACCTCCACCGCTCTTCCAAGGGGCATTTAAACCATCTTGTTAAGCTACTGCGACCTGCACGTCTCTTCCAAGGGACATTTAAATAGTCTTGGTAAGCTACTGCGACCTGCAAGCCTCTTCCAACGGGCATTTATACCGTCTTGTTAAGCTACTGCGACCTGCACGTCTCTTCCAAGGGGCATTTAAACTGTCTTGTTAAGCTACTGCGACCTCCACCGCTCTTCCAATGGGCATTTAAACCATCTTGTTAAGCTACTGCGACCTGCACGTCTCTTCCAAGGGGCATTTAAACTGTCTTATTAAGCTACTGCGACCTGCACGTCTCTTCCAAGGGACATTTAAATAGTCTTGGTAAGCTACTGCGACCTGCAAGCCTCTTCCAAGGGGCATTTAAATCGTCTTGTTAAGCTACTGTAACCTCCACCACTTTTCCAAGGGGCATTTAAACCGTCTTGTTAAGCTACTGCGACCTGCACGTCTCTTCCAAGGGGCATTTAAAACGCTTTGTTAAGCTACTGCGACCTGCATGTCTTTTCCAAGGTGCATTTAAATCGTCTTGTTAAGCTACTGCGACCTGCACGTCTCTTCCAAGGGGCATTTAAGCGGTCTTGTTAAGCTGCTGCGGCCTGCATGTCTCTTCCAAGGGGCATTTAAACTGTCTTGTTAAGCTACAGCGACCTCCACCGCACTTCCAAGGGGCATTTAAACCATCTTGTTAAGCTACTGCGACCTGCACGTCTCTTCCAAGGGGCATTTAAATCGTCTTGTTAATCTACTGTAACCTCCACCACTTTTCCAAGGGGCTTTTAAACCGTCTTGTTAAGCTACTGCGACCTGCATGTTTCTTAAAAGGGGCATTTAAACCGTCTTGTTAAGCTTCTGCGACCTCCACCGCACTTCCAAGGGGCATTTAAACCATCTTGTTAAGCTACTGCGACCATCACGTCTCTTCCAAGGGGCATTTAAACTGTCTTGTTAAGCTACTGCAACCTCCACCGCTCTTCCAAGGGGCATTTAAACCGTCTTGTTAAGCTGCTGCGACCTGCATGTTTCTTAAAAGGGGCATTTAAACCGTCTTGTTAAGCTACTGCGACCTCCACCGCACTTCCAAGGGGCATTTAAACTGTCTTGTTAAGCTTCTGTGACCTGCACGTCTCTTCTAAGGCGCATTTAAACTGTCTTGTTAAGCTACTGCGACTTGCACGTCTCTTCCAAGGGGCATTTAAACCGTCTTTTTAAGCTACTGTATCCTCCTCCACTTTTCCAAGGGGCATTTAAACCGTCTTGTTAAGCTACTGTGACCTGCACGTCTCTTCGAAGGGGCATTTAAAACGCTTTGTTAAGCTACTGCGACCTGCATGTCTCTTCCAAGGGGCATTTAAACCGTCTTGTTAAGCTGCTGCGACCTGCGTGTCTCTTCCAAGGGGCATTGAAACAGTCTTGTTAAGCTACTGCGACCTCCTCCGCACTTCCAAGGGGCATTTAAACCGTCTTGTTAAGCTACTGCGACCTGCAAGTCTCTTCCAAGTGGTATTTAAACCATCTTGTTAAGCTACTGCGACCTGCACGACTCTTTCAAGGGGCATTTAAACTGTCTTGTTTATCTACTGCGACCTCCACCTCTCTTCCAAGGGGCATTTAAACCGTCTTATTAAGCAACTGCGACCTGCACATCTCTTCCAAGGGGCATTTAAAAAGTCTTATTAAGCTACTGAGACTTGTACGTCTCTTCCAAGGGGCATTTAAACCGTCTTGTTAAGCTACTGCGACCTGCATGTCTCTTCCAAGGGGGATTTAAACCGACTTGTTAAGCTACTGCGACCTGCACGTCTCTTCCAAGGGGCATTTAAACCGTCTATTTAAGCTACTGTGACTTGCACGTCTCTTCCAAGGGGCATTTAAACCGTCTTGTTAAGCTACTGTAACCTCCACCACTTTTCCAAGGGGCATTTAAAACATCTTGGTAAGATAATGCGGCCTGCAAGCCTATTCCAAGGGGCATTTAAACACTCTTGTTAACTACTGCGACCTGCACGTCTCTTCCAAGGGGGATTTAAACCGTCTTGTTAAGCTACTGCGACCTGCACGTCTCTTCCAAGGGGCATTTAAACCGTCTTGTTAAGCTACTGCGATCTGCTCGTCTCTTCCAAGGGGCATTTAAACCGTCTTGTTAACTACTGCGACCTGCACGTCTCTTCCAAGGGGGATTTAAACCGTCTTGTTAAGCTACTGCGACCTGCACGTCTCTTCCAAGGGGCATTTAAACCGTCTTGTTAAGCTACTGCGACCTGAACGTCTCTTCCAAGGGGCATTTAAACCGTCTTGTTAAGCTACAGCGACCTGCACGTCTCTTCAAAGGGGCATTTAAACCGTCTTGGTAAGCTACTGCGACCTGCAAGCCTCTTCCAAGGGGCATTTAAACCGTCTTGTTAGGCTACTGCGACCTGCACGTCTCTTCCAAGTGTCATTTAAACTGTCTTGTTAAGCTACTGCGACCTCCACCGCTCTTCCAAGGGACATTTAAACTGTCTTGTTAAGCTACTGCAACCTGCAAGTCTCTTCCAAGACGCATTTAAATCGTCTTGGTAAGCTACTGCGACCTGCAAGCCTCTTCCAAGGGGCATTTAAACCCTCTTGTTAAGCTACTGCGACCTGCATGTCTCTTCCAAGGGGCATTTAAACTGTCTTCTTAAGCTACTACGACCTCCACCGTTCTTCCAAGGGGCATTTAAACCATCTTGTTAAGCTACTGCGACCTGCACGTCTCTTCCAAGGGGCATTTAAACTGTCTTGTTTAGCTTCTGCGACTTGCACGTCTCTTCCAAGGGGCATTTACACCGTCTTCTTAAGCTACTGTAACCTCCACCACTTTTCCAAGGGGCATTTAAACCGTCTTGTTAAGCTACTGCAACCTGCACGTCTCTTCCAAGGGGCATTTAAAACGCTTTGTTAAGCTACTGCGACCTGCATGTCTCTTCCAAGGGGCATTTCAACAGTCTTGTTAAGCTACTGCGACCTCCACGTCTCTTCCAAGGGGCATTTAAACCGTTTTGTTAAGCTGCTGCGACCTGCATGTCTCTTCCAAGTGGCATTTAAACCGTCTTGTTAAGCTACTGCGACCTGCATGTCTCTTCCAAGGTGCATTTAAACTGTCTTGTTAAGCTACTGCGACCTGCACGTCTCTTCCAAGGGGCATTTCAACAGTCTTGTTAAGCTACTGCGACCTGCATGTCTCTTCCAAGGGGCATTTAAACCGTTTTGTTAAGCTACTGTGACCTGCACGTCTCTTCCAAGGGGCATTTAAACCGTCTTGTTAAGCTACTGCGACCTGCACGTCTCCTCCATGGGGCATTTAAACCGTCTTGTTAAGCTACTGTGACTTGCACGTCTCTTCCAAGGGACATTTAAACCGTCTTGTTAAGCTACTGCGACCTGCACGTCTCTTCCAAGGGGCATTTAAACTGTCTTGTTTAGCTTCTGCGACTTGCACGTCTCTTCCAAGGGGCATTTACACCGTCTTCTTAAGCTACTGTAACCTCCACCACTTTTCCAAGGGGCATTTAAACTGTCTTGTTAAGCTAATGCGACCTGCAAGCCTATTATAAGGGGCATTTAAACACTCTTGTTAAGCTACTGCGACCTGCACGTCTCTTCCAAGGGGGATTTAAACCGTCTTGTTAAGCTACTGCGACCTGCACGTCTCTTCTAAGGGGCATATAAACCGTCTTGTTAAACTACTGCGACCTGATCGTCTCTTCCAAGGCGCATTTAAACCGTCTTTTTAAGCTTCTGCGACTTGTATGTCTCTTCCTAGGGGCATTTAAAGCGTCTTGTTAAGCTCCTGTAAGCTCCACCACTTTTCCAAGCGGCATTTAAACCGTCTTGTTAAGCTACTGCGACCTGCACGTCTCTTCCAAGGGGCATTTAAACCTTCTTGTTAAGATACTGCGACCTGCACGTCTCTTCCAAGGGGCAATTAAACCGTCTTGGTAAGCTTCTACAACCTGCAAGCCTCTTCCAAGGGGCATTTACACCCTCTTGTTAAGCTACTGCGACCTACACGTCTCTTCCAAGGGGCATTTAAACCATCTTGGTAAGCTACTCTGACCTGCTCGTCTCTTCCAAGGGGCATTTAAACCGTCTTGTTAAGCTACTGCGACCTGCACATCTCTTCAAAGGGGCATTTAAACCGTCTTGGTAAGCTACTGCTAACTGCAAGAGTCTTCCAAGGGTCATTTAAACACTCTTGTTAAGCTACTGCGACCTGCACGTCTCTTCCAAGGGGGATTTTAACTGTCTTGTTAAGCCTCTGCGACTTGCACGTCTCTTCCAAGGGGCATTTAAACAATCTTGGTAAGCTACTGCGACCTGCACGTCTCTTCCAAGGGGCATTTAAACCGTCTTTTTAAGCTACTGTAACCTCCACCACTTTTCCAAGTGGCATTTAAACCGTCTTGTTAAGCTACTCCGACCTGCACGTCTCTTCCAAGGCGCATTTAAACCGTCTTTTTAATCTACTGCGACTTGCACATCTCTTCCAAGGGGCATTTAAACCGTCTTGTTAAGCTACTGCGACATGCACGTCTCTTCCAAGGGGAATTTAAACAGTCTTGTTAAGCTGCTGCGACCTGCATGTGTCTTCCAAGGGGCATTTAAACTGTCTTGTTAAGCTACTGAGACCTCCATCGCTCTTCCAAGGGGCATTTAAACTTTCTTGTTAAGCTACTGTGACCTTCACGTCTCTTACAAGGGGCATTTAAACCATGTTGTTAAGCTACTGTGACCTGTTTGTCTCTTACAAGGGGCATTTAAACCGTCTTGTTAAGCTACTGCGACCTGCACGTCTCTTACAAGGCGCATTTAAACCGACTTTTTAAGCTACTGCGACTTGCACGTCTCTTCCAAGGGACATTTAAACCGTCTTGTTAAGCTACTGCGACCTGCACGTCTCCTCCATGGGGCATTTAAACCGTCTTGTTAAGCTATTTCGACCTGCATGTCTCTACCAAGGGACATTTAAACTGTCTTGTTAAGCTACTGCGACCTGCACGTCTCTTCCAAGGGGCATTTAAACAGTCTTGTTAAGCTGCTGCGACCTGCATGTCTCTTCCAAGGGGCATTTAAACTGTCTTGTTAAGCTACTGCGACATCCACCGCTCTTTCAAGGGGCATTTAAACTTTCTTGATAAGCTACTGTGACCTGCACGTCTCTTCCACGGGGCATTTAAATCGTCTTGGTAAGCTACTGCGACCTGCACGTCTCTTCCATGGGTCATTTAAACCGTCTTTTTAAGCTACTGCGACCTGCACGTCTCTTCCATGGGGCATTTAAATCGTCTTGGTAAGCTACTGCGACCTGCTCGTCTCTTCCAAGGGGCATATAAACCGTCTTGTTAAGCTGCTGCAACCTGCACGTCTCTTCCAAGGGGCATTTAAACCATCTTGTTAAGCTACTGCAACCTGCACGTCTCTTCCAAGGGGCATTTAAACCGTCTTGTTAAGCTACTGTGACCTGCACGTCTCTTCCAAGGGGCATTTAAACCGTCTTGTTAAGCTACTGCGACCTGCATGTCTCTACCAAGGGGCATTTAAACCGTCTTTTTAAGCTACTGCGACCTCCACCGCTCTTCCAAGGGGCATTTAAACGTCTTGTTAAGTTACTACGACCCGCACTTCTCTTCGAAGGGCCATTTAAACCGTCTTGGTAAGCTACTGCGACCAGCAAGTCTTTTCCAAGGGGCATTGATACCGTCTTGTTAAGCTACTACGACCTGCATGTCTCTTCCAAGGGGCATTTAAAACATCTTGTTAAGCTACAGCGAACTGAACGTCTTTTCCAAGGGGCATTTAAACCGTCTTGTTAAGCTACTGCGACCTCCACCGATCTTCCAAGGGGCATTTAAACCATCTTGTTAAGCTACTGCGACCTGCACGTCTCTTGCAAGGGGCATTTAAACCGTCTTGTTAAGCTACTGCGACCTGCATGTCTCTTCCAAGGGGTATTTAAATCGTCTTGTTAAGCTACTGCGACATGCACGTCTCTTCCAAGGGGCATTTAAACCGTCTTATTAAGCTACTGCGACCTGCATGTCTCTTCCAAGGGGCATTTAAATTGTCTTGTTAAGCTACTGCGACCTCCACCTCTCTTCCAAGGGGCAATTCAACCGTCTTGTTAAGCTACTGCGACCTGCACGTCTCTTCCAAGGGCATTTAAACCGTCTTGTTAAGCTTCTGCGACCTGCATGTCTCTTCCAAGAGGCATTTAAACCGTCTTGTTAAGCTACTGCGACCTTCATGTCTCTTCCAAGGGGCATTTAAAACGCTTTGTTAAGCTACTGCGACCTGCATGTCTCTGTTGAAGGGCATTTAAAACGCTTTGTTAAGCTACTGCGACCTGCATGTCTCTTCCAAGGGGCATTTAAACCGTCTTTTTAAGCTACTGCGACCTGTACGTCTCTTCCAAGGGGCATTTAAACTGTCTTGTTAAGCTACTGCGACCTCCACCTCTCTTCCAAGGGGCATTTAAACCATCTTGTTAAGCTACTGCGACCTGCTCGTCTCTTCCAAGGGGCATTTAAACCGTCTTATTAAGCTACTGCGACTTGAACGTCTCTTCCAAGGGGCATTTAAACAGTCTTGTTAAGCTACTGTAACCTCCACCACTTTTCCAAGGGGCATCTAAACCGTCTTGTTAAGCTACTGCGACCAGCACGTCTCTTCCAAGGGACATTTAAACAGACTTGTTAAGCTACTGCGACCTGCATGTCTCTTCCAAGGGGCATTTAAACTGTCTTGTTAAGCTACTGCGACCTGCACTTCTCTTCCAAGGGGCATTTAAACCATCTTGTTAAGCTGCTGCGACCTGCATGTCTCTTCCAAGGGGCATTTAAACCGTCTTGTTAAGCTACTGTGACCTCCACCGCACCTCCAAGGGGCATTTAAACCGTCTAGTTAAGCTACTGCGTCCTGCACGTCTCTTCCAAGGGGCATTTAAACTGTCTTGTTAAGCTACTGCGACCTCCACCTCTCATCCAAGGGGCATTTAAAGCGTCTTGTTAAGCTTCTGCGACCTGCTCGTCTCTTCCAAGGGGCATTTAAACCGTCTTGTTAAGCTTCTGTAACCTCCACCACTTTTCCAAGGGGCATCTAAATCGTCTTGTTAAGCTACTGCGACCTGCATGTCTCTTCCAAGGGGCATTTAAACCATCTTGTTAAGCTACTGCGACCTGCACGTCTCTTCCAAGGGGCATTTAAACTGTCTTGTTAAGCATCTGCGACCTGCTCGTCTCTTCCAATTGGCATTTAAACCGTCTTGTTAAGCTACTGCGACCTGCAAGTCTCTTCCAAGGGGCATTTAAACTGTCTTGTTAAGCTACTGCAACCTCCACCACACTTCCAAGGGGCATTTAAAGCGTCTTGTTAAGCTTCTGCGACCTGCACGTCTCTTCCAAGGGGCATTTAAACCGTCTTGTTAAGCTACTACGACCTGCAAGTCTCTTCCAAGGCGCATTTAAACCGTCTTTTTAAGCTACTGCGACTTGAACGTCTCTTCCAAGGGGCATTTAAACAGTCTTGTTAAGCTACTGTAACCTCCACCACTTTTCCAAGGGGCATCTAATCCGTCTTGTTAAGCTACTGCGACCAGCACGTCTCTTCCAAGGGGCATTTAAACAGACTTGTTAAGCTACTGCGACCTGCATGTCTCTTCCAAGGGGCATTTAAACCGTCTTGTTAAGCTACTGCGACCTGCACTTCTCTTCCAAGGGGCATTTAAACCATCTTGTTAAGCTGCTGCGACCTGCATGTCTCTTCCAAGGGGCATTTAAACCGTCTTGTTAAGCTACTGTGACCTCCACCGCACCTCCAAGGGGCATTTAAACCGTCTAGTTAAGCTACTGCGTCCTGCACGTCTCTTCCAAGGGGCATTTAAACTGTCTTGTTAAGCTACTGCGACCTCCACCTCTCATCCAAGGGGCATTTAAAGCGTCTTGTTAAGCTTCTGCGACCTGCTCGTCTCTTCCAAGGGGCATTTAAACCGTCTTGTTAAACTTCTGTAACCTCCTCCACTTTTCCAAGGGGCATCTAAATCGTCTTGTTAAGCTACTGCGACCTGCATGTCTCTTCCAAGGGGCATTTAAACCATCTTGTTAAGCTACTGCGACCTGCACGTCTCTTCCAAGGGGCATTTAAACTGTCTTGTTAAGCATCTGCGACCTGCTCGTCTCTTCCAATTGGCATTTAAACCGTCTTGTTAAGCTACTGCGACCTGCAAGTCTCTTCCAAGGGGCATTTAAACTGTCTTGTTAAGCTACTGCAACCTCCACCACACTTCCAAGGGGCATTTAAAGCGTCTTGTTAAGCTTCTGCGACCTGCACGTCTCTTCCAAGGGGCATTTAAACCGTCTTGTTAAGCTACTGCGACCTGCAAGTCTCTTCCAAGGCGCATTTAAACCATCTTTTTAAGCTACTGTGACTTGAACGTCTCTTCCAAGGGGCATTTAAACCGTCTTGTTAAGCTACTGTAACCTCCACCACTATTCCAAGGGGCATCTCAACAATCTTGTTAAGCTACTGCGACCTGCAAGTCTCTTCCAAGGGTCATTTAAACCCTCTTGTTAAGCTCCTGCGACATGCACGTCTCTTGAAAGTCGCTTTTAAACTGTCTTGTTATGCTACTGCGACCTCCACCTCTCTTCCAAGGGGCATTTAAACCGTTTTATTAAGCTACTGCAACCTGCACATCTCTTCCAAGTCGCATTTAAATCTTCTTTTTAAGCTACTGTGACTTGAACTTCTCTTCCAAGGGGCATTTAAACTGTTTTGTTAAGCTACTGTAACCTCCACCACTTTTCCAAGGGGAATCTCAACAGTCTTGTTAAGCTACTGCTACCTGCACGTCTCTTCCAAGGGGCATTTCAACAGTCTTGTTAAGCTACTGCGACCTGCATGTCTCTTCCAAGGGGCATGTAAACCGTCTTGTTAAGCTACTGCGACCTCCACCGCTCTTCCAAGGGGCATTTAAACCCTCTTGTTAAGCTCCTGCGACCTGCACGTCTCTTGAAAGGGGCAATTAAACCCTCTTGTTAAGCTACTGCGACCTGCACGTCTCTTCCAAGGGGCATTTAAACTGTCTGGTTAAGCTACTGCGACCTCCAACTCTATTCCAAGGGGCATTTAAAGCGTCTTGTTAAGCTTCTGCGACCTGCACTTCTCTTCCAAGTCGCATTTAAACCTTCTTTTTAAGCTCCTGCGACTTGATCGTCTCTTCCAAGGGGCATTTAAACCATCTTGTTAAGCTGCTGTAACCTCCACCACTTTTCCAAGGGGCATTTAAACCGTATGTTAAGCTACTGCGACTTGCACTTCTCTTCCAAGGGGCTTTTAAACTGTCTTGTTAAGCTACGGCGACCTGCATGCCTCTTCCAAGGGGCATTTAAACCGTTTTGTTAAGCCTCTGCGACCTGCACGTCTCTTCCAACGGGCATTTAAACCGTCTTTTTAAGCTGCTGCGACCTGCATGTCTCTTCCAAGGGGCATTTAAACCATCGTGTTAAGCTACTGCGACCTCCACCGCTCTTCCAAGGGGCATTTAAACCATCTTGTTAAGCTACTGCGACCTGCACGTCTCTTCCAAGGGGGATTTAAACCGTCTTGTTAAGCTACTGTGACCTGCACGTCTCTTCCAAGGGCCATTTAAACCGTCTTGTTAAGCTACTGCGACCTGCACGTCTCTTCAGGGGGGCATTTAAACCGTCTAGTTAAGCTACTGCGACCTGCACGTCTCTTCCAAGGCGCATTTAAACCGTCTTTTTAAGCTACTGCAACTTGCACGTCTCTTCCAAGGGGCATTTAAACTGTCTTGTTAAGCTACTGCGACCTGCAAGCCTATTCTAAGGGGCATTTAAACCCTCTTGTTAAGATACTGCGACGTGCACTTCTCTTCCAAGGGGGATTTAAACCGTCTTGTTAAGCAACTGCGACCTGCTCGTCTCTTCCAAGGGGCATTTAAACCGTCTTGTTAAGCAACTGTGACCTGCATGTCTCTTCCAAGGCCAATTTAAACCGTCTTGTTAAGCTACTGCGACTTGCTCGTCTCTTCCAAGGGGCATGTAAACCTTCTTTTTAAGCTACTGCGACCTGCATGTCTCTTCTAAGGGGGATTTAAACCTTCTTTTTAAGCTACTGCGACCTGCACGTCTCTTCCAAGGGGCATTTAAACCGTCTTGTTAAGCTACTGCTACCTGCACGTCTCTTCCAAGGGGCATTTAAACCGTCTTGTTAAGCTACTGCGACCTGCACGTCTCTTCCAAGGGGCATTTAAGCCGTCTTGTTAAGCTACTGCAACCTGCACGTCTCTTCCAAGGGGCATTTAAACCGTCTTGTTAAGCTACTGCGACCTGCAAGTCTCTTCCAAGGGACATTTAAATTGTCTTGTTAAGCTACTGCAACCTCCACCACACTTCCAAGGGGCATTTAAAGTGTCTTGTTAAGCTTCTGCGACCTCCTGGTCTCTTCCAAGGGGCATTTAAACCGTCTTGTTAAGCAACTGCGACCTGCAAGTCTCTTCCAAGGCGCATTTAAACCGTCTTTTTAAGCTACTGTGACTTGAACGTCTCTTCCAAGGGGCATTTAAACCGTCTTGTTAAGCTACTCTAACCTCCACCACTATTCCAAGGGGCATCTCAACAATCTTGTTAAGCTACTGCGACCTGCAAGTCTCTTCCAAGGGTCATTTAAACCCTCTTGTTAAGCTCCTGCGACATGCACGTCTCTTGAAAGGGGCATTTATACCCTCTTGTTAAGCTACTGTGACCTGCACGTCTCTTCCAAGGGGCATTTAAACTGTCTTGTTATGCTACTGCGACCTCCACCTCTCTTCCAAGGGGCATTTAAACCGTCTTATTAAGCTACTGCGACCTGCACATCTCTTCCAAGGCGCATTTAAATCGTCTTTTTAAGCTACTGTGACTTGAACTTCTCTTCCAAGGGGCATTTAAACTGTCTTGTTAAGCTACTGTAACCTCCACCACTTTTCCAAGGGGCATCTCAACAGTCTTGTTAAGCTACTGCTACCTGCACGTCTCTTCCAAGGGGCATTTAAACAGTCTTGTTAAGCTACTGCTACCTGCATGTCTCTTCCAAGGGGCATTTAAACCATCTTGTTAAGCTGCTGCTACCTGCATGCCCCTACCAAGGGGCATTTAATCCGTCTTGTTAAGCTACTGCGACCTGCATGTCTCTTCCAAGGGGCATTTAAACCGTCTTGTTAAGCTACTGCGACCTGCACTTCTCTTCCAAGGGGCATTTAAACCATCTTGTTAAGCTGCTGCGACCTGCATGTCTCTTCCAAGGGGCATTTAAACCGTCTTGTTAAGCTACTGTGACCTCCACCGCACCTCCAAGGGGCATTTAAACCGTCTAGTTAAGCTACTGCCTCCTGCACGTCTCTTCCAAGGGGCATTTAAACTGTCTTGTTAAGCTACTGCGACCTCCACCTCTCATCCAAGGGGCATTTAAAGCGTCTTGTTAAGCTTCTGCGACCTGCTCGTCTCTTCCAAGGGGCATTTAAACCGTCTTGTTAAGCTTCTGTAACCTCCACCACTTTTCCAAGTGGCATCTAAATCGTCTTGTTAAGCTACTGTGACTTGAACGTCTCTTCCAAGGGGCATTTAAACCGTCTTGTTAAGCTACTGTAACCTCCACCACTATTCTAAGGGGCATCTCAACAATCTTGTTAAGCTACTGCGACCTGCAAGTCTCTTCCAAGGGTCATTTAAACCCTCTTGTTAAGCTCCTGCGACATGCACGTCTCTTGAAAGGGGCATTTAAACTGTCTTGTTATGCTACTGCGACCTCCACCTCTCTTCCAAGGGGCATTTAAACCGTTTTATTAAGCTACTGCGACCTGCACATCTCTTCCAAGGCGCATTTAAATCATCTTTTTAAGCTACTGTGACTTGAACTTCTCTTCCAAGGGGCATTTAAACTGTCTTGTTAAGCTACTGTAACCTCCACCACTTTTCCAAGGGGAATCTCAACAGTCTTGTTAAGCTACTGCTACCTGCACGTCTCTTCCAAGGGGCATTTAAACAGTCTTGTTAAACTACTGCGACCTGCATGTCTCTTCCAAGGGGCATGTAAACCGTCTTGTTAAGCTACTGCGACCTCCACCGCTCTTCCAAGGGGCATTTAAACCCTCTTGTTAAGCTCCTGCGACCTGCACGTCTCTTGAAAGGGGCAATTAAACCCTCTTGTTAAGCTACTGCGACCTGCACGTCTCTTCCAAGGGGCATTTAAACTGTCTTGTTAAGCTACTGAGACCTCCAACTCTATTCCAAGGGGCATTTAAAGCGTCTTGTTAAGCTTCTGCGACCTGCAATTCTCTTCCAAGTCGCATTTAAATCTTCTTTTTAAGCTCCTGCGACTTGATCGTCTCTTCCAAGGGGCATTTAAACCATCTTGTTAAGCTACTGTAACCTCCACCACTTTTCCAAGGGGCATTTAAACCGTCTTTTAAGCTACTGCGACTTGCACTTCTCTTCCAAGGGGCTTTTAAACCGTCTTGTTAAGCTACGGCGACCTGCATGCCTCTTCCAAGGGGCATTTAAACCGTTTTGTTAAGCCTCTGCGACCTGCACGTCTCTTCCAAGGGGCATTTAAACCGTCTTTTTAAGCTGCTGCGACCTGCATGTCTCTTCCAAGGGGCATTTAAACCATCGTGTTAAGCTACTGCGACCTCCACCGCTCTTCCAAGGGGCATTTAAACCATCTTGTTAAGCTACTGCGACCTGCACATCTCTTCCAAGGGGGATTTAAACCGTCTTGTTAAGCTACTGTGACCTGCACGTCTCTTCCAAGGGGCATTTAAACCGTCTTGTTAAGCTACTGCGACCTGCACGTCTCTTCACAGGGGCATTTAAACGGTCTAGTTAAGCTACTGCGACCTGCACGTCTCTTCGAAGGCGCATTTAAACCATCTTTTTAAGCTACTGCAACTTGCACGTCTCTTCCAAGGGGCATTTAAACTGTCTTGTTAAGCTACTGCGACCTGCAAGCCTATTCTAAGGGGCATTTAAACCCTCTTGTTAAGATACTTCGACCTGCACTTCTCTTCCAAGGGGGATTTAAACCGTCTTGTTAAGCAACTGCGACCTGCTCGTCTCTTCCAAGGGGCATTTAAACCGTCTAGTTAAGCAACTGTGACCTGCATGTCTCTTCCAAGGCCAATTTAAACCGTCTTGTTAAGCTACTGCGACCTGCTCGTCTCTTCCAAGGGGCATGTAAACCTTCTTTTTAAGCTACTGCGACCTGCATATCTCTTCCAAGGGGGATTTAAACCGTCTTGTTAAGCTACTGCGACCTGCACGTCTCTTCCAAGGGGCATTTAAACGGTCTTGTTAAGCTACTGCTACCTGCACGTCTCTTCCAAGGGGCATTTAAACAGTCTTGTTAAGCTACTGCTACCTGCACGTCTCTTCCAAGGGGCATTTAAACCGTCTTGTTAAGCTACTGCTACCTGCACGTCTCTTCCAAGGGGCATTTAAACCGTCTTGTTAAGCTACTGCGACCTGCAAGTCTCTTCCAAGGGGCATTTAAACTGTCTTGTTAAGCTACTGCAACCTCCACCACACTTCCAAGGGGCATTTAAAGCGTCTTGTTAAGCTTCTGCGACCTGCTGGTCTCTTCCAAGGGGCATTTAAACCGTCTTGTTAAGCTACTGCGACCTGCAAGTCTCTTCCAAGGCGCATTTAAACCGTCTTTTTAAGCTACTGTGACTTGAACGTCTCTTCCAAGGGGCATTTAAACCGTCTTGTTAAGCTACTGTAACCTCCACCACTATTCCAAGGGGCATCTCAACAATCTTGTTAAGCTACTGCGACCTGCAAGTCTCTTCCAAGGGTCATTTAAACCCTCTTGTTAAGCTCCTGCGACATGCACGTCTCTTGAAAGGGGCATTTATACCCTCTTGTTAAGCTACTGTGACCTGCACGTCTCTTCCAAGGGGCATTTAAACTGTCTTGTTATGCTACTGCGACCTCCACCTCTCTTCCAAGGGGCATTTAAACCGTCTTATTAAGCTACTGCGACCTGCACATCTCTTCCAAGGCGCATTTAAATCGTCTTTTTAAGCTACTGTGACTTGAACTTCTCTTCCAAGGGGCATTTAAACTGTCTTGTTAAGCTACTGTAACCTCCACCACTTTTCCAAGGGGCATCTCAACAGTCTTGTTAAGCTGCTTCTACCTGCACGTCTCTTCCAAGGGGCATTTAAACAGTCTTGTTAAGCTACTGCTACCTGCATGTCTCTTCCAAGGGGCATTTAATCCGTCTTGTTAAGCTACTGCGACCTCCACCGCTCTTCCAAGGGGCATTTAAACCATCTTGTTAAGCTATTGCGACCTGCACGTCTCTTCCAAGGGGCATTTAAACCCTCTTGTTAAGCTCCTGCGACCTGTACGTCTCTTGAAAGGGGCAATTAAACCCTCTTGTTAAGCTACTGCGACCTGCACGTCTCTTCCAAGGGGCATTTAAACTGTCTTGTTAAGCTACTGCGACCTCCACCTCTATTCCAAGGGGCATTTAAAGCGTCTTGTTAAGCTTCTGCGACTTGCACTTCTCTTACAAGGCGCATTTAAACCTTCTTTTTAAGCTCCTGCGACTTGATCGTCTCTTTCGATGGGCATTTAAACCATCTTGTTAAGCTACTGTAACCTCCACCACTTTTCCAAGGGGCATTTAAACCGTCTTTTAAGCTACTGCGACTTGCAATTCTCTTCCAAGGGGCTTTTAAACTGTCTTGTTAAGCTACGGCGACCTGCACGTCTCTTCCAAGGGGCATTTAAACCTTCTTTTTAAGCTGCTGCGACCTGCATGTCTCTTCCAAGGGGCATTTAAACCATCGTGTTAAGCTACTGCGACCTCCAACGCTCTTCCAAGGGGCATTTAAACCATCTTGTTAAGCTACTGCGACCTGCACGTCTCTTCCAAGGGGGATTTAAACCGTCTTGTTAAGCTACTGCGACCTGCACGTCTCTTCCAAGGGGCATTTAAACCGTCTTGTTAAGCTACTGCGACCTGCACGTCTCTTCGAAGGCGCATTTAAACCGTCTTTTTAAGCTACTGCGACTTGCACGTCTCTTCCAAGGGGCATTTAAACTGTCTTGTTAAGCTACTGCGACCTGCAAGCCTGTTCTAAGGGGTCATTTAAACCCTCTTGTTAAGATCCTGCGACCTGCACTTCTCTTCCAAGGGGTATTTAAACCGTCTTGTTAAGCAACTGCGACCTGCTCGTCTCTTCCAAGGGGTATTTAAACCGTCTTGTTAAGCAACTGTGACCTGCATGTCTCTTCCGAGGCCAATTTGAACCGTCTTGTTAAGCTACTGCGACCTGCTCGTCTCTTCCAAGGGGCATTTAAACCTTCTTTTTAAGCTACTGTGACCTGCATGTCTCTTCCAAGGGGGATTTAAATTGTCTTGTTAAGCTACTGCGACCTGCACGTCTCTTCCAAGGGGCATTTAAACCGTCTTGTTAAGCTACTGCTACCTGCATGTCTCTTCCAAGTGGCATTTAAACCGTCTTGTTAAGCTACTGCTACCTGCACGTCTCTTCCAAGGGGCATTTAAACCGTCTTGTTAAGCTACTGCGACCTGCATGTTTCTTCCAAGGGGAATTTAAACAATCTTGTTATGCTCCTGCGACCTGCAGTTCTCTTCCATGGCGCATTTAAACCTTCTTTTTAAGATCCTGCGACTTGATCGTCTCTTCCAAGGGGCATTTAAACCATCTTGTTAAGCTACTGTAACCTCCACCACTTTTCCAAGGGGCATTTAAACCGTCTTGTTAAGCTACTGCGACTTGCACGTCTCTTCCAAGGGGCTTTCAAACCGTCTTGTTAAGCTACTGTGACCTGCATGTCTATTCCAAGGGGCATTTAAACCGTCTTGTTAAGCCTCGGCGACCTGCACGTCTCTTCCAAGTGGCATTTAAACCGTCTTTTTAAGCTGCTGCAGCCTGCACGTCTCTTGAAAGGGGCATTTAAACCCTCTTGTTAAGCTACTGCGACCTGCACGTCTCTTCCAAGGGGCTTTTAAACCGTCTTGTTAAGCTACTGCGACCTGCATGTCTCTTCCAAGGTGCATTTAAAGCGTCTTGTTAAGCCTCGGCGACCTGCACGTCTCTTCCAAGTGGCATTTAAACCGTCTTTTTAAGCTGCTGCAACCTGCATGTCTCTTCCAAGGGGCATTTAAATCATCGTGTAAAGCTTCTGCGACCTCCACCGCTCTTCCAAGGGGCATTTAAACCATCTTGTTAAGCTACTGCGACCTGCACATCTCTTCAAAGGGGCATTTAATCCGTCTTCTTAAGCTACTGTAACTTGCAAGTCTCTGCCAAGGGATCATTTAAACCATCTTGTTAAGCTAATGTAACCTCCACCACTTTTCCACGGCGCATTTAAACCGTCTTGTTAAGCTACTGCGACTTGCACGTCTCTTCCAAGGGGCATTTAAACCGTCTTGTTAAGCTACTGCGACCTGCATGTCTCTTCCAAGGGGCATTTAAACCGTCTTGTTAAGCCTCTGTGACCTGCACGTCTTTTCCTAGGGGCATTTAAACAGTCTTGTTAAGCTGCTTCGACCTGCATGTTTCTTCCAAGTGGCATTTAAACTGTCTTGTTAAGCTACTGCGACCTCCACCGCTCTTCCAAGGAGCATTTAAACTGTCTTGTTAAGCTACTGCGACCTGCATGTCTCTTCCAAGGGGCATTTAAAACCTCTTGTTAAGCTCCTGCGACCTGCACGTCTCTTGAAAGGGGCATTTAAACCCACTTGTTAAGCTACTGCGACCTGCACGTCTCTTCCAAGGGTCATTTAAATTGTCTTGTTAAGCTACTGCGACCTCCACCTCTCTTCCAAGGGGCATTTAAAGCGTCTTGTTAAGCTTCTGCGACCTGCACGTCTCTTCCAAGGCGCATTTAAACAGTCTTTTTACGCTACTGTGACTTGAACGTCTCTTCCAAGGGGCATTTAAACCCTCTTATTAAGCTCCTGCGACCTGCTCGTCTCTTGAAAGGGTCATTTAAACCCTCTTGTTAAGCTACTGCGACCTGCACATCTCTTCCAAGGGGCATTTAAACTGTCTTGTTAAGCTACTGCGACCTCCACCTCTCTTCCAAGGGGCATTTAAACCGTCTTTTTAAGCTACTGTGACTTGAACGTCTCTTCCAAGTGGCATTTAAACCGTCTTGTTAAGTTACTGTAACCTCCACCTCTTTTCCAAGGGGCATCTCAACAGTCTTGTTAAGCTACTGCGACCTGCACGTCTCTTCCAAGGGGCATTTAAACAGTCTTGTTAAGCTACTGCGACGTGCATGTCTCTTCCAAGGGGCATTTAAACAGTCTTGTTAAGCTACTGCGACCTCCACCGCTCTTCCAAGTGGCATTTAAACCATCTTGTTAAGCTACTGCGACCTGCACGTCTCTTCCAAGGGGCATTTAAACCCTCTTGTTAAGCTCCTGCGACCTGCACGTCTCTTGAAAGGGGCATTTAAACCCTCTTGTTAAGCTACTGCGACCTGCACGTCTCTTCCAAGGGGCATTTAAACTGTCTTGTTAAGCTACTGCGACCTCCATCTCTCTTCCAAGGGGCATTTAAACCATCTTATTAAGCTACTGCGACCTGCACATCTCTTCCAAAGGGCATTTAAACCGTCTTATTAAGCTACTGCGACCTGCACGTCTCTTCCAAGGGGCATTTAAACTGTCTTGTTAAGCTACTGCGAACTGCACGTCTCTTCCAAGGGGCATTTAAACTGTCTTGTTAAGCCACTGCGACCTCCACCGCTCTTCCTAGGGGCATTTAAACAGTCTTATAAAGCTACTGCGACCTGCAAGCCTATTCCAAGGGGCATTTAAACACTCTTGTTAAGCTACTGCGACCTGCACGTCTCTTCCAAGGGGTATTTAAACTTTCTTGTTAAGCTACTACGACCTGCATGTCTCTTCCAAGGTGCATTTAAACCATCTTGTTAAGCTACTGTGACATACTCGTCTCTTCCAAGGGGCATTTAAACCGTCTTGTTAAGCTACTGTAACCTCCACCACTTTTCCAAGGGGCATTTAAACCGTCTTGTTAAGCTACTGCGACCTGCACGTCTCTTCCAAGGGGCATTTAAACCGTCTTGGTAAGCTACTGCGACCAGCAAACCTATTCCAAGGGGCATTTAAACCCTCTTTTTAAGCTACTGCGACCTCCACCGCACTTCCAAGGGGCATTTAAACCGTCTTGTTAAGCTACTGCGACCTGCACATCTCTGTCAAGGGGCATTTAAACTGTCTTGTTAAGCTACTGCGACCTGCACGTCTCTTCCAAGGTGGATTTAAACCGTCTTGTTAAGCTACTGCTACCTGCACGTCTCTTCCAAGGGGAATTTAAACCATCGTGTTAAGCTACTGCGACCTCCACCGCTCTTCCAAGGGGCATTTAAACCATCTTGTTAAGCTACTGCGACCTGCACATCTCTTCCAAGGGGCATTTAAACCATCTTGATAAGATACTGTAACTTGCACGTCTCTTCCAAGGGGCATTTAAACTGTCTTGTTAAGCTACTGTATCCTCCACCACTATTCCACGGGGAATTTAAACCGTCTTGTTAAGCTACTGCGACCTGCACGTCTCTTACAAGGTGCATTTAAACCGTGTTGTTAAGCTACTGCAACCTGCATGTCTCTTCCAAGGGGCATTTAAACCGTCTTGTTAAGCCTCTGCGACCTGCACTTCTTTTCCTAGGGGCATTTAAACAGTCTTCTTAAGCTGCTTCGACCTGCATGTTTCTTCCAAGTGGCATTTAAACTGTCTTGTTAAGCTACTGCTACCTCCAGCGCTCTTCCAAGGGGCATTTAAACTGTCTGGTTAATCTACTGCGACCTGCACGTCTTTTCCAAGGGGCATTTAAACCGTCTTGGTAAGCTACTGCGACCAGCAAGCCTATTCCAAGGGGCATTTAAACCCTCTTGTTAAGCTACTGCGACCTGCACACCTCTTCCAAGGGGGATTTAAACCGTCTTGTTAAGCTACTGCTACCTGCACGTCTCTTCCAAGGGGCATTTAAACCTTCTTGTTAAGATCCTGCGACCTGCATGTCTCTTCCAAGGGGGATTTAAACCGTCTTGTTAAGCTACTGCTACCTGCTCGTCTCTTCCAAGGGGCATTTAAACCGTCTTGTTAAGCTACTGCGACCTGCTCGTCTCTTCCATGGGCATTTAAACCTTCTTTTTAAGCTCCTGCGACTTGATCGTCTCCTCCAAGGGGCATTTAACCATCTTGTTAAGCTACTGTAACCTCCACCACTTTTCCAAGGGGCATTTATACCGCCTTGTTAAGCTACTGCGACTTGCACGTCTCTTCCAACGGCTTTTAAACCGTCTTGTTAAGCTACTGCGACCTGCATGTCTCTTCCAGGGGGCATTTAAACCGTCTTGTTAAGCCTCTGCGACCTACACGTCTCTTCCAAGGGTCATTTAAACCGTCTTTTTAAGCTGCTGCGACCTGCATGTCTCTTCCAAGGGGCATTTAAACCATCGTGATAAGCTACTGCGACCTCCACCGTTCTTCCAAGGGGCATTTAAACCATCTTGTTAAGCTACGGTGACCTGCACATCTCTTCCAAGGGGCATTTAAACCGTCTTGTTAAGCTACTGTAACTTGCCCTTCTCTTCCATGGGGCATTTAAACCATCTTGATAAGCTACTGTAACCTCCACCACTTTTCCACGGGGCATTTAAACCGTCTTGTTAAGCTACTGCGACCTGCATGTCTCTTCCAAGGGGCATTTAAACTGTCTTGTTAAGCTACTGCGACCTGCAAGCCTATTCTAAGGGGCATTTAAACCCTATAGTTAAGATCCTGCGACCTGCATGTCTCTTCCAAGGGGGATTTAAACCGTCTTGTTAAGCTACTGTAACCTCCACCACTTTTCCAAGGGGTTTTTAAACCGTCTTGTTAAGCTACTGCGACTTGCACTTCTCTTCCAAGGGGCTTTTAAACTGTCTTGTTAAGCTACTGCGACCTGCAAGTCTCTTCCAAGGGGCATTTAAACAGTCTTGTTAAGCCTCTACGACATGCACGTCTCTTCCAAGGGGCATTTAAACTGTCTTTTTAAGCTGCTGCGACCTGCATGTCTCTTCCAAGGGGCATTTAAACCATCTTGTTAAGCTACTGCGACCTCAACCGCTCTTCCAAGGGGCATTTAAACCATCTTGTTAAGCTACTGCGACCTGCACATCTCTTCCAAGGGGCATTTAAACCATCTTGTTAAGCTACTGTAACTTGCACGTCTCTTCAAAGGGGCATTTAAACCGTCTTGTTAAGCTACTGCGACCTGCACGTCTCTTCCAAGGTGCATTTAAAAAGTCTTGTTAAGCTAATGCGACCTGCATGTCTCTTCCAATGGGCATTTAAACCATCTTGTTAAGCCTCTGCGACCTGCACGTCTTTTACTAGGGGCATTTAAACTGTCTTGTTAAGCTACTGCGACCTCCACCGCTCTTCCAAGGGGCATTTAAACTGTCTTGTTAAGCTACTGCGACCTGCACGTCTCTTCCAAGGTGCATTTAAACCGTCTTGGTAAGCTACTGCGACCAACAAGCCTATTCCAAGGGGCATTTAAACCCTCTTGTTAAGCTACTGCGACCTGCACATCTCTTCCAAGGGGGATTTAAACCGTCTTGTTAAGCTACTGCGACCTGCACGTCTCTTCCAAGGGGCATTTAAACCGTCTTGTTAAGCTACTGCGACCTGGTCGTCTCTTCCAAGGGGCATTTAAACCGTTTTGTTAAGCTACTGCGACCTGCACTTCTCTTCCAAGGTGCATTTAAACCGTCTTTTTAAGCTACTGCGACCTGCACGTCTTTGCCAAGGTGCATTTAAACCGTCTTGTTAATCTACTGCGAGCTGCACGTCTCTTCCAAGGGGCATTTAAACCCTCTTGTTAAGCCACTGCGACCTGCACGTCTCTTCCAAGGGGCATTTAAACCGTCTTGTTAAGCTGCTGCGACCTGCATGTCTCTACCAAGGGGCAATTAAACCATCTTGTTAAGCTACTGCGACCTCCACCGCACTCCCAAGGGGCATTTAAACCATCTTGTTAAGCTACTGCGACCTCCACCGCTCTTCCAAGGGGCATTTAAACCATCTTTTTAAGCTACTGCGACCTGCACGTCTCTTCCACGGGGCATTTAAACTGTATTGTTAAGCTACTGCAACCTGCAAGCCTATTCTAAGGGGCATTTAAATCCTCTTGTTAAGACACTGCGACCTGCATGTCTCTTCCAAGGGGTATGTAAACCGTCTTGTTAAGCTACTGCTACCTGCACGTCTCTTTCAAGGGGCATTTAAACCGTCTTGTTAAGCTACTGCGACCTGCATGTTTCTTCCAAGGGGAATTTAAACAATCTTGTTATGCTCCTGCGACCTGCAGTTCTCTTCCATGGCGCATTTAAACCTTCTTTTTAAGATCCTGCGACTTGATCGTCTCTTCCAAGGGGCATTTAAACCATCTTGTTAAGCTACTGTAACCTCCACCACTTTTCCAAGGGGCATTTAAACCGTCTTGTTAAGCTACTGCGACTTGCACGTCTCTTCCAAGGGGCTTTCAAACCGTCTTGTTAAGCTACTGTGACCTGCATGTCTATTCCAAGGGGCATTTAAACCGTCTTGTTAAGCCTCGGCGACCTGCACGTCTCTTCCAAGTGGCATTTAAACCGTCTTTTTAAGCTGCTGCAGCCTGCACGTCTCTTGAAAGGGGCATTTAAACCCTCTTGTTAAGCTACTGCGACCTGCACGTCTCTTCCAAGGGGCTTTTAAACCGTCTTGTTAAGCTACTGCGACCTGCATGTCTCTTCCAAGGTGCATTTAAAGCGTCTTGTTAAGCCTCGGCGACCTGCACGTCTCTTCCAAGTGGCATTTAAACCGTCTTTTTAAGCTGCTGCAACCTGCATGTCTCTTCCAAGGGGCATTTAAACCATCGTGTAAAGCTTCTGCGACCTCCACCGCTCTTCCAAGGGGCATTTAAACCATCTTGTTAAGCTACTGCGACCTGCACATCTCTTCAAAGGGGCATTTAATCCGTCTTCTTAAGCTACTGTAACTTGCAAGTCTCTGCCAAGGGATCATTTAAACCATCTTGTTAAGCTAATGTAACCTCCACCACTTTTCCACGGCGCATTTAAACCGTCTTGTTAAGCTACTGCGACTTGCACGTCTCTTCCAAGGGGCATTTAAACCGTCTTGTTAAGCTACTGCGACCTGCATGTCTCTTCCAAGGGGCATTTAAACCGTCTTGTTAAGCCTCTGTGACCTGCACGTCTTTTCCTAGGGGCATTTAAACAGTCTTGTTAAGCTGCTTCGACCTGCATGTTTCTTCCAAGTGGCATTTAAACTGTCTTGTTAAGCTACTGCGACCTCCACCGCTCTTCCAAGGAGCATTTAAACTGTCTTGTTAAGCTACTGCGACCTGCATGTCTCTTCCAAGGGGCATTTAAAACCTCTTGTTAAGCTCCTGCGACCTGCACGTCTCTTGAAAGGGGCATTTAAACCCTCTTGTTAAGCTACTGCGACCTGCACGTCTCTTCCAAGGGTCATTTAAATTGTCTTGTTAAGCTACTGCGACCTCCACCTCTCTTCCAAGGGGCATTTAAAGCGTCTTGTTAAGCTTCTGCGACCTGCACGTCTCTTCCAAGGCGCATTTAAACAGTCTTTTTACGCTACTGTGACTTGAACGTCTCTTCCAAGGGGCATTTAAACCCTCTTATTAAGCTCCTGCGACCTGCTCGTCTCTTGAAAGGGTCATTTAAACCCTCTTGTTAAGCTACTGCGACCTGCACATCTCTTCCAAGGGGCATTTAAACTGTCTTGTTAAGCTACTGCGACCTCCACCTCTCTTCCAAGGGGCATTTAAACCGTCTTTTTAAGCTACTGTGACTTGAACGTCTCTTCCAAGTGGCATTTAAACCGTCTTGTTAAGTTACTGTAACCTCCACCTCTTTTCCAAGGGGCATCTCAACAGTCTTGTTAAGCTACTGCGACCTGCACGTCTCTTCCAAGGGGCATTTAAACAGTCTTGTTAAGCTACTGCGACGTGCATGTCTCTTCCAAGGGGCATTTAAACAGTCTTGTTAAGCTACTGCGACCTCCACCGCTCTTCCAAGTGGCATTTAAACCATCTTGTTAAGCTACTGCGACCTGCACGTCTCTTCCAAGGGGCATTTAAACCCTCTTGTTAAGCTCCTGCGACCTGCACGTCTCTTGAAAGGGGCATTTAAACCCTCTTGTTAAGCTACTGCGACCTGCACGTCTCTTCCAAGGGGCATTTAAACTGTCTTGTTAAGCTACTGCGACCTCCATCTCTCTTCCAAGGGGCATTTAAACCATCTTATTAAGCTACTGCGACCTGCACATCTCTTCCAAAGGGCATTTAAACGTCTTATTAAGCTACTGCGACCTGCACGTCTCTTCCAAGGGGCATTTAAACTGTCTTGTTAAGCTACTGCGAACTGCACGTCTCTTCCAAGGGGTATTTAAACTGTCTTGTTAAGCCACTGCGACCTCCACCGCTCTTCCTAGGGGCATTTAAACAGTCTTATAAAGCTACTGCGACCTGCAAGCCTATTCCAAGGGGCATTTAAACACTCTTGTTAAGCTACTGCGACCTGCACGTCTCTTCCAAGGGGTATTTAAACTTTCTTGTTAAGCTACTACGACCTGCATGTCTCTTCCAAGGTGCATTTAAACCATCTTGTTAAGCTACTGTGACATACTCGTCTCTTCCAAGGGGCATTTAAACCGTCTTGTTAAGCTACTGTAACCTCCACCACTTTTCCAAGGGGCATTTAAACCGTCTTGTTAAGCTACTGCGACCTGCACGTCTCTTCCAAGGGGCATTTAAACCTTCTTGGTAAGCTACTGCGACCAGCAAACCTATTCCAAGGGGCATTTAAACCCTCTTTTTAAGCTACTGCGACCTCCACCGCACTTCCAAGGGGCATTTAAACCGTCTTGTTAAGCTACTGCGACCTGCACATCTCTGTCAAGGGGCATTTAAACTGTCTTGTTAAGCTACTGCGACCTGCACGTCTCTTCCAAGGTGGATTTAAACCGTCTTGTTAAGCTACTGCTACCTGCACGTCTCTTCCAAGGGGAATTTAAACCATCGTGTTAAGCTACTGCGACCTCCACCGCTCTTCCAAGGGGCATTTAAACCATCTTGTTAAGCTACTGCGACCTGCACATCTCTTCCAAGGGGCATTTAAACCATCTTGATAAGATACTGTAACTTGCACGTCTCTTCCAAGGGGCATTTAAACTGTCTTGTTAAGCTACTGTATCCTCCACCACTATTCCACGGGGAATTTAAACCGTCTTGTTAAGCTACTGCGACCTGCACGTCTCTTACAAGGTGCATTTAAACCGTCTTGTTAAGCTACTGCAACCTGCATGTCTCTTCCAAGGGGCATTTAAACCGTCTTGTTAAGCCTCTGCGACCTGCACTTCTTTTCCTAGGGGCATTTAAACAGTCTTCTTAAGCTGCTTCGACCTGCATGTTTCTTCCAAGTGGCATTTAAACTGTCTTGTTAAGCTACTGCTACCTCCAGCGCTCTTCCAAGGGGCATTTAAACTGTCTGGTTAATCTACTGCGACCTGCACGTCTTTTCCAAGGGGCATTTAAACCGTCTTGGTAAGCTACTGCGACCAGCAAGCCTATTCCAAGGGGCATTTAAACCCTCTTGTTAAGCTACTGCGACCTGCACACCTCTTCCAAGGGGGATTTATACCGTCTTGTTAAGCTACTGCTACCTGCACGTCTCTTCCAAGGGGCATTTAAACCTTCTTGTTAAGATCCTGCGACCTGCATGTCTCTTCCAAGGGGGATTTAAACCGTGTTGTTAAGCTACTGCTACCTGCTCGTCTCTTCCAAGGGGCATTTAAACCGTCTTGTTAAGCTACTGCGACCTGCTCGTCTCTTCCATGGGCATTTAAACCTTCTTTTTAAGCTCCTGCGACTTGATCGTCTCCTCCAAGGGGCATTTAACCATCTTGTTAAGCTACTGTAACCTCCACCACTTTTCCAAGGGGCATTTATACCGCCTTGTTAAGCTACTGCGACTTGCACGTCTCTTCCAACGGCTTTTAAACCGTCTTGTTAAGCTACTGCGACCTGCATGTCTCTTCCAGGGGGCATTTAAACCGTCTTGTTAAGCCTCTGCGACCTACACGTCTCTTCCAAGGGTCATTTAAACCGTCTTTTTAAGCTGCTGCGACCTGCATGTCTCTTCCAAGGGGCATTTAAACCATCGTGATAAGCTACTGCGACCTCCACCGTTCTTCCAAGGGGCATTTAAACCATCTTGTTAAGCTACGGTGACCTGCACATCTCTTCCAAGGGGCATTTAAACCGTCTTGTTAAGCTACTGTAACTTGCCCTTCTCTTCCATGGGGCATTTAAACCATCTTGATAAGCTACTGTAACCTCCACCACTTTTCCACGGGGCATTTAAACCGTCTTGTTAAGCTACTGCGACCTGCATGTCTCTTCCAAGGGGCATTTAAACTGTCTTGTTAAGCTACTGCGACCTGCAAGCCTATTCTAAGGGGCATTTAAACCCTATAGTTAAGATCCTGCGACCTGCATGTCTCTTCCAAGGGGGATTTAAACCGTCTTGTTAAGCTACTGTAACCTCCACCACTTTTCCAAGGGGTTTTTAAACCGTCTTGTTAAGCTACTGCGACTTGCACTTCTCTTCCAAGGGGCTTTTAAACTGTCTTGTTAAGCTACTGCGACCTGCAAGTCTCTTCCAAGGGGCATTTAAACAGTCTTGTTAAGCCTCTACGACATGCACGTCTCTTCCAAGGGGCATTTAAACTGTCTTTTTAAGCTGCTGCGACCTGCATGTCTCTTCCAAGGGGCATTTAAACCATCTTGTTAAGCTACTGCGACCTCAACCGCTCTTCCAAGGGGCATTTAAACCATCTTGTTAAGCTACTGCGACCTGCACATCTCTTCCAAGGGGCATTTAAACCATCTTGTTAAGCTACTGTAACTTGCACGTCTCTTCAAAGGGGCATTTAAACCGTCTTGTTAAGCTACTGCGACCTGCACGTCTCTTCCAAGGTGCATTTAAAAAGTCTTGTTAAGCTAATGCGACCTGCATGTCTCTTCCAATGGGCATTTAAACCATCTTGTTAAGCCTCTGCGACCTGCACGTCTTTTACTAGGGGCATTTAAACTGTCTTGTTAAGCTACTGCGACCTCCACCGCTCTTCCAAGGGGCATTTAAACTGTCTTGTTAAGCTACTGCGACCTGCACGTCTCTTCCAAGGGGCATTTAAACCGTCTTGGTAAGCTACTGCGACCAACAAGCCTATTCCAAGGGGCATTTAAACCCTCTTGTTAAGCTACTGCGACCTGCACATCTCTTCCAAGGGGGATTTAAACCGTCTTGTTAAGCTACTGCGACCTGCACGTCTCTTCCAAGGGGCATTTAAACCGTCTTGTTAAGCTACTGCGACCTGGTCGTCTCTTCCAAGGGGCATTTAAACCGTTTTGTTAAGCTACTGCGACCTGCACTTCTCTTCCAAGGTGCATTTAAACCGTCTTTTTAAGCTACTGCGACCTGCACGTCTTTGCCAAGGTGCATTTAAACCGTCTTGTTAATCTACTGCGACCTGCACGTCTCTTCCAAGGGGCATTTAAACCCTCTTGTTAAGCCACTGCGACCTGCACGTCTCTTCCAAGGGGCATTTAAACCGTCTTGTTAAGCTGCTGCGACCTGCATGTCTCTACCAAGGGGCAATTAAACCATCTTGTTAAGCTACTGCGACCTCCACCGCACTCCCAAGGGGCATTTAAACCATCTTGTTAAGCTACTGCGACCTCCACCGCTCTTCCAAGGGGCATTTAAACCATCTTTTTAAGCTACTGCGACCTGCACGTCTCTTCCACGGGGCATTTAAACTGTATTGTTAAGCTACTGCAACCTGCAAGCCTATTCTAAGGGGCATTTAAATCCTCTTGTTAAGACACTGCGACCTGCATGTCTCTTCCAAGGGGTATGTAAACCGTCTTGTTAAGCTACTGCTACCTGCACGTCTCTTCCAAGGGGTCATTTAAACCGTCTTGTTAAGCTACTGTGACTTGCACGTCTCTTCCATGGGGCATTTAAACCGTCTTCTTAAGCTACTGTAACCTCCACCACTTTTCCAAGGGGCATTTAAACCGTCTTGTTAAGATACTGCGACCTCCACAGCACTTCCAAGGGGCATTTAAAACGATTTGTTAAGCTACTGCGACCTGCATGTCTCTTCCAAGGGGCATTTAAACCGTCTTGTTAAGCTACTGCGACCTCCACGTTTCTTCCAAGGGGCATTTATACCGTCTTGTTAAGGTGCTGTGACCTGCATGTCTCTTCCAAGGGGCATTTAAACCGTCTTGTTAAGCTACTGCGATCTCCACCGCACTTCCAAGGGGCATTTAAACCGTCTTGTTTAGCTTCTGCGACCTGCTCGTCTCTTCTAAGGGGCATTTAAACCTTCTTTTTAAGCTACTGCGACCTGCATGTCTCTTCCAAGGGGGATTTAAACCGTCTTGCTTAGCCATTGCGACCTGCACGTCTGTTCCAAAGGGCATTTAAACCGTCTTATTTAGCTGCTGCGACCTGCATGTCTCTTCCAAGGGGTATTTAAGCCATCTTGTTAAGCTACTGCGACCTGCATGTCTCTTCCAAGGGGCATTTAAAGTGTCTTGTTAATCTACTGCTACCTGCACGTCTCTTCCAAGGGGAATTTAAAGTGTCTTGTTAAGCTACTAGTACCTGCACTTCTCTTCCAAGGTGCATTTAAACCTTCTTTTTAAGCTACTGCGACCTGCACGTCTCTTCCAAGGGGCATTTAAACCATCTTGTTAAGCTACTGTAACCTCCTCCACTTTTCCAAGGGACATTTAAACCATCTTTAAAGCTACTGCGACTTGCACTTCTCTTCCAAGGGGCTTTTAAACCGTCTTGTTAAGCTACTGCGACCTGCATGCCTCTTCGAAGGGGCATTTAAACCGTCTTGTTAAGCCTCTGCGACCTGCACGTCTCTTCCAAGGCGCATTTAAACCGTCTTTTTAAGCTGCTGCGACCTGCATGTCTCTTCCAAGGGGCATTTAAACCATCGTGTTAAGCTACTGCGACCTCCACCGCTCTTCCAAGGGGCATTTAAACCATCTTGTTAAGCTACTGCGACCTGCACGTCTCTTCCAAGGGGGATTTAAAACGCCTGGTTAAGCTACTGTGACCTGCACGTCTCTTCCAAGGACCATTTAAACCGTCTTGTTAAGCTACTGCGACCTACTCGTCTCTTCCAAGGGGCATTTAAACCGTCTTGTTAAGCTACTGCGACCTGCACGTCTCTTCCAAGGGGCATTTAAACCGTCTTTTTAAGCTACTGCGACTTGCACGTCTCTTCCAAGGGGCATTTAAACTGTCTTGTTAAGCTACTGCGACCTGCAAGCCTATTCTAAGGGGCATTTAAACTCTCTTGTTAAGATCCTGCGACCTGCATGTCTTTTCCAAGGGGCTTTTAAACCATCTTGTTAAGCTACTGCTACCTGCACGTCTCTTCCAAGGGGAATTTAAACCGTCTTGTTAAGCTACTGCGACCTGCTCGTCTCTTCCAAGGGGCATTTAAACCTTCTTTTTAAGCTACTGCGACCTGCATGTCTCTTCCAAGGGGGATTTAAACCGCCTTGTTAAGCTACTGCTACCTGCACGTCTCTTCCAAGGGGCATTTAAACCGTCTTTTTAAGTTACTGCGACCTGCACGTCTCTTCCAAGGGGCATTTAAACCATCTTGTTAAGCTGCTGCGACCAGCAAGCCTATTCCAAGGGGCATTTAAACCATCTTGTTAAGCTACTGCGAACTGCACATCTCTTCCAAGAGGGATTTAAACCGTCTTGTTAAGCTACTGTGACCTGCACGTCTCTTCCAATGGGTATTTAAACCGTCTTGTTAATCTACTGCGACCTGCACGTCTCTTCCAAGGTGCATTAAAACTGTCTTTTTAAGCTACTGCGACCTGCACGTCTCTTCCAAGGTGCATTTAAACCGTCTTGTTAATCTACTGAAACCTCCAACACTTTTCCAAGGGGCATTTAAACCGTCTTTTTAAGCTGCTGCGACCTGCATGTCTCTTCCAAGGGGCATTTAAACCATCGTGTTAAGCTACTGCGACCTCCACCGCTCTTCCAAGGGGTATTTAAACCATCTTGTTAAGCTACTGAGACCTGTATGTCTCTTCCAAGGGGCATTTAAACCGTCTTGTTAAGCCTCTGCAACCTGCATGTCTCTTCCAAAGGGCATTTAAACCATCGTGATTAGCTACTGCGACCTCCACCGCTCTTCCAAGGGGCATTTAAACCATCTTGTTAAGCTACTGGGACCTGCACATCTCTTCCAAGGGGCATTTAAACCGTCTTGTTAAGCTACTGTAGCTTGCACTTCTCTTCCAAGTGGCATTTAAACCGTCTTGTTAAGCTACTGTAACCTCCACCACTTTTCCACGGGGCATTTAAACCGTCTTGATAAGCTACTGCGACCTGCAAGCCTATTCTAAGGGGCATTTAAACCCTCTTGTTAAGATCCTGTGAACTGAATGTCTCTTCCAAGGGGGATTTAAACCGTCTTGTTAAACTACTGCTACCTTCACGTCTCTTCCAAGGGGCATTTAAACCGTCTTGTTAAGCTACTGCGACCTGCTCGTCTCTTCCAAGGTGCATTAAAACTGTCTTTTTAAGCTACTGCGACCTGCACGTCTCTTCCAAGGTGCATTTAAACCGTCTTGTTAATCTACTGAAACCTCCACCACTTTTCCAAGGGGCATTTAAACCGTCTTTTTAAGCTGCTGCGACCTGCATGTCTCTTCCAAGGGGCATTTAAACCATCGTGTTAAGCTACTGCGACCACCACCGCTCTTCCAAGGGGTATTTAAACCATCTTGTTAAGCTACTGAGACCTGCACGTCTCTTCCAAGGGGGATTTAAAACGCCTTGTTAACCTACTGTGACCTGCACGTCTCTTCCAAGGACCATTTAAACCGTCTTGTTAAGCTACTGCGACCTGCACGTCTCTTCCAAGGCGCATTTAAACCGTCTTTTTAAGCTACTGCGACTTGCACGTCTCTTCCAAGGGGCATTTAAACTGTCTTGTTAAGCTGCTGCGACCTGCAAGCCTATTCTAAGGGGCATTTAAACTCTCTTGTTAAGATCCTGCGACCTGCATGTCTCTTCCAAGGGGCATTTAAACTGTCTTGTTAAGCTACTGCTACCTGCACGTCTCTTCCAAGGGGAATTTAAACCGTCTTGTTAAGCTACTGCGACCTGCTCATCTCTTCCAAGGGGCATTTAAACCTTCTTTTTAAGCTACTACGACCTGCATGTCTCTTCCAAGGGGGATTTAAACCGCCTTGTTAAGCTACTGCTACCTGCACGTCTCTTCCAAGCGGCATTTAAACCGTCTTGTTAAGCTACTGCGACCTGCATGTCTCTTCCAAGGGGCATTTAAACCATCTTGTTAAGCTGCTGAGACCAGCAAGAATATTCCAAGGGGCATTTAAACCCTCTTGTTAAGCTACTGCGACCTGCACATCTCTTCCAAGAGGGATTTAAACCGTCTTGTTAAGCTTCTGCGACCTGCACGTCTCTTCCAAGGGGCATTAAAACTGTCTTTTTATGCTACTGCGACCTGCACGTCTCTTCGAAGGTGCATTTAAACCGTCTTGTTAATCTACTGAAACCTCCACCACTTTTCCAAGGGGCATTTAAACCGTCTTGTTAAGCTACTGTGACCTGCACGTCTCTTCCAAGGGGCATTTAGCCGTCTTGTTAAGCCACTGCGACCTGCACGTCTCTTCCAAGAGGCATTTAAACCGTCTTGTTAAGCTACTGCGACCTGCACATCTCTGTCAAGGGGCATTTAAACTGTCTTGTTAAGGTACTGCGACCTCCACCGTTTCTTCCAAGGGGCTTTTAAACCGTCTTGTTAACCTATTGCGACCTGCACGTCTCTTCCAAGTGGCATTTAAACTGTCTTGTTAAGCTACTGCGACCTGCACGTCTCTTCCAAGGGACATTTAAACCGTTTTGTTAAGCTACTGCGACCTGCACATCTCTGTCAAGGGGCATTTAAACTGTCTTGTTAAGCTTCTGCGACCTCCACCGTTTCTTCCAAGGGGCTTTTAAACCGTCTTGTTAACCTACTGCGACCTGCACGTCTCTTCCAAGGGGCATTTAAACTGTCTTGTTAAGCTACTGCGACCTGCACGTCTCTTCCAAGGGGCATTTAAAGCGTCTTATTAAGCTACTGCGACCTGCACGTCTCTTCCACGGGGCATTTAAACTGTATTGTTAAGCTACTGCGACCTGCAAGCCTATTCTAAGGGGCATTTAAACCCTCTTTTTAAGCTCCTGCGACTTGATCGTCTCTTCCAAGGGGCATTTAAACCATCTTTTTAAGCTACTGTAACCTCCACCACTTTTCCAAGGGGTATTTAAACCGTGTTGTTAAGCTACTGCGCCTTGCACATCTCTTCCAAGGGGCTTTTAAACCGTCTTGTTAAGCTACTGCGACCTGCATGTCTCTTCCAAGGGGCATTTAAACCGTCTTGTTAAGCCTCTGCAACCTGCATGTCTCTTCCAAGGGGCATTTAAACCATCGTGATTAGCTACTGCGACCTCCACCGCTCTTCCAAGGGGCATTTAAACCATCTTGTTAAGCTACTGCGACCTGCACATCTCTTCCAAGGGGCATTTAAACCGTCTTGTTAAGCTACTGAAGCTTGCACTTCTCTTCCAAGTGGCATTTAAACCGTCTTGTTAAGCTACTGTAACCTCCACCACTTTTCCACGGGGCATTTAAACCGTCTTGATAAGCTACTGCGACCTGCAAGCCTATTCTAAGGGGCATTTAAACCCTCTTGTTAAGATCCTGTGACCTGAATGTCTCTTCCAAGGGGGATTTAAACCGTCTTGTTAAACTACTGCTACCTTCACGTCTCTTCCAAGGGGCATTTAAACCGTCTTGTTAAGCTACTGCGACCTGCTCGTCTCTTCCAAGGGGCATTTAAACCGTCTTGTTATGCTACTGCGACCTGCACTTCTCTTCCAAGGCGCATTTAAACCTTCTTTTTAAGCTCCTGATACTTGATCGTCTCTTCCAAGGGGCATTTAAACCATCTTGTTAAGCTACTGTAACCTCCACCACTTTTCCAAAGGGCATTTAAAACGTCTTGTTAAGCTACTGCGACTTGCATGTCTCTTCCAAGGGGCATTTAAACCGTTTTTTTAAGCTACTGCGACCTGCACGTCTCTTCCAAGGGGCATTTAAACCATCGTGTTAAGCTACTGTAACCTCCACCACTTTTCCAAGGGGCACTTAAACCGTCTTTTAAGCTACTGCGACTTGCACTTCTCTTCCACGGGGCTTTTAAACCGTCTTGTTAAGCTACTGCGACCTGCATGCCTCTTCCAAGGGGCATTTAAATCGTCTTTTTAAGCTGCTGCGACCTGCATGTCTCTTCCAAGGGGCATTTAAATCATCGTGTTAAGCTACTGCGACCTTCACCGCTCTTCCAACGGGCATTTAAACCATCTTGTTAAGCTACTGCGACCTGCACGTCTCTTCCAAGGGGGATTTAAACCGTCTTGTTAAGCTAGTGTGATCTGCACGTCTCTACCAAGGGCCATTTAAACCGTCTTGTTAAGCTACTGTGACCTGCTCGTCTATTCCAAGGGGCATTTAAACCGTCTTGTTAAGCTACTGCGACCTGCACGTCTCTTCCAAGGCGCATTTAAACCGTCTTTTTAAGCTACTGCGACTTGCACGTCTCTTCCAAGGGGCATTTAAACTGTCTTGTTAAGCTACTGCGACCTGCATGTCTCTTCCAAGGGGCATTTAAACCGTCTTGTTAAGCTACTGCGACCTCCACGTCTGTTCCAAGGGGCATTTAAACCGTCTTGTTAAGCAACTGTGACCTGCATGTCTCTTACAAGGCCAATTTAAACCGTCGTGTTAAGCTACTGCGACCTGCTTGTCTCTTCCAAGGGGCATTTAAACCTTCTTTTTAAGCTACTGCGACCTGCATGTCTCTTCCAAGGGGGATTTAAACCGTCTTGTTAAGCTACTGCTACCTGCACGTCTCTTCCAAAGGGCATTTAAAACGTCTTGTTTACCTACTGCTACCTGCAGGTCTCTTCCAAGGGGCATTTAAACCATCTTGTTAAGCTACTGCTACCTGCACGTCTCTTCCAAGGGGGATTTAAACCGTCTTGTTAAGCTACTGCGACCTGCATGTCTCTTCCAAGGGGAATTTAAACCATCTTGTTATGCTACTGCGACCTGCAGTTCTCTTCCATGTCGCATTTAAACCTTCTTTTTAAGCTCCTGCGACTTGATCGTCTCTTCCAAGGGGCATTTAAACCATCTTGTTAAGCTACTGTAACCTCCACCACTTTTCCAAGGGGCCTTTAAACCGTCTTGTTAAGCTACTGCGACTTGCACGTCTCTTCCAAGGGGCATTTAATCCGTCTTGTTAAGCTACTGTAATTTGCAAGTCTCTGCCAAGGGGCATTTAAACCATCTTGTTAAGCTACTGTAACCTCCACCACTTTTCCACGGGGCATTTAAACCGTCTTGTTAAGCTACTGCGACCTGCACGTCTCTTCCAAGTGGCATTTAAACCGTCTTTTTAAGCTGCTGCAACCTGCATGTCTCTTCCAAGGGGCATTTAAACCATCGTGTTAAGCTTCTGCGACCTCCACCGCTCTTCCAAGGGGCATTTAAACCAACTTGTTAAGCTACTGCGACCTGCACATCTCTTCCACGGGGCATTTAATCCACCTTGTTAAGCTACTGTAACTTGCAAGTCTCTGCCAAGGGGCATTTAAACCATCTTGTTAAGCTACTGTAACCTCCACCACTTTTCCACGGGGCATTTAATACGTCTTGTTAAGCTTCTGCGACCTGCACGTCTCTTCCAAGGGGCATTTAAACCGTCTTGTTAAGCTACTGCGACCTGCATGTCTCTTCCAAGGGGCATTTAAACCGTCTTGTTAAGCCTCTGCGACCTGCACGTCTTTTCCTAGGGGCATTTAAACAGTCTTGTTAAGCGGCTTCGACCTGCATGTTTCTTCCAAGTGGCATTTAAACTATCTTGTTAAGCTACTGCGACCTCCACCGCTCTTCCCAGGAGCATTTAAACTGTCTTGTTAAGCTACTGCGACCTGCACGTCTCTTCCAAGGGGCATTTAAAACCTCTTGTTAAGCTCCTGCGACCTGCACGTCTCTTGAAAGGGGCATTTAAACCGTCTTGTTAAGCTACTGCGACCTGCACGTCTCTTCCAAGGGGCATTTAAATTGTCTTGTTAAGCTATTGCGACCTCCACCTCTCTTCCAAGGGGCATTTAAAGCGTCTTGTTAAGCTTCTGCGACCTGCACGTCTCTTCCAAGGCGCATTTAAACAGTCTTTTTACGCTACTGTGACTTGAACGTCTCTTCCAAGGGGCATTTAAACCCTCTTATTAAGCTCCTGCGACCTGCAAGTCTCTTCCAAGGGGCATTTAAACAGTCTCGTTAAGCTACTGCGACCTGCATGTCTCTTCCAAGGGGCATTTAAACAGTCTTGTAAAGCTACTGCGACCTCCACCGCTCTTCCAAGGGGCATTTAAACCATCTTGTTAAGCTACTGCGACCTGCACGTCTCTTCCAAGGGGCATTTAAACCGTCTTATTAAGCTACTGCGACCTGCACGTCTCTTCCAAGGGGCATTTAAACCGTCTTATTAAGCTACTGCAACCTGCACGTCTCTTCCACGGGGCATTTAAACTGTATTGTTAAGCTACTGCGACCTGCAAGCCTATTCTAAGGGGCATTTAAACCCTCTTTTTAAGCTCCTTCGATTTGATCGTCTCTTCCAAGGGGCATTTAAACTGTCTTGTTAAGCTACTGTAACCTCCACCACTTTTCCAAGGGGCATTTAAACCGTCTTGTTAAGCTACTGCGACTTGCACGTCTCTTCCAAGGGGCTTTTAAACCGTCTTGTTAAGCTACTGCGACCTGCTCGTCTCTTCCAAGGGGCATTTAAACCGTCTTGTTATGCTACTGCGACCTGCACTTCTCTTCCAAGGCGCATTTAAACCTTCTTTTTAAGCTCCTGATACTTGATCGTCTCTTCCAAGGGGCATTTAAACCATCTTGTTAAGCTACTGTAACCTCCACCACTTTTCCAAGGGGCATTTAAAACGTCTTGTTAAGCTACTGCGACTTGCATGTCTCTTCCAAGGGGCATTTAAACCGTTTTTTTAAGCTACTGCGACTTGCACGTCTCTTCCAAGGGGCTTTTAAACCGTCTTGTTAAGCTACTGCGACCTGCATGTCTCTTCCAAGAGGCATTTAAACCATCTTGTTAAGCCTCTGCGACATGCACGTCTCTTCCAAGGGTCATTTAAACCGTGTTTTTAAGCTGCTGCGACCTGCATGTCTCTTCCAAGGGGCATTTAAACCATCTTGTTAAGCTACTGCGACCTGCACATCTCTTCCAAGGGGCATTTAAACCGTCTTGTTAAGCTACTGCGACCTGCACGTCTCTTCCAAGGGGCATTTAAATTGTCTTGTTAAGCTATTGCGACCTCCACCTCTCTTCCAAGGGGCATTTAAAGCGTCTTGTTAAGCTTCTGCGACCTGCACGTCTCTTCCAAGGCGCATTTAAACAGTCTTTTTACGCTACTGTGACTTGAACGTCTCTTCCAAGGGGCATTTAAACCCTCTTATTAAGCTCCTGCGACCTGCACGTCTCTTCCAAGGGGCATTTAAACAGTCTCGTTAAGCTACTGCGACCTGCATGTCTCTTCCAAGGGGCATTTAAACAGTCTTATTAAGCTACTGCGACCTCCACCACTTTTCCACGGGGCATTTAAATCGTCTTGATAAGCTACTGCGACCTACACTTCTCTTCCAAGGGGCATTTAAACTGTCTTGTTAAGCTACTGCGACCTGCAAGCCTATTGTAAGGGGCATTTAAACCCTCTTGTTAAGATCCTGTGACCTGCATGTCTCTTCCAAGGGGGATTTAAACCGTCTTGTTAAGCTACTGCTACCTGCACGTCTCTTCTAAGGGGCATTTAAACCGTCTTGTTAAGCTACTGCGACCTGCTCGTCTCTTCCAAGGGGCATTTAAACCGTCTTGTTATGCTACTGCTACCTGCACTTCTCTTCCAAGGCGCATTTAAACCTTCTTTTTAAGCTCCTGATACTTGATCGTCTCTTCCAAGGGGCATTTAAACCGTCTTGTTAAGCTACTGCGACCTGCACGTCTCTTCCAAGTGGCATTTAAACCATCGTGTTAAGCTACTGTAACCTCCACCACTTTTCCAAGGGGCATTTAAACCATCTTGTTAAGCTACTGCTACCTGCACGTCTCTTCCAAGGGGCATTTAAACCGTCTTGTTAAGCTACTGCGACCTGCATGTCTCTTCCAAGGGGAATTTAAACCGTCTTGTTATGTTACTGCGACCTGCAGTTCTCTTCCATGGCGCATTTAAACCTTCTTTTTAAGCTCCTGCGACTTGATCGTCTCTTCCAAGGGGCATTTAAACTGTCTTGTTAAGCTACTGCGACCTGCACGTCTCTTCCAAGGGGCATTTAAACCGTCTTATTAAGCTACTGCGACCTGCACGTCTCTTCCACGGGGCATTTAAACTGTATTGTTAAGCTACTGCGACCTGCAAGCCTATTCTAAGGGGCATTTAAACCCTCTTTTTAAGCTCCTGCGACTTGATCGTCTCTTCCAAGGGGCATTTAAACCATCTTTTTAAGCTACTGTAACCTCCACCACTTTTCCAAGGGGCATTTAAACCGTGTTGTTAAGCTACTGCGACTTGCACATCTCTTCCAAGGGGCTTTTAAACCGTCTTGTTAAGCTACTGCGACCTGCATGTCTCTTCCAAGGGGCATTTAAACCGTCTTGTTAAGCCTTTGCAACCTGCATGTCTCTTCCAAGGGGCATTTAAACCATCGTGATTAGCTACTGCGACCTCCACCGCTCTTCCAGGGGGCATTTAAACCATCTTGTTAAGCTACTGCGACCTGCACATCTCTTCCAAGGGGCATTTAAACCGTCTTGTTAAGCTACTGTAGCTTGCACTTCTCTTCCAAGTGGCATTTAAACCGTCTTGTTAAGCTACTGTAACCTCCACCACTTTTCCACGGGGCATTTAAACCGTCTTGATAAGCTACTGCGACCTGCAAGCCTATTCTAAGGGGCATTTAAACCCTCTTGTTAAGATCCTGTGACCTGAATGTCTCTTCCAAGGGGGATTTAAACCGTCTTGTTAAACTACTGCTACCTTCACGTCTCTTCCAAGGGGCATTTAAACCGTCTTGTTAAGCTACTGCGACCTGCTCGTCTCTTCCAAGGGGCATTTAAACCGTCTTGTTATGCTACTGCGACCTGCACTTCTCTTCCAAGGCGCATTTAAACCTTCTTTTTAAGCTCCTGATACTTGATCGTCTCTTCCAAGGGGCATTTAAACCATCTTGTTAAGCTACTGTAACCTCCACCACTTTTCCAAGGGGCATTTAAAACGTCTTGTTAAGCTACTGCGACTTGCATGTCTCTTCCAAGGGGCATTTAAACCGTTTTTTTAAGCTACTGCGACCTGCACGTCTCTTCCAAGGGGCATTTAAACCATCGTGTTAAGCTACTGTAACCTCCACCACTTTTCCAAGGGGCATTTAAACCGTCTTTTAAGCTACTGCGACTTGCACTTCTCTTCCAAGGGGCTTTTAAACCGTCTTGTTAAGCTACTGCGACCTGCATGCCTCTTCCAAGGGGCATTTAAATCGTCTTTTTAAGCTGCTGCGACCTGCATGTCTCTTCCAAGGGGCATTTAAATCATCGTGTTAAGCTACTGCGACCTTCACCGCTCTTCCAACGGGCATTTAAACCATCTTGTTAAGCTACTGCGACCTGCACGTCTCTTCCAAGGGGGATTTAAACCGTCTTGTTAAGCTAGTGTGATCTGCACGTCTCTACCAAGGGCCATTTAAACCGTCTTGTTAAGCTACTGTGACCTGCTCGTCTATTCCAAGGGGCATTTAAACCGTCTTGTTAAGCTACTGCGACCTGCACGTCTCTTCCAAGGCGCATTTAAAACGTCTTTTTAAGCTACTGCGACTTGCACGTCTCTTCCAAGGGGCATTTAAACTGTCTTGTTAAGCTACTGCGACCTGCATGTCTCTTCCAAGGGGCATTTAAACCGTCTTGTTAAGCTACTGCGACCTCCACGTCTGTTCCAAGGGGCATTTAAACCGTCTTGTTAAGCAACTGTGACCTGCATGTCTCTTACAAGGCCAATTTAAACCGTCTTGTTAAGCTACTGCGACCTGCTTGTCTCTTCCAAGGGGCATTTAAACCTTCTTTTTAAGCTACTGCGACCTGCATGTCTCTTCCAAGGGGGATTTAAACCGTCTTGTTAAGCTACTGCTACCTGCACGTCTCTTCCAAGGGGCATTTAAAACGTCTTGTTAAGCTACTGCTACCTGCAGGTCTCTTCCAAGGGGCATTTAAACCGTCTTGTTAAGCTACTGCTACCTGCACGTCTCTTCCAAGGGGCATTTAAACCGTCTTGTTAAGCTACTGCGACCTGCATGTCTCTTCCAAGGGGAATTTAAACCGTCTTGTTATGCTACTGCGACGTGCAGTTCTCTTCCATGGCGCATTTAAACCTTCTTTTTAAGCTCCTGCGACTTGATCGTCTCTTCCAAGGGGCATTTAAACCATCTTGTTAAGCTACTGTAACCTCCACCACTTTTCCAAGGGGCCTTTAAACCGTCTTGTTAAGCTACTGCGACTTGCACGTCTCTTCCAAGGGGCATTTAATCCGTCTTGTTAAGCTACTGTAATTTGCAAGTCTCTGCCAAGGGGCATTTAAACCATCTTGTTAAGCTACTGTAACCTCCACCACTTTTCCACGGGGCATTTAAACCGTCTTGTTAAGCTACTGCGACCTGCACGTCTCTTCCAAGTGGCATTTAAACCGTCTTTTTAAGCTGCTGCAACCTGCATGTCTCTTCCAAGGGGCATTTAAACCATCGTGTTAAGCTTCTGCGACCTCCACCGCTCTTCCAAGGGGCATTTAAACCAACTTGTTAAGCTACTGCGACCTGCACATCTCTTCCAAGGGGCATTTAATCCATCTTGTTAAGCTACTGTAACTTGCAAGTCTCTGCCAAGGGGCATTTAAACCATCTTGTTAAGCTACTGTAACCTTCACCACTTTTCCACGGGGCATTTAATACGTCTTGTTAAGCTACTGCGACCTGCACGTCTCTTCCAAGGGGCATTTAAACCGTCTTGTTAAGCTACTGCGACCTGCATGTCTCTTCCAAGGGGCATTTAAACCGTCTTGTTAAGCCTCTGCGACCTGCACGTCTTTTCCTAGGGGCATTTAAACAGTCTTGTTAAGCGGCTTCGACCTGCATGTTTCTTCCAAGTGGCATTTAAACTATCTTGTTAAGCTACTGCGACCTCCACCGCTCTTCCCAGGAGCATTTAAACTGTCTTGTTAAGCTACTGCGACCTGCACGTCTCTTCCAAGGGGCATTTAAAACCTCTTGTTAAGCTCCTGCGACCTGCACGTCTCTTGAAAGGGGCATTTAAACCGTCTTGTTAAGCTACTGCGACCTGCACGTCTCTTCCAAGGGGCATTTAAATTGTCTTGTTAAGCTATTGCGACCTCCACCTCTCTTCCAAAGGGCATTTAAAGCGTCTTGTTAAGCTTCTGCGACCTGCACGTCTCTTCCAAGGCGCATTTAAACAGTCTTTTTACGCTACTGTGACTTGAACGTCTCTTCCAAGGGGCATTTAAACCCTCTTATTAAGCTCCTGCGACCTGCAAGTCTCTTCCAAGGGGCATTTAAACAGTCTCGTTAAGCTACTGCGACCTGCATGTCTCTTCCAAGGGGCATTTAAACAGTCTTGTAAAGCTACTGCGACCTCCACCGCTCTTCCAAGGGGCATTTAAACCATCTTGTTAAGCTACTGCGACCTGCACGTCTCTTCCAAGGGGCATTTAAACCGTCTTATTAAGCTACTGCGACCTGCACGTCTCTTCCAAGGGGCATTTAAACCGTCTTATTAAGCTACTGCAACCTGCACGTCTCTTCCACGGGGCATTTAAACTGTATTGTTAAGCTACTGCGACCTGCAAGCCTATTCTAAGGGGCATTTAAACCCTCTTTTTAAGCTCCTTCGATTTGAACGTCTCTTCCAAGGGGCATTTAAACTGTCTTGTTAAGCTACTGTAACCTCCACCACTTTTCCAAGGGGCATTTAAACCGTCTTGTTAAGCTACTGCGACTTGCACGTCTCTTCCAAGGGGCTTTTAAACCGTCTTGTTAAGCTACTGCGACCTGCATGTCTCTTCCAAGAGGCATTTAAACCATCTTGTTAAGCCTCTGCGACATGCACGTCTCTTCCAAGGGTCATTTAAACCGTGTTTTTAAGCTGCTGCGATCTGCATGTCTCTTCCAAGGGGCATTTAAACCATCGTGATAAGCTACTGCGACCTCCACCGCTCTTCCACGGGGCATTTAAACCATCTTGTTAAGCTACTGCGACCTGCACATCTCTTCCAAGGGGCATTTAAACCGTCTTGTTAAGCTACTGCGACCTGCACGTCTCTTCCAAGGGGCATTTAAATTGTCTTGTTAAGCTATTGCGACCTCCACCTCTCTTCCAAGGGGCATTTAAAGCGTCTTGTTAAGCTTCTGCGACCTGCACGTCTCTTCCAAGGCGCATTTAAACAGTCTTTTTACGCTACTGTGACTTCAACGTCTCTTCCAAGGGGCATTTAAACCCTCTTATTAAGCTCCTGCGACCTGCACGTCTCTTTCAAGGGGCATTTAAACAGTCTCGTTAAGCTACTGCGACCTGCATGTCTCTTCCAAGGGGCATTTAAACAGTCTTGTTAAGCTACTGCGACCTCCACCACTTTTCCACGGGGCATTTAAACTGTCTTGATAAGCTACTGCGACCTACACGTCTCTTCCAAGGGGCATTTAAACTGTCTTGTTAAGCTACTGCGACCTTCACGTCTCTTCCAAGGGGCATTTAAACCGTCTTGTTAAGCTACTGCGACCTGCTCGTCTTTTCCAAGGGGCATTTAAACCTTCTTTTTAAGCTCCTGATACTTGATCGTCTCTTCCAAGGGGCATTTAAACCATCTTGTTAAGCTACTGTAACCTCCACCACTTTTCCAAGCCTATTCTAAGGGGCATTTAAACCCTCTTGTTAAGATCCTGTGACCTGCATGTCTCTTCCAAGGGGGATTTAAACCGTCTTGTTAAACTACTACTACCTTCACGTCTCTTCCAAGGGGCATTTAAACCGTCTTGTTAAGCTACTGCGACCTGCTCGTCTCTTCCAAGGGGCATTTAAACCGTCTTGTTATGCTACTGCGACCTGCACTTCTCTTCCAAGGCGCATTTAAACCTGCTTTTTAAGCTCCTGATACTTGATCGTCTCTTCCAAGGGGCATTTAAACCATCTTGTTAAGCTACTGTAACCTCCACCACTTTTGCAAGCCTATTCTAAGGGGCATTTAAACCCTCTTGTTAAGATCCTGTGACCTGCATGTCTCTTCCAAGGGGGATTTAAACCGTCTTGTTAAACTGCTGCTACCTTCACGTCTCTTCCAAGGGGCATTTAAACCGTCTTGTTAAGTTACTGCGACTTGCTCGTCTCTTCCAAGGGGCATTTAAACCGTCTTGTTATGCTACTGCGACCTGCACTTCTCTTCCAAGGCGCATTTAAACCTTCTTTTTAAGCTCCTGATACTTGATCGTCTCTTCCAAGGGGCATTTAAACCATCTTGTTAAGCTACTGTAACCTCCACCACTTTTCCAAGGGGCATTTAAAACGTCTTGTTAAGCTACTGCGACTTGCATGTCTCTTCCAAGGGGCATTTAAACCGTTTTTTTAAGCTACTGCGACCTGCACGTCTCTTCCAAGGGGCATTTAAACCATCGTGTTAAGCTACTGTAACCTCCACCACTTTTCCAAGGGGCATTTAAACCGTCTTTTAAGCTACTGCGACTTGCACTTCTCTTCCAAGGGGCTTTTAAACCGTCTTGTTAAGCTACTGCGACCTGCATGCCTCTTCCAAGGGGCATTTAAATCGTCTTTTTAAGCTGCTGCGACCTGCATGTCTCTTCCAAGGGGCATTATATCATCGTGTTAAGCTACTGCGACCTTCACCGCTCTTCCAACGGGCATTTAAACCATCTTGTTAAGCTACTGCGACCTGCACGTCTCTTCCAAGGGGGATTTAAACCGTCTTGTTAAGCTACTGTGATCTGCACGTCTCTACCAAGGGCCATTTAAACCGTCTTGTTAAGCTACTGTGACCTGCTCGTCTATTCCAAGGGGCATTTAAACCTTCTTGTTAAGCTACTGCGACCTGCACGTCTCTTCCAAGGCGCATTTAAACCGTCTTTTTAAGATACTGCGACTTGCACGTCTCTTCCAAGGGGCATTTAAACTGTCTTGTTAAGCTACTGCGACCTGCATGTCTCTTCCAAGGGGCATTTAAACCGTCTTGTTAAGCTACTGCGACCTCCACGTCTGTTCCAAGGGGCATTTAAACCGTCTTGTTAAGCAACTGTGACCTGCATGTCTCTTCCAAGGCCAATTTAAACCGTCTTGTTAAGCTACTGCGACCTGCTCGTCTCTTCCAAGGGGCATTTAAACCTTCTTTTTAAGCTACTGTGACCTGCATGTCTCTTCCAAGGGGGATTTAAACCGTCTTGTTAAGCTACTGCGACCTGCACGTCTCTTCCAAGGGGCATTTAAATTGTCTTGTTAAGCTATTGCGACCTCCACCTCTCTTCCAAGGGGCATTTAAAGCGTCTTGTTAAGCTTCTGCGACCTGCACGTCTCTTCCAAGGCGCATTTAAACAGTCTTTTTACGCTACTGTGACTTGAACGTCTCTTCCAAGGGGCATTTAAACCCTCTTATTAAGCTCCTGCGACCTGCACGTCTCTTTCAAGGGGCATTTAAACAGTCTCGTTAAGCTACTGCGACCTGCATGTCTCTTCCAAGGGGCATTTAAACAGTCTTGTTAAGCTACTGCGACCTCCACCACTTTTCCACGGGGCATTTAAACCGTCTTGATAAGCTACTGCGACCTACACGTCTCTTCCAAGGGGCATTTAAACTGTCTTGTTAAGCTACTGCGACCTGCAAGCCTATTCTAAGGGGCATTTAAACCCTCTTGTTAAGATCCTGTGACCTGCATGTCTCTTCCAAGGGGGATTTAAACCGTCTTGTTAAACTACTGCTACCTTCACGTCTCTTCCAAGGGGCATTTAAACCGTCTTGTTAAGCTACTGCGACCTGCTCGTCTCTTCCAAGGGGCATTTAAACCGTCTTGTTATGCTACTGCGACCTGCACTTCTCTTCCAAGGCGCATTTAAACCTTCTTTTTAAGCTCCTGATACTTGATCGTCTCTTCCAAGGGGCATTTAAACCATCTTGTTAAGCTACTGTAACCTCCACCACTTTTCCAAGGGGCATTTAAAACGTCTTGTTAAGCTACTGCGACTTGCATGTCTCTTCCAAGGGGCATTTAAACCGTTTTTTTAAGCTACTGCGACTTGCACGTCTCTTCCAAGGGGCTTTTAAACCGTCTTGTTAAGCTACTGCGACCTGCATGTCTCTTCCAAGAGGCATTTAAACCATCTTGTTAAGCCTCTGCGACATGCACGTCTCTTCCAAGGGTCATTTAAACCGTGTTTTTAAGCTGCTGCGACCTGCATGTCTCTTCCAAGGGGCATTTAAACCATCTTGTTAAGCTACTGCGACCTGCACATCTCTTCCAAGGGGCATTTAAACCGTCTTGTTAAGCTACTGCGACCTGCACGTCTCTTCCAAGGGGCATTTAAATTGTCTTGTTAAGCTATTGCGACCTCCACCTCTCTTCCAAGGGGCATTTAAAGCGTCTTGTTAAGCTTCTGCGACCTGCACGTCTCTTCCAAGGCGCATTTAAACAGTCTTTTTACGCTACTGTGACTTGAACGTCTCTTCCAAGGGGCATTTAAACCCTCTTATTAAGCTCCTGCGACCTGCACGTCTCTTCCAAGGGGCATTTAAACAGTCTCGTTAAGCTACTGCGACCTGCATGTCTCTTCCAAGGGGCATTTAAACAGTCTTATTAAGCTACTGCGACCTCCACCACTTTTCCACGGGGCATTTAAATCGTCTTGATAAGCTACTGCGACCTACACTTCTCTTCCAAGGGGCATTTAAACTGTCTTGTTAAGCTACTGCGACCTGCAAGCCTATTCTAAGGGGCATTTAAACCCTCTTGTTAAGATCCTGTGACCTGCATGTCTCTTCCAAGGGGGATTTAAACCGTCTTGTTAAGCTACTGCTACCTGCACGTCTCTTCTAAGGGGCATTTAAACCGTCTTGTTAAGCTACTGCGACCTGCTCGTCTCTTCCAAGGGGCATTTAAACCGTCTTGTTATGCTACTGCTACCTGCACTTCTCTTCCAAGGCGCATTTAAACCTTCTTTTTAAGCTCCTGATACTTGATCGTCTCTTCCAAGGGGCATTTAAACCGTCTTGTTAAGCTACTGCGACCTGCACGTCTCTTCCAAGTGGCATTTAAACCATCGTGTTAAGCTACTGTAACCTCCACCACTTTTCCAAGGGGCATTTAAACCATCTTGTTAAGCTACTGCTACCTGCACGTCTCTTCCAAGGGGCATTTAAACCGTCTTGTTAAGCTACTGCGACCTGCATGTCTCTTCCAAGGGGAATTTAAACCGTCTTGTTATGTTACTGCGACCTGCAGTTCTCTTCCATGGCGCATTTAAACCTTCTTTTTAAGCTCCTGCGACTTGATCGTCTCTTCCAAGGGGCATTTAAACTGTCTTGTTAAGCTACTGCGACCTGCACGTCTCTTCCAAGGGGCATTTAAACCGTCTTATTAAGCTACTGCGACCTGCACGTCTCTTCCACGGGGCATTTAAACTGTATTGTTAAGCTACTGCGACCTGCAAGCCTATTCTAAGGGGCATTTAAACCCTCTTTTTAAGCTCCTGCGACTTGATCGTCTCTTCCAAGGGGCATTTAAACCATCTTTTTAAGCTACTGTAACCTCCACCACTTTTCCAAGGGGCATTTAAACCGTGTTGTTAAGCTACTGCGACCTGCACATCTCTTCCAAGGGGCTTTTAAACCGTCTTGTTAAGCTACTGCGACCTGCATGTCTCTTCCAAGGGGCATTTAAACCGTCTTGTTAAGCCTTTGCAACCTGCATGTCTCTTCCAAGGGGCATTTAAACCATCGTGATTAGCTACTGCGACCTCCACCGCTCTTCCAGGGGGCATTTAAACCATCTTGTTAAGCTACTGCGACCTGCACATCTCTTCCAAGGGGCATTTAAACCGTCTTGTTAAGCTACTGTAGCTTGCACTTCTCTTCCAAGTGGCATTTAAACCGTCTTGTTAAGCTACTGTAACCTCCACCACTTTTCCACGGGGCATTTAAACCGTCTTGATAAGCTACTGCGACCTGCAAGCCTATTCTAAGGGGCATTTAAACCCTCTTGTTAAGATCCTGTGACCTGAATGTCTCTTCCAAGGGGGATTTAAACCGTCTTGTTAAACTACTGCTACCTTCACGTCTCTTCCAAGGGGCATTTAAACCGTCTTGTTAAGCTACTGCGACCTGCTCGTCTCTTCCAAGGGGCATTTAAACCGTCTTGTTATGCTACTGCGACCTGCACTTCTCTTCCAAGGCGCATTTAAACCTTCTTTTTAAGCTCCTGATACTTGATCGTCTCTTCCAAGGGGCATTTAAACCATCTTGTTAAGCTACTGTAACCTCCACCACTTTTCCAAGGGGCATTTAAAACGTCTTGTTAAGCTACTGCGACTTGCATGTCTCTTCCAAGGGGCATTTAAACCGTTTTTTTAAGCTACTGCGACCTGCACGTCTCTTCCAAGGGGCATTTAAACCATCGTGTTAAGCTACTGTAACCTCCACCACTTTTCCAAGGGGCATTTAAACCGTCTTTTAAGCTACTGCGACTTGCACTTCTCTTCCAAGGGGCTTTTAAACCGTCTTGTTAAGCTACTGCGACCTGCATGCCTCTTCCAAGGGGCATTTAAATCGTCTTTTTAAGCTGCTGCGACCTGCATGTCTCTTCCAAGGGGCATTTAAATCATCGTGTTAAGCTACTGCGACCTTCACCGCTCTTCCAACGGGCATTTAAACCATCTTGTTAAGCTACTGCGACCTGCACGTCTCTTCCAAGGGGGATTTAAACCGTCTTGTTAAGCTAGTGTGATCTGCACGTCTCTACCAAGGGCCATTTAAACCGTCTTGTTAAGCTACTGTGACCTGCTCGTCTATTCCAAGGGGCATTTAAACCGTCTTGTTAAGCTACTGCGACCTGCACGTCTCTTCCAAGGCGCATTTAAAACGTCTTTTTAAGCTACTGCGACTTGCACGTCTCTTCCAAGGGGCATTTAAACTGTCTTGTTAAGCTACTGCGACCTGCATGTCTCTTCCAAGGGGCATTTAAACCGTCTTGTTAAGCTACTGCGACCTCCACGTCTGTTCCAAGGGGCATTTAAACCGTCTTGTTAAGCAACTGTGACCTGCATGTCTCTTACAAGGCCAATTTAAACCGTCTTGTTAAGCTACTGCGACCTGCTTGTCTCTTCCAAGGGGCATTTAAACCTTCTTTTTAAGCTACTGCGACCTGCATGTCTCTTCCAAGGGGGATTTAAACCGTCTTGTTAAGCTACTGCTACCTGCACGTCTCTTCCAAGGGGCATTTAAAACGTCTTGTTAAGCTACTGCTACCTGCAGGTCTCTTCCAAGGGGCATTTAAACCGTCTTGTTAAGCTACTGCTACCTGCACGTCTCTTCCAAGGGGCATTTAAACCGTCTTGTTAAGCTACTGCGACCTGCATGTCTCTTCCAAGGGGAATTTAAACCGTCTTGTTATGCTACTGCGACCTGCAGTTCTCTTCCATGGCGCATTTAAACCTTCTTTTTAAGCTCCTGCGACTTGATCGTCTCTTCCAAGGGGCATTTAAACCATCTTGTTAAGCTACTGTAACCTCCACCACTTTTCCAAGGGGCCTTTAAACCGTCTTGTTAAGCTACTGCGACTTGCACGTCTCTTCCAAGGGGCATTTAATCCGTCTTGTTAAGCTACTGTAATTTGCAAGTCTCTGCCAAGGGGCATTTAAACCATCTTGTTAAGCTACTGTAACCTCCACCACTTTTCCACGGGGCATTTAAACCGTCTTGTTAAGCTACTGCGACCTGCACGTCTCTTCCAAGTGGCATTTAAACCGTCTTTTTAAGCTGCTGCAACCTGCATGTCTCTTCCAAGGGGCATTTAAACCATCGTGTTAAGCTTCTGCGACCTCCACCGCTCTTCCAAGGGGCATTTAAACCAACTTGTTAAGCTACTGCGACCTGCACATCTCTTCCAAGGGGCATTTAATCCATCTTGTTAAGCTACTGTAACTTGCAAGTCTCTGCCAAGGGGCATTTAAACCATCTTGTTAAGCTACTGTAACCTTCACCACTTTTCCACGGGGCATTTAATACGTCTTGTTAAGCTACTGCGACCTGCACGTCTCTTCCAAGGCTCATTTAAACCGTCTTGTTAAGCTACTGCGACCTGCATGTCTCTTCCAAGGGGCATTTAAACCGTCTTGTTAAGCCTCTGCGACCTGCACGTCTTTTCCTAGGGGCATTTAAACAGTCTTGTTAAGCGGCTTCGACCTGCATGTTTCTTCCAAGTGGCATTTAAACTATCTTGTTAAGCTACTGCGACCTCCACCGCTCTTCCCAGGAGCATTTAAACTGTCTTGTTAAGCTACTGCGACCTGCACGTCTCTTCCAAGGGGCATTTAAAACCTCTTGTTAAGCTCCTGCGACCTGCACGTCTCTTGAAAGGGGCATTTAAACCGTCTTGTTAAGCTACTGCGACCTGCACGTCTCTTCCAAGGGGCATTTAAATTGTCTTGTTAAGCTATTGCGACCTCCACCTCTCTTCCAAAGGGCATTTAAAGCGTCTTGTTAAGCTTCTGCGACCTGCACGTCTCTTCCAAGGCGCATTTAAACAGTCTTTTTACGCTACTGTGACTTGAACGTCTCTTCCAAGGGGCATTTAAACCCTCTTATTAAGCTCCTGCGACCTGCAAGTCTCTTCCAAGGGGCATTTAAACAGTCTCGTTAAGCTACTGCGACCTGCATGTCTCTTCCAAGGGGCATTTAAACAGTCTTGTAAAGCTACTGCGACCTCCACCGCTCTTCCAAGGGGCATTTAAACCATCTTGTTAAGCTACTGCGACCTGCACGTCTCTTCCAAGGGGCATTTAAACCGTCTTATTAAGCTACTGCGACCTGCACGTCTCTTCCAAGGGGCATTTAAACCGTCTTATTAAGCTACTGCAACCTGCACGTCTCTTCCACGGGGCATTTAAACTGTATTGTTAAGCTACTGCGACCTGCAAGCCTATTCTAAGGGGCATTTAAACCCTCTTTTTAAGCTCCTTCGATTTGAACGTCTCTTCCAAGGGGCATTTAAACTGTCTTGTTAAGCTACTGTAACCTCCACCACTTTTCCAAGGGGCATTTAAACCGTCTTGTTAAGCTACTGCGACTTGCACGTCTCTTCCAAGGGGCTTTTAAACCGTCTTGTTAAGCTACTGCGACCTGCATGTCTCTTCCAAGAGGCATTTAAACCATCTTGTTAAGCCTCTGCGACATGCACGTCTCTTCCAAGGGTCATTTAAACCGTGTTTTTAAGCTGCTGCGATCTGCATGTCTCTTCCAAGGGGCATTTAAACCATCGTGATAAGCTACTGCGACCTCCACCGCTCTTCCACGGGGCATTTAAACCATCTTGTTAAGCTACTGCGACCTGCACATCTCTTCCAAGGGGCATTTAAACCGTCTTGTTAAGCTACTGCGACCTGCACGTCTCTTCCAAGGGGCATTTAAATTGTCTTGTTAAGCTATTGCGACCTCCACCTCTCTTCCAAGGGGCATTTAAAGCGTCTTGTTAAGCTTCTGCGACCTGCACGTCTCTTCCAAGGCGCATTTAAACAGTCTTTTTACGCTACTGTGACTTCAACGTCTCTTCCAAGGGGCATTTAAACCCTCTTATTAAGCTCCTGCGACCTGCACGTCTCTTTCAAGGGGCATTTAAACAGTCTCGTTAAGCTACTGCGACCTGCATGTCTCTTCCAAGGGGCATTTAAACAGTCTTGTTAAGCTACTGCGACCTCCACCACTTTTCCACGGGGCATTTAAACTGTCTTGATAAGCTACTGCGACCTACACGTCTCTTCCAAGGGGCATTTAAACTGTCTTGTTAAGCTACTGCGACCTTCACGTCTCTTCCAAGGGGCATTTAAACCGTCTTGTTAAGCTACTGCGACCTGCTCGTCTTTTCCAAGGGGCATTTAAACCTTCTTTTTAAGCTCCTGATACTTGATCGTCTCTTCCAAGGGGCATTTAAACCATCTTGTTAAGCTACTGTAACCTCCACCACTTTTCCAAGCCTATTCTAAGGGGCATTTAAACCCTCTTGTTAAGATCCTGTGACCTGCATGTCTCTTCCAAGGGGGATTTAAACCGTCTTGTTAAACTACTACTACCTTCACGTCTCTTCCAAGGGGCATTTAAACCGTCTTGTTAAGCTACTGCGACCTGCTCGTCTCTTCCAAGGGGCATTTAAACCGTCTTGTTATGCTACTGCGACCTGCACTTCTCTTCCAAGGCGCATTTAAACCTTCTTTTTAAGCTCCTGATACTTGATCGTCTCTTCCAAGGGGCATTTAAACCATCTTGTTAAGCTACTGTAACCTCCACCACTTTTGCAAGCCTATTCTAAGGGGCATTTAAACCCTCTTGTTAAGATCCTGTGACCTGCATGTCTCTTCCAAGGGGGATTTAAACCGTCTTGTTAAACTGCTGCTACCTTCACGTCTCTTCCAAGGGGCATTTAAACCGTCTTGTTAAGCTACTGCGACTTGCTCGTCTCTTCCAAGGGGCATTTAAACCGTCTTGTTATGCTACTGCGACCTGCACTTCTCTTCCAAGGCGCATTTAAACCTTCTTTTTAAGCTCCTGATACTTGATCGTCTCTTCCAAGGGGCATTTAAACCATCTTGTTAAGCTACTGTAACCTCCACCACTTTTCCAAGGGGCATTTAAAACGTCTTGTTAAGCTACTGCGACTTGCAAGTCTCTTCCAAGGGGCATTTAAACCGTTTTTTTAAGCTACTGCGACCTGCACGTCTCTTCCAAGGGGCATTTAAACCATCGTGTTAAGCTACTGTAACCTCCACCACTTTTCCAAGGGGCATTTAAACCGTCTTTTAAGCTACTGCGACTTGCACTTCTCTTCCAAGGGGCTTTTAAACCGTCTTGTTAAGCTACTGCGACCTGCATGCCTCTTCCAAGGGGCATTTAAATCGTCTTTTTAAGCTGCTGCGACCTGCATGTCTCTTCCAAGGGGCATTATATCATCGTGTTAAGCTACTGCGACCTTCACCGCTCTTCCAACGGGCATTTAAACCATCTTGTTAAGCTACTGCGACCTGCACGTCTCTTCCAAGGGGGATTTAAACCGTCTTGTTAAGCTACTGTGATCTGCACGTCTCTACCAAGGGCCATTTAAACCGTCTTGTTAAGCTACTGTGACCTGCTCGTCTATTCCAAGGGGCATTTAAACCTTCTTGTTAAGCTACTGCGACCTGCACGTCTCTTCCAAGGCGCATTTAAACCGTCTTTTTAAGATACTGCGACTTGCACGTCTCTTCCAAGGGGCATTTAAACTGTCTTGTTAAGCTACTGCGACCTGCATGTCTCTTCCAAGGGGCATTTAAACCGTCTTGTTAAGCTACTGCGACCTCCACGTCTGTTCCAAGGGGCATTTAAACCGTCTTGTTAAGCAACTGTGACCTGCATGTCTCTTCCAAGGCCAATTTAAACCGTCTTGTTAAGCTACTGCGACCTGCTCGTCTCTTCCAAGGGGCATTTAAACCTTCTTTTTAAGCTACTGTGACCTGCATGTCTCTTCCAAGGGGGATTTAAACCGTCTTGTTAAGCTACTGCTACCTGCACGTCTCTTCCAAGGGGCATTTAAAACGTCTTGTTAAGCTACTGCTACCTGCAGGTCTCTTCCAAGGGGCATTTAAACCATCTTGTTAAGCTACTGCTACCTGCACGTCTCTTCCAAGGGGCATTTAAACCGTCTTGTTAAGCTACTGCGACCTGCATGTCTCTTCCAAGGGGAATTTAAACCGTCTTGTTATGCTACTGCGACCTGCAGTTCTCTTCCATGGCGCATTTAAACCTTCTTTTTAAGCTCCTGCGACTTGATCGTCTCTTCCAAGGGGCATTTAAACCATCTTGTTAAGCTACTGTAACCTCCACCACTTTTCCAAGGGGCCTTTAAACCGTCTTGTTAAGCTACTGCGACTTGCACGTCTCTTCCAAGGGGCATTTAATCCGTCTTGTTAAGCTACTGTAATTTGCAAGTCTCTGCCAAGGGGCATTTAAACCATCTTGTTAAGCTACTGTAACCTCCACCACTTTTCCACGGGGCATTTAAACCGTCTTGTTAAGCTACTGCGACCGGCACGTCTCTTCCAAGTGGCATTTAAACCGTCTTTTTAAGCTGCTGCAACCTGCATGTCTCTTCCAAGGGGCATTTAAACCATCGTGTTAAGCTTCTGCGACCTCCACCGCTCTTCCAAGGGGCATTTAAACCAACTTGTTAAGCTACTGCGACCTGCACATCTCTTCCAAGGGGCATTTAATCCATCTTGTTAAGCTACTGTAACTTGCAAGTCTCTGCCAAGGGGCATTTAAACCATCTGGTTAAGCTACTGTAACCTCCACCACTTTTCCACGGGGCATTTAATACTTCTTGTTAAGCTACTGCGACCTGCACGTCTCTTCCAAGGGGCATTTAAACCGTCTTGTTAAGCTACTGCGACCTGCATGTCTCTTCCAAGGGGCATTTAAACCGTCTTGTTAAGCCTCTGCGACCTGCACGTCTTTTCCTAGGGGCATTTAAACAGTCTTGTTAAGCGGCTTCGACCTGCATGTTTCTTCCAAGTGGCATTTAAACTATCTTGTTAAGCTACTGCGACCTCCACCGCTGTTCCCAGGAGCATTTATACTGTTTTGTTAAGCTACTGCGACCTGCACGTCTCTTCCATGGGGCATTTAAAACCTCTTGTTAAGCTCCTGCGACCTGCACGTCTCTTGAAAGGGGCATTTAAACCGTCTTGTTAAGCTACTGCGACCTGCACGTCTCTTCCAAGGGGCATTTAAATTGTCTTGTTAAGCTATTGCGACCTCCACCTCTCTTCCAAGGGGCATTTAAAGCGTCTTGTTAAGCTTCTGCGACCTGCACGTCTCTTCCAAGGCGCATTTAAACAGTCTTTTTACGCTACTGTGACTTGAACGTCTCTTCCATGGGGCATTTAAACCCTCTTATTAAGCTCCTGCGACCTGCATGTCTCTTCCAAGGGGCATTTAAACAGTCTCGTTAAGCTACTGCGACCTGCATGTCTCTTCCAAGGGGCATTTAAACAGTCTTGTAAAGCTACTGCGACCTCCACCGCTCTTCCAAGGGGCACTTAAACCATCTTGTTAAGCTACTGCGACCTGCACGTCTCTTCCAAGGGGCATTTAAACCGTCTTATTAAGCTACTGCGACCTGCACGTCTCTTCCAAGGGGCATTTAAACCGTCTTATTAAGCTACTGCAACCTGCACGTCTCTTCCACGGGGCATTTAAACTGTATTGTTAAGCTACTGCGACCTGCAAGCCTATTCTAAGGGGCATTTAAACCCTCTTTTTAAGCTCCTGCGATTTGATCGTCTCTTCCAAGGGGCATTTAAACTGTCTTGTTAAGCTACTGTAACCTCCACCACTTTTCCATGGGGCATTTAAACCGTCTTGTTAAGCTACTGCGACTTGCACGTCTCTTCCAAGGGGCTTTTAAACCGTCTTGTTAAGCTACTGCGACCTGCATGTCTCTTCCAAGAGGCATTTAAACCATCTTGTTAAGCCTCTGCGACATGCACGTCTCTTCCAAGGGTCATTTAAACCGTGTTTTCAAGCTGCTGCGACCTGCATGTCTCTTCCAAGGGGTATTTAAACCATCTTGTTAAGCTACTGCGACCTGCACATCTCTTCCAAGGGGCATTTAAACCGTCTTGTTAAGCTACTGCGACCTGCACGTCTCTTCCAAGGGGCATTTAAATTGTCTTGTTAAGCTATTGCGACTTCCACCTCTCTTCCAAGGGGAATTTAAAGCGTCTTGTTAAGCTTCTGCGACCTGCACGTCTCTTCCAAGGCGCATTTAAACAGTCTTTTTACGCTACTGTGACTTGAACGTCTCTTCCAAGGGGCATTTAAACCCTCTTATTAAGCTCCTGCGACCTGCACGTCTCTTCCAAGGGGCATTTAAACAGTCTCGTTAAGCTTCTGCGACCTGCATGTCTCTTCCAAGGGGCATTTAAACAGTCTTGTTAAGCTACTGCGACCTCCACCACTTTTAAACGGGGCATTTAAACCGTCTTGATAAGCTACTGCGACCTACACGTCTCTTCCAAGGGGCATTTAAACTGTCTTGTTAAGCTACTGCGACCTGCAAGCCTATTCTAAGGGGCATTTAAACCCTCTTGTTAAGATCCTGTGACCTGCATGTCTCTTCCAAGGGGGATTTAAACCGTCTTGTTAAGCTACTGCTACCTGCACGTCTCTTCTAAGGGGCATTTAAACCGTCTTGTTAAGCTACTGCGACCTGCTCGTCTCTTCCAAGGGGCATTTAAACCGTGTTGTTATGCTACTGCTACCTGCACTTCTCTTCCAAGGCGCATTTAAACCTTCTTTTTAAGCTCCTGATACTTGATCGTCTCTTCCAAGGGGCATTTAAACCGTCTTGTTAAGCTACTGCGACCTGCACGTCTCTTCCAAGTGGCATTTAAACCATCGTGTTAAGCTACTGTAACCTCCACCACTTTTCCAAGGGGCATTTAAACCGTCTTTTAAGCTACTGCGACTTACACTTCTCTTCCAAGGGGCTTTTAAACCGTCTTGTTAAGCTACTGCGACCTGCATGCCTCTTCCAAGGGGCATTTAAATCGTTTTGTTATGCTACTGCTACCTGCACTTCTCTTCCAAGGCGCATTTAAACCTTCTTTTTAAGCTCCTGATACTTGATCGTCTCTTCCAAGGGGCATTTAAACCGTCTTGTTAAGCTACTGCTACCTGCAGGTCTCTTCCAAGGGGCATTTAAACCATCTTATTAAGCTACTGCTACCTGCACGTCTCTTCCAAGGGGCATTTAAACCGTCTTGTTAAGCTACTGCGACCTGCATGTCTCTTCCAAGGGGAATTTAAACCGTCTTGTTATGCTACTGCGACCTGCAGTTCTCTTCCATGGCGCATTTAAACCTTCTTTTTAAGCTCCTGCGACTTGATCGTCTCTTCCAAGGGGCATTTAAACCATCTTGTTAAGCTACTGTAACCTCCACCACTTTTCCAAGGGGCCTTTAAACCGTCTTGTTAAGCTACTGCGACTTGCACGTCTCTTCCAAGGGGCATTTAATCCGTCTTGTTAAGCTACTGTAATTTGCAAGTCTCTGCCAAGGGGCATTTAAACCATCTTGTTAAGCTACTGTAACCTCCACCACTTTTCCACGGGGCATTTAAACCGTCTTGTTAAGCTACTGCGACCTGCACGTCTCTTCCAAGTGGCATTTAAACCGTCTTTTTAAGCTGCTGCAACCTGCATGTCTCTTCCAAGGGGCATTTAAACCATCGTGTTAAGCTTCTGCGACCTCCACCGCTCTTCCAAGGGGCATTTAAACCAACTTGTTAAGCTACTGCGACCTGCACATCTCTTCCAAGGGGCATTTAATCCATCTTGTTAAGCTACTGTAACTTGCAAGTCTCTGCCAAGGGGCATTTAAACCATCTGGTTAAGCTACTGTAACCTCCACCACTTTTCCACGGGGCATTTAATACGTCTTGTTAAGCTACTGCGACCTGCACGTCTCTTCCAAGGGGCATTTAAACCGTCTTGTTAAGCTACTGCGACCTGCATGTCTCTTCCAAGGGGCATTTAAACCGTCTTGTTAAGCCTCTGCGACCTGCACGTCTTTTCCTAGGGGCATTTAAACAGTCTTGTTAAGCGGCTTCGACCTGCATGTTTCTTCCAAGTGGCATTTAAACTATCTTGTTAAGCTACTGCGACCTCCACCGCTGTTCCCAGGAGCATTTATACTGTTTTGTTAAGCTACTGCGACCTGCACGTCTCTTCCATGGGGCATTTAAAACCTCTTGTTAAGCTCCTGCGACCTGCACGTCTCTTGAAAGGGGCATTTAAACCGTCTTGTTAAGCTACTGCGACCTGCACGTCTCTTCCAAGGGGCATTTAAATTGTCTTGTTAAGCTATTGCGACCTCCACCTCTCTTCCAAGGGGCATTTAAAGCGTCTTGTTAAGCTTCTGCGACCTGCACGTCTCTTCCAAGGCGCATTTAAACAGTCTTTTTACGCTACTGTGACTTGAACGTCTCTTCCATGGGGCATTTAAACCCTCTTATTAAGCTCCTGCGACCTGCATGTCTCTTCCAAGGGGCATTTAAACAGTCTCGTTAAGCTACTGCGACCTGCATGTCTCTTCCAAGGGGCATTTAAACAGTCTTGTAAAGCTACTGCGACCTCCACCGCTCTTCCAAGGGGCACTTAAACCATCTTGTTAAGCTACTGCGACCTGCACGTCTCTTCCAAGGGGCATTTAAACCGTCTTATTAAGCTACTGCGACCTGCACGTCTCTTCCAAGGGGCATTTAAACCGTCTTATTAAGCTACTGCAACCTGCACGTCTCTTCCACGGGGCATTTAAACTGTATTGTTAAGCTACTGCGACCTGCAAGCCTATTCTAAGGGGCATTTAAACCCTCTTTTTAAGCTCCTGCGATTTGATCGTCTCTTCCAAGGGGCATTTAAACTGTCTTGTTAAGCTACTGTAACCTCCACCACTTTTCCATGGGGCATTTAAACCGTCTTGTTAAGCTACTGCGACTTGCACGTCTCTTCCAAGGGGCTTTTAAACCGTCTTGTTAAGCTACTGCGACCTGCATGTCTCTTCCAAGAGGCATTTAAACCATCTTGTTAAGCCTCTGCGACATGCACGTCTCTTCCAAGGGTCATTTAAACCGTGTTTTTAAGCTGCTGCGACCTGCATGTCTCTTCCAAGGGGTATTTAAACCATCTTGTTAAGCTACTGCGACCTGCACATCTCTTCCAAGGGGCATTTAAACCGTCTTGTTAAGCTACTGCGACCTGCACGTCTCTTCCAAGGGGCATTTAAATTGTCTTGTTAAGCTATTGCGACCTCCACCTCTCTTCCAAGGGGAGTTTAAAGCGTCTTGTTAAGCTTCTGCGACCTGCACGTCTCTTCCAAGGCGCATTTAAACAGTCTTTTTACGCTACTGTGACTTGAACGTCTCTTCCAAGGGGCATTTAAACCCTCTTATTAAGCTCCTGCGACCTGCACGTCTCTTCCAAGGGGCATTTAAACAGTCTCGTTAAGCTTCTGCGACCTGCATGTCTCTTCCAAGGGGCATTTAAACAGTCTTGTTAAGCTACTGCGACCTGCAAGCCTATTCTAAGGGGCATTTAAACCCTCTTGTTAAGATCCTGTGACCTGCATGTCTCTTCCAAGGGGGATTTAAACCGTCTTGTTAAGCTACTGCTACCTGCACGTCTCTTCTAAGGGGCATTTAAACCGTCTTGTTAAGCTACTGCGACCTGCTCGTCTCTTCCAAGGGGCATTTAAACCGTGTTGTTATGCTACTGCTACCTGCACTTCTCTTCCAAGGCGCATTTAAACCTTCTTTTTAAGCTCCTGATACTTGATCGTCTCTTCCAAGGGGCATTTAAACCGTCTTGTTAAGCTACTGCGACCTGCACGTCTCTTCCAAGTGGCATTTAAACCATCGTGTTAAGCTACTGTAACCTCCACCACTTTTCCAAGGGGCATTTAAACCGTCTTTTAAGCTACTGCGACTTACACTTCTCTTCCAAGGGGCTTTTAAACCGTCTTGTTAAGCTACTGCGACCTGCATGCCTCTTCCAAGGGGCATTTAAATCGTTTTGTTAAGCCTCTACGACCTGCACGTCTCTTCCAAGGGGCATTTAAACCATCGTGTTAAGCTACTGCGACCTCCACCGCTCTTCCAAGGGGCATTTATACCGTCTTGTTAAGCTACTGCGACCTGCACGTCTCTTCCAAGGGGGATTTAAACCGTCTTGTTAAGCTACTGTGATCTGCACGTCTCTTCCAAGGGCCATTTAAACCTTCTTTTTAAGCTACTGCAACCTGCATGTCTCTTCCAAGGGGGATTTAAACCGTCTTGTTAAGCTACTGCTACCTGCACGTCTCTTCCAAGGGGCATTTAAACCGTCTTGTTAAGCTACTGCTACCTGCAGGTCTCTTCCAAGGGGCATTTAAACCGTCTTGTTAAGCTACTGCGACTTGCACATCTCTTCCAAGGGGCATTTAAACCGTCTTGTTAAGCTACTGTAACTTGCACTTCTCTTCCAAGTGGCATTTAAACCGTCTTGTTACGCTACTGCGACCTGCACTTCTCTTCCAAGGCGCATTTAAACCTTCTTTTTAAGCTCCTGATACTTGATCGTCTCTTCCAAGGGGCATTTAAACCATCTTTTTAAGCTACTGCGACCTGCATGTCTCTTCCAAGGGGCATTTAAACCGTCTTGTTAAGCTACTGCGACCTGCACGTCTCTTCCAAGGGGCATTTAAACCATCGTGTTAAGCTACTGTAACCTCCACCACTTTTCCAAGGGGCATTTAAACCGTCTTTTAAGCTACTGCGACTTGCACTTCTCTTCCAAGGGGCTTTTAAACCGTCTTGTTAAGCTACTGCGACCTGTATGCCTCTTTCAAGGGGCATTTAAATCGTTTTGTTAAGCCTCTACGACCTGCACGTCTCTTCCAAGGGGCATTTAAACCGTCTTTTTAAGCTGCTGCGACCTGCATGTCTCTTCCAAGGGGCATTTAAACCATCTTGTTAAGCTACTGCGACCTCCACCGCTCTTCCAAGGGGCATTTAAACCATCTTGTTAAGCTACTGCGACCTGCACGTCTCTTCCAAGGGGGATTTAAACCGTCTTGTTAAGCTACTGTGATCTGCACGTCTCTTCCAAGGGCCATTTAAACCGTCTTGTTAAGCTACTGCGACCTGCTCGTCTCTTCCAATGTGCATTTAAACCGTCTTGTTAAGCTACTGCGACCTGCACGTCTCTTCCAAGGCGCATTTAAACCGTCTTTTTAAGCTACTGCGACTTGCACGTCTCTTCCAAGGGGCATTTAAACTGTCTTGTTAAGCTACTGCGACCTGCAAGCCTATTCTAAGGGGCATTTAAACCCTCTTGTTAAGATCCTGCGACCTGCACTTCTCTTCCAAGAGGGATTTAAACCGTCTTGATAAGCAACGGCGACCTGCTCGTCTCTTCCAAGGGGCATTTAAACCGTCTTGTTAAGCAACTGTGACCTGCATGTCTCTTCCAAGGCCAATTTAAACCGTCTTTTTAAGCTACTGCGACCTGCTCGTCTCTTCCAAGGGGCATTTAAACCTTCTTTTTAAGCTACTGCGACCTGCATGTCTCTTCCAAGGGGGATTTAAACCGTCTTGTTAAGCTACTGCTACCTGCACGTCTCTTCCAAGGGGCATTTAAACCGTCTTGTTAAGCTACTGCTACCTGCAGGTCTCTTCCAAGGGGCATTTAAACCGTCTTGTTAAGCTACTGCTACCTGCACGTCTCTTCCAAGGGCCATTTAAACCGTCTTGTTAAGCTACTGCGACCTGCATGTCTCTTCCAAGGGGAATTTAAACCGTCTTGTTATGCTACTGCGACCTGCAGTTCTCTTCCATGGCGCATTTAAACCTTCTTTTTAAGCTCCTGCGACTTGATCTTCTCTTCCAAGGGGCATTTAAACCATCTTGTTAAGCTACTGTTATCTCCACCACTTTTCCAAGGGGCATTTAAACCGTCTTGTTAAGCTACTGCGACTTGCACGTCTCTTCCAAGGGGCATTTAATCCGTATTGTTAAGCTACTGTAATTTGCAAGTCTCTGCCAAGGGGCATTTAAACCATCTTGTTAAGCTACTGTAACCTCCACCACTTTTCCACGCGGCATTTAAACCGTCTTGTTAAGCTACTGCGACCTGCACGTCTCTTCCAAGTGGCATTTAAACCGTCTTTTTAAGCTGCTGCAACCTGCATGTCTCTTCCAAGGGGCATTTAAACCATCGTGTTAAGCTTCTGCGACCTCCACCGCTCTTCCAAGGGGCATTTAAACCATCTTTTTAAGCTACTGCGACCTGCACATCTCTTCCAAGGGGCATTTAATCCGTCTTGTTAAGCTACTGTAACTTGCAAGTCTCTGCCAAGGGGCATATAAAACATCTTGTTAAGCTACTGTAACCTCCACCACTTTTCCACGGGGCATTTAATCCGTCTTGTTAAGCTACTGCGACCTGCATGTCTCTTCCAAGGGGTATTTAAACCGTCTTGTTAAGCCTCTCCGACCTGCACGTCTTTTCCTAGGGGCATTTAAACAGTCTTGTTAAGCTGCTTCGACCTGCATGTTTCTTCCAAGTGGCATTTAAACTGTCTTGTTAAGCTACTGCGACCTCCACCGATCTTCCAAGGAGCCTTTAAACTGTCTTGTTAAGCTACTGCGACCTGCACGTCTCTTCCAAGGGGCATTTAAAACCTCTTGTTAAGCTACTGCGACCTGCACGTCTCTTCCAAGGGGCATTTAAATGGTCTTGTTAAGCTACTGCGACCTCCACCTCTCTTCCAAGGGGCATTTAAAGCGTCTTGTTAAGCTTCTGCGACCTGCACGTCTCTTCCAAGGCGCATTTAAACAGTCTTTTTACGCTACTGTGACTTGAACGTCTCTTCCAAGGGGCATTTAAACCCTCTTATTAAGCTCCTGCGACCTGCTCGTCTCTTAAAAGGGGCATTTAAACCCTCTTGTTAAGCTACTGCGACTTGCACGTCTCTTCCAAGGGGCATTTAATCCGTATTGTTAAGCTACTGTAATTTGCAAGTCTCTGCCAAGGGGCATTTAAACCATCTTGTTAAGCTACTGTAACCTCCACCACTTTTCCACGCGGCATTTAAACCGTCTTGTTAAGCTACTGCGACCTGCACGTCTCTTCCAAGTGGCATTTAAACCGTCTTTTTAAGCTGCTGCAACCTGCATGTCTCTTCCAAGGGGCATTTAAACCATCGTGTTAAGCTTCTGCGACCTCCACCGCTCTTCCAAGGGGCATTTAAACCATCTTTTTAAGCTACTGCGACCTGCACATCTCTTCCAAGGGGCATTTAATCCGTCTTGTTAAGCTACTGTAACTTGCAAGTCTCTGCCAAGTGGCATATAAAACATCTTGTTAAGCTACTGTAACCTCCACCACTTTTCCACGGGGCATTTAATCCGTCTTGTTAAGCTACTGCGACCTGCATGTCTCTTCCAAGGGGTATTTAAACCGTCTTGTTAAGCCTCTCCGACCTGCACGTCTTTTCCTAGGGGCATTTAAACAGTCTTGTTAAGCTGCTTCGACCTGCATGTTTCTTCCAAGTGGCATTTAAACTGTCTTGTTAAGCTACTGCGACCTCCACCGATCTTCCAAGGAGCCTTTAAACTGTCTTGTTAAGCTACTGCGACCTGCACGTCTCTTCCAAGGGGCATTTAAAACCTCTTGTTAAGCTACTGCGACCTGCACGTCTCTTCCAAGGGGCATTTAAATGGTCTTGTTAAGCTACTGCGACCTCCACCTCTCTTCCAAGGGGCATTTAAAGCGTCTTGTTAAGCTTCTGCGACCTGCACGTCTCTTCCAAGGCGCATTTAAACAGTCTTTTTACGCTACTGTGACTTGAACGTCTCTTCCAAGGGGCATTTAAACCCTCTTATTAAGCTCCTGCGACCTGCTCGTCTCTTAAAAGGGGCATTTAAACCCTCTTGTTAAGCTACTGCGACCTGCACGTCTCTTCCAAGTTGCATTTAAACAGTCTTGTTAAGCTACTGCAACCTGCATGTCTCTTCCAAGGGGCATTTAAACAGTCTTGTTAAGCTACTGCGACCTCCACCGCTCTTCCAAGGGGCATTTAAACCATCTTGTTAAGCTACTGCGACCTGCACGTCTCTTCCAAGGGGCATTTAAACCCTCTTGTTAAGCTCCTGCGACCTGCATGTTTCTTCCAAGGGGCATTTATCATGTCTTGTTAAGCTACTGCAACCTGCACTTCTCTTCCAAGGGGCATTTAAACCCTCTTGTTAAAATCCTGTGACCTGCATGTCTCTTCCAAGGGGGATTTAAACAGTCTTGTTAAGCTACTGCTACCTGCACGTCTCTTCCAAGGGGCATTTAAACCGTCTTGTTAAGCTACTGCTACCTGCAGGTCTCTTCCAAGGGGCATTTAAACCGTCTTGTTAAGCTACTGCGACTTGCACATCTCTTCCAAGGGGCATTTAAACCGTCTTGTTAAGCTACTGTAACTTGCACTTCTCTTCCAAGTGGCATTTAAACCGTCTTGTTACGCTACTGCGACCTGCACTTCTCTTCCAAGGCGCATTTAAACCTTCTTTTTAAGCTCCTGATACTTGATCGTCTCTTCCAAGGGGCATTTAAACCATCTTTTTAAGCTACTGCGACCTGCATGTCTCTTCCAAGGGGCATTTAAACCGTCTTGTTAAGCTACTGCGACCTGCACGTCTCTTCCAAGGGGCATTTAAACCATCGTGTTAAGCTACTGTAACCTCCACCACTTTTCCAAGGGGCATTTAAACCGTCTTTTAAGCTACTGCGACTTGCACTTCTCTTCCAAGGGGCTTTTAAACCGTCTTGTTAAGCTACTGCGACCTGTATGCCTCTTTCAAGGGGCATTTAAATCGTTTTGTTAAGCCTCTACGACCTGCACGTCTCTTCCAAGGGGCATTTAAACCGTCTTTTTAAGCTGCTGCGACCTGCATGTCTCTTCCAAGGGGCATTTAAACCATCTTGTTAAGCTACTGCGACCTCCACCGCTCTTCCAAGGGGCATTTAAACCATCTTGTTAAGCTACTGCGACCTGCACGTCTCTTCCAAGGGGGATTTAAACCGTCTTGTTAAGCTACTGTGATCTGCACGTCTCTTCCAAGGGCCATTTAAACCGTCTTGTTAAGCTACTGCGACCTGCTCGTCTCTTCCAATGTGCATTTAAACCGTCTTGTTAAGCTACTGCGACCTGCACGTCTCTTCCAAGGCGCATTTAAACCGTCTTTTTAAGCTACTGCGACTTGCACGTCTCTTCCAAGGGGCATTTAAACTGTCTTGTTAAGCTACTGCGACCTGCAAGCCTATTCTAAGGGGCATTTAAACCCTCTTGTTAAGATCCTGCGACCTGCACTTCTCTTCCAAGAGGGATTTAAACCGTCTTGATAAGCAACGGCGACCTGCTCGTCTCTTCCAAGGGGCATTTAAACCGTCTTGTTAAGCAACTGTGACCTGCATGTCTCTTCCAAGGCCAATTTAAACCGTCTTTTTAAGCTACTGCGACCTGCTCGTCTCTTCCAAGGGGCATTTAAACCTTCTTTTTAAGCTACTGCGACCTGCATGTCTCTTCCAAGGGGGATTTAAACCGTCTTGTTAAGCTACTGCTACCTGCACGTCTCTTCCAAGGGGCATTTAAACCGTCTTGTTAAGCTACTGCTACCTGCAGGTCTCTTCCAAGGGGCATTTAAACCGTCTTGTTAAGCTACTGCTACCTGCACGTCTCTTCCAAGGGCCATTTAAACCGTCTTGTTAAGCTACTGCGACCTGCATGTCTCTTCCAAGGGGAATTTAAACCGTCTTGTTATGCTACTGCGACCTGCAGTTCTCTTCCATGGCGCATTTAAACCTTCTTTTTAAGCTCCTGCGACTTGATCTTCTCTTCCAAGGGGCATTTAAACCATCTTGTTAAGCTACTGTTATCTCCACCACTTTTCCAAGGGGCATTTAAACCGTCTTGTTAAGCTACTGCGACTTGCACGTCTCTTCCAAGGGGCATTTAATCCGTATTGTTAAGCTACTGTAATTTGCAAGTCTCTGCCAAGGGGCATTTAAACCATCTTGTTAAGCTACTGTAACCTCCACCACTTTTCCACGCGGCATTTAAACCGTCTTGTTAAGCTACTGCGACCTGCACGTCTCTTCCAAGTGGCATTTAAACCGTCTTTTTAAGCTGCTGCAACCTGCATGTCTCTTCCAAGGGGCATTTAAACCATCGTGTTAAGCTTCTGCGACCTCCACCGCTCTTCCAAGGGGCATTTAAACCATCTTTTTAAGCTACTGCGACCTGCACATCTCTTCCAAGGGGCATTTAATCCGTCTTGTTAAGCTACTGTAACTTGCAAGTCTCTGCCAAGGGGCATATAAAACATCTTGTTAAGCTACTGTAACCTCCACCACTTTTCCACGGGGCATTTAATCCGTCTTGTTAAGCTACTGCGACCTGCATGTCTCTTCCAAGGGGTATTTAAACCGTCTTGTTAAGCCTCTCCGACCTGCACGTCTTTTCCTAGGGGCATTTAAACAGTCTTGTTAAGCTGCTTCGACCTGCATGTTTCTTCCAAGTGGCATTTAAACTGTCTTGTTAAGCTACTGCGACCTCCACCGATCTTCCAAGGAGCCTTTAAACTGTCTTGTTAAGCTACTGCGACCTGCACGTCTCTTCCAAGGGGCATTTAAAACCTCTTGTTAAGCTACTGCGACCTGCACGTCTCTTCCAAGGGGCATTTAAATGGTCTTGTTAAGCTACTGCGACCTCCACCTCTCTTCCAAGGGGCATTTAAAGCGTCTTGTTAAGCTTCTGCGACCTGCACGTCTCTTCCAAGGCGCATTTAAACAGTCTTTTTACGCTACTGTGACTTGAACGTCTCTTCCAAGGGGCATTTAAACCCTCTTATTAAGCTCCTGCGACCTGCTCGTCTCTTAAAAGGGGCATTTAAACCCTCTTGTTAAGCTACTGCGACTTGCACGTCTCTTCCAAGGGGCATTTAATCCGTATTGTTAAGCTACTGTAATTTGCAAGTCTCTGCCAAGGGGCATTTAAACCATCTTGTTAAGCTACTGTAACCTCCACCACTTTTCCACGCGGCATTTAAACCGTCTTGTTAAGCTACTGCGACCTGCACGTCTCTTCCAAGTGGCATTTAAACCGTCTTTTTAAGCTGCTGCAACCTGCATGTCTCTTCCAAGGGGCATTTAAACCATCGTGTTAAGCTTCTGCGACCTCCACCGCTCTTCCAAGGGGCATTTAAACCATCTTTTTAAGCTACTGCGACCTGCACATCTCTTCCAAGGGGCATTTAATCCGTCTTGTTAAGCTACTGTAACTTGCAAGTCTCTGCCAAGTGGCATATAAAACATCTTGTTAAGCTACTGTAACCTCCACCACTTTTCCACGGGGCATTTAATCCGTCTTGTTAAGCTACTGCGACCTGCATGTCTCTTCCAAGGGGTATTTAAACCGTCTTGTTAAGCCTCTCCGACCTGCACGTCTTTTCCTAGGGGCATTTAAACAGTCTTGTTAAGCTGCTTCGACCTGCATGTTTCTTCCAAGTGGCATTTAAACTGTCTTGTTAAGCTACTGCGACCTCCACCGATCTTCCAAGGAGCCTTTAAACTGTCTTGTTAAGCTACTGCGACCTGCACGTCTCTTCCAAGGGGCATTTAAAACCTCTTGTTAAGCTACTGCGACCTGCACGTCTCTTCCAAGGGGCATTTAAATGGTCTTGTTAAGCTACTGCGACCTCCACCTCTCTTCCAAGGGGCATTTAAAGCGTCTTGTTAAGCTTCTGCGACCTGCACGTCTCTTCCAAGGCGCATTTAAACAGTCTTTTTACGCTACTGTGACTTGAACGTCTCTTCCAAGGGGCATTTAAACCCTCTTATTAAGCTCCTGCGACCTGCTCGTCTCTTAAAAGGGGCATTTAAACCCTCTTGTTAAGCTACTGCGACCTGCACGTCTCTTCCAAGTTGCATTTAAACAGTCTTGTTAAGCTACTGCAACCTGCATGTCTCTTCCAAGGGGCATTTAAACAGTCTTGTTAAGCTACTGCGACCTCCACCGCTCTTCCAAGGGGCATTTAAACCATCTTGTTAAGCTACTGCGACCTGCACGTCTCTTCCAAGGGGCATTTAAACCCTCTTGTTAAGCTCCTGCGACCTGCATGTTTCTTCCAAGGGGCATTTATCATGTCTTGTTAAGCTACTGCAACCTGCACTTCTCTTCCAAGGGGCATTTAAACCCTCTTGTTAAAATCCTGTGACCTGCATGTCTCTTCCAAGGGGGATTTAAACAGTCTTGTTAAGCTACTGCTACCTGCACGTCTCTTCCAAGGGGCATTTAAACCGTCTTGTTAAGCTACTGCGACCTGCTCGTCTCTTCCAAGGGGCATTTAAACCGTCTTGTTATGCTACTGCGACCTGCACTTCTCTTCCAAGGGGGATTTAAACCTTCTTTTTAAGCTCCTGATACTTGATCGTCTCTTCCAAGGGGCATTTAAACCATCGTGTTAAGCTACTGCGACCTCCACCGCTCTTCCAAGGGGCATTTAAACCATCTTGTTAAGCTACTGCGACCTGCACATCTCTTCCAAGGGGCATTTAAACCATCATTGTTAAGCTACTGTAACCTCCACCACTTTTCCACGAGGCATTTAAACCGTCTTGTTAAGCTACTGCGACCTGCATGTCTCTTCCAAGGGGCATTTAAACTGTCTTGTTAACCTACTGCGACCTCCACCGCTCTTCCAAGGGGCATTTAAACTGTCTTGTTAATCTACTGCGACCTGCACGTCTCTTCCAAGGGGCATTTAAATCGTCTTGGTAAGCTACTGCGACCAGCAAGCCTATTTCAAGGGGCATTTAAACCCTCTTGTTAAGCTACTGCGACCTGCACATCTCTTCCAAGGGGATTTAAACCGTCTTGTTAAGCTACTGCGACCTGCACGTCTCTTCCAAGGGGCATTTAAACCGTCCTGTTAAGCTACTGCGACCTGCTCGCCTCTTCCAAGGGGCATTTAAACCATCTTATTAAGCTACTGCGACCTGCACGTCTCTTCCAAGGGGCATTTAAACTGTATTGTTAAGCTACTGCGACCTGCAAGCCTATTCTAAGGGGCATTTAAACCCTCTTGTTAAGATCCTGCGACCTGCATGTCTCTTCCAAGGGGCATTTAAACCATCGTGATAAGCTTCTGCGACCTCCACCGCTCTTCCAAGGGGCATTTAAACCATCTTGTTAAGCTACTGCGACCTGCACATCTCTTCCAAGGTGCATTTAAACCGTCTTGTTAAGCTACTGTAACTTGCACTTCTCTTCCAAGGGGCATTTAAACCGTCTTGATAATCTACTGTAACCTCCACCACTTTTCCACGGGGCATTTAAACCGTCTTGTTAAGCTACTGCGACCTGCACGTCTCTTCCAAGGGGCATTTAAACTGTCTTGTTAAGCTACTGCGACTTGCAAGCCTATTCTAAGGGGCATTTAAAACCTCTTGTTAAGAACCTGCGACCTGCATGTCTCTTCCAAGGGGGATTTAAACCGTCTTGTTAAGCTACTGCTACCTGCACGTCTCTTCCAAGGGGCATTTAAACCGTCTTGTTAAGCTACTGCGACCTGCTCGTCTCTTCCAAGGGGCATTTAAACCGTCTTGTTATGCTACTGCGACCTGCAGTTCTCTTCCAAGGCGCATTTAAACCTTCTTTTTAAGCTTCTGATACTTGATCGTCTCTTCCAAGGGGCATTTAAACCATCTTGTTAAGCTACTGTAACCTCCACCACTTTTCCAAGGGGCTTTTAAACCATCTTGTTAAGCTACTGCGACCTGAAAGTCTCTTCCAAGGGGCATTTAAACCGTCTTGTTAAGCCTCTACGACATGCACGTCTCTTCCAAGGGGCATTTAAACCGTCTTTTTAAGCTGCTGCGACCTGCATGTCTCTTCCAAGGGGCATTTAAATCATCGTTTTAAGCTACTGCGACCTGCACATCTCTTCCAAGGGGCATTTAAACCATCTTGCTAAGCTACTGCGACCTGCACATCTCTTCCAAGGGGCATTTAAACCATCTTGTTAAGCTACAGTAACTTGCACGTCTCTTCCAAGGGGCATTTAAACCGTCTGGTTAAGCTACTGTAACCTCCACCACTTTTCCACGGGGCATTTAAACCGTCTTGTTAAGCTACGGCGACCTGCACGTCTCTTCCAAGGTGCATTTAAACCGTCTTGTTAAGCTACTGCGACCTGCATGTCTCTTCAGAGGGGCATTTAAAGCGTCTTGTTAAGCCTCTACGACCTGCACGTCTTTTCCTAGGGGCATTTAAACAGTCTTGCTAAGCTGCTTCGACCTGCATGTTTCTTCCAAGTGGCATTTAAACTGTCTTGTTAAGCTACTGCAACCTCCACCGCTCTTCCAAGGTTCATTTAAACTGTCTTGTTAAGCTACTGCGACCTGCACGTCTCTTCCAAGGGGCATTTAAACCGTCTTGTTAAGCTACTGCGACCAGCAAGCCTATTTCAAGGGGCATTTAAACCCTCTTGTTAACCTACTGCGACCTGCACATCTCTTCCAAGGGGGATTTAAACCGTCTTGTTAAGCTACTGCGACCTGCACGTCTCTTCCAAGGGGCATTTAAACCGTCTTGTTAAGCAACTGTGACCTGCATGTCTCTTCCAAGGCCAATTTAAACCGTCTTTTTAAGCTACTGCGACCTGCTCGTCTCTTCCAAGGGGCATTTAAACCTTCTTTTTAAGCTACTGCGACCTGCACGTCTCTTCCAAGGGGCATTTAAACCGTCTTGTTAAGCAACTGTGACCTGCATGTCTCTTCCAAGGCCAATTTAAACCGTCTTTTTAAGCTACTGCGACCTGCTCGTCTCTTCCAAGGGGCATTTAAACCTTCTTTTTAAGCTACTGCGACCTGCATGTCTCTTCCAAGGGGGATTTAAACCGTCTTGTTAAGCTACTGCTACCTGCACGTCTCTTCCCAGGGGCATTTAAACCGTCTTGTTAAGCTACTGCTACCTGCAGGTCTCTTCCAAGGGGCATTTAAACCGTCTTGTTAAGCTACTGCTACCTGCACGTCTCTTCCAAGGGCCATTTAAACCGTCTTGTTAAGCTACTGCGACCTGCATGTCTCTTCCAAGGGGAATTTAAACCGTCTTGTTATGCTACTGCGACCTGCAGTTCTCTTCCATGGCGCATTTAAACCTTCTTTTTAAGCTCCTGCGACTTGATCTTCTCTTCCAAGGGGCATTTAAACCATCTTGTTAAGCTACTGTTATCTCCACCACTTTTCCAAGGGGCATTTAAACCGTCTTGTTAAGCTACTGCGACTTGCACGTCTCTTCCAAGGGGCATTTAATCCGTATTGTTAAGCTACTGTAATTTGCAAGTCTCTGCCAAGGGGCATTTAAACCATCTTGTTAAGCTACTGTAACCTCCACCACTTTTCCACGCGGCATTTAAACCGTCTTGTTAAGCTACTGCGACCTGCACGTCTCTTCCAAGTGGCATTTAAACCGTCTTTTTAAGCTGCTGCAACCTGCATGTCTCTTCCAAGGGGCATTTAAACCATCGTGTTAAGCTTCTGCGACCTCCACCGCTCTTCCAAGGGGCATTTAAACCATCTTTTTAAGCTACTGCGACCTGCACATCTCTTCCAAGGGGCATTTAATCCGTCTTGTTAAGCTACTGTAACTTGCAAGTCTCTGCCAAGGGGCATATAAAACATCTTGTTAAGCTACTGTAACCTCCACCACTTTTCCACGGGGCATTTAATCCGTCTTGTTAAGCTACTGCGACCTGCATGTCTCTTCCAAGGGGTATTTAAACCGTCTTGTTAAGCCTCTCCGACCTGCACGTCTTTTCCTAGGGGCATTTAAACAGTCTTGTTAAGCTGCTTCGACCTGCATGTTTCTTCCAAGTGGCATTTAAACTGTCTTGTTAAGCTACTGCGACCTCCACCGATATTCCAAGGAGCCTTTAAACTGTCTTGTTAAGCTACTGCGACCTGCACGTCTCTTCCAAGGGGCATTTAAAACCTCTTGTTAAGCTACTGCGACCTGCTCGTCTCTTCCAAGGGGCATTTAAATGGTCTTGTTAAGCTACTGCGACCTCCACCTCTCTTCCAAGGGGCATTTAAAGCGTCTTGTTAAGCTTCTGCGACCTGCACGTCTCTTCCAAGGCGCATTTAAACAGTCTTTTTACGCTACTGTGACTTGAACGTCTCTTCCAAGGGGCATTTAAACCCTCTTATTAAGCTCCTGCGACCTGCTCGTCTCTTAAAAGGGGCATTTAAACCCTCTTGTTAAGCTACTGCGACTTGCACGTCTCTTCCAAGGGGCATTTAATCCGTATTGTTAAGCTACTGTAATTTGCAAGTCTCTGCCAAGGGGCATTTAAACCATCTTGTTAAGCTACTGTAACCTCCACCACTTTTCCACGCGGCATTTAAACCGTCTTGTTAAGCTACTGCGACCTGCACGTCTCTTCCAAAGTGGCATTTAAACCGTCTTTTTAAGCTGCTGCAACCTGCATGTCTCTTCCAAGGGGCATTTAAACCATCGTGTTAAGCTTCTGCGACCTCCACCGCTCTTCCAAGGGGCATTTAAACCATCTTTTTAAGCTACTGCGACCTGCACATCTCTTCCAAGGGGCATTTAATCCGTCTTGTTAAGCTACTGTAACTTGCAAGTCTCTGCCAAGTGGCATATAAAACATCTTGTTAAGCTACTGTAACCTCCACCACTTTTCCACGGGGCATTTAATCCGTCTTGTTAAGCTACTGCGACCTGCATGTCTCTTCCAAGGGGTATTTAAACCGTCTTGTTAAGCCTCTCCGACCTGCACGTCTTTTCCTAGGGGCATTTAAACAGTCTTGTTAAGCTGCTTCGACCTGCATGTTTCTTCCAAGTGGCATTTAAACTGTCTTGTTAAGCTATTGCGACCTCCACCGATCTTCCAAGGAGCCTTTAAACTGTCTTGTTAAGCTACTGCGACCTGCACGTCTCTTCCAAGGGGCATTTAAAACCTCTTGTTAAGCTACTGCGACCTGCACGTCTCTTCCAAGGGGCATTTAAATGGTCTTGTTAAGCTACTGCGACCTCCACCTCTCTTCCAAGGGGCATTTAAAGCGTCTTGTTAAGCTTCTGCGACCTGCACGTCTCTTCCAAGGCGCATTTAAACAGTCTTTTTACGCTACTGTGACTTGAACGTCTCTTCCAAGGGGCATTTAAACCCTCTTATTAAGCTCCTGCGACCTGCTCGTCTCTTAAAAGGGGCATTTAAACCCTCTTGTTAAGCTACTGCGACCTGCACGTCTCTTCCAAGTTGCATTTAAACAGTCTTGTTAAGCTACTGCAACCTGCATGTCTCTTCCAAGGGGCATTTAAACAGTCTTGTTAAGCTACTGCGACCTCCACCGCTCTTCCAAGGGGCATTTAAACCATCTTGTTAAGCTACTGCGACCTGCACGTCTCTTCCAAGGGGCATTTAAACCCTCTTGTTAAGCTCCTGCGACCTGCATGTTTCTTCCAAGGGGCATTTATCATGTCTTGTTAAGCTACTGCAACCTGCACTTCTCTTCCAAGGGGCATTTAAACCCTCTTGTTAAAATCCTGTGACCTGCATGTCTCTTCCAAGGGGGATTTAAACAGTCTTGTTAAGCTACTGCTACCTGCACGTCTCTTCCAAGGGGCATTTAAACCGTCTTGTTAAGCTACTGCGACCTGCTCGTCTCTTCCAAGGGGCATTTAAACCGTCTTGTTATGCTACTGCGACCTGCACTTCTCTTCCAAGGGGGATTTAAACCTTCTTTTTAAGCTCCTGATACTTGATCGTCTCTTCCAAGGGGCATTTAAACCATCGTGTTAAGCTACTGCGACCTCCACCGCTCTTCCAAGGGGCATTTAAACCATCTTGTTAAGCTACTGCGACCTGCACATCTCTTCCAAGGGGCATTTAAACCATCATTGTTAAGCTACTGTAACCTCCACCACTTTTCCACGAGGCATTTAAACCGTCTTGTTAAGCTACTGCGACCTGCATGTCTCTTCCAAGGGGCATTTAAACTGTCTTGTTAACCTACTGCGACCTCCACCGCTCTTCCAAGGGGCATTTAAACTGTCTTGTTAATCTACTGCGACCTGCACGTCTCTTCCAAGGGGCATTTAAATCGTCTTGGTAAGCTACTGCGACCAGCAAGCCTATTTCAAGGGGCATTTAAACCCTCTTGTTAAGCTACTGCGACCTGCACATCTCTTCCAAGGGGATTTAAACCGTCTTGTTAAGCTACTGCGACCTGCACGTCTCTTCCAAGGGGCATTTAAACCGTCCTGTTAAGCTACTGCGACCTGCTCGCCTCTTCCAAGGGGCATTTAAACCATCTTATTAAGCTACTGCGACCTGCACGTCTCTTCCAAGGGGCATTTAAACTGTATTGTTAAGCTACTGCGACCTGCAAGCCTATTCTAAGGGGCATTTAAACCCTCTTGTTAAGATCCTGCGACCTGCATGTCTCTTCCAAGGGGCATTTAAACCATCGTGATAAGCTTCTGCGACCTCCACCGCTCTTCCAAGGGGCATTTAAACCATCTTGTTAAGCTACTGCGACCTGCACATCTCTTCCAAGGTGCATTTAAACCGTCTTGTTAAGCTACTGTAACTTGCACTTCTCTTCCAAGGGGCATTTAAACCGTCTTGATAATCTACTGTAACCTCCACCACTTTTCCACGGGGCATTTAAACCGTCTTGTTAAGCTACTGCGACCTGCACGTCTCTTCCAAGGGGCATTTAAACTGTCTTGTTAAGCTACTGCGACTTGCAAGCCTATTCTAAGGGGCATTTAAAACCTCTTGTTAAGAACCTGCGACCTGCATGTCTCTTCCAAGGGGGATTTAAACCGTCTTGTTAAGCTACTGCTACCTGCACGTCTCTTCCAAGGGGCATTTAAACCGTCTTGTTAAGCTACTGCGACCTGCTCGTCTCTTCCAAGGGGCATTTAAACCGTCTTGTTATGCTACTGCGACCTGCAGTTCTCTTCCAAGGCGCATTTAAACCTTCTTTTTAAGCTTCTGATACTTGATCGTCTATTCCAAGGGGCATTTAAACCATCTTGTTAAGCTACTGTAACCTCCACCACTTTTCCAAGGGGCTTTTAAACCATCTTGTTAAGCTACTGCGACCTGAAAGTCTCTTCCAAGGGGCATTTAAACCGTCTTGTTAAGCCTCTACGACATGCACGTCTCTTCCAAGGGGCATTTAAACCGTCTTTTTAAGCTGCTGCGACCTGCATGTCTCTTCCAAGGGGCATTTAAATCATCGTTTTAAGCTACTGCGACCTGCACATCTCTTCCAAGGGGCATTTAAACCATCTTGCTAAGCTACTGCGACCTGCACATCTCTTCCAAGGGGCATTTAAACCATCTTGTTAAGCTACAGTAACTTGCACGTCTCTTCCAAGGGGCATTTAAACCGTCTGGTTAAGCTACTGTAACCTCCACCACTTTTCCACGGGGCATTTAAACCGTCTTGTTAAGCTACGGCGACCTGCACGTCTCTTCCAAGGTGCATTTAAACCGTCTTGTTAAGCTACTGCGACCTGCATGTCTCTTCAGAGGGGCATTTAAAGCGTCTTGTTAAGCCTCTACGACCTGCACGTCTTTTCCTAGGGGCATTTAAACAGTCTTGCTAAGCTGCTTCGACCTGCATGTTTCTTCCAAGTGGCATTTAAACTGTCTTGTTAAGCTACTGCAACCTCCACCGCTCTTCCAAGGTTCATTTAAACTGTCTTGTTAAGCTACTGCGACCTGCACGTCTCTTCCAAGGGGCATTTAAACCGTCTTGTTAAGCTACTGCGACCAGCAAGCCTATTTCAAGGGGCATTTAAACCCTCTTGTTAACCTACTGCGACCTGCACATCTCTTCCAAGGGGGATTTAAACCGTCTTGTTAAGCTACTGCGACCTGCACGTCTCTTCCAAGGGGCATTTAAACCGTCTTGTTAAGCTACTGCGACCTGCTCGTCTCTTCCAAGGGGCATTTAAACCGTCTTGTTAAGCTACTGCGACCTGCACGTCTCTTCCAAGGTGCATTTAAACCGTCTTTTTAAGCTACTGCGACCTGCACGTCTAGTCCAAGGTGCATTAAAACCGTCTTGTTAATCTACTGCGACCTGCACGTCTCTTCCAAGGGGCATTTAAACCCTCTTGTTAAGCCACTGCGACCTGCACGTTTCTTCCAAGGGGCATTTAAACCGTCTTGTTAAGCAGCTGCGACCTGCATGTCTCTTCCAAGGGGCATTTAAACCATCTTGTTAAGCTACTGCGACCTCCACCGCACTTCCAAGGGGCATTTAAACCGTCTTGTTAAGCTACTGCGACCTCCACCTCTCTTCCAAGGGGCATTTAAACCGTCTTATTAAGCTACTGCGACCTGCACGTCTCTTCCACGGGGCATTTAAACTGTATTGTTAAGCTACTGCGACCTGCAAGACTATTCTAAGGGGCATTTAAACCCTCTTGTTAAGATACTGCGACCTGCATGTCTCTTCCAATGGGGATTTAAACCGTCTTGTTAAGCTACTGTTACCTGCACTTCTCTTCCAAGGGGCATTTAAACCGTCTTGTTAAGCTACTGCGACCTGCTCGTCTCTTCCAAGGGGCATTTAAACTGTCTTGTTAAGCTACTGCGACCTGCACTTCTCTTCCAAGGCGCATTTAACGCTTCTTTTTAAGCTCCTGCGACTTGATCGTCTCTTCCAAGGGGCATTTAAACCATCTTATTAACCTACTGTAACCTCCACCACTTTTCCAAGGGGCATTTAAACCGTCTTGTTAAGCTACTGCGACTTGCACGTCTCTTCCAAGGGGCTTTTAAACCGTCTTGTTAAGCTACTGCGACCTGCATGTCTCTTCAAAGGGGCATTTAAACCGTCTTGTTAAGCCTCTGCGACCTGCACGTCTCTTCCAAGGGTCATTTAAACCATCGTGATAAGCTACTGCGACCTCCACCGCTCTTCCAAGGGGCATTTAAACCATCTTGTTAAGCTACTGCGACCTGCACATCTCTTCCAAGGGGCATTTAAACAGTCTTGTTAAGCTACAGTAACTTGCACTTCTCTTCCAAGGGGCATTTAAACCGTCTTTTTAAGCTACTGTAACCTCCACCACTTTTCCATGGGGCATTTAAACCATCTTGTTAAGCTACTGCGACCTGCAAGCCTATTCTAAGGGGCATTTAAACCCTCTTGTTAAGATCCTGCGACCTGCTCGTCTCTTCCAAGGGGCATTTAAACCGTCTTGTTATGCTACTGCGACCTGCAAGCCTATTCTAAGGGACATTTAAACCCTCTTGTTAAGATCCTGCGACCTGCTCGTCTCTACCAAGGGGGATTTAAACCGTCTTGTTAAGCTACTGCTACCTGCAGGTCTCTTCCAAGGGGCATTTAAACGATCTTGTTAAGCTACTGCGACCTGCTCGTCTCTTCCAAGGGGCATTTAAACCGTCTTGTCATGCTACTGCGACCTGCATTTCTCTTCCAAGGCGCATTTAAACCTTCTTTTTTAACTCCTGATACTTGATCGTCTCTTCCAAGGGGCATTTAAACCATCATGTTAATCTACTGTAACCTCCACCACTTTTCCAAGGGCATTTAAAACGTCTTGTTAAGCTACTGCGACTTGCATGTCTCTTCCAAGAGGCATTTAAACCGTCTTGTTAAGCCTCTACGACATGCACGTCTCTTCCAAGGGGCATTTAAACCGTCTTTTTATGCTGCTGCGAACTGCATGTCTCTTCCAAGTGGCATTTAAACCATCTTGTTAAGCTACTGCGACCTCCACCGCTCTTCCAATGGGCATTTAAACCATCTTGTTAAGCTACTGCGACCTGCACATCTCTTCCAAGGGTCATTTAAACTGTCTTGTTAAGCTACTGTAACTTGCACGTCTCTTCCAAGGGGCATTTAAACCGTCTTGCTAAGCTACTGTAACCTCCACCACTTTTCCACGGGGCATTTAAACCGTCTTGTTAAGCTACTGCAACCTGCACTTCTCTTCCAAGGTGCATTTAAACCTTCTTGTTAAGCTACTGCGACCTGCATGTCTCTTCCAAGGGGCATTTAAACTGTCTTGTTAAGCCTTTGCGACCTGCACGTCTTTTACTAGGGGCATTTAAACAGTCTTGTTAAGCTGCTTCGACCTGCATGTTTCTTCCAAGTACCATTTAAACTGTCTTGTTAAGCTACTGCGACCTCCACCGCTCTTCCAAGGGGCATTTAAACTGTCTTGTTAAGCTACTGCGACCTGCACGTCTCTTCCAAGGCTCATTTAAATCGTCTTGGTAAGCTACTGCGACCTGCAAGCCTCTTCCAAGGGGCATTTAAACTGTCTTCTTTAGCTACTGCGACCTCCACCGCTCTTCCAAGGGGCATTTAAACCATCTTGTTAAGCTACTGCGACCTGCACGTCTCTTCCAAGGGGCATTTAAACTGTCTTGTTTAGCTTCTGCGACCTGCATGTCTCTTCCAAGGGGCATTTAAACCGTCTTGTTAAGCTACTGCGACCTCCACGTCTCTTCCAAGGGGCATTTAAACTGTCTTGTTAAGCTGATGTGACCTGCATGTCTCTTCCAAGGGGCATTTCAACCGTCTTGTTAAGCTACTGCGACCTCCACCACACTTCTATGGGGCATTTAAACAGTCTTGTTAAGCTACTGCAACTTGCACATCTCTTCCATGGGGCATTTAAACCGTCTTCTTAAGCTACTGTAACCTCCACCACTTTTCCAAGGGGCATTTAAACCGTCTTGTTAAGCTACTGCGACCTGCATGTCTCTTTCAAGAGGGCATTTAAACCGTCTTGTTAAGCTACTGCGACCTCCACGTCTCTTCCAAGGGGCATTTAAACCGTCTTGTTAAGCTGCTGTGACCTGCATGTCTATTACAAGGGGCATTTAAACCGTCTTGTTAAACTACTGCGACCTCCACCGCACTTCCAAGGGGCATTTAAACCGTCTTGTTAAGCTACTGCGACCTGCACGTCTCTTCCAAGGGGGATTTAAACCGTCTTGTTAAGCTACTGTGATCTGCACGTCTCTTCCAAGGGCCATTTAAACCGTCTTGTTAAGCTACTGCGACCTGCTCGTCTCTTCCAAGGGGCATTTAAACCGTCTTGTTAAGCTACTGCGACCTGCAGGTCTCTTCCAAGGCGCATTTAAACCGTCTTTTTAAGCTACTGCGACTTGCACGTCTCTTCCAAGGGGCATTTAAACTGTCTTGTTAAGCTACTGCGACCTCCACCGCTCTTCCAAGGAACATTTAAACTGTCTTGTTAAGCTACTGAGACCTGCACGTCTCTTCCTAGGGGCATTTAAATTATCTTGGTAAGCTACTGCGACCTGCAAGCCTCTTCCAAGGGGCATTTAAACCCTCTTGTTAAGCTACTGCGACCTGCACGTCTCTTCCAAGGGGCATTTAAACTGTCTTCTTAAGCTACTACGACCTCCACCGCTCTTCCAAGGGGCATTTAAACCATCTTGTTAAGCTACTGCGACATGCATGTCTCTTCCAAGGGGCATTTAAACTGTCTTGTTTAGCATCTGCGACCTGCACGTCTCTTCTAAGGGGCAATTAAACAGTCTTGTAAAGCTACTGCGACTTGCACATCTCTTCCAAGGGGCATTTAAACCGTCTTCTTAAGCTACTGTAACCTCCACCACTTTTCCAAGGGGCATTTAAACCGTCTTGTTAAGCTACTGCGACCTGCACGTCTCTTCCAAGGGGCATTTAAAACGCTTTGTTAAGCTACTGCGACCTGCATGTCTCTTCCAAGGGACATTTAAACAGTCTTGTTAAGCTACTGCGACCTCCACGTCTCTTCCAAGGGGCATTTAAACCGTCTTGCTAAGCTGCTGCGACCTGCATTTCTCTTCCAAGGGGCATTTAAACCGTCTTGTTAAGCTACTGTAACCTCCACCGCTCTTCCAAGGGGCATTTAAACCGTCTTGTTAAGCTACTGCGACCTGCACGTCTCTTCCAAGGGACATTTAAATAGTCTTGGTAAGCTACTGCGACCTGCAAGCCTCTTCCAACGGGCATTTATACCGTCTTGTTAAGCTACTGCGACCTGCACGTCTCTTCCAAGGGGCATTTAAACTGTCTTGTTAAGCTACTGCGACCTCCACCGCTCTTCCAATGGGCATTTAAACCATCTTGTTAAGCTACTGCGACCTGCACGTCTCTTCCAAGGGGCATTTAAACTGTCTTATTAAGCTACTGCGACCTGCACGTCTCTTCCAAGGGACATTTAAATAGTCTTGGTAAGCTACTGCGACCTGCAAGTCTCTTCCAAGGGGCATTTAAATGGTCTTGTTAAGCTACTGTAACCTCCACCACTTTTCCAAGGGGCATTTAAACCGTCTTGTTAAGCTACTGCGACCTGCACGTCTCTTCCAAGGGGCATTTAAAACGCTTTGTTAAGCTACTGCGACCTGCATGTCTTTTCCAAGGTGCATTTAAATCGTCTTGTTAAGCTACTGCGACCTGCACGTCTCTTCCAAGGGGCATTTAAGCGGTCTTGTTAAGCTGCTGCGGCCTGCATGTCTCTTCCAAGGGGCATTTAAACTGTCTTGTTAAGCTACAGCGACCTCCACCGCACTTCCAAGGGGCATTTAAACCATCTTGTTAAGCTACTGCGACCTGCACGTCTCTTCCAAGGGGCATTTAAACTGTCTTGTTAAGCATCTGCGACCTGCACGTCTCTTCTAAGGGGCATTTAAACAGTCTTGTTAAGCTACTGCGACTTTCACGTCTCTTCCAAGGGGCATTTAAATCGTCTTGTTAATCTACTGTAACCTCCACCACTTTTCCAAGGGGCTTTTAAACCGTCTTGTTAAGCTACTGCGACCTGCATGTTTCTTAAAAGGGGCATTTAAACCGTCTTGTTAAGCTACTGCGACCTCCACCACACTTCCAAGGGGCATTTAAACCGTCTTGTTAAGCTACTGCGACCATCACGTCTCTTCCAAGGGGCATTTAAACTGTCTTGTTAAGCTACTGCAACCTCCACCGCTCTTCCAAGGGGCATTTAAACCGTCTTGTTAAGCTGCTGCGACCTGCATGTTTCTTAAAAGGGGCATTTAAACCGTCTTGTTAAGCTACTGCGACCTGCACCTCTCTTCCAAGGGTCATTTAAAGCGTCTTGTTAAGCTTCTGCGACCTGCACGTCTCATCCAAGGCGCATTTAAACAGTCTTTTTACTCTACTGTGACTTGAACGTCTCTTCCAAGGGGCATTTAAACCCTCTTATTAAGCTCCTGCGACCTGCTCGTCTCTTAAAAGGGGCATTTAAACCCTCTTGTTAAGCTACTGCGACCTGCACGTCTCTTCCAAGTTGCATTTAAACAGTCTTGTTAAGCTACTGCAACCTGCATGTCTCTTCCAAGGGGCATTTAAACAGTCTTGTTAAGCTACTGCGACCTCCACCGCTCTTCCAAGGGGCATTTAAACCATCTTGTTAAGCTACTGCGACCTGCACGTCTCTTCCAAGGGGCATTTAAACCCTCTTGTTAAGCTCCTGCGACCTGCATGTTTCTTCCAAGGGGCATTTATCATGTCTTGTTAAGCTACTGCAACCTGCACTTCTCTTCCAAGGGGCATTTAAACCCTCTTGTTAAAATCCTGTGACCTGCATGTCTCTTCCAAGGGGGATTTAAACAGTCTTGTTAAGCTACTGCTACCTGCACGTCTCTTCCAAGGGGCATTTAAACCGTCTTGTTAAGCTACTGCGACCTGCTCGTCTCTTCCAAGGGGCATTTAAACCGTCTTGTTATGCTACTGCGACCTGCACTTCTCTTCCAAGGGGGATTTAAACCTTCTTTTTAAGCTCCTGATACTTGATCGTCTCTTCCAAGGGGCATTTAAACCATCGTGTTAAGCTACTGCGACCTCCACCGCTCTTCCAAGGGGCATTTAAACCATCTTGTTAAGCTACTGCGACCTGCACATCTCTTCCAAGGGGCATTTAAACCATCATTGTTAAGCTACTGTAACCTCCACCACTTTTCCACGAGGCATTTAAACCGTCTTGTTAAGCTACTGCGACCTGCATGTCTCTTCCAAGGGGCATTTAAACTGTCTTGTTAACCTACTGCGACCTCCACCGCTCTTCCAAGGGGCATTTAAACTGTCTTGTTAATCTACTGCGACCTGCACGTCTCTTCCAAGGGGCATTTAAATCGTCTTGGTAAGCTACTGCGACCAGCAAGCCTATTTCAAGGGGCATTTAAACCCTCTTGTTAAGCTACTGCGACCTGCACATCTTTTCCAAGGGGATTTAAACCGTCTTGTTAAGCTACTGCGACCTGCACGTCTCTTCCAAGGGGCATTTAAACCGTCCTGTTAAGCTACTGCGACCTGCTCGCCTCTTCCAAGGGGCATTTAAACCATCTTATTAAGCTACTGCGACCTGCACGTCTCTTCCAAGGGGCATTTAAACTGTATTGTTAAGCTACTGCGACCTGCAAGCCTATTCTAAGGGGCATTTAAACCCTCTTGTTAAGATCCTGCGACCTGCATGTCTCTTCCAAGGGGCATTTAAACCATCGTGATAAGCTTCTGCGACCTCCACCGCTCTTCCAAGGGGCATTTAAACCATCTTGTTAAGCTACTGCGACCTGCACATCTCTTCCAAGGTGCATTTAAACCGTCTTGTTAAGCTACTGTAACTTGCACTTCTCTTCCAAGGGGCATTTAAACCGTCTTGATAATCTACTGTAACCTCCACCACTTTTCCACGGGGCATTTAAACCGTCTTGTTAAGCTACTGCGACCTGCACGTCTCTTCCAAGGGGCATTTAAACTGTCTTGTTAAGCTACTGCGACTTGCAAGCCTATTCTAAGGGGCATTTAAAACCTCTTGTTAAGAACCTGCGACCTGCATGTCTCTTCCAAGGGGGATTTAAACCGTCTTGTTAAGCTACTGCTACCTGCACGTCTCTTCCAAGGGGCATTTAAACCGTCTTGTTAAGCTACTGCGACCTGCTCGTCTCTTCCAAGGGGCATTTAAACCGTCTTGTTATGCTACTGCGACCTGCAGTTCTCTTCCAAGGCGCATTTAAACCTTCTTTTTAAGCTTCTGATACTTGATCGTCTCTTCCAAGGGGCATTTAAACCATCTTGTTAAGCTACTGTAACCTCCACCACTTTTCCAAGGGGCTTTTAAACCATCTTGTTAAGCTACTGCGACCTGAAAGTCTCTTCCAAGGGGCATTTAAACCGTCTTGTTAAGCCTCTACGACATGCACGTCTCTTCCAAGGGGCATTTAAACCGTCTTTTTAAGCTGCTGCGACCTGCATGTCTCTTCCAAGGGGCATTTAAATCATCGTTTTAAGCTACTGCGACCTGCACATCTCTTCCAAGGGGCATTTAAACCATCTTGCTAAGCTACTGCGACCTGCACATCTCTTCCAAGGGGCATTTAAACCATCTTGTTAAGCTACAGTAACTTGCACGTCTCTTCCAAGGGGCATTTAAACCGTCTGGTTAAGCTACTGTAACCTCCACCACTTTTCCACGGGGCATTTAAACCGTCTTGTTAAGCTACTGCGACCTGCACGTCTCTTCCAAGGTGCATTTAAACCGTCTTGTTAAGCTACTGCGACCTGCATGTCTCTTCAGAGGGGCATTTAAAGCGTCTTGTTAAGCCTCTACGACCTGCACGTCTTTTCCTAGGGGCATTTAAACAGTCTTGCTAAGCTGCTTCGACCTGCATGTTTCTTCCAAGTGGCATTTAAACTGTCTTGTTAAGCTACTGCAACCTCCACCGCTCTTCCAAGGTTCATTTAAACTGTCTTGTTAAGCTACTGCGACCTGCACGTCTCTTCCAAGGGGCATTTAAACCGTCTTGTTAAGCTACTGCGACCAGCAAGCCTATTTCAAGGGGCATTTAAACCCTCTTGTTAACCTACTGCGACCTGCACATCTCTTCCAAGGGGGATTTAAACCGTCTTGTTAAGCTACTGCGACCTGCACGTCTCTTCCAAGGGGCATTTAAACCGTCTTGTTAAGCTACTGCGACCTGCTCGTCTCTTCCAAGGGGCATTTAAACCGTCTTGTTAAGCTACTGCGACCTGCACGTCTCTTCCAAGGTGCATTTAAACCGTCTTTTTAAGCTACTGCGACCTGCACGTCTAGTCCAAGGTGCATTAAAACCGTCTTGTTAATCTACTGCGACCTGCACGTCTCTTCCAAGGGGCATTTAAACCCTCTTGTTAAGCCACTGCGACCTGCACGTTTCTTCCAAGGGGCATTTAAACCGTCTTGTTAAGCAGCTGCGACCTGCATGTCTCTTCCAAGGGGCATTTAAACCATCTTGTTAAGCTACTGCGACCTCCACCGCACTTCCAAGGGGCATTTAAACCGTCTTGTTAAGCTACTGCGACCTCCACCTCTCTTCCAAGGGGCATTTAAACCGTCTTATTAAGCTACTGCGACCTGCACGTCTCTTCCACGGGGCATTTAAACTGTATTGTTAAGCTACTGCGACCTGCAAGACTATTCTAAGGGGCATTTAAACCCTCTTGTTAAGATACTGCGACCTGCATGTCTCTTCCAATGGGGATTTAAACCGTCTTGTTAAGCTACTGCTACCTGCACTTCTCTTCCAAGGGGCATTTAAACCGTCTTGTTAAGCTACTGCGACCTGCTCGTCTCTTCCAAGGGGCATTTAAACTGTCTTGTTAAGCTACTGCGACCTGCACTTCTCTTCCAAGGCGCATTTAACGCTTCTTTTTAAGCTCCTGCGACTTGATCGTCTCTTCCAAGGGGCATTTAAACCATCTTATTAACCTACTGTAACCTCCACCACTTTTCCAAGGGGCATTTAAACCGTCTTGTTAAGCTACTGCGACTTGCACGTCTCTTCCAAGGGGCTTTTAAACCGTCTTGTTAAGCTACTGCGACCTGCATGTCTCTTCAAAGGGGCATTTAAACCGTCTTGTTAAGCCTCTGCGACCTGCACGTCTCTTCCAAGGGTCATTTAAACCATCGTGATAAGCTACTGCGACCTCCACCGCTCTTCCAAGGGGCATTTAAACCATCTTGTTAAGCTACTGCGACCTGCACATCTCTTCCAAGGGGCATTTAAACAGTCTTGTTAAGCTACAGTAACTTGCACTTCTCTTCCAAGGGGCATTTAAACCGTCTTTTTAAGCTACTGTAACCTCCACCACTTTTCCATGGGGCATTTAAACCATCTTGTTAAGCTACTGCGACCTGCAAGCCTATTCTAAGGGGCATTTAAACCCTCTTGTTAAGATCCTGCGACCTGCTCGTCTCTTCCAAGGGGCATTTAAACCGTCTTGTTATGCTACTGCGACCTGCAAGCCTATTCTAAGGGACATTTAAACCCTCTTGTTAAGATCCTGCGACCTGCTCGTCTCTACCAAGGGGGATTTAAACCGTCTTGTTAAGCTACTGCTACCTGCAGGTCTCTTCCAAGGGGCATTTAAACGATCTTGTTAAGCTACTGCGACCTGCTCGTCTCTTCCAAGGGGCATTTAAACCGTCTTGTCATGCTACTGCGACCTGCATTTCTCTTCCAAGGCGCATTTAAACCTTCTTTTTTAACTCCTGATACTTGATCGTCTCTTCCAAGGGGCATTTAAACCATCATGTTAATCTACTGTAACCTCCACCACTTTTCCAAGGGCATTTAAAACGTCTTGTTAAGCTACTGCGACTTGCATGTCTCTTCCAAGAGGCATTTAAACCGTCTTGTTAAGCCTCTACGACATGCACGTTTCTTCCAAGGGGCATTTAAACCGTCTTTTTATGCTGCTGCGAACTGCATGTCTCTTCCAAGTGGCATTTAAACCATCTTGTTAAGCTACTGCGACCTCCACCGCTCTTCCAATGGGCATTTAAACCATCTTGTTAAGCTACTGCGACCTGCACATCTCTTCCAAGGGTCATTTAAACTGTCTTGTTAAGCTACTGTAACTTGCACGTCTCTTCCAAGGGGCATTTAAACCGTCTTGCTAAGCTACTGTAACCTCCACCACTTTTCCACGGGGCATTTAAACCGTCTTGTTAAGCTACTGCAACCTGCACTTCTCTTCCAAGGTGCATTTAAACCTTCTTGTTAAGCTACTGCGACCTGCATGTCTCTTCCAAGGGGCATTTAAACTGTCTTGTTAAGCCTTTGCGACCTGCACGTCTTTTACTAGGGGCATTTAAACAGTCTTGTTAAGCTGCTTCGACCTGCATGTTTCTTCCAAGTACCATTTAAACTGTCTTGTTAAGCTACTGCGACCTCCACCGCTCTTCCAAGGGGCATTTAAACTGTCTTGTTAAGCTACTGCGACCTGCACGTCTCTTCCAAGGGTCATTTAAATCGTCTTGGTAAGCTACTGCGACCTGCAAGCCTCTTCCAAGGGGCATTTAAACTGTCTTCTTTAGCTACTGCGACCTCCACCGCTCTTCCAAGGGGCATTTAAACCATCTTGTTAAGCTACTGCGACCTGCACGTCTCTTCCAAGGGGCATTTAAACTGTCTTGTTTAGCTTCTGCGACCTGCATGTCTCTTCCAAGGGGCATTTAAACCGTCTTGTTAAGCTACTGCGACCTCCACGTCTCTTCCAAGGGGCATTTAAACTGTCTTGTTAAGCTGATGTGACCTGCATGTCTCTTCCAAGGGGCATTTCAACCGTCTTGTTAAGCTACTGCGACCTCCACCACACTTCTATGGGGCATTTAAACAGTCTTGTTAAGCTACTGCAACTTGCACATCTCTTCCATGGGGCATTTAAACCGTCTTCTTAAGCTACTGTAACCTCCACCACTTTTCCAAGGGGCATTTAAACCGTCTTGTTAAGCTACTGCGACCTGCATGTCTCTTTCAAGAGGGCATTTAAACCGTCTTGTTAAGCTACTCCGACCTCCACGTCTCTTCCAAGGGGCATTTAAACCGTCTTGTTAAGCTGCTGTGACCTGCATGTCTATTACAAGGGGCATTTAAACCGTCTTGTTAAACTACTGCGACCTCCACCGCACTTCCAAGGGGCATTTAAACCGTCTTGTTAAGCTACTGCGATCTGCACGTCTCTTCCAAGGGGGATTTAAACCGTCTTGTTAAGCTACTGTGATCTGCACGTCTCTTCCAAGGGCCATTTAAACCGTCTTGTTAAGCTACTGCGACCTGTTCGTCTCTTCCAAGGGGCATTTAAACCGTCTTGTTAAGCTACTGCGACCTGCAGGTCTCTTCCAAGGCGCATTTAAACCGTCTTTTTAAGCTACTGCGACTTGCACGTCTCTTCCAAGGGGCATTTAAACTGTCTTGTTAAGCTACTGCGACCTCCACCGCTCTTCCAAGGAACATTTAAACTGTCTTGTTAAGCTACTGAGACCTGCACGTCTCTTCCTAGGGGCATTTAAATTATCTTGGTAAGCTACTGCGACCTGCAAGCCTCTTTCAAGGGGCATTTAAACCCTCTTGTTAAGCTACTGCGACCTGCACGTCTCTTCCAAGGGGCATTTAAACTGTCTTCTTAAGCTACTACGACCTCCACCGCTCTTCCAAGGGGCATTTAAACCATCTTGTTAAGCTACTGCGACATGCACGTCTCTTCCAAGGGGCATTTAAACTGTCTTGTTTAGCATCTGCGACCTGCACGTCTCTTCTAAGGGGCAATTAAACAGTCTTGTAAAGCTACAGCGACTTGCACATCTCTTCCAAGGGGCATTTAAACCGTCTTCTTAAGCTACTGTAACCTCCACCACTTTTCCAAGGGGCATTTAAACCGTCTTGTTAAGCTACTGCGACCTGCACGTCTCTTCCAAGGGGCATTTAAAACGCTTTGTTAAGCTACTGCGACCTGCATGTCTCTTCCAAGGGACATTTAAACAGTCTTGTTAAGCTACTGCGACCTCCACGTCTCTTCCAAGGGGCATTTAAACCGTCTTGCTAAGCTGCTGCGACCTGCATTTCTCTTCCAAGGGGCATTTAAACCGTCTTGTTAAGCTACTGTAACCTCCACCGCTCTTCCAAGGGGCATTTAAACCGTCTTGTTAAGCTACTGCGACCTGCACGTCTCTTCCAAGGGACATTTAAATAGTCTTGGTAAGCTACTGCGACCTGCAAGCCTCTTCCAACGGGCATTTATACCGTCTTGTTAAGCTACTGCGACCTGCACATCTCTTCCAAGGGGCATTTAAACTGTCTTGTTAAGCTACTGCGACCTCCACCACTCTTCCAATGGGCATTTAAACCATCTTGTTAAGCTACTGCGACCTGCACGTCTCTTCCAAGGGGCATTTAAACTGTCTTATTAAGCTACTGCGACCTGCACGTCTCTTCCAAGGGACATTTAAATAGTCTTGGTAAGCTACTGCGACCTGCAAGTCTCTTCCAAGGGGCATTTAAATCGTCTTGTTAAGCTACTGTAACCTCCACCACTTTTCCAAGGGGCATTTAAACCGTCTTGTTAAGCTACTGCGACCTGCACGTCTCTTCCAAGGGGCATTTAAAACGCTTTGTTAAGCTACTGCGACCTGCATGTCTTTTCCAAGGTGCATTTAAATCGTCTTGTTAAGCTACTGCGACCTGCACGTCTCTTCCAAGGGGCATTTAAGCGGTCTTGTTAAGCTGCTGCGGCCTGCATGTCTCTTCCAAGGGGCATTTAAACTGTCTTGTTAAGCTACAGCGACCTCCACCGCACTTCCAAGGGGCATTTAAACCATCTTGTTAAGCTACTGCGACCTGCACGTCTTTTCCAAGGGGCATTTAAACTGTCTTGTTAAGCATCTGCGACCTGCACGTCTCTTCTAAGGGGCATTTAAACAGTCTTGTTAAGCTACTGCGACTTTCACGTCTCTTCCAAGGGGCATTTAAATCGTCTTGTTAATCTACTGTAACCTCCACCACTTTTCCAAGGGGCTTTTAAACCGTCTTGTTAAGCTACTGCGACCTGCATGTTTCTTAAAAGGGGCATTTAAACCGTCTTGTTAAGCTACTGCGACCTCCACCGCACTTCCAAGGGGCATTTAAACCGTCTTGTTAAGCTACTGCGACCATCACGTCTCTTCCAAGGGGCATTTAAACTGTCTTGTTAAGCTACTGCAACCTCCACCGCTCTTCCAAGGGGCATTTAAACCGTCTTGTTAAGCTGCTGCGACCTGCATGTTTCTTAAAAGGGGCATTTAAACCGTCTTGTTAAGCTACTGCGACTTGCACGTCTCTTCCAAGTGGCATTTAAACCGTCTTTTTAAGCTACTGTATCCTCCTCCACTTTTCCAAGGGGCATTTAAACCGTCTTGTTAAGCTACTGTGACCTGCACGTCTCTTCGAAGGGGCATTTAAAACGCTTTGTTAAGCTACTGCGACCTGCATGTCTCTTCCAAGGGGCATTTAAACCGTCTTGTTAAGCTGCTGCGACCTGCGTGTCTCTTCCAAGGGGCATTGAAACAGTCTTGTTAAGCTACTGCGACCTCCTCCGCACTTCCAAGGGGCATTTAAACCGTCTTGTTAAGCTACTGCGACCTGCAAGTCTCTACCAAGTGGTATTTAAACCATCTTGTTAAGCTACTGCGACCTGCACGACTCTTCCAAGGGGCATTTAAACTGTCTTGTTTATCTACTGCGACCTCCACCTCTCTTCCAAGGGGCATTTAAACCGTCTTATTAAGCAACTGCGACCTGCACATCTCTTCCAAGGGGCATTTAAAAAGTCTTATTAAGCTACTGAGACTTGTACGTCTCTTCCAAGGGGCATTTAAACCGTCTTGTTAAGCTACTGCGACCTGCATGTCTCTTCCAAGGGGGATTTAAACCGACTTGTTAAGCTACTGCGACCTGCACGTCTCTTCCAAGGGGCATTTAAACCGTCTATTTAAGCTACTGTGACTTGCACGTCTCTTCCAAGGGGCATTTAAACCGTCTTGTTAAGCTACTGTAACCTCCACCACTTTTCCAAGGGTCATTTAAAACATCTTGGTAAGCTAATGCGGCCTGCAAGCCTATTCCAAGGGGCATTTAAACACTCTTGTTAACTACTGCGACCTGCACGTCTCTTCCAAGGGGGATTTAAACCGTCTTGTTAAGCTACTGCGACCTGCACGTCTCTTCCAAGGGGCATTTAAACCGTCTTGTTAAGCTACTGCGACCTGCTCGTCTCTTCCAAGGGGCATTTAAACCGTCTTGTTAACTACTGCGACCTGCACGTCTCTTCCAAGGGGGATTTAAACCGTCTGGTTAAGCTACTGCGACCTGCACGTCTCTTCCAAGGGGCATTTAAACCGTCTTGTTAAGCTACTGCGACCTGAACGTCTCTTCCAAGGGGCATTTAAACCGTCTTGTTAAGCTACAGCGACCTGCACGTCTCTTCAAAGGGGCATTTAAACCGTCTTGGTAAGCTACTGTGACCTGCAAGCCTCTTCCAAGGGGCATTTAAACCGTCTTGTTAAGCTACTGCGACCTGCACGTCTCTTCCAAGTGTCATTTAAACTGTCTTGTTAAGCTACTGCGACCTCCACCGCTCTTCCAAGGGACATTTAAACTGTCTTGTTAAGCTACTGCAACCTGCAAGTCTCTTCCAAGACGCATTTAAATCGTCTTGGTAAGCTACTGCGACCTGCAAGCCTCTTCCAAGGGGCATTTAAACCCTCTTGTTAAGCTACTGCGACCTGCATGTCTCTTGCAAGGGGCATTTAAACTGTCTTCTTAAGCTACTACGACCTCCACCGCTCTTCCAAGGGGCATTTAAACCATCTTGTTAAGCTACTGCGACCTGCACGTCTCTTCCAAGGGGCATTTAAACTGTCTTGTTTAGCTTCTGCGACTTGCACGTCTCTTCCAAGGGGCATTTACACCGTCTTCTTAAGCTACTGTAACCTCCACCACTTTTCCAAGGGGCATTTAAACCGTCTTGTTAAGCTACTGCAACCTGCACGTCTCTTCCAAGGGGCATTTAAAACGCTTTGTTAAGCTACTGCGACCTGCATGTCTCTTCCAAGGGGCATTTCAACAGTCTTGTTAAGCTACTGCGACCTCCACGTCTCTTCCAAGGGGCATTTAAACCGTTTTGTTAAGCTGCTGCGACCTGCATGTCTCTTCCAAGTGGCATTTAAACCGTCTTTTTAAGCTACTGCGACCTGCACGTCTCTTCCAAGGGGCATTTAAACTGTCTTGTTAAGCTACTGCGACCTGCACGTCTCTTCCAAGGGGCATTTCAACAGTCTTGTTAAGCTACTGCGACCTGCATGTCTCTTCCAAGGGGCATTTAAACCGTTTTGTTAAGCTACTGTGACCTGCACGTCTCTTCCAAGGGGCATTTAAACCGTCTTGTTAAGCTACTGCGACCTGCACGTCTCCTCCATGGGGCATTTAAACCGTCTTGTTAAGCTACTGTGACTTGCACGTCTCTTCCAAGGGACATTTAAACCGTCTTGTTAAGCTACTGCGACCTGCACGTCTCTTCCAAGGGGCATTTAAACTGTCTTGTTTAGCTTCTGCGACTTGCACGTCTCTTCCAAGGGGCATTTACACCGGCTTCTTAAGCTACTGTAACCTCCACCACTTTTCCAAGGGGCATTTAAACTGTCTTGTTAAGCTAATGCGACCTGCAAGCCTATTATAAGGGGCATTTAAACACTCTTGTTAAGCTACTGCGACCTGCACGTCTCTTCCAAGGGGGATTTAAACCGTCTTGTTAAGCTACTGCGACCTGCACGTCTCTTCTAAGGGGCATATAAACCGTCTTGTTAAGCTACTGCGACCTGATCGTCTCTTCCAAGGCGCATTTAAACCGTCTTTTTAAGCTTCTGCGACTTGTATGTCTCTTCCTAGGGGCATTTAAACCGTCTTGTTAAGCTCCTGTAAGCTCCACCACTTTTCCAAGCGGCATTTAAACCGTCTTGTTAAGCTACTGCGACCTGCACGTCTCTTCCAAGGGGCATTTAAACCTTCTTGTTAAGATACTGCGACCTGCACGTCTCTTCCAAGGGGCAATTAAACCGTCTTGGTAAGCTTCTACAACCTGCAAGCCTCTTCCAAGGGGCATTTACACCCTCTTGTTAAGCTACTGCGACCTACACGTCTCTTCCAAGGGGCATTTAAACCATCTTGGTAAGCTACTCTGACCTGCTCCTCTCTTCCAAGGGGCATTTAAACAGTCTTGTTAAGCTACTGCGACCTGCACATCTCTTCAAAGGGGCATTTAAACCGTCTTGGTAAGCTACTGCTAACTGCAAGAGTCTTCCAAGGGTCATTTAAACACTCTTGTTAAGCTACTGCGACCTGCACGTCTCTTCCAAGGGGGATTTTAACTGTCTTGTTAAGCCTCTGCGACTTGCACGTCTCTTCCAAGGGGCATTTAAACAATCTTGGTAAGCTACTGCTACCTGCACGTCTCTTCCAAGGGGCATTTAAACCGTCTTTTTAAGCTACTGTAACCTCCACCACTTTTCCAAGTGGCATTTAAACCGTCTTGCTAAGCTACTCCGACCTGCACGTCTCTTCCAAGGCGCATTTAAACCGTCTTTTTAATCTACTGCGACTTGCACATCTCTTCCAAGGGGCATTTAAACCGTCTTGTTAAGCTACTGCGACATGCACGTCTCTTCCAAGGGGCATTTAAACAGTCTTGTTAAGCTGCTGCGACCTGCATGTGTCTTCCAAGGGGCATTTAAACTGTCTTGTTAAGCTACTGAGACCTCCATCGCTCTTCCAAGGGGCATTTAAACTTTCTTGTTAAGCTACTGTGACCTTCACGTCTCTTACAATTGGCATTTAAACCATGTTGTTAAGCTACTGTGACCTGCTCGTCTCTTACAAGGGGCATTTAAACCGTCTTGTTAAGCTACTGCGACCTGCACGTCTCTTACAAGGCGCATTTAAACCGACTTTTTAAGCTACTACGACTTGCACGTCTCTTCCAAGGGACATTTAAACCGTCTTGTTAAGCTACTGCGACCTGCACGTCTCCTCCATGGGGCATTTAAACCGTCTTGTTAAGCTATTTCGACCTGCATGTCTCTACCAAGGGACATTTAAACTGTCTTGTTAAGCTACTGCGACCTGCACGTCTCTTCCAAGGGGCATTTAAACAGTCTTGTTAAGCTGCTGCGACCTGCATGTCTCTTCCAAGGGGCATTTAAACTGTCTTGTTAAGCTACTGCGACATCCACCGCTCTTTCAAGGGGCATTTAAACTTTCTTGATAAGCTACTGTGACCTGCACGTCTCTTCCTCGGGGCATTTAAATCGTCTTGGTAAGCTACTGCGACCTGCACGTCTCTTCCATGGGTCATTTAAACCGTCTTTTTAAGCTACTGCGACCTGCACGTCTCTTCCATGGGGCATTTAAATCGTCTTGGTAAGCTACTGCGACCTGCTCGTCTCTTCCAAGGGGCATATAAACCGTCTTGTTAAGCTGCTGCAACCTGCACGTCTCTTCCAAGGGGCATTTAAACCATCTTGTTAAGCTACTGCAACCTGCACGTCTCTTCCAAGGGGCATTTAAACCGTCTTGTTAAGCTACTGTGACCTGCACGTCTCTTCCAAGGGGCATTTAAACCGTCTTGTTAAGCTACTGCGACCTGCATGTCTCTACCAAGGGGCATTTAAACCGTCTTTTTAAGCTACTGCGACCTCCACCGCTCTTCCAAGGGGCATTTAAACGTCTTGTTAAGTTACTACGACCCGCACTTCTCTTCAAAGGGCCATTTAAACCGTCTTGGTAAGCTACTGCGACCAGCAAGTCTTTTCCAAGGGGCATTGATACCGTCTTGTTAAGCTACTACGACCTGCATGTCTCTTCCAAGGGGCATTTAAAACATCTTGTTAAGCTACAGCGAACTGAACGTCTTTTCCAAGGGGCATTTAAACCGTCTTGTTAAGCTACTGCGACCTCCACCGATCTTCCAAGGGGCATTTAAACCATCTTGTTAAGCTACTGCGACCTGCACGTCTCTTGCAAGGGGCATTTAAACCGTCTTGTTAAGCTACTGCGACCTGCATGTCTCTTCCAAGGGGTATTTAAATCGTCTTGTTAAGCTACTGCGACATGCACGTCTCTTCCAAGGGGCATTTAAACCGTCTTATTAAGCTACTGCGACCTGCATGTCTCTTCCAAGGGGCATTTAAATTGTCTTGTTAAGCTACTGCGACCTCCACCTCTCTTCCAAGGGGCAATTCAACCGTCTTGTTAAGCTACTGCGACCTGCACGTCTCTTCCAAGGGCATTTAAACCGTCTTGTTAAGCTTCTGCGACCTGCATGTCTCTTCCAAGAGGCATTTAAACCGTCTTGTTAAGCTACTGCGACCTTCATGTCTCTTCCAAGGGGCATTTAAAACGCTTTGTTAAGCTACTGCGACCTGCATGTCTCTGTTGAAGGGCATTTAAAACGCTTTGTTAAGCTACTGCGACCTGCATGTCTCTTCCAAGGGGCATTTAAACCGTCTTTTTAAGCTACTGCGACCTGTACGTCTCTTCCAAGGGGCATTTAAACTGTCTTGTTAAGCTACTGCGACCTCCACCTCTCTTCCAAGGGGCATTTAAACCATCTTGTTAAGCTACTGCGACCTGCTCGTCTCTTCCAAGGGGCATTTAAACCGTCTTTTTAAGCTACTGCGACTTGAACGTCTCTTCCAAGGGGCATTTAAACAGTCTTGTTAAGCTACTGTAACCTCCACCACTTTTCCAAGGGGCATCTAAACCGTCTTGTTAAGCTACTGCGACCAGCACGTCTCTTCCAAGGGACATTTAAACAGATTTGTTAAGCTACTGCGACCTGCATGTCTCTTCCAAGGGGCATTTAAACCGTCTTGTTAAGCTACTGCGACCTGCACTTCTCTTCCAAGGGGCATTTAAACCATCTTGTTAAGCTGCTGCGACCTGCATGTCTCTTCCAAGGGGCATTTAAACCGTCTTGTTAAGCTACTGTGACCTCCACCGCACCTCCAAGGGGCATTTAAACCGTCTAGTTAAGCTACTGCGTCCTGCACGTCTCTTCCAAGGGGCATTTAAACTGTCTTGTTAAGCTACTGCGACCTCCACCTCTCATCCAAGGGGCATTTAAAGCGTCTTGTTAAGCTTCTGCGACCTGCTCGTCTCTTCCAAGGGGCATTTAAACCGTCTTGTTAAGCTTCTGTAACCTCCACCACTTTTCCAAGGGGCATCTAAATCGTCTTGTTAAGCTACTGCGACCTGCATGTCTCTTCCAAGGGGCATTTAAACCATCTTGTTAAGCTACTGCGACCTGCACGTCTCTTCCAAGGGGCATTTAAACTGTCTTGTTAAGCATCTGCGACCTACTCGTCTCTTCCAATTGGCATTTAAACCGTCTTCTTAAGCTACTGCGACCTGCAAGTCTCTTCCAAGGGGCATTTAAACTGTCTTGTTAAGCTACTGCAACCTCCACCACACTTCCAAGGGGCATTTAAAGCGTCTTGTTAAGCTTCTGCGACCTGCACGTCTCTTCCAAGGGGCATTTAAACCGTCTTGTTAAGCTACTACGACCTGCAAGTCTCTTCCAAGGCGCATTTAAACCGTCTTTTTAAGCTACTGCGACTTGAACGTCTCTTCCAAGGGGCATTTAAACAGTCTTGTTAAGCTACTGTAACCTCCATCACTTTTCCAAGGGGCATCTAATCCGTCTTGTTAAGCTACTGCGACCAGCACGTCTCTTCCAAGGGGCATTTAAACAGACTTGCTAAGCTACTGCGACCTGCATGTCTCTTCCAAGGGGCATTTAAACCGTCTTGTTAAGCTACTGCGACCTGCACTTCTCTTCCAAGGGGCATTTAAACCATCTTGTTAAGCTGCTGCGACCTGCATGTCTCTTCCAAGGCGCATTTAAACCGTCTTTTTAAGCTACTGTGACTTGAACGTCTCTTCCAAGGGGCATTTAAACCGTCTTGTTAAGCTACTGTAACCTCCACCACTATTCCAAGGGGCATCTCAACAATCTTGTTAAGCTACTGCGACCTGCAAGTCTCTTCCAAGGGTCATTTAAACCCTCTTGTTAAGCTCCTGCGACATGCACGTCTCTTGAAAGGGGCTTTTAAACTGTCTTGTTATGCTACTGCGACCTCCACCTCTCTTCCAAGGGGCATTTAAACCGTCTTATTAAGCTACTGCAACCTGCACATCTCTTCCAAGTCGCATTTAAATCATCTTTTTAAGCTACTGTGACTTGAACTTCTCTTCCAAGGGGCATTTATACTGTCTTGTTAAGCTACTGTAACCTCCACCACTTTTCCAAGGGGAATCTCAACAGTCTTGTTAAGCTACTGCTACCTGCACGTCTCTTCCAAGGGGCATTTCAACAGTCTTGTTAAGCTACTGCGACCTGCATGTCTCTTCCAAGGGGCATTTAAACCCTCTTGTTAAGCTCCTGCGACCTGCACGTCTCTTGAAAGGGGCAATTAAACCCTCTTGTTAAGCTACTGCGACCTGCACGTCTCTTCCAAGGGGCATTTAAACTGTCTGGTTAAGCTACTGCGACCTCCAACTCTATTCCAAGGGGCATTTAAAGCGTCTTGTTAAGCTTCTGCGACCTGCACTTCTCTTCCAAGTCGCATTTAAACCTTCTTTTTAAGCTCCTGCGACTTGATCGTCTCTTCCAAGGGGCATTTAAACCATCTTGTTAAGCTACTGTAACCTCCACCACTTTTCCAAGGGGCATTTAAACCGTCTTTTAAGCTACTGCGACTTGCACTTCTCTTCCAAGGGGCTTTTAAACTGTCTTGTTAAGCTACGGCGACCTGCATGCCTCTTCCAAGGGGCAATTAAACCATTTTGTTAAGCCTCTGCGACCTGCACGTCTCTTCCAAGGGGCATTTAAACCGTCTTTTTAAGCTGCTGCGACCTGCATGTCTCTTCCAAGGGGCATTTAAACCATCGTGTTAAGCTACTGCGACCTCCACCGCTCTTCCAAGGGGAATTTAAACCATCTTGTTAAGCTACTGCGACCTGCACGTCTCTTCCAAGGGGGATTTAAACCGTCTTGTTAAGCTACTGTGACCTGCACGTCTCTTCCAAGGGCCATTTAAACCGTCTTGTTAAGCTACTGCGACCTGCACGTCTCTTCAGGGGGGCATTTAAACCGTCTAGTTAAGCTACTGCGACCTGCACGTCTCTTCCAAGGCGCATTTAAACCGTCTTTTTAAGCTACTGCAACTTGCACGTCTCTTCCAAGGGGCATTTAAACTGTCTTGTTAAGCTACTGCGACCTGCAAGCCTATTCTAAGGGGCATTTAAACCCTCTTGTTAAGATACTGCGACGTGCACTTCTCTTCCAAGGGGGATTTAAACCGTCTTGTTAAGCAACTGCGACCTGCTCGTCTCTTCCAAGGGGCATTTAAACCGTCTTGTTAAGCAACTGTGACCTGCATGTCTCTTCCAAGGCCAATTTAAACCGTCTTGTTAAGCTACTGCGACCTGCTCGTCTCTTCCAAGGGGCATGTAAACCTTCTTTTTAAGCTACTGCGACCTGCATGTCTCTTCTAAGGGGGATTTAAACTGTCTTGTTAAGCTACTGCGACCTGCACGTCTCTTCCAAGGGGCATTTAAACCGTCTTGTTAAGCTACTGCTACCTGCACGTCTCTTCCAAGGGGCATTTAAACCGTCTTGTTAAGCTACTGCGACCTGCACGTCTCTTCCAAGGGGCATTTAAACCGTCTTGTTAAGCTACTGCTACCTGCACGTCTCTTCCAAGGGGCATTTAAACCGTCTTGTTAAGCTACTGCGACCTGCAAGTCTCTTCCAAGGGACATTTAAATTGTCTTGTTAAGCTACTGCAACCTCCACCACACTTCCAAGGGGCATTTAAAGTGTCTTGTTAAGCTTCTGCGACCTCCTGGTCTCTTCCAAGGGGCATTTAAACCGTCTTGTTAAGCTACTGCGACCTGCAAGTCTCTTCCAAGGCGCATTTAAACCGTCTTTTTAAGCTACTGTGACTTGAACGTCTCTTCCAAGGGGCATTTAAACCGTCTTGTTAAGCTACTGTAACCTCCACCACTATTCCAAGGGGCATCTCAACAATCTTGTTAAGCTACTGCGACCTGCAAGTCTCTTCCAAGGGTCATTTAAACCCTCTTGTTAAGCTCCTGCGACATGCACGTCTCTTGAAAGGGGCATTTATACCCTCTTGTTAAGCTACTGTGACCTGCACGTCTCTTCCAAGGGGCATTTAAACTGTCTTGTTATGCTACTGCGACCTCCACCTCTCTTCCAAGGGGCATTTAAACCGTCTTATTAAGCTAATGCGACCTGCACATCTCTTCCAAGGCGCATTTAAATCGTCTTTTTAAGCTACTGTGACTTGAACTTCTCTTCCAAGGGGCATTTAAACTGTCTTGTTAAGCTACTGTAACCTCCACCACTTTTCCAAGGGGCATCTCAACAGTCTTGTTAAGCTACTGCTACCTGCACGTCTCTTCCAAGGGGCATTTAAACAGTCTTGTTAAGCTACTGCTACCTGCATGTCTCTTCCAAGGGGCATTTAATCCGTCTTGTTAAGCTACTGCGACCTCCACCGCTCTTCCAAGGGGCATTTAAACCATCTTGTTAAGCTATTGCGACCTGCATGTCTCTTCCAAGGGGCATTTAAACTGTCTTGTTAAGCTACTGCGACCTGCACTTCTCTTCCAAGGGGCATTTAAACCATCTTGTTAAGCTGCTGCGACCTGCATGTCTCTTCCAAGGGGCATTTAAACCGTCTTGTTAAGCTACTGTGACCTCCACCGCACCTCCAAGGGGCATTTAAACCGTCTAGTTAAGCTACTGCGTCCTGCACGTCTCTTCCAAGGGGCATTTAAACTGTCTTGTTAAGCTACTGCGACCTCCACCTCTCATCCAAGGGGCATTTAAAGCGTCTTGTTAAGCTTCTGCGACCTGCTCGTCTCTTCCAAGGGGCATTTAAACCGTCTTGTTAAGCTTCTGTAACCTCCACCACTTTTCCAAGTGGCATCTAAATCGTCTTGTTAAGCTACTGTGACTTGAACGTCTCTTCCAAGGGGCATTTAAACCGTCTTGTTAAGCTACTGTAACCTCCACCACTATTCTAAGGGGCATCTCAACAATCTTGTTAAGCTACTGCGACCTGCAAGTCTCTTCCAAGGGTCATTTAAACCCTCTTGTTAAGCTCCTGCGACATGCACGTCTCTTGAAAGGGGCATTTAAACTGTCTTGTTATGCTACTGCGACCTCCACCTCTCTTCCAAGGGGCATTTAAACCGTTTTATTAAGCTACTGCGACCTGCACATCTCTTCCAAGGCGCATTTAAATCATCTTTTTAAGCTACTGTGACTTGAACTTCTCTTCCAAGGGGCATTTAAACTGTCTTGTTAAGCTACTGTAACCTCCACCACTTTTCCAAGGGGAATCTCAACAGTCTTGTTAAGCTACTGCTACCTGCACGTCTCTTCCAAGGGGCATTTAAACAGTCTTGTTAAGCTACTGCGACCTGCATGTCTCTTCCAAGGGGCATGTAAACCGTCTTGTTAAGCTACTGCGACCTCCACCGCTCTTCCAAGGGGCATTTAAACCCTCTTGTTAAGCTCCTGCGACCTGCACGTCTCTTGAAAGGGGCAATTAAACCCTCTTGTTAAGCTACTGCGACCTGCACGTCTCTTCCAAGGGGCATTTAAACTGTCTTGTTAAGCTACTGCGACCTCCAACTCTATTCCAAGGGGCATTTAAAGCGTCTTGTTAAGCTTCTGCGACCTGCACTTCTCTTCCAAGTCGCATTTAAATCTTCTTTTTAAGCTCCTGCGACTTGATCGTCTCTTCCAAGGGGCATTTAAACCATCTTGTTAAGCTACTGTAACCTCCACCACTTTTCCAAGGGGCATTTAAACCGTCTTTTAAGCTACTGCGACTTGCACTTCTCTTCCAAGGGGCTTTTAAACTGTCTTGTTAAGCTACGGCGACCTGCATGCCTCTTCCAAGGGGCATTTAAACCGTTTTGTTAAGCCTCTGCGACCTGCACGTCTCTTCCAAGGGGCATTTAAACCGTCTTTTTAAGCTGCTGCGACCTGCATGTCTCTTCCAAGGGGCATTTAAACCATCGTGTTAAGCTACTGCGACCTCCACCGCTCTTCCAAGGGGCATTTAAACCATCTTGTTAAGCTACTGCGACCTGCACGTCTCTTCCAAGGGGGATTTAAACCGTCTTGTTAAGCTACTGTGACCTGCACGTCTCTTCCAAGGGGCATTTAAACCGTCTTGTTAAGCTACTGCGACCTGCACGTCTCTTCAGAGGGGCATTTAAACCGTCTAGTTAAGCTACTGCGACCTGCACGTCTCTTCGAAGGCGCATTTAAACCGTCTTTTTAAGCTACTGCAACTTGCACGTCTCTTCCAAGGGGCATTTAAACTGTCTTGTTAAGCTACTGCGACCTGCAAGCCTATTCTAAGGGGCATTTAAACCCTCTTGTTAAGATACTGCGACCTGCACTTCTCTTCCAAGGGGGATTTAAACCGTTTTGTTAAGCAACTGCGACCTGCTCGTCTCTTCCAAGGGGCATTTAAACCGTCTAGTTAAGCAACTGTGACCTGCATGTCTCTTCCAAGACCAATTTAAACCGTCTTGTTAAGCTACTGCGACCTGCTCGTCTCTTCCAAGGGGCATGTAAACCTTCTTTTTAAGCTACTGCGACCTGCATATCTCTTCCAAGGGGGATTTAAACCGTCTTGTTAAGCTACTGCGACCTGCATGTCTCTTCCAAGGGGCATTTAAACCGTCTTGTTAAGCTACTGCTACCTGCACGTCTCTTCCAAGGGGCATTTATACAGTCTTGTTAAGCTACTGCTACCTGCACGTCTCTTCCAAGGGGCATTTAAACCGTCTTGTTAAGCTACTGATACCTGCACGTCTCTTCCAAGGGGCATTTAAACCGTCTTGTTAAGCTACTGCGACCTGCAAGTCTCTTCCAAGGGGCATTTAAACTGTCTTGTTAAGCTACTGTAACCTCCACCACTATTCCAAGGGGCATCTCAACAACCTTGTTAAGCTACTGCGACCTGCAAGTCTCTTCCAAGGGTCATTTAAACCCTCTTGTTAAGCTCCTGCGACATGCACGTCTCTTGAAAGGGGAATTTATACCCTCTTGTTAAGCTACTGTGACCTGCACGTCTCTTCCAAGGGGCATTTAAACTGTCTTGTTATGCTACTGCGACCTCCACCTCTCTTCCAAGGGGCATTTAAACCGTCTTATTAAGCTACTGCGACCTGCACATCTCTTCCAAGGCGCATTTAAATCGTCTTTTTAAGCTACTGTGACTTGAACTTCTCTTCCAAGGGGCATTTAAACTGTCTTGTTAAGCTACTGTAACCTCCACCACTTTTCCAAGGGGCATCTCAACAGTCTTGTTAAGCTACTGCTACCTGCACGTCTCTTCCAAGGGGCATTTAAACAGTCTTGTTAAGCTACTGCTACCTGCATGTCTCTTCCAAGGGGCATTTAATCCGTCTTGTTAAGCTACTGCGACCTCCACCGCTCTTCCAAGGGGCATTTAAACCATCTTATTAAGCTATTGCGACCTGCACGTCTCTTCCAAAGGGCATTTAAACCCTCTTGTTAAGCTCCTGCGACCTGCACGTCTCTTGAAAGGGGCAATTAAACCCTCTTGTTAAGCTACTGCGACCTGCACGTCTCTTCCAAGGGGCATTTAAACTGTCTTGTTAAGCTACTGCGACCTCCACCTCTATTCCAAGGGGCATTTAAAGCGTCTTGTTAAGCTTCTGCGACTTGCACTTCTCTTACAAGGCGCATTTAAACCTTCTTTTTAAGCTCCTGCGACTTGATCGTCTCTTTCGATGGGCATTTAAACCATCTTGTTAAGCTACTGTAACCTCCACCACTTTTCCAAGGGGCATTTAAACCGTCTTTTAAGCTACTGCGACTTGCAATTCTCTTCCAAGGGGCTTTTAAACTGTCTTCTTAAGCTACGGCGACCTGCACGTCTCTTCCAAGGGGCATTTAAACCGTCTTTTTAAGCTGCTGCGACCTGCATGTCTCTTCCAAGGGGCATTTAAACCATCGTGTTAAGCTACTGCGACCTCCAACGCTCTTCCAAGGGGCATTTAAACCATCTTGTTAAGCTACTGCGACCTGCACGTCTCTTCCAAGGGGGATTTAAACCGTCTTGTTAAGCTACTGCGACCTGCACGTCTCTTCCAAGGGGCATTTAAACCGTCTTGTTAAGCTACTGCGACCTGCACGTCTCTTCGAAGGCGCATTTAAACCGTCTTTTTAAGCTACTGCGACTTGCACGTCTCTTCCAAGGGGCATTTAAACTGTCTTGTTAAGCTACTGCGACCTGCAAGCCTATTCTAAGGGGCATTTAAACCCTCTTGTTAAGATCCTGCGACCTGCACTTCTCTTCCAAGGGGTATTTAAACCGTCTTGTTAAGCAACTGCGACCTGCTCGTCTCTTCCAAGGGGTATTTAAACCGTCTTGTTAAGCAACTGTGACCTGCATGTCTCTTCCAAGGCCAATTTAAACCGTCTTGTTAAGCTACTGCGACCTGCTCGTCTCTTCCAAGGGGCATTTAAACCTTCTTTTTAAGCTACTGTGACCTGCATGTCTCTTCCAAGGGGGATTTAAACCGTCTTGTTAAGCTACTGCGACCTGCACGTCTCTTCCAAGGGGCATTTAAACCGTCTTGTTAAGCTACTGCTACCTGCATGTCTCTTCCAAGTGGCATTTAAACCGTCTTGTTAAGCTACTGCTACCTGCACGTCTCTTCCAAGGGGCATTTAAACCGTCTTGTTAAGCTACTGCGACCTGCATGTTTCTTCCAAGGGGAATTTAAACAATCTTGTTATGCTCTTGCGACCTGCAGTTCTCTTCCATGGCGCATTTAAATCTTCTTTTTAAGATCCTGCGACTTGATCGTCTCTTCCAAGGGGCATTTAAACCATCTTGTTAAGCTACTGTAACCTCCACCACTTTTCCAAGGGGCATTTAAACCGTCTTGTTAAGCTACTGCGACTTGCACGTCTCTTCCAAGGGGCTTTCAAACCGTCTTGTTAAGCTACTGTGACCTGCATGTCTATTCCAAGGGGCATTTAAACCGTCTTGTTAAGCCTCGGCGACCTGCACGTCTCTTCCAAGTGGCATTTAAACCGTCTTTTTAAGCTGCTGCAGCCTGCACGTCTCTTGAAAGGGGCATTTAAACCCTCTTGTTAAGCTACTGCGACCTGCACGTCTCTTCCAAGGGGCTTTTAAACCGTCTTGTTAAGCTACTGCGACCTGCATGTCTCTTCCAAGGTGCATTTAAAGCGTCTTGTTAAGCCTCGGCGACCTGCACGTCTCTTCCAAGTGGCATTTAAACCGTCTTTTTAAGCTGCTGCAACCTGCATGTCTCTTCCAAGGGGCATTTAAACCATCGTGTAAAGCTTCTGCGACCTCCACCGCTCTTCCAAGGGGCATTTAAACCATCTTGTTAAGCTACTGCGACCTGCACATCTCTTCCAAGGGGCATTTAATCCGTCTTGTTAAGCTACTGTAACTTGCAAGTCTCTGCCAAGGGGCATTTAAACCATCTGGTTAAGCTACTGTAACCTCCACCACTTTTCCACGGGGCATTTAATACGTCTTGTTAAGCTACTGCGACCTGCACGTCTCTTCCAAGGGGCATTTAAACCGTCTTGTTAAGCTACTGCGACCTGCATGTCTCTTCCAAGGGGCATTTAAACCGTCTTGTTAAGCCTCTGTGACCTGCACGTCTTTTCCTAGGGGCATTTAAACAGTCTTGTTAAGCTGCTTCGACCTGCATGTTTCTTCCAAGTGGCATTTAAACTGTCTTGTTAAGCTACTGCGACCTCCACCGCTCTTCCAAGGAGCATTTAAACTGTCTTGTTAAGCTACTGCGACCTGCATGTCTCTTCCAAGGGGCATTTAAAACCTCTTGTTAAGCTCCTGCGACCTGCACGTCTCTTGAAAGGGGCATTTAAACCCTCTTGTTAAGCTACTGCGACCTGCACGTCTCTTCCAAGGGTCATTTAAATTGTCTTGTTAAGCTACTGCGACCTCCACCTCTCTTCCAAGGGGCATTTAAAGCGTCTTGTTAAGCTTCTGCGACCTGCACGTCTCTTCCAAGGCGCATTTAAACAGTCTTTTTACGCTACTGTGACTTGAACGTCTCTTCCAAGGGGCATTTAAACCCTCTTATTAAGCTCCTGCGACCTGCTCGTCTCTTGAAAGGGTCATTTAAACCCTCTTGTTAAGCTACTGCGACCTGCATGTCTCTTCCAAGGGGCATTTAAACAGTCTTGTAAAGCTACTGCGACCTCCACCGCTCTTACAAGGGGCATTTAAACCATCTTGTTAAGCTACTGCGACCTGCACGTCTCTTCCAAGGGGCATTTAAACAGTCTTATTAAGCTACTGCGACCTGCACGTCTCTTCCAAGGGGCATTTAAACCGTCTTATTAAGCTACTGCAACCTGCACGTCTCTTCCACGGGGCATTTAAACTGTATTGTTAAGCTACTGCGACCTGCAAGCCTATTCTAAGGGGCATTTAAACCCTCTTTTTAAGCTCCTGCGATTTGATCGTCTCTTCCAAGGGGCATTTAAACTGTCTTGTTAAGCTACTGTAACCTCCACCACTTTTCCAAGGGGCATTTAAACCGTCTTGTTAAGCTACTGCGACTTGCACGTCTCTTCCAAGGGGCTTTTAAACCGTCTTGTTAAGCTACTGCGACCTGCATGTCTCTTCCAAGAGGCATTTAAACCATCTTGTTAAGCCTCTGCGACATGCACGTCTCTTCCAAGGGTCATTTAAACCGTGTTCTTAAGCTGCTGCGACCTGCATGTCTCTTCCAAGGGGCATTTAAACCATCTTGTTAAGCTACTGCGACCTGCACATCTCTTCCAAGGGGCATTTAAACCGTCTTGTTAAGCTACTGCGACCTGCACGTCTCTTCCAAGGGGCATTTAAATTGTCTTGTTAAGCTATTGCGACCTCCACCTCTCTTCCAAGGGGAATTTAAAGCGTCTTGTTAAGCTTCTGCGACCTGCACGTCTCTTCCAAGGCGCATTTAAACAGTCTTTTTACGCTACTGTGACTTGAACGTCTCTTCCAAGGGGCATTTAAACCCTCTTATTAAGCTCCTGCGACCTGCACGTCTCTTCCAAGGGGCATTTAAACAGTCTCGTTAAGCTACTGCGACCTGCATGTCTCTTCCAAGGGGCATTTAAACAGTCTTGTTAAGCTACTGCGACCTCCACCACTTTTCCACGGGGCATTTAAACCGTCTTGATAAGCTACTGCGACCTACACGTCTCTTCCAAGGGGCATTTAAACTGTCTTGTTAAGCTACTGCGACCTGCAAGCCTATTCTAAGGGGTATTTAAACCGTCTTGTTAAGATCCTGTGACCTGCATGTCTCTTCCAAGGGGGATTTAAACCGTCTTGTTAAGCTACTGCTACCTGCACGTCTCTTCTAAGGGGCATTTAAACCGTCTTGTTAAGCTACTGCGACCTGCTCGTCTCTTCCAAGGGGCATTTAAACCGTCTTGTTATGCTACTGCTACCTGCACTTCTCTTCCAAGGCGCATTTAAACCTTCTTTTTAAGCTCCTGATACTTGATCGTCTCTTCCAAGGGGCATTTAAACCGTCTTGTTAAGCTACTGCGACCTGCACGTCTCTTCCAAGTGGCATTTAAACCATCGTGTTAAGCTACTGTAACCTCCACCACTTTTCCAAGGGGCATTTAAACCGTCTTTTAAGCTACTGCGACTTACACTTCTCTTCCAAGGGGCTTTTAAACCGTCTTGTTAAGCTACTGCGACCTGCATGCCTCTTCCAAGGGGCATTTAAATCGTTTTGTTAAGCCTCTACGACCTGCACGTCTCTTCCAAGGGGCATTTAAACCATCGTGTTAAGCTACTGCGACCTCCACCGCTCTTCCAAGGGGCATTTATACCATCTTGTTAAGCTACTGCGACCTGCACGTCTCTTCCAAGGGGGATTTAAACCGTCTTGTTAAGCTACTGTGATCTGCACGTCTCTTCCAAGGGCCATTTAAACCGTCTTGTTAAGCTACTGCGACCTGCTCGTCTCTTCCAAGGGGCATTTAAACCGTCTTGTGAAGCTACTGCGACCTGCACGTCTCTTCCAAGGCGCATTTAAACCGTCTTTTTAAGCTATTGCGACTTGCACGTCTCTTCCAAGGGGCATTTAAACTGTCTTGTTAAGCTACTGCGACCTGCAAGCCTATTTTAAGGGGCATTTAAACCCTCTTGTAAAGATCCTGCGACCTGCACTTCTCTTCCAAGGGGGATTTAAACCGTCTTGTTAAGCAATTGCGACCTGCTCGTCTCTTCCAAGGGGCATTTAAACCTTCTTTTTAAGCTACTGCGACCTGCATGTCTCTTCCAAGGGGGATTTAAACCGTCTTGTTAAGCTACTGCTACCTGCACGTCTCTTCCAAGGGGCATTTAAACCGTCTTGTTAAGCTACTGCTACCTGCAGGTCTCTTCCAAGGGGCATTTAAACCGTCTTGTTAAGCTACTGCGACTTGCACATCTCTTCCAAGGGGCATTTAAACCGTCTTGTTAAGCTACTGTAACTTGCACTTCTCTTCCAAGTGGCATTTAAACCGTCTTGTTACTCTACTGCGACCTGCACTTCTCTTCCAAGGCGCATTTAAACCTTCTTTTTAAGCTCCTGATACTTGATCGTCTCTTCCATGGGGCATTTAAACCATCTTTTTAAGCTACTGCGACCTGCATGTCTCTTCCAAGGGGCATTTAAACCGTCTTGTTAAGCTACTGCGACCTGCACGTCTCTTCCAAGGGGCATTTAAACCATCGTGTTAAGCTACTGTAACCTCCACCACTTTTCCAAGGGGCATTTAAACCGTCTTTTAAGCTACTGCGACTTGCACTTCTCTTCCAAGGGGCTTTTAAACCGTCTTGTTAAGCTACTGCGACCTGTATGCCTCTTTCAAGGGGCATTTAAATCGTTTTGTTAAGCCTCTACGACCTGCACGTCTCTTCCAAGGGGCATTTAAACCGTCTTTTTAAGCTGCTGCGACCTGCATGTCTCTTCCAAGGGGCATTTAAACCATCTTGTTAAGCTACTGCGACCTCCACCGCTCTTCCAAGGGGCATTTAAACCATCTTGTTAAGCTACTGCGACCTGCACGTCTCTTCCAAGGGGGATTTAAACCGTCTTGTTAAGCTACTGTGATCTGCACGTCTCTTCCAAGGGCCATTTAAACCGTCTTGTTAAGCTACTGCGACCTGCTCGTCTCTTCCAAGGTGCATTTAAACCGTCTTGTTAAGCTACTGCGACCTGCACGTCTCTTCCAAGGCGCATTTAAACCGTCTTTTTAAGCTACTGCGACTTGCACGTCTCTTCCAAGGGGCATTTAAACTGTCTTGTTAAGCTACTGCGACCTGCAAGCCTATTCTAAGGGGCATTTAAACCCTCTTGTTAAGATCCTGCGACCTGCACTTCTCTTCCAAGAGGGATTTAAACCGTCTTGATAAGCAACGGCGACCTGCTCGTCTCTTCCAAGGGGCATTTAAACCGTCTTGTTAAGCAACTGTGACCTGCATGTCTCTTCCAAGGCCAATTTAAACCGTCTTTTTAAGCTACTGCGACCTGCTCGTCTCTTCCAAGGGGCATTTAAACCTTCTTTTTAAGCTACTGCGACCTGCATGTCTCTTCCAAGGGGGATTTAAACCGTCTTGTTAAGCTACTGCTACCTGCACGTCTCTTCCAAGGGGCATTTAAACCGTCTTGTTAAGCTACTGCTACCTGCAGGTCTCTTCCAAGGGGCATTTAAACCGTCTTGTTAAGCTACTGCTACCTGCACGTCTCTTCCAAGGGCCATTTAAACCGTCTTGTTAAGCTACTGCGACCTGCATGTCTCTTCCAAGGGGAATTTAAACCGTCTTGTTATGCTACTGCGACCTGCAGTTCTCTTCCATGGCGCATTTAAACCTTCTTTTTAAGCTCCTGCGACTTGATCTTCTCTTCCAAGGGGCATTTAAACCATCTTGTTAAGCTACTGTAACCTCCACCACTTTTCCAAGGGGCATTTAAACCGTCTTGTTAAGCTACTGCGACTTGCACGTCACTTCCAAGGGGCATTTAATCCGTATTGTTAAGCTACTGTAATTTGCAAGTCTCTGCCAAGGGGCATTTAAACCATCTTGTTAAGCTACTGTAACCTCCACCACTTTTCCACGGGGCATTTAAACCATCTTGTTAAGCTACTTCGACCTGCACGTCTCTTCCAAGTGGCATTTAAACCGTCTTTTTAAGCTGCTGCAACCTGCATGTCTCTTCCAAGGGGCATTTAAACCATCGTGTTAAGCTTCTGCGACCTCCACCGCTCTTCCAAGGGGCATTTAAACCATCTTTTTAAGCTACTGCGACCTGCACATCTCTTCCAAGGGGCATTTAATCCGTCTTGTTAAGCTACTGTAACTTGCAAGTCTCTGCCAAGGGGCATTTAAAACATTTTGTTAAGCTACTGTAACCTCCACCACTTTTCCACGGGGCATTTAATCCGTCTTGTTAAGCTACTGCGACCTGCACGTCTCTTCCAAGGGGCATTTAAACCGTCTTGTTAAGCTACTGCGACCTGCATGTCTCTTCCAAGGGGTATTTAAACCGTCTTGTTAAGCCTCTCCGACCTGCACGTCTTTTCCTAGGGGCATTTAAACAGTCTTGTTAAGCTGCTTCGACCTGCATGTTTCTTCCAAGTGGCATTTAAACTGTCTTGTTAAGCTACTGCGACCTCCACCGATCTTCCAAGGAGCCTTTAAACTGTCTTGTTAAGCTACTGCGACCTGCACGTCTCTTCCAAGGGGCATTTAAAACCTCTTGTTAAGCTACTGCGACCTGCACGTCTCTTCCAAGGGGCATTTAAATGGTCTTGTTAAGCTACTGCGACCTCCACCTCTCTTCCAAGGGGCATTTAAAGCGTCTTGTTAAGCTTCTGCGACCTGCACGTCTCTTCCAAGGCGCATTTAAACAGTCTTTTTACGCTACTGTGACTTGAACGTCTCTTCCAAGGGGCATTTAAACCCTCTTATTAAGCTCCTGCGACCTGCTCGTCTCTTAAAAGGGGCATTTAAACCCTCTTGTTAAGCTACTGCGACTTGCACGTCTCTTCCAAGGGGCATTTAATCCGTATTGTTAAGCTACTGTAATTTGCAAGTCTCTGCCAAGGGGCATTTAAACCATCTTGTTAAGCTACTGTAACCTCCACCACTTTTCCACGGGGCATTTAAACCGTCTTGTTAAGCTACTGCGACCTGCACGTCTCTTCCAAGTGGCATTTAAACCGTCTTTTTAAGCTGCTGCAACCTGCATGTCTCTTCCAAGGGGCATTTAAACCATCGTGTTAAGCTTCTGCGACCTCCACCGCTCTTCCAAGGGGCATTTAAACCATCTTTTTAAGCTACTGCGACCTGCACATCTCTTCCAAGGGGCATTTAATCCGTCTTGTTAAGCTACTGTAACTTGCAAGTCTCTGCCAAGGGGCATTTAAAACATCTTGTTAAGCTACTGTAACCTCCACCACTTTTCCACGGGGCATTTAATCCGTCTTGTTAAGCTACTGCGACCTGCACGTCTCTTCCAAGGGGCATTTAAACCGTCTTGTTAAGCTACTGCGACCTGCATGTCTCTTCCAAGGGGCATTTAAACCGTCTTGTTAAGCCTCTGTGACCTGCACGTCTTTTCCTAGGGGCATTTAAACAGTCTTGTTAAGCTGCTTCGACCTGCATGTTTCTTCCAAGTGGCATTTAAACTGTCTTGTTAAGCTACTGCGACCTCCACCGCTCTTCCAAGGAGCATTTAAACTGTCTTGTTAAGCTACTGCGACCTGCATGTCTCTTCCAAGGGGCATTTAAAACCTCTTGTTAAGCTCCTGCGACCTGCACGTCTCTTGAAAGGGGCATTTAAACCCTCTTGTTAAGCTACTGCGACCTGCACGTCTCTTCCAAGGGTCATTTAAATTGTCTTGTTAAGCTACTGCGACCTCCACCTCTCTTCCAAGGGGCATTTAAAGCGTCTTGTTAAGCTTCTGCGACCTGCACGTCTCTTCCAAGGCGCATTTAAACAGTCTTTTTACGCTACTGTGACTTGAACGTCTCTTCCAAGGGGCATTTAAACCCTCTTATTAAGCTCCTGCGACCTGCTCGTCTCTTGAAAGGGTCATTTAAACCCTCTTGTTAAGCTACTGCGACCTGCATGTCTCTTCCAAGGGGCATTTAAACAGTCTTGTAAAGCTACTGCGACCTCCACCGCTCTTACAAGGGGCATTTAAACCATCTTGTTAAGCTACTGCGACCTGCACGTCTCTTCCAAGGGGCATTTAAACAGTCTTATTAAGCTACTGCGACCTGCACGTCTCTTCCAAGGGGCATTTAAACCGTCTTATTAAGCTACTGCAACCTGCACGTCTCTTCCACGGGGCATTTAAACTGTATTGTTAAGCTACTGCGACCTGCAAGCCTATTCTAAGGGGCATTTAAACCCTCTTTTTAAGCTCCTGCGATTTGATCGTCTCTTCCAAGGGGCATTTAAACTGTCTTGTTAAGCTACTGTAACCTCCACCACTTTTCCAAGGGGCATTTAAACCGTCTTGTTAAGCTACTGCGACTTGCACGTCTCTTCCAAGGGGCTTTTAAACCGTCTTGTTAAGCTACTGCGACCTGCATGTCTCTTCCAAGAGGCATTTAAACCATCTTGTTAAGCCTCTGCGACATGCACGTCTCTTCCAAGGGTCATTTAAACCGTGTTCTTAAGCTGCTGCGACCTGCATGTCTCTTCCAAGGGGCATTTAAACCATCTTGTTAAGCTACTGCGACCTGCACATCTCTTCCAAGGGGCATTTAAACCGTCTTGTTAAGCTACTGCGACCTGCACGTCTCTTCCAAGGGGCATTTAAATTGTCTTGTTAAGCTATTGCGACCTCCACCTCTCTTCCAAGGGGAATTTAAAGCGTCTTGTTAAGCTTCTGCGACCTGCACGTCTCTTCCAAGGCGCATTTAAACAGTCTTTTTACGCTACTGTGACTTGAACGTCTCTTCCAAGGGGCATTTAAACCCTCTTATTAAGCTCCTGCGACCTGCACGTCTCTTCCAAGGGGCATTTAAACAGTCTCGTTAAGCTACTGCGACCTGCATGTCTCTTCCAAGGGGCATTTAAACAGTCTTGTTAAGCTACTGCGACCTCCACCACTTTCCCACGGGGCATTTAAACCGTCTTGATAAGCTACTGCGACCTACACGTCTCTTCCAAGGGGCATTTAAACTGTCTTGTTAAGCTACTGCGACCTGCAAGCCTATTCTAAGGGGTATTTAAACCCTCTTGTTAAGATCCTGTGACCTGCATGTCTCTTCCAAGGGGGATTTAAACCGTCTTGTTAAGCTACTGCTACCTGCACGTCTCTTCTAAGGGGCATTTAAACCGTCTTGTTAAGCTACTGCGACCTGCTCGTCTCTTCCAAGGGGCATTTAAACCGTCTTGTTATGCTACTGCTACCTGCACTTCTCTTCCAAGGCGCATTTAAACCTTCTTTTTAAGCTCCTGATACTTGATCGTCTCTTCCAAGGGGCATTTAAACCGTCTTGTTAAGCTACTGCGACCTGCACGTCTCTTCCAAGTGGCATTTAAACCATCGTGTTAAGCTACTGTAACCTCCACCACTTTTCCAAGGGGCATTTAAACCGTCTTTTAAGCTACTGCGACTTACACTTCTCTTCCAAGGGGCTTTTAAACCGTCTTGTTAAGCTACTGCGACCTGCATGCCTCTTCCAAGGGGCATTTAAATCGTTTTGTTAAGCCTCTACGACCTGCACGTCTCTTCCAAGGGGCATTTAAACCATCGTGTTAAGCTACTGCGACCTCCACCGCTCTTCCAAGGGGCATTTATACCATCTTGTTAAGCTACTGCGACCTGCACGTCTCTTCCAAGGGGGATTTAAACCGTCTTGTTAAGCTACTGTGATCTGCACGTCTCTTCCAAGGGCCATTTAAACCGTCTTGTTAAGCTACTGCGACCTGCTCGTCTCTTCCAAGGGGCATTTAAACCGTCTTGTGAAGCTACTGCGACCTGCACGTCTCTTCCAAGGCGCATTTAAACCGTCTTTTTAAGCTATTGCGACTTGCACGTCTCTTCCAAGGGGCATTTAAACTGTCTTGTTAAGCTACTGCGACCTGCAAGCCTATTTTAAGGGGCATTTAAACCCTCTTGTAAAGATCCTGCGACCTGCACTTCTCTTCCAAGGGGGATTTAAACCGTCTTGTTAAGCAATTGCGACCTGCTCGTCTCTTCCAAGGGGCATTTAAACCTTCTTTTTAAGCTACTGCGACCTGCATGTCTCTTCCAAGGGGGATTTAAACCGTCTTGTTAAGCTACTGCTACCTGCACGTCTCTTCCAAGGGGCATTTAAACCGTCTTGTTAAGCTACTGCTACCTGCAGGTCTCTTCCAAGGGGCATTTAAACCGTCTTGTTAAGCTACTGCGACTTGCACATCTCTTCCAAGGGGCATTTAAACCGTCTTGTTAAGCTACTGTAACTTGCACTTCTCTTCCAAGTGGCATTTAAACCGTCTTGTTACTCTACTGCGACCTGCACTTCTCTTCCAAGGCGCATTTAAACCTTCTTTTTAAGCTCCTGATACTTGATCGTCTCTTCCAAGGGGCATTTAAACCATCTTTTTAAGCTACTGCGACCTGCATGTCTCTTCCAAGGGGCATTTAAACCGTCTTGTTAAGCTACTGCGACCTGCACGTCTCTTCCAAGGGGCATTTAAACCATCGTGTTAAGCTACTGTAACCTCCACCACTTTTCCAAGGGGCATTTAAACCGTCTTTTAAGCTACTGCGACTTGCACTTCTCTTCCAAGGGGCTTTTAAACCGTCTTGTTAAGCTACTGCGACCTGTATGCCTCTTTCAAGGGGCATTTAAATCGTTTTGTTAAGCCTCTACGACCTGCACGTCTCTTCCAAGGGGCATTTAAACCGTCTTTTTAAGCTGCTGCGACCTGCATGTCTCTTCCAAGGGGCATTTAAACCATCTTGTTAAGCTACTGCGACCTCCACCGCTCTTCCAAGGGGCATTTAAACCATCTTGTTAAGCTACTGCGACCTGCACGTCTCTTCCAAGGGGGATTTAAACCGTCTTGTTCAGCTACTGTGATCTGCACGTCTCTTCCAAGGGCCATTTAAACCGTCTTGTTAAGCTACTGCGACCTGCTCGTCTCTTCCAAGGTGCATTTAAACCGTCTTGTTAAGCTACTGCGACCTGCACGTCTCTTCCAAGGCGCATTTAAACCGTCTTTTTAAGCTACTGCGACTTGCACGTCTCTTCCAAGGGGCATTTAAACTGTCTTGTTAAGCTACTGCGACCTGCAAGCCTATTCTAAGGGGCATTTAAACCCTCTTGTTAAGATCCTGCGACCTGCACTTCTCTTCCAAGAGGGATTTAAACCGTCTTGATAAGCAACGGCGACCTGCTCGTCTCTTCCAAGGGGCATTTAAACCGTCTTGTTAAGCAACTGTGACCTGCATGTCTCTTCCAAGGCCAATTTAAACCGTCTTTTTAAGCTACTGCGACCTGCTCGTCTCTTCCAAGGGGCATTTAAACCTTCTTTTTAAGCTACTGCGACCTGCATGTCTCTTCCAAGGGGGATTTAAACCGTCTTGTTAAGCTACTGCTACCTGCACGTCTCTTCCAAGGGGCATTTAAACCGTCTTGTTAAGCTACTGCTACCTGCAGGTCTCTTCCAAGGGGCATTTAAACCGTCTTGTTAAGCTACTGCTACCTGCACGTCTCTTCCAAGGTCCATTTAAACCATCTTGTTAAGCTACTGCGACCTGCATGTCTCTTCCAAGGGGAATTTAAACCGTCTTGTTATGCTACTGCGACCTGCAGTTCTCTTCCATGGCGCATTTAAACCTTCTTTTTAAGCTCCTGCGACTTGATCTTCTCTTCCAAGGGGCATTTAAACCATCTTGTTAAGCTACTGTAACCTCCACCACTTTTCCAAGGGGCATTTAAACCGTCTTGTTAAGCTACTGCGACTTGCACGTCACTTCCAAGGGGCATTTAATCCGTATTGTTAAGCTACTGTAATTTGCAAGTCTCTGCCAAGGGGCATTTAAACCATCTTGTTAAGCTACTGTAACCTCCACCACTTTTCCACGGGGCATTTAAACCATCTTGTTAAGCTACTTCGACCTGCACGTCTCTTCCAAGTGGCATTTAAACCGTCTTTTTAAGCTGCTGCAACCTGCATGTCTCTTCCAAGGGGCATTTAAACCATCGTGTTAAGCTTCTGCGACCTCCACCGCTCTTCCAAGGGGCATTTAAACCATCTTTTTAAGCTACTGCGACCTGCACATCTCTTCCAAGGGGCATTTAATCCGTCTTGTTAAGCTACTGTAACTTGCAAGTCTCTGCCAAGGGGCATTTAAAACATTTTGTTAAGCTACTGTAACCTCCACCACTTTTCCACGGGGCATTTAATCCGTCTTGTTAAGCTACTGCGACCTGCACGTCTCTTCCAAGGGGCATTTAAACCGTCTTGTTAAGCTACTGCGACCTGCATGTCTCTTCCAAGGGGTATTTAAACCGTCTTGTTAAGCCTCTCCGACCTGCACGTCTTTTCCTAGGGGCATTTAAACAGTCTTGTTAAGCTGCTTCGACCTGCATGTTTCTTCCAAGTGGCATTTAAACTGTCTTGTTAAGCTACTGCGACCTCCACCGATCTTCCAAGGAGCCTTTAAACTGTCTTGTTAAGCTACTGCGACCTGCACGTCTCTTCCAAGGGGCATTTAAAACCTCTTGTTAAGCTACTGCGACCTGCACGTCTCTTCCAAGGGGCATTTAAATGGTCTTGTTAAGCTACTGCGACCTCCACCTCTCTTCCAAGGGGCATTTAAAGCGTCTTGTTAAGCTTCTGCGACCTGCACGTCTCTTCCAAGGCGCATTTAAACAGTCTTTTTACGCTACTGTGACTTGAACGTCTCTTCCAAGGGGCATTTAAACCCTCTTATTAAGCTCCTGCGACCTGCTCGTCTCTTAAAAGGGGCATTTAAACCCTCTTGTTAAGCTACTGCGACTTGCACGTCTCTTCCAAGGGGCATTTAATCCGTATTGTTAAGCTACTGTAATTTGCAAGTCTCTGCCAAGGGGCATTTAAACCATCTTGTTAAGCTACTGTAACCTCCACCACTTTTCCACGGGGCATTTAAACCGTCTTGTTAAGCTACTGCGACCTGCACGTCTCTTCCAAGTGGCATTTAAACCGTCTTTTTAAGCTGCTGCAACCTGCATGTCTCTTCCAAGGGGCATTTAAACCATCGTGTTAAGCTTCTGCGACCTCCACCGCTCTTCCAAGGGGCATTTAAACCATCTTTTTAAGCTACTGCGACCTGCACATCTCTTCCAAGGGGCATTTAATCCGTCTTGTTAAGCTACTGTAACTTGCAAGTCTCTGCCAAGGGGCATTTAAAACATCTTGTTAAGCTACTGTAACCTCCACCACTTTTCCACGGGGCATTTAATCCGTCTTGTTAAGCTACTGCGACCTGCACGTCTCTTCCAAGGGGCATTTAAACCGTCTTGTTAAGCTACTGCGACCTGCATGTCTCTTCCAAGGGGTATTTAAACCGTCTTGTTAAGCCTCTGCGACCTGCACGTCTTTTCCTAGGGGCATTTAAACAGTCTTGTTAAGCTGCTTCGACCTGCATGTTTCTTCCAAGTGGCATTTAAACTGTCTTGTTAAGCTACTGCGACCTCCACCGATCTTCCAAGGAGCCTTTAAACTGTCTTGTTAAGCTACTGCGACCTGCACGTCTCTTCCAAGGGGCATTTAAAACCTCTTGTTAAGCTACTGCGACCTGCACGTCTCTTCCAAGGGGCATTTAAATGGTCTTGTTAAGCTACTGCGACCTCCACCTCTCTTCCAAGGGGCATTTAAAGCGTCTTGTTAAGCTTCTGCGACCTGCACGTCTCTTCCAAGGCACATTTAAACAGTCTTTTTACGCTACTGTGACTTGAACGTCTCTTCCAAGGGGCATTTAAACCCTCTTATTAAGCTCCTGCGACCTGCTCGTCTCTTAAAAGGGGCATTTAAACCCTCTTGTTAAGCTACTGCGACCTGCACGTCTCTTCCAAGTTGCATTTAAACAGTCTTGTTAAGCTACTGCAACCTGCATGTCTCTTCCAAGGGGCATTTAAACAGTCTTGTTAAGCTACTGCGACCTCCACCGCTCTTCCAAGGGGCATTTAAACCATCTTGTTAAGCTACTGCGACCTGCACGTCTCTTCCAAGGGGCATTTATCATGTCTTGTTAAGCTACTGCAACCTGCACTTCTCTTCCAAGGGGCATTTAAACCCTCTTGTTAAGATCCTGTGACCTGCATGTCTCTTCCAAGGGGGATTTAAACAGTCTTGTTAAGCTACTGCTACCTGCACGTCTCTTCCAAGGGGCATTTAAACCGTCTTGTTAAGCTACTGCGACCTGCTCGTCTCTTCCAAGGGGCATTTAAACCGTCTTGTTATGCTACTGCGACCTGCACTTCTCTTCCAAGGGGGATTTAAACCTTCTTTTTAAGCTCCTGATACTTGATCGTCTCTTCCAAGGGGCATTTAAACCATCGTGTTAAGCTACTGCGACCTCCACCGCTCTTCCAAGGGGCATTTAAACCATCTTGTTAAGCTACTGCGACCTGCACATATCTTCCAAGGGGCATTTAAACCATCATTGTTAAGCTACTGTAACCTCCACCACTTTTCCACGAGGCATTCAAACCGTCTTGTTAAGCTACTGCGACCTGCATGTCTCTTCCAAGGGGCATTTAAACTGTCTTGTTAACCTACTGCGACCTCCACCGCTCTTCCAAGGGGCATTTAAACTGTCTTGTTAATCTACTGCGACCTGCACGTCTCTTCCAAGGGGCATTTAAATCGTCTTGGTAAGCTACTGCGACCAGCAAGCCTATTTCAAGGGGCATTTAAACCCTCTTGTTAAGCTACTGCGACCTGCACATCTCTTCCAATGGGATTTAAACCGTCTTGTTAAGCTACTGCGACCTGCACGTCTCTTCCAAGACGCATTTAAACCGTCCTGTTAAGCTACTGCGACCTGCTCGCCTCTTCCAAGGGGCATTTAAACCATCTTATTAAGCTACTGCGACCTGCACGTCTCTTCCAAGGGGCATTTAGACTGTATTGTTAAGCTACTGCGACCTGCAAGCCTATTCTAAGGGGCATTTAAACCCTCTTGTTAAGATCCTGCGACCTGCATGTCTCTTCCAAGGGGCATTGAAACCATCGTGATAAGCTTCTGCGACCTCCACCGCTCTTCCAAGGGGCATTTAAACCATCTTGTTAAGCTACTGCGACCTGCACATCTCTTCCAAGGTGCATTTAAACCGTCTTGTTAAGCTACTGTAACTTGCACTTCTCTTCCAAGGGGCATTTAAACCGTCTTGATAATCTACTGTAACCTCCACCACTTTTCCATGGGGCATTTACACCGTCTTGTTAAGCTACTGCGACCTGCACGTCTCTTCCAAGGGGCATTTAAACTGTCTTGTTAAGCTACTGCGACTTGCAAGCCTATTCTAAGGGGCATTTAAAACCTCTTGTTAAGAACCTGCGACCTGCATGTCTCTTCCAAGGGGGATTTAAACCGTCTTGTTAAGCTACTGCTACCTGCACGTCTCTTCCAAGGGGCATTTAAACCGTCTTGTTAAGCTACTGCGACCTGCTCGTCTCTTCCAAGGGGCATTTAAACCGTCTTGTTATGCTACTGCGACCTGCAGTTCTCTTCCAAGGCGCATTTAAACCTTCTTTTTAAGCTTCTGATACTTGATCGTCTCTTCCAAGGGGCATTTAAACCATCTTGTTAAGCTACTGTAACCTCCACCACTTTTCCAAGGGGCTTTTAAACCATCTTGTTAAGCTACTGCGACCTGAAAGTCTCTTCCAAGGGGCATTTAAACCGTCTTGTTAAGCCTCTACGACATGCACGTCTCTTCCAAGGGGCATTTAAACCGTCTTTTTAAGCTGCTGCGACCTGCATGTCTCTTCCAAGGGGCATTTAAATCATCGTTTTAAGCTACTGCGACCTGCACATCTCTTCCAAGGGGCATTTAAACCATCTTGCTAAGCTACTGCGACCTGCACATCTCTTCCAAGGGGCATTTAAACCATCTTGTTAAGCTACAGTAACTTGCATGTCTCTTCCAAGGGGCATTTAAATCGTCTGGTTAAGCTACTGTATCCTCCACCACTTTTCCACGGGGAATTTAAACCGTCTTGTTAAGCTACTGCGACCTGCACGTCTCTTCCAAGGTGCATTTAAACCGTCTTGTTAAGCTACTGCGACCTGCATGTCTCTTCAGAGGGGCATTTAAAGCGTCTTGTTAAGCCTCTACGACCTGCACGTCTTTTCCTAGGGGCATTTAAACAGTCTTGTTAAGCTGCTTCGACCTGCATGTTTCTTCCAAGTGGCATTTAAACTGTCTTGTTAAGCTACTGCAACCTCCACCGCTCTTCCAAGGTTCATTTAAACTGTCTTGTTAAGCTACTGCGACCTGCACGTCTCTTCCAAGGGGCATTTAAACCGTCTTGTTAAGCTACTGCGACCAGCAAGCCTATTTCAAGGGGCATTTAAACCCTCTTGTTAACCTACTGCGACCTGCACATCTCTTCCAAGGGGGATTTAAACCGTCTTGTTAAGCTACTGCGACCTGCACGTCTCTTCCAAGGGGCATTTAAACCGTCTTGTTAAGCTACTGCGACCTGCTCGTCTCTTCCAAGGGGCATTTAAACCGTCTTGTTAAGCTACTGCGACCTGCACGTCTCTTCCAAGGTGCATTTAAACCGTCTTTTTAAGCTACTGCGACCTGCACGTCTAGTCCAAGGTGCATTAAAACCGTCTTGTTAATCTACTGCGACCTGCACGTCTCTTCCAAGGGGCATTTAAACCCTCCCCTCTTGTTAAGCCACTGCGACCTGCACGTTTCTTCCAAGGGGCATTTAAACCGTCTTGTTAAGCAGCTGCGACCTGCATGTCTCTTCCAAGGGGCATTTAAACCATCTTGTTAAGCTACTGCGACCTCCACCGCACTTCCAAGGGGCATTTAAACCGTCTTGTTAAGCTACTGCGACCTCCACCTCTCTTCCAAGGGGCATTTAAACCGTCTTGTTAAGCTACTGCGACCTGCACGTCTCTTCCACGGGGCATTTAAACTGTATTGTTAAGCTACTGCGACCTGCAAGACTATTCTAAGGGGCATTTAAACCCTCTTGTTAAGATACTGCGACCTGCATGTCTCTTCCAATGGGGATTTAAACCGTCTTGTTAAGCTACTGCTACCTGCACTTCTCTTCCAAGGGGCTTTTAAACCGTCTTGTTAAGCTACTGCGACCTGCTCGTCTCTTCCAAGGGGCATTTAAACTGTCTTGTTAAGCTACTGCGACCTGCACTTCTCTTCCAAGGCGCATTTAACGCTTCTTTTTAAGCTCCTGCGACTTGATCGTCTCTTCCAAGGGGCATTTAAACCATCTTGTTAACCTACTGTAACCTCCACCACTTTTCCAAGGGGCATTTAAACCGTCTTGTTAAGCTACTGCGACTTGCACGTCTCTTCCAAGGGGCTTTTAAACCGTCTTGTTAAGCTACTGCGACCTGCATGTCTCTTCAAAGGGGCATTTAAACCGTCTTGTTAAGCCTCTGCGACCTGCACGTCTCTTCCAAGGGTCATTTAAACCATCGTGATAAGCTACTGCGACCTCCACCGCTCTTCCAAGGGGTATTTAAACCATCTTGTTAAGCTACTGCGACCTGCACATCTCTTCCAAGGTGCATTTAAACAGTCTTGTTAAGCTACAGTAACTTGCACTTCTCTTCCAAGGGGCATTTAAACCGTCTTTTTAAGCTACTGTAACCTCCACCACTTTTCCATGGGGCATTTAAACCATCTTGTTAAGCTACTGCGACCTGCAAGCCTATTCTAAGGGGCATTTAAACCCTCTTGTTAAGATCCTGCGACCTGCTCGTCTCTTCCAAGGGGCATTTAAACCATCTTGTTATGCTACTGCGACCTGCAAGCCTATTCTAAGGGACATTTAAACCCTCTTGTTAAGATCCTGCGACCTGCTCGTCTCTACCAAGGGGGATTTAAACCGTCTTGTTAAGCTACTGCTACCTGCAGGTCTCTTCCAAGGGGCATTTAAACGATCTTGTTAAGCTACTGCGACCTGCTCGTCTCTTCCAAGGCGCATTTAAACCTTCTTTTTTAACTCCTGATACTTGATCGTCTCTTCCAAGGGGCATTTAAACCATCATGTTAATCTACTGTAACCTCCACCACTTTTCCAAGGGCATTTAAAACGTCTTGTTAAGCTACTGCGACTTGCATGTCTCTTCCAAGAGGCATTTAAACCGTCTTGTTAAGCCTCTACGACATGCACGTCTCTTCCAAGGGGCATTTAAACCGTCTTTTTATGCTGCTGCGAACTGCATGTCTCTTCCATGTGGCATTTAAACCATCGTGTTAAGCTACTGCGACCTCCACCGCTCTTCCAATGGGCATTTAAACCATCTTGTTAAGCTACTGCGACCTGCACATCTCTTCCAAGGGTCATTTAAACTGTCTTGTTAAGCTGCTGTAACTTGCACGTCTCTTCCAAGGGGCATTTAAACCGTCTTGCTAAGCTACTGTAACCTCCACCACTTTTCCACGGGGCATTTAAACCGTCTTGTTAAGCTACTGCGACCTGCTCGTCTCTTCCAAGGGGCATTTAAACCGTCTTGTTATGCTACTGCGACCTGCAGTTCTCTTCCAAGGCGCATTTAAACCTTCTTTTTAAGCTTCTGATACTTGATCGTCTCTTCCAAGGGGCATTTAAACCATCTTGTTAAGCTACTGTAACCTCCACCACTTTTCCAAGGGGCTTTTAAACCATCTTGTTAAGCTACTGCGACCTGAAAGTCTCTTCCAAGGGGCATTTAAACCGTCTTGTTAAGCCTCTACGACATGCACGTCTCTTCCAAGGGGCATTTAAACCGTCTTTTTAAGCTGCTGCGACCTGCATGTCTCTTCCAAGGGGCATTTAAATCATCGTTTTAAGCTACTGCGACCTGCACATCTCTTCCAAGGGGCATTTAAACCATCTTGCTAAGCTACTGCGACCTGCACATCTCTTCCAAGGGGCATTTAAACCATCTTGTTAAGCTACAGTAACTTGCATGTCTCTTCCAAGGGGCATTTAAATCGTCTGGTTAAGCTACTGTATCCTCCACCACTTTTCCACGGGGAATTTAAACCGTCTTGTTAAGCTACTGCGACCTGCACGTCTCTTCCAAGGTGCATTTAAACCGTCTTGTTAAGCTACTGCGACCTGCATGTCTCTTCAGAGGGGCATTTAAAGCGTCTTGTTAAGCCTCTACGACCTGCACGTCTTTTCCTAGGGGCATTTAAACAGTCTTGTTAAGCTGCTTCGACCTGCATGTTTCTTCCAAGTGGCATTTAAACTGTCTTGTTAAGCTACTGCAACCTCCACCGCTCTTCCAAGGTTCATTTAAACTGTCTTGTTAAGCTACTGCGACCTGCACGTCTCTTCCAAGGGGCATTTAAACCGTCTTGTTAAGCTACTGCGACCAGCAAGCCTATTTCAAGGGGCATTTAAACCCTCTTGTTAACCTACTGCGACCTGCACATCTCTTCCAAGGGGGATTTAAACCGTCTTGTTAAGCTACTGCGACCTGCACGTCTCTTCCAAGGGGCATTTAAACCGTCTTGTTAAGCTACTGCGACCTGCTCGTCTCTTCCAAGGGGCATTTAAACCGTCTTGTTAAGCTACTGCGACCTGCACGTCTCTTCCAAGGTGCATTTAAACCGTCTTTTTAAGCTACTGCGACCTGCACGTCTAGTCCAAGGTGCATTAAAACCGTCTTGTTAATCTACTGCGACCTGCACGTCTCTTCCAAGGGGCATTTAAACCCTCCCCTCTTGTTAAGCCACTGCGACCTGCACGTTTCTTCCAAGGGGCATTTAAACCGTCTTGTTAAGCAGCTGCGACCTGCATGTCTCTTCCAAGGGGCATTTAAACCATCTTGTTAAGCTACTGCGACCTCCACCGCACTTCCAAGGGGCATTTAAACCGTCTTGTTAAGCTACTGCGACCTCCACCTCTCTTCCAAGGGGCATTTAAACCGTCTTGTTAAGCTACTGCGACCTGCACGTCTCTTCCACGGGGCATTTAAACTGTATTGTTAAGCTACTGCGACCTGCAAGACTATTCTAAGGGGCATTTAAACCCTCTTGTTAAGATACTGCGACCTGCATGTCTCTTCCAATGGGGATTTAAACCGTCTTGTTAAGCTACTGCTACCTGCACTTCTCTTCCAAGGGGCTTTTAAACCGTCTTGTTAAGCTACTGCGACCTGCTCGTCTCTTCCAAGGGGCATTTAAACTGTCTTGTTAAGCTACTGCGACCTGCACTTCTCTTCCAAGGCGCATTTAACGCTTCTTTTTAAGCTCCTGCGACTTGATCGTCTCTTCCAAGGGGCATTTAAACCATCTTGTTAACCTACTGTAACCTCCACCACTTTTCCAAGGGGCATTTAAACCGTCTTGTTAAGCTACTGCGACTTGCACGTCTCTTCCAAGGGGCTTTTAAACCGTCTTGTTAAGCTACTGCGACCTGCATGTCTCTTCAAAGGGGCATTTAAACCGTCTTGTTAAGCCTCTGCGACCTGCACGTCTCTTCCAAGGGTCATTTAAACCATCGTGATAAGCTACTGCGACCTCCACCGCTCTTCCAAGGGGTATTTAAACCATCTTGTTAAGCTACTGCGACCTGCACATCTCTTCCAAGGTGCATTTAAACAGTCTTGTTAAGCTACAGTAACTTGCACTTCTCTTCCAAGGGGCATTTAAACCGTCTTTTTAAGCTACTGTAACCTCCACCACTTTTCCATGGGGCATTTAAACCATCTTGTTAAGCTACTGCGACCTGCAAGCCTATTCTAAGGGGCATTTAAACCCTCTTGTTAAGATCCTGCGACCTGCTCGTCTCTTCCAAGGGGCATTTAAACCATCTTGTTATGCTACTGCGACCTGCAAGCCTATTCTAAGGGACATTTAAACCCTCTTGTTAAGATCCTGCGACCTGCTCGTCTCTACCAAGGGGGATTTAAACCGTCTTGTTAAGCTACTGCTACCTGCAGGTCTCTTCCAAGGGGCATTTAAACGATCTTGTTAAGCTACTGCGACCTGCTCGTCTCTTCCAAGGCGCATTTAAACCTTCTTTTTTAACTCCTGATACTTGATCGTCTCTTCCAAGGGGCATTTAAACCATCATGTTAATCTACTGTAACCTCCACCACTTTTCCAAGGGCATTTAAAACGTCTTGTTAAGCTACTGCGACTTGCATGTCTCTTCCAAGAGGCATTTAAACCGTCTTGTTAAGCCTCTACGACATGCACGTCTCTTCCAAGGGGCATTTAAACCGTCTTTTTATGCTGCTGCGAACTGCATGTCTCTTCCATGTGGCATTTAAACCATCGTGTTAAGCTACTGCGACCTCCACCGCTCTTCCAATGGGCATTTAAACCATCTTGTTAAGCTACTGCGACCTGCACATCTCTTCCAAGGGTCATTTAAACTGTCTTGTTAAGCTGCTGTAACTTGCACGTCTCTTCCAAGGGGCATTTAAACCGTCTTGCTAAGCTACTGTAACCTCCACCACTTTTCCACGGGGCATTTAAACCGTCTTGTTAAGCTACTGTAACCTGCACTTCTCTTCCAAGGTGCATTTAAACCTTCTTGTTAAGCTACTGCGACCTGCATGTCTCTTCCAAGGGGCATTTAAACTGTCTTGTTAAGCCTTTGCGACCTGCACGTCTTTTACTAGGGGCATTTAAACAGTCTTGTTAAGCTGCTTCGACCTGCATGTTTCTTCCAAGTGGCATTTAAACTGTCTTGTTAAGCTACTGCGACCTCCACCGCTCTTCCAAGGGGCATTTAAACTGTCTTGTTAAGCTACTGCGACCTGCACGTCTCTTCCAAGGGTCATTTAAATCGTCTTGGTAAGCTACTGCGACCTGCAAGCCTCTTCCAAGGGGCATTTAAACTGTCTTCTTTAGCTACTGCGACCTCCACCGCTCTTCCAAGGGGCATTTAAATCATCTTGTTAAGCTACTGCGACCTGCACGTCTCTTCCAAGGGGCATTTAAACTGTCTTGTTTAGCTTCTGCGACCTGCATGTCTCTTCCAAGGGGCATTTAAACCGTCTTGTTAAGCTACTGCGACCTCCACGTCTCTTCCAAGGGGCATTTAAACTGTCTTGTTAAGCTGATGTGACCTGCATGTCTCTTCCAAGGGGCATTTCAAACGTCTTGTTAAGCTACTGCGACCTCCACCACACTTCTATGGGGCATTTAAACAGTCTTGTTAAGCTACTGCAACTTGCACATCTCTTCCATGGGGCATTTAAACCGTCTTCTTAAGCTACTGTAACCTCCACCACTTTTCCAAGGGGCATTAAAACCGTCTTGTTAAGCTACTGCGACCTGCATGTCTCTTTCAAGAGGGCATTTAAACCGTCTTGTTAAGCTACTGCGACCTCCACGTCTCTTCCAAGGGGCATTTAAACCGTCTTGTTAAGCTGCTGTGACCTGCATGTCTATTACAAGGGGCATTTAAACCGTCTTGTTAAACTACTGCGACCTCCACCGCACTTCCAAGGGGCATTTAAACCGTCTTGTTGTTAGAACCTTGCTGTTAGGTTTTTTTTCCTTTGCTGGTCACATGACCTTGTTGGCCTATTTAATCCTGCTCCGCCCTTCTGGCTTTGCTGGACTTCATTGTATATCTACTTTCTAGCTAGCCTGTGCTCTGTATCTAACTCTGTTAGTTTGCTTGGTCTACGGACCTCTAGGTTCTATCTATTTTGTTTGTTCGTCTGTCTGCTGCTATTTCTGTTAGGAGGTGTCCCTTATTCCTCCCAGTCCTTAGTACTTGTAGGGATTCCCTCCCCAAATCTATAGGTCTCCGTACAGACTAGATTAGGACTTTAGCAGGTCTGATCGCAGGATCAGGTTCCCTGTTACATCGTAGGGATTCAGCTGAGTCTTATAGTAGGGACAGATCTCCTCTCTTTCCTTAGCTTTGGTAGCAGAACATAACAGTAAGTCCAGCCTGTAAATTCTCTAAGGAAAGATTTTTTTTTTGTTCCATCATGGTGTCGGTTCAGGATTTGGCTAAACACCTGCAGGGACTCTCTCTGGAAGTGGCCGAGCTCCGTCAGCACGTGAGTAACTGTCCTGGAGCATATTTCTTGGAGCCTAAGGTATGTTTGCCGGATTTATTTTTTGGTGAACATCGAGAATTTTTTTCATTTAAAAATGCTTGCTTATTGTATTTTCGTTTGAGACCCAAGTCCTCTGGGGATGAATCCCAGCGCGTAGGGTTCATAATGTCACTTTTGCGCAAAGAGCCTCAGGAGTGGGCCTTTTCTTTGCAACCTAGTGATACATGCTTCAGATCAGTGGATAGTTTTTTTTCTGCTTTAGGACTATTATATGATGATCCTGACCGTGTGGCATCAGCTGAGACTGAGTTGAGACGTTTAAAACAAGGATCAGGTAATATGGAAAAATATTGTACACATTTTCGTCGTTGGTCCACTCAAACAGGGTGGAACGATTCTGCTCTGAAAAGTCTATTTCTTGCTGGGCTCAGTGAAAAGGTTAAAGACCTGCTAATTGCTTATCCTACACCTGAGGATTTGCAACAGGCTATGCAATTAGCTATACGGGTGGACAGAAGACTGCGTGCTAGGGTTAATGAGAGCAAATCCTCTGCTATGTCAGTTTCTGGTTATGATAATGTGAGTACTAACAGTGGTGAACCGATGGAGATTGGATCGGTGGCACCTCGCTCTCAAGAAAAACACCGTCGTTTTTCAGAAGGCTTGTGTTTCTATTGTGGAAAATCTGGTCATTTGATTAAAGGCTGTGAGCTTCGTATGAAGAAAGAAAAAAAAATGGTCAGTCACGCCCGTATTGCCTGTTTAAATTCCAAGGGTATATTTTTAGCTGCTTCCACGATTGCTCAGGAAAAATTAATGGAATTTCGGGTGTTTGTTGATTGCGGGTCTACACTGAATGTTATTGATGGGGGATTCGTGGAAAAACTTAATTTAAAACCTGAACCTTTATCATCCCCCATTGCTGTGGTTTCTGTGGATGGCTCCCCTTTGAAGAATATTACTCTCAAGGTCAGTGAATTTCCTCTCACTATTAATGGTGTTCACCATGAGAAATTGGATTTGGTAGTGTTGAATAACTTGCCTTCTCCAGTAATATTGGGTTTGCCCTGGTTAAAATTTCACAATCCTGTACTGGATTGGTCTACCAGTGAAATTAAATCCTGGAGCCATAAATGTTATGACAAGTGTTGTAACGGGCGTATTGCAGCTTTGGATAGGGGAGAATTGCCTGTTCCTATTCAGGATTTTTGGAGAGTTTTTTCTGAGAAAGAATCGCAGGTTTTGCCTCCCCATAGAGACTATGATTGTTCTATTGAATTTGTCCCTGGAGCGACTCTTCCTAAAAGTCGTTTATTTAACCTTACTATTCCTGAGAGGAAGGCTTTGGAGGAATACATACAGACAAGTTTGGCCGCCGGTCACATTAGGCCCTCTAAGTCTCCTGTGGCGGTTGGATTTTTTTTTGTAAAAAAAAAGGACGGCGGTTTACGTCCTTGTCTGGATTTTCGTGAGATTAACAAAATTACGGTACGCAATCCTTACCCACTGCCATTGATTCCTGATCTGTTTAACCAGTTATTGGGGGCCAAGTGGTTCTCTAAAATTGACCTTAAGGGGGCATACAATCTGTTGCGCATGAAGGAGGGTGATGAATGGAAGACTGCTTTTAACACTCCTGTGGGTCATTTTGAGAATCTGGTTATGCCTTTTGGTCTTACTAATGCTCCTGCATTTTTTCAGAATCTGATTAATGACATCCTTAGACCTTTGATCGGTAAAAATGTGGTTGTGTATTTGGATGACATTTTGATTTATTCGCCAGATCTGGAGTCTCATTGGCGGAGCGTGCGTGAGGTATTACAGTTATTAATGGACAATTCGCTTTTTGCTAAGCTGGAGAAATGTGAGTTCGCTGTACAGAGAATTAGTTTTTTGGGCTACATTATCTCCAGCAAAGGTTTTGAGATGGATCCGGTTAAGGTTCAGGCTGTGCAGGAATGGCCTAGGCCTATTGGTTTGAAATCAATACAGAGGTTTTTGGGTTTCGCCAATTACTATAGAAAATTCATAAAAAATTTTTCTAGTATTGTCAAACCTCTGACTGATCTCACCAGGAAAGGTGCTGATGCGGTTCAGTGGTCTTCTGAGGCCATTGAAGCTTTTGTGTATCTCAAGGAGAGGTTCACCTCTGCTCCCATCCTTATGCAGCCTGATGTTACTAGGCCGTTTTTGGTTGAGGTTGATGCTTCCTCTGTGGGGGTTGGCGCAGTATTGTCTCAGGATAACGGGGATGGATTACATCCCTGTGCATTTTTTTCAAAAAAATTTTCGGAGACTGAATTGAATTACGATATTGGTAATCGGGAATTATTGGCTATTAAACTCGCATTTGAACACTGGCGCCACTTCTTGGAAGGTGCGGAATTTCCCGTTCAGGTTCTTACGGATCATAAAAATCTGATATATCTTGACGCTGCCAAGCGCCTGAATGCCCGTCAGGCTAGGTGGGCACTGTTTTTCTCGCGGTTTAATTTCTCCGTTACTTACATCCCTGGTACTAAGAATGTTAAGGCGGATGCCTTGTCTCGCAGTTTTTCTCCCATAGTCGGTGCTGAGAAAGAGGAAAACATTTTACAAGAAGGTGTTGTGATAGCTGCTTTAGACTCCGTTTTGGAAGATGAGATTCTTAAAGCTCAGGAGAATGCCCCATCTAACACTCCTCATGGGAGGTTGTTTGTGCCTGGGACCTTTAGGAGAGATTTGTTTGTTGAGTGTCACGAATCTCGGTTGGCAGGTCATCCCGGAATCTCTGAGACCAAGAGACTGGTGGGTCGCAGTTTTTGGTGGCCTGGATGGCAGAAGGAAGTCATTAAGTGGGTGCGCCAATGTACTATATGTGCTAGATCTAAGTCCTCACATACTCCTGCTGCGGGGTTGCTTTGTCCTTTGGAGGTCCCCAGTGCTCCTTGGACACATTTGGCTATGGACTTTATAACTGACCTTCCCCCCTCTGAGGGTTTTCCTGTCATCTGGGTGGTCGTGGACCGTTTTAGCAAGATGTGTCACTTGGTTCCCTTCGTCAAACTGCCCTGCGCTAAAACTCTCGCTAAGGCCTTTGTCAAGGAAATTGTCAGACTTCATGGCGTTCCTACTGACATTGTTTCTGATAGGGGTCCTCAGTTCGTGGCTCGTTTTTGGCGTGCCTTTTGTGACAGGTTGGGAATTCATTTGTCGTTTTCGTCCGGATATCATCCTGAATCTAATGGCCAGACAGAAAGGAAAAACCAGGATGTTGAGCAGTTCTTGCGTTGTTTTGTGGCAGACAATCAAGAGGGGTGGTCTGAGTTTCTGCCACTTGCCGAATTTGCTCTGAACAATCATACATCTTCTTCTGCTGGTTGTTCGCCTTTTTTTTGTTGTTCTGGGAGACATCCGTCGTTTGGGTCGTTCTCCAAGTTGGGATCTGCCGTGCCTGAGGAGGAGAATTTTTCCGGTGATTTGGAAAGAGTTTGGACGGATGTGCGTGGTAATCTTCAGGAGGCCAACAGAAAATCTAAAGACTACTTTGATAGGAAACGACAGGAGGTTTTGTTCGCTGTTGGTGACATGGTTTGGTTGTCCTCTAGGAATCTGCGGTTGAGGATTCCTTCTAAGAAATTGGGTCCCAAGTTTGTAGGGCCCTTTAAGGTGCTTCAGGTTGTCAACCAATCTGCTGTTAGGTTGGAGGTTCCTACCTCCTGGAGAATTAATCCGGTCTTTCATGTCTCTCTGTTAAAAAAAGCTGTTGTGTCGGATGGTGACGCCTCTGCCTCTGTTCCTCCGGTGGTGGAGGACGGGGAATATGAAATTTCTCGCATCCTTGACTCTAGACGGTATAGAGGTAGTTTGCAGTATCTTGTGGCCTGGAAAGGTTTCGGACCCGAGGATAACTCTTGGGTGAGGTCAGATGATGTTTCCGCGTCCAGACTTATCAGAGCGTTTCACAGGAGATTTCCTGATAAGCCTGGTCCTAGGGGATCCGGAGGATCCTCTTAGAAGGGGGGGTACTGTTAGAACCTTGCTGTTAGGTTTTTTTTCCTTTGCTGGTCACATGACCTTGTTGGCCTATTTAATCCTGCTCCGCCCTTCTGGCTTTGCTGGACTTCATTGTATATCTACTTTCTAGCTAGCCTGTGCTCTGTATCTAACTCTGTTAGTTTGCTTGGTCTACGGACCTCTAGGTTCTATCTATTTTGTTTGTTCGTCTGTCTGCTGCTATTTCTGTTAGGAGGTGTCCCTTATTCCTCCCAGTCCTTAGTACTTGTAGGGATTCCCTCCCCAAATCTATAGGTCTCCGTACAGACTAGATTAGGACTTTAGCAGGTCTGATCGCAGGATCAGGTTCCCTGTTACATCGTAGGGATTCAGCTGAGTCTTATAGTAGGGACAGATCTCCTCTCTTTCCTTAGCTTTGGTAGCAGAACATAACACTTGTTAAGCTACTGCGACCTGCACGTCTCTTCCAAGGGGGATTTAAACCGTCTTGTTAAGCTACTGTGATCTGCACGTCTCTTCCAAGGGCCATTTAAACCGTCTTGTTAAGCTACTGCGACCTGCAGGTCTCTTCCAAGGCGCATTTAAACCGTCTTTTTAAGCTACTGCGACTTGCACGTCTCTTCCAAGGGGCATTTAAACTGTCTTGTTAAGCTACTGCGACCTGCAAGCCTATTCTAAGGGGCATTTAAACCCTCTTGTTAAGATTCTGAGACCTGCACTTCTCTTCCAAGAGGGATTTAAACCGTCTTGATAAGCAACGGCGACCTGCTTGTCTCTTCGAAGGGGCATTTAAACCGTCTTGTTAAGCAACTGTGACCTGCATGTCTATTCCAAGGCCAATTTAAACCGTCTTGTTAAGCTACAGCGACCTGCTCGTCTCTTCCAAGGGGCATTTAAACCTTCTTTTTAAGCTACTGCGACCTGCATGTCTCTTCCAAGGGGGATTTAAAACGTCTTGTTAAGCTAATTCTACCTGCATGTCTCTTCCAAGGGGCATTTAAACCGTCTTGTTAAGCTACTGCTACCTGCAGGTCTCTTCCAAGGGGCATTTAAACCGTCTTGTTAAGCTACTGATACCTGCACGTCTCTTCCAAGGGCCATTTAAACCGTGTTGTTAAGCTACTGCCACCTGCATGTCTCTTCCAAGGGGAATTTAAACCGTCTTGTTATGCTACTGCGACCTGCAGTTCTCTTCCATGGCGCATTTAAACCTTCTTTTTAAGCTCCTGCGACTTGATCGTCTCTTCCAAGGGGCATTTAAACCATCTTGTTAAGCTACTGTAACCTCCACCACTTTTCCAAGGGGCATTTAACCGTCTTGTTAAGCTACTGCGACTTGAACGTCTCTTCCAAGGGGCATTTAATCCGGATTGTTAAGCTACTGTAATTTGCAAGTCTCTGCCAAGAGGCATTTAAACCATCTTGTTAAGCTACTGTAACCTCCACCACTTTTCCACGGGGCATTTAAACCGTCTTGTTAAGCTACAGCGACTGCACGTCTCTTCCAAGTGGCATTTAAACCGTCTTTTTAAGCTGCTGCAACCTGCATGTCTCTTCCAAGGGGCATTTAAACCATCGTGTTAAGCTTCTGCGACCTCCACCGCTCTTCCAAGGGGCATTTAAACCATCTTGTTAAGCTACTGCGACCTGCACATCTCTTCCAAGGGGCATTTAATCCGTCTTGTTAAGCTACTGTAACTTGCAAGTCTCTGCCAAGGGGCATTTAAACCATCTTGTTAAGCTACTGTAACCTCCACCACTTTTCCACGGGGCATTTAATCCGTCTTGTTAAGCTACTGCGACCTGCACAACTCTTCCAAGGGGCATTTACACCGTCTTGTTAAGCTCCTGCGACCTGCATGTCTCTTCCAAGGGGTATATAAACCGTCTTGTTAAGCCTCTGCGACCTGCACGTCTTTTCCTAGGGGCATTTAAACAGTCTTGTTAAGCTGCTTCGACCTGCATGTTTCTTCCAAGTGGCATTTAAACTGTCTTGTTAAGCTACTGCGACCTCCACCGATCTTCCAAGGAGCCTTTAAACTGTCTTGTTAAGCTACTGCGACCTGCTCGTCTCTCTACCAAGGGGCATTTAAAACCTCTTGTTAAGCTCCTGCGACCTGCACATCTCTTGAAAGGGACATTTAAATCCTCTTTTTAAGCTACTGCGACCTGCACGTCTCTTCCAAGGGGCATTTAAATTGTCTTGTTAAGCTACTGCGACCTCCACGTCTCTTCCAAGGGGCATTTAAAGCGTCTTGTTAAGCTTCTGCGACCTGCACGTCTCTTCCAAGGCGCATTTAAACAGTCTTTTTACGCTACTGTGACTTGAACGTCTCTTCCAAGGGGCAGTTAAACTCTCTTATTAAGCTCCTGCGACCTGCTCTTCTCTTGAAAGGGTCATTTAAACCCTCTTGTTAAGCTACTGCGACCTGCACGTCTCATCCAAGGTGCATTTAAACAGTCTCGTTAAGCTACTGCGACCTGCATGTCTCATCCAAGGTGCATTTAAACCGTCTTGTTAAGCTACTGCGACCTGCATGTCTCATCAGAGGGGCATTTAAACCGTCTTACTAAGCTGCTTCGACCTGCATGTTTCTTCCAAGTGGCATTTAAACTGTCTTGTTAAGCTACTGCAACCTCCACTGCTCTTCCAAGGTTCATTTAAACTGTCTTGTTAAGCTACTGCGACCTGCACGTCTCTTCCAAGGGGCATTTAAACCGTCTTGCTAAGCTACTGCGACCAGCAAGCCTATTTCAAGGGGCATTTAAACCCTCTTGTTAATCTACTGCGACCTGCACATCTCTTCCAAGGGGGATTTAAACCGTCTTGTTAAGCTACTGCGACCTGCACGTCTCTTCCAAGGGGCATTTAAACCGTCTTGTTAAGCTACTGCGACCTGCTCGTCTCTTCCAAGGGGCATTTAAACCGTCTTGTTAAGCTACTGCGACCTGCACATCTCTTCCAAGGTGCATTTAAACCGTCTTTTTAAGCTACTGCGACCTGCACGTCTAGTCCAAGTTGCATTTAAACCGTCTTGTTAATCTACTGCGACCTGCATGTCTCTTCCAAGGGGCATTTAAACCCTCTTGTTAAGACACTGCGACCTACACGTCTCTTCCAAGGGGCATTTAAACTGTCTTGTTAAGCTACTGCGACCTGCATGTCTCTTCCAAGGGGCATTTAACCTGTCTTGTTAAGCTACTGCGACCTGCACGTCTCTTCCAAGGGGCATTTAAACCGTCTTGTTAAGCAGCTGTGACCTGCATGTCTCTTCCAAGGGGCATTTAAACCATCTTGTTAAGCTACTGCGACCTCCACCGCACTTCCAAGGGGCATTTAAACCGTCTTGTTAAGCTACTGCGATTTCCACCTCTCTTCCAAGGGGCATTTAAACCGTCTTATTAAGCTACTGCGACCTGCACGTCTCTTCCACGGGGCATTTAAACTGTATTGTTAAGCTACTGCGACCTGCAAGCCTATTCTAAGGGGCATTTAAACCCTCTTGTTAAGATACTGCGACCTGCATGTCTCTTCCAAGGGGGATTTAAACCGTCTTGTTAAGCTACTGCTACCTGCACTTCTCTTCCAAGGGGCATTTAAACCGACTTGTTAAGCTACTGCGACCTGCTCGTCTCTTCCAAGGGGCATTTAAACTGTCTTGTTAAGCTACTGCGACCTGCACTTCTCTTCCAAGGCGCATTTAAACCTTCTTTTTAAGCTCCTGCGACTTGATCGTCTCTTCCAAGGGGCATTTAAACCATCTTGTTAAGCTACTGCGACTTGCACGTCTCTTCCAAGGGGCTTTTAAACCGTCTTGTTAAGCTACTGCGACCTGCATGTCTCTTCAAAGTGGCATTTAAACCGTCTTGTTAAGCCTCTGCGACCTGCAAGTCTCTTCCAAGGGTCATTTAAACCATCGTGATAAGCTACTGCGACCTACACCGCTCTTCCAAGGGGCATTTAAACCACCTTGTTAAGCTACTGCGACCTGCACATCTCTTCCACGGGGCATTTAAACAGTCTTGTTAAGCTACTGTAACTTGCACTTCTCTTCCAAGGGGCATTTAAACCGTCTTGTTAAGCTACTGTAACCTCCACCACTTTTCCATGGGGCATTTAAACCATCTTGTTAAGCTACTGCGACCTGCAAGCCTATTCTAAGGGGCATTTAAACCCTCTTGTTAAGATCCTGCGACCTGCTCGTCTCTTCCAAGGGGCATTTAAACCGTCTTGTTATGCTACTGCGACCTGCAAGCCTATTCTAAGGGACATTTAAACCCTCTTGTTAAGATCCTGCGACCTGCTCGTCTCTACCAAGGGGGATTTAAACCGTCTTGTTAAGCTACTGCTACCTGCAGGTCTCTTCCAAGGGGCATTTAAACCATCTTGTTAAGCTACTGCGACCTGCTCGTCTCTTCCAAGGGGCATTTAAACCGTCTTGTTATGCTACTGCGACCTGCACGTCTCTTCCAAGGCGCATTTAAACCTTCTTTTTTAACTCCTGATACTTGATCGTCTCTTCCAAGGGGCATTTAAACCATCATGTTAATCTACTGTAACCTCCACCACTTTTCCAAGGGCATTTAAACCATCTTGTTAAGCTACTGCGACCTCCACCGCTCTTCCAGGGGGCATTTAAACCATCTTGTTAAGCTACTGCGACCTGCACATCTCTTCCAAGGGGCATTTAAACTGTCTTGTTAAGCTGCTGTAACTTGCACGTCTCTTCCAAGGGGCATTTTAACCGTCTTGTTAAGCTACTGTAACCTCCACCACTTTTCCACGGGGCGCTTAAACCGTCTTGTTAAGCTACTGCAACCTGCCCTTCTCTTCCAAGGTGCATTTAAACCTTCTTGTTAAGCTACTGCGACCTGCATGTCTCTTCCAAGGGGCATTTAAACTGTCTTGTTAAGCCTCTGCGACCTGCACGTCTTTTACTAGGGGCATTTAAACAGTCTTGTTAAGCTGCTTCGACCTGCATATTTCTTCCAAGTGGCATTTAAACTGTCTTGTTAAGCTACTGCGACCTCCACCGCTCTTCCAAGGGGCAGTTAAACTGTCTTGTTAAGCTACTGCGACCTGCGCGTCTCTTCCAAGGGTCATTTAAATCGTCTTGGTAAGCTACTGTGACCTGCAAGCCTCTTCCAAGGGGCATTTAAACCCTCTTGTTAAGCTACTGCGACCTGCATGTCTCTTCCAAGGGGCATTTAAACTGTCTTCTTTAGCTACTGCGACCTCCACCGCTCTTCCAAGGGGCATTTAAACCATCTTGTTAAGCTACTGCGACCTGCACGTCTCTTCCAAGGGGCATTTAAACTGTCTTGTTTAGCTTCTGCGACCTGCACGTCTCTTCCAAGGGGCATTTAAACCGTCTTGTTAAGCTACTGCGACCTCCACGTCTCTTCCAAGGGGCATTTAAACCGTCTTGTTAAGCTGATGTGACCTGCATGTCTCTTCCATGGGGCATTTCAACCGTCTTGTTAAGCTACTGCGACCTCCACCGCACTTCCATGGGGCATTTAAACAGTCTTGTTAAGCTACTGCGACTTGCACATCTCTTCCAAGGGGCATTTAAACCGTCTTCTTAAGCTACTGTAACCTCCACCACTTTTCCAAGGGGCATTTAAACCGTCTTGTTAAGCTACTGCGACCTGCATGTCTCTTTCAAGGGGGCATTTAAACCGTCTTGTTAAGCTACTGCGACCTCCACGTCTCTTCCAAGGGGCATTTAAACCATCTTGTTAAGCTGCTGTGACCTGCATGTCTATTGAAAGGGGCATTTAAACCGTCTTGTTAAACTACTGCGACCTCCACCGCACTTCCAAGGGGCATTTAAACCGTCTTGTTAAGCTACTGCGACCTGCACGTCTTTTTCAAGAGGCATTTAAACTGTCTTGTTAAGCTACTGCGACCTCCACCGTTCTTCCAAGGGGCATTTAAACCGTCTTGTTAAGCTGCTGTGACCTGCATGTCTCTTTCAAGGGGCATTTAAACTGTCTTGTTAAGCTACTGCGACCTGCATGTCTCTTCCAAGGGGCATTTAAACCGTCTTGTTAAGCTACTGCGACCTTCACGTCTCTTCCAAGGGGCATTTAAACCGTCTTGTTAAGCTGCTGTGACCTGCATGTCTATTCCAAGGGGCATTTAAACCGTCTTGTTAAGCTACTGCGACCTGCAAGTCTCTTTCAAGAGGCATTTAAACTGTCTTTCTAAGCTACTGCGACCTGCACGTCTCTTCCAAGTGGCATTTAAAGCGTTTTGTTAAGCTACTGCGACCTGCACGTCTCTTTCAAGGGGCATTTAAACTGTCTTGTTAAGCTACTGCGACCTCCACCGCTCTTCCAAGGGTCATTTAAACCGTCTTGTTAAGCTACTGCGACCTCCACGTCTCTTCCAAGGGGCATTTAAACCGTCTTGTTAAGCGGCTGTGACCTGCATGTCTATTCCAAGGGGCGTTTAAACCGTCTTGTTAAGCTACTGCGACCTGCACGTCTCTTCCAAGGGGCATTTAAATTGTCTTGTTAAGCTACTGCGTCCTCCACCTCTCTTCCAAGGGGCATTTAAACCGTCTTATTAAGCTACTGCGACCTGCACATCTCTTCCAAGGGGCATTTAAACCGTCTTATTTTGCTACTGCGACCTGCATGTCTCTTCCAAGGGTCATTTAAACTGTCTTGTTAAGCTACTGCGACCTCCACCTCTCTTCCAAGCGGAATTTAAACCGTGTTGTTAAGCTACTGCGACCTGCAAGTCTCTTCCAAGGGGCATTTAAACCGTCTTGTTAAGCTACTGCGACCTGCACGTCTCTTCCAAGGGGCATTTAAACCGTCTTGTTAAGCTACTGCGACCTGCTCGTCTATTCCAAGGGGCATTTAAACCGTCTTGTTAAGCTACTGCGACCTGCACGTCTCTTCCAAGGGGCATTTAAACTGTCTTGTTAAGCTAATGCGACCTCCACCGCTCTTCCAAGGGGCATTTAAACCATCTTGTTAAGCTACTACGACATGCACCGCTCTTCCAAGGGGCATTTAAACCGTCTTGTTAAGCCTCTGCGACCTGCACGTCTCTTCCAAGTGGCATTTAAACCGTCTTTTTAAGCTGCTGCGTCCTGCATGTCTCTTCCAAGGGTCATTTAAACCATCTTTTTAAGCTACTGCGACCTGCACATCTCTTCCACGGGGCATTTAAACAGTTTTGTTAAGCTACTGTAACTTGCACTTCTCTTCCAAGGGGCATTTAAACCGTCTTGTTAAGCTACTGTAACCTCCACCACTTTTCCATGGGGCATTTAAACCATCTTGTTAAGCTACTGCGACCTGCAAGCCTATTCTAAGGGGCATTTAAACCCTCTTGTTAAGATCCTGCGACCTGCTCGTCTCTTCCAAGGGGGATTTAATCCGTCTTGTTAAGCTACTGCTACCTGCAGGTCTCTTCCAAGGGGCATTTAAACCATCTTGTTATGCTACTGCGACCTGCACGTCTCTTCCAAGGCCCATTTAAACCTTCTTTTTAACTCCTGATACTTGATCGTCTCTTCCAAGGGGCATTTAAACCATCATGTTAATCTACTGTAACCTCCACCACTTTTCCAAGGGCATTTAAACCATCTTGTTAAGCTACTGCGACCTCCACCGCTCTTCCAAGGGGGATTTAAACCATCTTGTTAAGCTACTGCGACCTGCACATCTCTTCCAAGGGGCATTTAAACTGTCTTGTTAAGCTGCTGTAACTTGCACGTCTCTTCCAAGGGGCATTTTAACCGTCTTGTTAAGCTACTGTAACCTCCACCACTTTTCCACAGGGCATTTAAACCGTCTTGTTAAGCTACTGCAACCTGCCCTTCTCTTCCAAGGTGCATTTAAACCTTCTTGTTAAGCTACTGCGACCTGTATGTCTCTTCCAAGGGGCATTTAAACTGTCTTGTTAAGCCTCTGCGACCTGCACGTCTTTTACTAGGGGCATTTAAACAGTCTTGTTAAGCTGCTTCGACCTGCATATTTCTTCCAAGTGGCATTTAAACTGTCTTGTTAAGCTACTGCGACCTCCACCGCTCTTCCAAGGGGCAGTTAAACTGTCTTTTTAAGCTACTGCGACCTGCACGTCTCTTCCAAGGGTCATTTAAATCGTCTTGGTAAGCTACTGCGACCTGCAAGCCTCTTCCAAGGGGCATTTAAACCCTCTTGTTAAGCTACTGCGACCTTCATGTCTCTTCCAAGGGGCATTTAAACTGTCTTCTTTAGCTACTGCGACCTCCACCGCTCTTCCAAGGGGCATTTAAACCATCTTGTTAAGCTACTGCGACCTGCACGTCTCTTCCAAGGGGCATTTAAACTGTCTTGTTTAGCTTCTGCGACCTGCACGTCTCTTCCAAGGGGCATTTAAACCGTCTTGTTAAGCTACTGCGACCTCCACGTCTCTTCCAAGGGGCATTTAAACCGTCTTGTTAAGCTGATGTGACCTGCATGTCTCTTCCATGGGGCATTTCAACCGTCTTGTTAAGCTACTGCGACCTCCACCGCACTTCCATGGGGCATTTAAACAGTCTTGTTAAGCTACTGCAACTTGCACATCTCTTCCAAGGGGCATTTAAACCGTCTTATTAAGCTACTGCGACCTGCACATCTCTTCCAAGGGGCATTTAAACCATCTTATTATGCTACTGCGACCTGCATGTCTCTTCCAAGGGTCATTTAAACTGTCTTGTTAAGCTACTGCGACCTCCACCTCTCTTCCAAGCGGAATTGAAACCGTGTTGTTAAGCTACTGCGACCTGCAAGTCCCTTCCAAGGGGCATTTAAACCGTCTTGTTAAGCTACTGCGACCTGCAAGCCTTTTCCAAGGGGCATTTAAACCCTCTTGTTAAGCTGCTGCGACCTGCACGTCTCTTCCAATGGGGATTTAAACAGTCTTGTTAAGCTACTGCGACCTGCACGTCTCTTCCAAGGGGCATTTAAACCGTCTTGTTAAGCTACTGCGACCTGCTCGTCTATTCCAAGGGGCATTTAAACCGTCTTGTTAAGCTACTGCGACCTGCACGTCTCTTCCAAGGGGCATTTAAACTGTCTTGTTAAGCTAATGCGACCTCCACCGCTCTTCCAATGGGCATTTAAACCGTCTTGTTAAGCTACTGTAACTTGCACTTCTCTTCCAAGGGGCATATAAACCGTCTTGATAATCTACTGTAACCTACACCACTTTTCCACGGGGCATTTAAACCGTCTTGTTAAGCTACTGCGACCTGCACGTCTCTTCCAAGGAGCATTTAAACTGTCTTGTTAAGCTACTGCGACCTGCAAGCCTATTCTAAGGGGCATTTAAAACCTCTTGTTAAGATCCTGTGACCTGCATGTCTCTTCCAAGGGGCATTTAAACCATCTTGTTAAGCTACTACGACATGCACCGCTCTTCCAAGGGGCATTTAAACCGTCTTGTTAAGCCTCTGCGACCTGCACGTCTCTTCCAAGTGGCATTTAAACCGTCTTTTTAAGCTGCTGCGTCCTGCATGTCTCTTCCAAGGGTCATTTAAACCATCTTGTTAAGCTACTGCGACCTGCACATCTCTTCCACGGGGCATTTAAACAGTCTTGTTAAGCTACTGTAACTTGCACTTCTCTTCCAAGGGGCATTTAAACCGTCTTGTTAAGCTACTGTAACCTCCACCACTTTTCCATGGGGCATTTAAACCATCTTGTTAAGCTACTGCGACCTGCAAGCCTATTCTAAGGGGCATTTAAACCCTCTTGTTAAGATCCTGCGACCTGCTCGTCTCTTCCAAGGGGCATTTAAACCGTCTTGTTATGCTACTGCGACCTGCAAGCCTATTCTAAGGGACATTTAAACCCTCTTGTTAAGATCCTGCGACCTGCTCGTCTCTACCAAGGGGGATTTAAACCGTCTTGTTAAGCTACTGCTACCTGCAGGTCTCTTCCAAGGGGCATTTAAACCATCTTGTTAAGCTACTGCGACCTGCTCGTCTCTTCCAAGGGGCATTTAAACCGTCTTGTTATGCTACTGCGACCTGCACGTCTCTTCCAAGGCGCATTTAAACCTTCTTTTTTAACTCCTGATACTTGATCGTCTCTTCCAAGGGGCATTTAAACCATCATGTTAATCTACTGTAACCTCCACCACTTTTCCAAGGGCATTTAAACCATCTTGTTAAGCTACTGCGACCTCCACCGCTCTTCCAAGGGGGATTTAAACCATCTTGTTAAGCTACTGCGACCTGCACATCTCTTCCAAGGGGCATTTAAACTGTCTTGTTAAGCTGCTGTAACTTGCACGTCTCTTCCAAGGGGCATTTTAACCGTCTTGTTAAGCTACTGTAACCTCCACCACTTTTCCACAGGGCATTTAAACCGTCTTGTTAAGCTACTGCAACCTGCCCTTCTCTTCCAAGGTGCATTTAAACCTTCTTGTTAAGCTACTGCGACCTGTATGTCTCTTCCAAGGGGCATTTAAACTGTCTTGTTAAGCCTCTGCGACCTGCACGTCTTTTACTAGGGGCATTTAAACAGTCTTGTTAAGCTGCTTCGACCTGCATATTTCTTCCAAGTGGCATTTAAACTGTCTTGTTAAGCTACTGCGACCTCCACCGCTCTTCCAAGGGGCAGTTAAACTGTCTTTTTAAGCTACTGCGACCTGCACGTCTCTTCCAAGGGTCATTTAAATCGTCTTGGTAAGCTACTGCGACCTGCAAGCCTCTTCCAAGGGGCATTTAAACCCTCTTGTTAAGCTACTGCGACCTGCATGTCTCTTCCATGGGGCATTTCAACCGTCTTGTTAAGCTGATGTGACCTGCATGTCTCTTCCATGGGGCATTTCAACCGTCTTGTTAAGCTACTGCGACCTCCACCGCACTTCCATGGGGCATTTAAACAGTCTTGTTAAGCTGCTTCGACCTGCATATTTCTTCCAAGTGGCATTTAAACTGTCTTCTTTAGCTACTGCGACCTCCACCGCTCTTCCAAGGGGCATTTAAACCATCTTGTTAAGCTACTGCGACCTGCACGTCTCTTCCAAGGGGCATTTAAACTGTCTTGTTTAGCTTCTGCGACCTGCACGTCTCTTCCAAGGGGCATTTAAACCGTCTTGTTAAGCTACTGCGACCTCCACGTCTCTTCCAAGGGGCATTTAAACCGTCTTGTTAAGCTGATGTGACCTGCATGTCTCTTCCATGGGGCATTTCAACCGTCTTGTTAAGCTACTGCGACCTCCACCGCACTTCCATGGGGCATTTAAACAGTCTTGTTAAGCTACTGCGACTTGCACATCTCTTCCAAGGGGCATTTAAACCGTCTTATTAAGCTACTGCGACCTGCACATCTCTTCCAAGGGGCATTTAAACCGTCTTATTATGCTACTGCGACCTGCATGTCTCTTCCAAGGGTCATTTAAACTGTCTTGTTAAGCTACTGCGACCTCCACCTCTCTTCCAAGCGGAATTGAAACCGTGTTGTTAAGCTACTGCGACCTGCAAGTCCCTTCCAAGGGGCATTTAAACCGTCTTGTTAAGCTACTGCGACCTGCAAGCCTTTTCCAAGGGGCATTTAAACCCTCTTGTTAAGCTGCTGCGACCTGCACGTCTCTTCCAATGGGGATTTAAACAGTCTTGTTAAGCTACTGCGACCTGCACGTCTCTTCCAAGGGGCATTTAAACCGTCTTGTTAAGCTACTGCGACCTGCTCGTCTATTCCAAGGGGCATTTAAACCGTCTTGTTAAGCTACTGCGACCTGCACGTCTCTTCCAAGGGGCATTTAAACTGTCTTGTTAAGCTAATGCGACCTCCACCGCTCTTCCAATGGGCATTTAAACCGTCTTGTTAAGCTACTGTAACTTGCACTTCTCTTCCAAGGGGCATATAAACCGTCTTGATAATCTACTGTAACCTACACCACTTTTCCACGGGGCATTTAAACCGTCTTGTTAAGCTACTGCGACCTGCACGTCTCTTCCAAGGAGCATTTAAACTGTCTTGTTAAGCTACTGCGACCTGCAAGCCTATTCTAAGGGGCATTTAAAACCTCTTGTTAAGATCCTGTGACCTGCATGTCTCTTCCAAGGGGGATTTAAACCGTCTTGTTAAGCTACTGCTACCTGCACGTCTCTTCCAAGGGGCATTTAAACCGTCTTGTTAAGCTACTGCGACCTGCTCGTCTCTTCCAAGGGGCATTTAAACCGTCTTGTTATGCTACTGCGACCTGCACTTCTCTTCCAAGTCGCATTTAAACCTTCTTTTTAAGCTCCTGATACTTGATCGTCTCTTCCAAGGGGCATTTAAACCATCTTGTTAAGCTACTGTAACCTCCACCTCTTTTCCAAGGGGCTTTTAAACCGTCTTGTTAAGAAACTGCGACCTGTAAGTCTCTTCCAAGGGGCATTTAAACCGTCTTGTTAAGCCTCTACGACATGCACGTCTCTTCCAAGGGGCATTTAAAATGTCTTTTTAAGCTGCTGCGACCTGCATGTCTCTTCCAAGGGGCATTTAAATCATCGTGTTAAGCTACTGCGACCTGCACATCTCTTCCAAGGAGCATTTAAACCATCTTGTTAAGCTACTGCGACCTGCACATCTCTTCCAAGGGGCATTTAAACCATCTTGTTAAGCTACTGTAACTTGCACGTCTCTTCCAAGGGGCATTTAAACCGTCTGGTTAAGCTACTGTAACCTCCACCACTTTTCCACTGGGCATTTAAACCGTCTTGTTAAGCTACTGCGACCTGCACGTCTCTTCCAAGGTGCATTTAAACCGTCTTGTTAAGCTACTGCGACCTGCATGTCTCTTCAGAGGGGCATTTAAACCGTCTTACTAAGCTGCTTCGACCTGCATGTTTCTTCCAAGTGGCATTTAAACTGTCTTGTTAAGCTACTGCAACCTCCACCGCTCTTCCAAGGTTCATTTAAACTGTCTTGTTAAGCTACTGCGACCTGCACGTCTCTTCCAAGGGGCATTTAAACCGTCTTGCTAAGCTACTGCGACCAGCAAGCCTATTTCAAGGGGCATTTAAACCCTCTTGTTAATCTACTGCGACCTGCACATCTCTTCCAAGGGGGATTTAAACCGTCTTGTTAAGCTACTGCGACCTGCACGTCTCTTCCAAGGGGCATTTAAACCGTCTTGTTAAGCTACTGCGACCTTCTCGTCTCTTCCAAGGGGCATTTAAACCGTCTTGTTAAGCTACTGCGACCTGCACGTCTCTTCCAAGGTGCATTTAAACCGTCTTTTTAAGCTACTGCGACCTGCACGTCTAGTCCAAGTTGCATTTAAACCGTCTTGTTAATCTACTGCGACATGCATGTCTCTTCCAAGGGGCATTTAAACCCTCTTGTTAAGACACTGCGACCTACACGTCTCTTCCAAGGGGCATTTAAACTGTCTTGTTAAGCTACTGCGACCTGCATGTCTCTTCCAAGGGGCATTTAACCTGTCTTGTTAAGCTACTGCGACCTGCACGTCTCTTCCAAGGGGCATTTAAACCGTCTTGTTAAGCAGCTGTGACCTGCATGTCTCTTCCAAGGGGCATTTAAACCATCTTGTTAAGCTACTGCGACCTCCACCGCACTTCCAAGGGGCATTTAAACCGTCTTGTTAAGCTACTGCGACCTCCACCTCTCTTCCAAGGGGCATTTAAACCGTCTTATTAAGCTACTGCGACCTGCACGTCTCTTCCACGGGGCATTTAAACTGTATTGTTAAGCTACTGCGACCTGCAAGCCTATTCTAAGGGGCATTTAAACCCTCTTGTTAAGATACTGCGACCTGCATGTCTCTTCCAAGGGGGATTTAAACCGTCTTGTTAAGCTACTGCTAATTGCACTTTTCTTCCAAGGGGCATTTAAACCGACTTGTTAAGCTACTGCGACCTGCTCGTCTCTTCCAAGGGGCATTTAAACTGTCTTGTTAAGCTACTGCGACCTGCACTTCTCTTCCAAGGCGCATTTAAACCTTCTTTTTAAGCTCCTGCGACTTGATCGTCTCTTCCAAGGGGCATTTAAACCATCTTGTTAAGCTACTGCGACTTGCACGTCTCTTCCAAGGGGCTTTTAAACCGTCTTGTTAAGCTACTGCGACCTGCATGTCTCTTCAAAGTGGCATTTAAACCGTCTTGTTAAGCCTCTGCGACCTGCAAGTCTCTTCCAAGGGTCATTTAAACCATCGTGATAAGCTACTGCGACCTACACCGCTCTTCCAAGGGGCATTTAAACCATCTTGTTAAGCTACTGCGACCTGCACATCTCTTCCACGGGGCATTTAAACAGTCTTGTTAAGCTACTGTAACTTGCACTTCTCTTCCAAGGGGCATTTAAACCATCTTGTTAAGCTACTGTAACCTCCACCACTTTTCCATGGGGCATTTAAACCATCTTGTTAAGCTACTGCGACCTGCAAGCCTATTCTAAGGGGCATTTAAACCCTCTTGTTAAGATCCTGCGACCTGCTCGTCTCTTCCAAGGGGCATTTAAACCGTCTTGTTATGCTACTGCGACCTGCAAGCCTATTCTAAGGGACATTTAAACCCTCTTGTTAAGATCCTGCGACCTGCTCGTCTCTACCAAGGGGGATTTAAACCGTCTTTTTAAGCTACTGCTACCTGCAGGTCTCTTCCAAGGGGCATTTAAACCATCTTGTTAAGCTACTGCGACCTGCTCGTCTCTTCCAAGGGGCATTTTAACCGTCTTGTTATGCTACTGCGACCTGCACGTCTCTTCCAAGGCGCATTTAAACCTTCTTTTTTAACTCCTGATACTTGATCGTCTCTTCCAAGGGGCATTTAAACCATCATGTTAATCTACTGTAACCTCCACCACTTTTCCAAGGGCATTTAAACCATCTTGTTAAGCTACTGCGACCTCCACCGCTCTTCCAGGGGGCATTTAAACCATCTTGTTAAGCTACTGCGACCTGCACATCTCTTCCAAGGGGCATTTAAACTGTCTTGTTAAGCTGCTGTAACTTGCACGTCTCTTCCAAGGGGCATTTTAACCGTCTTGTTAAGCTACTGTAACCTCCACCACTTTTCCACGGGGCATTTAAACCGTCTTGTTAAGCTACTGCAACCTGCCCTTCTCTTCCAAGGTGCATTTAAACCTTCTTGTTAAGCTACTGCGACCTGCATGTCTCTTCCAAGGGGCATTTAAACTGTCTTGTTAAGCCTCTGCGACCTGCACGTCTTTTACTAGGGGCATTTAAACAGTCTTGTTAAGCTGCTTCGACCTGCATATTTCTTCCAAGTGGCATTTAAACTGTCTTGTTAAGCTACTGCGACCTCCACCGCTCTTCCAAGGGGCAGTTAAACTGTCTTGTTAAGCTACTGCGACCTGCGCGTCTCTTCCAAGGGTCATTTAAATCGTCTTGGTAAGCTACTGTGACCTGCAAGCCTCTTCCAAGGGGCATTTAAACCCTCTTGTTAAGCTACTGCGACCTGCATGTCTCTTCCAAGGGGCATTTAAACTGTCTTCTTTAGCTACTGCGACCTCCACCGCTCTTCCAAGGGGCATTTAAACCATCTTGTTAAGCTACTGCGACCTGCACGTCTCTTCCAAGGGGCATTTAAACTGTCTTGTTTAGCTTCTGCGACCTGCACGTCTCTTCCAAGGGGCATTTAAACCGTCTTGTTAAGCTACTGCGACCTCCACGTCTCTTCCAAGGGGCATTTAAACCGTCTTGTTAAGCTGATGTGACCTGCATGTCTCTTCCATGGGGCATTTCAACCGTCTTGTTAAGCTACTGCGACCTCCACCGCACTTCCATGGGGCATTTAAACAGTCTTGTTAAGCTACTGCGACTTGCACATCTCTTCCATGGGGCATTTAAACCGTCTTCTTAAGCTACTGTAACCTCCACCACTTTTCCAAGGGGCATTTAAACCGTCTTGTTAAGCTACTGCGACCTGCATGTCTCTTTCAAGGGGGCATTTAAACCGTCTTGTTAAGCTACTGCGACCTCCACGTCTCTTCCAAGGGGCATTTAAACCGTCTTGTTAAGCTGCTGTGACCTGCATGTCTATTACAAGGGGCATTTAAACCGTCTTGTTAAACTACTGCGACCTCCACCGCACTTCCAAGGGGCATTTAAACCGTCTTGTTAAGCTACTGCGACCTGCACGTCTTTTTCAAGAGGCATTTAAACTGTCTTGTTAAGCTACTGCGACCTCCACCGTTCTTCCAAGGGGCATTTAAACCGTCTTGTTAAGCTGCTGTGACCTGCATGTCTCTTTCAAGGGGCATTTAAACTGTCTTGTTAAGCTACTGCGACCTGCATGTCTCTTCCAAGGGGCATTTAAACCGTCTTGTTAAGCTACTGCGACCTTCACGTCTCTTCCAAGGGGCATTTAAACCGTCTTGTTAAGCTGCTGTGACCTGCATGTCTATTCCAAGGGGCATTTAAACCGTCTTGTTAAGCTACTGCGACCTGCACGTCTCTTTCAAGAGGCATTTAAACTGTCTTTTTAAGCTACTGCGACCTGCACGTCTCTTCCAAGTGGCATTTAAAGCGTTTTGTTAAGCTACTGCGACCTGCACGTCTCTTTCAAGGGGCATTTAAACTGTCTTGTTAAGCTACTGCGACCTCCACCGCTCTTCCAAGGGTCATTTAAACCGTCTTGTTAAGCTACTGCGACCTCCAGGTCTCTTCCAAGGGGCATTTAAACCGTCTTGTTAAGCGGCTGTGACCTGCATGTCTATTCCAAGGGGCATTTAAACCGTCTTGTTAAGCTACTGCGACCTGCACGTCTCTTCCAAGGGGCATTTAAATTGTCTTGTTAAGCTACTGCGTCCTCCACCTCTCTTCCAAGGGGCATTTAAACCGTCTTGTTAAGCTGATGTGACCTGCATGTCTCTTCCATGGGGCATTTCAACCGTCTTGTTAAGCTACTGCGACCTCCACCGCACTTCCATGGGGCATTTAAACAGTCTTGTTAAGCTACTGCGACTTGCACATCTCTTCCAAGGGGCATTTAAACCGTCTTATTAAGCTACTGCGACCTGCACATCTCTTCCAAGGGGCATTTAAACCGTCTTATTATGCTACTGCGACCTGCATGTCTCTTCCAAGGGTCATTTAAACTGTCTTGTTAAGCTACTGCGACCTCCACCTCTCTTCCAAGCGGAATTGAAACCGTGTTGTTAAGCTACTGCGACCTGCAAGTCTCTTCCAAGGGGCATTTAAACCGTCTTGTTAAGCTACTGCGATCTGCAAGCCTATTCCAAGGGGCATTTAAACCGTCTTGTTAAGCTACTGCGACCTGCACGTCTCTTCCAAGGGGCATTTAAACTGTCTTGTTAAGCTAATGCGACCTCCACCGCTCTTCCAATGGGCATTTAAACCATCTTGTTAAGCTACTACGACATGCACCGCTCTTCCAAGGGGCAATTAACCGTCTTGTTAAGCCTCTGCGACCTGCACGTCTCTTCCAAGTGGCATTTAAAACGTCTTTTTAAGCTGCTGCGTCCTGCATGTCTCTTCCAAGGGTCATTTAAACCATCTTGATAAGCTACTGCGACCTCCACCGCTCTTCCAAGGGGCATTTAAACCATTTTGTTAAGCTACTGCGACCTACACATCTCTTCCAAGGGGCTTTTAAACCGTCTTGTTAAGCTACTGTAACTTGCACGTCTCTTATAAGGGGCATTTAAACCGTCTTGTTAAGCTACTGTGACATGCAAGCCTATTCCAAGGGGGCATTTAAACCGTCTTGTTAAGCTACTGCGACCTGCACGTCTCTTCCAAGGGGCATTTAAACCGTCTTGTTAAGCTACTGCGACCTGCACGTCCCATCCAAGGGGAATTAAATCGTCTTGGTAAGCTACTGCGACCTGCAAGCCTATTCCACGGGGCATTTAAACGTCTTATTCAGCTACTGCAACCTGCACATCTCTTCCATGGGGCATTTAAACTGTCTTCTTAAGCTACTGCGACCTCCACCGCTCTTCCAAGGGGCATTTAAACCATCTTGTTAAGCTACTGCGACCTGCACGTCTCTTCCAAGGCGCATTTAAAATGTCTTTTGTTTAGCTTCTGCCACCTGCACGTCTCTTCTAAGGGGCATTTAAACAGTCTTGTTAAGCTACTGCGACTTGCACATCTCTACCAAGGGGCATTTAAACCGTCTTCTTAAGCTACTGTAAATTCCACCACTTTTCCAAGGGGCATTTAAACAGTCTTCTTAAGCTACTGCGACCTCCACGTATCTTCCAAGGGGCATTTAAACTGTCTTGTTAAGCTACTGCGACCTCCACCTCTCTTCCAAGGGGCATTTAAACCGTCTTATTAAGCTACTGCGACCTGCACATCTCTTCCAAAGGGCATTTAAACCGTCTTATTAAGCTACTGCGACCTCCACCACTCTTCCAAGGGGCATTTAAACCGTCTTGTTAAGCTACTGCGACCTGCAAGCCTTTTCCAAGGGGCATTTAAACCGTCTTGGTAAGCTACTGCGACCTGCAAGCCTATTCCAAGGGGCATTTAAACCCTCTTGTTAAGCTGCTGCGACCTCCACGTCTCTTCCAAGGGGCATTTAAACTGTCTTGTTAAGCTGCTGCGACCTGCATGTCTCTTCCAAGGGGCATTTAAACCGTCTTGTTAAGCTTCTGTGACCTGCACGTCTCTTCTAAGGGGCATTTAAACAGTCTTGTTAAGCTACAGCGACTTGCACGTCTCCTCCAAGGGGCATTTAAACCGTCTTCTTAATCTACTGTAACCTCCACGACTTTTCCAAGGGGCATTTAAACCGTCTTCTTAAGCTACTGCGACCTGCATGTCTCTTCCAAGGGGCATTTAAACCGTCTTGTTAAGCTACTGCGACCTCCATGTCTCTTCCAAGGGGCATTTAAACCGTCTTGTTAAGCTCCTGCGACCTGCATGTCTCTTCCAATGGGCATTTAAACAGTCTTGTTAAGCTACTGCGACCTGCACGTCTCTTTCAAGGGGCATTTAAACCGTCTTGTTAAGCTACTGCGACCTCCACCGCTCTTCCAAGGGGCATTTAAACCGTCTTGTTAAGCTACTGCGACTTGCACGTCTCTTCCAAGTGGCATTTAAACCGTCTTGTTAAGCTGCTGCGACCTGCACGTATCTTCCAAGGGGCATTTAAACTGTCTTGTTAAGCTACTGCGACCTCCACCTCTCTTCCAAGGGGCATTTAAACCGTCTTATTAAGCTACTGCGACCTGCACATCTCTTCCAAAGGGCATTTAAACCGTCTTATTAAGCTACTGCGACCTCCACCACTCTTCCAAGGGGCATTTAAACCGTCTTGTTAAGCTACTGCGACCTGCAAGCCTTTTCCAAGGGGCATTTAAACCGTCTTGGTAAGCTACTACGACCTGCAAGCCTATTCCAAGGGGCATTTAAACCCTCTTGTTAAGCTGCTGCGACCTGCACGTCTCTTCCAAGGGGGATTTAAACCATCTTTTTAAGCTAGTGCGACCTGCATGTCTCTACCAAGGGACATTTAAAACGTCTTTTAAGCTACTGCGACCTGCACTTCTCTTCCAAGGGTTATTTAAACAGTCTTGTTAAGGTGCTGCGACCTGCATGTCTCTTCCAAGGGGCATTTAAACTGTCTTGTTAAGCTACTGCGAACTCCACCGCTCTTCCAAGGGGCATTTAAACTGTCTTGTTAAGCTATACTGCGAGCTACACGTCTCTTCCAAGGGACATTTAAACCGTCTTGTTAAGCTACTGCGACCTGCAAGAATCTTCCAAGGGGCATATAAACTGTCTTGTTAAGCTACTGCGACCTGCATGTCTCTTCCAAGGGGCATTTAAATCGTCTTGTTAAGCTACTGCGACCTGCACGTCTCTTCCAAGGGGCATTTAAACTGTCTTCTTAAGCTACTGCGACCTCCACCGCTCTTCCAATGGGCTTTAAAGCATCTTGTTAAGCTACTGCGACATGAACGTCTCTTCCAAGGGGCATTTAAACAGTCTTGTTGAGCTTCTGCGACCTGCACGTCTCTTCCAAGGGGCATTTAAACTGTCTTGTTTAGCTTCTGTGACCTGCACGTCTCTTCTAAGGGGCATTTAAACAGTCTTGTTAAGCTACTGAGACTTGCACGTCTCTTCCAAGGGGCATTTAAACCTTCTTCTTTAGCTACTGTAACCTCCACCACTTTTCCAAGGGGCATTTAAACCGTCTTCTTAAGCTACTGCGACCTGCACGTCTCTTTCAAGGGGAATTTAAAACGCTTTGTTAAGCTACTGCGACCTGCATGTCTCTTCCAAGGGGCATTTAAACCGTCTTGTTAAGCTACTGCGACCTCCACGTCTGTTCCAAGGGTTATTTAAACCATCTTGTTAAGCTGCTGCGACCTGCATGTCTCTTCTAAGGGGCATTTAAAACGTCTTGTTAAGCTACTGCGACCTCCACCACACTTCCAATGGCCATTTAAACCGTCTTGTTAAGCTTCTGCGACCTGCACGTCTCTTCTAAGGGGCATTTAAACAGTCTTGTTAAGCTACTGCGACCTCCTCCACTCTTCCAAGGGACATTTAAACCGTCTTGTTAAGCTGCTGTGACCTTCACGTCTCTTCCAAGGGGCATTTAAACCGTCTTGTTAAGCGTCTGCGACTTGCACGTCTCTTCCAAGGGGCATTTAAACTGTCTTGTTAAGCTACTGCGACCTCCTCCACTCTTCCAAGGGACATTTAAACCGTCTTGTTAAGCTACTGCGACCTGCACGTCTCTTCCAAGTGGCATTTAAACCGTCTTGTTAAGCGTCTGCGACTTGCACGTCTCTTCCAAGGGGCATTTAAATTGTCTTGTTAAGCTACTGCGACCTCCACCTCTCTTCCAGTGGGCATTTAAACCGTCTTGTTAAGCTACTGCGACCTGCACGTCTCTTCCAAGGGGCAATTAAACCGTCTTGTTAAGCTACTGCGGCCTGCACGTCTCTTCCAAGGCGCATTTAAACCTTCTTTTTAAGCTACTGCGACTTGCGTGTCTCATCCAAGGGGCATTTAAACTGTCTTGTTAAGCTACTGCGACATGCATGTCTCTTCCAAGGGGCATTTAAACCATCTTGTTAAGCCACTGCTACCTGCACGTCTCTTCCAAGGGGCATTTAAACCATCTTGTTAAGCTGCTGCGACCTGCAAGTCTCTTCCAAGGGGCATTTAAACCGTCTTGTTAAGCTACTGCGACATCCACCGCACTTCCAAGGGTCATTTAAACGGTCTTGTTAAGCTACTGCGGCCTGCACGTCTCTTTCAAGGGGCATTTAAGCTGTCTTCTTAAGCTACTGCGACCTCCACCGCTCTTCCAAGGGGCATTTAAACCGTCTTTTTAAGCTACTGAGACCTGCACGTCTCTTCCAAGGCGCATTTAAACCGTTTTCTTAAGCTACTGTAACCTCCACCACTTTTACAAGGGGCATTTAAACAGTCTTGTTAAGCTACTGCTACCTGCACGTCTCTTCCAAGCGGCATTTAAACCATCTTGTTAAGCTACTGCGACCTCCATCGCTCTTCCAAGGGGCATTTAAACCAACTTGTTAAGCTACTGCGACCTGCACGTCTCTTCCAAGGGGCATTTAAACCGTCTTGGTAAGATACTGCGACCTGCAAGCCTCTTCCAAGGGGCATTTAAACCGTTTTTTTAAGCTGCTGCGAACTGCTTGTCTCTTCCAAGGGGCATTTAAACCATCTTTTTAAGCTACTGCGACCTCCACCGCTCTTCCAAGGGGCATTTAAACTGTCTTGTTAAGCTACTGCGACCTGCACGTCTCTTCCAAGGGGCATTTAAACTGTGTTGTTAAGCTACTGCGACCTCCAACGCTCTTCCAAGGGGCATTTAAACCATCTTGCTAAGCTACTGCGACTTGCACGTCTCTTCCATGGGGGATTTATACTGTCTTGTTAAGCTACTGCGACCTGCACGTCTCTTCCAAGGGGCATTTAAACCGTCTTGTTAAGCTACTGCGACCTGCTCGTCTTTCCCAAGGTGCATTTAAACTATCTTGTTAAGCTTCTGCGACTTGCACGTCTCTTCCATGGCGCATTTAAACCGTTTTTTAAGCTACTGCGACTGGCACGTCTCTTCCAAGGGACATTGAAACCGTCTTGTTAAACTACTGCGACCTGCATGTCTCTACCAAGGGACATTTAAACCGTCTTATTAAGCTATTGCGACCTGCATGTCTCTTCCAAGGGGCATTTAAACAATCTTGTTAAGATGCTGTGACCTGCATGTCTCTTCCAAGGGGCATTTAAACTGTCTTATTAAGCTACTGCGACCTCCAACGCTCTTCCAAGGGGCATTTCATCTGTCTTGTAAAGCTACTGCGACCTCCACCGCACTTCGAAGGGGCATTTAAACCGTCTTGTTAAGCTACTGCGACCTGCACATCTCTTTCAAGGGGCATTTAAACCGTCTTCTTAAGCTACTGCGACCTCCACCGCTCTTCCAAGGGGCATTTAAACCATCTTGTTAAGCTACTGCGACCTGCACGTCTCTTCCAAGTGGCATTTAAACCGTCTTGTTAAGCTACTGCGACCTGCATGTCTCTTCCAAGGGGCATTGAAACTGTCTTGTTAAGCTACTGCGACCTCCACAACTCTTCCAAGGGGCATTTAAACCGTCTTGTTAAGCTACTGCGACCTGCAAGCCTCTTCGAAGGGGCATTTAAACCGTCTTGGTAAGCTACTGCGAACTGCAAGCCTATTCCAAGGGGCATTTAAACCTTCTTGTTAAGCTGCTGCGACCTGCACGTCTCTTCCAAGGGGGATTTAAGCCATCTTGTTAAGCTACTGCGACCTGCATGTCTCTACCAAGGGACATTTAAAACGTCTTTTAAGCTACTGCGACCTGCACGTCTCTTGGAAGGGATATTTAAACAGTCTTGTTAAGGTGCTGCGACCTGCATGTGTCTTCCAAGGGGCATTTAAACTGTCTTGTTAAGCTACTGCGACCTCCACCGCTCTTCCAAGGGGCATTTAAACTGTCTTGTTAAGCTACTGCGAACTGCACGTCTCTTCCAAGGGACATTTAAATCGTCTTGGTAAGCTAATGCGACCTGCAAGCCTCTTCCAAGAGGCATTTAAACCGTCTTGTTAATCTACTGCGACCTGCAAGCCTCTTCCAAGGGGCATTTAAACTGTCTTGTTAAGCTACTGCGACCTGCACCTCTCTTCCAAGGGGCATTTAAGTCGTCTTGGTAAGCTACTGCGACCTGCAAGCCTCTTCCAAGGGGCATTTAAACCCTCTTGTTAAGCTACTGCGACCTGCACGTCTCTTCCAAGGGCCATTTAAACAGTCTTTTTAAGCTACTGCGACCTCCACCGCTCTTCCAAGGGGCATTTAAACCATCTTGTTAAGCTACTGCGTCCTGCACGTCTCTTCCAAGGGGCATTTAAACCGTCTTGGTAAGCTACTGCGACCTGCAAGCCTCTTCCAAGGGGCATTTTAACCGTCTTTATAAGCTGCTGCGAACTGCATGTCTCTTCCAAGGGGCATTTAAACCATCTTGTTAAGCTACTGCGACCTCCACCGCTCTTCCAAGGGGCATTTAAACCATCTTGTTAAGCTACTGCGACCTGCACGTCTCTTCCAAGGGGCATTTAAACCGTCTTGTTTAGCTACTGCGACCTGCACTTCTCTTCCAAGGGGCATTTAAACTGTCTTGTTAAGCTACTGCGACCTGCACTTCTCTTCCAAGGGGCATTTAAACCATCTTGTTAAGCTACTGCGACCTGCACGTCTCTTCCAAGGGGCATTTAAACCGTCTTGTTAAGCTACTGCGACCTGCACGTCTCTTCCAAGGAGCATTTAAACTGTCTTGTTAAGCTACTGCGACTTGCACGTCTCTTCCAAGGCGCATTTAAACCGTCTTTTTAAGCTTCTGCGACTTGCACGTCTCTTCCAAGGGTCATTTAAACCGTTTTATTAAGCTACTGCGAAATGCACAACTCTTCCATGGGGCATTTAAACCGTCTTGTTAAGCTACTGCGACCTGCATGTCTCTAGCAAGGGACATTTAAACCGTCTTGTTAAGCGACTGCGACCTGCACGTCTCTTCCAAGGGGCATTTAAACAATCTTGTTAAGCTACTGCGACCTCCACCGCTCTTCCAATGGGCATTTCAACTGTCTTGTTAAGCTACTGCGACCTGCATGTCTCTTCCAAGGGGCATTTAAACCATCTTGTTAAACTACTGCAACCTGCACGTCTTTTCCAAGGGGCATTTACACCTTCTTGTTAAGCTACTGCGACCTGCACGTCTTTTCCAAGGGGCATTTACACCGTCTTGTTAAGCTACTGCGACTTGCACGTCTCTTCCAAGGGGCATTTAAACCGTCTTGTTAAGCTACTGCGACCTGCTCGTCTTTCCCAAGGGGCATTTAAACTGTCTTGTTAAGCTACTGCGACTTGCACGTCTCTTCCAAGGCGCATTTAAACCGTTTTTTAAGCTACTGCGACTGGCACGTCTCTTCCAAGGGACATTTAAACCGTCTTGTTAAGCTACTGCGACCTGCACGTCTCTTCCATGGGGCATTTAAACCGTCTTGTTAAGCTACTGCGACCTGCATGTCTCTACCAAGGGACATTTGAACCGTCTTGTTAAGCTATTGCGACCTGCACGTCTCTTCCAAGTGGCAGTTAAACAATCTTGTTAAGATGCTGTGACCTGCATTTCTCTTCCAAGGGGCATTTAAACTGTCTTATTAAGCTACTGCGACCTCCAACGCTCTTCCAACGGGCATTTCATCTGTCTTGTAAAGCTACTGCGACCTCCACCGCACTTCGAAGGGGCATTTAAACATTCTTGTTAAGCTACTGCGACCTCCACCGCTCTTCCAAGGGGCATTTAAATCATCTTGTTAAGCTACTGCGACCTGCACGTCTCTTCCAAGTGGCATTTAAACCGTATTTTTAAGCTACTGCGACCTGCACGTCTCTTCCAAGGGGCATTTAAACTGTCTTGCTAAGCTACTGCGACCTCCACCTCTCTTCCAAGGGGCATTTAAATCGTCTTATTAAGCTACTGCGACCTGCACATCTCTTCCAAGGGGCATTTAAACCGTCTTATTAAGCTACTGCGAACTGCATGTCTTTTCCAAGGGGCATTGAAACTGTCTTGTTAAGATACTGCGACCTCCACCACTCTTCCAAGGGGCATTTAAACCGTCTTGTTAAGCTACTGCGACCTGCAAGCCTCTTCCAAGGGGCATTTAAACCGTCTTGGTAAGCGACTGCGACCTGCAAGCCTATTCCAAGGGGCATTTAAACTCTCTTGTTAAGCTGCTGCGACCTGCACGTTTCTTCCAAGGGGGATTTAAGCCATCTTGTTAAGCTACTGCGACCTGCATGTCTCTACCAAGGGACATTTAAAACGTTTTTTAAGCTACTGCGACCTGCACGTCTCTTCCAAGGGATATTTAAACAGTCTTGTTAAGGTGCTGCGACCTGCACGTCTCTTCTAAGGGGCATTTAAACCGTCTTGTTATGCTACTGCGACTTTCACGTCTCTTCCAAGGGGCATTTAAATCGTCTTGTTAAGTTACTGTAACCTCCACCACTTTTCCAAGGGGCATTTAAACCGTTTTGTTAAGATACTGCGACCAGCACGTCTCTTCCAAAGGGCATTTAAAACGCTTTGTTAAGCTACTGCAACCTGCATGTCTTTTCCAAGGTGCATTTAAACCGTCTTGTTAAGCTACTGCGACCTGCATGTCTCTTCCAAGGGGCATTTATACGGTCTTGTTAAGCTGCTGCGGCCTGCATGTCTCTTCCAAGGGGCATTTAAACCGTCTTGTTAAGCTACTGCGACCTCCACCGCACTTCCAAGTGGCATTTAAACCATCTTGTTAAGCTACTGCGACCTGCACGTCTCTTCCAAGGGGCATTTAAACCATCTTGTTAAGCTTCTGCGACCTGCACGTCTCTTCCAAGGGGCATTTAAACAGTCTTGTTAAGCTTCTGCGACTTTCACTTCACTTCCAAGGGGCATTTAAACCGTCTTGTTAATCTACTGTAACCTCCACCACTTTTCCAAGGGGCATTTAAACCGTCTTGTTAAGCTACTGCGACCTGCACATCTCTTCCAAGGGGCATTTTAACGGTCTTGTTAAGCTGCTGCGACCTGCATGTTTCTTCCAAGGGGCATTTAAACCGTCTTGTTAAGCTACTGCGACCTCCACCGCACTTCCAAGGGGCATTTAAACCGTCTTGTTAAGCTACTGCGACCATTACGTCACTTCCAAGGGGCATTTAAAGCGTCTTGTTAAGCTAATGCGACCTCCACCGCACTTCCAAGGGGCATTTAAACCATCTTGTTAAGCTACTTCGACCTCCACCTCTCTTCCAAGGGGCATTTAAACCATCTTGTTAAGCTACTGCGACCTGCACGTCTCTTCCAAGGCGCATTTAAACCGTCTTTTTAAGCTACTGTGACCTGTACGTCTCTTCCAAGGGGCATTTAAACCGTCTTGTTAAGCTACTTCCACCTCCACCTCTCTTCCAAGGGTCATTTAAACCATCTTGTTAAGCTACTGCGACCTGCACGTCTCTTCTAAGGGGCATTTAAACTCTCTTGTTAAGCTACTGCGACTTGCACGTCTCTTCCAAAGGGCAATTAAAGCGTCTTGTTAAGCCACTGTAACCTCCACCACTTTTCCAAGGGGCATATAAACCATCTTGTTAAGCTACTGCGACCTGCCCGTCTCTTCCAAGGGGCATTTAAAATTGTCTTGTTAAGCTTCTGTGAACTGCACGTCTCTTCCAAGGGGCATTTAAACTGTCTTGTTAAGCTTCTGTGACCTGCACGTCTCTTCCAAGGGGCATTTAAACTGCATTGTTAAGCTACTGTGACCTGCACGTCTCTTTCAAGGGATATTTAAACTGTCTTGTTTAGCTTCTGTGACCTGCACGTCTCTTCTAAGGGGCATTTAAACTGTCTTGTTAAGCTACTGCGACTTGCACGTCTCTTCCAAGGGGCAATTAAACCGTCTTCTAAAGCTACTGTAACCTCCACCACTTTTCCAAGGGGCATATAAACCATCTTGTTAAGCTACTGTGACCTGCACGTCTCTTCCAAGGGGGTTTTAAAACGCTTTGTTAAGCTACTGCGACCTGCATGTCTCTTCCAAGGGGCATTTAAACCGTCTTGTTAAGCTACTGCGACCTGCACGTCTCTTCCAAGGGGCATTTAAACCATCTTGTTAAGCTGCTGCGACCTGCGTGTCTCTTCCAACGGGCATTGAAACCGTCTTGTTAAGCTACTGCGACCTCCTCCGCACTTCCAAGGGGCATTTAAACGGTCTTGTTAAGCTACTGCGACCTGCACGTCTCTTCCAAATGGCATTTAAACCATCTTGTTAAGCTACTGCGACATGCACGTCTCTTCCAAGGGGCATTTAAACTGTCTTGTTTATCTACTGCGTCCTCCACATATCTTCCAAGGGGCATTTAAACCGTCTTATTAAGCTACTGCGACCTGCACGTCTCTTCCAAGGGGTATTTAAACCGTCTTGTTCAGCTTCTGCGACCTCCACCGCTCTTCCAATGGACATTTAAACCTTCTTGTTAAGCTGCTGCTACCTGCACGGCTCTTCCAAGGGGCATTTAGACCGTATTGGTAAGCTACTGCGACCTGCAAGCCTATTCCAAAGGGCATTTAAACACTCTTGTTAACTACTGCGACCTGCACGTCTCTTCCAAGGGGGATTTAAACCGTCTTGTTAAGCTACTGCGACCTGCACGTCTCTTCCGAGGGGCATTTAAACCGTCTTGTTAAGCTACTGCGACCTGCTCGTCTCTTCCAAGGGGCATTTAAACCGTCTTGTTAAGCTACTGCGACCTGCACGTCTCTTCCAAGGGGCACTTAAACCGTCTTGTTAAGCTACTGCGACCTGCATGTTTCTTCCAAGTGGCATTTAAACTGTCTTGTTAAGCTACTGCGACCTCCACCGCTCTTCCAAGGGGCATTTAAACTGTCTTGTTTAGCTTCTGCCACCTGCATGTCTCTTCCAAGGGGCATTTAAACAGTCTTGTTAAGCTTCTGCGACCTGCACGTCTCTTCCAAGGGGCATTTAAACTGTCTTTTTAAGATACTGTAACCTACACCACTTTTCCAAGGGGCATTTAAACCGTCTTGGTAAGCTAATGCGGCCTGCAAGCCTATTCCAAGGGGCATTTAAACACTCTTGTTAACTACTGCGACCTGCACGTCTCTTCCAAGGGGGATTTAAACCGTCTTGTTAAGCTACTGCGACCTGCACGTCTCTTCCGAGGGGCATTTAAACCGTCTTGTTTAGCTACTGCGACCTGCTCGTCTCTTCCAAGGGGCATTTAAACCGTCTTGTTAAGCTACTGCGACCTGCACGTCTCTTCCAAGGGGCACTTAAACCGTCTTGTTAAGCTACTGCGACCTGCATGTTTCTTCCAAGTGGCATTTAAACTGTCTTGTTAAGCTACTGCGACCTCCACCGCTCTTCCAAGGGGCATTTAAACTGTCTTGTTTAGCTTCTGCCACCTGCATGTCTCTTCCAAGGGGCATTTAAACAGTCTTGTTAAGCTACTGCGACTTGCACGCCTCTTCCAAGGAGCATTTAAACCGTCTTCTTAAGCTACTGTAAATTCCACCACTTTTCCAATGGGCATTTAAACCATCTTATTAAGCTACTGCGACCTGCATGTCTCTTCCAAGGGGCATTTAAACAGTCTTGTTAAGCTACTGCGACCTGCACATCTCTTCCAAGGGGCATTTAAACCGTCTTATTAAGCTACTGCGACCTGCACCACTCTTCCAATGGGCATTTAAACCGTCTTGTTAAGCTACTGCGACCTGCACGTCTCTTCCAAGGGGCAATTAAACCGTCTTGGTAAGCTACTGCGACCTGCAAGCCTATTCCAAGGGGCATTTAAACTCTCTTGTTAAGCTGCTGCGACCTGCACGTCTCTTCCAAGGGGGATTTAAACCGTCTTGTTAAGCTACTGCGACCTGCACGTCTCTTCCAAGGGGCATTTAAACCGTCTTGTTAAGCTACTGCGACCTGCTCTTCTATTCCAGGGTGCATTTAAACCGTCTTGTTAAGCTACTGCGACCTGCACGTCTCTTCCAAGGCGCATTTAAACCGTCTTTTTAAGCTACTGCGACTTGCATGTCTGTTCCAAGCGGCATTTAAACTGTCTTGTTAAGCTACTGTAACCTCCACCACTTTTCCAAGGGGCATTTAAACTGTCTTGTTAAGCTACTGCGACCTGCATGTCTCTTCCAAGGGGCATTTAAACCATCTTCTTAAGCCACTGCTACCTGCACGTCTCTTCCAAGGGGCATTTAAACCATCTTGTTAAGTTGCTGCGACCTGCATGTCTCTTCCAAGGGGCATTTAAACCGTCTTGTTAAGCCACTGCGACATCCACCGCACTTCCAAGGGGCATTTAAACAGTCTTGTTAAGCTACTGCGACCTGCACGTCTCTTTCAAGGGGCATTTAAACTGTCTTCTTAAGCTACTGCGACCTCCACCGCTCTTCCAAGGGGCATTTAAACCGTCTTGTTAAGCTACTGAGACCTGCACTTCTCTTCCAAGGCGAATTTAAACTGTCTTTTTAAGCTACTGCGACTTGCACGTCTCTTCCAAGGGGCATTTAAACCGTCTTGTTAAGCTACTGTAACCTCCACCACTTTTACAAGGGGCATTTAAACAGTCTTGTTAAGCTACTGCTACCTGCACGTCTATTCCAAGGGGCATTTAAATCATCTCGTTAAGCCACTGCGACCTGCACGTCTCTTCCAAGGGGCATTTAAACCGTCTTTTTAAGCTGCTGCGAACTGCATGTCTCTTCCAAGGGGCATTTAAATCATCTTTTTAAGCTACTGCGAACTCCACCGCTCTTCCAAGGAGCATTTAAACCATCTTGTTAAGCTACTGCGACCTGCACGTCTCTTCCAAGGGGCATTTAAACCGTCTTGTTAAGCTAATGCGACCTGCTCGTCTTTCCCAAAGGGCATTTAAACTGTCTTGTTAAGCTACTGCGACTTGCACGTCTCTTCCAAGGCGCATTTAAACCGTTTTTTAAGCTACTGCGACTGGCACGTCTCTTCCAAGGGACATTTAAACCGTCTTGTTAAGCTACTGCGACCTGCACGTATCTTCCATGGAGCATTTAAACCATCTTGTTAAGCTACTTTGACCTGCATGTCTCTACCAAGGGACATTTAAACCGTCTTGTTAAGCTATTGCGACCTGCACGTCTCTTCCAAGGGGTATTTAAACAATCTTGTTAAGATGCTGTGACCTGCACATCTCTTCCAAGGGGCATTTAAACCGTCTTATTAAGCTACTGCGAACTGCATGTCTTTTCCAAGGGGCATTGAAACTGTCTTGTTCAGATACTGCGACCTCCACCACTCTTCCAAGGGGCATTTAAACCGTCTTGTTAAGCTACTGCCACCTGCAAGCCTCTTCCAAGGGGCATTTAAACCGTCTTGGTAAGCGACTGCGACCTGCAAGCCTATTCCAAGGGGCATTTAAACTCTCTGGTTAAGCTGCTGCGACCTGCACGTTTCTTCCAAGGGGGATTTAAGCCATCTTGTTAAGCTACTGCGACCTGCATGTCTCTACCAAGGGACATTTAAAACGTTTTTTAAGCTACTGCGACCTGCACGTCTCTTCCAAGGGATATTTAAACAGTCTTGTTAAGGTGCTGCGACCTGCATGTCTCTTCCAAGGGGCATTTAAACTGTCTTGTTAAGCTACTGCGACCTCCACTGCTCTTCCAAGGGGCATATAAACTGTCTTGTTAAGCTACTGCGAGCTGCACGTCTCTTCCAAGGGGCATTTAAATCGTCTTGTTCAGCTTCTGCGACCTCCACCGCTCTTCCAATGGACATTTAAACCGTCTTGTTAAGCTACTGCGACCTGCACGGCTCTTCCAAGGGGCATTTAAACCGTATTGGTAAGCTACTGCGACCTACAAGCCTATTCCAAAAGGCATTTAAACCCTCTTGTTAAGCTACTGCGAACTGCACGTCTCTTCCTATGGGGATTTAAACCGACTTGTTAAGCTTCTGCGTCCTGCACGTCTCTTCCAAGGGGCATTTAAACAGTCTTGTTAAGCTTCTGCGACCTGCACGTCTCTTCCAAGGGGCATTTAAACTGTCTTTTTAAGATACTGTAACCTACACCACTTTTCCAAGGGGCATTTAAACCGTCTTGTTAAGCTACTGCGACCTGCTCTTCTATTCCAGGGGGCATTTAAACCGTCTTGTTAAGCTACTGCGACCTGCACGTCTCTTCCAAGGCGCATTTAAACCGTCTTTTTAAGCTACTGCGACTTGCATGTCTGTTCCAAGCGGCATTTAAACTGTCTTGTTAAGCTACTGTAACCTCCACCACTTTTCCAAGGGGCATTTAAACTGTCTTGTTAAGCTACTGCGACCTGCATGTCTCTTCCAAGGGGCATTTAAACCATCTTCTTAAGCCACTGCTACCTGCACGTCTCTTCCAAGGGGCATTTAAACCATCTTGTTATGTTGCTGCGACCTGCATGTCTCTTCCAAGGGGCATTTAAACCGTCTTGTTAAGCCACTGTGACATCCACCGCACTTCCAAGGGGCATTTAAACAGTCTTGTTAAGCTACTGCGACCTGCACGTCTCTTTCAAGGGGCATTTAAACTGTCTTCTTAAGCTACTGCGACCTCCACCGCTCTTCCAAGGCTCATTTAAACCGTCTTGTTAAGCTACTGAGACCTGCACTTCTCTTCCAAGGCGAATTTAAACCGTCTTTTTAAGCTACTGCGACTTGCACGTCTCTTCCAAGGGGCATTTAAACCGTCTTGTTAAGCTACTGTAACCTCCACCACTTTTACAAGGGGCATTTAAACAGTCTTGTTAAGCTACTGCTACCTGCACGTCTATTCCAAGGGGCATTTAAATCATCTCGTTAAGCCACTGCGACCTGCACGTCTCTTCCAAGGGGCATTTAAACCGTTTTTTAAGCTGCTGCGAACTGCATGTCTCTTCCAAGGGGCATTTAAACCATCTTGTTAAGCTACAGCGACCTCCACCGCTCTTCCAAGGGGCATTTAAACCATCTTGTTAAGCTACTGCGACCTGCACGTCTCTTCCAAGGGGCATTTAAACCGTCTTGGTAAGCTACTGCGACCTGCAAGCCTCTTCCAAGGGGCATTTAAACCATCTTTTTAAGCTGCTGCGAACTGCATGTCTCTTCCAAGGGGCATTTAAACCATCTTTTTAAGCTACTGCGAACTCCACCGCTCTTCCAAGGAGCATTTAAACCATCTTGTTAAGCTACTGCGACCTGCACGTCTCTTCCAAGGGGCATTTAAACCGTCTTGTTAAGCTAATGCGACCTGCTCGTCTTTCCCAAAGGGCATTTAAACTGTCTTGTTAAGCTACTGCGACTTGCACGTCTCTTCCAAGGCGCATTTAAACCGTTTTTTAAGCTACTGCGACTGGCACGTCTCTTCCAAGGGACATTTAAACCGTCTTGTTAAGCTACTGCGACCTGCACGTATCTTCCATGGAGCATTTAAACCATCTTGTTAAGCTACTTTGACCTGCATGTCTCTACCAAGGGACATTTAAACCGTCTTGTTAAGCTATTGCGACCTGCACGTCTCTTCCAATGGGCATTTAAACAATCTTGTTAAGATGCTGTGACCTGCACATCTCTTCCAAGGGGCATTTAAACCGTCTTATTAAGCTACTGCGAACTGCATGTCTTTTCCAAGGGGCATTGAAACTGTCTTGTTCAGATACTGCGACCTCCACCACTCTTCCAAGGGGCATTTAAACCGTCTTGTTAAGCTACTGCCACCTGCAAGCCTCTTCCAAGGGGCATTTAAACCGTCTTGGTAAGCGACTGCGACCTGCAAGCCTATTCCAAGGGGGATTTAAACTCTCTGGTTAAGCTGCTGCGACCTGCACGTTTCTTCCAAGGGGGATTTAAGCCATCTTGTTAAGCTACTGCGACCTGCATGTCTCTACCAAGGGACATTTAAAACGTTTTTTAAGCTACTGCGACCTGCACGTCTCTTCCAAGGGATATTTAAACAGTCTTGTTAAGGTGCTGCGACCTGCATGTCTCTTCCAAGGGGCATTTAAACTGTCTTGTTAAGCTACTGCGACCTCCACTGCTCTTCCAAGGGGCATATAAACTGTCTTGTTAAGCTACTGCGAGCTGCACGTCTCTTCCAAGGGGCATTTAAATCGTCTTGTTCAGCTTCTGCGACCTCCACCGCTCTTCCAATGGACATTTAAACCGTCTTGTTAAGCTACTGCGACCTGCACGGCTCTTCCAAGGGGCATTTAAACCGTATTGGTAAGCTACTGCGACCTACAAGCCTATTCCAAAGGGCATTTAAACCCTCTTGTTAAGCTACTGCGAACTGCACGTCTCTTCCTAGGGGGATTTAAACCGACTTGTTAAGCTTCTGCGTCCTGCACGTCTCTTCCAAGGGGCATTTAAACAGTCTTGGTAAGCTAATGCGGCCTGCAAGCCTATTCCAAGGGGCATTTAAACACTCTTGTTAACTACTGCGACCTGCACGTCTCTTCCAAGGGGGATTTAAACCGTATTGTTAAGCTACTGCGACCTGCACGTCTCTTCCGAGGGGCATTTAAACCGTCTTGTTAAGCTACTGCGACCTGCTCGTCTCTTCCAAGGGGCATTTAAACCGTCTTGTTAAGCTACTGCGACCGGCACGTCTCTTCCAAGGGGCACTTTAACCGTCTTGTTAAGCTACTGCGACCTGCATGTTTCTTCCACGTGGCATTTAAACTGTCTTGTTAAGCTACTGCGACCTCCACCGCTCTTCCAAGGGGCATTTAAACTGTCTTGTTTAGCTTCTGCCACCTGCATGTCTCTTCCAAGGGGCATTTAAACAGTCTTGTTAAGCTACTGCGACTTGCACGCCTCTTCCAAGGAGCATTTAAACCGTCTTCTTAAGCTACTGTAAATTCCACCACTTTTCCAATGGGCATTTAAACCATCTTATTAAGCTACTGCGACCTGCATGTCTCTTCCAAGGGGCATTTAAACAGTCTTGTTAAGCTACTGCGACCTCCACGTCTCTTCCAAGGGGCATTTAAACCATCTTGTTAAGCTACTGCGACCTGTACATCTCTTCCAAGGGGCATTTAAACCGTCTTATTAAGCTACTGCGACCTGCACCACTCTTCCAATGGGCATTTAAACCGTCTTGTTAAGCTACGGCGACCTGCACGTCTCTTCCAAGGGGCAATTAAAACGTCTTGGTAAGCTACTGCGACCTGCAAGCCTATTCCAAGGGGCATTTAAACTCTCTTGTTAAGCTGCTGCGACCTGCACGTCTCTTCCAAGGGGGATTTAAACCGTCTTGTTAAGCTACTGCGACCTGCACGTCTCTTCCAAGGGGCATTTAAACCGTCTTGTTAAGCTACTGCGACCTGCTCTTCTATTCCAGGGGGCATATAAACCGTCTTGTTAAGCTACTGCGACCTGCACGTCTCTTCCAAGGCGCATTTAAACCGTCTTTTTAAGCTACTGCGACTTGCATGTCTGTTCCAAGGGGCATTTCAACTGTCTTGTTAAGCTACTGTAACCTCCACCACTTTTCCAAGGGGCATTTAAACTGTCTTGTTAAGCTACTGCGACCTGCATGTCTCTTCCAAGGGGCATTTAAACCATCTTCTTAAGCCACTGCTACCTGCACGTCTCTTCCAAGGGGCATTTAAACCATCTTGTTAAGTTGCTGCGACCTGCATGTCTCTTCCAAGGGGCATTTAAACCGTCTTGTTAAGCTACTGCGACATCCACCGCACTTCCAAGGGGCATTTAAACAGTCTTGTTAAGCTACTGAGACCTGCACTTCTCTTCCAAGGCGAATTTAAACCGTCTTTTTAAGCTACTACGACTTGCACGTCTCTTCCAAGGGGCATTTAAACCGTCTTGTTAAGCTACTGTAACCTCCACCACTTTTACAAGGGGCATTTAAACAGTCTTGTTAAGCTACTGCTACCTGCACGTCTATTCCAAGGGGCATTTAAATCATCTCGTTAAGCCACTGCGACCTGCACGTCTCTTCCAAGGGGCATTTAAACCGTCTTTTTAAGCTGCTGCGAACTGCATGTCTCTTCCAAGGGGCATTTAAACCATCTTGTTAAGCTACTGCGACCTCCACCGCTCTTCCAAGGGGCATTTAAACCATCTTGTTAAGCTACTGCGACCTGCACGTCTCTTCCAAGGGGCATTTAAACCGTCTTGGTAAGCTACTGCGACCTGCAAGCCCCTTCCAAGGGGCATTTAAACCATCTTTTTAAGCTGCTGCGAACTGCATGTCTCTTCCGAGGGGCATTTAAACCATCTTTTTAAGCTACTGCGAACTCCACCGCTCTTCCAAGGAGCATTTAAACCATCTTGTTAAGCTACTGCGACCTGCACGTCTCTTCCAAGGGGCATTTAAACCGTCTTGTTAAGCTAATGCGACCTGCTCGTCTTTCCCAAAGGGCATTTAAACTGTCTTGTTAAGCTACTGCGACTTGCACGTCTCTCCCAAGGCGCATTTAAACCGTTTTTTAAGCTACTGCGACTGGCACGTCTCTTCCAAGGGACATTTAAACCGTCTTGTTAAGCTACTGCGACCTGCACGTATCTTCCATGGGGCATTTAAACCATCTTGTTAAGCTACTGTGACCTGCATGTCTCTACCAAGGGACATTTAAACCGTCTTGTTAAGCTATTGCGACCTGCACGTCTCTTCCAAGGGGCATTTAAACAATCTTGTTAAGATGCTGTGACCTGCACATCTCTTCCAAGGGGCATTTAAACCGTCTTATTAAGCTACTGCGAACTGCATGTCTTTTCCAAGGGGCAATGAAACTGTCTTGTTAAGATACTGCGACCTCCACCACTCTTCCAAGGGGCATTTAAACCGTCTTGTTAAGCTACTGCGACTTGCAAGCCTCTTCCAAGGGGCATTTAAACCGTCTTGGTAAGCGACTGCGACCTGCAAGCCTATTCCAAGGGGCATTTAAACTCTCTTGTTAAGCTGCTGCGACCTGCACGTTTCTTCCAAGGGGGATTTAAGCCATCTTGTTAAGCTACTGCGACCTGCACGTCTCTTCCAAGGGATATTTAAATAGTCTTGTTAAGGTGCTGCGACCTGCATGTCTCTTCCAAGGGGCATTTAAACTGTCTTGTTAAGCTACTGCGACCTCCACTGCTCTTCCAAGGGGCATATAAACTGTCTTGTTAAGCTACTGCGAGCTGCACGTCTCTTCCAAGGGGCATTTAAATCGTCTTGGTAAGCTACTGCGACCTGCAAGCCTCTTCCAAGGGGCATTTAAACCCTCTTGTTAAGCTACTGAGACCTGCATGTCTCTTCCAAGGGGCATTTAAACCGTCTTTATAAGCTGCTGCGAACTGCATGTCTCTTCCAAGGGGCATTTAAACCATCTTGTTAAGCTACTGCGACCTACACCGCTCTTCCAAGGGGCATTTAAACCATCTTGTTAAGCTACTGCGACCTGCACGTCTCTTCCAAGGTGCATTTAAACCGTCTTTTTAAGCTACTGCGACCTGCACGTCTCTTCCAAGGGGCATTTAAACTGTCTTGTTAAGCTACTGCGACCTCCACCGCTCTTCCTAGGGGCATTTAAACCATCTTGTTAAGCTACTGCGACCTGCACGTCTCTTCCAAGGGGGATTTAAACTGTCTTGTTAAGCTACTGCGACCTCCACGTCTCTTCCAAGGGGCATTTAAACCGTCTTGTTAAGCTACTGCGACCTGCTCGTCTCTTCCAAGGAGCATTTAAACTGTCTTGTTAAGCTACTGCGGCCTGCACGTCTCTTCCAAGGGGCATTTAAACCGTCTTGTTAAGCTACTGCGACCTGCACGTCTTTTCCAAGGGGCATTTACACCGTCTTGTTAAGCTACTGCGACTTGCACGTCTCTTCCAAGGGGCATTTAAACGGTCTTGTTAAGCTACTGTAACCTCCTCCACTTTTCCAAGGGGCATTTAAACCGTCTTGTTAAGCTACTGCGACCTGCACGTCTCTTCCATGGGGCATTTAAACCGTCTTGTTAAGCTACTGCTACCTGCATTTCTCTACCAAGGGACATTTAAAACAACTTTTAAGCTACTGCGACCTGCACGTCTCTTCCAAGGGGTATTTAAACAGTCTTGTTAAGGTGCTGCGACCTGCATGTCCTTCCAAAGGGCATTTAAACTGTCTTGTTAAGCTACTGTGACCTCCACCGCTCTTCCAAGGGGCATTTAAACTGTCTTGTTAAGCTACTGCGACCTGCAGGTCTCTTCCAAGGGACATTTAAATCGTCTTGGTAAGCTACTGCGGCCTGCAAGCCTCTTCCAAGGGGCATTTAAACAGTCTTGTTAAGCTACTACAACCTGCACGTCTCTTCCAAGGGGCATTTAACATGTCTTGTTAAGCTACTGCGACCTCCACCACTCTTCCAAGGGGCATTTAAACCGTCTTGTTAAGCTACTGCGACCTGCAAGCCTCTTCCAAGGGGCATTTAAACCGTCTTGGTAAGCGACTGCGACCTGCAAGCCTCTTCCAAGGGGCATTTAAACAGTCTTGTTAAGCTACTGCAACCTGCACGTCTCTTCCAAGGGGCATTTAACTTGTCTTGTTAAGCTACTGCGACCTCCACCGCTCTTCCAAGGGGCATTTAAACCATCTTGTTAAGCTACTGCAACCTGCACGTCTCTTCCAAGGGGCATTTAAGCTGTCTTATTAAGCTACTGCGACCTGCACGTCTCTTCTAAGGGGCATTTAAACCGTCTTGTTATGCTACTGCGACTTTCACGTCTCTTCCAAGGGGCATTTAAATCGTCTTGTTAAGTTACTGTAACCTCCACCACTTTTCCAAGGGGCATTTAAACCGTTTTGTTAAGATACTGCGACCAGCACGTCTCTTCCAAAGGGCATTTAAAACGCTTTGTTAAGCTACTGCAACCTGCATGTCTTTTCCAAGGTGCATTCAAACCGTCTTGTTAAGCTACTGCGACCTGCATGTCTCTTCCAAGGGGCATTTATACGGTCTTGTTAAGCTGCTGCGGCCTGCATGTCTCTTCCAAGGGGCATTTAAACCGTCTTGTTAAGCTACTGCGACCTCCACCGCACTTCCAAGTGGCATTTAAACCATCTTGTTAAGCTACTGTGACCTGCACGTCTCTTCCAAGGGGCATTTAAACCATCTTGTTAAGCTTCTGCGACTTTCACTTCACTTCCAAGGGGCATTTAAACCGTCTTGTTAATCTACTGTAACCTCCACCACTTTTCCAAGGGGCATTTAAACCGTCTTGTTAAGCTACTGCGACCTGCACATCTCTTCCAAGGAGCATTTTAACGGTCTTGTTAAGCTGCTGCGACCTGCATGTTTCTTCCAAGGGGCATTTAAACCGTCTTGTTAAGCTACTGCGACCTCCACCGCACTTCCAAGGGGCATTTAAACCGTCTTGTTAAGCTACTGCTACCATTACGTCACTTCCAAGGGGCATTTAAAGCGTCTTGTTAAGCTAATGCGACCTCCACCACACTTCCAAGGGGCATTTAAACCGTCTTGTTAAGCTACTTCGACCTCCACCTCTCTTCCAAGGGGCATTTAAACCATCTTGTTAAGCTACTGCGACCTGCACGTCTCTTCCAAGGCGCATTTAAACCGTCTTTTTAAGCTACTGCGACCTGTACGTCTCTTCCAAGGGGCATTTAAACCGTCTTGTTAAGCTACTTCCACCTCCACCTCTCTTCCAAGGGGCATTTAAACCATCTTGTTAAGCTACTGCGACCTGCACGTCTCTTCTAAGGGGCATTTAAACTGTCTTGTTAAGCTACTGCGACTTGCACGTCTCTTCCAACGGGCAATTAAAGCGTCTTGTTAAGCCACTGTAACCTCCACCACTTTTCCAAGGGGCATATAAACCATCTTGTTATGCTACTGCGACCTGCACGTCTCTTCCAAGGGGCATTTAAACTGTCTTGTTAAGCTTCTGTGAACTGCACGTCTCTTCCAAGGGGCATTTAAACTGTCTTGTTAAGCTTCTGTGACCTGCACGTCTCTTCCAAGGGGCATTTAAACTGCATTGTTAAGCTACTGTGACCTGCACGTCTCTTTCAAGGGATATTTAAACTGTCTTGTTTAGCTTCTGTGACCTGCACGTCTCTTCCAAGGGGCTTTTAAAACGCTTTGTTAAGCTACTGCGACCTGCATGTCTCTTCCAAGGGGCATTTAAACCGTCTTGTTAAGCTACTGCGACCTGCACGTCTCTTCCAAGGGGCATTTAAACCATCTTGTTAAGCTGCTGCGACCTGCGTTTCTCTTCCAACGGGCATTGAAACCGTCTTGTTAAGCTACTGCGACCTCCTCCGCACTTCCAAGGGGCATTTAAACGGTCTTGTTAAGCTACTGCGACCTGCACGTCTCTTCCAAATGGCATTTAAACCATCTTGTTAAGCTACTGCGACATGCACGTCTCTTCCAAGGGGCATTTAAACTGTCTTGTTTATCTACTGCGTCCTCCACATATCTTCCAAGGGGCATTTAAACCGTCTTATTAAGCTACTGCGACCTGCACGTCTCTTCCAAGGGGCATTTAAACCGTCTTGTTCAGCTTCTGTGACCTCCACCGCTCTTCCAATGGACATTTAAACCGTCTTGTTAAGCTACTGCGACCTGCACGGCTCTTCCAAGGGGCATTTAAACCGTATTGGTAAGCTACTGCGACCTGCAAGCCTATTCCAAAGGGCATTTAAACCCTCTTGTTAAGCTACTGCGACCTGCACGTCTCTTCCTAGGGCGATTTAAACCGACTTGTTAAACTTCTGCGTCCTGCATGTCTCTTCCAAGGGGCATTTAAACAGTCTTGTTAAGCTTCTGCGACCTGCACGTCTCTTCCAAGGGGCATTCAAACTGTCTTTTTAAGATACTGTAACCTACACCACTTTTCCAAGGGGCATTTAAACCGTCTTGGTAAGCTAATGCGGCCTGCAAGCCTATTCCAAGGGGCATTTAAACACTCTTGTTAACTACTGCGACCTGCACGTCTCTTCCAAGGGGGATTTAAACCGTCTTGTTAAGCTACTGCGACCTGCACGTCTCTTCCGAGGGGCATTTAAACCGTCTTGTTAAGCTACTGCGACCTGCTCGTCTCTTCCAAGGGGCATTTAAACCGTCTTGTTAAGCTACTGCGACCTGCACGTCTCTTCCAAGGGGCACTTAAACCGTCTTGTTAAGCTACTGCGACCTGCATGTTTCTTCCAAGTGGCATTTAAACTGTCTTGTTAAGCTACTGCGACCTCCACCGCTCTACCAAGGGGCATTTAAACTGTCTTGTTTAGCTTCTGCCACCTGCATGTCTCTTCCAAGGGGCTTTTAAACAGTCTTGTTAAGCTTCTGCGACTTGCACGCCTCTTCCAAGGAGCATTTAAACCGTCTTCTTAAGCTACTGTAAATTCCACCACTTTTCCAATGGGCATTTAAACCATCTTATTAAGCTACTGCGACCTGCATGTCTCTTCCAAGGGGCATTTAAACAGTCTTGTTAAGCTACTGCGACCTCCACGTCTCTTCCAAGGGGCATTTAAACCATCTTGTTAAGCTACTGCGACCTGCACATCTCTTCCAAGGGGCATTTAAACCGTCTTATTAAGCTACTGCGACCTGCACCACTCTTCCAATGGGCATTTAAACCGTCTTGTTAAGCTACTGCGACCTGCACGTCTCTTCCAAGGGGCAATTAAACCGTCTTGGCAAGCTATTGCGACCTGCAAGCCTATTCCAAGGGGCATTTAAACTCTCTTGTTAAGCTGCTGCGACCTGCACGTCTCTTCCAAGGGGGATTTAAACCGTCTTGTTAAGCTACTGCGACCTGCACGTCTCTTCCAAGGGGCATTTAAACCGTCTTGTTAAGTTGCTGCGACCTGCATGTCTCTTCCAAGGGGCATTTAAACCGTCTTGTTAAGCTACTGCGACATCCACCGCACTTCCAAGGGGCATTTAAACAGTCTTGTTAAGCTACTGCGACCTGCACGTCTCTTTCAAGGGGCATTTAAACTGTCTTCTTAAGCTACTGCGACCTCCACCGCTCTTCCAAGGGGCATTTAAACCGTCTTGTTAAGCTACTGAGACCTGCACTTCTCTTCCAAGGCGAATTTAAACCGTCTTTTTAAGCTACTACGACTTGCACGTCTCTTCCAAGGGGCATTTAAACTGTCTTGTTAAGCTACTGTAACCTCCACCACTTTTACAAGGGGCATTTAAACAGTCTTGTTAAGCTACTGCTACCTGCACGTCTATTCCAAGGGGCATTTAAATCATCTTGTTAAGCCACTGCGACCTGCACGTCTCTTCCAAGGGGCATTTAAACCGTCTTTTTAAGCTGCTGCGAACTGCATGTCTCTTCCAAGGGGCATTTAAACCATCTTGTTAAGTTACTGCGACCTCCACCGCTCTTCCAAGGGGCATTTAAACCATCTTGTTAAGCTACTGCGACCTGCACGTCTCTTCCAAGGGGCATTTAAACCGTCTTGGTAAGCTACTGCGACCTGCAAGCCTCTTCCAAGGGGCATTTAAACCATCTTTTTAAGCTGCTGCGAACTGCATGTCTCTTCCAAGGGGCATTTAAACCATCTTTTTAAGCTACTGCGAACTCCACCGCTCTTCCAAGGAGCATTTAAACCATCTTGTTAAGCTACTACGACCTGCACGTCTCTTCCAAGGGGCATTTAAACCGTCTTGTTAAGCTAATGCGACCTGCTCGTCTTTCCCAAAGGGCATTTAAACTGTCTTGTTAAGCTACTGCGACTTGCACGTCTCTTCCAAGGCGCATTTAAACCGTTTTTTAAGCTACTGCGACTGGCACGTCTCTTCCAAGGGACATTTAAACCGTCTTGTTAAGCTACTGCGACCTGCACGTATCTTCCATGGGGCATTTAAACCATCTTGTTAAGCTACTGTGACCTGCATGTCTCTACCAAGGGACATTTAAACCGTCTTGTTAAGCTATTGCGACCTGCACGTCTCTTCCAAGGGGCATTTAAACAATCTTGTTAAGATGCTGTGACCTGCATGTCTCTTCCAAGGGGCATTTAAACTGTCTTATTAAGCTACTGCGTCCTCCAACGCTCTTCCAAGGGGCATTTCATCTGTCTTGTAAAGCTACTGCGTACTCCACCGCACTTCGAAGGGGCATTTAAACCGTCTTGTTAAGCTACTGCGACCTGCACGTCTCTTTCAAGGGGCATTTAAACCGTCTTGTTAAGCTACTGCGACCTCCACCGCTCATCCAAGGGGCATTTAAACCGTCTTGTTAAGCTACTGCGCCCTGCACGTCTCTTCAAAGTGGCATTTAAACCGACTTGTTAAGCTGCTGCGACCTGCACGTCTCTTCCAAGGGGGATTTAAACCGTCTTGTTAAGCTACTGCGACCTGCACGTCTCTTCCAAGGGGCATTTAAACCGTCTTGTTAAGCTACTGCAACCTGCACGTCTCTTCCAAGGCGCATTTAAACTGTCTTTTTAAGCTACTGCGACTTGCATGTCTGTTCCAAGGGGCATTTAAACTGTCTTGTTAAGCTACTGTAACCTCCACCACTTTTCCAAGGGGCATTTAAACTGTCTTGTTAAGCTACTGCGACCTGCATGTCTCTTCCAAGGAGCATTTAAACCATCTTGTTAAGCCACTGCTACCTGCACGTCTCTTCCAAGGGGCATTTAAACCATCTTGCTAAGTTGCTGCGACCTGCATGTCTCTTCCAAGGGGCATTTAAACCGTCTTGTTAAGCTACTGCGACATCCACCGCACTTCCAAGGGGCATTTAAACGGTCTTGTTAAGCTAATGCAACCTGCACCTCTCTTTCAAGGGACATTTAAACTGTCTTCTTAAGCAACTGCGACCTCCACCGCTCTTCCAAGGGGCATTTAAACCGTCTTGTTAAGCTACTGCGCCCTGCACGTCTCTTCCAAGTGGCATTTAAACCGTCTTGTTCAGCTACTGCGACCTGCACGTCTCTTCCAAGGGGCATTTAAACTGTCTTGTTAAGTTCCTGCGACCTCCACCTCTCTTCCAAGGGGCATTTAAACCGTCTTATTAAGCTACTGCGACCTGCACATCTCTTCCAAGGGGCATTTAAACCGTCTTATTAAGCTACTGCGAACTGCATGTCTCTTCCAAGGGGCATTGAAACTGTCTTGTTAAGCTACTGCGACCTCCACCACTCTTCCAAGGGGCATTTAAACCGTCTTGTTAAGCTACTGCGACCTGCAAGCTTCTTCCAAGGGGCAATTAAATCGTCTTGGTAAGCTACTTCGACCTGCAAGCCTATTCTAAGGGGCATTTAAACCCTCTTGTTAAGCTGCTGCGACCTGCACGTCTCTTCCAAGGGGGATTTAAGCCATCTTGTTAAGCTACTGCGACCTGCATGTCTCTACCAAGGGACATTTAAAACGTCTTTTAAGCTACTGCGACCTGCACGTCTCTTCCAATGGATATTTAAACTGTCTTGTTAAGCTACTGCGACCTCCACCGCTCTTCCAAGGGGCATTTAAACTGTCTTGTTAAGCTACTGCGAGCTGCACGTCTCTTCCAAGGGACATTTAAACTGTCTTGTTAAGCTACTGCGACCTGCAAGCCTCTTCCAAGGGGCATTTAAACTGTCTTGTTAAGCTACTGCGACCTGCACGTCTCTTCCAAGGGGCATTTAAATCATCTTGTTAAGCTACTGCGACCTGCATGTCTCTTCCAAGGGGCATTTAAACTGTTTTTTAAGCTACTGCGACCTCCACCGCTCTTCCAAGGGGCATTTAAACCATCTTGTTAAGCTACTGCGACCTGCACGTCTCTTCCAAGGGGCATTTAAACCGTCTTGGTAAGCTACTGCGACCTGCAAGCCTCTTCCAAGGGGCATTTAAACCGTCTTTATAAGCTGCTGCAAACTGCATGTCTCTTCCAAGGGGCATTTAAACCATCTTGTTACGCTACTGCGACCTCCACCGCTCTTCCAAGGGGCATTTAAACCATCCTGTTAAGCTACTGCGACCTGCACGTCTCTTCCAAGGGGCATTTAAACCGTCTTGTTAAGCTACTGCGACCTGCACGTCTCTTCCAAGGGGCATTTAAACTGTCTTGTTAAGCTACTGCGACCTCCACCGCTCTTCCAAGGGGCATTTAAACCATCTTGTTAAGCTACTGCGACCTGCACGTCTCTTCCAACTGGGATTTAAACTGTCTTGTTAAGCTACTGCGACCTCCACGTCTCTTCCAAGGGGCATTTAAACCATCTTGTTAAGCTACTGCGACCTGCTCGTCTCTTCCAAGGAGCATTTAAACTGTCTTGTTAAGCTACTGCGACTTGCACGTCTCTTCCAAGGCGCATTTAAACCGTCTTTTTAAGCTTCTGCGACTTGCACGTCTCTTCCAAGGGTCATTTAAACCGTCTTGTTAAGCTACTGCGACCTGCACGTCTCTTCCATGGGGCATTTAAACTGTCTTGTTAAGCTACTGCGACCTGCATGTCTCTAGCAAGGGACATTTAAACCATCTTGTTAAGCTACTGCGACCTGCATGTCTCTTCCAAGTTGCATTTAAACTGTCTTATTAAGCTAATGCGACCTCCACCGCTCTTCCAAGGGGCATTTCAACTGTCTTGTTAAGCTACTGCGACCTGCACGTCTCTTCCAAGGGGCATTTAAATCGTCTTGGTAAGCTACTGCCTCCTGCAAGCCTCTTCCAAGGGGCATTTAAACCATCTTGTTAAGCTACTGCGGCCTGCATGTCTCTTCCAAGGGGCATTTAAACCGTCTTGTTAAGCTACTGCGACCTGCACGTCTTTTCCAAGGGGCATTTAAACCGTCTTGTTGAGCTACTGCGACCTGCACGTCTCTTCCAAGGGGCATTTAAACCGGCTTGTTAAGCTTCTGCGACCTGCATGTCTCTACCAAGGGACATTTAAAACGTCTTTTAAGCTACTGCGACCTGCACGTCTCTTCCAAGGGGTATTTAAACAGTCTTGTTAAGGTGCTGCGACCTGCATGTCCATCCAAGGGGCATTTAAACTGTCTTGTTAAGCTACTGCGACCTGCAGGTCTCTTCCAAGGGACATTTAAATCGTCTTGGTAAGCTACTGCGGCCTGCAAGCCTCTTCCAAGGGGCATTTAAACGGTCTTTTTAAGCTACTGCGACCTGCACGTCTTTTCCAAGGGGCATTTAAACCGTCTTGTTGAGCTACTGCGACCTGCACGTCTCTTCCAAGGGGCATTTAAACCGGCTTGTTAAGCTTCTGCGACCTGCATGTCTCTACCAAGGGACATTTAAAACGTCTTTTAAGCTACTGCGACCTGCACGTCTCTTCCAAGGGGTATTTAAACAGTCTTGTTAAGGTGCTGCGACCTGCATGTCCATCCAAGGGGCATTTAAACTGTCTTGTTAAGCTACTGCGACCTGCAGGTCTCTTCCAAGGGACATTTAAATCGTCTTGGTAAGCTACTGCGGCCTGCAAGCCTCTTCCAAGGGGCATTTAAACAGTCTTGTTAAGCTACTGCGACCTCCACCGCTCTTCCAAGGGGCATTTAAACCATCTTGTTAAGCTACTGCTACCTGCACGTCTCTTCCAAGGGGCATTTAAGCTGTCTTATTAAGCTACTGCGACCTGCACCTCTCTTCTAAGGGGCATTTAAACCGTCTTGTTATGCTACTGCGACTTTCACGTCTCTTCCAAGGGGCATTTAAATCGTATTGCTAAGCTACTGTAACCTCCACCACTTTTCCAAGGGGCATTTAAACCGTCTTGTTAAGCTACTGCGACCAGCACGTCTCTTCCAAAGGGCATTTAAAACGCTTTGTTAAGCTACTGCGACCTGCATGTCTTTTCCAAGGTGCATTTAAACCGTCTTGTTAAGCTACTGCGACCTGCACGTCTCTTCCAAGGGGCATTTATACGGTCTTGTTAAGCTGCTGCGGCCTGCGTGTCTCTTCCAAGGGGCATTTAAACCATCTTGTTAAGCTACTGCGACCTGCACGTCTCTTCCAAGGGGCATTTAAACCATCTTGTTAAGCTTCTGCGACCTGCACGTCTCTTCTAAGGGGCATTTAAACAGTCTTGTTAAGCTTCTGCGAATTTCACTATTCTTCCAAGGGGCATTTAAACCGTCTTGTTAATCTACTGTAACCTCCACCACTTTTCCAAGGGGCATTTAAACCGTCTTGTTAAGCTACTGCGACCTGCACATCTCTTCCAATGGGCATTTTAACGGTCTTGTTAAGCTGCTGCGACCTGCATGTTTCTTCCAAGGGGCATTTAAATCGTCTTGTTAAGCTACTGCGACCATCACGTCTCTTCCAAGGGGCATTTAAACTGTCTTGTTAAGCTACTGCGACCTCCACCGCTCTTCCAAGTAGCATTTAAACCATCTTATTAAGCTACTGCGACCTGCACGTCTCTTCCAAGGGGCATTTAAACCATCATGTTAAGCTGCTGCGACCTGCGTGTCTCTTCCAAGGGACATTGAAACCGTCTTGTTAAGCTACTGCGACCTCCTCCCCACTTCCAAGGGGCATTTAAACTGTCTTGTTAAGCTACTGCGACCTGCACGTCTCTTCCAAGGGGCATTTAAACTATTTTGTTTTTCTACTGCGACCTCCACCTATCTTCCAAGGGGCATTTAAACTGTCTTGTTAAGCTACTGCGACCTCCACCGCTCTTCCAAGGGGCATATAAACTGTCTTTTTAAGCTACTGCGAGCTGCACGTCTCTTCCAAGGGACATTTAAATCGTCTTGGTAAGCTACTGCGACCTGCAAGCCTCTTCCAAGGGGCATTTAAACTGTCTTGTTAAGCTACTGCGACCTGCATGTCTCTTCCAAGGCGCATTTAAATCATCTTGGTAAGCTACTGCGACCTGCAAGCCTCTTCCAAGGGGCATTTAAACCCTCTTGTTAAGCTACTGCGACCTGAATGTCTCTTCCAAGGGGCATTTAAACTGTCTTTTTAAGCTACTGCGACCTCCACCGCTCTTCCAAGGGGCATTTAAACCATCTTGTTAAGCTTCTGCGACCTGCACGTCTCTTCCAAGGGGCATTTAAACCGTCTTGGTAAGCTACTGCGACATGCAAGCCTCTTCCAAGGGGCATTTAAACCGTCTTTATAAGCTGCTGCGAACTGCATGTCTCTTCCAAGGGGCATTTAAACCATCTTGTGAAGCTACTGCGACCTACACCGCTCTTCCAAGGGGCATTTAAACCATCTTGTTAAGCTACTGCGACCTGCACGTCTCTTCCAAGGTGCATTTAAACCGTCTTTTTAAGCTACTGCGACCTGCATGTCTCTTCTAAGGGGCATATAAACTGTCTTGTTAAGCTACTGCGACCTCCACCGCTCTTCCTAGGGGCATTTAAACCATCTTGTTAAGCTACTGCGACCTGCACGTCTCTTCCAAGGGGGATTTAAACTGTCTTGTTAAGCTACTGCGACCTCCACGTCTCTTCCAAGGGGCATTTAAACCGTCTTGTTAAGGTACTGCGACCTGCTCGTCTCTTCCAAGGAGCATTTAAACTGTCTTGTTAAGCTACTGCGACTTGCACGTCTCTTCCAAGGCGCATTTAAACCGTCTTTTTAAGCTACTGCGACTTGCACGTCTCTTCAAAGGGTCATTTAAACTGTCTTGTTAAGCTACTGCGACCTGCACGTCTCTTCCATGGGGCATTTAAACCGTCTTTTTAAGCTACTGCGACCTTCATGTCTCTAGCAAGGGAGATTTAAACCGTCTTGTTAAGCTACTGCGACCTGCACGTCTCTTCCAAGGGGCATTTAAACTGTCTTATTAAGCTACTGCGACCTCCACCGCTCTTCCAAGGGGCATTTCAACTGTCTTGTTAAGCTACTGCGACCTGCACGTCTCTTCCAAGGGGCATTTAAATCGTCTTGGTAAGCTACTGCTTCCTGCAAGCCTCTTCCAAGGGGCATTTAAACTATCTTGTTAAGCTACTGCGGCCTGCACGTCTCTTCCAAGGGGCATGTAAACCGTCTTGTTAAGCTACTGCGACCTGCACGTCTTTTCCAAGGGGCATTTACACCGTCTTGTTAAGCTACTGCGACTTGCACGTCTCTTCCAAGGGGCATTTAAACGGTCTTGTTAAGCTACTGTAACCTCCACCACTTTTCCAAGGGGCATTTAAACCGTCTTGTTAAGCTACTGAGACCTGCACGTCTCTTCCATGGGGCATTTAAACCGTCTTGCTAAGCTACTGCGACCTGCATGTCTCTACCAAGGGACATTTAAAACGTTTTTTAAGCTACTGCGACCTGCACGTCTCTTCCAAGGGGTATTTAAACAGTCTTGTTAAGGTGCTCCGACCTGCATGTCCTTCCAAAGGGCATTTAAACTGTCTTGTTAAGCTACTGTGACCTCCACTGCTCTTCCAAGGGGCATTTAAACTGTCTTGTTAAGCTACTGTGACCTCCAGGTCTCTTCGAAGGGACATTTAAATCGTCTTGGTAAGCTTCTGCGGCCTGCAAGCCTCTTCAAGGGGCATTTAAACAGTCTTGTTAAGCTACTGCAACCTGCACGTCTCTTCCAAGGGACATTTAACATGTCTTGTTAAGCTACTGCGACCTCCACCGCTCTTCCAAGGGGCATTTAAACCATCTTGTTAAGCTACTGCAACCTGCACGTCTCTTCCAAGGGGCATTTAAACCGTCTTGTTATGCTACTGCGACTTTCACGTCTCTTCCAAGGGGCATTTAAATCGTCTTGTTAAGTAACTGTAACCTCCACCACTTTTCCAAGGGGCATTTAAACCGTCTTGTTAAGCTACTGCGACCAGCACGTCTCTTCCAAAGGGCATTTAAAACGCTTTGTTAAGCTACTGCGACCTGCATGTCTTTTCCAAGGTGCATTTAAACCGTCTTGTTAAGCTACTGCGACCTGCACGTCTCTTCCAAGGGGCATTTATACGGTCTTGTTAAGCTGCTGCGGCCTGCATGTCTCTTCCAAGGGGCATTTAAACCGTCTTGTTAAGCTACTGCGACCTCCACCGCACTTCCAAGTGGCATTTAAACCATCTTGTTAAGCTACTGCGACCTGCACGTCTCTTCCAAAGGGCATTTAAACCATTTTGTTAAGCTTCTGCGACCTGCACGTCTCTTCTAAGAGGCATTTAAACAGTCTTATTAAGCTTCTGTGACTTTCACTTCACTTCCAAGGGGCATTTAAACGGTCTTGTTAATCTACTGTAACCTCCACCACTTTTCCAAGGGGCATTTAAACCGTCTTGTTAAGCTACTGCGACCTGCACATCTCTTCCAAGGGGCATTTTAACGGTCTTGTTAAGCTGCTGCGACCTGCATGTTTCTTCCAAGGGGCATTTAAACCGTCTTGTTAAGCTACTGCGACCTCCACCGCACTTCCAAGGGGCATTTAAACCGTCTTGTTAATCTACTGCGACCATTACGTCACTTCCAAGGGGCATTTGAAGCGTCTTGTTAAGCTAATGCGACCTCCACCGCACTTCCAAGTGGCATTTAAACCGTCTTGTTAAGCTACTTCGACCTCCACCTCTCTTCCAAGGGGCATTTAAACCATCTTGTTAAGCTACTGCGACCTGCACGTCTCTTCCAAGGCGCATTTAAACCATCTTTTTAAGCTACTGCGACCTGTACGTCTCTTCCAAGGGGCATTTAAACCGTCTTGTTAAGCTACTGCGACCTCCACCGCACTTCCAAGGGGCATTTAAACCGTCTTGTTAAGCTACTTCCACCTCCACCTCTCTTCCAAGGGGCATTTAAACCATCTTGTTAAGCTACTGCGACCTGCACGTCTCTTCTAAGGGGCATTTAAACTGTCTTGTTAAGCTACTGCCACTTGCACGTCTCTTCCAACGGGCAATTAAAACGTCTTGTTAAGCCACTGTAACCTCCACCACTTTTCCAAGGGGCATATAAACCATCTTGTTAAGCTACTGCGACCTGCACGTCTCTTCCAAGGGGCATTTAAACTGTCTTGTTAAGCTTCTGTGAACTGCACGTCTCTTCCAAGGGGCATTTAAACTGTCTTGTTAAGCTTCTGTGACCTGCACGTCTCTTCCAAGGGGCATTTAAACTGTCTTGTTAAGCTACTGTGACCTGCACGTCTCTTCCAAGGGGCATTTAAACTGTCTTGTTAAGCTACTGTGACCTGCACGTCTCTTCCAAGGGGCATTTAAACTGTCTTGTTAAGCTACTGTGACCTGCATGTCTCTTCCAAGGGGCATTTAAACTGTCTTGTTTAGCTTCTGTGACCTGCACGTCTCTTCTAAGGGGCATTTAAACTGTCTTGTTAAGCTACTGCGACTTGCACGTCTCTTCCAAGGGGCATTTAAACGGTCTTGTTAAGCTACTGTAACCTCCACCACTTTTCCAAGGGGCATTTAAACCGTCTTGTTAAGCTACTGCGACCTGCACGTCTCTTCCATGGGGCATTTAAACCGTCTTGTTAAGCTACTGCGACCTGCATGTCTCTACCAAGGGACATTTAAAACGTTTTTTAAGCTACTGCGACCTGCACATCTCTTCCAAGGGGTATTTAAACAGTCTTGTTAAGGTGCTGCGACCTGCATGTCCTTCCAAAGGGCATTTAAACTGTCTTGTTAAGCTACTGTGACCTCCACCGCTCTTCCAAGGGGCATTTAAACTGTCTTGTTAAGCTACTGTGACCTCCAGGTCTCTTCCAAGGGACATTTAAATCGTCTTGGTAAGCTTCTGCGGCCTGCAAGCCTCTTCCAAGGGGCATTTAAACAGTCTTGTTAAGCTACTGCAACCTGCACGTCTCTTCCAAGGGACATTTAACATGTCTTGTTAAGCTACTGCGACCTCCACCGCTCTTCCAAGGGGCATTTAAACCATCTTGTTAAGCTACTGCAACCTGCACGTCTCTTCCAAGGGGCATTTAAACCGTCTTGTTATGCTACTGCGACTTTCACGTCTCTTCCAAGGGGCATTTAAATCGTCTTGTTAAGTTACTGTAACCTCCACCACTTTTCCAAGGGGCATTTAAACCGTCTTGTTAAGCTACTGCGACCAGCACGTCTCTTCCAAAGGGCATTTAAAACGCTTTGTTAAGCTACTGCGACCTGCATGTCTTTTCCAAGGTGCATTTAAACCGTCTTGTTAAGCTACTGCGACCTGCACGTCTCTTCCAAGGGGCATTTATACGGTCTTGTTAAGCTGCTGCGGCCTGCATGTCTCTTCCAAGGGGCATTTAAACCGTCTTGTTAAGCTACTGCGACCTCCACCGCACTTCCAAGTGGCATTTAAACCATCTTGTTAAGCTACTGCGACCTGCACGTCTCTTCCAAGGGGCATTTAAACCATTTTGTTAAGCTTCTGCGACCTGCACGTCTCTTTTAAGGGGCATTTAAACAGTCTTATTAAGCTTCTGTGACTTTCACTTCACTTCCAAGGGGCATTTAAACGGTCTTGTTAATCTACTGTAACCTCCACCACTTTTCCAAGGGGCATTTAAACCGTCTTGTTAAGCTACTGCGACCTGCACATCTCTTCCAAGGGGCATTTTAACGGTCTTGTTAAGCTGCTGCGACCTGCATGTTTCTTCCAAGGGGCATTTAAACCGTCTTGTTAAGCTACTGCGACCTCCACCGCACTTCCAAGGGGCATTTAAACCGTCTTGTTAAGCTACTGCGACCATTACGTCACTTCCAAGGGGCATTTAAAGCGTCTTGTTAAGCTAATGCGACCTCCACCGCACTTCCAAGTGGCATTTAAACCGTCTTGTTAAGCTACTTCGACCTCCACCTCTCTTCCAAGGGGCATTTAAACCATCTTGTTAAGCTACTGCGACCTGCACGTCTCTTCCAAGGCGCATTTAAACCATCTTTTTAAGCTACTGCGACCTGTACGTCTCTTCCAAGGGGCATTTAAACCGTCTTGTTAAGCTACTGCGACCTCCACCGCACTTCCAAGGGGCATTTAAACCGTCTTGTTAAGCTACTTCCACCTCCACCTCTCTTCCAAGGGGCATTTAAACCATCTTGTTAAGCTACTGCGACCTGCACGTCTCTTCTAAGGGGCATTTAAACTGTCTTGTTAAGCTACTGCGACTTGCACGTCTCTTCCAACGGGCAATTAAAGCGTCTTGTTAAGCCACTGTAACCTCCACCACTTTTCAAGGGGCATATAAACCATCTTGTTAAGCTACTGCGACCTGCACGTCTCTTCCAAGGGGCATTTAAACTGTCTTGTTAAGCTTCTGTGAACTGCACGTCTCTTCCAAGGGGCATTTAAACTGTCTTGTTAAGCTTCTGTGACCTGCACGTCTCTTCCAAGGGGCATTTAAACTGTCTTGTTAAGCTACTGTGACCTGCACGTCTCTTCCAAGGGGCATTTAAACTGTCTTGTTAAGCTACTGTGACCTGCACGTCTCTTTCAAGGGGCATTTAAAATGTCTTGTTAAGCTACTGTGACCTGCACGTCTCTTCCAAGGGGCATTTAAACTGTCTTGTTTAGCTTCTGTGACCTGCACGTCTCTTCTAAGGGGCATTTAAACTGTCTTGTTAAGCTACTGCGACTTGCACGTCTCTTCCAAGGGGCATTTAAACGGTCTTGTTAAGCTACTGTAACCTCCACCACTTTTCCAAGCGGCATTTAAACCGTCTTGTTAAGCTACTGCGACCTGCACGTCTCTTCCATGGGGCATTTAAACCGTCTTGTTAAGCTACTGCGACCTGCATGTCTCTACCAAGGGACATTTAAAACGTTTTTTAAGCTACTGCGACCTGCACGTCTCTTCCAAGGGGTATTTCAACAGGCTTGTTAAGGTGCTGCGACCTGCATGTCCTTCCAAAGGGCATTTAAACTGTCTTGTTAAGCTACTGTGACCTCCACCGCTCTTCCAAGGGGCATTTAAACTGTCTTGTTAAGCTACTGCGACCTCCAGGTCTCTTCCAAGGGACATTTAAATCATCTTGGTAAGCTACTGCGGCCTGCAAGCCTCTTCCAAGGGGCATTTAAACAGTCTTGTTAAGCTACTGCAACCTGCACGTCTCTTCCAAGGGACATTTAACATGTCTTGTTAAGCTACTGCGACCTCCACCGCTCTTCCAAGGGGCATTTAAACCATCTTGTTAAGCTACTGCAACCTGCACGTCTCTTCCAAGGGGCATTTAAACCGTCTTGTTATGCTACTGCGAGTTTCACGTGTCTTCAAAGGGGCATTTAAATCGTCTTGTTAAGTTACTGTAACCTCCACCACTTTTCCAAGGGGCATTTAAACCGTCTTGTTAAGCTACTGCGACCAGCACGTCTCTTCCAAAGGGCATTTAAAACGCTTTGTTAAGCTACTGCGACCTGCATGTCTTTTCCAAGGTGCATTTAAACCGTTTTGTTAAGCTACTGCGACCTGCACGTCTCTTCCAAGGGGCATTTATACGGTCTTGTTAAGCTGCTGCGGCCTGCATGTCTCTTCCAAGGGGCATTTAAACCGTCTTGTTAAGCTACTGCGATCTCCACCGCACTTCCAAGTGGCATTTAAACCATCTTGTTAACCTACTGCGACCTGCACGTCTCTTCCAAGGGGCATTTAAACCATTTTGTTAAGCTTCTGCGACCTGCACGTCTCTTCTAAGGGGCATTTAAACAGTCTTGTTAAGCTTCTGTGACTTTCACTTCACTTCCAAGGGGCATTTAAACGGTCTTGTTAATCTACTGTAACCTCCACCACTTTTCCAAGGGGCATTTAAACCGTCTTGTTAAGCTACTGCGACCTGCACATCTCTACCAAGGGGCATTTTAACGGTCTTGTTAAGCTGCTGCGACCTGCATGTTTCTTCCAAGGGGCATTTAAACCGTCTTGTTAAGCTACTGCGACCTCCACCGCACTTCCAAGGGGCATTTAAACCGTCTTGTTAAGCTACTGCGACCATTACGTCACTTCCAAGGGGCATTTAAAGCGTCTTGTTAAGCTAATGCGACCTCCACCGCACTTCCAAGTGTCATTTAAACCGTCTTCTTAAGCTACTTCGACCTCCACCTCTCTTCCAAGGGGCATTTAAACCATCTTGTTAAGCTACTGCGACCTGCACGTCTCTTCCAAGGCGCATTTAAACCGTCTTTTTAAGCTACTGCGACCTGTACGTCTCTTCCAAGGGGCATTTAAACCGTCTTGTTAAGCTACTGCGACCTCCACCGCACTTCCAAGGGGCATTTAAACCGTCTTGTTAAGCTACTTCCACCTCCACCTCTCTTCCAAGGGGCATTTAAACCATCTTGTTAAGCTACTGCGACCTGCACGTCTCTTCTAAGGGGCATTTAAACTGTCTTGTTAAGCTACTGCGACTTGCACGTCTCTTCCAACGGGCAATTAAAGCGTCTTGTTAAGCCACTGTAACCTCCACCACTTTTCCAAGGGGCATATAAACCATCTTGTTAAGCTACTGCGACCTGCACGTCTCTTCCAAGGGGCATTTAAACTGTCTTGTTATGCTTCTGTGAACTGCACGTCTCTTCCAAGGGGCATTTAAACTGTCTTGTTAAGCTTCTGTGACCTGCACGTCTCTTCCAAGGGGCATTTAAACTGTCTTGTTAAGCTACTGTGACCTGCACGTCTCTTCCAAGGGGCATTTAAACTGTCTTGTTAAGCTACTGTGACCTGCACGTCTCTTCCAAGTGGCATTTAAACTGTCTTGTTAAGCTACTGTGACCTGCACGTCTCTTCCAAGGGGCATTTAAACTGTCTTGTTTAGCTTCTGTGACCTGCACGTCTCTTCTAAGGGGCATTTAAACTGTCTTGTTAAGCTACTGCGACTTGCACGTCTCTTCCAAGGGGCAATTAAACCGTCTTCTTAAGCTACTGTAACCTCCACCACTTTTCCAAGGGGCATATAAACCATCTTGTTAAGCTACTGTGACCTGCACGTCTCTTCCAAGGGGCTTTTAAAACGCTTTGTTAAGCTACTGCGACCTGCATGTCTCTTCCAAGGGGCAATTAAACCGTCTTGTTAAGCTACTGCGACCTGCACGTCTCTTCCAAGGGGCATTTAAACCGTCTTGTTATGCTACTGCGACTTTCACGTCTCTTCCAAGGGGCATTTAAATCGTCTTGTTAAGTAACTGTAACCTCCACCACTTTTCCAAGGGGCATTTAAACCGTCTTGTTAAGCTACTGCGACCAGCACGTCTCTTCCAAAGGGCATTTAAAACGCTTTGTTAAGCTACTGCGACCTGCATGTCTTTTCCAAGGTGCATTTAAACCGTCTTGTTAAGCTACTGCGACCTGCACGTCTCTTCCAAGGGGCATTTATACGGTCTTGTTAAGCTGCTGCGGCCTGCATGTCTCTTCCAAGGGGCATTTAAACCGTCTTGTTAAGCTACTGCGACCTCCACCGCACTTCCAAGTGGCATTTAAACCATCTTGTTAAGCTACTGCGACCTGCACGTCTCTTCCAAAGGGCATTTAAACCATTTTGTTAAGCTTCTGCGACCTGCACGTCTCTTCTAAGAGGCATTTAAACAGTCTTATTAAGCTTCTGTGACTTTCACTTCACTTCCAAGGGGCATTTAAACGGTCTTGTTAATCTACTGTAACCTCCACCACTTTTCCAAGGGGCATTTAAACCGTCTTGTTAAGCTACTGCGACCTGCACATCTCTTCCAAGGGGCATTTTAACGGTCTTGTTAAGCTGCTGCGACCTGCATGTTTCTTCCAAGGGGCATTTAAACCGTCTTGTTAAGCTACTGCGACCTCCACCGCACTTCCAAGGGGCATTTAAACCGTCTTGTTAATCTACTGCGACCATTACGTCACTTCCAAGGGGCATTTAAAGCGTCTTGTTAAGCTAATGCGACCTCCACCGCACTTCCAAGTGGCATTTAAACCGTCTTGTTAAGCTACTTCGACCTCCACCTCTCTTCCAAGGGGCATTTAAACCATCTTGTTAAGCTACTGCGACCTGCACGTCTCTTCCAAGGCGCATTTAAACCATCTTTTTAAGCTACTGCGACCTGTACGTCTCTTCCAAGGGGCATTTAAACCGTCTTGTTAAGCTACTGCGACCTCCACCGCACTTCCAAGGGTCATTTAAACCGTCTTGTTAAGCTACTTCCACCTCCACCTCTCTTCCAAGGGGCATTTAAACCATCTTGTTAAGCTACTGCGACCTGCACGTCTCTTCTAAGGGGCATTTAAACTGTCTTGTTAAGCTACTGCCACTTGCACGTCTCTTCCAACGGGCAATTAAAACGTCTTGTTAAGCCACTGTAACCTCCACCACTTTTCCAAGGGGCATATAAACCATCTTGTTAAGCTACTGCGACCTGCACGTCTCTTCCAAGGGGCATTTAAACTGTCTTGTTAAGCTTCTGTGAACTGCACGTCTCTTCCAAGGGGCATTTAAACTGTCTTGTTAAGCTTCTGTGACCTGCACGTCTCTTCCAAGGGGCATTTAAACTGTCTTGTTAAGCTACTGTGACCTGCACGTCTCTTCCAAGGGGCATTTAAACTGTCTTGTTAAGCTACTGTGACCTGCACGTCTCTTCCAAGGGGCATTTAAACTGTCTTGTTAAGCTACTGTGACCTGCATGTCTCTTCCAAGGGGCATTTAAACTGTCTTGTTTAGCTTCTGTGACCTGCACGTCTCTTCTAAGGGGCATTTAAACTGTCTTGTTAAGCTACTGCGACTTGCACGTCTCTTCCAAGGGGCATTTAAACGGTCTTGTTAAGCTACTGTAACCTCCACCACTTTTCCAAGGGGCATTTAAACCGTCTTGTTAAGCTACTGCGACCTGCACGTCTCTTCCATGGGGCATTTAAACCGTCTTGTTAAGCTACTGCGACCTGCATGTCTCTACCAAGGGACATTTAAAACGTTTTTTAAGCTACTGCGACCTGCACATCTCTTCCAAGGGGTATTTAAACAGTCTTGTTAAGGTGCTGCGACCTGCATGTCCTTCCAAAGGGCATTTAAACTGTCTTGTTAAGCTACTGTGACCTCCACCGCTCTTCCAAGGGGCATTTAAACTGTCTTGTTAAGCTACTGTGACCTCCAGGTCTCTTCCAAGGGACATTTAAATCGTCTTGGTAAGCTTCTGCGGCCTGCAAGCCTCTTCCAAGGGGCATTTAAACAGTCTTGTTAAGCTACTGCAACCTGCACGTCTCTTCCAAGGGACATTTAACATGTCTTGTTAAGCTACTGCGACCTCCACCGCTCTTCCAAGGGGCATTTAAACCATCTTGTTAAGCTACTGCAACCTGCACGTCTCTTCCAAGGGGCATTTAAACCGTCTTGTTATGCTACTGCGACTTTCACGTCTCTTCCAAGGGGCATTTAAATCGTCTTGTTAAGTTACTGTAACCTCCACCACTTTTCCAAGGGGCATTTAAACCGTCTTGTTAAGCTACTGCGACCAGCACGTCTCTTCCAAAGGGCATTTAAAACGCTTTGTTAAGCTACTGCGACCTGCATGTCTTTTCCAAGGTGCATTTAAACCGTCTTGTTAAGCTACTGCGACCTGCACGTCTCTTCCAAGGGGCATTTATACGGTCTTGTTAAGCTGCTGCGGCCTGCATGTCTCTTCCAAGGGGCATTTAAACCGTCTTGTTAAGCTACTGCGACCTCCACCGCACTTCCAAGTGGCATTTAAACCATCTTGTTAAGCTACTGCGACCTGCACGTCTCTTCCAAGGGGCATTTAAACCATTTTGTTAAGCTTCTGCGACCTGCACGTCTCTTTTAAGGGGCATTTAAACAGTCTTATTAAGCTTCTGTGACTTTCACTTCACTTCCAAGGGGCATTTAAACGGTCTTGTTAATCTACTGTAACCTCCACCACTTTTCCAAGGGGCATTTAAACCGTCTTGTTAAGCTACTGCGACCTGCACATCTCTTCCAAGGGGCATTTTAACGGTCTTGTTAAGCTGCTGCGACCTGCATGTTTCTTCCAAGGGGCATTTAAACCGTCTTGTTAAGCTACTGCGACCTCCACCGCACTTCCAAGGGGCATTTAAACCGTCTTGTTAAGCTACTGCGACCATTACGTCACTTCCAAGGGGCATTTAAAGCGTCTTGTTAAGCTAATGCGACCTCCACCGCACTTCCAAGTGGCATTTAAACCGTCTTGTTAAGCTACTTCGACCTCCACCTCTCTTCCAAGGGGCATTTAAACCATCTTGTTAAGCTACTGCGACCTGCACGTCTCTTCCAAGGCGCATTTAAACCATCTTTTTAAGCTACTGCGACCTGTACGTCTCTTCCAAGGGGCATTTAAACCGTCTTGTTAAGCTACTGCGACCTCCACCGCACTTCCAAGGGGCATTTAAACCGTCTTGTTAAGCTACTTCCACCTCCACCTCTCTTCCAAGGGGCATTTAAACCATCTTGTTAAGCTACTGCGACCTGCACGTCTCTTCTAAGGGGCATTTAAACTGTCTTGTTAAGCTACTGCGACTTGCACGTCTCTTCCAACGGGCAATTAAAGCGTCTTGTTAAGCCACTGTAACCTCCACCACTTTTCAAGGGGCATATAAACCATCTTGTTAAGCTACTGCGACCTGCACGTCTCTTCCAAGGGGCATTTAAACTGTCTTGTTAAGCTTCTGTGAACTGCACGTCTCTTCCAAGGGGCATTTAAACTGTCTTGTTAAGCTTCTGTGACCTGCACGTCTCTTCCAAGGGGCATTTAAACTGTCTTGTTAAGCTACTGTGACCTGCACGTCTCTTCCAAGGGGCATTTAAACTGTCTTGTTAAGCTACTGTGACCTGCACGTCTCTTTCAAGGGGCATTTAAAATGTCTTGTTAAGCTACTGTGACCTGCACGTCTCTTCCAAGGGGCATTTAAACTGTCTTGTTTAGCTTCTGTGACCTGCACGTCTCTTCTAAGGGGCATTTAAACTGTCTTGTTAAGCTACTGCGACTTGCACGTCTCTTCCAAGGGGCATTTAAACGGTCTTGTTAAGCTACTGTAACCTCCACCACTTTTCCAAGCGGCATTTAAACCGTCTTGTTAAGCTACTGCGACCTGCACGTCTCTTCCATGGGGCATTTAAACCGTCTTGTTAAGCTACTGCGACCTGCATGTCTCTACCAAGGGACATTTAAAACGTTTTTTAAGCTACTGCGACCTGCACGTCTCTTCCAAGGGGTATTTAAACAGGCTTGTTAAGGTGCTGCGACCTGCATGTCCTTCCAAAGGGCATTTAAACTGTCTTGTTAAGCTACTGTGACCTCCACCGCTCTTCCAAGGGGCATTTAAACTGTCTTGTTAAGCTACTGCGACCTCCAGGTCTCTTCCAAGGGACATTTAAATCATCTTGGTAAGCTACTGCGGCCTGCAAGCCTCTTCCAAGGGGCATTTAAACAGTCTTGTTAAGCTACTGCAACCTGCACGTCTCTTCCAAGGGACATTTAACATGTCTTGTTAAGCTACTGCGACCTCCACCGCTCTTCCAAGGGGCATTTAAACCATCTTGTTAAGCTACTGCAACCTGCACGTCTCTTCCAAGGGGCATTTAAACCGTCTTGTTATGCTACTGCGAGTTTCACGTGTCTTCAAAGGGGCATTTAAATCGTCTTGTTAAGTTACTGTAACCTCCACCACTTTTCCAAGGGGCATTTAAACCGTCTTGTTAAGCTACTGCGACCAGCACGTCTCTTCCAAAGGGCATTTAAAACGCTTTGTTAAGCTACTGCGACCTGCATGTCTTTTCCAAGGTGCATTTAAACCGTTTTGTTAAGCTACTGCGACCTGCACGTCTCTTCCAAGGGGCATTTATACGGTCTTGTTAAGCTGCTGCGGCCTGCATGTCTCTTCCAAGGGGCATTTAAACCGTCTTGTTAAGCTACTGCGATCTCCACCGCACTTCCAAGTGGCATTTAAACCATCTTGTTAAGCTACTGCGACCTGCACGTCTCTTCCAAGGGGCATTTAAACCATTTTGTTAAGCTTCTGCGACCTGCACGTCTCTTCTAAGGGGCATTTAAACAGTCTTGTTAAGCTTCTGTGACTTTCACTTCACTTCCAAGGGGCATTTAAACGGTCTTGTTAATCTACTGTAACCTCCACCACTTTTCCAAGGGGCATTTAAACCGTCTTGTTAAGCTACTGCGACCTGCACATCTCTACCAAGGGGCATTTTAACGGTCTTGTTAAGCTGCTGCGACCTGCATGTTTCTTCCAAGGGGCATTTAAACCGTCTTGTTAAGCTACTGCGACCTCCACCGCACTTCCAAGGGGCATTTAAACCGTCTTGTTAAGCTACTGCGACCATTACGTCACTTCCAAGGGGCATTTAAAGCGTCTTGTTAAGCTAATGCGACCTCCACCGCACTTCCAAGTGTCATTTAAACCGTCTTCTTAAGCTACTTCGACCTCCACCTCTCTTCCAAGGGGCATTTAAACCATCTTGTTAAGCTACTGCGACCTGCACGTCTCTTCCAAGGCGCATTTAAACCGTCTTTTTAAGCTACTGCGACCTGTACGTCTCTTCCAAGGGGCATTTAAACCGTCTTGTTAAGCTACTGCGACCTCCACCGCACTTCCAAGGGGCATTTAAACCGTCTTGTTAAGCTACTTCCACCTCCACCTCTCTTCCAAGGGGCATTTAAACCATCTTGTTAAGCTACTGCGACCTGCACGTCTCTTCTAAGGGGCATTTAAACTGTCTTGTTAAGCTACTGCGACTTGCACGTCTCTTCCAACGGGCAATTAAAGCGTCTTGTTAAGCCACTGTAACCTCCACCACTTTTCCAAGGGGCATATAAACCATCTTGTTAAGCTACTGCGACCTGCACGTCTCTTCCAAGGGGCATTTAAACTGTCTTGTTATGCTTCTGTGAACTGCACGTCTCTTCCAAGGGGCATTTAAACTGTCTTGTTAAGCTTCTGTGACCTGCACGTCTCTTCCAAGGGGCATTTAAACTGTCTTGTTAAGCTACTGTGACCTGCACGTCTCTTCCAAGGGGCATTTAAACTGTCTTGTTAAGCTACTGTGACCTGCACGTCTCTTCCAAGTGGCATTTAAACTGTCTTGTTAAGCTACTGTGACCTGCACGTCTCTTCCAAGGGGCATTTAAACTGTCTTGTTTAGCTTCTGTGACCTGCACGTCTCTTCTAAGGGGCATTTAAACTGTCTTGTTAAGCTACTGCGACTTGCACGTCTCTTCCAAGGGGCAATTAAACCGTCTTCTTAAGCTACTGTAACCTCCACCACTTTTCCAAGGGGCATATAAACCATCTTGTTAAGCTACTGTGACCTGCACGTCTCTTCCAAGGGGCTTTTAAAACGCTTTGTTAAGCTACTGCGACCTGCATGTCTCTTCCAAGGGGCAATTAAACCGTCTTGTTAAGCTACTGCGACCTGCACGTCTCTTCCAAGGGGCATTTAAACCATCTTGTTAAGCTGCTGCGACCTGCATGTCTCTTCCAACGGGCATTGAAACCGTCTTGTTAAGCTACTGCGACCTCCTCCGCACTTCCAAGGGGCATTTAAACCATCTTGTTAAGCTACTGCGACCTGCACGTCTATTCCAAATGGCATTTAAACCATCTTGTTAAGCTACTGCGACATGCACGTCTCTTCCAAGGGGCATTTAAACTGTCTTGTTTATCTACTGCGTCCTCCACATATCTTCCAAGGGGCATTTAAACCGTCTTATTAAGCTACTGTGACCTGCACGTCTCTTCCAAGGGGCATTTAAATCGTCTTGTTAAGCTTCTGCGACCTCCATCGCTCTTCCAATGGACATTTAAACCGTCTTGTTAAGCTACTGCGACCTGCACGGTTCTTCCAAGGGGCATTTAAACCGTATGGGTAAGCTACTGCGACCTGCAAGCCTATTCCAAGGGGCATTTAAACCCTCTTGTTAAGCTACTGCGACCTGCACATCTCTTCCTAGGGGGATTTAAACCGACTTGTTAAGCTTCTGCGTCCTGCACGTCTCTTCCAAGGGGCATTTAAACAGTCTTGTTAAGCTTCTGCGACCTGCACGTCTCTTCCAAGGGGCATTTAAACTGTCTTTTTAAGATACTGTAACCTACACCACTTTTCCAAGGGGCATTTAAACCGTCTTGGTAAGCTAATGCGGCCTGCAAGCCTATTCCAAGGGGCATTTAAACACTCTTGTTAACTACTGCGACCTGCACGTCTCTTCCAAGGGGGATTTAAACCGTCTTGTTAAGCTACTGCGACCTGCACGTCTCTTCCAAGGGGCACTTAAACCGTCTTGTTAAGCTACTGCGACCTGCATGTTTCTTCCAAGTGGCATTTAAACTGTCTTGTTAAGCTACTGCGACCTCCACCGCTCTTCCAAGGGGCATTTAAACTGTCTTGTTTAGCTTCTGCCACCTGCATGTTTCTTCCAAGGGGCATTTAAACAGTGTTGTTAAGCTACTTCGACTTGCACGTCTCTTCCAAGGAGCATTTAAACCGTCTTCTTAAGCTACTGTAAATTCCACCACTTTTCCAATGGGCATTTAAACCATCTTATTAAGCTACTGCGACCTGCATGTCTCTTCCAAGGGGCATTTAAACAGTCTTGTCAAGCTACTGCGACCTCCACGTCTCTTCCAAGGGGCATTTAAACCATCTTGTTAAGCTGCTGCGACCTGCACGTCTCTTCCAAGGGGCATTTAAACCGTCTTGTTAAGCTACTGCGACCTGCACTTCTCTTCCAAGGGGCATTTAAACCGTCTTGTTAAGCTACTGCGACCTGCTCTTCTGTTCCAAGGGGCATTTAAACCGTCTTGTTAAGCTACTGCGACCTGCACGTCTCTACTAAGGCGCATTTAAACCGTCTTTTTAAGCTACTGCGACTTGCATGTCTGTTCCAAGGGGCATTTAAACTGTCTTGTTAAGCTACTGTAACCTCCACCACTTTTCCAAGGGGCATTTAAACTGTCTTGTTAAGCTACTGCGACCTGCATGTCTCTTCCAAGGGGCATTTAAACCATCTTCTTAAGCCACTGCTACCTGCACGTCTCTTCCAAGGGGCATTTAAACCATCTTGTTAAGCTGCTGCGACCTGCATGTCTCTTCCAAGGGGCATTTAAACCGTCTTGTTAAGCTACTGCGACATCCACCGCACTTCCAAGGGGCATTTAAACAGTCTTGTTAAGCTACTGCGACCTGCACGTCTCTTTCAAGAGGCATTTAAACTGTCTTCTTAAGCTACTGCGACCTCCACCGCTCTTCCAAGGGGCATTTAAACCGTCTTGTTAAGCTACTGAGACCTGCACTTCTATTCCAAGGCGCATTTAAACCGTTTTTTTAAGCTACTACGACTTGCACGTCTCTTCCAAGGGGCATTTAAACCGTCTTGTTAAGCTACTGTAACCTCCACCACTTTTACAAGGGGCATTTAAACAGTCTTGTTAAGCTACTGCTACCTGCACGTCTCTTCCAAGGGGCATTTAAATCATCTTGTTAAGCCACTGCTACCTGCACGTCTCTTCCAAGGGGCATTTAAACCGTCTTTTTAAGCTGCTGCGAACTGCATGTCTCTTCCAAGGGGCATTTAAACCATCTTGTTAAGCTACTGCGACCTCCACCGCTCTTCCAAGGGGCATTTAAACCATCTTGTTAAGCTACTGCGACCTGCACGTCTCTTCCAAGGGGCATTTAAACCGTCTTGGTAAGCTACTGCGACCTGCAAGCCTCTTCCAAGGGGCATTTAAACCGTCTTTTTAAGCTGCTGCGAACTGCATGTCTCTTCCAAGGGGCATTTAAGCCATCTTGTTAAGCTACTGCGACCTGCACGTCTCTTCCAAGGCGCATTTAAACCGTTTTTTAAGCTACTGCGCCTGGCACGTCTCTTCCAAGGGACATTTAAACCGTCTTGTTAAGCTACTGCGACCTGCACGTCTCTTCCTTGGGGCATTTAAACCATCTTGTTAAGCTACTGCGACCTGCATGTCTCTACCAAGGGACATTTAAACCGTCTTGTTAAGCTATTGCGACCTGCACGTCTCTACCAAGGGGCATTTAAACAATCTTGTTAAGATGCTGTGACCTGCATGTCTCTTAAAAGGGGCATTTAAACTGTCTTATTAAGCTACTGCGACCTCCAACGCTCTTCCAATGGGCATTTCATCTGTCTTGTAAAGCTACTGCGAACTCCACCGCACTTCGAAGGGGCATTTAAACCGTCTTGTTAAGCTACTGCGACCTGCACGTCTCTTTCAAGGGGCATTTAAACCGTCTTGTTAAGCTACTGCGACCTCCACCGCTCATCCATGGGGCATTTAAACCGTCTTGTTAAGCTACTGCGCCCTGCACGTCTCCTCCTAGTGGCATTTAAACCGTCTTGTTAAGCTGCTGCGACCTGCACGTTTCTTCCAAGGGGGATTTAAACCGTCTTGTTAAGCTACTGCGACCTGCACGTCTCTTCCAAGGGGCATTTAAACCGTCTTGTTAAGCTACTGCGACCTGCTCTTCTATTCCAAGGGCATTTAAACCGTCTTGTTAAGCTACTGCGACCTGCACGTCTCTTCCAAGGCGCATTTAAACTGACTTTTTAAGCTACTGCGATTGCATGTCTGTTCCAAGGGGCATTTAAACTGTCTTGTTAAGCTACTGTAACCTCCACCACTTTTCCAAGGGGCATTTAAACTGTCTTGTTAAGCCACTGCTACCTGCACGTCTCTTCCAAGGGGCATTTAAACCATCTTGCTAAGTTGCTGCGACCTGCATGTCTCTTCCAAGGGGCATTTAAACCGTCTTGTTAAGCTACTGCGACATCCACTGCACTTCCAAGGGGCATTTAAACGGTCTTGTTAAGCTACTGCAACCTGCACCTCTCTTTCAAGGGGCACTTAAACTGTCTTCTAAGCTACTGCGTCCTCCACCGCTCTTCCAAGGGGCATTTAAACCGTCTTGTTAAGCTACTGGGCCCTGCATGTCTCTTCCAAGTGGCATTTAAACCGTCTTGTTCAGCTACTGCGACCTGCACGTCTCTTCCAAGGGGCATTTAAACTTTGTTAAGCTACTGGGACCTCCACCTATCTTCCAAGGGGCATTTAAACCGTCTTATTAAGCTACTGCCACCTGCACATCTCTTCCAAGGGGCATTTAAACCGTCTTATTAAGCTACTGCGAACTGCATGTCTCTTCCAAGGGGCAATGAAACTGTCTTGTTAAGCTACTGCGACCTCCACCACTCTTCCAGGGGGCATTTAAACCGTCTTGTTAAGCTACTGTGACCTGCAAGCTTCTTCCAAGGGGCATTTAAACCGTCTTGGTAAGCTACTTCGAACTGCAAGCCTATTCCAAGGGGCATTTAAACCCTCTTGTTAAGCTGCTGCGACCTGCACGTCTCTTCCAAGGGGGATTTAAGCCATCTTGTTAAGCTACTGCGACCTGCATGTCTCTACCAAGGGACATTTAAAACGTATTTTAAGCTACTGCGACCTGCACGTCTCTTCCAAGGGATATTTAAACTGTCTTGTTAAGCTACTGCGACCTCCACCGCTCTTCCAAGGGGCATTTAAACCATCTTGTTAAGCTACTGCGACCTGCACGTCTCTTCCAAGGGGCATTTAAACCGTCTTCTTAAGCTACTGCGACCTGCACGTCTCTTCCAAGGGGCATTTAAACTGTCTTGTTAAGCTACTGCGACCTCCACCGCTCTTCCAAGGGGCATTTAAACCATCTTGTTAAGCTACTGCGACCTGCACGTCTCTTCCAAGGGGGATTTACACTGTCTTGTTAAGCTATTGCGACCTCCACGTCTCTTCCAAGGGGCATTTAAACCGTCTTGTTAAGCTACTGCGACCTGCTCGTCTCTTCCAAGGAGCATTTAAACTGTCTTGTTAAGCTACTGCGACTTGCACGTCTCTTCCAAGGCGCATTTAAACCGTCTTTTTAAGCTTCTGCGACTTGCACGTCTCTTCCAAGGGTCATTTAAACCGTTTTGTTAAGCTACTGCGACCTGCACGTCTCTTCCATGGGGCATTTAAACCGTCTTGTTAAGCTACTGCGACCTGCATGTCTCTAGCAAGGGACATTTAAACCATCTTGTTAAGCTACTGCGACCTGCATGTCTCTTCCAAGGGGCATTTAAACTGTCTTATTAAGCTAATGCGACCTCCACCGCTCTTCCAAGGGGCATTTCAACTGTCTTGTTAAGCTACTGCGACCTGCACGTCTCTTCCAAGGGGCATTTAAACCGTCTTATTAAGCTACTGTGACCTGCACGTCTCTTCCAAGGGGAATTTAAACCGTCTTGTTAAGCTTCTGAGACCTCCATCGCTCTTCCAATGGACATTTAAACCATCTTGTTAAGCTACTGCGGCCTGCATGTCTCTTCCAAGGGGCATTTAAACCGTCTTGTTAAGCTACTGCGACCTGCACGTCTTTTCCAAGGGGCATTTACACCGTCTTGTTAAGCTTCTGCGACTTGCACGTCTCTACCAAGGGGCATTTAAACGATCTTGTTAAGCTACTGTAACCTCCACCACTTTTCCAAGGGGCATTTAAACCGTCTTGTTGAGCTACTGCGACGTGCACGTCTCTTCCAAGGGACATTTAAACCGTCTTGTTAAGCTACTGCGACCTGCATGTCTCTACCAAGGGACATTTAAAACGTCTTTTAAGCTACTGCGACCTGCACGTATCTTCCAAGGGGTATTTAAAACAGTCTTGTTAAGGTGCTGCGACCTGCATGTCCTTCCAAGGGGCATTTAAACTGTCTTGTTAAGCTACTGCGACCTCCACCGCTCTTCCAAGGGGCATTTAAACTGTCTTGTTAAGCTACTGCGACCTGCAGGTCTCTTCCAAGGGACATTTAAATCGTCTTGGTAAGCTACTGCAGCCTGCAAGCCTCTTCCAAGGGGCAATTAAACAGTCTTGTTAAGCTACTGCGACCTCCACCGCTCTTCCAAGGGGCATTTAAACCATCTTGTTAAGCTACTGCTACCTGCACATCTCTTCCAAGGGGCATTTAAGCTGTCTTATTAAGCTACTGCGACCTGCACCTCTCTTCTAAAGGGCATTTAAACCGTCTTGTTATGCTACTGCGACTTTCACGTCTCTTCCAAGGGGCATTTAAATCGTCTTGTTAAGCTACTGTAACCTCCACCACTTTTCCAAGGGGCATTTAAACCGTCTTGTTAAGCTACTGCGACCAGCACGTCTCTTCCAAAGGGCATTTAAAACGGTTTGTTAAGCTACTGCGACCTGCATGTCTTTTCCAAGGTGCATTTAAACCGTCTTGTTAAGCTACTGCGACCTGCACGTCTCTTCCAAGGGGCATTTATACGGTCCTGTTAAGCTGCTGCGGCCTGCATGTCTCTTCCAAGGGGCATTTAAACCATCTTGTTAAGCTACTGCGACCTGCACGTCTCTTCCAAGGGGCATTTAGACCATCTTGTTAAGCTTCTGCGACCTGCACGTCTTTTCTAAGGGGCATTTAAACAGTCTTGTTAAGCTTCTGCGACTTTCACTATTCTTCCAAGGGGCATTTAAACCGTCTTGTTAATCTACTGTAACCTCCACCACTTTTCCAAGGGGCATTTAAACCGTCTTGTTAAGCTACTGCGACCTGCACATCTCTTCCAAGGGGCATTTTAACGGTCTTGTTAAGCTGCTGCGACCTGCATGTTTCTTCCAAGGGGCATTTAAACCGTCTTGTTAAGCTACTGCGACCATCACGTCTCTTCCAAGGGGCATTTAAACTGTCTTGTTAAGCTACTGCGACCTCCACCGCTCTTCCAAGGGGCATTTAAACCATCTTGTTAAGCTACTGCGACCTGCACGTCTCTTCCAAGGGGGATTTAAACTGTCTTGTTAAGCTACTGCGACCTCCACGTCTCTTCCAAGGGGCATTTAAACCATCTTGTTAAGCTACTGCGACCTGCTCGTCTCTTCCAAGGAGCATTTAAACTGTCTTGTTAAGCTACTGCGACTTGCACGTCTCTTCCAAGGCGCATTTAAACCGTCTTTTTAAGCTTCTGCGACTTGCACGTCTCTTCCAAGGGTCATTTAAACCGTCTTGTTAAGCTACTGCGACCTGCACGTCTCTTCCATGGGGCATTTAAACCGTCTTGTTAAGCTACTGCGACCTGCATGTCTCTAGCAAGGGACATTTAAACCATCTTGTTAAGCTACTGCGACCTGCATGTCTCTTCCAAGGGGCATTTAAACTGTCTTATTAATCTAATGCGACCTCCACCGCTCTTCCAAGGGGAATTTCAACTGTCTTGTTAAGCTACTGCGACCTGCACGTCTCTTCCAAGGGGCATTTAAATCGTCTTGGAAAGCTACTGCTTCCTGCAAGCCTCTTCCAAGGGGCATTTAAACCATCTTGTTAAGCTACTGCGTCCTGCATGTCTCTTCCAAGGGGCATTTAAACCGTCTTGTTAAGCTACTGCGACCTGCACGTCTTTTCCAAGGGGCATTTACACCGTCTTGTTAAGCTACTGCGACTTGCACGTCTCTACCAAGGGGCATTTAAACGGTCTTGTAAAGCTACTGTAACCTCCACCACTTTTCCAAGGGGCATTTAAACCGTCTTGTTGAGCTACTGCGACCTGCACGTCTCTTCCAAGGGGCATTTAAACCGTCTTGTTAAGCTACTGCGACCTGCATGTCTCTACCAAGGGACATTTAAAACGTCTTTTAAGCTACTGCGACCTGCACGTCTCTTCCCAGGGGTATTTAAACAGTCTTGTTAAGGTGCTGCGACCTGCATGTCCTTCCAAGGGGCATTTAAACTGTCTTGTTAAGCTACTGCGACCTCCACCGCTCTTCCAAGGGGCATTTAAACTGTCTTGTTAAGCTACTGCAACCTGCAGGTCTCTTCCAAGGGACATTTAAATCGTCTTGTTAATCTACTGCGACCTGCACGTCTCTTCTAAGGGGCATTTAAACAGTCTTGTTAAGCTTCTGCGACTTTCACTATTCTTCCAAGGGGCATTTAAACCGTCTTGTTAATCTACTGTAACCTCCACCACTTTTCCAAGGGGCATTTAAACCGTCTTGTTAAGCTACTGCGACCTGCACATCTCTTCCAAGAGGCATTTTAACGGTCTTGTTAAGCTGCTGCGACCTGCATGTTTCTTCCAAGGGTATTTAAACCGTCTTGTTAAGCTACTGCGACCATCACGTCTCTTCCAAGGGGCATTTAAACTGTCTTGTTAAGCTACTGCGACCTCCACCGCTCTTCCAAGTGGCATTTAAAACATCTTATTAAGCTACTGCGACCTGCACGTCTCTTCCAAGGGGCATTTAAACCATCATGTTAAGCTGCTGCGACCTGCTTGTCTCTTCCAAGGGGCATTGAAACCGTCTTGTTAAGCTTCTGCGACCTCCTCCGCACTTCCAAGGGGCATTTAAACCGTCTTGTTAAGCTACTGCGACCTGCACGTCTCTTCCAAGTGGCATTTAAACCATCTTGTTAAGCTACTGCGACATGCACGTCTCTTCCAAGGGGCATTTAAACTGTTTTGTTTTTCTACTGCGACCTCCACCTATCTTCCAAGGGGCATTTAAACCGTCTTATTAAGCTACTGCGACCTGCACATCTCTTCCAAGGGGCATTTAAACAGTCTTGTTAAGCTTCTGTGACCTGCACGTCTCTTCTAAGGGGCATTTAAACTGTCTTGTTAAGCTACTGCGACTTGTACGTCTCTTCCAAAGGGCATTTAAACCGTCTTGTTAAGCTACTGTAAACTCCACCAATTTTCCAAGGGGCATATAAACGGTTTTGTTAAGCTACTGTGACCTGCACGTCTCTTCCAAGGGGCTTTTAAAACGCTTTGTTAAGCTACTGCGACCTGCATGTCTCTTCCAAGGGGAATTTAAACCGTCTTGTTAAGCTACTGCGACCTGCACGTCTCTTCCAAGGGGCAATAAACAATCTTGTTAAGATGCTGCGACCTGCATGTCTCTTCCAAGGGGCATTTAAACCGTCTTGTTAAGCTACTGCGACCTCCACCGCTCTTCCAAGGGGCATTTAAACTGTCTTGTTAAACTACTGCGACCTGCACGTCTCTTCCAAGGGGCATTTAAACCGTCTTGTTAAGCTAATGCTACCTCCACCTCTCTTCCAAGGTGCATTTAAACCGTCTTATTAAGCTACTGCGACCTCCACCGCACTTCCAAGGGGCATTTAAACCGTCTTTTTAAGCCACTGCGACCTGCACGTCTCTTTCAAGATTCATTTAAACTGTATTGTTTAGCTACTGCGACCTCCACCGCTCTTTCAAGGGGCATTTAAACTGTCTTGTTAAGCTACTGCGACCTGCACGTCTCTTCCAAGTGGCATTTAAAGCGTCTTGTTAAGCTACTGCGACCTGCACGTCTCTTCCAAGGGGCATTTAAACTGTCTTTTTAAGTTACTGTGACCTCCACCTCTCTTCCAAGGGGCATTTAAACCGTCTTATTAAGCTACTGCGACCTGCACCTCTCTTCCAAGGGGCATTTAAACCGTCTTATTAAGCTACTGCGACCTGCACATCTCTTCCAAGTGTCATTTAAACCGTCTTGTTAAGCTACTGCGACCTGCAAGTCTCTTCCAAGGGGCATTTAAACTGTCTTGTTAAGCTACTGTGACCTCCACCTCTCTTCCAAGGGGCATTAAAAGCGTCTTGTTAAGCTACTGCGACATGCTCGTCTCTTCCAAGGGGCATTTAAACTGTCTTGTTAAGCTACTGCAAACTGCAAGTCTCTTCCAAGGCTCATTTAAACCGTCTTTTTAAGCTACTGAGACTTGCTCGTCTCTTCCAAGGGGCATTTAAACGGTCTTGTTAAGCTACTGTAACCTCCACCACTTTTCCAAGGGGCATCTCAACAGTCTTGTTAAGCTACTGCGTACTGCATGTCTCTTCCAAGGGGCATTTAAACCGTCTTGTTAAGCTGCTGCGACCTGCATGTCTTTTCCAAGGGGCATTTAAACCATCTTGTTAAGCTACTGCGACCTCCACCGCATTTCCAAGGGGCATTTAAACCATCTTGTTAAGCTACTACGACCTGCACGTCTCTTTCAAGGGGCATTTAAACTGTCTTGTTAAGCTACTGCGACCTCCACCGCTCTTCCAAGGGGCATTTAAACCTTCTTGTTAAGCTACTGCGACCTGCTCGTCTATTCCAAGGGGCATTTAAACCGTGTTGTTAAGCTACTGCGACCAGCACGTCTCTTCCAAGGCGCATTTAAACCCTCTTGTTAAGTTACTGCGACTTGCACGTCTTTTCCAAGGGGCACTTAAACCGTCTTGTTAAGCCACAGCTACCTGCACATCTCTTCAAAGTGGCATTTAAGCCGTCTTGTTAAGCTGCTGCGCCCTGCATGTCTCTTCCAAGGGGCATTTAAACCCTCTTGTTAAGCTACTGCAACCTGCACGTCTCATCCAAGGGGGATTTAAACCGTCTTGTTTAGCTACTGCGACCTGCACGTCTCTTCCAAGGGGCATTTAAACCGTCTTGTTAAGCCACTGCGACCTGCACGTCTCTTCCAAGGGGCATTTAAACCGTCTTGTTAAACCACTGCGACCTGCACGTCTCTTCCAAGGGGCATTTAAACCATCTTTTTAAGCTGATGCGAACTGCATGTCTCTCCCAAGGGGCATTTAAACCAACTTGTTATGCTACTGCGACCTCCACCGCTCTTCCAAAGGGCATTTAAACCATCTTGCTAAGCTTCTGCTACCTGCACGTCTCTTCCAAAAGGCATTTCAACCGTCTTGGTAATCTACTGCGACCTGCAAGCCTATTCCAAGGGGCATTTAAACCCTCTTGTTAAGCTACTGCGACCTGCACGTCTCTTCCAAGGTGGATTTAAACCGTCTTGTTAAGCTACTGCGACCTGCACGTCTCTTCCAAGATGCATTTAAACCGCATTGTTAAGCTACTGCGACCTGCACGTCTCTTCCAAGGGGCATTTAAACCATCTTATTAAGCTACTGCGACCTCCACCGCTCTTCCAAGGGACATTTAAACTGTCTTGTTAAGCTACTGCGACCTCCACCTCTCTTCCAAGGTGCATTTAAACCATCTTATTAAGCTACTGCGTCCTGCACATCTCTTCCAAGGGGCATTTAAACTGTCTGATTAAGCTACTGAGACCTGCACGTCTCTTCCAAGGGGCATTTAAACTGTCTTGTTAAGCTAATTCTACCTCCACCTCTCTTCCAAGGGGCATTTAAACCGTCTTATTAAGCTACTGCGACCTGCACATCTCTTCCAAGGGGCATTTAAACCGTCTTGTTAAGCTACTGCGACCTTCACGTCTCTTCCAAGGGGCATTTAAACTGTCTTGTTAAGCTACTGCGACCTCCACCGCTCTTCCAAGGGGCATTTAAACCGTCTTGTTAAGCTACTGCGACCTGCAAGCCTATTCCAAGGGGAATTTAAACCCTCTTGTTATGTTTCTGAGACCTGCACGTCTCTTCCAAGGGGCATTTAAACCGTCTTGTTAAGCCACTGCGAACTGCATGTCTCTTCCAAGGGGCATTTAAACCATCTTGCTAAGCTACTGCGACCTGCACGTCTCTTCCAAGGGGCATTTAAACTGTCTTTTTAAGTTACTGTGACCTCCACCTCTCTTCCAAGGGGCATTTAAACCGTCTTATTAAGCTACTGCAACCTGCACATCTCTTCCAAGGGGCATTTAAACTGTCTTGTTAAGCTTCTGCGACCTGCTCGTCTCTTCCAAGGGGCATTTAAACCGTCTTGTTAAGCTACTGCGACCTGGAAGTCTCTTCCAAGGCTCATCTAAACCGTCTTTTTAAGCTACTGCGACTTGCACGTCTCTTCCAAAGGGCATTTAAATGGTCTTGTTAAGCTACTGTAACCTCCACCACTTTTCCAAGGGGCATCTCAACAGTCTTGTTAAGCTACTGCGAACTGCATGTCTCTACCAAGGGGCATTTAAACCGTCTTGTTAAGCTGCTGCGACCTGCATGTCTTTTCCAAGGGGCATTTAAACTGTCTTGTTAAGCTACTGCGACCTCCACAGCTCTTCCAAGGGGCATTTAAACCATCTTGTTAAGCTACTGCGACCTCCACTGCACTTCCAAGGGGCATTTAAACCGTCTTGTTAAGCTACTGCGACCTGCACGTCTCTTTCAAGGGGCATTTAAACTGTCTTATTAAGCTACTGCGACCTGCACGTCTCTTCCAAGGCGCATTTAAACTGTGTTTTTAAGCTACAGCGACTTGCACGTCTCTTCCAAGGGGCATTTAAACGGTGTTGTTAAGCTGCTGTAATCTACACCACTTTTCCAAGGCACATTTAAACCGTCTTGTTAAGTTATTGCGACCTACATGTCTCTCCCAAGGGGCATTTAAACCGTCTTGTTAAGCTACTGCGACCTGCATGTCTCTTCCAAGGCACATTTAAACCGTCTTGTTAAGCTACTGCGACCTCCACCTCTCTTCCAAGGGGACATTTAAACCGTCTTATTAAGCTACTGCGACCTTCATGTCTCTTCCAAGGGGCATTTAAACTGACTTGTTAAGCTACTGCGACCTTCACTTCTCTTCTAAGGGGCATTTAAACTGTCTTGTTAAGCTACTGCGACCTCCACCGCTCTTCCAAGGGGCATTTAAACCATCTTGGTAAGCAACTGCGACCTGCAAGCCTATTCCAAGGGGCATTTAAAGCCTCTTGTTATGTTTCTGTGACCTGCACGTCTCATCCAAGGGGCATTTAAACCGTCTTGTTAAGCCACTGCGACCTTCACGTCTCTTCCAAGGGGCCTTTAAACTGTCTTGTTAAGCTGATGCGAACTGCATGTCTCTCCCAAGGGGCATTTAAACCAACTTGTTATGCTACTGCGACCTTCACCGCTCTTCCAAAGGGCATTTAAACCATCTTGCTAAGCTTCTGCTACCTGCACGACTCTTCCAAGAGGCATTTAAACCGTCCTGTTAAGCCACTGCGACCTGCACGTCTCTTCCAAGGGGCATTTAAACCGTCTTGTTAAGCTGCTGCGACATGCATGTCTCTTCCAAGGGGCATTTAAACCATCTTGTTAAGCTACTGCGACCTCCACCGCATTTCCAAGTGGCATTTAAACCATCTTGTTAAGCTACTGCGACCTGCACGTCTCTTTCAAGGGGCATTTAAACTGTCTTGTTAAGCTACTGCGACCTCCACCGCTCTTCCAAGGGGCATTTAAACCATCTTGTTAAGCTACTGCGATCTCCAACGCACTTCCAAGGGGCATTTAAACCGCCTTGTTAAGCTACTGCGACCTGCACGTCTCTTCCTAGGGGCATTTAAACTGTCTTTTTAAGTTACTGTGACCTCCACCTCTCTTCCAAGGGGCATTTAAACCGTCTTATTAAGCTACTGCGACCTGCACATCTCTTCCATGGGGCATTTAAACCATCTTATTAAGCTTCTGCGACCTGCACGTCTCTTCCAAGGGGCATTTAAACTGTCTTGTTAAGCTTCTGCGACCTCCACGGCTCTTCCAAGGGGCATTTAAACCATCTTGTTAAGCTACTGCGATCTGCACGTCTTTTTAGGCTGCTGCGACCTGCATGTCTCTTCCAAGGGGCATTTAAACCATCTTGTTAAGCTACTGCGACCTCCACCGCTCTTCCAAGGGGCATTTAAACTGTCTTGTTAAGCTACTGTGACCAGCACGTCTCTTCCAAGGCGCATTTAAACCGTGTTTTTAAGCTACTGCGACTTGCACGTCTCTTCCAAGGGGCATTTAAACCGTCTTGTTAAGCTGCTGCGACATGCATGTCTATTCCAAGGGGCATTTAAACCATCTTGTTAAGCTACTGCGACCTCCACCGCATTTCCAAGGGGCATTTAAACCATCTTGTTAAGCTACTGCGACCTGCACGTCTCTTTCAAGGGGCATTTAAACTGTCTTGTTAAGCTACTGCGACCTCCACCGCTCTTCCAAGGGGCATTTAAACCATCTTGTTAAGCTACTGCGATCTCCAACGCACTTCCAAGGGGCATTTAAACCGCCTTGTTAAGCTACTGCGACCTGCACGTCTCTTCCTAGGGGCATTTAAACTGTCTTTTTAAGTTACTGTGACCTCCACCTCTCTTCCAAGGGGCATTTAAACCGTCTTATTAAGCTACTGCGACCTGCACATCTCTTCCATGGGGCATTTAAACCATCTTATTAAGCTTCTGCGACCTGCACGTCTCTTCCAAGGGGCATTTAAACTGTCTTGTTAAGCTTCTGCGACCTCCACCGCTCTTCCAAGGGGCATTTAAACCATCTTGTTAAGCTACTGCGATCTGCACGTCTTTTTAGGCTGCTGCGACCTGCATGTCTCTTCCAAGGGGCATTTAAACCATCTTGTTAAGCTACTGCGACCTCCACCGCTCTTCCAAGGGGCATTTAAACCGTCTTGTTAAGCTACTGTGACCAGCACGTCTCTTCCAAGGCGCATTTAAACCGTGTTTTTAAGCTACTGCGACTTGCACGTCTCTTCCAAGGGGCATTTAAACCGTCTTGTTAAGCTGCTGTAATCTACACCACTTTTCCAAGGCGCACTTAAACCGTCTTGGTAAGCTACTGCGACCTGCATGTCTCTTCCAAGGGGCATTTAAACAGTCTTGTTAAGCCACTGCTACCTGCACGTCTCTTCAAAGTGGCATTTAAGCCGTCTTGTTAAGCTACTGCGACCTGCAAGTCTATTCCAAGGGGCAATTAAACTGTCTTGTTAAGCTACTGCAACCTCCACCGCACTTCCAAGGGGCATTTAAACCGTCTTGTTAAGCTACTGCGACCTGCACGTCTTTTTAAGCTGCTGCGACCTGCATGTCTCTTCCAAAGGGGCATTTAAAAAATCTTGTTAAGCTACTGCGACCTCCACCGCTCTTCCAAGGGGCATTTAAACCGTCTTGTTAAGCTACTTCGACCTGCACGTCTCTTCCAAGGGGCATTTAAACCATCTTGTTAAGCTACTGCAACCTGCACGTCTCTTCCAATTGGCATTTAAACCGTCTTGTTAAGCAACTGCGACCTGCATGTCTCTTCCAAGGGGAATTTAAACCATCTTGTTAAGCTACTGCGACCTGCACGTCTCTTCCAAGGTGCATTTAAACCGTCTTGTTAAGCTACTGCGACCTGCACGTCTCTTCCAAGGGGCATTTAAACAGTCTTATTAAGCTACTGCGACCTGCACGTCTCTTCCATGGGGCATTTAAACTGTCTTGTAAAGCTACTGCGACCTCCACCTCTCTTCCAAGGTGCATTTAAACCATCTTATTAAGCTACTGCGACCTGCACATCTCTTCCAAGGGGCATTTAAACCGTCTTGTTAAGCTACTGCGACCTTCACGTCTCTTCCAAGGGGCATTTAAACTGTCTTGTTAAGCTACTGCGACCTCCACCGCTCTTCCAAGGGGCATTTAAACCATCTTGTTAAGCTACTGCGACCTGCACGTCTCTTCCAAGGCTCATTTAAACCGTCTTTTTAAGCTACTGCGACTTGCACGTCTCTTCCAAGGGGCATTTAAACCATCTTGTTAAGCTACTGTAACCTCAACCACTTTTCCAAGGGGCATTTAAACCGTCTTTTTAAGCTACTGCGACTTGCACGTCTCTTCCAAGGGGCATTTAAACCGTCTTTTTAAGCTACTGCAACCTGCACGTCTCTTCCAAGGGGCATTTAAACCATCTTGTTAAGCTTCTGCGATCTGCAGGTCTCTTCCAAGGGGCATTTCAACCGTCTTGGTAATCTACTGCGACCTGCAAGCCTATTCCAAGGGACATTTAAACCCTCTTGTTAAGCTACTGCGACCTGCACGTCTCTTCCAAGGTGGATTTAAACCAACTTGTTAAGCTACTGCGACCTGCACGTCTCTTCCAAGGTGCATTTAAACCGTCTTGTTAAGCTACTGCGACCTGCACGTCTCTTCCAAGGGGCATTTAAACCGTCTTATTAAGCTACTTCGACCTGCACGTCTCTTCCAAGGGGCATTTAAACTGTCTTGTTAAGCTACTGCGACCTCCACCTCTCTTCCAAGGTGCATTTAAACCATCTTATTAAGCTACTGCGACCTGCACATCTCTTCCAAGGGGCATTTAAACCGTCTCATTAAGCTACTGAGACCTGCACGTCTATTCCAAGGGGCATTTAAACTGTCTTGTTAAGCTAATGCTACCTCCACCTCTCTTCCAAGGGGCATTTAAACCATCTTGTTAAGCTACTGCGACCTCCACCGCTCTTCCAAGGGGCATTTAAACCGTCTTGTTAAGCTACTGCGACCTGCACGTCTCTTCCAAGGCTCATTTAAACCGTCTTTTTAAGCTACTGCGACTTGCACGTCTCTTCCAAGGGGCATTTAAACCATCTTGTTAAGCTACTGTAACCTCAACCACTTTTCCAAGGGGCATTTAAACCGTCTTGTTAAGCTACTGCGACCTGCACTTCTCTTCCAAGGGGCACTTAAACTGTCTTGTCAAGCTACTGCGACCTGCATGTCTCTTCCAAGGGGCATTTAAACTCTGTTGTTAAGCTGCTGCGAGCTGCATGTCTCTTCCAAGGGGCATTTAAACTCTCTTGTTAAGCTACTGCGACCTCCAACGCTCTTCCAAAGGGCATTTAAACTGTGTTGTTAAGCTACTGCGACCTGCACGTCTCTTCCAAGGGTCATTGAAACAGTCTTGTTAAGCTTCTGCGACCTCCACCGCTCTTCCAAGGGGCATTTAAACTGTCTTCTTAAGCTACTGCGACCTGCACGTCTCTTCCAAGGGGAATTTAAACCGTCTTTTTAAGCTACTGCGACTTGAATGTCTCTTCCAAGGGGCATTTAAACTGTCTTTTTAAGCTACTGTAACCTCCAACACTTTTCCAAGGGGCAACTAAACTGTCTTCTTAAGCTACTGCGACCTCCACCGCAATTCAAGGGGCATTTAAACCGTCTTGTTAAGCTACTTCGACCTGCACGTCTCTTCCAAGGGGCATTTAAACCATCTTGTTAAGCTACTGCAACCTGCACGTCTCTTCCAAGTGGCATTTAAACCGTCTTGTTAAGCTACTGCGACCTGCACGTCTCTTCCAAGGGGCATTTAAACTGTCTTGTTAAGCTACTGCGACCTCCACCTCTCTTCCAAGGGGCATTTAAACCGACTTATTAAGCTACAGCGACTTGCACATCTCTTCCAAGGGACATTTAAACCTTCTTGTTAAGCTAATGCGACCTGCACGTCTCTTCCATGGGGCATTTAAACCGTCTTGTTAAGCTACTGCGACCTGCTCGTCATTTTCAAGGGGCATTTAAACCGTCTTGTTAAGCTGCTGCGAGCTGCATGTCTCTTCCAAGGGGCATTTAAACTCTCTTGTTAAGCTACTGCGACCTCCAACGCTCTTCCAAGGGGCATTTAAACTGTGTTGTTAAGCTACTGCGACCTGCACGTCTCTTCCAAGGGGCATTGAAACAGTCTTGTTAAGCTTCTGCTACCTCCACCGCTCCTCCAAGCGGCATTTAAACTGTCTTCTTAAGCTACTGCGACCTGCACGTCTCTTCCAAGGGGAATTTAAACCGTCTTTTTAAGCTACTGCGACTTGAATGTCTCTTCCAAGGGGCATTTAAACTGTCTTTTTAAGCTACTGTAACCTCCAACACTTTTCCAAGGGGCAATTAAACTGTCTTCTTAAGCTACTGCGACCTCCACCGCAATTCCAAGGGGCATTTAAACCGTCTTGTTAAGCTACTTCGACCTGCACGTCTCTTCCAAGGGGCATTTAAACCATCTTGTTAAGCTACTGCAACCTGCACGTCTCTTCCAAGTGGCATTTAAACCGTCTTGTTAAGCTACTGCGACCTGCACGTCTCTTCCAAGGGGCATTTAAACTGTCTTGTTAAGCTACTGCGACCTCCACCTCTCTTCCAAGGGGCATTTAAACCGACTTATTAAGCTACAGCGACTTGCACGTCTCTTCCAAGGGACATTTAAACCTTCTTGTTAAGCTAATGCGACCTGCACGTCTCTTCCATGGGGCATTTAAACCGTCTTGTTAAGCTACTGCGACCTGCTCGTCTTTTTCAAGGGGCATTTAAACCGTCTTGTTAAGCTGCTGCGAGCTGCATGTCTCTTCCAAGGGGCATTTAAACTCTCTTGTTAAGCTACTGCGACCTCCAACGCTCTTCCAAGGGGCATTTAAACTGTGTTTTTAAGCTACTGCGACCTGCACGTCTCTTCCAAGGGGCATTGAAACAGTCTTGTTAAGCTTCTGCTACCTCCACCGCTCCTCCAAGGGGCATTTAAACTGTTTTCTTAAGCTACTGCGACCTGCATGTCTCTTCCAAGGGGCATTTAAACCGTCTTTTTAAGCTACTGCGACTTGCATGTCTCTTCCAAGGGGCATTTAAATTGTCTTTTTAAGCTACTGTAACCTCCAACACTTTTCCAAGGGGCAATTAAACTGTCTTCTTAAGCTACTGCGACCTCCACCGCAATTCCAAGGGGCATTTAAACCGTCTTGTTAAGCTACTTCGACCTGCACGTCTCTTCCAAGGGGCATTTAAACCATCTTGTTAAGCTACTGCAACCTGCACGTCTCTTCCAAGTGGCATTTAAACCGTCTTGTTAAGCTACTGCGACCTGCACGTCTCTTCCAAGGGGCATTTAAACTGTCTTGTTAAGCTACTGCGACCTGCACGTCTCTTCCAAGGGGCATTTAAACCGTCTTGTTAAGCTACTGCGACCTGCACGTCTCTTCCAAGGGGGATTTAAACAGTCTTGTTAAGCTACTGCGACCTGCACGTCTCTTCCAAGGGGCATTTAAAACATCTTGTTAAGCTACTGCGACCTGCTCGTCTCTTCCAAGGGGCATTTAAACTATCTTGTTAAGCTACTGCGACCTGCACGTCTCTTCCAAGGTGCATTTAAACCGTCTTTTTAAGCTACTGCGACTTGCACGTCTCTTCCAAGGGGCATTTAAACTGTCTTGTTAAGCTACTGTAACCTCCACCACTTTTACAAGGGGCATTTAAACCGTCTTGTTAAGTTATTGCGACCTGCACGTCTCTTCCACGGGGCATTTAAACTGTCTTGTTAAGCTACTGCGACCTCCACTGCTCTTCGAAGGGGCATTTAAACCATCTTGTTAAGCTACTGCTACCTGCACGTCTCTTCCAAGGTGCATTTAAACCGTCTTATTAAGCTACTGCGACCTGCAAGTCTCTTCCAAGGGGCATTTAAACTGTCTTGCTAAGCTATTGCGACCTGCACGTCTCTTCCAAGGGGGATTTAAACTATCTTGTTAAGCTACTGCGACCTCCAGCTCTCTTCCAAGGGGCATTTAAACCGACTTATTAAGCTACTGTGACCTGCACGTGTCCACCAAGGCGCATTTAAACCGTCTATTTAAGCTACTGCGACTTGCACGTCTCTTCCAAGGGACATTTAAACCTTCTTGTTAAGCTAATGCGACCTGCACGTCTCTTCCATGGGGCATTTAAACCGTCTTGTTAAGCTACTGCGACCTGCTCGTCTTTTTCAAGGGGCATTAAACCGTCTTGTTAAGCTGCTGCGAGCTGCATGTCTCTTCCAAGGGGCATTTAAACTCTCTTGTTAAGCTACTGCGACCTCCACCGCTCTTCCAAGGGGCATTTAAACTGTGTTGTTAAGCTACTGCGACCTGCACGTCTCTTCCAAGGGGCATTGAAACAGTCTTGTTAAGCTTCTGCGACCTCCACCGCTCTTCCAAGGGGCATTTAAACTATCTTCTTAAGCTACTGACACCTGCACCTCTCTTCCAAGGGGCATTTAAACCGTCTTGTTAAGCCTCTGCGACCTGCACGTCTTTTCCTAGGGGCATTTAAACAGTCTTGTTAAGCTGCTTCGACCTGCATATTTCTTCCAAGTGCCATTTAAACTGTCTTGTTAAGCTACTGCGATCTCCACCACTCTTCCAAGGGGCATTTAAAATGTCTTTTTAAGCTACTGCGACCTGCACGTCTCTTCCAAGGGGCATTTAAACCCTCTTGTTAAGCTACTGCGACCTGCACGTCTCTTCCAAGGGGCATTTAAACTGTCTTGTTAAGCTTCTGCGGCCTGCACGTCTCTTACAAGGCGCATTTAAACCGTCTTTTTACGCTACTGTGACTTGTACGTCTCTTCCAAGGGGCATTTAAACCCTCTTATTAAGCTCCTGCGACCTGCTCGTCTCTTCCAAGGAGCATTTAAACCCTCTTGTTAAGCTACTGCGACCTGCACGTCTCTTCCAAGGGGCATTTAAACCGTCTTATTAAGCTACTGCGACCTGCACATCTCTTCCAATGCGCATTTAAACCGTCTTTTTAAGCTACTGTGAGTTGAACGTCTCTTGAAAGGGGCATTTAAACCCTCTTGTTTAGCTACTGCGACCTGCACTTCTCTTTTTAGGGGCATTTAAACTGTCTTGTTAAGCTGCTGCGACCTGCACGTCTCTTCCAAGGGGCATTTAAACCGTTTTATTAAGCTACTGTGACCTGCACGTCTCTTCCAAGGGGCATTTAAACCGTCTTGTTAAGCTGCTGCGACCTGCATGTCTCTTCCAAGGGGCATTTAAACCATCTTGTTAAGCTTCAGCGACCTCCACCGCACTTCCAAGGGTCATTTAAACCGTCTTTTTAAGCTACTGCGACCTGCACATCTCTGTCAAGGGGCATTTAAACTGTCTTGTTAAGCTACTGCGACCTCCACCTCTCTTCCAATGGGCATTTAAACCGTCTTGTTAACCTACTGCGACCTGCACGTCTCTTCCAAGTGGCATTTAAACTGTCTTGTTAAGCTACTGCGACCTGCACGTCTCTTCCAAGGGGCATTTAAACTGTCTTGTTAAGCTACTGCGACCTCCACCTCTCTTCCAAGGGGCATTTAAACCGTCTTATTAAGCTACTGCGACCTGCACGTCTCTTCCAAGGGGCATTTAAACTGTATTGTTAAGCTACTGCGACCTGCAAGTCTATTCTAAGGTGCATTTAAACCATCTTGTTAAGCTACTGCGACCTGCACATCTCTTCCAAGGGAAATTTAAACCGTCTTGTTAAGATACTGCGACCTGCACATCTCTTCCAAGGGGCATTTAAATCGTCTTGTTAAGCTACTGCGACCTGCACGTCTCTTTCAAGGGGCATTTAAACTGTCTTGTTAAGCTACTGCGACCTCCACCGCTCTTCCAAGGGGCATTTAAACCGTCTTATTAAGCTACTGCAACCTGCACGTCTCTTCCAAGTGGCATTTAAACCGTCTTGTTAAGCTACTGCGACCTGCACGTCTCTTCCAAGGGTCATTTAAACTGTCTTGTTAAGCTACTGCGACCTCCACCTCTCTTCCATGGGGCATTTAAACCGTCTTATTAAGTTACTGCGACCTGCACGTCTCTTCCAAGGGGCATTTAAACTGTATTGTTAAGCTACTGCGACCTGGAAGTCTCTTCCAAGGCTCATCTAAACCGTCTTTTTAAGCTACTGCGACTTGCACGTCTCTTCCAAAGGGCATTTAAATGGTCTTGTTAAGCTACTGTAACCTCCACCACTTTTCCAAGGGGCATCTCAACAGTCTTGTTAAGCTACTGCGAACTGCATGTCTCTACCAAGGGGCATTTAAACCGTCTTGTTAAGCTGCTGCGACCTGCATGTCTTTTCCAAGGGGCATTTAAACTGTCTTGTTAAGCTACTGCGACCTCCACAGCTCTTCCAAGGGGCATTTAAACCATCTTGTTAAGCTACTGCGACCTCCACTGCACTTCCAAGTGGCATTTAAACCGTCTTGTTAAGCTACTGCGACCTGCACGTCTCTTCCAAGGGGCATTTAAACTGTCTTGTTAAGCTACTGCGACCTCCACCTCTCTTCCAAGGGGCATTTAAACCGACTTATTAAGCTACAGCGACTTGCACGTCTCTTCCAAGGGACATTTAAACCTTCTTGTTAAGCTAATGCGACCTGCACGTCTCTTCCATGGGGCATTTAAACCGTCTTGTTAAGCTACTGCGACCTGCTCGTCTTTTTCAAGGGGCATTTAAACCGTCTTGTTAAGCTGCTGCGAGCTGCATGTCTCTTCCAAGGGGCATTTAAACTCTCTTGTTAAGCTACTGCGACCTCCAACGCTCTTCCAAGGGGCATTTAAACTGTGTTTTTAAGCTACTGCGACCTGCACGTCTCTTCCAAGGGGCATTGAAACAGTCTTGTTAAGCTTCTGCTACCTCCACCGCTCCTCCAAGGGGCATTTAAACTGTTTTCTTAAGCTACTGCGACCTGCATGTCTCTTCCAAGGGGCATTTAAACCGTCTTTTTAAGCTACTGCGACTTGCATGTCTCTTCCAAGGGGCATTTAAATTGTCTTTTTAAGCTACTGTAACCTCCAACACTTTTCCAAGGGGCAATTAAACTGTCTTCTTAAGCTACTGCGACCTCCACCGCAATTCCAAGGGGCATTTAAACCGTCTTGTTAAGCTACTTCGACCTGCACGTCTCTTCCAAGGGGCATTTAAACCATCTTGTTAAGCTACTGCAACCTGCACGTCTCTTCCAAGTGGCATTTAAACCGTCTTGTTAAGCTACTGCGACCTGCACGTCTCTTCCAAGGGGCATTTAAACTGTCTTGTTAAGCTACTGCGACCTGCACGTCTCTTCCAAGGGGCATTTAAACCGTCTTGTTAAGCTACTGCGACCTGCACGTCTCTTCCAAGGGGGATTTAAACAGTCTTGTTAAGCTACTGCGACCTGCACGTCTCTTCCAAGGGGCATTTAAAACATCTTGTTAAGCTACTGCGACCTGCTCGTCTCTTCCAAGGGGCATTTAAACTATCTTGTTAAGCTACTGCGACCTGCACGTCTCTTCCAAGGTGCATTTAAACCGTCTTTTTAAGCTACTGCGACTTGCACGTCTCTTCCAAGGGGCATTTAAACTGTCTTGTTAAGCTACTGTAACCTCCACCACTTTTACAAGGGGCATTTAAACCGTCTTGTTAAGTTATTGCGACCTGCACGTCTCTTCCACGGGGCATTTAAACTGTCTTGTTAAGCTACTGCGACCTCCACTGCTCTTCGAAGGGGCATTTAAACCATCTTGTTAAGCTACTGCTACCTGCACGTCTCTTCCAAGGTGCATTTAAACCGTCTTATTAAGCTACTGCGACCTGCAAGTCTCTTCCAAGGGGCATTTAAACTGTCTTGCTAAGCTATTGCGACCTGCACGTCTCTTCCAAGGGGGATTTAAACTATCTTGTTAAGCTACTGCGACCTCCAGCTCTCTTCCAAGGGGCATTTAAACCGACTTATTAAGCTACTGTGACCTGCACGTGTCCACCAAGGCGCATTTAAACCGTCTATTTAAGCTACTGCGACTTGCACGTCTCTTCCAAGGGACATTTAAACCTTCTTGTTAAGCTAATGCGACCTGCACGTCTCTTCCATGGGGCATTTAAACCGTCTTGTTAAGCTACTGCGACCTGCTCGTCTTTTTCAAGGGGCATTAAACCGTCTTGTTAAGCTGCTGCGAGCTGCATGTCTCTTCCAAGGGGCATTTAAACTCTCTTGTTAAGCTACTGCGACCTCCACCGCTCTTCCAAGGGGCATTTAAACTGTGTTGTTAAGCTACTGCGACCTGCACGTCTCTTCCAAGGGGCATTGAAACAGTCTTGTTAAGCTTCTGCGACCTCCACCGCTCTTCCAAGGGGCATTTAAACTATCTTCTTAAGCTACTGACACCTGCACCTCTCTTCCAAGGGGCATTTAAACCGTCTTGTTAAGCCTCTGCGACCTGCACGTCTTTTCGTAGGGGCATTTAAACAGTCTTGTTAAGCTGCTTCGACCTGCATATTTCTTCCAAGTGCCATTTAAACTGTCTTGTTAAGCTACTGCGATCTCCACCACTCTTCCAAGGGGCATTTAAAATGTCTTTTTAAGCTACTGCGACCTGCACGTCTCTTCCAAGGGGCATTTAAACCCTCTTGTTAAGCTACTGCGACCTGCACGTCTCTTCCAAGGGGCATTTAAACTGTCTTGTTAAGCTTCTGCGGCCTGCACGTCTCTTACAAGGCGCATTTAAACCGTCTTTTTACGCTACTGTGACTTGTACGTCTCTTCCAAGGGGCATTTAAACCCTCTTATTAAGCTCCTGCGACCTGCTCGTCTCTTCCAAGGAGCATTTAAACCCTCTTGTTAAGCTACTGCGACCTGCACGTCTCTTCCAAGGGGCATTTAAACCGTCTTATTAAGCTACTGCGACCTGCACATCTCTTCCAATGCGCATTTAAACCGTCTTTTTAAGCTACTGTGAGTTGAACGTCTCTTGAAAGGGGCATTTAAACCCTCTTGTTTAGCTACTGCGACCTGCACTTCTCTTTTTAGGGGCATTTAAACTGTCTTGTTAAGCTGCTGCGACCTGCACGTCTCTTCCAAGGGGCATTTAAACCGTTTTATTAAGCTACTGTGACCTGCACGTCTCTTCCAAGGGGCATTTAAACCGTCTTGTTAAGCTGCTGCGACCTGCATGTCTCTTCCAAGGGGCATTTAAACCATCTTGTTAAGCTTCAGCGACCTCCACCGCACTTCCAAGGGTCATTTAAACCGTCTTTTTAAGCTACTGCGACCTGCACATCTCTGTCAAGGGGCATTTAAACTGTCTTGTTAAGCTACTGCGACCTCCACCTCTCTTCCAATGGGCATTTAAACCGTCTTGTTAACCTACTGCAACCTGCACGTCTCTTCCAAGTGGCATTTAAACTGTCTTGTTAAGCTACTGCGACCTGCACGTCTCTTCCAAGGGGCATTTAAACTGTCTTGTTAAGCTACTGCGACCTCCACCTCTCTTCCAAGGGGCATTTAAACCGTCTTATTAAGCTACTGCGACCTGCACGTCTCTTCCAAGGGGCATTTAAACTGTATTGTTAAGCTACTGCGACCTGCAAGTCTATTCTAAGGTGCATTTAAACCATCTTGTTAAGCTACTGCGACCTGCACATCTCTTCCAAGGGAAATTTAAACCGTCTTGTTAAGATACTGCGACCTGCACATCTCTTCCAAGGGGCATTTAAATCGTCTTGTTAAGCTACTGCGACCTGCACGTCTCTTTCAAGGGGCATTTAAACTGTCTTGTTAAGCTACTGCGACCTCCACCGCTCTTCCAAGGGGCATTTAAACCGTCTTATTAAGCTACTGCAACCTGCACGTCTCTTCCAAGTGGCATTTAAACCGTCTTGTTAAGCTACTGCGACCTGCACGTCTCTTCCAAGGGTCATTTAAACTGTCTTGTTAAGCTACTGCGACCTCCACCTCTCTTCCATGGGGCATTTAAACCGTCTTATTAAGTTACTGCGACCTGCACGTCTCTTCCAAGGGGCATTTAAACTGTATTGTTAAGCTACTGCGACCTGGAAGTCTCTTCCAAGGCTCATCTAAACCGTCTTTTTAAGCTACTGCGACTTGCACGTCTCTTCCAAAGGGCATTTAAATGGTCTTGTTAAGCTACTGTAACCTCCACCACTTTTCCAAGGGGCATCTCAACAGTCTTGTTAAGCTACTGCGAACTGCATGTCTCTACCAAGGGGCATTTAAACCGTCTTGTTAAGCTGCTGCGACCTGCATGTCTTTTCCAAGGGGCATTTAAACTGTCTTGTTAAGCTACTGCGACCTCCACAGCTCTTCCAAGGGGCATTTAAACCATCTTGTTAAGCTACTGCGACCTCCACTGCACTTCCAAGGGGCATTTAAACCGTCTTGTTAAGCTACTGCGACCTGCACGTCTCTTTCAAGGGGCATTTAAACTGTCTTATTAAGCTACTGCGACCTGCACGTCTCTTCCAAGGCGCATTTAAACTGTGTTTTTAAGCTACAGCGACTTGCACGTCTCTTCCAAGGGGCATTTAAACGGTGTTGTTAAGCTGCTGTAATCTACACCACTTTTCCAAGGCACATTTAAACCGTCTTGTTAAGTTATTGCGACCTGCATGTCTCTCCCAAGGGGCATTTAAACCGTCTTGTTAAGCTACTGCGACCTGCATGTCTCTTCCAAGGCACATTTAAACCGTCTTGTTAAGCTACTGCGACCTCCACCTCTCTTCCAAGGGGACATTTAAACCGTCTTATTAAGCTACTGCGACCTTCATGTCTCTTCCAAGGGGCATTTAAACTGACTTGTTAAGCTACTGCGACCTTCACTTCTCTTCTAAGGGGCATTTAAACTGTCTTGTTAAGCTACTGCGACCTCCACCGCTCTTCCAAGGGGCATTTAAACCATCTTGGTAAGCAACTGCGACCTGCAAGCCTATTCCAAGGGGCATTTAAAGCCTCTTGTTATGTTTCTGTGACCTGCACGTCTCATCCAAGGGGCATTTAAACCGTCTTGTTAAGCCACTGCGACCTTCACGTCTCTTCCAAGGGGCCTTTAAACTGTCTTGTTAAGCTGATGCGAACTGCATGTCTCTCCCAAGGGGCATTTAAACCAACTTGTTATGCTACTGCGACCTTCACCGCTCTTCCAAAGGGCATTTAAACCATCTTGCTAAGCTTCTGCTACCTGCACGACTCTTCCAAGAGGCATTTAAACCGTCCTGTTAAGCCACTGCGACCTGCACGTCTCTTCCAAGGGGCATTTAAACCGTCTTGTTAAGCTGCTGCGACATGCATGTCTCTTCCAAGGGGCATTTAAACCATCTTGTTAAGCTACTGCGACCTCCACCGCATTTCCAAGTGGCATTTAAACCATCTTGTTAAGCTACTGCGACCTGCACGTCTCTTTCAAGGGGCATTTAAACTGTCTTGTTAAGCTACTGCGACCTCCACCGCTCTTCCAAGGGGCATTTAAACCATCTTGTTAAGCTACTGCGATCTCCAACGCACTTCCAAGGGGCATTTAAACCGCCTTGTTAAGCTACTGCGACCTGCACGTCTCTTCCTAGGGGCATTTAAACTGTCTTTTTAAGTTACTGTGACCTCCACCTCTCTTCCAAGGGGCATTTAAACCGTCTTATTAAGCTACTGCGACCTGCACATCTCTTCCATGGGGCATTTAAACCATCTTATTAAGCTTCTGCGACCTGCACGTCTCTTCCAAGGGGCATTTAAACTGTCTTGTTAAGCTTCTGCGACCTCCACGGCTCTTCCAAGGGGCATTTAAACCATCTTGTTAAGCTACTGCGATCTGCACGTCTTTTTAGGCTGCTGCGACCTGCATGTCTCTTCCAAGGGGCATTTAAACCATCTTGTTAAGCTACTGCGACCTCCACCGCTCTTCCAAGGGGCATTTAAACTGTCTTGTTAAGCTACTGTGACCAGCACGTCTCTTCCAAGGCGCATTTAAACCGTGTTTTTAAGCTACTGCGACTTGCACGTCTCTTCCAAGGGGCATTTAAACCGTCTTGTTAAGCTGCTGCGACATGCATGTCTATTCCAAGGGGCATTTAAACCATCTTGTTAAGCTACTGCGACCTCCACCGCATTTCCAAGGGGCATTTAAACCATCTTGTTAAGCTACTGCGACCTGCACGTCTCTTTCAAGGGGCATTTAAACTGTCTTGTTAAGCTACTGCGACCTCCACCGCTCTTCCAAGGGGCATTTAAACCATCTTGTTAAGCTACTGCGATCTCCAACGCACTTCCAAGGGGCATTTAAACCGCCTTGTTAAGCTACTGCGACCTGCACGTCTCTTCCTAGGGGCATTTAAACTGTCTTTTTAAGTTACTGTGACCTCCACCTCTCTTCCAAGGGGCATTTAAACCGTCTTATTAAGCTACTGCGACCTGCACATCTCTTCCATGGGGCATTTAAACCATCTTATTAAGCTTCTGCGACCTGCACGTCTCTTCCAAGGGGCATTTAAACTGTCTTGTTAAGCTTCTGCGACCTCCACCGCTCTTCCAAGGGGCATTTAAACCATCTTGTTAAGCTACTGCGATCTGCACGTCTTTTTAGGCTGCTGCGACCTGCATGTCTCTTCCAAGGGGCATTTAAACCATCTTGTTAAGCTACTGCGACCTCCACCGCTCTTCCAAGGGGCATTTAAACCGTCTTGTTAAGCTACTGTGACCAGCACGTCTCTTCCAAGGCGCATTTAAACCGTGTTTTTAAGCTACTGCGACTTGCACGTCTCTTCCAAGGGGCATTTAAACCGTCTTGTTAAGCTGCTGTAATCTACACCACTTTTCCAAGGCGCACTTAAACCGTCTTGGTAAGCTACTGCGACCTGCATGTCTCTTCCAAGGGGCATTTAAACAGTCTTGTTAAGCCACTGCTACCTGCACGTCTCTTCAAAGTGGCATTTAAGCCGTCTTGTTAAGCTACTGCGACCTGCAAGTCTATTCCAAGGGGCAATTAAACTGTCTTGTTAAGCTACTGCAACCTCCACCGCACTTCCAAGGGGCATTTAAACCGTCTTGTTAAGCTACTGCGACCTGCACGTCTTTTTAAGCTGCTGCGACCTGCATGTCTCTTCCAAAGGGGCATTTAAACCATCTTGTTAAGCTACTGCGACCTCCACCGCTCTTCCAAGGGGCATTTAAACCGTCTTGTTAAGCTACTTCGACCTGCACGTCTCTTCCAAGGGGCATTTAAACCATCTTGTTAAGCTACTGCAACCTGCACGTCTCTTCCAATTGGCATTTAAACCGTCTTGTTAAGCTACTGCGACCTGCATGTCTCTTCCAAGGGGAATTTAAACCATCTTGTTAAGCTACTGCGACCTGCACAACTCTTCCAAGGTGCATTTAAACCGTCTTGTTAAGCTACTGCGACCTGCACGTCTCTTCCAAGGGGCATTTAAACAGTCTTATTAAGCTACTGCGACCTGCACGTCTCTTCCATGGGGCATTTAAACTGTCTTGTAAAGCTACTGCGACCTCCACCTCTCTTCCAAGGTGCATTTAAACCATCTTATTAAGCTACTGCGACCTGCACATCTCTTCCAAGGGGCATTTAAACCGTCTTGTTAAGCTACTGCGACCTTCACGTCTCTTCCAAGGGGCATTTAAACTGTCTTGTTAAGCTACTGCGACCTCCACCGCTCTTCCAAGGGGCATTTAAACCATCTTGTTAAGCTACTGCGACCTGCACGTCTCTTCCAAGGCTCATTTAAACCGTCTTTTTAAGCTACTGCGACTTGCACGTCTCTTCCAAGGGGCATTTAAACCATCTTGTTAAGCTACTGTAACCTCAACCACTTTTCCAAGGGGCATTTAAACCGTCTTTTTAAGCTACTGCGACTTGCACGTCTCTTCCAAGGGGCATTTAAACCGTCTTTTTAAGCTACTGCAACCTGCACGTCTCTTCCAAGGGGCATTTAAACCATCTTGTTAAGCTTCTGCGATCTGCAGGTCTCTTCCAAGGGGCATTTCAACCGTCTTGGTAATCTACTGCGACCTGCAAGCCTATTCCAAGGGACATTTAAACCCTCTTGTTAAGCTACTGCGACCTGCACGTCTCTTCCAAGGTGGATTTAAACCAACTTGTTAAGCTACTGCGACCTGCACGTCTCTTCCAAGGTGCATTTAAACCGTCTTGTTAAGCTACTGCGACCTGCACGTCTCTTCCAAGGGGCATTTAAACCGTCTTATTAAGCTACTTCGACCTGCACGTCTCTTCCAAGGGGCATTTAAACTGTCTTGTTAAGCTACTGCGACCTCCACCTCTCTTCCAAGGTGCATTTAAACCATCTTATTAAGCTACTGCGACCTGCACATCTCTTCCAAGGGGCATTTAAACCGTCTCATTAAGCTACTGAGACCTGCACGTCTATTCCAAGGGGCATTTAAACTGTCTTGTTAAGCTAATGCTACCTCCACCTCTCTTCCAAGGGGCATTTAAACCATCTTGTTAAGCTACTGCGACCTCCACCGCTCTTCCAAGGGGCATTTAAACCGTCTTGTTAAGCTACTGCGACCTGCACGTCTCTTCCAAGGCTCATTTAAACCGTCTTTTTAAGCTACTGCGACTTGCACGTCTCTTCCAAGGGGCATTTAAACCATCTTGTTAAGCTACTGTAACCTCAACCACTTTTCCAAGGGGCATTTAAACCGTCTTGTTAAGCTACTGCGACCTGCACTTCTCTTCCAAGGGGCACTTAAACTGTCTTGTCAAGCTACTGCGACCTGCATGTCTCTTCCAAGGGGCATTTAAACTCTGTTGTTAAGCTGCTGCGAGCTGCACGTCTCTTCCAAGGGGCATTTAAACTCTCTTGTTAAGCTACTGCGACCTCCAACGCTCTTCCAAAGGGCATTTAAACTGTGTTGTTAAGCTACTGCGACCTGCACGTCTCTTCCAAGGGTCATTGAAACAGTCTTGTTAAGCTTCTGCGACCTCCACCGCTCTTCCAAGGGGCATTTAAACTGTCTTCTTAAGCTACTGCGACCTGCACGTCTCTTCCAAGGGGAATTTAAACCGTCTTTTTAAGCTACTGCGACTTGAATGTCTCTTCCAAGGGGCATTTAAACTGTCTTTTTAAGCTACTGTAACCTCCAACACTTTTCCAAGGGGCAACTAAACTGTCTTCTTAAGCTACTGCGACCTCCACCGCAATTCAAGGGGCATTTAAACCGTCTTGTTAAGCTACTTCGACCTGCACGTCTCTTCCAAGGGGCATTTAAACCATCTTGTTAAGCTACTGCAACCTGCACGTCTCTTCCAAGTGGCATTTAAACCGTCTTGTTAAGCTACTGCGACCTGCACGTCTCTACCAAGGGGCATTTAAACTGTCTTGTTAAGCTACTGCGACCTCCACCTCTCTTCCAAGGGGCATTTAAACCGACTTATTAAGCTACAGCGACTTGCACATCTCTTCCAAGGGACATTTAAACCTTCTTGTTAAGCTAATGCGACCTGCACGTCTCTTCCATGGGGCATTTAAACCGTCTTGTTAAGCTACTGCGACCTGCTCGTCATTTTCAAGGGGCATTTAAACCGTCTTGTTAAGCTGCTGCGAGCTGCATGTCTCTTCCAAGGGGCATTTAAACTCTCTTGTTAAGCTACTGCGACCTCCAACGCTCTTCCAAGGGGCATTTAAACTGTGTTGTTAAGCTACTGCGACCTGCACGTCTCTTCCAAGGGGCATTGAAACAGTCTTGTTAAGCTTCTGCTACCTCCACCGCTCCTCCAAGCGGCATTTAAACTGTCTTCTTAAGCTACTGCGACCTGCACGTCTCTTCCAAGGGGAATTTAAACCGTCTTTTTAAGCTACTGCGACTTGAATGTCTCTTCCAAGGGGCATTTAAACTGTCTTTTTAAGCTACTGTAACCTCCAACACTTTTCCAAGGGGCAATTAAACTGTCTTCTTAAGCTACTGCGACCTCCACCGCAATTCCAAGGGGCATTTAAACCGTCTTGTTAAGCTACTTCGACCTGCACGTCTCTTCCAAGGGGCATTTAAACCATCTTGTTAAGCTACTGCAACCTGCACGTCTCTTCCAAGTGGCATTTAAACCGTCTTGTTAAGCTACTGCGACCTGCACGTCTCTTCCAAGGGGCATTTAAACTGTCTTGTTAAGCTACTGCGACCTCCACCTCTCTTCCAAGGGGCATTTAAACCGACTTATTAAGCTACAGCGACTTGCACGTCTCTTCCAAGGGACATTTAAACCTTCTTGTTAAGCTAATGCGACCTGCACGTCTCTTCCATGGGGCATTTAAACCGTCTTGTTAAGCTACTGCGACCTGCTCGTCTTTTTCAAGGGGCATTTAAACCGTCTTGTTAAGCTGCTGCGAGCTGCATGTCTCTTCCAAGGGGCATTTAAACTCTCTTGTTAAGCTACTGCGACCTCCAACGCTCTTCCAAGGGGCATTTAAACTGTGTTTTTAAGCTACTGCGACCTGCACGTCTCTTCCAAGGGGCATTGAAACAGTCTTGTTAAGCTTCTGCTACCTCCACCGCTCCTCCAAGGGGCATTTAAACTGTTTTCTTAAGCTACTGCGACCTGCATGTCTCTTCCAAGGGGCATTTAAACCGTCTTTTTAAGCTACTGCGACTTGCATGTCTCTTCCAAGGGGCATTTAAATTGTCTTTTTAAGCTACTGTAACCTCCAACACTTTTCCAAGGGGCAATTAAACTGTCTTCTTAAGCTACTGCGACCTCCACCGCAATTCCAAGGGGCATTTAAACCGTCTTGTTAAGCTACTTCGACCTGCACGTCTCTTCCAAGGGGCATTTAAACCATCTTGTTAAGCTACTGCAACCTGCACGTCTCTTCCAAGTGGCATTTAAACCGTCTTGTTAAGCTACTGCGACCTGCACGTCTCTTCCAAGGGGCATTTAAACTGTCTTGTTAAGCTACTGCGACCTGCACGTCTCTTCCAAGGGGCATTTAAACCGTCTTGTTAAGCTACTGCGACCTGCACGTCTCTTCCAAGGGGGATTTAAACAGTCTTGTTAAGCTACTGCGACCTGCACGTCTCTTCCAAGGGGCATTTAAAACATCTTGTTAAGCTACTGCGACCTGCTCGTCTCTTCCAAGGGGCATTTAAACTATCTTGTTAAGCTACTGCGACCTGCACGTCTCTTCCAAGGTGCATTTAAACCGTCTTTTTAAGCTACTGCGACTTGCACGTCTCTTCCAAGGGGCATTTAAACTGTCTTGTTAAGCTACTGTAACCTCCACCACTTTTACAAGGGGCATTTAAACCGTCTTGTTAAGTTATTGCGACCTGCACGTCTCTTCCACGGGGCATTTAAACTGTCTTGTTAAGCTACTGCGACCTCCACTGCTCTTCGAAGGGGCATTTAAACCATCTTGTTAAGCTACTGCTACCTGCACGTCTCTTCCAAGGTGCATTTAAACCGTCTTATTAAGCTACTGCGACCTGCAAGTCTCTTCCAAGGGGCATTTAAACTGTCTTGCTAAGCTATTGCGACCTGCACGTCTCTTCCAAGGGGGATTTAAACTATCTTGTTAAGCTACTGCGACCTCCAGCTCTCTTCCAAGGGGCATTTAAACCGACTTATTAAGCTACTGTGACCTGCACGTGTCCACCAAGGCGCATTTAAACCGTCTATTTAAGCTACTGCGACTTGCACGTCTCTTCCAAGGGACATTTAAACCTTCTTGTTAAGCTAATGCGACCTGCACGTCTCTTCCATGGGGCATTTAAACCGTCTTGTTAAGCTACTGCGACCTGCTCGTCTTTTTCAAGGGGCATTAAACCGTCTTGTTAAGCTGCTGCGAGCTGCATGTCTCTTCCAAGGGGCATTTAAACTCTCTTGTTAAGCTACTGCGACCTCCACCGCTCTTCCAAGGGGCATTTAAACTGTGTTGTTAAGCTACTGCGACCTGCACGTCTCTTCCAAGGGGCATTGAAACAGTCTTGTTAAGCTTCTGCGACCTCCACCGCTCTTCCAAGGGGCATTTAAACTATCTTCTTAAGCTACTGACACCTGCACCTCTCTTCCAAGGGGCATTTAAACCGTCTTGTTAAGCCTCTGCGACCTGCACGTCTTTTCCTAGGGGCATTTAAACAGTCTTGTTAAGCTGCTTCGACCTGCATATTTCTTCCAAGTGCCATTTAAACTGTCTTGTTAAGCTACTGCGATCTCCACCACTCTTCCAAGGGGCATTTAAAATGTCTTTTTAAGCTACTGCGACCTGCACGTCTCTTCCAAGGGGCATTTAAACCCTCTTGTTAAGCTACTGCGACCTGCACGTCTCTTCCAAGGGGCATTTAAACTGTCTTGTTAAGCTTCTGCGGCCTGCACGTCTCTTACAAGGCGCATTTAAACCGTCTTTTTACGCTACTGTGACTTGTACGTCTCTTCCAAGGGGCATTTAAACCCTCTTATTAAGCTCCTGCGACCTGCTCGTCTCTTCCAAGGAGCATTTAAACCCTCTTGTTAAGCTACTGCGACCTGCACGTCTCTTCCAAGGGGCATTTAAACCGTCTTATTAAGCTACTGCGACCTGCACATCTCTTCCAATGCGCATTTAAACCGTCTTTTTAAGCTACTGTGAGTTGAACGTCTCTTGAAAGGGGCATTTAAACCCTCTTGTTTAGCTACTGCGACCTGCACTTCTCTTTTTAGGGGCATTTAAACTGTCTTGTTAAGCTGCTGCGACCTGCACGTCTCTTCCAAGGGGCATTTAAACCGTTTTATTAAGCTACTGTGACCTGCACGTCTCTTCCAAGGGGCATTTAAACCGTCTTGTTAAGCTGCTGCGACCTGCATGTCTCTTCCAAGGGGCATTTAAACCATCTTGTTAAGCTTCAGCGACCTCCACCGCACTTCCAAGGGTCATTTAAACCGTCTTTTTAAGCTACTGCGACCTGCACATCTCTGTCAAGGGGCATTTAAACTGTCTTGTTAAGCTACTGCGACCTCCACCTCTCTTCCAATGGGCATTTAAACCGTCTTGTTAACCTACTGCGACCTGCACGTCTCTTCCAAGTGGCATTTAAACTGTCTTGTTAAGCTACTGCGACCTGCACGTCTCTTCCAAGGGGCATTTAAACTGTCTTGTTAAGCTACTGCGACCTCCACCTCTCTTCCAAGGGGCATTTAAACCGTCTTATTAAGCTACTGCGACCTGCGCGTCTCTTCCAAGGGGCATTTAAACTGTATTGTTAAGCTACTGCGACCTGCAAGTCTATTCTAAGGTGCATTTAAACCATCTTGTTAAGCTACTGCGACCTGCACATCTCTTCCAAGGGAAATTTAAACCGTCTTGTTAAGATACTGCGACCTGCACATCTCTTCCAAGGGGCATTTAAATCGTCTTGTTAAGCTACTGCGACCTGCACGTCTCTTTCAAGGGGCATTTAAACTGTCTTGTTAAGCTACTGCGACCTCCACCGCTCTTCCAAGGGGCATTTAAACCGTCTTATTAAGCTACTGCAACCTGCACGTCTCTTCCAAGTGGCATTTAAACCGTCTTGTTAAGCTACTGCGACCTGCACGTCTCTTCCAAGGGTCATTTAAACTGTCTTGTTAAGCTACTGCGACCTCCACCTCTCTTCCATGGGGCATTTAAACCGTCTTATTAAGTTACTGCGACCTGCACGTCTCTTCCAAGGGGCATTTAAACTGTATTGTTAAGCTACTGCGACCTGCAAGTCTATTCTAAGGTGCATTTAAACCATCTTGTTAAGCTACTGCGACCTGCACATCTCTTCCAAGGGAAATTTAAACCGTCTTGTTAAGATACTGCGACCTGCACATCTCTTCCAAGGGGCATTTAAACAGTCTTGTTAAGATACTGCGACCTGCACGTCTCTTCCAAGGGGCATTTAAAACGTCTTGTTAAGCTACTGCTACCTGCATGTCTCTTCCAAGGGACATTTAAAACGTCTTATTAAGCTACTGCTACCTGCACATCTTTTCCAAGGGGCATTTAAACTGTCTTGTTAAGCTACTGCGACCTGCACGTCTCTTCCAAAGGGCATTTAAACCCTCTTGTTAAGCTACTGCGACCTGCTCGTCTATTCCAAGGGGCATTTTAACCGTCTTGTTAAGCTACTGCGACCTGCACGTCTCTTCCAATGCGCATTTAAATCGTCTATTTAAGCTACTGCGACTTGCATGTCTCTTCCAAGGGGCATTTAAACTTTCTTGTTAAGCTACTGTAACCTCCACCACTTTTCCAAGGGGCATTTAAATTGTCTTGTTAAGCTACTGTAACCTCCACCACTTTTCCAAGGGGCATTTAAACCGTCGTGTTAAGCTACTGCGACCTGCATGTCTCTTCCAAGGGGCATTTAAACCGTCTTGTTAAGCCACTGCTACCTGCACGTCTCTTCCAAGGGGATTTAAACCATCTTGTTAAGCTGCTGCGACCTGAATGTCTCTTCCAAGGGGCATTTAAACCGTCTTGTTAAGCTACTGCGACCTCCACCGCACCTCCATGGGGCATTTAAACCGTCTTGTTAAGCTACTGCGACCTCCACCTCTCTTCCAAGGGGCATTTAAAACATCTTATTAAGCTACTGCGACATGCACATCTCTTCCAAGAGGCATTTAAACCGTCTTATTAAGCTACTTCAACCTGCACGTCTCTTCCAAGGGGCATTTAAACCATCTTGTTAAGCTACTGCGACCTGCACGTCTCTTCCAAGGGCCATTTAAACCGTCTTGCTAAGCAACTGCGACCTGCACGTCTCTTCCAAGGCACATTTAAACCGTCTTTTTAAGCTACTGCGACCAGCATGTCTCTTCCAAGGGGCATTTAAACTGTCTTGTTAAGCTACTGCGACCTGCAATCCTATTCTAAGGGGCATTTAAACCCTCTTGTTAAGATCCTGTGACCTGCATGTCTCTTCCAAGGGGGATTTAAACCATCTTGTTAAGCTACTGCTACCTGCACGTCTCTTCCAAGGGGCATTTAAATCGTCTTGTTAAGCTACTGCGACCTGCACGTCTCTTTCAAGGGGCATTTAAACTGTCTTGTTAAGCTACTGCGACCTCCACCGCTCCTCCAAGGGGCATTTAAACCGTCTTATTAAGCTACTGCAACCTGCACGTCTCTTCCAAGTGGCATTTAAACCGTCTTGTTAAGCTACTGCGACCTGCACGTCTCTTCCAAGGGTCATTTAAACTGTCTTGTTAAGCTACTGCGACCTCCACCTCTCTTCCAAGGGGCATTTAAAACATCTTATTAAGCTACTGCGACCTGCACATCTCTTCCAAGAGGCATTTAAACCGTCTTATTAAGCTACTTCAACCTGTACGTCTCTTCCAAGGGGTATTTAAACCGTCTTGTTAAGCTACTGTAACCTCCACCACTTTTCCACGGGGCATTTAAACCGTCTTGTTAAGCTACTGCGACCTGCACGTGTCTTCCAAGGGGCATTTAAACCGTCTTGTTAAGCTACTGCGACCTGCATGTCTCTTCCAAGGGGCATTTAAACCGTCTTGTTAAGCCTCTGCGACCTGCACGTCTTTTCCTAGGGGCATTTAAACAGTCTTGTTAAGCTGCTTCGACCTGCATATTTCTTCCAAGTGCCATTTAAACTGTCTTGTTAAGCTACTGCGATCTCCACCACTCTTCCAAGGGGCATTTAAACTGTCTTGTTAAGCTACTGCGACCTGCACGTCTCTTCCAAGGGGCATTTAAACCCTCTTGTTAAGCTACTGCGACCTGCACGTCTCTTCCAAGGGGCATTTAAACTGTCTTGTTAAGCTTCTGCGGCCTGCACGTCTCTTACAAGGCGCATTTAAACCGTCTTTTTACGCTACTGTGACTTGTACGTCTCTTCCAAGGGGCATTTAAACCCTCTTATTAAGCTCCTGCGACCTGCTCGTCTCTTCCAAGGAGCATTTAAACCCTCTTGTTAAGCTACTGCGACCTGCACGTCTCTTCCAAGGGGCATTTAAACCGTCTTATTAAGCTACTGCGACCTGCACATCTCTTCCAATTCGCATTTAAACCGTCTTTTTAAGCTACTGTGAGTTGAACGTCTCTTGAAAGGGGCATTTAAACCCTCTTGTTTAGCTACTGCGACCTGCACTTCTCTTTTTAGGGGCATTTAAACTGTCTTGTTAAGCTACTGCGACCTGCACGTCTCTTCCAAGGGGCATTTAAACCGTCTTATTAAGCTACTGTGACCTGCACGTCTCTTCCAAGGGGCATTTAAACCGTCTTGTTAAGCTGCTGCGACCTGCATGTCTCTTCCAAGGGGCATTTAAACCATCTTGTTAAGCTTCTGCGAACTCCACCGCACTTCCAAGGGTCATTTAAAACGTCTTTTTAAGCTACTGCGACCTGCACATCTCTGTCAAGGGGCATTTAAACTGTCTTGTTAATCTACTGCGACCTCCACCTCTCTTCCAATGGGCATTTAAACCGTCTTGTTAACCTACTGCGACCTGCACGTCTCTTCCAAGTGGCATTTAAACTGTCTTGTTAAGCTACTGCGACCTGCACGTCTCTTCCAAGGGGCATTTAAACTGTCTTGTTAAGCTACTGCGACCTCCACCTCTATACAAGGGGCATTTAAACCGTCTTATTAAGCTACTGCGACCTGCACGTCTCTTCCAAGGGGCATTTAAACTGTATTGTTAAGCTACTGCGACCTGCAAGTCTATTCTAAGGTGCATTTAAACCATCTTGTTAAGCTACTGCGGTCTGCACATCTCTTCCAAGGGAAATTTAAACCGTCTTGTTAAGATACTGCGACCTGCACATCTCTTCCAAGGGGCATTTAAACAGTCTTGTTAAGATACTGCGACCTGCACGTCTCTTCCAAGGGGCATTTAAAACGTCTTGTTAAGCTACTGCGACCTGCATGTCTCTTCCAAGGGGCATTTAAACCGTCTTGTTATGCTACTGCGACCTGCACTTCTCTTCCAAGGCGCAAATAAACCTTCTTTTTAAGCTCCTGCGACTTGCACGTCTCTTCCAAGGGGCTTTTAAACCGTCTTGTTAAGCTACTGCGACCTGCATGTCTCTTCCAAGGGGCATTTAAACCATCTTGTTAAGCTACTGCGACCTGCATGTCTATTCCAAGGGGCATTTAAACCTTCGTGTTAAGCTACTGCGACCTCCACCGCTTTTCCAAGGGGCATTTAAACCGTTTTTTTATGCTACTGCGACCTGCACTTCTCTTCCAAGGCGCATTTAAAGCTTCTTTTTAAGCTCCTGCGACCTGCACGTCTTTTCCTAGGGGCATTTAAACAGTCTTGTTAAGCTGCTTCGACATGCATGTTTCTTCCAAGTGGCATTTGAACTGTCTTGTTAAGCTAGTGCGACCTGCACGTCTCTTCCAAGGTGCATTTAAACCGTCTTGTTAAGCTACTGCGACCTGCATGTCTCTTCCAAGGGGCATTTAAACCGTCTTGTTAAGCTGCTTCGACATGCATGTTTCTTCTAATTGGCATTTAAACTGTCTTGTTAAGCTACTGCGACCTCCACGTCTTTTTCAAGGGGCATTTAAACTGTCTTGTTAAGCTACTGCGACCTGCACGTGTCTTCCAAGGGGCATTTAAATCATCTTGGTAAGATAGTGCGACCTGCAAGCCTCTTCCAATGGGCATTTAAACCCTCTTGTTAAGCTACTGCGACCTGCATGTCTCTTCCAAGGGGCATTTAAACTGTCTTCTTAAGCTACTGCGACCTCCACCGCTTTTCCAAGGGGCATTTAAACCATCTTGTTAAGCTACTGCGACCTGCATGTCTCTTCCAAGGGGCATTTAAACTGTCTTGTTAAGCTACTGCGACTTGGACGTTTCTTCCAAGGGGCATTTAAACCGTCTTCTTAAGCTACTGTAACCTCAACCACTTATCCAAGGGGCATTTAAACCATCTTGTTAAGCTACTGCGACCTCCACCGCACTACCAAGGGGCTATTAAAACGCTTTGTTAAGCTACTGAGACCTGCATGTCTCTTCCAAGGGGCATTTAAACCGTCTTGTTAAGCTACTGCGACCTCCACGTCTCTTCCAAGGGGCATTTAAACCGTCTTGTTAAGCTGCTGTGACCTGCATGTCTCTTCCAAGGGGCATTTAAACCATCTTGTTAAGCTACTGCGACCTCCACCGCACTTCTAAGGGGCATTTAAACCGTCTTTTTAAGCTGCTGCGACCTGCACGTCTCTTTCAAGGGGCATTTAAACTGTCTTGTTAAACTACTGCGACCTCCACCGCTCTTCCAAGGGGCATTTAAACCGTCTTGTTTAGCTACTGCGACCTGCACGTCTCTTCCAAGGGGCATTTAAACCGTCTTGTTAAGCTACTGCGACCTGCACGTCTCTTCCAAGGGGCATTTAAACTGTCTTGTTAAGCCACTGCGACCTCCACCTCTCTTCCAAGGGGTATTTAAACCGTCTTATTAAGATACTGCAACCTGCATGTCTCATCCAAGGGGCATTTAAACTCTCTTGTTAAGCTCCTGCGACCTCCACCACTCTTCCAATGTGCATTTGAACCGTCTTGTTAAACTACTGCGACCTGCACGTAACTTTCAAGGGGCATTTAAACTGTCTTGGTAAGCTACTGCGACCTGCAAGCCTGTTTCAAGGGGCATTTAAACCATCTTGCTAAGCTACTGCGACCTCCACGTCTCTTCCAAGGGGCATTTAAACAATATTGTTAAGCTATTGCAACCTGCATGTCTCTTCCAAGGGGCATTTAAACTGTCTTGTTAAGCTACTGCGACCTCCACCGCTCTTCCAAGGGGCATTTAAACCATCTTGTTAAGCTACTGCGACATGCACCACTCTTCCAAGGGGCATTTAAACCATCTTGTTAAGCCTCTGCGACCTGTACGTCTCTCCCAAGGGGCATTTAAACCGTCTTTTTAAGCTGCTGCGACCTGCATGTCTCTTCCAAAGAGCACTTAAACCATCTTGTTAAGCTACTGCGACCTGGGAATCTCTTCCAAGGGGCATTTAAACCGTCTTGTTAAGCTACTGTAACTTGCACGTCTCTTATAAGGGGCATTTAAACCGTCTTGTTAAGCTACTGTAACCTCCACCACTTTTCCACGGGGCATTTAAACCGTCTTGTTAAGCTACTGCGACCGGCACGTCTCTTCCAAGGGGCATGTAAACCGTCTTGTTAAGCCTCTGCGACCTGCATGTCTTTTCCTAGGGACATTTAAATAGTCTTGTTAAGCTGCTTCGACCTGCATGTTTCTTCCAATTGGCATTTAAACTGTTTTGTTAAGCTACTGCGACCTCCACCGCTCTTCCAAGGGACATTTAAACAGTCTTGTTAAGCTACTGCGACCTGCATGTCTCTTCCAAGGGGCATTTAAACCGTCTTGTTAAGCCTCTGCGACCTGCACATCTTTTCCTAGGGGCATTTAAACAGTCTTGTTAAGCTGCTTCGACCTGCATGTTTCTTCCAAGTGGCATTTAAACTGTCTTGTTAAGCTACTGCGACCTGCACGTCTCTTGAAAGGGGCATTTAAACCCTCTTGTTAAGCTACTGCGACCTGCACGTCTCTTCCAAGGGGCATTTAAACTGTCTTGTTAAGCTACTGTGACCTGCACGTCTCTTACAAGGCGCATTTAAACCGTCTTTTTACGCTACTGTGACTTGTACGTCTCTTCCAAGGGGCATTTAAACCCTCTTATTAAGCTCCTGCGACCTGCTCGTCTCTTCCAAGGAGCATTTAAACCCTCTTGTTAAGCTACTGCGACCTGCACGTCTCTTCCAAGGGGCATTTAAACCGTCTTATTAAGCTACTGCGAACTGCACATCTCTTCCACTGCGCATTTAAACCGTCTTTTTAAGCTACTGTGAGTTGAACGTCTCTTCCAAGGAGCATTTAAACCGTCTTGTTAAGTTACTGTAACCTCCACCACTTTTCCAAGGGGCATCTCAACAGTCTTGTTAAGCTACTGCGACCTGCATGTCTCTTCCAAGGGGCATTTAAACCATCTTGTTAAGCTACTGCGACCTGCACGTCTCTTCCAAGGGGCATTTAAACCCTCTTGTTAAGCTCCTGCGACCTGCACGTCTCTTGAAAGGGGCATTTAAACCCTCTTGTTTAGCTACTGCGACCTGCACTTCTCTCTTAAGGGGCATTTAAACGGTCTTGTTAAGCTACTGCGACCTGCACATCTCTTCCAAGGGGCATTTAAACCGTCTTATTAAGCTACTGCGACCTGCTCGTCTCTTCCAAGTGACATTTAAACTGTCTTGTTAAGCTACTGCGACCTGCACGTCTCTTCCAAGGGGCATTTAAACCATCTGGTTAAGCTACTGCGACCTGCAAGCCTATTCCAAGGGGCATTTAAACACTCTTGTTAAGCTACTGCGACCTGCACGTCTCTTCCAAGGGGGATTTAAACCGTCTTGTTAAGCTACTGTGACCTGCTCGTCTCTTCCAAGGTGCATTTAAACCGTCTTGTTAAGCTACTGTAACCTCCACCACTTTTCCAAGGGGCTTTTAAACCGTGTTGTTAAGCTACTGCGACCTGCACGTCTCTTCCAAGGGGCATTTAGCCGTCTTGTTAAGCTACTGCGACCTGCATGTCTCTTCCAAGGGGCATTTAAACCGTCTTGTTAAGCTGCTGCGACCTGCATGTCTCTTCCAAGGGGCATTTAAACCATCTTGCTAAGCTTCTGCGACCTCCACCGCACTTCCAAGTGCCATTTAAACCGTCTTGTTAAGCTACTGCGACCTACACATCTCTGTCAAGGGGCTTTTAAACTGTCTTGTTAAGCTACTGCGACCTCCACCTCTCTTCCAAGGGGCATTTAAACCGACTTGTTAACCTACTGCGACCTGCACGTCTCTTCCAAGTGGCATTTAAACTGTCTTGTTAAGCTACTGCGACCTGCACGTCTCTTCCAAGGGGCATTTAAACTGTCTTGTTAAGCTACTGCGACCTCCACCTCTCTTCCAAGGGGCATTTAAACCATCTTATTAAGCTACTGCGACCTGCACGTCTCTTCCAAGGGGCATTTAAACTGTATTGTTAAGCTACTGCCACCTGCAAGTCTATTCTAAGGTTCATTTAAACCATCTTGTTAAGCTACTGCGACCTGCACATCTCTTCCAAGGGAAATTTAAACCGTCTTGATAAGATACTGCGACCTGCACGTCTCTTCCAAGGGGCATTTAAACAGTCTTGTTAAGATACTGCGACCTGCACGTCTCTTCCAAGGGGCATTTAAAACGTCTTGTTAAGCTACTGCGACCTGCATGTCTTTTCCACGGGTCATTTAAAACGTCTTATTAAGCTACTGCGACCTGCACGTCTCTTCCAAGGGGCATTTAAACTGTCTTGTTAAGCTACTGCGACCTGCACGTCTCTTCCAAGGGGCATTTAAACCGTCTTGTTATGCTACTGCGACCTGCACTTCTCTTCCAAGGTGCAATTAAACCTTCTTTTTAAGCTCCTGCGACTTGCACGTCTCTTCCAAGGGGCTTTTAAACCGTCTTGTTAAGCTACTGCGACCTGCATGTCTCTTCTAAGGGACATTTAAACAGTCTTGTTTAGCTTCTGCGACCTGCACGTCTCTTCTAAGGGGTATTTAAACAGTCTTGTTAAGCTACTGCGACTTGCACGTGTCTTCCAAGGGGCATTTAAACCGTCTTCTTAAGCTACTGTAACCTCCACCACTCTTCCAAGGGGCATTTAAACCGTCTTGTTAAGCTACTGCCACCTCCACGTCTCTTCCAAGGGGCATTTAAACCGTCTTGTTAAGCTGCTGTGACCTGCATGTCTCTTCCAAGTGGCATTTAAACCATCTTGTTAAGCTACTGCGACCTCCACCGCACTTCCAAGGGGCATTTAAACTGTCTTGTTAAGCTGCTGCCACCTGCACGTCTCTTTCAAGGGGCATTTAAACTGTTTTGTTAAGCTACTGCGACCTCCACCGCTCTTCCAAGGGGCATTTAAACCGTTTTGTTTAGCTACTGCGACCTGCACGTCTCTTCCAAGGGGCATTTAAACCGTCTTGTTAAGCTACTGCGACCTGCACGTCTCTTCCAAGGGGCATTTAAACTGTCTTGTTAAGCCACTGCGACCTCCACCTCTCTTCCAAGGGGTATTTAAACCGTCTTATTAAGCTACTGCGACCTGCATGTCTCATCCAAGGGGCATTTAAACTCTCTTGTTAAGCTCCTGCGACCTCCACCACTCTTCCAATGGGCATTTTAACCGTCTTGTTAAACTACTGCGACCTGCACGTAACTTTCAAGGGGCATTTAATCTGTCTTGTTAAGCTACTGCGACCTCCACCGCTCTTCCAAGGGGCATTTAAACCGTCTTGTTAAGCTACTGTGACCTGCACGTCTCTTCCAAGTAGCATTTAAACCGTCTTGTTAAGCTACTGCGACCTGCACGTCTCTTCCAAGGGGCATTTAAACTGTCCTGTTAAGCTACTGCGACCTCCACCTCTCTTCCAAGGGGCATTTAAACCATCTTGTTAAGCTACTGCGACCTGCACGTCTCTTCCAAGGGGCATTTAAACCCTCTTGTTTAGCTCCTGCGACCTGCACGTCTCTTGAAAGGGGCATTTAATCCCTCTTGTTTAGCTACTGCGACCTGCACTTCTCTTTTAAGCGGAATTTAAACTGTCTTGTTAAGCTACTGCGACCTGCACATCTCTTCCAAGGGGCATTTAAACCGTCTTATTAAGCTACTGCGACCTGCATGTCTCTTCCAAGGGGCATTTAAACCGTCTTGTTAAGCTGCTTCGACATGCATGTTTCTTCCAAGTGGCATTTAAACTGTCTTGTTAAGCTACTGCGACCTCCATGGCTCTTTCAAGGGGCATTTAAACTGTCTTGTTAAGCTACTGCGACCTGCACGTCTCTTCCAAGGGGCATTTAAATCGTCTTGGTAAGCTACTGCGACCTGCAAGCCTCTTCCAATGGGCATTTAAAGCCTCTTGTTAAGCTACTGCGACCTGCATGTCTCTTCCAAGGGGCATTTAAACTGTCTTCTTAAGCTACTGCGACCTCCACCGCTCTTCCAAGGGGCATTTAAACCATCTTGTTAAGCTACTGCGACCTGCACGTCTCTTCCAAGGGGCATTTAAACTGTCTTATTTAGCTTGTGCGACCTGCACGTCTCTTCTAAGGGGCATTTACACTGTCTTCTTAAGCTACTGTAACCTCCACCACTTTTCCAAGGCTCATTTAAATCGTCTTGTTAAGCTACTGCGACCTCCACCGCACTACCAAGGGGCTTTTAAAACGCTTTGTTAAGCTACTGCGACCTGCATGTCTCTTCCAAGGGGCATTTAAACCTTCTTGTTAAGCTACTGCGACCTCCTCGTCTCTTCCAAGGGGCATTTAAACCGTCTTGTTAAGCTGCTGTGACCTGCATGTCTCTTCCAAGGGGCATTTAAACCATCTTTTTAAACTACTGCGACCTCCACCGCACTTCCAAGGGGCATTTAAACCGTCTTGTTAAGCTGCTGCGACCTGCACGTCTCTTTCAAGGGGCATTTAAACTGTCTTGTTAAGCTACTGCGACCTCCACTGCTCTTCCAAGGGGCATTTAAACTGTCTTGTTTAGCTACTGCGACCTGCACGTCTCTTCCAAGGGGCATTTAAACCGTCTTGTTAAGCTACTGCGACCTGCACGTCTCTTCCAAGGGGCATTTAAACCATCTGGTTAAGCTACTGCGACCTGCAAGCCTATTCCAAGGGGCATTTAAACACTCTTGTTAAGCTACTGCGACCTGCACGTCTCTTCCAAGGGGGATTTAAACCGTCTTGTTAAGCTACTGTGACCTGCTCGTCTCTTCCAAGGGGCATTTAAACCGTCTTGTTAAGCTACTGTAACCTCCACCACTTTTCCAAGGGGCTTTTAAACCGTCTTGTTAAGCTACTGCGACCTGCACGTCTCTTCCAAGGGGCATTTAGCCGTCTTGTTAAGCTACTGCGACCTGCATGTCTCTTCCAAGGGGCATTTAAACCGTCTTGTTAAGCTGCTGCGACCTGCATGTCTCTTCCAAGGGGCATTTAAACCATCTTGTTAAGCTTCTGCGACCTCCAGCGCACTTCCAAGGGGCATTTAAACCGTCTTGTTAAGCTACTGCGACCTACACATCTCTGTCAAGGTGCTTTTAAACTGTCTTGTTAAGCTATTGCAACCTCCACCTCTCTTCCAAGGGGCATTTAAACCGTCTTGTTAAGCTACTGCGACCTCCACCTCTCTTCCAAGGGGCATTTAAACCGTCTTATTAAGCTACTGCGACCTGCACGTCTCTTCCAAGGGGCATTTAAACTGTCTTGTTAAGCTACTGCGACCTCCACCTCTCTTCCAAGGGGCATTTAAACCGTCTTATTAAGCTACTGCGACCTGCACGTCTCTTCCAAGGGGCATTTAAACTGTATTGTTAAGCTACTGCCACCTGCAAGTCTATTCTAAGGTGCATTTAAACCATCTTGTTAAGCTACTGCGACCTGCACATCTCTTCCAAGGGAAATTTAAACCGTCTTGATAAGATACTGCGACCTGCACGTCTCTTCCAAGGGGCATTTAAACAGTCTTGTTAAGATACTGCGACCTACACGTCTCTTCCAAGGGGCATTTAAAACGTCTTGTTAAGCTACTGCGACCTGCATGTCTTTTCCACGGGACATTTAAAACGTCTTATTAAGCTACTGCGACCTGCACGTCTCTTCCAAGGGGCATTTAAACTGTCTTGTTAAGCTACTGCGACCTGCATGTCTCTTCCAAGGGGCATTTAAACCGTCTTGTTATGCTACTGCGACCTGCACTTCTCTTCCAAGGCGCAATTAAATCTTCTTTTTAAGCTCCTGCGACTTGCACGTCTCTTCCAAGGGGCTTTTAAACCGTCTTGTTAAGCTACTGCGACCTGCATGTCTCTTCTAAGGGGCATTTAAACAGTCTTGTTTAGCTTCTGCGACCTGCACGTCTCTTCTAAGGGGTATTTAAACAGTCTTGTTAAGCTACTGCGACTTGCACGTCTCTTCCAAGGGGCATTTAAACCGTCTTCTTAAGCTACTGTAACCTCCACCACTCTTCCAAGGGGCATTTAAACCGTCTTGTTAAGCTACTGCAACCTCCACCGCACTACCAAGGGGCTTTTAAAATGCTTTGTTAAGCTACTGAGACCTGCATGTCTCTTCCAAGGGGCATTTAAACCGTCTTGTTAAGCTACTGTGACCTCCACGTCTCTTCCAAGGGGCATTTAAACCGTCTTGTTAAGCTGCTGTGACCTGCATGTCTCTTCCAAGGGGCATTTAAACCATCTTGTTAAGCTACTGCGACCTCCACCGCACTTCCAAGGGGCATTTAAACTGTCTTGTTAAGCTGCTGCCACCTGCACGTCTCTTTCAAGGGGCATTTAAACTGTCTTGTGAAGCTACTGCGACCTCCACCGCTCTTCCAAGGGGCATTTAAACCGTCTTGTTTAGCTACTGCGACCTGCACGTCTCTTCCAAGGGGCATTTAAACTGTCTTGTTAAGCCACTGCGACCTCCACCTCTCTTCCAAGGGGTATTTAAACCGTCTTATTAAGCTACTGCGACCTGCATGTCTCATCCAAGGGGCATTTAAACTCTCTTGTTAAGCTCCTGCGACCTCCACCACTCTTCCAATGGGCATTTGAACCGTCTTGTTAAACTACTGCGACCTGCACGTAACTTTCAAGGGGCATTTAATCTGTCTTGTTAAGCTACTGCGACCTCCACCGCTCTTCCAAGGGGCATTTAAACCGTCTTGTTAAGCTACTGCGAACTGCACGTCTCTTCCAAGTGGCATTTAAACCGTCTTGTTAAGCTACTGCGACCTGCACGTCTCTTCCAAGGGGCATTTAAACTGTCCTGTTAAGCTACTGCGACCTCCACCTCTCTTCCAAGGGGCATTTAAACCATCTTATTAAGCTACTGTGACCTGCACATCTCTTCCAAGGGGCATTTAAACTGTCTTTTTACGCTATTGCGACCTGCATGTCTCTTCCAAGGGGCATTTAAACTGTCTTATTATGCTACTGCGACCTGCATGTCTCTTCCAAGGGGCATTTAAACTGTTTTGGTAAGCTACTGCGACCGGCACGTCTCTTCCAAGGGGCATTCAAACCGTCTTGGTAACTTCTGCGACCTGCAAGCCTATTCCAAGTGGCATTTAAACCCTCTTGTTAAGCTGCTGCGACCTGCACGTCTCTGCCAAGGGGGATTTAAACCGTCTTGTTAAGCTACTGAGACCTGCACGTCTCTGCCAAGGGGGATTCAAACTTTCTTGTTAAGCTACTGTAACCTCCACCACTTTTCCAAAGGGCATTTAAACTGTCTTGTTAAGCTACTGCGACCTGCCCGTCTCTTCCAAGGGGCATTTAAACCGTCTTGTTAAGCCACTGCTACCTGCACGTCTCTTCCAAGGGGATTTAAACCATCTTGTTAAGCTGCTGCGACCTGCATGTCTCTTCCAAGGGGCATTTAAACCGTCTTGTTAAGCTACTGCGACCTCGACCGCACTTCCAAGGGGCATTTAAACCGTCTTGTTAAGCTACCGCGACCTGCACGTCTCTTTCAAGGGGCATTCAAACTGTCTTGTTAAGCTACTGCGACCTCCACCGCTCTTCCAAGGGGCATTTAAACCGTCTTGTTAAGCTACTGCGACCTGCACGTCTCGTCCAAGGGGCATTTAAACCGTCTTGGTAAGCTACTGCGACCTGCAAGCCTATTCCAAGGGGGCATTTAAACCCTCTTGTTAAGCTACTGCGACCTGCACGTCTCTTCCAAGGGGGATTTAAACCGTCTTGTTAAGCTACTGCGACCTGCACGTCTCTTCCAAGGGCCATTTAAACCATCTTGTTAAGCTACTGTGACCTGCTCGTCTCTTCCAAGGGGCATTTAAACCGTCTTGTTAAGCTACTGCGACCTGCACGTCTCTTCCAAGGCGCATTTATACCGTCTTTTTAAGCTACTGCGACCTGCATGTCTCTACCAAGGGGCATTTAAACTGTCTTTTAAGCTACTGTAACCACGACCACTTTTACAAGGGGCATTTAAACCGTCTTGTTAAGCTACTGCGACCTGCAAGTTTCTTCCAAGGGGCATTTAAACCATCTTGTTAAGCTACTGCGACCTGCATGTCTCTTCCAGGGAGCATTTAAACCGTCTTGTTAAGCCACTGCGGCCTGCACGTCTCTTCCAAGGGGCATTTAAACCATCTTTTTAAGCTGCTGCGAACTGCATGTCTCTTCCAAGGGGCATTTAAACCATCTTGCTAAGCTACTGCGACCTCCACGTCTCTTCCAAGGGGCATTTAAACAATATTGTTAAGATACTGCGACCTGCACGTCTCTTCCAAGGGGCATTTAAACTGTCTTGGTAAGCTACTGCGACCTGCAAGCCTGTTTCAAGGGGCATTTAAACCATCTTGCTAAGCTACTGCGACCTGCACGTCTCTTCCAAGGGGCATTTAAACAATATTGTTAAGCTATTGCGACCTGCATGTCTCTTCCAAGGGGCATTTAAACTGTCTTGTTAAGCTACTGCGACCTCCACCGCTCTTCCAAGGGGCATTTAAACCATCTTGTTAAGCCTCTGCGACCTGCACGTCTCTTCCAAGGGGCATTTAAATCGTCTTTTTAAGCTGCTGCGACCTGCATGTCTCTTTCAAAGAGCACTTAAACCATCTTGTTAAGCTACTGCGACCTGCGCATCTCTTCCAAGGGGCATTTAAACCGTCTTGTTAAGCTACTGTAACTTGCACGTCTCTTATAAGGGGCATTTAAACCGTCTTGTTAAGCTACTGTAACCTCCACCACTTTTCCACGGGGCATTTAAACCGTCTTGTTAAGCTACTGCGACCGGCACGTCTCTTCCAAGGGGTATGTAAACCGTCTTGTTAAGCCTCTGCGACCTGCACGTCTTTTCCTAGGGGCATTTAAACAGTCTTGTTAAGCTGCTTCGACCTGCATGTTTCTTCCAATTGGCATACTGTTTTGTTAAGCTACTGCGACCTCCACCGCTCTTCCAAGGGACATTTAAACTGTCTTGTTAAGCTACTGAGACCTGCACGTCTCTTCCAAGGGGCATTTAAATCATCTTGGTAAGCTACTGCGACCTGCAAGCCTCTTCCAAGGGGCATTTAAACCCTCTTGTTAAGCTACTGCGACCTGCACGTCTCTTCCAAGGGGCATTTAAACTGTCTTCTTAAGCTACTACGACCTCCACCGCTCTTCCAAGGGGCATTTAAACCATCTTGTTAAGCTACTGCGACATGCACGTCTCTTCCAAGGGGCATTTAAACTGTCTTGTTAAGCTTCTGCAACCTCCACCGCACTTCCAAGGGGCATTTAAACCGTCTTGTTAAGCTACTGCGACCTGCACATCTGTCAAGGGGCATTTAAACTGTCTTGTTAAGCTACTGCGACCTCCACCTCTCTTCCAAGGGGCATTTAAACCGTCTTGTTAACCTACTGCGACCTGCACGTCTCTTCCAAGTGGCATTTAAACTGTCTTGTTAAGCTACTGCGACCTGCACGTCTCTTCCAAGGGGCATTTAAACTGTCTTGTTAAGCTACTGCGACCTCCACCTCTCTTCCAAGGGGCATTTAAACCGTCTTATTAAGCTACTGCGACCTGCACGTCTCTTCCAAGGGGCATTTAAACTGTATTGTTAAGCTACTGCGACCTGCAAGTCTATTCTAAGGTGCATTTAAACCATCTTGTTAAGCTACTGCGACCTGCACATCTCTGTCAAGGGGCATTTAAACCATCTTGTTAAGCTACTGCGACCTGCACGTCTCTTCCAAGGGGCATTTAAAACGTCTTGTTAAGATACTGCGACCTGCACGTCTCTTCCAAGGGGCATTTAAACAGTCTTGTTAAGATACTGCGACCTGCACGTCTCTTCCAAGGGGCATTTAAAACGTCTTGTTAAGCTACTGCGACCTGCATGTCTCTTCCAAGGGACATTTAAAACGTCTTATTAAGCTACTGCGACCTGCACGTCTCTTCCAAGGGGCATTTAAACTGTCTTGTTAAGCTACTGCGACCTGCATGTCTCTTCCAAGGGGCATTTAAACCGTCTTGTTATGCTACTGCGACCTGCACTTCTCTTCCAAGGCGCAATTAAACCTTCTTTTTAAGCTCCTGCGACTTGCACGTCTCTTCCAAGGGGCTTTTAAACCATCTTGTTAAGCTACTGCGACCTGCATGTCTCTTACAAGGGGCATTTAAACCGTCTTGTTAAGCTACTGCGACCTGCATGTCTATTCCAAGGGGCATTTAAACCTTCGTGTTAAGCTACTGCGACCTCCACCGCTTTTCCAAGGGGCATTTAAACCGTTTTTTTATGCTACTGCGACCTGCACTTCTCTTCCAAGGGTCATTTAAACCTTCTTTTTAAGCTCCTGCGACCTGCACGTCTTTTCCTAGGGGCATTTAAACAGTAGTGTTAAGCCTCTGCGACCTGCACGTCTTTTCCTAGGGGCATTTAAACAGTCTTGTTAAGCTGCTTCGACCTGCATGTTTCTTCCAATTGGCATACTGTTTTGTTAAGCTACTGCGACCTCCACCGCTCTTCCAAGGGACATTTAAACTGTCTTGTTAAGCTACTGCGACTTGCACATCTCTTCCAAGTGGCATTTAAACCGTCTTCTTAAGCTACTGTAACCTCCACCACTTTTCAAGGGGCATTTAAACCGTCTTGTTAAGCTACTGCGACCTGCACGTCTCTTCCAAGGGGCATTTAAAACGCTTTGTTAAGCTACTGCGACCTGCATGATTCTTCCAAGGGACATTTAAACAGTCTTGTTAAGCTACTGCGACATGCACGTCTCTTCCAAGGGGCATTTAAACTGTCTTGTTAAGCTTCTGCGACCTCCACCGCACTTCCAAGGGGCATTTAAACCGTCTTATTAAGCTACTGCGACCTGCACATCTCTGTCAAGGGGCATTTAAACTGTCTTGTTAAGCTACTGCGACCTCCACCTCTCTTCCAAGGGGCATTTAAACCGTCTTGTTAACCTACTGCGACCTGCACGACTCTTCCAAGTGGCATTTAAACTGTCTTGTTAAGCTACTGCGACCTGCACGTCTCTTCCAAGGGGCATTTAAACTGTCTTGTTAAGCTACTGCGACCTCCACCTCTCTTCCAAGGGGCATTTAAACCGTCTTATTAAGCTACTGCGATCTGCACGTCTCTTCCAAGGGGCATTTAAACTGTATTGTTAAGCAACTGCGACCTGCAAGTCTATTCTAAGGTGCATTTAAACCATCTTGTTAAGCTACTGCGACCTGCACATCTCTGTCAAGGGGCATTTAAACCGTCTTGTTAAGCTATTACGACCTGCACATCTCTTCCAAGGGAAATTTAAACCGTCTTGTTAAGATACTGCGACCTGCACTTCTCTTCCAAGGGGCATTTAAACAGTCTTGTTAAGATACTGCGACCTGCACGTCTCTTCCAAGGGGCATTTGAAACATCTTGTTAAGCTACTGTTACCTGCATGTCTCTTCCAAGGGACATTTAAAACGTCTTATTAAGCTACTGCGACCTGCACGTCTCTTCCAAGGGGCATTTAAACTGTCTTGTTAAGCTACTGCGACCTGCATGTCTCTTCCAAGGGGCATTTAAACCGTCTTGTTATGCTACTGCGACCTGCACTTCTCTTCCAAGGCGCAATTAAACCTTCTTTTTAAGCTCCTGCGACTTGCACGTCTCTTCCCAGGGGGCTTTTAAACCGTCTTGTTAAGCTACTGTGACCTGCATTTCTCTTCCAAGGGGCATTTAAACCGTCTTGTTAAGCTACTGCGACCTGCATGTCTATTCCAAGGGGCATTTAAACCTTCGTGTTAAGCTACTGCGACCTCCACCGCTTTTCCAAGGGGCATTTAAACCGTTTTTTTATGCTACTGCGACCTGCACTTCTCTTCCAAGGCGCATTTAAACCTTCTTTTTAAGCTCCTGCGACCTGCACGTCTTTTCCTAGGGGCATTTAAACAGTCTTGTTAAGCTGCTTCGACATGCATGTTTCTTCCAAGTGGCATTTAAACTGTCTTGTTAAGCTAGTGCGACCTGCACGTCTCTTCCAAGGTACATTTAAACCGTCTTGTTAAGCTACTGCGACCTGCATGTCTCTTCCAAGGGGCATTTAAACCGTCTTGTTAAGCTGCTTCGACATGCATGTTTCTTCCAAGTGGCATTTAAACTGTCTTGTTAAGCTACTGCGACCTCCATGGCTCTTTCAAGGGGCATTTAAACTGTCTTGTTAAGCTACTGCGACCTGCACGTCTCTTCCAAGGGGCATTTAAATCGTCTTGGTAAGCTACTGCGACCTGCAAGCCTCTTCCAATGGGCATTTAAAGCCTCTTGTTAAGCTACTGCGACCTGCATGTCTCTTCCAAGGGGCATTTAAACTGTCTTCTTAAGCTACTGCGACCTCCACCGCTCTTCCAAGGGGCATTTAAACCATCTTGTTAAGCTACTGCGACCTGCACGTCTCTTCCAAGGGGCATTTAAACTGTCTTATTTAGCTTGTGCGACCTGCACGTCTCTTCTAAGGGGCATTTAAACTGTCTTCTTAAGCTACTGTAACCTCCACCACTTTTCCAAGGCTCATTTAAATCGTCTTGTTAAGCTACTGCGACCTCCACCGCACTACCAAGGGGCTTTTAAAACGCTTTGTTAAGCTACTGCGACCTGCATGTCTCTTCCAAGGGGCATTTAAACCTTCTTGTTAAGCTACTGCGACCTCCTCGTCTCTTCCAAGGGGCATTTAAACCGTCTTGTTAAGCTGCTGTGACCTGCATGTCTCTTCCAAGGGGCATTTAAACCATCTTTTTAAACTACTGCGACCTCCACCGCACTTCCAAGGGGCATTTAAACCGTCTTGTTAAGCTGCTGCGACCTGCACGTCTCTTTCAAGGGGCATTTAAACTGTCTTGTTAAGCTACTGCGACCTCCACTGCTCTTCCAAGGGGCATTTAAACTGTCTTGTTTAGCTACTGCGACCTGCACGTCTCTTCCAAGGGGCATTTAAACCGTCTTGTTAAGCTACTGCGACCTGCACGTCTCTTCCAAGGGGCATTTAAACTGTCTTGTTAAGCCACTGCGACCTTCACCTCTCTTCCAAGGGGTATTTAAACCGTCTTATTAGCTACTGCGACCTGCATGTCTCATCCAAGGGGCATTTAAACTCTCTTGTTAAGCTCCTGCGACCTCCACCACTCTTCCAATGGGCATTTGAACCGTCTTGTTAAACTACAGCGACCTACACGTAAATTTCAAGGGGCATTTAAACTGTCTTGTTAAGCTACTGCAACCTCCACCGCTCTTCCAAGGGGCATTTAAACCGTCTTGTTAAGCTACTGCCACCTGCACATCTCTTACAAGTGGCATTTAAACCGTCTTGTTAAGCTACTGCGACCTGCACGTCTCTACCAAGGGGCTTTTAAACTGTCCTGTTAAGCTACTGCGTCCTCCATCTCTCTTCCAAGGGGCATTTAAAGCATCTTATTAAGCTACTGCGACCTGCACATCTCTTCCAAGGGGCATTTAAACTGTCTTATTATGCTACTGCGACCTGCATGTCTCTTCCAAGGGGCATTTAAACTGTCTTATTATGCTACTGCGACCTGCATATCTCTTCCAAGGGGCATTTAAACTTTCTTGGTAAGCTACTGCGACCTGCACGTCTCTTCCAAGGGGCATTCAAACCATCTTGGTAAGCTTCTGCGACCTGCAAGCCTATTCCAAGGGGCATTTAAACCCTCTTGTTAAGCTGCTGCGACTTGCACGTCTCTGCCAAGGGGGATTTAAACCGTCTTGTTAAGCTACTGAGACCTGCACGTCTCTTCCAAGGGGCATTTAAACCATCTTGTTAAGCTACTGCGACCTGCTCGTCTATTCCAAGGGGCATTTAAACCATCTTGTTAAGCTTCTGCGACCTGCACGTCTCTTCCAAGGGTCATTTAAACTGTCTTGTTAAGCTAGTGCGACCTGCATGTCTTTTCCAAGGTGCATTTAAACCGTCTTGTTAAGCTACTGCGACTTGCATGTCTCTTCCAAGGGGCATTTAAACCGTCTTGTTAAGCTGCTTCGACATGCATGTTTCTTCCAAGTGGCATTTAAACTGTCTTGTTAAGCTACTGCGACCTCCACCACTCTTTCAAGGGGCATTTAAACTGTCTTGTTAAGCTACTGCGACCTGCACGTCTCTTCCAAGGGGCATTTAAATCGTCTTGGTAAGCTACTGCGACCTGCAAGCCTCTTCCAATGGGCATTTAAACCCTCTTGTTAAGCTACTGCGACCTGCATGTCTCTTCCAAGGGGCATTTAAACTGTCTTCTTAAGCTATTGCGACCTCCACCGCTCTTCCAAGGGGCATTTAAACCATCTTGTTAAGCTACTGCGACCTGCACGTCTCTTCCAAGGGGCATTTAAACTGTCTTGTTTAGCTTCTGCGACCTGCACGTCTCTACTAAGGGGCATTTAAACAGTCTTGTTAAGCTACTGCGACTTGCACTTCTCTTCCAAGGGGCATTTAAACCGTCTTCTTAAGCTACTGTAAACTCCACCACTTTTCCAAGAGGCATTTAAACCGTCTTGTTAAGCTACTGCGACCTCCACCGCACTACCAAGGGGCTTTTAAAACGCTTTGTTAAGCTACTGCGACCTGCATGTCTCTTCCAAGGGGAATTTAAACCGTCTTGTTAAGCTACTGCGACCTCCACGTCTCTTCCAAGGGGCATTTAAACTGTCTTGTTAAGCTGCTGTGACCTGCATGTCTCTACCAAGGGGCATTTAAACCATCTTGTTAAGCTACTGCGACCTCCACCGCACTTCCAAGGGGCATTTAAACCGTCTTGTTAAGCTGCTGCGACCTGCACGTCTCTTTCAAGGGGCATTTAAACTGTCTTGTTAAGCTACTGCGACCTCCACCGCTCTTCCAAGGGGCATTTAAACCGTCTTGTTAAGCTACTGCGACCTGCACGTCTCTTCCAAGGGGCATTTAAACTGTCTTGTTAAGCCACTGCGACCTCCACCTCTCTTCCAAGGGGTATTTAAACTGTGTTATTAAGCTACTGCGACCTGCATGTCTCATCCAAGGGGCATTTAAACTCTCTTGTTAAGCTCCTGCGACCTCCACCACTCTTCCAATGGGCATTTGAACCGTCTTGTTAAACTACTGCGACCTGCACGTAACTTTCAAGGGGCATTTAAACAGTCTTGTCAAGCTACTGCGACCTCCACCGTTCTTCCAAGGGACATTTAAACCGTCTTGTTAAGCTACTGCGACCTGCACGTCTCTTCCAAGTGGCATTTAAACCATCTTGTTAAGCTACTGCGACCTGCACGTCCCTTCCAAGGGGCATTTAAACTGTCCTGTTAAGCTACTGCGACCTCCACCTCTCTTCCAAGGGGCATTTAAACCATCTTATTAAGCTACTGCGACCTGCACATCTCTTCCAAGGAGCATTTAAATTGTCTTATTATGCTACTGCGACCTGCATGTCTCTTCCAAGGGGCATTTAAACTGTCTTATTATGCTACTGCGACCTGCATGTCTCTTCCAAGGGGCATTTAAACTGTCTTGGTAAGCTACTGCGACCTGCACGTCTCTTCCAAGGGGCATTCAAACAGTCTTGGAAAGCTTCTGCGACCTGCAAGCCTATTCCAAGGGGCATTTAAAACCTCTTGTTAAGCTGCTGCGACCTGCACGTCTCTGCCAAGGGGGATTTAAACCGTCTTGTTAAGCTACTGAGACTTGCACGTCTTTTCCAAGGGGCATTTAAACCATCTTGTTAAGCTACTGCGACCTGCTCGTCTATTCCAAGGGGCATTTAAACCGTCTTGTTAAGCTTCTGCGACCTGCACGTCTCTTCCAAGGCGCATTTAAACCGTCTTTTTAAGCTACTGCGACTTGCATGTCTCTTCCAAGGGGCATTTAAACTTTCTTGTTAATCTACTGTACCCTCCACCACTTTTCCAAAGGGCATTTTAACTGTCTTGTTAAGCTACTGCTAACTGCACGTCTCTTCCAAGGGGCATTTAAACTGTCTTGTTAAGCTACTGCGACCTGCGCTTCTCTTCCAAGGGGCATTTAAACCGTCTTGTTAAGCTACCGCGACCTGCACATCTCTTTCAAGGTGCATTCAAACTGTCTTGTTAAGCTACTGCGACCTCCACCGCTCTTCCAAGGGGCATTTAAACCGTCTTGTTAAACTACTGCGACCTGCACGTCTCGTCCAAGGGGCATTTAAACCGTCTTGGTAAGCTACTGCGACCTGCAAGCCTATTCCAAGGGGGCATTTAAACCCTCTTGTTAAGCTACTGCGACCTGCACGTCTCTTCCAAGGGGAATTTAAACCGTCTTGTTAAGCTACTGCGACCTGCACGTCTCTTCCAAGGGCCATTTAAACCATCTTGTTAAGCTACTGCGACCTGCATGTCTCTTCCAGGGGGCATTTAAACCGTCTTGTTAAGCCACTGCGGCCTGCACGTCTCTTCCAAGGGGCATTTAAACCATCTTTTTAAGCTGCTGCGAACTGCATGCCTCTTCCAAGGGGCATTTAAACCATCTTGATAAGCTACTGTGACCTCCACGTCTCTTCCAAGGGGCATTTAAAGAATATTGTTAAGATACTGCGACCTGCACGTCTGTTCCAAAGGGCATTTAAACTGTCTTGGTAAGCTACTGCGACCTGCAAGCCTGTTTCAAGGGGCATTTAAACCATCTTGCTAAGCTACTGCGACCTCCACGTCTCTTCCAAGGGGCATTTAAACAATATTGTTAAGCTATTGCGACCTGCATGTCTCTTCCAAGGGGCATTTAAACTGTCTTGTTAAGCTACTGTGACCTCCACCGCTCTTCCAAGGGGCATTTAAACCATCTTGTTAAGCTACTGCGACATGCACCGCTCTTCGAAGGGGCATTTAAACCATCTTGTTAAGCCTCTGCGAACTGCACGTCTCTTCCAAGGGGCATTTAAACCGTCTTTTTAAGCTGCTGCGACCTGCATGTCTCTTCCAAAGAGCACTTAAACCATCTTGTTAAGCTACTGCGAACTGCGCATCTCTTCCAAGGGGCATTTAAACCGTCTTGTTAAGCTACTGTAACTTGCACGTCTCTTATAAGGGGCATTTAAACCGTCTTGTTAAGCTACTGCGACCTGCACGTCTTTTCCTAGGGGCATTTAAACAGTCTTGTTAAGCTGCTTCGACCTGCAAGTTTCTTCCAATTGGCATTTAAACTGTTTTGTTAAGCTACTGCGACCTCCACCGCTCTTCCAAGGGACATTTAAACTGTCTTGTTAAGCTACTGAGACCTGCACCTCTCTTCCAAGGGGCATTTAAATCATCTTGGTAAGCTACTGCGACCTGCAAGCCTCTTCTAAGGGGCATTTAAACCCTCTTGTTAAGCTACTGCGACCTGCACGTCTCTTCCAAGGGGCATTTAAACTGTCTTCTTAAGCTACTACGACCTCCACCGCTCTTCCAAGGGGCATTTAAACCATCTTGTTAAGCTACTGCGACATGCACGTCTCTTCCAAGGGGCATTTAAACTGTCTTGTTTAGCTTCTGCGACCTGCACGTCTCTTCTAAGGGGCAATTAAACAGTCTTGTAAAGCTACTGCGACTTGCACATCTCTTCCAAGTGGCATTTAAACCGTCTTCTTAAGCTACTGTAACCTCGACCACTTTTCCAAGGGGCATTTAAACCGTCTTATTAAGCTACTGCGACCTGCACGTCTCTTCCAAGGGGCATTTAAAACGCTTTGTTAAGCTACTGCGACCTGCATGATTCTTCCAAGGGTCATTTAAACAGTCTTGTTAAGCTACTGCGACATGCACGGCTCTTCCAAGGGGCATTTAAACTGTCTTGTTAAGCTTCTGCGACCTCCACCGCACTTCCAAGGGGCATTTAAACCGTCTTGTTAAGCTACTGCGACCTGCACATCTCTGTCAAGGGGCATTTAAACTGTCTTGTTAAGCTACTGCGACCTCCACCTCTCTTCCAAGGGGCATTTAAACCGTCTTGTTAACCTACTGCGACCTGCACGTCTCTTCCAAGTGGCATTTAAACTGTCTTGTTAAGCTACTGCGACCTGCACGTCTCTTCCAAGGGGCATTTAAACTGTCTTGTTAAGCTACTGCGACCTCCACCTCTCTTCCAAGGGGCATTTAAACCGTCTTATTAAGCTACTGCGACCTGCACGTCTCTTCCAAGGGGCATTTAAACTGTATTGTTAAGCTACTGCGACCTGCAAGTCTATTCTAAGGTGCATTTAAACCATCTTGTTAAGCTACTGCGACCTGCACATCTCTGCCAAGGGGCATCTAAACCGTCTTGTTAAGCTATTGCGACCTGCACATCTCTTCCAAGGGAAATTTAAACCGTCTTGTTAAGATACTGCGACCTGCACGTCTCTTCCAAGGGGCATTTAAACAGTCTTGTTAAGATACTGCGACCTGCACGTCTCTTCCAAGGGGCATTTGAAACATCTTGTTAAGCTACTGTTACCTGCATGTCTCTTCCAAGGGACATTTAAAACGTCTTATTAAGCTACTGCGACCTGCACGTCTCTTCCAAGGGGCATTTAAACTGTGTTGTTAAGCTACTGCGACCTGCATGTCTCTTCCAAGGGGCATTTAAACCGTCTTGTTATGCTACTGCGACCTGCACTTCTCTTCCAAGGCGCAATTAAACCTTCTTTTTAAGCTACTGCGACTTGCACGTCTCTTCCAAGGGGCTTTTAAACCGTCTTGTTAAGCTACTGCGACCTGCATGTCTCTTCCAAGGGGCATTTAAATCGTCTTGTTAAGCTACTGCGACCTGCATGTCTATTCCAAGGGGCATTTAAACCTTCGTGTTAAGCTACTGCGACCTCCACCGCTTTTCCAAGGGGCATTTAAACCGTTTTTTTATGCTACTGCGACCTGCACTTCTCTTCCAAGGCGCATTTAAACCTTCTTTTTAAGCTCCTGCGACCTGCACGTCTTTTCCTAGGGGCATTTAAACAGTCTTGTTAAGCTACTTCGACATGCATGTTTCTTCCAAGTGCCATTTAAACTGTCTTGTTAAGCTAGTGCGACCTGCACGTTTCTTCCAAGGTGCATTTAAACCGTCTTGTTAAGCTACTGCGACCTGCATGTCTCTTCCAAGGGGCATTTAAACCGTCTTGTTAAGCTGCTTCGACATGCATGTTTCTTCCAAGTGGCATTTAAACTGTCTTGTTAAGCTACTGCGACCTCCACCGCTCTTTCAAGGGGCATTTAAACTGTCCTGTTAAGCTACTGCGACCTGCACGTCTCTTCTAAGGGGCATTTAAATCGTCTTGTTAAGCTACTGCGACCTGCAAGCCTCTTCCAATGGGCATTTAAAGCCTCTTGTTAAGCTACTGCGACCTACATGTCTCTTCCAAGGGGCATTTAAACTGTCTTCTTAAGCTACTGCGACCTCCACCGCTCTTCCAAGGGGCATTTAAACCATCTTGTTAAGCTACTGCGACCTGCACGTCTCTTCCAAGGGGCATTTAAACTGTCTTGTTTAGCTTCTGCGACCTGCACGTCTCTTCTAAGGGGCATTTAAACTGTCTTCTTAAGCTACTGTAACCTCCACCACTTTTCCAAGGGGCATTTAAATCGTCTTGTTAAGCTACTGCGACCTCCACCGCACTACCAAGGGGCTTTTAAAACGCTTTGTTAAGCTACTGCGACCTGCATGTCTCTTCCAAGGGGCATTTAAACCGTCTTGTTAAGCTACTGCGACCTCCACGTCTCTTCCAAGGGGCATTTAAACTGTCTTGTTAAGCTGCTGTGACCTGCATGTCTCTTCCAAGTGGCATTTAAACCATCTTGTTAAGCTACTGCGACCTCCACCGCACTTCCAAGGGGCATTTAAACCGTCTTGTTAAGCTGCTGCGACCTTCACGTCTCTTTCAAGGTGCATTTAAACTGTCTTGTTAAGCTACTGCGACCTCCACCGCTCTTCCAAGGGGCATTTAAACCATCTTGTTTAGCTACTGCGACCTGCACGTCTCTTCCAAGGGGCATTTAAACAGTCTTGTTAAGCTACTGCGACCTGCACGTCTCTTCCAAGAGGCATTTAAACTGTCTTGTTAAGCCACTGCGACCTCCACCTCTCTTCCAAGGGGTATTTAAACCGTCTTATTAGCTACTGCGACCTGCATGTCTCATCCAAGGGGCATTTAAACTCTCTTGTTAAGCTCCTGCGACCTCCACCACTCTTCCAATGGGCATTTGAACCGTCTTGTTAAACTACTGCGACCTGCACGTAACTTTCAAGGGGCATTTAAACTGTCTTGTTAAGCTACTGCAACCTCCACCGCTCTTCCAAGGGGCATTTAAACCGTCTTGTTAAGCTACTGCGACCTGCACATCTCTTCCAAGTGGCATTTAAACCGTCTTGATAAGCTACTGCGACCTGCACGTCTCTTCCAAGGGGCATTTAAACTGTCCTGTTAAGCTACTGCGACCTCCACCTCTCTTCCAAGGGGCATTTAAAGCATCTTATTAAGCTACTGCGACCTGCACATCTCTTCCAAGGGGCATTTAAACTGTCTTATTATGCTACTGCGACCTGCATGTCTCTTCCAAGGGGCATTTAAACTGTCTTATTATGCTACTGCGACCTGCATGTCTCTTCCAAGGGGCATTTAAACTGTCTTGGTAAGCTACTGCGACCTGCACGTCTCTTCCAAGGGGCATTCAAACCGTCTTGGTAAGCTTCTGCGACCTGAAAGCCTATTCCAAGGGGCATTTAAACCCTCTTGTTAAGCTGCTGCGACTTGCACTTCTCTGCCAAGGGGGATTTAAACCTTCTTGTTAAGCTACTGAGACCTGCACGTCTCTTCCAAGGGGCATTTAAACCATCTTGTTAAGCTACTGCGACCTGCTCGCCTATTCCAAGGGGCATTTAAACCATCTTGTTAAGCTTCTGCGACCTGCACGTCTCTTCCAAGGCGCATTTAAACCGTCTTTTTAAGCTACTGCGACTTGCATGTCTCTTCCAAGGGGCATTTAAACTTTCTTGTTAAGCTACTGTAACCTCCACCACTTTTCCAAAGGGCATTTAAACTGTCTTGTTAAGCTACTGCTAACTGCACGTCTCTTCCAAGGGGCATTTAAACTGTCTTTTTAAGCTACTGCGACCTGCGCGTCTCTTCCAAGGGCCATTTAAACCATCTTGTTAAGCCACTGCTACCTGCACGTCTCTTCCAAGGGGATTTAAACCATCTTGTTAAGCTGCTGCGACCTGCATGTCTCTTCCAAGGTGCATTTAAACTGTCTTGTTAAGCTACTGTGACCTCCACCGCTCTTCCAAGGGGCATTTAAACTGTCTTGTTAAGCTACTGCGACCTGCACGTCTCTTTCAAGGGGTATTCAAACTGTCTTGTTAAGCTACTGCGACCTCCACCGCTCTTCCAAGGGGCATTTAAACCGTCTTGTTAAGCTACTGCGACCTGTACGTCTCGTCCAAGGGGCATTTAAACCGTCTTGGTAAGCTACTGCGACCTGCAAGCCTATTCCAAGGGGGCATTTAAACCCTCTTGTTAAGCTACTGCGACCTGCACGTCTCTTCCAAGGGGGATTTAAACCGTCTTGTTAAGCTACTGCGACCTGCACGTCTCTTCCAAGGGCCATTTAAACCATCTTGTTAAGCTACTGTTACCTGCTCGTCTCTTCCAAGGGGCATTTAAACCGTCTTGTTAAGCTACTGCGACCTGCACGTCTCTTCCAAGGCGCATTTATACCGTCTTTTTAAGCTACTGCGACCTGCATGTCTCTTCTAAGGGGCATTTAAACTGTCTTTTAAGCTACTGTAACCACGACCACTTTTACAAGGGGCATTTAAACCGTCTTGTTAAGCTACTGCGACCTGCAAGTTTCTTCCAAGGGGCATTTAAACCATCTTGTTAAGCTACTGCGACCTGCATGTCTCTTCCAGGGGGCATTTAAACCGTCTTGTTAAGCCACTGCGGCCTGCACGTCTCTTCCAAGGGGCATTTAAACCATCTTTTTAAGCTGCTGCGAACTGCATGTCTCTTCAAAGGGGCATTTAAACCATCTTGCTAAGCTACTGCGACCTCCACGTCTCTTCCAAGGGGCATTTAAACAATATTGTTAAGATATTGCGACCTGCACGTCTCTTCCAAGGGGCATTTAAACTGTCTTGGTTAGCTACTGCGACCTGCAAGCCTGTTTCAAGGGGCATTTAAACCATCTTGCTAAGTTACTGCGACCTCCACGTCTCTTCCAAGGGGCAATTAAACAATATTGTTAAGCTATTGCGACCTGCATGTCTCTTCCAAGGGGCATTTAAACTGTGTCTTTAAGCTACTGCGACCTCCACCGCTCTTCCAAGGGGCATTTAAACCATCTTGTTAAGCTACTGCGACATGCACCACTCTTCCAAGGGGCATTTAAACCATCTTGTTAAGCCTCTGCGACCTGCACGTCTCTTCCAAGGGTCATTTAAACCTAATTTTTAAGCTGCTGCGACCTGCATGTCTCTTCCAAAGAGCACTTAAACCATCTTGTTAAGCTACTGCGACCTGCGCATCTCTTCCAAGGGGCATTTAAACCGTCTTGTTAAGCTACTGTAACTTGCACGTCTCTTATAAGGGGCATTTAAACCGTCTTGTTAAGCTACTGTAACCTCCACCACTTTTCCACGGGGCATTTAAACCGTCTTGTTAAGCTACTGCAACTGGCACGTCTCTTCCAAGGGGCATGTAAACCGTCTTGTTAATCCTCTGCGAACTGCACGTCTTTTCCTAGGGGCATTTAAACAGTCTTGTTAAGCTGCTTCGACCTGCATGTTTCTTCCAATTGGCATTTAAACTGTTTTGTTAAGCTACTGCGACCTCCACCGCTCTTCCAAGGGACATTTAAACTGTCTTGTTAAGCTACTGAGACCTGCACGTCTCTTCCAAGGGGCATTTAAATCATCTTGGTAAGCTACTGCGACCTGCAAGCCTCTTCCAAGGGGCATTTAAACCCTCTTGTTAAGCTACTGCGACCTGCACGTCTCTTCCAAGGGGCATTTAAACTGTCTTGTTTAGCTTCTGCGACCTGCACGTCTCTTCTAAGGGGCAATTAAACAGTCTTGTAAAGCTACTGCGACTTGCACATCTCTTCCAAGAGGCATTTAAACCGTCTTCTTAATCTACTGTAACCTCCACCACTTTTCCAAGGGGCATTTAAACCGTCTTGTTAAGCTACTGCGACCTGCACGTCTCTTCCAAGGGGCATTTAAAACGCTTTGTTAAGCTACTGCGAACTGCATGTCTCTTCCAAGGGACATTTAAACAGTCTTGTTAAGCTACTGCGACCTCCACGTCTCTTCCAAGGGGCATTTAAACCGTCTTGTTAAGCTGCTGCGACCTTCATTTCTCTTCCAAGGGGCATTTAAACCATCTTGTTAAGCTACTGCGACCTCCACCGCACTTCCAAGAGTCATTTAATCCGTCTTGTTAAGCTTCTGCGACCTGCACGTCTCTTCTAAGGGGCATTTAAACAGTCTTTTTAAGCTACTGCGACTTGCACGTCTCTTCCAAGGGACATTTAAACCGTCTTCTTAAGCTACTGTAACCTCCACCGCTCTTCCAAGGGGCATTTAAACCGTCTTGTTAAGCTACTGCGACCTGCACGTCTCTTCCAAGGGGCATTTAAATCGTCTTGGTAAGCTACTGCGTCCTGCATGCCTATTCCAAGGGGCATTTAAACACTCTTGTTAAGCTACTGCGACCTGCACGTCTCTTCCAAGGGGGATTTAAACCGTCTTGTTAAGCTACTGCGACCTGCACGTCTCTTCTAAGGGGCATTTAAACCGTCTTGTTAAGCTACTGCGACCTGATCGTCTCTTCCAAGGCGCATTTAAACCGTCTTTTTAAGCTACTGCGACTTGCAAGTCTCTTCCTAGGGGCATTTAAACCATCTTGTTAAGCTCCTGTAAGCTCCACCACTTTTCCAAGGGGCATTTAAACCGTCTTGTTAAGCTACTGCGACCTGCACGTCTCTTCCAAGGGGCATTTAAACCTTCTTGTTAAGCTACTGCGACCTGCACGTCTCTTCCAAGGGGCAATTAAACCGTCTTGGTAAGCTTCTACGACCTGCACGTCTCTTCCAAGGGGCATTTACACCCTCTTGTTAAGCTACTGCGACCTGCACGTCTCTTCCAAGGGGGATTTAAACTGTCTTTTTAAGCTACTGCGACCTACACGTCTCTTCCAAGGGGCATTTAAACCATCTTTGTAAGCTACTGTGACCTGCTCGTCTCTTCCAAGGGGCATTTAAACCGTCTTGTTAAGCTACTGCAACCTGCACGTCTCTTCAAAGGGGCATTTAAACCATCTTGGTAAGCTACTGCTAATTGCAAGACTCTTCCAAGGGTCATTTAAACACTCTTGTTAAGCTACTGCGACCTGCACGTCTCTTCCAAGGGGGATTTAAACTGTCTTGTTAAGCCTCTGCGACTTGCACGTCTCTTACAAGCGGCATTTAAACAATCTTGGTAAGCTACTGCGACCTGCACGTCTCTTCCAAGGGGCATTTAAACCGTCTTTTTAAGCTACTGCGACTTGCACGTCTCTTCCAAGGGACATTTAAACGGTCTTGTTAAGCTACTGTGACCTGCAGTCTCCTCCATGGGGCATTTAAACCGTCTTGTTACGCTGCTGCGACCTGCATGTCTCTACCAAGGGACATTTAAACCGTCTTGTTAAGCTACTGCGACCTGCACGTCTCTTCCAAGGGGCATTTAAACCGTCTTGTTAAGCTACTGCGACCTGCAAGTCTCTTCCAAGGGGGATTTAAACAGTCTTGTTAAGCTGCTGCGACCTGCATGTCTCTTCCAAGGGGCATTTAAACAGTCTTGTTAAGCTGCTGCGACCTGCATGTCTCTTCCAAGGGGCATTTAAACTGTCTAGTTAAGCTACTGCGACCTGCACGTCTCTTTCAAGGGGCATTTAAACTGTCTTGATAAGCTACTGCGACCTGCACGTCTCTTCCAAGGGGCATTTAAACCATGTTGTTAAGCTACTGCGACCTGCTAGTCTATTCCAAGGGGCATTTAAACCATCTTGTTAAGCTACTGCGACCTGCACGTCTCTTCCAAGGCGCATTTAAACAGTCTTTTTAAACTACTGCGACCTGCACGTCTCTTCCAAGGGGCATTTAAACTGTCTTGTTAAGCCACTGTAACCTCCACCACTTTTCCAAGGGGCATTTAAACTGTCTTGGTAAGCTAATGCGACCTGCAAGCCTATTCCAAGGGGCATTTAAACACTCTTGTTAAGCTACTGCGACCTGCACTTCTCTTCCAAGGGGCATTTAAACCGTCTTGTTAAGATACTGCGACCTGATCGTCTCTTCCAAGGCGCATTTAAACCGTCTTTTTAAGCTACTGCGACTTGCACGTCTCTTCCTAGGGGCATTTAAACCCTTGTTAAGCTCCTGTAAGCTCCACCACTTTTCCAAGGGGCATTTAAACCATCTTGTTAAGCTACTGAGACCTGCACGTCTCTTCCAAGGGGCATTTAAACCTTCTTGTTAAGCTACTGCGACCTGCACGTCTCTTCCAAGGGGCAATTAAACCGTCTTGGTAAGCTTCTACGACCTGCAAGTCTCTTCCAAGGGGCATTTACACCCTCTTGTTAAGCTTCTGCGACCTGCACGTCTCTTCCAAGGGGGATTTAAACTGTCTTGTTAAGCTACTGCGACCTACACGTCTCTTCCAAGGGGCATTTAAACCATCTTTGTAAGCTACTGTGACCTGCTCGTCTCTTCCAAGGGGCATTTAAACTGTCTTGTTAAGCTACTGCGACCTGCACGTCTCTTCAAAGGGGCATTTAAACCATCTTGGTAAGCTACTGCTAACTGCAAGACTCTTCCAAGGGTCATTTAAACACTCTTGTTAAGCTACTGCGACCTGCACGTCTCTTCCAAGGGGCATTTAAACTGTCTTGTTAAGCCTCTGCGACTTGCACGTCTCTTACAAGCGGCATTTAAACAATCTTGGTAAGCTACTGCGACCTGCACGTCTCTTCCAAGGCGCATTTAAACCGTCTTTTTAAGCTACTGCGACTTGCACGTCTCTTCCAAGGGACATTTAAACGGTCTTGTTAAGCTACTGTGACCTGCACGTCTCCTCCATGGGGCATTTAAACCGTCTTGTTACGCTCCTGCGACCTGCATGTCTCTACCAAGGGACATTTAAACCGTCTTGTTAAGCTACTGCAACCTGCACGTCTCTTCAAAGGGGCATTTAAACCATCTTGGTAAGCTACTGCTAATTGCAAGACTCTTCCAAGGGTCATTTAAACACTCTTGTTAAGCTACTGCGACCTGCACGTCTCTTCCAAGGGGGATTTAAACTGTCTTGTTAAGCCTCTGCGACTTGCACGTCTCTTACAAGCGGCATTTAAACAATCTTGGTAAGCTACTGCGACCTGCACGTCTCTTCCAAGGGGCATTTAAACCGTCTTTTTAAGCTACTGCGACTTGCACGTCTCTTCCAAGGGACATTTAAACGGTCTTGTTAAGCTACTGTGACCTGCAGTCTCCTCCATGGGGCATTTAAACCGTCTTGTTACGCTGCTGCGAACTGCATGTCTCTACCAAGGGACATTTAAACCGTCTTGTTAAGCTACTGCGACCTGCACGTCTCTTCCAAGGGGCATTTAAACCGTCTTGTTAAGCTACTGCGACCTGCAAGTCTCTTCCAAGGGGGATTTAAACAGTCTTGTTAAGCTGCTGCGACCTGCATGTCTCTTCCAAGGGGCATTTAAACAGTCTTGTTAAGCTGCTGCGACCTGCATGTCTCTTCCAAGGGGCATTTAAACTGTCTAGTTAAGCTACTGCGACCTGCACGTCTCTTTCAAGGGGCATTTAAACTGTCTTGATAAGCTACTGCGACCTGCACGTCTCTTCCAAGGGGCATTTAAACCATGTTGTTAAGCTACTGCGACCTGCTAGTCTATTCCAAGGGGCATTTAAACCATCTTGTTAAGCTACTGCGACCTGCACGTCTCTTCCAAGGCGCATTTAAACAGTCTTTTTAAACTACTGCGACCTGCACGTCTCTTCCAAGGGGCATTTAAACTGTCTTGTTAAGCTACTGTAACCTCCACCACTTTTCCAAGGGGCATTTAAACTGTCTTGGTAAGCTAATGCGACCTGCAAGCCTATTCCAAGGGGCATTTAAACACTCTTGTTAAGCTACTGCGACCTGCACTTCTCTTCCAAGGGGCATTTAAACCGTCTTGTTAAGATACTGCGACCTGATCGTCTCTTCCAAGGCGCATTTAAACCGTCTTTTTAAGCTACTGCGACTTGCACGTCTCTTCCTAGGGGCATTTAAACCCTTGTTAAGCTCCTGTAAGCTCCACCACTTTTCCAAGGGGCATTTAAACCATCTTGTTAAGCTACTGAGACCTGCACTTCTCTTCCAAGGGGCATTTAAACCTTCTTGTTAAGCTACTGCGACCTGCACGTCTCTTCCAAGGGGCAATTAAACCGTCTTGGTAAGCTTCTACGACCTGCAAGTCTCTTCCAAGGGGCATTTACACCCTCTTGTTAAGCTTCTGCGACCTGCACGTCTCTTCCAAGGGGGATTTAAACTGTCTTGTTAAGCTACTGCGACCTACACGTCTCTTCCAAGGGGCATTTAAACCATCTTTGTAAGCTACTGTGACCTGCTCGTCTCTTCCAAGGGGCATTTAAACTGTCTTGTTAAGCTACTGCGACCTGCACGTCTCTTCAAAGGGGCATTTAAACCATCTTGGTAAGCTACTGCTAACTGCAAGACTCTTCCAAGGGTCATTTAAACACTCTTGTTAAGCTACTGCGACCTGCACGTCTCTTCCAAGGGGGATTTAAACTGTCTTGTTAAGCCTCTGCGACTTGCACGTCTCTTACAAGCGGCATTTAAACAATCTTGGTAAGCTACTGCGACCTGCACGTCTCTTCCAAGGCGCATTTAAACCGTCTTTTTAAGCTACTGCGACTTGCACGTCTCTTCCAAGGGACATTTAAACGGTCTTGTTAAGCTACTGTGACCTGCACGTCTCCTCCATGGGGCATTTAAACCGTCTTGTTACGCTCCTGCGACCTGCATGTCTCTACCAAGGGACATTTAAACCGTCTTGTTAAGCTACTGCGACCTGCACGTCTCTTCCAAGGGGCATTTAAACCGTCTTGTTAAGCTACTGCGACCTGCAAGTCTCTTCCAAGGGGCATTTAAACAGTCTTGTTAAGCTGCTGCGACCTGCATGTCTCTTCCAAGGGGCATTTAAACAGTCTTGTTAAGCTGCTGCGACCTGCATGTCTCTTCCAAGGGGCATTTAAACTGTCTAGTTAAGCTACTGCGACCTGCACGTCTCTTTCTAGGGGCATTTAAACTGTCTTGATAAGCTACTGCGACCTGCACGTCTCTTCCAAGGGGCATTTAAACCATGTTGCTAAGATACTGCGACCTGCTAGTCTATTCCAAGGGGCATTTAAACCGTCTTGTTAAGCTACTGCGACCTGCACATCTCTTCCAAGGCGCATTTAAACAGTCTTTTTAAACTACTGCGACCTGCACGTCTCTTCCAAGGGGCATTTAAACTGTCTTGTTAAGCTACTGTAACCTCCACCACTTTTCCAAGGGGCATTTAAACTGTCTTGGTAAGCTACTGCGACCTGCACGTCTCTTCCAAAGCTCATTTAAACCGTCTTTTTAAGCTACTGCGACTTGCACGTCTCTTCCAAGGGACATTTAAACGGTCTTGTTAAGCTACTGTGACCTGCACGTCTCCTCCATGGGGCATTTAAATCGTCTTGTTACGCTGCTGCAACCTGCATGTCTCTACCAAGGGACATTTAAACCGTCTTGTTAAGCTACTGCGACCTGCACGTCTCTTCCAAGGGGCATTTAAACTGTCTTGTTAAGCTGCTGCCACCTGCATGTCTCTTCCAAGGGGCATTTAAACTGTCTTGTTAAGCTACTGCGACATCCACCGCTCTTTCAAGGGGCATTTAAACTGTCTTGGTAAGCTACTGCGACCTGCAAGCCTCTTCCAAGGGGCATTTAAACCTTCTTTTTAAGCTACTGCGACCTCCACCGCTCTTCCAAGGGCCACTTAAACTGTCTTGTTAAGCTACTGCGACCTGCAAGCCTCTTCCAAGGGGCATTTAAACAGTCTTGTTAAGCTGCTGCGACCTGCATGTCTCTTCCAAGGGGCATTTAAGGTGTCTTGTTATGCTACTGCGACCTCCACCGCTCTTCCAAGGGGCATTTAAACTGTCTTATTAAGGTACTGCGACCTGCTCGTGTCTTCCAAGGGGCATTTAAACCATCTTGTTAAGCTACTTCGACCTGCATGTCTCTTCCAAGGGGCATTTAACCGTCTTTTTAAGCTACTGTAACCTCCACCACTTTTCCAAGTGGCATTTAAACCGTCTTGCTAAGCTACTCCGAGCTGCACGTCTCTTCCAAGGCGCGTTTAAACCGTCTTTTTAATCTACTGCGACTTGCACGTCTCTTCCAAGGGACATTTAAACCGTCTTGTTAAGCTACTGCGACATGCACGTCTCTTCCAAGGGGCATTTAAACTATCTTGATAAGCTACTGTGACATGCACGTCTCTTCCACGGGGCATTTAAATCGTCTTGGTTAGCTACTGCGACCTGCACGTCTCTTCCAAGGGGCATTTAAACTGTCTTTTTAAGCTGCTGTGACCTGCATGTCTCTTCCAAGGGGCATTTAAGCTGTCTTGTTATGCTACTGCGACCTCCACCGCTCTTCCAAGGGGCATTTAAACTGTCTTATTAAGGTACTGCGACCTGCTCGTCTCTTCCAAGGGGCATTTAAACCACCTTGTTAAGCTACTGCGACCTGCATGTCTCTTCCAAGGGGCATTTAAACCGTCTTTTTAAGCTACTGTAACCTCCACCACTTTTCCAAGTGGCATTTAAACCGTCTTGCTAAGCTACTCCGACCTGCACGTCTCTTCCAAGGCGCGTTTAAACCGTCTTTTTAATCTACTGCGACTTGCACGTCTCTTCCAAGGGACATTTAAACCGTCTTGTTAAGCTACTGCGACATGCACGTCTCTTCCAAGGGGCATTTAAACAGTCTTGTTAAGCTGCTGCGACCTGCATGTGTCTTCCAAGGGGCATTTAAACTGTCTTGTTAAGCTACTGAGACCTCCACCGCTCTTCCAAGGGGCATTTAAAATGTCTTGTTAAGCTACTGTGACCTGCACGTCTCTTCCAAGGGGCATTTAAACCATCTTGTTAAGCTACTGTGACCTGCTCGTCTCTTCCAAGGGGCATTTAAACCGTCTTGTTAAGCTACTGCGACCTGCACGTCTCTTACAAGGCGCATTTAAACCGACTTTTTAAGCTACTGCGACTTGCACGTCTCTTCCAAGGGTCATTTAAACCGTCTTGTTAAGCTACTGCGACCTGCACGTCTCTTCCAAGGGGCATTTAAACATTCTTGTTAAGCTGCTGCAACCTGCATGTCTCTTCCAAGGGGCATTTAAACTGTCTTGATAAGCTACTGCGACATCCACCGCTCTTTCAAGGGGCATTTAAACTATCTTGATAAGCTACTGTGACCTGCACGTCTCTTCCACGGGGCATTTAAATCGTCTTGGTTAGCTACTGCGACCTGCACGTCTCTTCCAAGGGGCATTTAAACTGTCTTTTTAAGCTACTGCGACCTGCACGTCTCTTCCATGGGGCATTTAAATCGTCTTGGTAAGCTACTACGACCTGCTCGTCTCTACCAAGGGGCATTTAAACCGTCTTCTTAAGCTACTGCGACCTGCAAGTCTCTTCCATGGGGCATTTAAACCGTCTTGTTAAGCTACTGCGACCTGCATGTCTCTACCAAGGACATTTAAACCGTCTTGTTAAGCTACTGCGACCTCCACCGCTCTTCCAAGGGGCACTTAAACTGTCTTGTTAAGACACTGCGACCTGCACGTCTCTTCCACGGGGCATTTAAACCGTCTTTTTAAGCTACTGCGACCTGCATGTCTCTTCCAAGGGGCATTTAAACTGTCTTGTTAAGCTACTGCGACCTCCACCGCTCTTCCAAGGGGCATTTAAAACATCTTGTTAAGCTACTGCGACCTGCACGTCTCTTCCAAGGGGCATTTAAACTGTCTTGGTAAGCTACTGTGACCTGCTCGTCTCTTCCAAGGGGCATTTAAACCGTCTTGTTAAGCTACTGCGACCTGCACATCTCTTCCAAGGGGCATTTAAACCGTCTTGTTAAGCTACTGCGACCTGCACGTCTCTTCCAAGGGGCATTTAAACCATCTTGGTAAGCTACTGCGACCTGCAAGCCTCTTCCAAGGGTCATTTAAACACTCTTTTTAAGCTACTGCGACCTGCACGTCTCTTCCAAGGGGGATTTAAACTGTCTTGTTAAGCTACTGCTACCTGCACGTCTCTTCCAAGGGGCATTTGAACAGTCTTGTTAAGCTACTGCGACCTCCACCTCTCTTCCAAGGGGCATTTAAACCATCTTGTTAAGCTACTGCGACCTGCATGTCTCTTCCAAGGGGCATTTAAACTGTCTTATTAAGCTACTGCGATCTGCACGTCTTTTCTAAGGGGCATTTAAACCATGTTGTTAAGCTAATGCGACTTTCACGTCTCCTCCAAGGGGCAAATAAACCGTCTTTGTAAGCTACTGCGACGTGCAAGCCTCTTCCAAGGGGTATTTAAAAACTCTTGTTAAGCTACTGCGACCTGCACTTCTCTTTCAAGGGGCATTTAAACCGTCTTGGTAAGCTACTGTGACCTGCTTGTCTCCACCAAGGGGCATTTAAACCGTCTTGTTAAGCTACTGCGACCTGCATGTCTCTTCCAAGGGGCATTTAAACCGTCTTGGTAAGCTACTGTGACCTGCTCGTCTCTTCAAAGGGGCATTTAAACCGTCTTGTTAAGCTACTGTGACCTGCACGTCTCTTCCATGCGGCATTTAAACCGCTTTGTTAAGCTAATGCGACCTGCATTTCTCTACTAAGGGGCATTTAATCCATCTTGTTAAGCTACTGCGACCTGCACGTCTCTTCCAAGGGGCATTTAAACAGTCTTGTTAAGCTGCTGCGACCTGCACGTCTCTTCCAAGGGGCATTTAAACTGTCTTGTTAAGCTACTGCGACCTCCACCGCTCTTCCAAGGGGCATTTAAACCACCTTGTTAAGCTACTGCGACCTCCACCGCTCTTCCAAGGGGCTTTTAATCCATCTTGTTAAGCTACTGCGACATCCACCGCTCTTCCAAGGGGCATTTAAACCGTCTTATTAAGCTACTGCGACCTGCACGTCTCTTCCAAGGGGCAATTAAACTGTCTTGTTAAGCTACTGCGACCTCCACCGCTCTTCCAAGGGGCATTTAAACCATCTTGTTAAGCTAATGCGACCTGCACGTCTCTTCCAAGGGGCATTTAAACAGTCTTGTTAAGCTAGTGCGACCTGCACATCTCTTCCAAGGGGCATTTAAACTGTCTTGTTAAGCTACTGCAACCTCCAGCGCTCTTCCAAGCAGCATGTAAACCGTGTTGTTAAGCTACTGCGACCTCCACCGCTCTTCCAAGGGGCATGTAAACCGTCTTGTTAAGCTACTGTGACCTGCACGTCTCTTCCAAGGGGCATTTAATCCATCTTGTTAATCTACTGCGACTTCCACCGATTTTCCAAGGGGCATTTAAACCGTCTCGTTAAGCGACTGCGACTTGCACATCTCTTCCAAGGGACATTTAAACCGTCTTGTGAAGCTGCTGCGACCTGCACGTCTCTACCAAGGGGCATTTAATCAGTCTTGATAAGCTATTACGACCTCCACCGCTCTTCCAGGAGACATTTAAACCGTCTTGCTAAGCTACTGCAAACTGCACGTCTCTTCCAAGGGGCAATTAAACCGTCTTGTTAAGCTACTGCGACCTGCACATTTCTTCCAAGGGGCATTTAAATTGTCTTGCTAAGCTTCTGTGACCTGCACGTCTCTTGCAAGGGGCATTTAAACCGTTTTGTTATGCTACTGCGACCTGCACGTCTCTTCCAAGGGGCATTTAAACCATCTTGTTAAGCTACTGGGACCTGCACGTCTCTTCCAAGGCGCATTTAAACCATCTTATTAAGCTACTGTGACCTGCACGTCTCTTCCAAGGGGCAAATGAATCGTCTTGATAAGCTACTGCGACCTCCACCGCTCTTCCAAAGGGCATTTTAACCGTCTTGTTAAGCTACTGTGACCTGCACGTCTCTACCAAGGGGCATTTAAACGGTCTTGTAAAGCTACTGCGACCTGCAAGACTAGTTCAAGGGGCATTTAAACCCTCTGTTAAGCTACTGCGACCTGCACGTCTCTTCCAAGGGGCATTTAACCTGTCTTGTTAAACTACTGCGACCTCCACCGCTCTTCCAAGGGGCATTTAAACGATCTTGTTAAGCTACTGCGACCTGCACGTCTCTTCCAAGAGGCATTTAAACAGTCTTGGTAAGCTACTGCGACCTGCAAGCCTATTCCAAGGGGCATTTAAACCATCTTGTTAAGCAACTGCGACCTTCATAACTCTTCCAAGGGGGATTTAAACAGTCTTGTTAAGCTACTGCGACCTGCACGTCTCTTCCAAGGGACGTTTAAACCGTCTTGTTAAGCTACTGCGACCTGCACGTCTCTTCCAAGGGTTTTTTAAACCGTCTTATTAAGCTACTGCGATCTGCACGTCTCTTCTAAGCGTCATTTAAACTGTCATGGTAAGCTACTGCGACCTCCACCGCTCTTCCAAGTGGCAATTAAACCATCTTGTTAAGCTACTGCGACCTGAACATCTCTTCCAAGGGACATTTAAACTGTCTTATTAAGCTACTGCAACCTGCACGTCTCTTCCAAGGGGTATTTAAACTGTCTGGTTAAGCTACTGCGACCTCCACCGCTCTTCCAAGGGGTATTTAAACCGTCTTGTTAAGCTACTGCGACCTGCACGTCTCTTCCAAGGGGCATTTAAACCGTCTTTTTAAGCTACTACGACCTGCAAGTCTCTTCCAAGGGGCATTTAACCGTCTCGTTAAGCTACTGAGACCTGCACGTCTCTTCCAAGGGGCATTTAAACAGTCTTGTTAAGCCACTGAGACCTGCACGTCTTTTCCAAGGAGCATTTAAACAGTCTTTTTAAGCTGCTGCGACCTGCATGTCTCTTCCAAGGGGCATTTAAACTGTCTTGTTAAACTACTGCGACCTCCACCGCTCTTCCAAGGGGCATTTAAACCGTCTTGTTAAGCTACTGCGACCTGCACATCTCTTCCAAGGGACATTTAAACCGTCTTGTTAAGCTACTGCGACCTGCATATCTCTTCCAAGGGGGTTTTAAACAGTCTTGTTAAGCTACTGCGACCTGCACGTCTCTTCCAAGGAGCATTTAAACTGTCTTGTTAAGCTACTGCGACTTGCACGTCTCTTCCAAGGGGCATTTAAACCGTCTTATTAAGCTACTGCGACCTGCATGTCTCTTCCAAGGGGCATTTAAACCGTCTTATTAAGCTACTGCGACCTCCACCCCTCTTCCAAGTGGCATTTAAACCGTCTTGTTAAGCTACTGCAAACTGCACGTCTCTTCCAAGGGGCATTTAAACCGTCTTGTTAAGCTACTGCGACCTGCACGTCTCTTCAAAGGGGCATTTAAACCGTCTTATAAAGCTACTGCGACCTGCACGTCTCTTCCAAGAGGCATTTAAACTGTCTTGTTAAGCTACTGCGACTTGCACGTCTCTTCCAAGGGGCATTTAAACGTTCTTGTTTAGCTACTGTAACCTCCACCACTTTTCCTAGGGGCATTTAAACCGTCTTTTTAAGCTACTGCGACCTGCATGTCTCTTCCAAGGGGCATTTAAACCGTCTTATTAAGCTACTGCGACCTGCACGTCTCTTCGAAGGGGCATTTAAACTGTCTTGTTAAGCTACTGCGACCTCCACCGCTCTTCCAAGTGGCATTTAAACCATCTTGTTAAGCTACTGCGACCTGCACGTTTCTTCCAAGGGGCATTTAACTTTCTTGTTAAGCTACTGCGACCTCCACCGCTCTTCCAAGGGGCATTTAAACCGTCTTGTTAAGCTACTGCGACCTGCATGTCTCTTCCAAGGGGCATTTAAACCGTCTTGGTAAGCTACTGTGACCTGCTCGTCTCTTCAAAGGGGCATTTAAACCGTCTTGTTAAGCTACTGTGACCTGCACGTCTCTTCCATGCGGCATTTAAACCGCTTTGTTAAGCTAATGCGACCTGCATTTCTCTACTAAGGGGCATTTAATCCATCTTGTTAAGCTACTGCGACCTGCACGTCTCTTCCAAGGGGCATTTAAACAGTCTTGTTAAGCTGCTGCGACCTGCACGTCTCTTCCAAGGGGCATTTAAACTGTCTTGTTAAGCTACTGCGACCTCCACCGCTCTTACAAGGGGCATTTAAACCACCTTGTTAAGCTACTGCGACCTCCACCGCTCTTCCAAGGGGCATTTAATCCATCTTGTTAAGCTACTGCGACCTCCACCGCTCTTCCAAGGGGCATTTAAACCGTCTTATTAAGCTACTGCGACCTGCACGTCTCTTCCAAGGGGCAATTAAACTGTCTTGTTAAGCTACTGCGACCTCCACCGCTCTTCCAAGGGGCATTTAAACCATCTTGTTAAGCTAATGCAACCTGCACGTCTCTTCCAAGGGGCATTTAAACAGTCTTGTTAAGCTAGTGCGACCTGCACATCTCTTCCAAGGGGCATTTAAACTGTCTTGTTAAGCTACTGCAACCTCCAGCGCTCTTCCAAGCAGCATGTAAACTGTGTTGTTAAGCTACTGCGACCTCCACCGCTCTTCCAAGGGGCATGTAAACCGTCTTGTTAAGCTACTGTGACTTGCACGTCTCTTCCAAGGGGCATTTAATCCATCTTGTTAATCTACTGCGACTTCCACCGATATTCCAAGGGGCATTTACACCGTCTTGTTAAGCTACTGCGACTTGCACGTCTCTTCCAAGGGATATTTAAACCGTCTTGTGAAGCTGCTGCGACCTGCACGTCTCTACCAAGGGGCATTTAATCAGTCTTGATAAGCTATTACGACCTCCACCGCTCTTCCAGGGGGCATTTAAACCGTCTTGCTAAGCTACTGCAAACTGCACGTCTCTTCCAAGGGGCAATTAAACCGTCTTGTTAAGCTACTGCGACCTGCACGTTTCTTCCAAGGGGCATTTAAACTGTCTTGCTAAGCTTCTGTGACCTGCACGTCTCTTTCAAGGGGCATTTAAACCGTTTTGTTATGCTACTGCGACCTGCACGTCTCTTCCAAGGGGCATTTAAACCATCTTGTTAAGCTACTGGGACCTGCACGTCTCTTCCAAGGCGCATTTAAACCGTCTTATTAAGCTACTGTGACCTGCACGTCTCTTCCAAGGGGCAATTAAATCGTCTTGATAAGCTACTGCGACCTCCACCGCTCTTCCAAAGGGCATTTTAACCGTCTTGTTAAGCTACTGTGACCTGCACGTCTCTACCAAGGGGCATTTAAACGGTCTTGTAAAGCTACTGCGACCTGCAAGACTAGTTCAAGGGGCATTTAAACCCTCTGTTAAGCTACTGCGACCTGCATGTCTCTTCCAAGGGGCATTTAACCTGTCTTGTTAAACTAATGCGACCTCCACCGCTCTTCCAAGGGGCATTTAAACGATCTTGTTAAGCTACTGCGACCTGCACGTCTCTTCCAAGAGGCATTTAAACAGTCTTGGTAAGCTACTGCGACCTGCAAGCCTATTTCAAGGGGCATTTAAACCATCTTGTTAAGCAACTGCGACCTTCATAACTCTTCCAAGGGGGATTTAAACAGTCTTGTTAAGCTACTGCGACCTGCACGTCTCTTCCAAGGGACATTTAAACCGTCTTGTTAAGCTACTGCGACCTGCACGTCTCTTCCAAGGGGCATTTAAACCGTCTTATTAAGCTACTGCGATCTGCACGTCTCTTCTAAGCGTCATTTAAACTGTCATGTTAAGCTACTGCGACCTCCACCGCTCTTCCAAGGGGTATTTAAACTGTCTTGTTAAGCTACTGCGACCTCCACCGCTCTTCCAAGGGGTATTTAAACCGTCTTGTTAAGCTACTGCGACCTGCACGTCTCTTCCAAGGGGCATTTAAACCGTCTTTTTAAGCTACTACGACCTGCAAGTCTCTTCCAAGGGGCATTTAACCGTCTCGTTAAGCTACTGAGACCTGCACGTCTCTTCCAAGGGGCATTTAAACAGTCTTGTTAAGCCACTGAGACCTGCACGTCTTTTCCAAGGGGTATTTAAACAGTCTTTTTAAGCTGCTGCGACCTGCATGTCTCTTCCAAGGGGCATTTAAACTGTCTTGTTAAACTACTGCGACCTCCACCGCTCTTCCAAGGGGCATTTAAACCGTCTTGTTAAGCTACTGCGACCTGCACATCTCTTCCAAGGGACATTTAAACCGTCTTGTTAAGCTACTGCGACCTGCATATCTCTTCCAAGGGGGTTTTAAACAGTCTTGTTAAGCTACTGCGACCTGCACGTCTCTTCCAAGGGGCATTTAAACTGTCTTGTTAAGCTACTGCGACTTGCACGTCTCTTCCAAGGGGCATTTAAACCTTCTTGTTTAGCTACTGTAATCTCCACCACTTTTCCTAGGGGCATTTAAACCGTCTTTTTAAGCTACTGCGACCTGCATGTCTCTTCCAAGGGGCATTTAAACCATCTTATTAAGCTACTGCGACCTCCACCCCTCTTCCAAGTGGCATTTAAACCGTCTTGTTAAGCTACTGCAAACTGCACGTCTCTTCCAAGGGGCATTTAAACCGTCTTGTTAAGCTACTGCGACCTGCACGTCTCTTCCAAGGGGCATTTAAACCGTCTTATAAAGCTACTGCGACCTGCACGTCTCTTCCAAGAGGCATTTAAACTGTCTTGTTAAGCTACTGCGACTTGCACGTCTCTTCCAAGGGGCATTTAAACGTTCTTGTTTAGCTACTGTAACCTCCACCACTTTTCCTAGGGGCATTTAAAGTGTCTTTTTAAGCTACTGCGACCTGCATGTCTCTACCAAGGGGCATTTAAACGGTCTTGTAAAGCTACTGCGACCTGCAAGACTAGTTCAAGGGGCATTTAAACCCTCTGTTAAGCTACTGCGACCTGCATGTCTCTTCCAAGGGGCATTTAACCTGTCTTGTTAAACTAATGCGACCTCCACCGCTCTTCCAAGGGGCATTTAAACGATCTTGTTAAGCTACTGCGACCTGCACGTCTCTTCCAAGAGGCATTTAAACAGTCTTGGTAAGCTACTGCGACCTGCAAGCCTATTTCAAGGGGCATTTAAACCATCTTGTTAAGCAACTGAGACCTTCATAACTCTTCCAAGGGGGATTTAAACAGTCTTGTTAAGCTACTGCGACCTGCACGTCTCTTCCAAGGGACATTTAAACCGTCTTGTTAAGCTACTGCGACCTGCACGTCTCTTCCAAGGGGCATTTAAACCGTCTTATTAAGCTACTGCGATCTGCACGTCTCTTCTAAGCGTCATTTAAACTGTCATGTTAAGCTACTGCGACCTCCACCGCTCTTCCAAGTGGCAATTAAACCATCTTGTTAAGCTACTGCGACCTGAACATCTCTTCCAAGGGACATTTAAACCGTCTTATTAAGCTACTGCAACCTGCACGTCTCTTCCAAGGGGTATTTAAACTGTCTTGTTAAGCTACTGCGACCTCCACCGCTCTTCCAAAGGGTATTTAAACCGTCTTGTTAAGCTACTGCGACCTGCACGTCTCTTCCAAGGGGCATTTAAACCGTCTTTTTAAGCTACTACGACCTGCAAGTCTCTTCCAAGGGGCATTTAACCGTCTCGTTAAGCTACTGAGACCTGCACGTCTCTTCCAAGGGGCATTTAAACAGTCTTGTTAAGCCACTGAGACCTGCACGTCTTTTCCAAGGGGCATTTAAACAGTCTTTTTAAGCTGCTGCGACCTGCATGTCTCTTCCAAGGGGCATTTAAACTGTCTTGTTAAACTACTGCGACCTCCACCGCTCTTCCAAGGGGCATTTAAACCGTCTTGTTAAGCTACTGCGACCTGCACATCTCTTCCAAGGGACATTTAAACCGTCTTGTTAAGCTACTGCGACCTGCATATCTCTTCCAAGGGGGTTTTAAACAGTCTTGTTAAGCTACTGCGACCTGCACGTCTCTTCCAAGGAGCATTTAAACTGTCTTGTTAAGCTACTGCGACTTGCACGTCTCTTCCAAGGGGCATTTAAACCTTCTTGTTTAGCTACTGTAATCTCCACCACTTTTCCTAGGGGCATTTAAACCGTCTTTTTAAGCTACTGCGACCTGCATGTCTCTTCCAAGGGGCATTTAAACCATCTTATTAAGCTACTGCGACCTCCACCCCTCTTCCAAGTGGCATTTAAACCGTCTTGTTAAGCTACTGCAAACTGCACGTCTCTTCCAAGGGGCATTTAAACCGTCTTGTTAAGCTACTGCGACCTGCACGTCTCTTCCAAGGGGCATTTAAACCGTCTTATAAAGCTACTGCGACCTGCACGTCTCTTCCAAGAGGCATTTAAACTGTCTTGTTAAGCTACTGCGACTTGCACGTCTCTTCCAAGGGGCATTTAAACGTTCTTGTTTAGCTACTGTAACCTCCACCACTTTTCCTAGGGGCATTTAAACCGTCTTTTTAAGCTACTGCGACCTGCATGTCTCTTCCAAGGGGCATTTAAACCGTCTTATTAAGCTACTGCAACCTGCACGTCTCTTCGAAGGGGCATTTAAACTGTCTTGTTAAGCTACTGCGACCTCCACCGCTCTTCCAAGTGGCATTTAAACCGTCTTGTTAAGCTACTGCGACCTGCACGTTTCTTCCAAGGGGCATTTAACTTTCTTGTTAAGCTACTGCGACCTCCACCGCTCTTCCAAGGGGCATTTAAACCGTCTTGTTAAGCTACTGCGACCTGCACGTCTCTTCCAAGGGGCATTTAAACCGTCTTGTTAAGCTACTGCGACCTGCACGTCTCTTCCAAGTTGCATCTAAACTGGCTTGTTAAGATACTGCGACCTCCACCGCTCTTCCAAGGGGCATTTAAACCCTCTTGTTAAGCTACTGCGACCTGCTGGTGTCTTCCAAGGGGCATTTAAACCGTCTTGTTAAGCTACTGAGACCTGCACGTCTCTTCCAAGGCTCATTTAATCCGTCTTTTTAAGCTACTGTGACTTGCACGTCTCTTCCAAGGGGCATTTAAACCGTCCTGTTAAACTACTGCGACCTGCACGTCTCTTCCAAGGGGCATTTAAACAGTCTTGTTAAGCTACTGCGACCTGCATGCCTCTTCCAAGGGCCATTTAAACTGTCTTGTTAAGCCACTGAGACCTGCACGTCTTTTCCAAGGGGCATTTAAACAGTCTTTTTAAGCTGCTGCGACCTGCATGTCTCTTCCAAGGGGCACTTAAACTGTCTTGTTAAACTACTGTGACCTCCACCGCTCTTCCAAGGGGCATTTAAACCATCTTGTAAAGCTACTGCGACCTGCACGTCTCTTCCAAGGGGCATTTAAACCGTCTTGGTAAGCTACTGCGACCTGCAAGCCTATTCCAAGGGGCATTTAAACCATCTTGTTAAGCCACTGCGACCTGCATAACTCTTCCAAGGGGCATTTAAACCATCTTGTTAAGCTACTGCGACCAGCGCGTCTCTTCCAAGGGGCATTTAAACCGTCTTGTTAAGGTACTGTGACCAGCACGTCTCTTCCAAGGTGCATTTAAACCGTCTTGTTAAGCTACTGTAACCTCCACCACTTTTCCAAGGGGCATTTAAACCGTCTTGTTAAGCTACTGCAACCTGCACGTCTCTTCCAAGGGGCATTTAGACTATCTTTTTAAGCTACTGCGACCTCCACCGCTCTTCCAAGGGGCATTTAAACCCTCTTGTTAAGCTACTGCGACCTGCTCGTGTCTTCCAAGGGGCATTTAAACCGTCTTGTTAAGCTACTGCGACCTGCATGTCTCTTCCAAGGGGCATTTAAACTGTCTTGTTAAACCACTGCGACCTGCATGTCTCTTCCAAGGGGCATTTAAACCGTCTTGTTAAGCTACTGCGACCTGCATCTCTCTTCCAAGGGGCACTTAAACCATCTTGTTAAGCTACTGCGACCTTCACGTCTCTTCCAAGGGGCATTTAAACCATCTTGGTAAGCTACTGCGACCTGCAAGCCTATTCCAAGGGGCATTTAAACCCTCTTGTTAAGCTAATGCGACCTGCACATCTCTTCTAAGGGGGATTTAAACTGTCTTGATAAGCTACTGCGACCTCCACCGCTCTTCCAAGGGGCATTTAAACTGTCTTCTTAAGCTACTGCGCCCTCCACCACTCTTCCAAGGGGCATGTAAATCGTCTTGTTAAGCTACTGCGACTTGCACGTCTCTTCCAAGGGGCATTTAATCCATCTTGTTAATCTAATGCGACCTCCACCGCTTTTCCAATTGGCATTTAAACCGTCTTGTTAAGCTACTGCGACCTGCATGCCTCTTCCAAGGGCCATTTAAACTGTCTTGTTAAGCCACTGAGAAATGCACGTCTTTTCCAAGGGGCATTTAAACAGTCTTTTTAAGCCCCTGCGACCTGCATGTCTCTTCCAAGGGGCACTTAAACTGTCTTGTTAAACTACTGTGACCTCCATCGCTCTTCCAAGGGGCATTTAAACCATCTTGTAAAGCTACTGCGACCTGCACGTCTCTTCCAAGGGGCATTTAAACCGTCTTGGTAAGCTACTGCGACCTGCAAGCCTATTCCAAGGGGCATTTAAACCATCTTGTTAAGCCACTGCGACCTGCATAACTCTTCCAAGGGGCATTTAAGCCATCTTGTTAAGCTACTGTGACCAGCGCGTCTCTTCCAAGGGGCATTTAAACCGTCTTGTTAAGGTACTGTGACCAGCACGTCTCTTCCAAGGTGCATTTAAACCGTCTTTTTAAGCTACTGTAACCTCCACCACTTTTCCAAGGGGCATTTAAACCGTCTTGTTAAGCTACTGCAACCTGCACGTCTCTTCCAAGGGGCATTTAGACTGTCTTGTTAAGCTACTGCGACCTCCACCGCTCTTCCAAGGGGCATTTAAACCCTCTTGTTAAGCTACTGCGACCTGCTCGTGTCTTCCAAGGGGCATTTAAACCATCTTGTTAAGCTACTGCGACCTGCACGTCTTTTCCAAGGCGCATTTAAACCGTCTTTTTAAGCTACTGCGACTTGCACGTCTCTTCCAAGGGGCATTTAAACCGTCTTGTTAAGCTACTGTAATCTCCACCACTTTTCCAAGGGGCATTTAAACCGTCTTGTTATGCTACTGCGACCTGCACGTCTCTTCCAAGGGGCATTTAAACCGTCTTGTTAAGCTACTGCGACCTGCATGTCTCTTCCAAGGGGCATTTAAACCGTCTTGTTAAGCTACTGCGACCTGCATCTCTTTTCCAAGGGGCACTTAAACCATCTTGTTAAGCTACTGCGACCTGCACGTCTCTTCCAAGGGGCATTTAAACCATCTTGGTAAGGTACTGCGACCTGCAAGCCTATTCCAAGGGGCATTTAAACCCTCTTGTTAAGCTACTGTGACCTGCACATTTCTTCCAAGGGGGATTTAAACTGTCTTGTTAAGCTACTGCGACCTCCACCGCTCTTCCAAGGGGCATTTAAACCGTCTTTTTAAGCTACTGCGACTTGCACTTCTCTTCCAAGGGGGCATTTAAACCGTCTTGTTAAGCTACTGTAACCTCCACCACTTTTCCAAGGGGCATTTAATCTGTCTTTTTAAGCTACTGCGACCTGCACATCTCTTCCAAGGGGCATTTAAACCGTCTTGTTAAGCTACTGCGACCTGCATGTCTCTTCCAAGGGGCATTTAAACTGTCTTGTTAAACCACTGCGACCAGCATGTCTCTTCCAAGGGGCATTTAAACTGTCTTGTTAAGCTACTGCGACCTGCATCTCTCTTCCAAGGGGCACTTAAACCATCTTGTTAAGCTACTGCGACCTGCACGTCTCTTCCAAGGGGCATTTAAACCATCTTGGTAAGCTACTGCGACCTGCAAGCCTATTCCAAGGGGCATTTAAACCCTCTTGTTAAGCTAATGCGACCTGCACATCTCTTCTAAGGGGGATTTAAACTGTCTTGATAAGCTACTGCGACCTCCACCGCTCTTCCAAGGGGCATTTAAACTGTCTTCTTAAGCTACTGCGCCCTCCACCACTCTTCCAAGGGGCATGTAAACCGTGTTGTTAAGCCACTGCGACTTGCACGTCTCTTCCAAGGGGCATTTAATCCATCTTGTTAATCTAATGCGACCTCCACCGCTTTTCCAATTGGCATTTAACCCGTCTTGTTAAGCTACTGCGACCTGCACGTCTCTTCCAAGGGGCATTTAAACCGTCTTGTTAATCTACTTCAACATGCATGTCTCTTCCAAGGGGCATTTAAACCGTCTTGTTAAGCTACTGCGACCTGTACGTCTCTTCCAAGGGGCATTTAAACTATCTTGTTAAGCTACTGCGACCTCCACCGCTGTTCCAAGGGGCATTTAAACCCTCTTGTTAAGCTACTTCGACCTGCTCGTGTCTTCCAAGGGGCATTTAAACCGTCTTGTTAAGCTACTGCGACCTGCACGTCTCTTCCAAGGTGCATTTAAACCGTCTTTTTAAGCTACTGCGACTTGCACGTCCCTTCCAAGGGGCATTTAAACTGTCTTGTTAAGCTACTGTAACCTCCACCACTTTTCGAAGGGGCATTTAAACCGTCTTGTTAAGCTTCTGCGACCTTTACGTCTCTTCCAAGGGGTATTTAAACCGTCTTGTTAAGCTACTGCGACCTGCACGTCTCTTCCAAGGGGCATGTAAACAGTCTTTTTAAGCTGCTGTGACCTGCATGTCTCTCACCAAGGGGCATTTAAACCGTCTTGTTAAGCTACTGCCACCTCCACCGCTCTTCCAGGGGCATTTAAACCATCTTGTTAAGCTACTGCGACCTGCACGTCTCTTCCAAGGGGCATTTAAACCGACTTGGTAAGCTATTGCGACCAGCAAGCCTATTCCAAGGGGCATTTAAACCATCTTGTTAAGCTACTGCGACCTGCACATCTCTTCCAAGGGGGATTTAAACAGTCTTGTTAAGCTACTGCCACCTGCACGTCTCTTCCAAGGGGCATTTAAACGGTCTTATTAAGCTACTGCGACCTGCACGTCTCTTCCAAGGGGCATTCAAACTGTCTTGTTAAGCTACTGCGACCTCCACCGCTCTTTCAAGTGGCATTTAAACCGACTTGTTAAGCTACTGCGACCTGCACGTCTCTTCCAAGGGGCATTTAAACCGTCTTGTTAAGCTACTGCGACCTGCACGTCTCTTCCAACTGACATTTAAACTGTCTTATTAAGCAACTGCGACCTGCACGTCTCTTCCAAGGGGTATTTAAACTGTCTTGTTAAGCTGCTGCGACCTGCACGTCTCTTCCAAGGGGCATTTACACCGTCTTTTTAAGCTACTGCGACCTGCACGTCTCTTCCAGGGGGCATTTAAACCGTCTGGTTAAGCTACTGCGACTTGCACGTCTCTTCCAAGGGGCATTTAAACCGTCTTGTTAAGCTACTGTAACCTCCACCACTTTTCCAAGGGGCATTTAAACCGTCTTTTTAAGCTACTGCGACCTGCACTTCTCTTCCAAGGGGCATTTAAACCGTTTTGTTAACCTACTGCGACCTGCATGTCTCTACCAAGGGACATTTAAGCCGTCTTGTTAAGCTACTGCGACCTACACGTCTCTTCCAAGGGGCATTTAAACAGTCTTGCTAAGCTGCTGCGACCTGCATGTCTCTTCCAAGGGGCAATTAAACTGTCTTGTTAAGCTACTGCGACCTCCACCGCTTTTCCAAGTGGCATTTAAACCATCTTGTTAAGCTACTGCGACCTCCACAACTCTTCCAATGGGCATGTAAACCGTCTTGTTAAGTTACTGCGACTTGCACGTCTCTTCCAAGGGTCATTTAATCCATCTTGTTAATCTACTGCGACCTCCACCGCTCTTCCAAGGGGCATTTAAACCGTCTTGTTTAGCTACTGCGACCTGCAAGTCTCTACCAAGGGGCATTTAAACCGTCTTGTTAATCTACTGCGACTAGCACGTCTCTTCCAAGGGGCATTTAAACCGTCTTGTTAAGGTACTTTGACCAGCACCTCTCTTCCAAGGTGCATTTAAACCGTCTTGTTAAGCTACTGTAACCTCCACCACTTTTCCAAGGGGCATTTAAACCGTCTTGTTAAGCTACTGCAACCTGCACGTCTCTTCCAAGGGGCATTTAGACTGTCTTGTTAAGCTACTGCGACATCCACCGCTCTTCCAAGGGGCATTTAAACCCTCTTGTTAAGCTACTGCGACCTGCTCGTGTCTTCCAAGGGGCATTTAAACCGCCTTGTTAAGCTGCTGCGACCCGCACGTCTTTTCCAAGGCACATTTAAACCGTCTTTTTAAGCTACTGCGACTTGCACGTCTCTTCCAAGGGGCATTTAAACCGTCTTTTTAAGCTACTGTAACCTCCACCACTTTTCCAAGGGGCATTTAAACCGTCTTGTTAAGCTACTGCGACCTGCACGTCTCTTCCAAGGGGCATTTAAACCGTCTTGTTAAGCTAATGCGACCTGCATGTCTTTTCCAAGGGGCATTTAAACTGTCTTGTTAAACCACTGCGACCTGCATGCCTCTTCCAAGGGGCATTTAAACCGTCTTGTTAAGCTACTGCGACCTGCATCTCTCTTCCAAGGGGCACTTAAACCATCTTGTTAAGCTACTGCGACCTGCACGTCTCTTCCAAGGGGCATTTAAACCATCTTGGTAAGCTACTGCGACCTGCAAGCCTATTCCAAGGGGCATTTAAACCCTCTTGTTAAGCTACTGCGACCTGCACATCTCTTCCAAGGGGGATTTAAACTGTCTTGTTAAGCTACTGCGACCTCCACCGCTCTTCTAAGGGGCATTTAAACCGTCTTCTTAAGCTACTGCGCCCTACTCCACTCTTCCAAGGGGCATGTAAACCGTCTTGTTAAGCTACTGCGACTTGAACGTCTCCTCCAAGGGGCATTTAATCCATCTTGTTAATCTACTGCGACCTCCACCGCTTTTCCAAGTGGCATTTAAACCGTCTTGTTAAGCTACTGCGACCTGCACGTCTCTTCCAAGGGGCATTTAAACCGTCTTGTTGATCTACTGCAACATGCATGTCTCTTCCAAGGGGCATTTAAACCGTCTTGTTAAGCTACTGCGACCTCCACCGCTCTTCCAAGTGGCATTTAAACCGACTTGTTAAGCTACTGCGACCTGCACGTCTCTTCGAAGGGGCATTTAAGCCGTCTTATTAAGCTACTGCGACCTGCACGTCTCTTCCAAGGGGCATTTAAACTGTCTTGTTAAGCTACTGCGCCCTCCTCCACTCTTCCAAGGGTCATGTAAACCGTCTTGTTAAGCTACTGCGACTTGCACGTCTCTTCCAAGGGGCATTTAAACCGTCTTGTTAATCTACTGCAACATGCATGTCTCTTCCAAGGAGCATTTAAACCGTCTTGTTAAGCTACTTCGACCTGCTCGTGTCTTCCAAGGGGAATTTAAACCGTCTTGTTAAGCTACTGCCACCTCCACCGCTCTTCCAAGGGGCATTTAAACCATCTTGTTAAGCTACTGCGACCTGTACGTCTCTTCCAAGGGGCATTTAAACCGACTTGGTAAGCTATTGCGACCTGCAAGCCTATTCCAAGGGGCATTTAAACCATCTTGTTAAGCTACTGCGACCTGCACATCTCTTCCAAGGGGGATTTAAACAGTCTTGTTAAGCTGCTGCGACCTGCACGTCTCTTCCAAGGGGCATTTAAACTGTCTTGTTAAGCTACTGCGACATCCACCGCTCTTTCAAGGGGCATTTAAACTATCTTGATAAGCTACTGTGACATGCACGTCTCTTCCACGGGGCATTTAAATCGTCTTGGTTAGCTACTGCGACCTGCACGTCTCTTCCAAGGGGCATTTAAACTGTCTTTTTAAGCTGCTGCGACCTGCATGTCTCTTCCAAGGGGCATTTAAGCTGTCTTGTTATGCTACTGCGACCTCCACCGCTCTTCCAAGGGGCATTTAAACTGTCTTATTAAGGTACTGCGACCTGCTCGTCTCTTCCAAGGGGCATTTAAACCACCTTGTTAAGCTACTGCGACCTGCATGTCTCTTCCAAGGGGCATTTAAACCGTCTTTTTAAGCTACTGTAACCTCCACCACTTTTCCAAGTGGCATTTAAACCGTCTTGCTAAGCTACTCCGACCTGCACGTCTCTTCCAAGGCGCGTTTAAACCGTCTTTTTAATCTACTGCGACTTGCACGTCTCTTCCAAGGGACATTTAAACCGTCTTGTTAAGCTACTGCGACATGCACGTCTCTTCCAAGGGGCATTTAAACAGTCTTGTTAAGCTGCTGCGACCTGCATGTGTCTTCGAAGGGGCATTTAAACAGTCTTGTTAAGCTACTGAGACCTCCACCGCTCTTCTAAGGGGCATTTAAAATGTCTTGTTAAGCTACTGTGACCTGCACGTCTCTTCCAAGGGGCATTTAAACCATCTTGTTAAGCTACTGTGACCTGCTCGTCTCTGCCAAGGGGCATTTAAACCGTCTTGTTAAGCTACTGCGACCTGCACGTCTCTTACAAGGCGCATTTAAACCGACTTTTTAAGCTACTGCGACTTGCACGTCTCTTCCAAGGGTCATTTAAACCGTCTTGTTAAGCTACTGCGACCTGCACGTCTCTTCCAAGGGGCATTTAAACCGTCTTGTTAAGCTACTGCGACCTGCATGTCTCTTCCAAGGGGCATTTAAACCGTCTTGTTAAGCTACTGCGACCTGCATCTCTTTTCCAAGGGGCACTTAAACCATCTTGTTAAGCTACTGCGACCTGCACGTCTCTTCCAAGGGGCATTTAAACCATCTTGGTAAGGTACTGCGACCTGCAAGCCTATTCCAAGGGGCATTTAAACCCTCTTGTTAAGCTACTGTGACCTGCACATTTCTTCCAAGGGGGATTTAAACTGTCTTGTTAAGCTACTGCGACCTCCACCGCTCTTCCAAGGGGCATTTAAACCGTCTTCTTAAGCTACTGCGCCCTCCTCCACTCTTCCAAGGGGCATGTAAACCGTCTTGTTAAGCTACTGTGACTTGAACGTCTCTTCCAAGGGGCATTTAATCCATCTTGTTAATCTACTGCGACCTCCACCACTTTTCCAAGTGGCATTTAAACCGTCTTGATAAGCTACTGCGACCTGCACGTCTCTTCCAAGGGTCATTTAAACCGTCTTGTTAATCTACTGCAACATGTATGTCTCTTCCAAGGGGCATTTAAACCGTCTTGTTAAGCTACTGCGACCTGCACGTCTCTTCCAAGGGGCATTTAAATTGCCTTGTTAAGCTACTGGACCTCCACCGCTGTTCCAAGGGGCATTTAAACCCTCTTGTTAAGCTACTGCGACCTGCTCATGTCTTCCAAGGGGCATTTAAACCGTCTTGTTAAGCTACTGCGACCTGCACATCTTTTCCAAGGCGCATTTAAACCGTCTTTTTAAGCTACTGCGACTTGCACTTCTCTTCCAAGGGGCATTTAAACCGTCTTGTTAAGCTACTGTAACCTCCACCACTTTTCCAAGGGGCATTTAATCTGTCTTTTTAAGCTACTGCGACCTGCACGTCTCTTCCAAGGTGCATTTAAACCGTCTTGTTAAGCTACTGCGACCTGCATGTCTCTTCCAAGGGGCATTTAAACTGTCTTGTTAAACCACTGCGACCAGCATGTCTCTTCCAAGGGGCATTTAAACTGTCTTGTTAAGCTACTGCGACCTGCATCTCTCTTCCAAGGGGCACTTAAACCATCTTGTTAAGCTACTGCGACCTGCACGTCTCTTCCAAGGGGCATTTAAACCATCTTGGTAAGCTACTGCGACCTGCAAGCCTATTCCAAGGGGCATTTAAACCCTCTTGTTAAGCTAATGCGACCTGCACATCTCTTCTAAGGGGGATTTAAACTGTCTTGATAAGCTACTGCGACCTCCACCGCTCTTCCAAGGGGCATTTAAACTGTCTTCTTAAGCTACTGCGCCCTCCACCACTCTTCCAAGGGGCATGTAAACCGTGTTGTTAAGCCACTGCGACTTGCACGTCTCTTCCAAGGGGCATTTAATCCATCTTGTTAATCTAATGCGACCTCCACCGCTTTTCCAATTGGCATTTAAACCGTCTTGTTAAGCTACTGCGACCTGCACGTCTCTTCCAAGGGGCATTTAAACCGTCTTGTTAATCTACTTCAACATGCATGTCTCTTCCAAGGGGCATTTAAACCGTCTTGTTAAGCTACTGCGACCTGTACGTCTCTTCCAAGGGGCATTTAAACTATCTTGTTAAGCTACTGCGACCTCCACCGCTGTTCCAAGGGGCATTTAAACCCTCTTGTTAAGCTACTTCGACCTGCTCGTGTCTTCCAAGGGGCATTTAAACCGTCTTGTTAAGCTACTGCGACCTGCACGTCTCTTCCAAGGTGCATTTAAACCGTCTTTTTAAGCTACTGCGACTTGCACGTCCCTTCCAAGGGGCATTTAAACTGTCTTGTTAAGCTACTGTAACCTCCACCACTTTTCGAAGGGGCATTTAAACCGTCTTGTTAAGCTTCTGCGACCTTTACGTCTCTTCCAAGGGGTATTTAAACCGTCTTGTTAAGCTACTGCGACCTGCACGTCTCTTCCAATGGGCATGTAAACAGTCTTTTTAAGCTGCTGTGACCTGCATGTCTCTCACCAAGGGGCATTTAAACCGTCTTGTTAAGCTACTGCCACCTCCACCGCTCTTCCAGGGGCATTTAAACCATCTTGTTAAGCTACTGCGACCTGCACGTCTCTTCCAAGGGGCATTTAAACCGACTTGGTAAGCTATTGCGACCAGCAAGCCTATTCCAAGGGGCATTTAAACCATCTTGTTAAGCTACTGCGACCTGCACATCTCTTCCAAGGGGGATTTAAACAGTCTTGTTAAGCTACTGCCACCTCCACGTCTCTTCCAAGGGGCATTTAAACGGTCTTATTAAGCTACTGCGACCTGCACGTCTCTTCCAAGGGGCATTCAAACTGTCTTGTTAAGCTACTGCGACCTCCACCGCTCTTTCAAGTGGCATTTAAACCGTCTTGTTAAGCTACTGCGACCTGCACGTCTCTTCCAACTGACATTTAAACTGTCTTATTAAGCAACTGCGACCTGCACGTCTCTTCCAAGGGGTATTTAAACTGTCTTGTTAAGCTGCTACGACCTGCACGTCTCTTCCAAGGGGCATTTACACCGTCTTTTTAAGCTACTGCGACCTGCACGTCTCTTCCAGGGGGCATTTAAACCGTCTGGTTAAGCTACTGCGACTTGCACGTCTCTTCCAAGGGGCATTTAAACCGTCTTGTTAAGCTACTGTAACCTCCACCACTTTTCCAAGGGGCATTTAAACCGTCTTTTTAAGCTACTGCGACCTGCACTTCTCTTCCAAGGGGCATTTAAACCGTTTTGTTAACCTACTGCGACCTGCATGTCTCTACCAAGGGACATTTAAACCGTCTTGTTAAGCTACTGCGACCTACACGTCTCTTCCAAGGGACATTTAAACAGTCTTGCTAAGCTGCTGCGACCTGCATGTCTCTTCCAAGGGGCAATTAAACTGTCTTGTTAAGCTACTGCGACCTCCACCGCTTTTCCAAGTGGCATTTAAACCATCTTGTTAAGCTACTGCGACCTCCACCACTCTTCCAATGGGCATGTAAACCGTCTTATTAAGTTACTGCGACTTGCACGTCTCTTCCAAGGGTCATTTAATCCATCTTGTTAATCTACTGCGACCTCCACCGCTCTTCCAAGGGGCATTTAAACCGTCTTGTTTAGCTACTGCGACCTGCAAGTCTCTACCAAGGGGCATTTAAACCGTCTTGTTAATCTACTGCGACTAGCACGTCTCTTCCAAGGGGCATTTAAACCGTCTTGTTAAGGTACTTTGACCAGCACCTCTCTTCCAAGGTGCATTTAAACCGTCTTGTTAAGCTACTGTAACCTCCACCACTTTTCCAAGGGGCATTTAAACCGTCTTGTTAAGCTACTGCAACCTGCACGTCTCTTCCAAGGGGCATTTAGACTGTCTTGTTAAGCTACTGCGACATCCACCGCTCTTCCAAGGGGCATTTAAAACCTCTTGTTAAGCTACTGCGACCTGCTCGTGTCTTCCAAGGGGCATTTAAACCGCCTTGTTAAGCTGCTGCGACCCGCACGTCTTTTCCAAGGCACATTTAAACCGTCTTTTTAAGCTACTGCGACTTGCACGTCTCTTCCAAGGGGCATTTAAACCGTCTTTTTAAGCTACTGTAACCTCCACCACTTTTCCAAGGGGCATTTAAACCGTCTTGTTAAGCTACTGCGACCTGCACGTCTCTTCCAAGGGGCATTTAAACCGTCTTGTTAAGCTAATGCGACCTGCATGTCTTTTCCAAGGGGCATTTAAACTGTCTTGTTAAACCACTGCGACCTGCATGCCTCTTCCAAGGGGCATTTAAACCGTCTTGTTAAGCTACTGCGACCTGCATCTCTCTTCCAAGGGGCACTTAAACCATCTTGTTAAGCTACTGCGACCTGCACGTCTCTTCCAAGGGGCATTTAAACCATCTTGGTAAGCTACTGCGACCTGCAAGCCTATTCCAAGGGGCATTTAAACCCTCTTGTTAAGCTACTGCGACCTGCACATCTCTTCCAAGGGGGATTTAAACTGTCTTGTTAAGCTACTGCGACCTCCACCGCTCTTCTAAGGGGCATTTAAACCGTCTTCTTAAGCTACTGCGCCCTACTCCACTCTTCCAAGGGGCATGTAAACCGTCTTGTTAAGCTACTGCGACTTGAACGTCTCCTCCAAGGGGCATTTAATCCATCTTGTTAATCTACTGCGACCTCCACCGCTTTTCCAAGTGGCATTTAAACCGTCTTGTTAAGCTACTGCGACCTGCACGTCTCTTCCAAGGGGCATTTAAACCGTCTTGTTGATCTACTGCAACATGCATGTCTCTTCCAAGGGGCATTTAAACCGTCTTGTTAAGCTACTGCGACCTCCACCGCTCTTCCAAGTGGCATTTAAACCGACTTGTTAAGCTACTGCGACCTGCACGTCTCTTCGAAGGGGCATTTAAGCCGTCTTATTAAGCTACTGCGACCTGCACGTCTCTTCCAAGGGGCATTTAAACTGTCTTGTTAAGCTACTGCGCCCTCCTCCACTCTTCCAAGGGTCATGTAAACCGTCTTGTTAAGCTACTGCGACTTGCACGTCTCTTCCAAGGGGCATTTAAACCGTCTTGTTAATCTACTGCAACATGCATGTCTCTTCCAAGGAGCATTTAAACCGTCTTGTTAAGCTACTTCGACCTGCTCGTGTCTTCCAAGGGGAATTTACACCGTCTTGTTAAGCTACTGCCACCTCCACCGCTCTTCCAAGGGGCATTTAAACCATCTTGTTAAGCTACTGCGACCTGTACGTCTCTTCCAAGGGGCATTTAAACCGACTTGGTAAGCTATTGCGACCTGCAAGCCTATTCCAAGGGGCATTTAAACCATCTTGTTAAGCTACTGCGACATCCACCGCTCTTTCAAGGGGCATTTAAACTATCTTGATAAGCTACTGTGACATGCACGTCTCTTCCACGAGGCATTTAAATCGTCTTGGTTAGCTACTGCGACCTGCACGTCTCTTCCAAGGGGCCTTTAAACTGTCTTTTTAAGCTGCTGCGACCTGCATGTCTCTTCCAAGGGGCATTTAAGCTGTCTTGTTATGCTACTGCGACCTCCACCGCTCTTCCAAGGGGCATTTAAACTGTCTTATTAAGTTACTGCGACCTGCTCGTCTCTTCCAAGGGGCATTTAAACCACCTTGTTAAGCTACTGCGACCTGCATGTCTCTTCCAAGGGGCATTTAAACCGTCTTTTTAAGCTACTGTAACCTCCACCACTTTTCCAAGTGGCATTTAAACCGTCTTGCTAAGCTACTCCGACCTGCACGTCTCTTCCAAGGTGCGTTTAAACCGTCTTTTTAATCTACTGCGACTTGCACGTCTCTTCCAAGGGACATTTAAACCGTCTTGTTAAGCTACTGCGACATGCACGTCTCTTCCAAGGGGCATTTAAACAGTCTTGTTAAGCTGCTGCGACCTGCATGTGTCTTCCAAGGGGCATTTAAACAGTCTTGTTAAGCTACTGAGACCTCCACCGCTCTTCCAAGGGGCATTTAAAATGTCTTGTTAAGCTACTGTGACCTGCACGTCTCTTCCAAGGGGCATTTAAACCATCTTGTTAAGCTACTGTGACCTGCTCGTCTCTTCCAAGGGGCATTTAAACCGTCTTGTTAAGCTACTGCGACCTGCACGTCTCTTACAAGGCGCATTTAAACCGACTTTTTAAGCTACTGCGACTTGCACGTCTCTTCCAAGGGTCATTTAAACCGTCTTGTTAAGCTACTGCGACCTGCACGTCTCTTCCAAGGGGCATTTAAACATTCTTGTTAAGCTGCTGCGACCTGCATGTCTCTTCCAAGGGGCATTTAAACTGTCTTGATAAGCTACTGCGACATCCACCGCTCTTTCAAGGGGCATTTAAACTATCTTGATAAGCTACTGTGACCTGCACGTCTCTTCCACGGGGCATTTAAATCGTCTTGGTTAGCTACTGCGACCTGCACGTCTCTTCCTAGGGGCATTTAAACTGTCTTTTTAAGCTACTGCGACCTGCACGTCTCTTCCATGGGGCATTTAAATCGTCTTGGTAAGCTACTACGACCTGCTCGTCTCTACCAAGGGGCATTTAAACCGTCTTCTTAAGCTACTGCGACCTGCAAGTCTCTTCCATGGGGCATTTATACCGTCTTGTTAAGCTACTGCGACCTGCATGTCTCTACCAAGGACATTTAAACCGTCTTGTTAAGCTACTGCGACCTCCACCGCTCTTCCAAGGGGCACTTAAACTGTCTTGTTAAGACACTGCGACCTGCACGTCTCTTCCACGGGGCATTTAAACCGTCTTTTTAAGCTACTGCGACCTGCATGTCTCTTCCAAGGGGCATTTAAACTGTCTTGTTAAGCTACTGCGACCTCCACCGCTCTTCCAAGGGGCATTTAAAACATCTTGTTAAGCTACTGCGACCTGCACGTCTCTTCCAAGGGGCATTTAAACTGTCTTGTTAAGCTACTGCGACTTTCACGTCTCTTCCAAGGGGCATTTAAACCATCTTTTTAAGCTACTGAAACCTCCACCACTTTTCCAAGTGGCATTTAAAGTGTCTTGTTAAGCTACTGCGATCTGCACGTCTCTTCTAAGTGCATTTAAACCATCTTGTTAAGCTACTGCGACTTGCACGTCTCTTCCAAGGGACATTTAAACCGTCTTGTTAAGATACTGCAACATGCACTTCACCTCCATGGGGCATTTAAACTTTTTTTTTAAGCTACTGCGACCTGCACGTCTCTTCCAAGGGGCAGTTAAACAGTCTTGTTAATCTGCTGCGACCAGCATGTGTCTTCCAAGGGGCATTTAAACTGTCTTGTTAAGTTACTGAGACCTCCACAGCTCTTCCAAGGGGCATTTAAACTGTCTTGTTAAGCTACTGCGACCTGCATGTCTCTTCCAAGGGGCATTTAAACCGTCTTGTTAAGCTACTGTGACCTGCACGTCTCTTCCAAGGGGCATTTAAACCATCTTGGTAAGCTACTGTGACCTGCTCGTCTCTTCCAAGGGGCATTTAAACCGTCTTTTGTTAAGCTACTGCGAATTGCATGTCTCTTTCAAGGGACATTTAAACCGTCTTGTTAAGCTACTGCGACCTGCACCTCTCCTCCATGGGGCATTTAAACCGTCTTGTTAAGCTACTGCGACCTGCATGTCTCTACCAAGGGACATTTAAAACCGTCTTGTTAAGCTACTGCGACCTGCATTTCTCTTCCAAGGGGCATTTAAACTGTCTTGTTAAGCAACTGTGACCTGCTCGTATCCTCCAAGGGGCATTTAAATGGTCTTGGTAAGCTACTGACACCTGCAAGCCTCTTTCAAGGGGCATTTAAACCGTCTTTTTAAGCTACTGCGACCTGCAAGCCTCTTTCAAGGGGCATTTAAACCGTCTTGGTAAGCTACTGTGACCTGCTCGTCTCTTCCAAGGGGCATTTAAACCGTCTTGTTAAGCTACTGCGACCTGCACATCTCTTCCAAGGGGCATTTAAACCGTCTTGTTAAGCTACTGCGACCTGCACGTCTCTTCCAAGGGGCATTTAAACCATCTTGGTAAGCTACTGCGACCTGCAAGCCTCTTCCAAGGGTCATTTAAACACTCTTTTTAAGCTACTGCGACCTGCACGTCTCTTCCAAGGGGGATTTAAACTGTCTTGTTAAGCTACTGCTACCTGCACGTCTCTTCCAAGGGGCATTTAAACAGTCTTGTTAAGCTACTGCGACCTCCACCTCTCTTCCAAGGGGTATTTAAACCATCTTGTTAAGCTACTGCGACCTGCACGTCTCTTCCAAGGGGCATTTAAACTGTCTTATTAAGCTACTGCGATCTGCACGTCTTTTCTAAGGGGCATTTAAACCATCTTGTTAAGCTACTGCGACTTTCACGTCTCCTCCAAGGGGAAAATAAACCGTCTTTGTAAGCTACTGCGACGTGCAAGCCTCTTCCAAGGGGCATTTAAAAACTCTTGTTAAGCTACTGCGACCTGCACTTCTCTTTCAAGGGGCATTTAAACCGTCTTGGTAAGCTACTGTGACCTGCTTGTCTCCACCAAGGGGCATTTAAACCGTCTTGTTAAGCTACTGCGACCTGCATGTCTCTTCCAAGGGGCATTTAAACCGTCTTGGTAAGCTACTGTGACCTGGTCGTCTCTTCCAAGGGGCATTTAAACCGTCTTGTTAAGCTACTGCGACCTGCACATCTCTTCCAAGGGGCATTTAAACCGTCTTGTTAAGCTACTGCGACCTGCACGTCTCTTCCAAGGGGCATTTAAACCATCTTGGTAAGCTACTGCGACCTGCAAGCCTCTTCCAAGGGTCATTTAAACACTCTTTTTAAGCTACTGCGACCTGCACGTCTCTTCCAAGGGGGATTTAAACTGTCTTGTTAAGCTACTGCTACCTGCACGTCTCTTCCAAGGGGCATTTAAACAGTCTTGTTAAGCTACTGCGACCTCCACCTCTCTTCCAAGGGGCATTTAAACCATCTTGTTAAGCTACTGCGACCTGCACGTCTCTTCCAAGGGGCATTTAAACTGTCTTATTAAGCTACTGCGATCTGCACGTCTTTTCTAAGGGGCATTTAAACCATCTTGTTAAGCTACTGCGACTTTCACGTCTCCTCCAAGGGGCAAATAAACCGTCTTTGTAAGCTACTGCGACGTGCAAGCCTCTTCCAAGGGGCATTTAAAAACTCTTGTTAAGCTACTGCGACCTGCACTTCTCTTTCAAGGGGCATTTAAACCGTCTTGGTAAGCTACTGTGACCTGCTTGTCTCCACCAAGGGGCATTTAAACCGTCTTGTTAAGCTACTGCGACCTGCATGTCTCTTCCAAGGGGCATTTAAACCGTCTTGGTAAGCTACTGTGACCTGCTCGTCTCTTCAAAGGGGCATTTAAACCATCTTGTTAAGCTACTGTGACCTGCACGTCTCTTCCATGCGGCATTTAAACCGCTTTGTTAAGCTAATGCGCCCTGCATTTCTCTACTAAGGGGCATTTAATCCATCTTGTTAAGCTACTGCGACCTGCACGTCTCTTCCAAGGGGCATTTAAACAGTCTTGTTAAGCTGCTGCGACCTGCACGTCTCTTCCAAGGGGCATTTAAACTGTCTTGTTAAGCTACTGCGACCTCCACTGCTCTTCCAAGGGGCATTTAAACCACCTTGTTAAGCTACTGCGACCTCCACCGCTCTTCCAAGGGGCATTTAATCCATCTTGTTAAGATACTGCGACCTCCACCGCTCTTCCAAGGGGCATTTAAACCGTCTTATTAAGCTACTGCGACCTGCACGTCTCTTCCAAGGGGCAATTAAACTGTCTTGTTAAGCTACTGCGACCTCCACCGCTCTTCCAAGGGGCATTTAAACCATCTTGTTAAGCTAATGCGACCTGCATGTCTCTTCCAAGGGGCATTTAAACAGTCTTGTTAAGCTAGTGCGACCTGCACATCTCTTCCAAGGGGCATTTAAACTGTCTTGTTAAGCTACTGCAACCTCCAGCGCTCTTCCAAACAGCATGTAAACCGTGTTGTTAAGCTACTGCGACCTCCACCGCTCTTCCAAGGGGCATGTAAACCGTCTTGTTAAGCTACTGTGACCTGCACGTCTCTTCCAAGGGGCATTTAATCCATCTTGTTAATCTACTGCGACTTCCACCGATTTTCCAAGGGGCATTTAAACCGTCTTGTTAAGCTACTGCGACTTGCACGTCTCTTCCAAGGGACATTTAAACCGTCTTGTGAAGCTGCTGCGACCTGCACGTCTCTACCAAGGGGCATTTAATCAGTCTTGATAAGCTATTACGACCTCCACCGCTCTTCCAGGGGGCATTTAAACCGTCTTGCTAAGCTACTGCAAACTGCACGTCTCTTCCAAGGGGCAATTAAACCGTCTTGTTAAGCTACTGCGACCTGCACGTTTCTTCCAAGGGGCATTTAAATTGTCTTGCTAAGCTTCTGTGACCTGCACGTCTCTTGCAAGGGGCATTTAAACCGTTTTGTTATGCTACTGCGACCTGCACGTCTCTTCCAAGGGGCATTTAAACCATCTTGTTAAGCTACTGGGACCTGCACGTCTCTTCCAAGGCGCATTTAAACCATCTTATTAAGCTACTGTGACCTGCACGTCTCTTCCAAGGGGCAATTAAATCGTCTTGATAAGCTACTGCGACCTCCACCGCTCTTGCAAAGGGCATTTTAACCGTCTTGTTAAGCTACTGTGACCTGCACGTCTCTACCAAGGGGCATTTAAACGGTCTTGTAAAGCTACTGCGACCTGCAAGACTAGTTCAAGGGGCATTTAAACCCTCTGTTAAGCTACTGCGACCTGCACGTCTCTTCCAAGGGGCATTTAACCTGTCTTGTTAAACTACTGCGACCTCCACCGCTCTTCCAAGGGGCATTTAAACGATCTTGTTAAGCTACTGCGACCTGCACGTCTCTTCCAAGAGGCATTTAAACAGTCTTGGTAAGCTACTGCGACCTGCAAGCCTATTTCAAGGGGCATTTAAACCATCTTGTTAAGCAACTGCGACCTTCATAACTCTTCCAAGGGAGATTTAAACAGTCTTGTTAAGCTACTGCGACCTGCACGTCTCTTCCAAGGGACATTTAAACCGTCTTGTTAAGCTACTGCGACCTGCACGTCTCTTCCAAGGGGCATTTAAACCGTCTTATTAAGCTACTGCGATCTGCACGTCTCTTCTAAGCGTCATTTAAACTGTCATGTTAAGCTACTGCGACCTCCACCGCTCTTCCAAGTGGCAATTAAACCATCTTGTTAAGCTACTGCGACCTGAACATCTCTTCCAAGGGACATTTAAACCGTCTTATTAAGCTACTGCAACCTGCACGTCTCTTCCAAGGGGTATTTAAACTGTCTTGTTAAGCTACTGCGACCTCCACCGCTCTTCCAAGGGGTATTTAAACCGTCTTGTTAAGCTACTGCGACCTGCACGTCTCTTCCAAGGGGCATTTAAACCGTCTTTTTAAGCTACTACGACCTGTAAGTCTCTTCCAAGGGGCATTTAACCGTCTCGTTAAGCTACTGAGACCTGCACGTCTCTTCCAAGGGGCATTTAAACAGTCTTGTTAAGCCACTGAGACCTGCACGTCTTTTCCAAGGGGCATTTAAACAGTCTTTTTAAGCTGCTGCGACCTGCATGTCTCTTCCAAGGGGCATTTAAACTGTCTTGTTAAACTACTGCGACCTCCACCGCTCTTCCAAGGGGCATTTAAACCGTCTTGTTAAGCTACTGCGACCTGCACATCTCTTCCAAGGGACATTTAAACCGTCTTGTTAAGCTACTGCGACCTGCATATCTCTTCCAAGGGGGTTTTAAACAGTCTTGTTAAGCTACTGCGACCTGCACGTCTCTTCCAAGGGGCATTTAAACTGTCCTGTTAAGCTACTGCGACTTGCACGTCTCTTCCAAGGGGCATTTAAACCTTCTTGTTTAGCTACTGTAATCTCCACCACTTTTCCTAGGGGCATTTAAACCGACTTTTTCAGCTACTGCGACCTGCATGTCTCTTCCAAGGGGCATTTAAACCATCTTATTAAGCTACTGCGACCTCCACCCCTCTTCCAAGTGGCATTTAAACCGTCTTGTTAAGCTACTGCAAACTGCACGTCTCTTCCAAGGGGCATTTAAACCGTCTTGTTAAGCTACTGCGACCTGCACGTCTCTTCCAAGGGGCATTTAAACCGTCTTATAAAGCTACTGCGACCTGCACGTCTCTTCCAAGAGGCATTTAAACTGTCTTGTTAAGCTACTGCGACTTGCACGTCTCTTCCAAGGGGCATTTAAACGTTCTTGTTTAGCTACTGTAACCTCCACCACTTTTCCTAGGGGCATTTAAACCGTCTTTTTAAGCTACTGCGACCTGCATGTCTCTTCCAAGGGGCATTTAAACCGTCTTATTAAGCTACTGCGACCTGCACGTCTCTTCGAAGGGGCATTTAAACTGTCTTGTTAAGCTACTGCGACCTCCACCGCTCTTCCAAGTGGCATTTAAACCGTCTTGTTAAGCTACTGCGACCTGCACGTTTCTTCCAAGGGGCATTTAACTTTCTTGTTAAGCTACTGCGACCTCCACCGCTCTTCCAAGGGGCATTTAAACCGTCTTGTTAAGCTACTGCGACCTGCACGTCTCTTCCAAGGGGCATTTAAACCGTCTTGTTAAGCTACTGCGACCTGCACGTCTCTTCCAAGTTGCATCTAAACTGGCTTGTTAAGATACTGCGACCTCCACCGCTCTTCCAAGGGGCATTTAAACCCTCTTGTTAAGCTACTGCGACCTGCTGGTGTCTTCCAAGGGGCATTTAAACCGTCTTGTTAAGCTACTGAGACCTGCACGTCTCTTCCAAGGCTCATTTAATCCGTCTTTTTAAGCTACTGTGACTTGCACGTCTCTTCCAAGGGGCATTTAAACCATCCTGTTAAGCTACTGCGACCTGCACGTCTCTTCCAAGGGGCATTTAAACAGTCTTGTTAAGCTACTGCGACCTGCATGCCTCTTCCAAGGGCCATTTAAACTGTCTTGTTAAGCCACTGAGACCTGCACGTCTTTTCCAAGGGGCATTTAAACAGTCTTTTTAAGCTGCTGCGACCTGCATGTCTCTTCCAAGGGGCACTTAAACTGTCTTGTTAAACTACTGTGACCTCCACCGCTCTTCCAAGGGGCATTTAAACCATCTTGTAAAGCTACTGCGACCTGCACGTCTCTTCCAAGGGGCATTTAAACCGTCTTGGTAAGCTACTGCGACCTGCAAGCCTATTCCAAGGGGCATTTAAACCATCTTGTTAAGCCACTGCGACCTGCATAACTCTTCCAAGGGGCATTTAAACCATCTTGTTAAGCTACTGCGACCAGCGCGTCTCTTCCAAGGGGCATTTAAACCGTCTTGTTAAGGTACTGTGACCAGCACGTCTCTTCCAAGGTGCATTTAAACCGTCTTGTTAAGCTACTGTAACCTCCACCACTTTTCCAAGGGGCATTTAAACCGACTTGTTAAGCTACTGCAACCTGCACGTCTCTTCCAAGGGGCATTTAGACTGTCTTGTTAAGCTACTGCGACCTCCACCGCTCTTCCAAGGGGCATTTAAACCCTCTTGTTAAGCTACTGCGACCTGCTCGTGTCTTCCAAGGGGCATTTAAACCATCTTGTTAAGCTACTGCGACCTGCACGTCTTTTCCAAGGCGCATTTAAACCGTCTTTTTAAGCTACTGCGACTTGCACGTCTCTTCCAAGGGGCATTTAAACCGTCTTGTTAAGCTACTGTAATCTCCACCACTTTTCCAAGGGGCATTTAAACCGTCTTTTTAAGCTACTGCGACCTGCACGTCTCTTCCAAGGGGCATTTAAACCGTCTTGTTAAGCTACTGCGACCTGCATGTCTCTTCCAAGGGGCATTTAAACCGTCTTGTTAAGCTACTGCGACCTGCATCTCTTTTCCAAGGGGCACTTAAACCATCTTGTTAAGCTACTGCGACCTGCACGTCTCTTCCAAGGGGCATTTAAACCATCTTGGTAAGGTACTGCGACCTGCAAGCCTATTCCAAGGGGCATTTAAACCCTCTTGTTAAGCTACTGTGACCTGCACATTTCTTCCAAGGGGGATTTAAACTGTCTTGTTAAGCTACTGCGACCTCCACCGCTCTTCCAAGGGGCATTTAAACCGTCTTCTTAAGCTACTGCGCCCTCCTCCACTCTTCCAAGGGGCATGTAAACCGTCTTGTTAAGCTACTGTGACTTGAACGTCTCTTCCAAGGGGCATTTAATCCATCTTGTTAATCTACTGCGACCTCCACCACTTTTCCAAGTGGCATTTAAACCGTCTTGTTAAGCTACTGCGACCTGCACGTCTCTTACAAGGGGCATTTAAACCGTCTTGTTAATCTACTGCAACATGTATGTCTCTTCCAAGGGGCATTTAAACCGTCTTGTTAAGCTACTGCGACCTGCACGTCTCTTCCAAGGGGCATTTAAATTGTCTTGTTAAGCTACTGGACCTCCACCGCTGTTCCAAGGGGCATTTAAACCCTCTTGTTAAGCTACTGCGACCTGCTCATGTCTTCCAAGGGGCATTTAAACCGTCTTGTTAAGCTACTGCGACCTGCACATCTTTTCCAAGGCGCATTTAAACTGTCTTTTTAAGCTACTGCGACTTGCACTTCTCTTCCAAGGGGCATATAAACCGTCTTGTTAAGCTACTGTAACCTCCACCACTTTTCCAAGGGGCACTTAATCTGTCTTTTTAAGCTACTGCGACCTGCACGTCTCTTCCAAGGGGCATTTAAACCGTCTTGTTAAGCTACTGCGACCTGCATGTCTCTTCCAAGGGGCATTTAAACTGTCTTGTTAAACCACTGCGACCTGCATGTCTCTTCCAAGGGGCATTTAAACCGTCTTGTTAAGCTACTGCGACCTGCATCTCTCTTCCAAGGGGCACTTAAACCATCTTGTTAAGCTACTGCGACCTGCACGTCTCTTCCAAGGGGCATTTAAACCATCGTGGTAAGCTACTGCGACCTGCAAACCTATTCCAAGGGGCATTTAAACCCTCTTGTTAAGCTAATGCGACCTGCACATCTCTTCTAAGGGGGATTTAAACTGTCTTGATAAGCTACTGCGACCTCCACCGCTCTTCCAAGGGGCATTTAAACTGTCTTCTTAAGCTACTGCGCCCTCCACCACTCTTCCAAGGGGCATGTAAACCGTGTTGTTAAGCTACTGCGACTTGCACGTCTCTTCCAAGGGGCATTTAATCCATCTTGTTAATCTAATGCGACCTCCACCGCTTTTCCAATTGGCATTTAAACCGTCTTGTTAAGCTACTGCGACCTGCACGTCTCTTCCAAGGGGCATTTAAACCGTCTTGTTAATCTACTGCAACATGCATGTCTCTTCCAAGGGGCATTTAAACCGTCTTGTTAAGCTACTGCGACCTGTACGTCTCTTCCAAGGGGCATTTAAACTATCTTGTTAAGCTACTGCGACCTCCACCGCTGTTCCAAGAGGCATTTAAACCCTCTTGTTAAGCTACTTCGACCTGCTCGTGTCTTCCAAGGGGCATTTAAACCGTCTTGTTAAGCTACTGCGACCTGCACGTCTCTTCCAAGGTGCATTTAAACCGTCTTTTTAAGCTACTGCGACTTGCACGTCCCTTCCAAGGGGCATTTAAACTGTCTTGTTAAGCTACTGTAACCTCCACCACTTTTCGAAGGGGCATTTAAACCGTCTTGTTAAGCTTCTGCGACCTTTACGTCTCTTCCAAGGGGTATTTAAACCGTCTTGTTAAGCTACTGCGACCTGCAAGTCTCTTCCAAGGGGCATTTAAACTGTCTTGTTATGCCACTGCGACCTGCACGTCTCTTCCAAGGGGCATGTAAAAAGTCTTTTTAAGCTGCTGTGACCTGCATGTCTCTCACCAAGGGGCATTTAAACCGTCTTGTTAAGCTACTGCCACCTCCACCGCTCTTCCAGGGGCATTTAAACCATCTTGTTAAGCTACTGCGACCTGCACGTCTCTTCCAAGGGGCATTTAAACCGACTTGGTAAGCTATTGCGACCAGCAAGCCTATTCCAAGGGGCATTTAAACCATCTTGTTAAGCTACTGCGACCTGCACATCTCTTCCAAGGGGGATTTAAACAGTCTTGTTAAGCTACTGCCACCTGCACGTCTCTTCCAAGGGGCATTTAAACGGTCTTATTAAGCTACTGCGACCTGCACGTCTCTTCCAAGGGGCATTTAAACTGTCTTGTTAAGCTACTGCGACCTCCACCGCTCTTTCAAGCGGCATTTAAACCGACTTGTTAAGCTACTGCGACCTGCACGTCTCTTCCAAGGGGCATTTAAACCGTCTTGTTAAGCTACTGCGACCTGCACGTCTCTTCCAACTGACATTTAAACTGTCTTATTAAGCAACTGCGACCTGCACGTCTCTTCCAAGGGGTATTTAAACTGTCTTGTTAAGCTGCTGCGACCTGCAAGTCTCTTCCAAGGGGCATTTACACCGTCTTTTTAAGCTACTGCGACCTGCACGTCTCTTCCAGGGGGCATTTAAACCGTCTGGTTAAGCTACTGCGACTTGCACGTCTCTTCCAAGGGGCATTTAAACCGTCTTTTTAAGCTACTGTAACCTCCACCACTTTTCCAAGGGGCATTTAAACCGTCTTTTTAAGCTACTGCGACCTGCACTTCTCTTCCAAGGGGCATTTAAACCGTTTTGTTAACCTACTGCGACCTGCATGTCTCTACCAAGGGACATTTAAACCGTCTTGTTAAGCTACTGCGACCTACACGTCTCTTCCAAGGGGCATTTAAACAGTCTTGCTAAGCTGCTGCGACCTGCATGTCTCTTCCAAGGGGCAATTAAACTGTCTTGTTAAGCTACTGCGACCTCCACCGCTTTTCCAAGTGACATTTAAACCATCTTGTTAAGCTACTGCGACCTCCACCACTCTTCCAATAGGCATGTAAACCGTCTTGTTAAGCTACTGCGACTTGCACGTCTCTTCCAAGGGTCATTTAATCCATCTTGTTAATCTACTGCGACCTCCACCGCTCTTCCAAGGGGCATTTAAACCGTCTTGTTTAGCTACTGCGACCTGCAAGTCTCTACCAAGGGGCATTTAAACCGTCTTGTTAATCTACTGCGACTAGCACGTCTCTTCCAAGGGGCATTTAAACCGTCTTGTTAAGGTACTTTGACCAGCACCTCTCTTCCAAGGTGCATTTAAACCGTCTTGTTAAGCTACTGTAACCTCCACCACTTTTCCAAGGGGCATTTAAACCGTCTTGTTAAGCTACTGCAATCTGCACGTCTCTTCCAAGGGGCATTTAGACTGTCTTGTTAAGCTACTGCGACCTCCACCGCTCTTCCAAGGGGCATTTAAACCCTCTTGTTAAGCTACTGCGACCTGCTCGTGTCTTCCAAGGGGCATTTAAACCGCCTTGTTAAGCTGCTGCGACCCGCACGTCTTTTCCAAGGCACATTTAAACCGTCTTTTTAAGCTACTGCGACTTGCACGTCTCTTCCAAGGGGCATTTAAACCGTCTTTTTAAGCTACTGTAACCTCCACCACTTTTCCAAGGGGCATTTAAACCGTCTTGTTAAGCTACTGCGACCTGCACGTCTCTTCCAAGGGGCATTTAAACCGTCTTGTTAAGCTAATGCGACCTGCATGTCTTTTCCAAGGGGCATTTAAACTGTCTTGTTAAACCACTGCGACCTGCATGCCTCTTCCAAGGGGCATTTAAACCGTCTTGTTAAGCTACTGCGAACTGCATCTCTCTTCCAAGGGGCACTTAAACCATCTTGTTAAGCTACTGCGACCTGCACGTCTCTTCCAAGGGGCATTTAAACCATCTTGGTAAGCTACTGCGACCTGCAAGCCTATTCCAAGGGGCATTTAAACCCTCTTGTTAAGCTACTGCGACCTGCACATCTCTTCCAAGGGGGATTTAAACTGTCTTGTTAAGCTACTGCGACCTCCACCGCTCTTCTAAGGGGCATTTAAACCGTCTTCTTAAGCTACTGCGCCCTACTCCACTCTTCCAAGGGGCATGTAAACCGTCTTGTTAAGCTACTGCGACTTGAACGTCTCCTCCAAGGGGCATTTAATCCATCTTGTTAATCTACTGCGACCTTCACCGCTTTTCCAAGTGGCATTTAAACCGTCTTGTTAAGCTACTGCGACCTGCACGTCTCTTCCAAGGGGCATTTAAACCGTCTTGTTGATCTACTGCAACATGCATGTCTCTTCCATGGGGCATTTAAACCGTCTTGTTAAGCTACTGCGACCTGCACGTCTCTTCCAAGGGGCATTTAAACTGTCTTGTTAAGCTACTGGACCTCCACCGCTGTTTCAATGGGCATTTAAACCCTCTTGTTAAGCTACTGCGACCTGCTCGTGTCTTCCAAGGGGCATTTAAACCGTCTTGTTAAGCTACTGCGACCTGCACGTCTGTTCCAAGGCGCATTTAAACCGTCTTTTTAAGCTACTGCGACTTGCACGTCTCTTCCAAGGGGCATTTAAACCGTCTTGTTAAGCTACTGTAACCTCCACCACTTTTCCAAGGGGCATTTAAACCGTCTTTTTAAGCTACTGCGCCCTGCATGTCTCTTCCAAGGGGCATTTAAACCGTCTTGTTAAGCTACTGCGACCTTCATGTCTCTTCCAAGGGGCATTTAAACTGTCTTGTTAAACCACTGCGACCTGCATGTCTCTTCCAAGGGGCATTTAAACCCTCTTGTTAAGCTACTGCGACCTGCATCTCTCTTCCAAGGGGCACTTAAACCATCTTGTTAAGCTACTGCGACCTGCACGTCTCTTCCAGGGGGCATTTAAACCATCTTGGTAAGCTACTGCGACGTGCAAGCCTATTCCAAGGGGCATTTAAACTCTCTTGTTAAGCTACTGAGACCTGCACATCTCTTCCAAGGGGGATTTAAACTGTCTTGTTAAGCTACTGCGACCTCCACCGCTCTTCCAAGGGGCATTTAAACCGTCTTCTTAAGCTACTGCGCCCTCCTCCACTCTTCCAAGGGGCATGTAAACCGTCTTGTTAAGCTACTGCGACTTGAACGTCTCTTCCAAGGGGCATTTAATCCATCTTGTTAATCTACTGCGACCTCCACCGCTTTTCCAAGTGGCATTAAAACCGTCTTGTTAAGCTACTGCGACTTGCACGTCTCTTCCAAGGGGCATTTAAACCGTCTTGTTAGTCTACTGCAACATGCATGTCTCTTCCAAGGGGCATTTAAACCGTCTTGTTAAGCTACTGCGACCTGCATGTCTCTTCCAAGGGGCATTTAAACTGTCTTGTTAAGCTACTGGACCTCCACCGCTGTTCCATGGGGCATTTAAACCCTCTTGTTAAGCTACTGCGACCTGCTCGTGTCTTCCAAGGGGCATTTAAACAGTCTTGTTAAGCTACTGCGACCTGCACGTCCTTTCCAAGGCGCATTTTAAACGTCTTTATAAGCTACTGCGACTTGCACGTCTCTTCCAAGGGGCATTTAAACCGTCTTGTAAGCTACTGTAACCTCCACCACTTTTCCAAGGGGCATTTAAACCGTCTTTTTAAGCTACTGCGACCTGCACGTCTCTTCCAAGGGGCATTTAAACCGTCTTGGTAAGCTACTGCGACCTGCATGTCTCTTCCAAGGGGCATTTAAACTGTCTTGTTAAACCACTGCGACCTGCATGTCTCTTCCAAGGGTCATTTAAACCGTCTTGTTAAGCTACTGCGACCTGCATCTCTCTTCCAAGGGGCACTTAAACCATCTTGTTAAGCTACTGCGACCTGCACGTCTCTTCCAAGGGGCATTTAAACCATCTTGGTAAGCTACTGCGACCTGCAAGCCTATTCCAAGGGGCATTTAAACCCTCTTTTTAAGCTACTGCGACCTGCACTTCTCTTCCAAGGGGGATTTAAACTGTCTTGTTAAGCTACTGCGACCTCCACCGCTCTTCCAAGCGGCATTTAAACCGTATTCTTAAGCTACTGTGCCCTCCTCCACTCTTCCAAGGGGCACGTAAACCGTCTTGTTTAGCTACTGCGACTTGCAAGTCTCTTCCAAGGGGCATTTAATCCATCTTGTTAATCTACTGCGATCTCCACCGCTTTTCCAAGTGGCATTTAAACCGTCTTGTTAAGCTACTGCGACCTGCATGTCTCTTCCAAGGGGCATTTAAACCGTCTTGTTAATCTACTGCAACATGCATGTCTCTTCCAAGGGGCATTTAAACCATCTTGTTAAGCTACCTCGACCTGCTCGTGTCTTCCAAGGGGCATTTAAACCGTCTTGTTAAGCTACTGCGACCTGCACGTCTCTTCCAAGGTGCATTTAAACCGTCTTTTTAAGCTACAGCGACTTGCACGTCCCTTCCAAGGGATATTTAAACTGTCTTGTTAAGCTACTGTAACCTCCACCACTTTTCGAAGGGGCATTTAAACCGTCTTGTTAAGCTTCTGTGACCTGCAAGTCTCTTCCAAGGGGCATGTAAACTGTCTTGTTATGCCACTGCGACCTGCACGTCTCTTCCAAGGGGCATTTAAACAGTCTTTTCAAGCTGCTGCGACCTGCATGTCTCTCACCAAGGGGCATTTAAACCGTCTTGTTAAGCTAATGCGACCTGCATGTCTTTTCCAAGGGGCATTTAAACTGTCTTGTTAAACCACTGCGACCTGCATGCCTCTTCCAAGGAGCATTTAAACCGTCTTGTTAAGCTACTGCGACCTGCATCTCTCTTCCAAGGGGCACTTAAACCATCTTGTTAAGCTACTGCGACCTGCACGTCTCTTCCAAGGGGCATTTATACCTTCTTGGTAAGCTACTGCGACCTGCAAGCCTATTCCAAGGGGCATTAAAACCCTCTTGTTAAGCTACTGCGACCTGCACATCTCTTCCAAGGGGGATTTAAACTGTCTTGTTAAGCTACTGCGACCTCCACCGCTCTTCTAAGGGGCATTTAAACCGTCTTCTTAAGCTACTGCGCCCTACTCCACTCTTCCAAGGGGCATGTAAACCGTCTTGTTAAGCTACTGCGACTTGAACGTCTCCTCCAAGGGGCATTTAATCCATCTTGTTAATCTACTGCGACCTCCACCGCTTTTCCAAGTGGCATTTAAACCGTCTTGTTAAGCTACTGCGACCTGCACGTCTCTTCCAAGGGGCATTTAAACCGTCTTGTTGATCTACTGCAACATGCATATCTCTTCCAAGGGGCATTTAAACCGTCTTGTTAAGCTACTGCGACCTGCACGTCTCTTCCAAGGGGCATTTAAACTGTCTTGTTAAGCTACTGGACCTCCACCGCTGTTTCAATGGGCATTTAAACCCTCTTGTTAAGCTACTGCGACCTGCTCGTGTCTTCCAAGGGGCATTTAAACCGTCTTGTTAAGCTACTGCGACCTGCACGTCTGTTCCAAGGCGCATTTAAACCGTCTTTTTAAGCTACTGCGACTTGCACGTCTCTTCCAAGGGGCATTTAAACCGTCTTGTAAAGCTACTGTAACCTCCACCACTTTTCCAAGGGGCATTTAAACCGTCTTTTTAAGCTACTGCGCCCTGCATGTCTCTTCCAAGGGGCATTTAAACAGTCTTGTTAAGCTACTGCGACCTGCATGTCTCTTCCAAGGGGCATTTAAACTGTCTTGTTAAACCACTGCGACCTGCATGTCTCTTCCAAGGGGCATTTAAACCCTCTTGTTAAGCTACTGCGACCTGCATCTCTCTTCCAAGGGGCACTTAAACCATCTTGTTAAGCTACTGCGACCTGCACGTCTCTTCCAAGGGGCATTTAAACCATCTTGGTAAGCTACTGCGACGTGCAAGCCTATTCCAAGGGGCATTTAAACTCTCTTGTTAAGCTACTGAGACCTGCACATCTCTTCCAAGGGGGATTTAAACTGTCTTGTTAAGCTACTGCGACCTCCACCGCTCTTCCAAGGGGCATTTAAACCGTCTTCTTAAGCTACTGCGCCCTCCTCCACTCTTCCAAGGGGCATGTAAACCGTCTTGTTAAGCTACTGCGACTTGAACGTCTCTTCCAAGGGGCATTTAATCCATCTTGTTAATCTACTGCGACCTCCACCGCTTTTCCAAGTGGCATTAAAACCGTCTTGTTAAGCTACTGCGACTTGCACGTCTCTTCCAAGGGGCATTTAAACCGTCTTGTTAATCTACTGCAACATGCATGTCTCTTCCAAGGGGCATTTAAACCGTCTTGTTAAGCTACTGCGACCTGCATGTCTCTTCCAAGGGGCATTTAAACTGTCTTGTTAAGCTACTGGACCTCCACCGCTGTTCCATGGGGCATTTAAACCCTCTTGTTAAGCTACTGCGACCTGCTCGTGTCTTCCAAGGGGCATTTAAACAGTCTTGTTAAGCTACTGCGACCCGCACGTCCTTTCCAAGGCGCATTTTAAACGTCTTTATAAGCTACTGCGACTTGCACGTCTCTTCCAAGGGGCATTTAAACCGTCTTGTTAAGCTACTGTAATCTCCACCACTTTTCCAAGGGGCATTTAAACCGTCTTTTTAAGCTACTGCGACCTGCACGTCTCTTCCAAGGGGCATTTAAACTGTCTTGGTAAGCTACTGCGACCTGCATGTCTCTTCCAAGGGGCATTTAAACTGTCTTGTTAAACCACTGCGACCTGCATGTCTCTTCCAAGGGGCATTTAAACCGTCTTGTTAAGCTACTGCGACCTGCATCTCTCTTCCAAGGGGCACTTAAACCATCTTGTTAAGCTACTGCGACCTGCACGTCTCTTCCAAGGGGCATTTAAACCATCTTGGTAAGCTACTGCGACCTGCAAGCCTATTCCAAGGGGCATTTAAACCCTCTTTTTAAGCTACTGCGACCTGCACATCTCTTCCAAGGGGGATTTAAACTGTCTTGTTAAGCTACTGCGACCTCCACCGCTCTTCCAAGCGGCATTTAAACTGTATTCTTAAGCTACTGTGCCCTCCTCCACTCTTCCAAGGGGCACGTAAACCGTCTTGTTTAGCTACTGCGACTTGCAAGTCTCTTCCAAGGGGGCATTTAATCCATCTTGTTAATCTACTGCGATCTCCACCGCTTTTCCAAGTGGCATTTAAACCGTCTTGTTAAGCTACTGCGACCTGCACGTCTCTTCCAAGGGGCATTTAAACCGTCTTGTTAATCTACCGCAACATGCATGTCTCTTCCAAGGGGCATTTAAACCATCTTGTTAAGCTACTTCGACCTGCTCGTGTCTTCCAAGGGGCATTTAAACCGTCTTGTTAAGCTACTGCGACCTGCACGTCTCTTCCAAGGTGCATTTAAACCGTCTTTTTAAGCTACAGCGACTTGCACGTCCCTTCCAAGGGATATTTAAACTGTCTTGTTAAGCTACTGTAACCTCCACCACTTTTCGAAAGGACATTTAAACCGTCTTGTTAAGCTTCTGTGACCTGCAAGTCTCTTCCATGGGGCATGTAAACTGTCTTGTTATGCCACTGCGACCTGCACGTCTCTTCCAAGGGGCATTTAAACAGTCTTTTCAAGCTGCTGCGACCTGCATGTCTCTCACCAAGGGGCATTTAAACCGTCTTGTTAAGCTACTGCCACCTCCACCGCTCTTCCAATGGGCATTTAAACCATCTTGTTAAGCTACTGCGACCTGCACGTCTCTTCCAAGGGGCATTTAAACCGACTTGGTAAGCTATTGCGACCTGCAAGCCTCTTCCAAGGGGCATTTAAACCATCTTGTTAAGCTACTGCGACCTGCACATCTCTTCCAAGGGGGATTTAAACAGTCTTGTTAAGCTACTGCGACTTGCACGTCTCTTCGAAGGGGCATTTAAACAGTCTTATTAAGCTACTGCGACCTGCACGTCTCTTCCAAGGGGAATTTAAACTGTCTTGTTAAGCTACTGCGACCTCCACCGCTCTTCCAAGTGGCATTTAAACCGACTTGTTAAGCTACTGCGACCTGCACGTCTCTTCGAAGGGGCATTTAAGCCGTCTTATTAAGCTACTGCGACCTGCACGTCTCTTCCAAGGGGCATTTAAACTGTCTTGTTAAGCTACTGCGCCCTCCTCCACTCTTCCAAGGGTCATGTAAACCGTCTTGTTAAGCTACTGCGACTTGCACGTCTCTTCCTAGGGGCATTTAAACCGTCTTGTTAATCTACTGCAACATGCATGTCTCTTCCAAGGAGCATTTAAACCGTCTTGTTAAGCTACTTCGACCTGCTCGTGTCTTCCAAGGGGAATTTAAACCGTCTTGTTAAGCTACTGCCACCTCCACCGCTCTTCCAAGGGGCATTTAAACCATCTTGTTAAGCTACTGCGACCTGCACGTCTCTTCCAAGGGGCATTTAAACCGACTTGGTAAGCTATTGCGACCTGCAAGCCTATTCCAAGGGGCATTTAAACCATCTTGTTAAGCTACTGCGACCTGCACATCTCTTCCAAGGGGGATTTAAACAGTCTTGTTAAGCTACTGCGACCTGCACGTCTCTTCCAAGGGGCATTTAAACCATCTTATTAAGCTACTGCGACCTGCACGTCTCTTCCAAGGGGCATTTAAACTGTCTTGTTAAGCTACTGCGACCTCCACCGCTCTTCCAAGTGGCATTTAAACCGACTTGTTCAGCTACTGCGACCTGCACGTCTCTTCCAAGGGGCATTTAAACCGTCTTGTTAAGCTACTGCGACCTGCACGTCTCTTCCAAGGGGCATTTAAATCGTCTTTGTAAGCTACTGCGACCTGCCAGCCTCTTCCAAGGGGCATTTAAAACGTCTTGTTAAGCTACTGCGACCTGCACGTCACTTCCAAGGGGCATTTAAACTGTCTTGTTAAGATTCTGCGACCTCCACCGCTCTTCCAAGGGGCATTTAAAACATCTTGTTAAGCTACTGCGACCTCCACCACTCTTCCAATGGGCATGTAAACCATCTTGTTAAGCAACTGCGACTTGCACGTCTCTTCCAAGGGTCATTTAATCCATCTTGTTAATCTACTGCGACCTCCACCGATTTTCCAAGGGGCATTTAAACCGTCTTGTTAAGCTGCTGCGACCTGCACGTCTCTACCAAGGGGCATTTAATCAGTCTTGATAAGCTACTACGACCTCCATCGCTCTTCCAAGGGTCATTTAAACCGTATTGTTAAGCTACTGCGACCTGCACGTCTCTTCCAAGGGGCATTTAAACCGTCTTGTTAAGCTACTGCGACCTGCACGTTTCTTCCAATGGGCATTTACACCGTCTTGTTAAGCTGCTGTGACCTGCACATCTCTTGCAAGGAGTATTTAAACCGTCTTTTTAAGCTGCTGCGACCTGCATGTCTCTCACCAAGGGGCATTTAAACCGTCTTGTTAAGCTACTGCCACCTCCACCGCTCTTCCAAGGGGCATTTAAACCATCTTGTTAAGCTACTGCGACCTGCACGTCTCTTCCAAGGGGCATTTAAACCGACTTGGTAAGCTATTGCGACCTGCACGTCTCTTCCAAGGGGCATTTAAACCGACTTGGTAAGCTATTGCGACCTGCAAGCCTATTCCAAGGGGCATTTAAACCATCTTGTTAAGCTACTGCGACCTGCACATCTCTTCCAAGGGGGATTTAAACAGTCTTGTTAAGCTACTGCGACCTGCACGTCTCTTCCAAGGGGCATTTAAACCGTCTTATTAAGCTACTGCGACCTGCACATCTCTTTCAAGGGGCATTTAAACTGTCTTGTTAAGCTACTGCGACCTCCACCGCTCTTCCAAGTGGCATTTAAACCGACTTTTTAAGCAACTGCGACCTGCACGTCTCTTCCAAGGGTCATTTAAACCGTCTTGTTAAGCTGCTGCGACCTGCACGTCTCTTCCAACTGACATTTAAACTGTCTTATTAAGCAACTGCGACCTGCACGTCTCTTCCAAGGGGTATTTAAACTGTCTTGTTAAGCTACTGCGACCTCCACCGCTCTTCCAAGCGGCATTTAAACCGTATTCTTAAGCTACTGCGCCCTCCTCCACTCTTCCAAGGGGCATGTAAACCGTCTTGTTAAGCTACTGAGACTTGCACGTCTCTTCCAAGGGGCATTTAATCCATCTTGTTAATCTACTGCGACCTCCACCGCTTTTCCAAGTGGCATTTAAACCGTCTTGTTAAGCTACTGCGACCTGCACGTCTCTTCCAAGGGGCATTTAAACCGTCTTGTTAATCTACTGCAACATGCATGTCTCTTCCAAGGGGCATATAAACCGTCTTTGTAAGCTACTGCAACCTGCCAGCCTCTTCCAAGGGGCATTTAAAACGTCTTGTTAAGCTACTGCGACCTGCACGTCACTTCCAAGGGGCATTTAAACTGTCTTGTTAAGATTCTGCGACCTCCACCGCTCTTCCAAGGGGCATTTAAACCATCTTGTTAAGCTACTGCGACCTCCACCACTCTTCCAATGGGCATGTAAACCATCTTGTTAAGCAACTGCGACTTGCACGTCTCTTCCAAGAGTCATGTAATCCATCTTGTTAATCTACTGCGACCTCCACCGATTTTCCAAGGGGCATTTAAACCGTCTTGTTAAGCTGCTGCGACCTGCACGTCTCTTCCAAGGGGCATTTAAACCGTCTTGTTAATCTACTGCAACATGCATGTCTCTTCCAAGGGACATTTAAACCGTCTTGTTAAGCTACTTCGACCTGCTCGTGTCTTCCAAGGGGCATTTAAACCGTCTTGTTAAGCTACTGCGACCTGCACGTCTCTTCCAAGGTGCATTTAAACCGTCTTTTTAAGCTACAGCGACTTGCACGTCCCTTCCAAGGGATATTTAAACTGTCTTGTTAAGCTACTGTAACCTCCACACTTTTCGAAGGGGCATTTAAACCGTCTTTTTAAGCTTCTGGGACCTGCACGTCTCTTCCAAGGGGCATTTAAACCGTCTTGTTAAGCTACTGCGACCTGCAAGTCTCTTCCAAGGGGCATGTAAACTGTCTTGTTATGCCACTGCGACCTGCACGTCTCTTCCAAGGGGCATTTAAACAGTCTTTTTAAGCTGCTGCGACCTGCATGTCTCTCACCTAGGGGCATTTAAACCGTCTTGTTAAGCTACTGCCACCTCCACCGTTCTTCCAAGGGGCATTTAAACCATCTTGTTAAGCTACTGCGACCTGCACGTCTCTTCCACGGGGCATTTAAACCGACTTGGTAAGGTATTGCGACCTGCAAGCCTATTCCAAGGGGCATTTAAACCGTCTTGTTAAGCTACTGCGACCTGCACGCCTCTTCCAAGGGGCAGTTAAACTGTCTTGTTAAGCTACTGCGACCTCCACCGCTCTTCCAAGTGGCATTTAAACCGACTTGTTAAGCTACTGCGACCTGCACGTCTCTTCGAAGGGGCATTTAAACCGTCTTATTAAGCTACTGCGACCTGCACGTCTCTTCCAAGGGGCATTTAAACTGTCTTGTTAAGCTACTGTGCCCTCCTCCACTCTTCCAAGGGTCATGTAAACCGTCTTGTTAAGCTACTGCGACTTGCACGTCTCTTCCAAGGGGCATTTAATCCATCTTGTTAATCTACTGCGACCTCCACCGCTTTTCCAAATGGCATTTAAACCGCCTTGTTAAGCTACTGCGACCTGCACGTCTCTTCCAAGGGGCATTTAAACTGTCTTGTTAATCTACTGCAACATGCATGTCTCTTCCAAGGAGCATTTAAACCGTCTTGTTAAGCTACGTCGACCTGCTCCTGTCTTCCAAGGGGCATTTAAACCGTCTTGTTAAGCTACTGCCACCTCCACCGCTCTTCCAAGGGGCATTTAAACCATCTTGTTAAGCTACTGCGACCTGCACGTCTCTTCCAAGGGGCATTTAAACCGACTTGGTAAGCTATTGCGACCTGCAAGCCTATTCCAAGGGGTATTTAAACCATCTTGTTAAGCTACTGCGACCTGCACATCTCTTCCAAGGGGGATTTAAACAGTCTTGTTAAGCTACTGCGACCTGCACGTCTCTTCCAAGGGGCATTTAAACCGTCTTATTAAGCTACTGCGACCTGCACGTCTCTTCCAAGGGGCATTTAAACTGTCTTGTTAAGCTACTGCGACCTCCACCGCTCTTCCAAGTGGCATTTAAACCGACTTTTTAAGCTACTGCGACCTCCACGTCTCTTCCAAGGGGCATTTAAACCGTCTTGTTAAGCTACTGCGACCTGCACGTCTCTTCCAAGGGGCATTTAAATCGTCTTTGTAAGCTACTGCGACCTGCCAGCCTCTTCCAAGGGGCATTTAAAACGTCTTGTTAAGCTACTGCGACCTGCACGTCACTTCCAAGGGGCATTTAAACTGTCTTGTTAAGATTCTGCGACCTCCACCGCTCTTCCAAGGGGCATTTAAACCATCTTGTTAAGCTACTGCGACTTGCACGTCTCTTCCAAGGGTCATTTAATCCATCTTGTTAATCTACTGCGACCTCTACCGATTTTCCAAGGGGCATTTAAACCGTCTTGTTAAGCTGCTGCAACCTGCACGTCTCTACCAAGGGGCATTTAATCAGTCTTGATAAGCTACTACGACCTCCATCGCTCTTCCAAGGTTCATTTAAACGGTCTTGTTAAGCTACTGCGACCTGCACGTCTTTTCCAAGGGGCATTTAAACCGTCTTGTTAAGCTACTGCGACCTGCACGTTTCTTCCAAGGGGCATTTACACCGTCTTGTTAAGCTGCTGTGACCTGCACGTCTCTTGCAAGGTGTATTTAAACCGTCTTTTAAAGCTGCTGCGACCTGCATGTCTCTCACCAAGGGGCATTTAAACCGTCTTGTTAAGCTACTGCCACCTCCACCGCTCTTCCAAGGGGCATTTAAACCATCTTGTTAAGCTACTGCGACCTGCACGTCTCTTCCAAGGGGCATTTAAACCGACTTGGTAAGCTATTGCGACCTGCAAGCCTATTCCAAGGGGCATTTAAACCATCTTGTTAAGCTACTGCGACCTGCACATCTCTTCCAAGGGGGATTTAAACAGTCTTGTTAAGCTACTGCGACCTGCACGTATCTTCCAAGAGGCATTTAAACCGTCTTAGTAAGCTACTGCGACCTGCACGTCTCTTCCAAGGGGCATTTAAACTGTCTTGTTAAGCTACTGCGACCTCCACCGCTCTTCCAAGTGGCATTTAAACCGACTTGTTAAGCTACTGCGACCTGCACGTCTCTTCCAAATGTCATTTAAACCGTCTTGTTAAGCTGCTGCGACCTGCACGTCTCTTCCAACTGACATTTAAACTGTCTTATTAAGCAACTGCGACCTGCACGTCTCTTCCAAGGGGCATTTAAACTGTCTTGTTAAGCTACTGCGACCACCACCGCTCTTCCAAGGGGCATTTAAACCGTCTTGTTAAGCTGCTGCGACCTGCACGTCTCTTCCAAGGGGCATTTACACCGTCTTTTTAAGCTACCGCGACCTACACGTCTCTTCCAAGGGTCATTTAAACCGTCTTGTTAAGCTACTGTAACCTCCACCACTTTTCCAAGGGGCATTTAAACCGTCTTGTTAAGCTACTGCGACCTGCACGTCTCTTCCAAGGGGCATTTAAACCGTCTTATTAAGCTACTGCGACCTGCACGACTCTTCCAAGGGGCATTTAAACTGTCTTGTTAAGCTACTGCGACCTCCACCGCCCTTCCAAGTCTCATTTAAACCGACTTGTTAAGCTACTGCGACCTGCACGTCTCTTCCAAGGGGCATTTAAACCGTCTTGTTAAGCTACTGCGACCTGCACGTCTCTTCCAAGGGGCATTTAAATCGTCTTTGTAAGCTACTGCGACCTGCCAGCCTCTTCCAAGGGGCATTTAAAACGTCTTGTTAAGCTACTGCGACCTGCACGTCACTTCCAAGGGGCATTTAAACTGTCTTGTTAAGATTCTGCGACCTCCACCGCTCTTCCAAGGGGCATTTAAACCATCTTGTTAAGCTACTGCGACCTCCACCACTCTTCCAATGGGCATGTAAACCATCTTGTTAAGCAACTGCGACTTGCACGTCTCTTCCAAGGGTCATTTAATCCATCTTGTTAATCTACTGCGACCTCCACCGATTTTCCAAGGGGCATTTAAACCGTCTTGTTAAGCTGCTGCGACCTGCACGTCTCTACCAAGGGGCATTTAATCAGTCTTGATAAGCTACTACGACCTCCATCGCTCTTCCAAGGGTCATTTAAACCGTCTTGTTAAGCTACTGCGACCTGCACGTCTCTTCCAAGGGGCATTTAAACCGTCTTGTTAAGCTACTGCGACCTGCACGTTTCTTACAAGGGGCATTTACACCGTCTTGTTAAGCTGCTGTGACCTGCACGTCTCTTGCAAGGAGTATTTAAACCGTCTTTTTAAGCTGCTGCGACCTGCATGTCTCTCACCAAGGGGCATTTAAACCGTCTTGTTAAGCTACTGCCACCTCCACCGCTCTTCCAAGGGGCATTTAAACCATCTTGTTAAGCTACTGCGACCTGCACATCTCTTCCAAGGGGGATTTAAACAGTCTTGTTAAGCTACTACGACCTGTACGTCTCTTCCAAGGGGCATTTAAACCGTCTTATTAAGCTACTGCGACCTGCACGTCTCTTCCAAGGGGCATTTAAACTGTCTTGTTAAGCTACTGCGACCTCCACCGCTCTTCCAAGTGGCATTTAAACCGACTTGTTAAGCTATTGCGACCTGCACGTCTCTTCCAAGGGGCATTTAAACCGTCTTATTAAGCTACTGCGACCTGCACGTCTCTTCCAAGGGGCATTTAAACTGTCTTGTTAAGCTACTGCGACCTCCACCGCTCTTCCAAGTGGCATTTAAACCGACTTGTTAAGCTATTGCGACCTGCACGTCTCTTCCAAGGGTCATTTAAACCGTCTTGTTAAGCTGCTGCGACCTGCACGTCTCTTCCAACTGACATTTAAACTGTCTTATTAAGCAACTGCGACCTGCACGTCTCTTCCAAGGGGTATTTAAACTGTCTTGTTAAGCTACTGCGACCTCCACCGCTCTTCCAAGGGGCATTTAAACCGTCTTGTTAAGCTGCTGCGACCTGCACGTCTCTTCCAAGGGTCATTTAAACCGTCTTGTTAAGCTGCTGCGACCTGCACGTCTCTTCCAAGGGGCATTTAAACCGTCTTGTTAAGCTACTGTAACCTCCACCACTTTTCCAAGGGGCATTTAAACCGTCTTGTTAAGCCACTGCGACCTGCACGTCTCTTCCATGGGGCATTTAAACCGTTTTGTTAAGCTACTGCGACCTGCATGTCTCTACCAAGGGGCATTTAAACCGTCTTGTTAAGCTACTGCGACCTGCACGTCTCTTCCAAGGGGCAATTAAACAGTCTTGTTAAGCTGCTGCGACCTGCATGTCTCTTCCAAGGGGCAATTAAACTGTCTTGTTAAGCTACTGCGACCTCCACCGCTTTTCCAAGTGGCATTTAAACCATCTTGCTAAGTTACTGCGACCTGCACGTCTCTTCCAAAGGGCATTTAAAAAGTCTTGTTAAGCTACTGCGACCTGCACGTCTCTTCCAAGGGGCATTTAAACTGTCTTGATAAGCTACTGCGACATCCACCGCTCTTCCAAGGGGCATTTAAACCCTCTTGTTAAGCTACTGCGACCTGCTCGTGTCTTCCAAGGGGCATTTAAACCGTCTTGTTAAGCTACTGCGACCTGCACGTCTTTTCCAAGGGGCATTTAAACCGTCTTGTTAAGCTACTGCGACCTGTACATCTTTTCCAAGGGGCATTTAAAAAGTCTTGTTAAGCTACTGCGACCTGCACGTCACTTCCAAGGGGCATTTAAACTGTCTTGATAAGCTACTGCCACCTCCACCACTTTTCCAAGGGGTATTTAAACCGTCTTGTTAAGCTACTGCCACCTGCGCGTCTCTTCCAAGGGGCATTTAAACCGTCTTGTTAAGCTACTGCGACCTGCATGTTTCTTCCAAGGGGCATTTAAACTGTCTTGTTAAGCCAATGCGACCTGCACGTGTCTTCCAAGGGGCATTTAAAGAGTCTTTTTAAGCTGCTGCGACCTGCATGTCTCTTTCAAGGGGCATTTGAACCGTCTTGTTAAGCTACTGCGAACTCCACCACTCTTCCAAGGGGCATTTAAACCATCTTGTTAAGCTACTGCGACCTGCACGTCTCTTCCAAGGGGCATTTAAAACGTCTTGGTAAACTACTGCGACCTGCAAGCCTATTCCAAGGGGCATTTAAACCATCTTGTTAAGCTTCTGCGACCTGCACATCTCTTCCAAGGGGGATTTAAACTGTCTAGTTAAGCTACTGCGACCTCCACCGCTCTTCCAAGGGGCATTTAAACCGTCTTGTTAAGCTTCTGCGACCTCCACCACTCTTCCAAGGGGCATGTAAACCGTCTTGTTAAGCTACTGCGACTTGCACGTCTCTTCCAAGGGGCATTTAATCCATCTTGTTAATCTACTGCGACCTCCACCGCTTTTCCAAGGGGCATTTTAACCATCTTGTTAAGCTACTGCGACCTGCATGTCTCTTCCAAGGGACATTTAATCCGTCTTGTTAAGCTGCTGCGACCTGCACGTCTCTACCAAGGGGCATTTAATCCATCTTGTTAAGCTTCTACGACCTCCACCGCTCTTCCAAGGGGCATTTAAACCGTCTTGTTAAGCTACTGCGACCTGCACGTCTCTTCCAAGGGGCATTTGAACCGTCTTGTTAAGCTACTGCGACCTGCACGCTTCTTCCAAGGGGCATTTAAACTGTTCTGTTAAGCTACTGCGACCTGCACGTTTCTTCCAAGGGGCATTTAAACCGTCTTGTTAAGCTGCTGCGAACTGCAAGTCTCTTCCAAGTGTCATTTAAACCGTCTTGTTAACCTACTGCGAACTCCACCGCTCTTCCATGGGGCATTTAAACCGTCTTGTTAAGCTACTGCGACTTGCACGTCTTTTCCAAGGGGAATTTCAACCGTCTTGTTAAGCTACTGTAACCTCCACCACTTTTCCAGGGGGCATTTAAACCATCTTGTTAAGCTACTGCGACCTGCACGTCTCTTCCAAGGGCCATTTAAACCGTCTTGTTAAGCTACGGCGACCTGCACGTCTCTTCCAAGGGGCATCTAAACTGTCTTGTTAAGCTACTGCGACCTCCACCGCTCTTCCAAGGGGCATTTGAGCCCTCTCGTTAAGCTACTGCGACCTGCTCGTGTCTTTCAAGGGGCATTTAAACCGTCTTGTTAAGCTACTGCGACCTGCACGTCTCTTCCAAAGCTCATTTAAATCGTCTTTTTAAGCTACTGAGACTTGCACGTCTCTTCCAAGGGGCATTTAAACAGTCTTCTTAAGCTACTGCGACCTGCACGTCTCTTCCAAGGGGCATTTAAACCATCTTGTTAAGCTACTGCGACCTGCACGTCTCTTCCAAGGGGCATTTAAACTGTCTTGTTAAGCCACTGAGACCTGCACGTCTTTTCCAAGGGGCATTTAAACAGTCTTTTTAAGCTGCTGCGACCTGCATGTCTCTTCCAAGGGGCATTTAAACCATCTTGTTAAGCTACTGCGACCTCCACTGCTCTTCCAAGGGGCATTTAAACCATCTTGTTAAGCTGCTGCGACCTGCACGTCTCTACCAAGGGGTATTTAAACTGTCTTGTTAAGCTACTGCGACCTGCACGTCTCTTCCAAGGGGCATTTAAACCATCTTATTTAGCTACTGCGACCTGCACGTCTCTTCCAAGGGGCATTTAAACCGTCTTTTTAAGCTACTGCGACCTGCACGTCTCTTCCAATGGGCATTTAAACTGTCTTGTTAAGCTACTGCGACCTCCACCGCTCTTCCAAGTGGCATTTAAACCGTCTTGTTAAGCTACTGCGACCTGCACATCTCTTCCAAGGGACATTTAAACCGTCTTATTAAGCTACTGCGACCTGCACGTCTCTTCCAAGGGGTATTTAAACTGTCTTGTTAAGCTACTGCGACCTCCACAACTCTTCCAAGGGGCATTTAAACCGTCTTGTTAAGCTACTGCGACCTGCACGTCACTTCCAAGGGGCATTTAAACCGTCTTTTTAGGCTACTGCGACCTGCACGTCTCTTCCTAGGGGCATTTAAACCGTCTTGTTAAGCTACTGCAACTTGCACGTCTCTTCCAAGGGGCATTTAAACCGTCTTGTTAAGCTACTGTAACCTCCACCACTTTTCCAAGGGGCATTTAAACCATCTTGTTAAGCTTCTGCGACCTGCACTTCTCTTCCATGGGGCATTTAAACCATTTTGTTAAGCTACTGCGACATACATGTCTCTACCAAGGGGCATTTAATCCGTCTTGTTAAGCTACTGAGACCTGCACGTCTCTTCCAAGGGGCATTTAAACAGTCTTGTTAAGCTGCTGCGACCTGCATGTCTCTTCCAAGGGGCAATTGAACTGTCTTGTTAAGCCACTGCGACCTCCACTGCTCTTCCAAGGGGCATTTAAACCATCTTGTTAAGCTTCTGCGACCTGCACGTCTCTTCCAAAGGGCATTTAAACCGTCTTGTTAAGCTACTGCGACCTCCACCGCTTTTCCAAGGGGCATTTAAACCATATTGTTAAGCTACTGCGACCTCCACCGCTCTTCCAAGGGGCATGTAAACCGTCTTGTTAAGCTGCTGCGACCTCCAATGCTCTTCCAAGGGGCATTTAAACCATCTTGTTAATCTACTGCGACCTCCACCAATTTTCCAAGGGGCATTTAAACAGTCTTGTTAAGCTTCTGCGACCTGCACTTCTCTTCCATAGGGCATTTAAACCATTTTGTTAAGCTACTGCGACCTGCACGTCTCTTCCAAGGGGTATTTAAACAGTCTTGTTAAGCTACTGCGACCTGCACGTCTCTTCCAAGGGGCATTTAAACCGTCTTGTTAAGCTACTGCGACCTGCACGTCTCTTCCAAGGGGCATTTAAACTGTCTTGTTAAGCTACTGTGACTTGCACGTCTCTTCCAAGGGGCATTTAAACCTTCTTGTTTAGCTACTGTAACCTCCACCACTTTTCCAAGGGGCATTTATATTGTCTTGTTAAGCTACTGCGACCAGCATGTCTCTTCCAAGGGGCATTTAAACCATCTTGTTAAGCTGCTGCGACCTGCATGTCTCTTCCAAGAGGCATTTAAACCGTCTTGTTAAACATCTGCGACCTCCACTGCTCTTCCAAGGGGCATTTAAACCGTCTTGTTAAGCTACACGACCTGCACTTCTCTACCAAAGGTCATTTAAACCGTCTTGTTACGGTACTGCAACCTGCACGTCTCTTCCAAGGGGCATTTAAACCGTCTTGGTAAGCTATTGCGACCTGTAAGCCTATTCCAAGAGGCATTTAAACCATCTTGTTAAGATACTGCGATCTGCACACCTCTTCCAAGGGGGATTTAAACAGTCTTGTTAAGCTACTGCGACCTGCACGTCTCTTCCAAGGGGCATTTAAACCGTCTTGTTAAGCTACTACGACCTGTACGTCTCTTCCAAGGGGCATTTAAACTGTCTTGTTAAGCTACTGCGACCTCCACCGCTCTTCCAAGTGGCATTTAAACCGTCTTATTAAGCTACCGCGACCTGCACGTCTCTACCAACTGACATTTAAACCGTCTTATTAAGCTACTGCTACCTGCACGTCTCTTCCAAGGGGCATTTAAACAGTCTTTTTAAGCTACTGCGACCTGCACGTCTCTTCCAAGGGGCATTTAAACCGTCTTGTTAAGCTGCTGCGACTTGCATGTCTCTTCCAAGGGGCATTTAAACCGTCTTGTTAAGCTACTGCGACCTGCACGTCTCTTCCAAGGGGCATTTAAACTGTCTTGTTAAGCTACTGTGACTTGCACGTCTCTTCCAAGGGGCATTTAAACCTTCTTGTTTAGCTACTGTAACCTCCACCACTTTTCCAAGGGGCATTTATATTGTCTTGTTAAGCTACTGCGACCAGCATGTCTCTTCCAAGGGGCATTTAAACCATCTTGTTAAGCTGCTGCGACCTGCATGTCTCTTCCAAGAGGCATTTAAACCGTCTTGTTAAACATCTGCGACCTCCACTGCTCTTCCAAGGGGCATTTAAACCGTCTTGTTAAGCTACACGACCTGCACTTCTCTACCAAAGGTCATTTAAACCTTCTGGTTACGGTACTGCAACCTGCACGTCTCTTCCAAGGGGCATTTAAACCGTCTTGGTAAGCTATTGCGACCTGTAAGCCTATTCCAAGAGGCATTTAAACCATCTTGTTAAGCTACTGCGATCTGCACATCTCTTCCAAGGGGGATTTAAACAGTCTTGTTAAGCTACTGCGACCTGCACGTCTCTTCCAAGGGGCATTTAAACCGTCTTGTTAAGCTACTACGACCTGTACGTCTCTTCCAAGGGGCATTTAAACTGTCTTGTTAAGCTACTGCGACCTCCACCGCTCTTCCAAGTGGCATTTAAACCGTCTTATTAAGCTACCGCGACCTGCACGTCTCTACCAACTGACATTTAAACCGTCTTATTAAGCTACTGCTACCTGCACGTCTCTTCCAAGGGGCATTTAAACAGTCTTTTTAAGCTACTGCGACCTGCACGTCTCTTCCAAGGGGCATTTAAACCGTCTTGTTAAGCTGCTGCGACTTGCACGTCTCTTCCAAGGGGCATTTAAACCGTCTTGTTAAGCTAATGTAACCTCCACCACTTTTCCAAGGGGCATTTAAACCTTCTGGTTAAGCTACTGCGACCTGTACGTCTCTTCCATGGGGCATTTAAACCGTTTTGTTAAGCTACTGCGACCTGCATGTCTCTACCAAGGGGCATTTAAACCGTCTTTTTAAGCTACTGCGACCTGCCAGCCTCTTCCAAGGGGCATTTAAACCGTCTTGTTAAGCTACTGCGACCTGCACGTCACTTCCAAGGGGCATTTAAACTGTCTTGTTAAGATTCTGCGACCTCCACCGCTCTTCCAAGGGGCATTTAAACCATCTTGTTAAGCTACTGCGACCTCCACCACTCTTCCAATGGGCATGTAAACCGTCTTGTTAAGCTACTGCGACTTGCACGTCTCTTCTAAGGGTCATTTAATCCATCTTGTTAATCTACTGCGACCTCCACCGATTTTCCAAGGGGCATTTACACCGTCTTGTTAAGCTGCTGCGACCTGCACGTCTCTACCAAGGGGCATTTCATCAGTCTTGATAAGCTACTACGACCTCCACCGCTCTTCCAAGGGTCATTTAAACCGTCTTGTTAAGCTACTGCGACCTGCACGTCTCTTCCAACGGGCATTTAAACCGTCTTGTTAAGCTACTGCGACCTGCACGTTTCTTCCAAGGGGCATTTAAACCGTCTTGTTAAGCTACTGTGACCTGCACGTCTCTTGCAAGGGGTATTTAAACCGTTTTGTTAAGCTACTGCGACCTGCACATCTCTTCCAAGGGGCAGTTAAACCGTCTTGTTAAGCTACTGCGACCTCCACCGCTCTTCATAGGGGCTTTTAAACCGTCTTGTTAAGCTACTGTAACCTCCACCACTTTTCCAAGGGGCATTTAAACCATCTTGTTAAGCTTCTGCGACCTGCACTTCTCTTCCATGGGGCATTTAAACCATTTTGTTAAGCTACTGCGACATGCATGTCTCTACCAAGGGGCATTTAATCCGTCTTGTTAAGCTACTGAGACCTGCACGTCTCTTCCAAGGGGCATTTAAACAGTCTTGTTAAGCTGCTGCGATCTGCATGTCTCTTCCAAGGGGCAATTGAACTGTCTTGTTAAGCCACTGCGACCTCCACTGCTCTTCCAAGGGGCATTTATACCATCTTGTTAAGCTACTACGACCTGCACCTCTCTTCCAAGGCTCATTTAAACCGTCTTTTTAAGATACTGCGACTTGCACGTATCTTCCAAGGGACATTTAAGCCGTCTTGTTAAGCTGATGTTACCTGCACGTCTCTACCAAGGGGCAATTAATCAGTCTTGATAAGCTACTACGACCTCCACCGCTCTTCCAAGGGGCATTTAAACTGTCTTGTTAAGCTACTGCGACCTGCACGTCTCTTGCAAGGGGCATTTAAACCGTCTTGTCAAGCTACTGCGACCTGCACGTTTCTTCCAAGGGGCATTTAAACCATCTTGTTAAGCTACTGTGACCTGCACGTCTCTTGCAAGGGGTATTTAAACCATTTTGTTAAGCTACTGCGACCTGCATGTCTCTTCCAAGGGGCATTTATACCGTCTTGTTAAGCTACTGCGACCTCCACCGCTTTTCATAGGGGCATTTAAACCATGTTATTAAGCTACTGTGACCTGCACGTCTCTTCCAAGGGGCAATTAAATCGTCTTGTTAAGCTACTGCGACTTCCACTGCTCTTCCAAAGGTCATTTTAACTGTCTTGTTAAGCTACTGTGACCTGCATGTCTCTTCTAAGGGGCATTTAAACCGTCTTGTTAAGCTCCTGCGACTGGTACGTCTCTACCAATGGGCATTTAAACCGTCTTGGTAAGCTACTGCGACCTGCAAGCCTATTTCAAGGGGCATTTAAACCCTTTTGTTAAGCTACTGCAACCTGCACGTCTCTTCCAAGTGGTATTTAAACAGTCTTGTTAAGCTACTGCGACCTGCACGTCCCTTTCAAGGGGCATTTAAACCGTCTTATTAAGCTACTGCGACCTGCACGTCTCTTCTAAGGAACATTTAAACTGTCTTATTAAGCTACTGCGACCTGCACGTCTCTTCGAAGGGGCATTTAAACTGTCTTGTTAAGCTACTGTGACTTGCACGTCTCTTCTAAGGGGTATTTAAACCTTCTTGTTTAGCTACTGTAACCTGCACCACTTTTCCAAGGGGCATTTAAATCGTCTTGTTAAGCTACTGCGACCTGCATGTCTCTTCCAAGGGGCAGTTAAACCATCTTGTTAAGCTACTGGGACCTGCACGTCTCTTCCAAGGGGCATTTAAACCGTCTTGTTAAGCTACTGTGTCCTGCACGTCTCTTGCAAGGGGTATTTAAACCGTTTTGTTAAGCTACTGCGACCTGCATGTCTCTTCCAAGGGGCAGTTAAACCGTCTTGTTAAGCTACTGCGAACTCCACCGCTTTTCATAGGGGCTTTTAAACCATCTTGTTAAGCTACTGGAACCTGCACGTCTCTTCCAAGGCGCATTTAAACCATCTTATTAAGCTACTGTGACCTGCACGTCTCTTCCAAGGGGCAATTAAATCGTCTTGTTAAGCTACTGCCACCTCCGCCGCTCTTCCAAGGGACATTTAAACCGTCTTGTTTAGCTACTGCGACCTGTACGTCTCTACCAAGGGGCATTTAAACCATCTTGTTAATCTACTGCGACCTGCACGTCTCTTCCAAGGGGCATTTAAACCATCTTGTTAAGCTACTGCGACCTCCACTGCTCTTCCAAAGGTCATTTTAACCGTCTTGTTAAGCTACTGTGACCTGCATGTCTCTTCCAAGGGGCATTTAAACCGTCTTGTTAAGCTCCTGCGACTGGTACGTCTCTACCAATGGGCATTTAAACCGTCTTGGTAAGCTACTGCGACCTGCAAGCCTATTTCAAGGGGCATTTAAACCCTTTTGTTAAGCTACTGCGACCTGCACATCTCTTCCAAGTGGTATTTAAACAGTCTTGTTAAGCTACTGCGACCTGCACGTCTCTTCCAAGGGGCATTTAAACCGTCTTATTAAGCTACTGCGACTTGAACGTCTCTTCTAAGGGGCATTTAAACCGTCTTGTTAAGCTGCTGCAACCTGCATGTCTCTTCCAAGGGGCAATTAAACTGTCTTGTTAAGCTACTGCGACCTACACTGCTTTTCCAAGTGGCATTTAAACCATGTTTTTAAGCTACTGCGACCTGCACGTCTCTTGCAAGGGGCATTTGCATCGTCTTGTTAAGCTACTGCGACCTGCCAGCCTCTTCCAAGGGGCATTTAAACTGTCTTGTTAAGCTTCTGCGACCTCCACCGCTCTTCCATGGGGCATTTAAACCATATTGTTAAGCTACTGCGCCCTCCACCACTCTTCCAATGGGCATGTAAACCGTCTTGTTAAGCTGCTGCGACCTGCACGTCTCTACCAAGGGGCATTTAATCAGTCTTGATAAGCTACTACGACCTCCACCGCTCTTCCAAGGGGCATTTAAACCGTCTTGTTAAGCTACTGCGACCTGCACGTCTCTTCCAAGGGGTATTTAAACCGTTTTGTTAAGCTACTGCGACCTGCACATTTCTCCCAAGGGGCAGTTAAACCGTCTTGTTAAGCTACTGCGACCTCCACCGCTTTTCATTGGGGCTTTTAAACCATCTTGTTAAGCTACTGGAACCTGCAAGTCTCTTCCAAGGCGCATTTAAACCTTCTTATTAACCTACTGTGACCTGCACGTATCTTCCAAGGGGCAATTAAATCGTCTTGTTAAGCTACTGCGACCTCCGCCTCTCTTCCAAGGGGTATTTAAACCGTCTTGTTTAGCTACAGCGACCTGCATGTCTCTACCAAGGGGCATTGAAACCATCTTGTTAATCTACTGCGACTTGCACGTCTTTACCAAGGGGCATTTAAACCATCTTGGTAAGTTTCTGCGACCTGCAAGCTCATTCCAAGGGGCATTTAAACACTCTTGTTAAGCTACTGCGACATGCACGTCTCTTCCAAGGGGTATTTAAACAGTCTTGTTAAGCTGCTGCGACCTGCACGTCTCTTCCAAGTGCCATTTAAACCGTCTTATTAAGCTAATGTGACCAGCATGTCTCTACCAATGGGCAATTAAATCGTCTTGCTAAGCTACTGCGACCTCCACCACTTTTCCAAGGGGCATTTAAACCGTCTTGTTAAGCTACTGCGACCTGTATTTCTCTTCCAAGGGGCATTTAAACCGTCTTGTTTAGCTACTGCGACTTGCACGTCTCTTCCAAGGGGCATTTAAACCGTCTTATTAAGCTACTGTGAACTGCATGTCTCTTCCAAGGGGCAATTAAATTGTCTGGTTAAGCTGCTGTGACCTGTACGTCTCTTCCAAGGGGCATTTAAACCGTCTTGCTAAGCTACTGCGACCTGCACGTCTCTTCCAAGGGGCATTTAAACTGTCTTGTTAAGCTTCTGCGACCTCCACCGCTTTTCATAGAGGCTTTTAAACCATCTTGTTAAGCCACTGGGACCTGCACGTCTCTTCCAAGGCGCATTTAAACCGTCTTATTAAGCTACTGTGAACTGCACGTCTCTTCCAAGGGGCAATTAAATTGTCTTGTTAAGCTGCTGCGACCTCCGCCGCTCTTCCAAGGGTATTTAAACCGTCTTGTTAAGCTACTGCTACCTGTTCTTCTCTACCAAGGGGCATTTAAACCGTCTTGGTAATTTTCTGCGACCTGCACGTCTCTTCAAAGGGGTTTTTAAACAGTCATGTTAATCTACTGCGACTTGCACGTCTCTTCCAAGGGGCCTTTAAACCGTCTTGTTAAGCTACTGCGACCAGCACGTCTCTTCCAAGGGGCATTTAAACCGTCTTGTTAAGCTACTGTAACCTCCACCACTTTTCCAAGGGGCATTTAAGCCATCTTGTTAAGCTACTGCGACCTGTACGTCTTTTCCATGGGGCATTTAAACCGTCTTGTTAAGCTACTGCGACCTGCACCGCTCTTCCAAGGGGCATTTAAACCTTCTTGTTAAGTTACTGCGACCTGTACGTCTCTTCCAAGGGGCATTTAAACCGTCTTGTTAAGCTACTGCGACGTGCACGTCTCTTGCAAGGGGTATTTAAACCGTCTTGTTAAGCTACTGCGACCTGCACGTCTCTTCCAAGTGGCATTTAAACCGTCTTATTAAGCTACTGTGACCTGCATGTCTCTACCAATGGGCAATTAAATCGACATATTAAGCTACTGCGACCTCCACGTCTCTTCCAAGGGGCATTTAAACTGTCTTTTGTTTATCTACTGCGACCTGCACGTCTGTTCCAAGGGGCATTTAAACCATCTTGTTAAGCTACTGCGACTTCTACCGCTCTTCCAAGGGGCATTTAAACCGTCTTGTTAAGCTACTGCGACCTCCACCTCTCTTCCAAGGGGCATTTAAACCGACTTGTTAAGGTACTGCGACCTGCACGTCTTTTCCAAGGGGCATTTAAATCGTCTTGTTAAGCTACTGTAACCTCCACCACTTTTCCAAGGGGCATTTAAACCGTCTAGTTAAGCTACTGCGACTTGCACGTCTCTACAATGGGGCATTTAAACCGTCTTGTTAAGCTACTGCAATCTCCACCACTTTTCCAAGCGGTATTTAAACTGTCTTGTTAAGCTACTGCGAACTGCACGTCTCTTCCAAGGGGCATTTAAACCGTCTTGTTAAGCTACTGCGACCTGCATGTCTCTACCAAGGGGCATTTAAACCGTCTTGTTAAGCTACTGCGACCTGCAAGCCTCTTCCAAGGGGCATTTATAGCGTCTTGTTAAGCTACTGCGACCTGCACGTGTCTTCCAAGGTGCATTTAAACCGTCTTGTTAAGCTACTGCGACCTGCACTTCTCTTCCAAGGGGCATTTAAACAGTCTTGTTAAGCTACTGCGACCTGCACGTCTCTTACAAGGGGCATTTAAACAGTCTTGTTACGCTACTGCGACCTGCACATCTCTTCCAAGGGGCATTTAAACTGTCTTGTTAAGCTACTGCGACCTCCACCTCTCTTCCAAGGGGCATTTAAACCGTCTTGTTAAGCTACTGCAACCTGCACGTCTCTTCCAAGGGGCATTTAAACCGTCTTGTTAAGCTACTGCGACCTGCACGTCTCTTCCAAGGGGCATTTAAATCATCTTGTTAAGCTACTGCGACTTGCATGCCTCTTCCAAGGGGCATTTAAACCGTCTTGTTAAGCTACTGCGACCTGCACGTCTCTTCCAAGGGGCATTTAAACAGTCTTGTTAAGCTACTGCGCCCTGCACATCTCTTCCAAGGGGCATTTAAACTGTCTTGTTAAGCTACTGCGACCTCCACCTCTCTTCCAAGGGGCATTTCAACCATCTTGTTAAGCTACTGCGACCTGCACGTCTCTTCCAAGAGGCATTTAAACCGTCTTGTTAAGCTACTGCGACCTGCACGTCTCTTCCAAGGGGCATTTAAATCATCTTGTTAAGCTACTGCGACTTGCATGCCTCTTCCAAGGGGCATTTAAACCGTCTAGTTAAGCTACTGCGACCTGCACGTCTCTTCAATGGGGCATTAAAATCGTCTTGTTAAGCTACTGCGACCTGCATGTCTCTACCAAGGGGCATTTAAACCATCTTGTTAAGCTACTGCGACCTGCACGTCTCTTCCAAGGGGCCTTTAAACAATCTTGTTAAGCTGCTGCGACCTGCACGTCTCTTCCAAGGGGCATTTAATCCATTTTGTTAAGCTACTACGACCTCCACCGCTCTTCCAAAGGACATTTAAACCTTCTTGTTAAGTTTCTGCGACCTGTACGTCTCTTCCAAGGGGCATTTAAACCGTCTTGTTAAGCTACTGCGACGTGCACGTCTCTTGCAAGGGGTATTTAAACCGTCTTGTTAAGCTACTGCGACCTGCACGTCTCTTCCAAGTGGCATTTAAACCGTCTTATTAAGCTACTGTGACCTGCATGTCTCTGCCAATGGGCAATTAAATCGACTTATTAAGCTACTGCGACCTCCACTGCTCTTCCAAAGGGAATTTAAACCGTCTTGTTTAGCTACTGCGACCTGCACGTCTCTACCAAGGGGCATTTAAACCGTCATGTTAATCTACTGCCACTTGCACGACTCTTCCAAGGGGCATTTAAACCGTCTTGTTAAGCTACTGAGACCAGCACGTCTCTTCCAAGGGGCATTTAAACCGTCTTGTTAAGCTACTGCGACCTGCACGTCTCTTCCAAGGAGCATTTAGACCATCTTGTTAAGCTACTGCGACCTGCATAACTCTTCCAAGGGGGATTTAAACAGTCTTGTTAATCTACTGCGACCTGCAAGCCTATTCCAAGGGGCATTTAAACCATCTTGTTAAGCTACTGCGACCTGCATAACTCTACCAAGTTCCAAGGGGCCTTTAAACTGTCTTGTTAAGCTACTGCGACCTGCACGTCTTTTCCAAGGCGCATTTAAACCGTCTTTTTAAGCTACTGCGACTTGCACGTCTCTTCCAAGGGGCATTTAAACAATCTTGTTAAGCTACTGTAACCTCCACCGCTCTTCCAAGGAGCATTTATACCCTCTTGTTAAGCTACTGCGACCTGCTCCTGTCTTCCAAGGGGCATTTAAACCGTCTTGTTAAGATACTGCCACCTGCACGTCTCTACCAAGGGGCATTTCAACCGTCTTGTTAAGCTACTGCGACCTGCATGTCTCTTTCAAGGGGCATTTAAACTGTCTTGCTAAGCCACTGCGACCTGCACGTCTCTTCCAAGGGGCATTTAAAGAATCTTTTTAAGCTGCTGCGACCTGCATGTCTCTTCCAAGGGGCATTTAAACCATCTTGTTAAGCTACTGCGACCTCCACCGCTTTTCCAAGGGGCATTTAAACCATCTTGTTAAGCTACTGCGACCTGCACGTCTCTTCCAAGGGGCATTTAAACCGTTTTGGTAAGCTACTGCGACCTGCAAGCCTATTCCAAGGCGCATTTAAACCATCTTGTTAAGCTACTGCGACCTGCACATCTCTTCCAAGGGGGATTTAAACTGTCTTGTTAAGCTACTGCCACCTCCACCGCTCTTTCAAGGGGCATTTAAACCGTCTTGTTAAGTTACTGCGACTTGCACATCTCTTCCAAGGGGCATTTAAACCCTCTTGTTAAGCTACTGCGACCTGCTCGTGTTCCAAGGGGCATTTAAACCGTCTTGTTAAGCTACTGCGACCTGCACGTCTCTTCCAAGGCTCATTTAAACAGTCTTTTTAAGCTACTGCGACTTGCTCGTCTCTTCCAAGGGGCATTTAAACCGTCTTGTTAAGCTACTGCGACCTGCACTTCTCTTCCAAGGGGCATTTAAACCGTCTTGTTAAGCTACTGCGACCTGTACGTCTCTTCCAAGGGGCATTTAAACCGTCTTATTAAGCTACTGTGAACTGCACGTCTCTTCCAAGGGGCAATTAAATCATCTTGTTAAGCTGCTGTGACCTGTACGTCTCTTCCAAGGGGCATTTAAACCGTCTTGCTAAGCTACTGCGACCTGCACGTCTCTTCCAAGGGGCATTTAAACTGTCTTGTTAAGCTACTGCGACCTCCACCGCTTTTCATAGAGGCTTTTAAACCATCTTGTTAAGCTACTGGGACCTGCACGTCTCTTCCAAGGCGCATTTAAACCATCTTATTAAGCTACTGTGAACTGCACGTCTCTTCCAAGGGGCAATTAAATCGTCTTGTTTAGCTGCTGCGACCTTCTCCGCTCTTCCAAGGGGTATTTAAACCGTCTTGTTAAGCTACTGCTACCTTTTCTTCTCTACCAAGGGGCATTTAAACCGTCTTGGTAAGTTTCTGCGACCTGCACGTCTTTTCCAAGGGGTTTTTAAACAGTCATGTTAATCTACAGCGACTTGCACGTCTCTTCCAAGGGGCATTTAAACCGGCTTGTTAAGCTACTGCGACCTGCACGTCTCTTCCAAGGGGCATTTAAACCGTCTTGCTAAGCTACTGTAACCTCCACCACTTTTCCAAGGGGCATTTAAGCCATCTTGTTAAGCTACTGCGACCTGTACGTCTTTTCCAAGGGGCATTTAAACCGTCTTGTTAAGCTACTGCGACCTGCACCGCTCTTCCAAGGGGCATTTAAACCTTCTTGTTAAGTTACTGCGACCTGTACGTCTCTTCCAAGGGGCATTGAAAACGTCTTGTTAAGCTACTGAGACCTGCACATCTCTTGCAAGGGGTATTTAAACCATCTTGTTAAGCTACTGCGACCTGCACGTCTCTTCCAAGTGGCATTTAAACCGTCTTATTAAGCTACTGTGACCTGCATGTCTCTACCAATGGGCAATTAAATCGACTTATTAAGCTACTGCGACCTCCACGTCTCTTCCAAGGGGCATTTAAACTGTCTTTTGTTTATCTACTGCAACCTGCACGTCTGTTCCAAGGGGCATTTAAACCGTCTTGTTAAGCTACTGCGACTTCCACCGCTCTTCCAAGGGGCATTTAAACCGTCTTGTTAAGCTACTGCGACCTCCACCTCTCTTCCAAGGGGCATTTAAACCGTCTTGTTAAGCTACTGCGACCTGCACGTCTCTTCCAAGGGGCATTTAAATCGTCTTGTTAGGCTACTGCGACCTGCACGTCTCTTCCAAGGCGCATTTAAATCGTCTTGTTAAGCTACTGTAACCTCCACCACTTTTCCAAGGGGCATTTAAACCGTCTTGTTAAGCTACTGCGACCTGCACGTCTCTACAATGGGGCATTTAAACCGTCTTGTTAAGCTACTGCGACCTGCATGTCTCTACGAAGGGGCATTTAAACCATTTTGTTAAGATACTGCGACCAGCACGTCTCTTCCAAGGGCCATTTAAACCGTCTTGTTAAGCTACTGTAATCTCCACCACTTTTCCAAGCGGTATTTAAACTGTCTTGTTAAGCTACTGCGAACTGCACGTCTCTTCCAAGGGGCATTTAAACCGTCTTGTTAAGCTACTGCGACCTGCATGTCTCTACCAAGGGGCATTTAAACCGTCTTGTTAAGCTACTGTGACCTGCACGTCTCTTCTAAGGAACATTTAAACCGTCTTATTAAGCTACTGCAACCTGCAAGCCTCTTCCAAGGGGCATTTATAGCGTCTTGTTAAGCTACTGCGACCTGCACGTGTCTTCCAAGGTGCATTTAAACCGTCTTGTTAAGCTACTGCGACCTGCACTTCTCTTCCAAGGGGCATTTAAACAGTCTTGTTAAGCTACTGCGACCTGGACGTCTCTTCCAAGGGGCATTTAAACAGTCTTGTTAAGCTACTGCGACCTGCACATCTCTTCCAAGGGGCATTTAAACTGTCTTGTTAAGCTACTGCGACCTCCACCTCTCTTCCAAGGGGCATTTCAACCGTCTTGTTAAGCTACTGCGACCTGCACGTCTCTTCCAAGGGGCATTTAAACCGTCTTGTTAAGCTTCTGCGACCTGCACGTCTCTTCCAAGGGGCATTTAAATCATTTGTTAAGCTACTGCGACTTGCATGCCTCTTCCAAGGGGCATTTAAACCGTCTTGTTAAGCTACTGCGACCTGCACGTCTCTTCCAAGGGGCATTTAAACAGTCTTGTTACGCTACTGCGACCTGCACATCTCTTCCAAGGGGCATTTAAACTGTCTTGTTAAGCTACTGCGACCTCCACCTCTCTTCCAAGGGGCATTTCAACCGTCTTGTTAAGCTACTGCGACCTACACGTCTCTTCCAAGGGGCATTTAAACCGTCTTGTTAAGCTACTGCGACCTGCACGTCTCTTAAATGGGGCATTAAAATCGTCTTGTTAAGCTACTGCGACCTGCATGTCTCTACCAAGGGGCATTTAAACCGTCATGTTAATCTACTGCCACTTGCACGTCTCTTCCAAGGGGCATTTAAACCGTCTTGTTAAGCTACTGAGACCAGCACGTCTCTTCCAAGGGGCATTTAAACCGTCTTGTTAAGCTACTGCGACCTGCATGTCTCTTCCAAGGGACATTTAAACCATCTTGTTAAGCTACTGCGACCTGCATATCTCTTCCAAGGGGGATTGAAACAGTCTTGTTAATCTACTGCGACCTGCAAGCCTATTCCAAGGGGCATTTAAACCATCTTGTTAAGCTACTGCGACCTGCATAACTCTTCCAAGTTCCAAGTGGCCTTTAAACTGTCTTGTTAAGCTACTGCGACCTGCACGTCTTTTCCAAGGCGCATTTAAACCGTCTTTTTAAGCTACTGCGACTTGCACGTCTCTTCCAAGGGGCATTTAAACCATCTTGTTAAGCTACTGTAACCTCCACCGCTCTTCCAAGGAGCATTTATACCCTCTTGTTAAGCTACTGCGACCTGCTCCTGTCTTCCAAGGGGCATTTAAACCGTCTTGTTAAGATACTGCCACCTGCACGTCTCTACCAAGGGGCATTTCAACCGTCTTGTTAAGCTACTGCGACCTGCATGTCTCTTTCAAGGGGCATTTAAACTGTCTTGCTAAGCCACTGCGACCTGCACGTCTCTTCCAAGGGGCATTTAAAGAATCTTTTTAAGCTGCTGCGACCTGCATGTCTCTTCCAAGGGGCATTTAAACCATCTTGTTAAGCTACTGCGACCTCCACCGCTTTTCCAAGGGGCATTTAAACCATCTTGTTAAGCTACTGCGACCTGCACGTCTCTTCCAAGGGGCATTTAAACCGTTTTGGTAAGCTACTGCGACCTGCAAGCCTATTCCAAGGCGCATTTAAACCATCTTGTTAAGCTACTGCGACCTGCACATCTCTTCCAAGGGGGATTTAAACTGTCTTGTTAAGCTACTGCCACCTCCACCGCTCTTTCAAGGGGCATTTAAACCGTCTTGTTAAGTTACTGCGACTTGCACATCTCTTCCAAGGGGCATTTAAACCCTCTTGTTAAGCTACTGCGACCTGCTCGTGTTCCAAGGGGCATTTAAACCGTCTTGTTAAGCTACTGCGACCTGCACGTCTCTTCCAAGGCTCATTTAAACAGTCTTTTTAAGCTACTGCGACTTGCTCGTCTCTTCCAAGGGGCATTTAAACCGTCTTGTTAAGCTACTGCGACCTGCACTTCTCTTCCAAGGGGCATTTAAACCGTCTTGTTAAGCTACTGCGACCTGTACGTCTCTTCCAAGGGGCATTTAAACCGTCTTATTAAGCTACTGTGAACTGCACGTCTCTTCCAAGGGGCAATTAAATCATCTTGTTAAGCTGCTGTGACCTGTACGTCTCTTCCAAGGGGCATTTAAACCGTCTTGCTAAGCTACTGCGACCTGCACGTCTCTTCCAAGGGGCATTTAAACTGTCTTGTTAAGCTACTGCGACCTCCACCGCTTTTCATAGAGGCTTTTAAACCATCTTGTTAAGCTACTGGGACCTGCACGTCTCTTCCAAGGCGCATTTAAACCATCTTATTAAGCTACTGTGAACTGCACGTCTCTTCCAAGGGGCAATTAAATCGTCTTGTTTAGCTGCTGCGACCTTCTCCGCTCTTCCAAGGGGTATTTAAACCGTCTTGTTAAGCTACTGCTACCTTTTCTTCTCTACCAAGGGGCATTTAAACCGTCTTGGTAAGTTTCTGCGACCTGCACGTCTTTTCCAAGGGGTTTTTAAACAGTCATGTTAATCTACAGCGACTTGCACGTCTCTTCCAAGGGGCATTTAAACCGGCTTGTTAAGCTACTGCGACCTGCACGTCTCTTCCAAGGGGCATTTAAACCGTCTTGCTAAGCTACTGTAACCTCCACCACTTTTCCAAGGGGCATTTAAGCCATCTTGTTAAGCTACTGCGACCTGTACGTCTTTTCCAAGGGGCATTTAAACCGTCTTGTTAAGCTACTGCGACCTGCACCGCTCTTCCAAGGGGCATTTAAACCTTCTTGTTAAGTTACTGCGACCTGTACGTCTCTTCCAAGGGGCATTGAAAACGTCTTGTTAAGCTACTGAGACCTGCACATCTCTTGCAAGGGGTATTTAAACCATCTTGTTAAGCTACTGCGACCTGCACGTCTCTTCCAAGTGGCATTTAAACCGTCTTATTAAGCTACTGTGACCTGCATGTCTCTACCAATGGGCAATTAAATCGACTTATTAAGCTACTGCGACCTCCACGTCTCTTCCAAGGGGCATTTAAACTGTCTTTTGTTTATCTACTGCGACCTGCACGTCTGTTCCAAGGGGCATTTAAACCGTCTTGTTAAGCTACTGCGACTTCCACCGCTCTTCCAAGGGGCATTTAAACCGTCTTGTTAAGCTACTGCGACCTCCACCTCTCTTCCAAGGGGCATTTAAACCGTCTTGTTAAGCTACTGCGACCTGCACGTCTCTTCCAAGGGGCATTTAAATCGTCTTGTTAGGCTACTGCGACCTGCACGTCTCTTCCAAGGCGCATTTAAATCGTCTTGTTAAGCTACTGTAACCTCCACCACTTTTCCAAGGGGCATTTAAACCGTCTTGTTAAGCTACTGCGACCTGCACGTCTCTACAATGGGGCATTTAAACCGTCTTGTTAAGCTACTGCGACCTGCATGTCTCTACGAAGGGGCATTTAAACCATTTTGTTAAGATACTGCGACCAGCACGTCTCTTCCAAGGGCCATTTAAACCGTCTTGTTAAGCTACTGTAATCTCCACCACTTTTCCAAGCGGTATTTAAACTGTCTTGTTAAGCTACTGCGAACTGCACGTCTCTTCCAAGGGGCATTTAAACCGTCTTGTTAAGCTACTGCGACCTGCATGTCTCTACCAAGGGGCATTTAAACCGTCTTGTTAAGCTACTGTGACCTGCACGTCTCTTCTAAGGAACATTTAAACCGTCTTATTAAGCTACTGCAACCTGCAAGCCTCTTCCAAGGGGCATTTATAGCGTCTTGTTAAGCTACTGCGACCTGCACGTGTCTTCCAAGGTGCATTTAAACCGTCTTGTTAAGCTACTGCGACCTGCACTTCTCTTCCAAGGGGCATTTAAACAGTCTTGTTAAGCTACTGCGACCTGGACGTCTCTTCCAAGGGGCATTTAAACAGTCTTGTTAAGCTACTGCGACCTGCACATCTCTTCCAAGGGGCATTTAAACTGTCTTGTTAAGCTACTGCGACCTCCACCTCTCTTCCAAGGGGCATTTCAACCGTCTTGTTAAGCTACTGCGACCTGCACGTCTCTTCCAAGGGGCATTTAAACCGTCTTGTTAAGCTTCTGCGACCTGCACGTCTCTTCCAAGGGGCATTTAAATCATTTGTTAAGCTACTGCGACTTGCATGCCTCTTCCAAGGGGCATTTAAACCGTCTTGTTAAGCTACTGCGACCTGCACGTCTCTTCCAAGGGGCATTTAAACAGTCTTGTTACGCTACTGCGACCTGCACATCTCTTCCAAGGGGCATTTAAACTGTCTTGTTAAGCTACTGCGACCTCCACCTCTCTTCCAAGGGGCATTTCAACCGTCTTGTTAAGCTACTGCGACCTACACGTCTCTTCCAAGGGGCATTTAAACCGTCTTGTTAAGCTACTGCGACCTGCACGTCTCTTAAATGGGGCATTAAAATCGTCTTGTTAAGCTACTGCGACCTGCATGTCTCTACCAAGGGGCATTTAAACCGTCATGTTAATCTACTGCCACTTGCACGTCTCTTCCAAGGGGCATTTAAACCGTCTTGTTAAGCTACTGAGACCAGCACGTCTCTTCCAAGGGGCATTTAAACCGTCTTGTTAAGCTACTGCGACCTGCATGTCTCTTCCAAGGGACATTTAAACCATCTTGTTAAGCTACTGCGACCTGCATATCTCTTCCAAGGGGGATTGAAACAGTCTTGTTAATCTACTGCGACCTGCAAGCCTATTCCAAGGGGCATTTAAACCATCTTGTTAAGCTACTGCGACCTGCATAACTCTTCCAAGTTCCAAGTGGCCTTTAAACTGTCTTGTTAAGCTACTGCGACCTGCACGTCTTTTCCAAGGCGCATTTAAACCGTCTTTTTAAGCTACTGCGACCTGCACGTCTCTTCCAAGGGGCATTTAAACCATCTTGTTAAGCTACTGTAACCTCCACCGCTCTTCCAAGGAGCATTTATACTCTCTTGTTAAGCTGCTGCGACCTGCTCCTGTCTTCCAAGGGGCATTTAAACCGTCTTGTTAAGCTACTGCGACCTGTACGTCTTTTCCAAGGCGCATTTAAACCGTCTTTTTAAGCTACAGCGACCTGCACGTCTCTTCCAAGGGGCATTTAAACCGTCTTGTTAAGCTACTTTAACCTCCACAATTTTTCCAAGGGGCATTTAAACCGTCTTGTTAACATACTGCCACCTGCACGTCTCTTCCAAGGGGCATTTCAACCGTCTTGTTAAGCTACTGCGACCTGCATGTCTCTTTCAAGGGGCATTTAAACTGTCTTGCTAAGCCACTGCGACCTGCATGTCTCTTCCAAGGGGCATTTAAAGAGTCTTTTTAAGCTGCAGCGACCTGCATGTCTCTTCCAAGGGGCATTTAAACCATCTTGTTAAGCTACTGCGACCTCCACCGCTCTTCCAAGGGGCATTTAAACCATCTTGTTAAGCTACTGCAACCTGCACGTCTCTTCCAAGGGGCATTTAAACCGTTTTGGTAAGCTACTGCGACCTGCAAGCCTTTTCCAAGGCGCATTTAAACCATCTTGTTAAGCTACTGCGACCTGCACATCTCTTCCAAGGGGGATTTAAACTGACTTGTTAAGCTACTGCCACCTCCACCGCTCTTTCAAGGGGCATTTAAACCGTCTTGTTAAGTTACTGCGACTTGCACGTCTCTTCCAAGGGGCATTTAATCCATCTTGTTAAGCTACTGCGACCTGCACGTCTCTTCCAAGGCTCATTTAAACCGTATTTTTAAGCTACTGCGACTTGCTCGTCTCTTCCAAGGGGCATTTAAACCGTCTTGTTAAGCTACTGCGCCCTGCACTTCTCTTCCAAGGGGCATTTAAACCGTCTTGTTAAGCTACTGCGACCTGTACGTCTCTTCCAAGGGGCATTTAAACCGTCTTGTTAAGCTACTGCGCCCTGCACTTCTCTTCCAAGGGGCATTTAAACCGTCTTGTTAAGCTACTGCGACCTGTACGTCTCTTCCAAGGGGCATTTAAACCGTCTTGTTTAGCTACTGCGACTTGCACGTCTCTTCCAAGGGGCATTTAAACCGTCTTATTAAGCTACTGTGAACTGAACGTCTCTTCCAAGGGGCAATTAAATCGTCTTGTTAAGCTGCTGTGACCTGTACGTCTCTTCCAAGGGGCATTTAAACCGTCTTGCTAAGCTACTGCGACCTGCACGTCTCTTCCAAGGGGTATTTAAGCTGTCTTGTTAAGCTACTGCGACCTCCACCGCTTTTCATAGAGGCTTTTAAACCATCTTGTTAAGCTACTGGGACCTGCACGTCTCTTCCAAGTTGCATTTAAACCGTCTTATTAAGCTACTGCGACCTGCACGTCTCTTCCAAGGGGCATTTAAATCGTCTTATTAAGCTACTGCGACCTGCACGTCTCTTCCAAGAGGCATTTAAACTGTCTTGTTAAGCTACTGCGACCTCCACCGCTCTTTCAAGTGGCATTTAAACCGTCTTGTTAAGCTACTGCGACCTGCACGTCTCTTCCAAGGGGCATTTAAACCGTCTTGTTATGCTACTGCGACCTGCACATCTCTTCCAAGGGACATTTAAACCGTCTTATTAAGCTACTGCGACCTGCACGTCTCTTCCAAGGGGCATTTAAACAGTCTCGTTAAGCTACTGCAACCTACACGTCTCTTCCAAGGGGCATTTAAACCGTCTTTTTTAGCTGCTGCGACCTGCACGTCTCTTCCAACGGGCATTTAAACCATCTTGTTAAGCTACTGCGACTTGCACGTCTCTTCCAAGGGGCATTTAAACCGTCTTGTTAAGCTACTGCGACCTCCACCACTTTTCCAAGGGGCATTTAAACCGTCTTGTTAAGCTACTGCGACATGCACTTCTCTTCCATGGGGCATTTAAACCATTTTGTTAAGCTACTGCGACCTGCACGTCTCTTCCAAGGGGCATTTAAATCGTCTTTTTAAGCTACTGCGACTTGCACGTCTCTTCCAAGGGGCATTTAAACCGTCTTGTTAAGCTACTGTAACCTCCACCACTTTTCCAAGGGGCATTTAAACCGTCTTGTTAAGCTACTGCGACCTGCACGTCTATTCCAAGGGGTATTTAAACCGTCTTGTTAAGCTGCTGCAACCTGCATATCTCTTCCAAGGGGCAATTAAACTGTCTTGTTAAGCTACTGGGACCTCCACCGCTCTTCCAAGGGGCATTTAAACCATCTTGTTAAGCTTCTGCGACCTGCACGTCTCTTCCTAGGGGCATTTAAACCGTCTTTTTAAGCTACTGCGCCCTCCACCGCTCCTCCAAGGGGCATTTAGACCATCTTGTTATGCTACTGCGACCTCCACCGCTCTTCAAAGGGGCATGTAAACCGTGTTGTTAATCTACTACGACCTGCCCATCTCTTCCAAGGGGCATTTAAAATGTCTTGTTAAGCTACTGCGACCTCCACCGCTCTTCCAAGGGGCATTTAAACCATCTTGTTAAGCTACTGCGACCTCCACCGCTCTTCCAAGGGGCATGTAAACCGTGTTGTTAAGCTACTGCGACTTGCACGTCTCTTCCAAAGGGCATTTAATCCATCTTGTTAATCTACTGCGACCTCCACCGATTTTCCAAGGGGCATTTAAACCGTATTGTTAAGCTACTGCGACCTGCACGTCTCATCCAACGGGCATTTAAACCATCTAGTTAAGCTAATGCGACTTGCACGTCTCTTCCAAGGGGCAATTAAACCGTCTTGTTAAGCTACTGCGACCTCCACCACTTTTCCAAGGGGCATTTAAACCGTCTTGTTAAGATACTGCGACCTGTACTTCTCTTCCATGGGGCATTTAAACCATTTTGTTAAGCTACTGCGACCTGCAAGTCTCTTCCAAGGGGCATTTAAATCATCTTTTTAAGCTACTGCGACTTGCACGTCTCTTCCAAGGGGCATTTAAACCGTCTTGTTAAGCTACTGTAACCTCCACCACTATTCAAAGAGGCATTTAAACCGTCTTGTTAAGCTACTGCGACCTGCACGTCTCTTCCAAGGGGCATTTAAACCGTCTTGTTAAGCTGCTGCGACCTGCATGTCTCTTCCAAGGGGCAATTAAACTGTCTTGTTAAGCTACTGCGACCTCCACCGCTCTTCCAAGGGGCATTTAAACCATCTTGTTAAGCTTCTGCGACCTGCACGTCTCTTTCAAGGGGCATTTAAACCGTCTTTTTAAGCTACTGCGACCTCCCCCGCTCCTCCAAGGGGCATTTAAACCATCTTGTTAAGCTACTGCGACCTCCACCGCTCTTCCAAGAGGCATGTAAATCGTGTTGTTAATCTACTGCGACCTGCACATCTCTTCCAAGGGGCATTTTAACAGTCTTGTTAAGCTACTGCGACCTCCACCGCTCTTCCAAGGGGCATTTAAACCATCTTGTTAAGCTACTGCGACCTCCACCGCTCTTCCAAGGGGCATGTAAACCGTGTTGTTAAGCTACTGCGACTTGCACGTCTCTTCCAAGGGGCATTTAATCCATCTTGATAATCTACTGCGACCTCCACCGATTTTCCAAGGGGCATTTAAACCGTCTTGTTAAGCTACTGCGACTTGCACGTCTCTTCCAAGGGACATTTAAACCGTCTTGTTAAGCTGATGCGACCTGCACGTCTCTATCAAGGGGCATTTAATCAGTCTTGATAAGTTACTACTACCTCCACCGCTCTTCCAAGGGGCATTTAAACCGTCTTGTTAAGCTACTGTGACCTGCACGTCTCTTGCAAGGGGCATTTAAACCGTCTTGCTAAGCTACTGTGACCTGCACGTCTCTTGCAAGGGGTATTTAAACCGTTTTGTTAAGCTACTGCGACCTGCACGTCTCTTCCAAGGGGCATTTAAATCGTCTTGTTAAGCTACTGCGACCTGCACGTCTCTTTCAAGGGGCATTTAAACCGTCTTTTTAAGCTACTGCGACCTCCCCCGCTCCTCCAAGGGGCATTTAAACCATCTTGTTAAGCTACTGCGACCTCCACCGCTCTTCCAAGAGGCATGTAAATCTTGCTGTTAATCTACTGCGACCTTCACCGATTTTCCAAGGGGCATTTAAACCGTCTTGTTAAGCTACTGCGACTTGCACGTCTCTTCCAAGGGACATTTAAACCGTCTTGTTAAGCTGATGCGACCTGCACGTCTCTATCAAGGGGCATTTAATCAGTCTTGATAAGCTACTACTACCTCCACCGCTCTTCCAAGGGGCATTTAAACCGTCTTGTTAAGCTACTGTGACCTGCACTTCTCTTCCAAGGGGCATTTAAACCGTCTTGTTAAGCTACTGTGACCTGCACGTCTCTTGCAAGGGGTATTTAAACCGTTTTGTTAAGCTACTGCGACCTGCACGTCTCTTCCAAGAGGCATTTAAATCGTCTTGTTAAGCTACTGCGACCTGCACCTCTCTTCCAAGGCTCATTTAAACCGTCTTTTTAAGCTACTGCGACCTGCACGTCTCTTCCAAGGGGCATTTAAACCGTCGTGTTAAGCTACTGCGACCTGCACGTCTCTTCCAAGGGGCATTTAAACCGTCTTTTTAAGCTACTGCGACCTGCACGTCTCTTCCAAGGGGCATTTAAACCGTCTTGTTAAGCTACTGCGACCTGCACGTTTCTTCCAAGGGGCATTAAAACTGTCTTGTTAAGCTACTACGACCTCCACCACTCTTTCAAGGGGCATTTAAACCGTTTTGTTAAGCTACTGCGACTTGCACGTCTCTTCCACGGGGCATTTAAACTGTCTTGTTAAGCCACTGCGACCTGCACGTCTTTTCCAATGGGCATTTAAACAGTCTTTTTAAGCTGCTGCGACCTGCATGTCTCTTCCAAGGGGCATATAAACCGTCTTTTTAAGCTACTGCGACCTGCACGTCTCTTCCAAGGGGCATTTAAACCGTCTTGTTAAGCTACTGCGACCTGCACGTTTCTTCCAAGGGGCCTTTAAACTGTCTTGTTAAGCTACTGCGACCTCCACCGCTCTTCCAAGGGGCATTTAAACTGTCTTGTTAAGCTACTGCGACCTCCACCGCTCTTCCAAGGGGCATGTAAACCGTGTTGTTAAGCTACTGCGACATGCACGTATCTTCCAAGGGACATTTAAACCGTCTTGTTAAGCTGATGCGACCTGCATGTCTCTACCAAGGGGCATTTAATCAGTCTTGATAAGCTACTACTACCTCCACCGCTAGTCCAAGGGGCATTTAAACCGTCTTGTTAAGCTACTGCGACATGCACGTCTCTTCCAAGGGGCATTTAAACCGTCTTGTTAAGCTACTGTGACCTGCACTTCTCTTGCAAGGGGTATTTAAACCGTTTTGTTAAGCTACTGCGACCTGCACGTCTCTTCCAAGGGGCATTTAAATCGTCTTGTTAAGCTACTGCAAACTGCACGTCTCTTCCAAGGGGCATTTAAACCGTCTTTTTAAGCTACTGCGACCTGCACGTCTCTTCCAAGGGGCATTTAAACCGTCTTGTTAAGCTACTGCGACCTGCACGTTTCTTCCAAGGGGCATTTAAACCGTCTTGTTAAGCTACTGCGACCTGCACGTCTCTTCCAAGGGGCATTTAAACCGTCTTGTTAAGCTACGGCGACCTGCACGTCTCTTCCAAGGGGCATCTAAACAGTCTTGTTAAGCTACTACGACCTCCACCGCTCTTCCAAGGGGCATTTAAACCCTCTTGTTAAGCTACTGCGACCTGCTCGTGTCTTCCAAGGGGCATTTAAACCCTCTTGTTAAGCTACTGCGACCTGCAAGTCTCTTCCGAGGCTCATTTAAACCGTCATTTTAAGCTACTGCGACTTGCTCGCCTCTTCCAAGGGTCATTTAAACCGTCTTGTTAAGCTACTGCGACCTGCACGTCTCTTCCAAGGGGCATTTAAACCGTCTTGTTAATCTACTGCGACCTGCACGTCTCTTCCAATGCTCATTTAAACCGTCATTTTAAGCTACTGAGACTTGCTTGTCTCTTCCAAGGGGCATTTAAACCGTCTTGTTAAGCTACTGCGAACTGCACGTCTCTTCCAAGGGGCATTTAAACCGTCTTTTTTAGCTGCTGCGACCTGCACGTCTCTTCCAACGGGCATTTAAACCATCTAGTTAAGCTACTGCGACTTGCACGTCTCTTCCAAGGGGCATTTAAAACGTCTTGTTAAGCTACTGCGACCTCCACCACTTTTCCAAGGGGCATTTAAACCGTCTTGTTAAGCTACTGCGAACTGTACTTCTCTTCCATGGGGCATTTAAACCATTTTGTTAAGCTACTGCGACCTGCACGTCTCTTCCAAGGGGCATTTAAATCGTCTTTTTAAGCTACTGCGACTTGCACGTCTCTTCCAAGGGGCATTTAAACCGTCTTGTTAAGCTACTGTAACCTCCACCACTTTTCAAAGGGGCATTTAAACCGTCTTGTTAAGCTACTGCGACCTGCACGTCTCTTCCAAGGGGAATTTAAACCGTCTTGTTAAGCTACTGCGACCTGCATGTCTCTTCCAAGGGTCAATTAAACTGTCTTGTTAAGCTACTGCGACCTCCACCGCTCTTCCAAGGGGCATTTAAACCATCTTGTTAAGCTTCTGCGACCTGCACGTCTCTTCCAAGGGGCATTTAAACCGTCTTGTTGAGCTACTGTGACCTGCACGTCTCTTGAAAGGGGTATTTAAACCGTTTTGTTACGCTACTGCGACCTGCATATCTCTTCCAAGGGGCATTTAAATCGTCTTGTTAAGCTACTGCGACCTGCACCTCTCTTCCAAGGCTCATTTAAACCGTATTTTTAAGCTACTGCGACTTGCACGTCTCTTCCAAGGGGCATTTAAACCGTCGTGTTGAGCTACTGCGACCTGCACGTCTCTTCCAAGGGGCATTTAAACCGTCTTTTTAAGCTACTGCGACCTGCACGTTTCTTCCAAGGGGCATTAAAACTGCCTTGTTAAGCTACTGCGGCCTCCACCGCTCTTCCAAGGGGCATTTAAACCGTCTTGTTAAGCTACTGCGACCTGCACGTCTCTTCCAAGGGGCATTTAAACTGTCTTGTTAAGCCACTGCGACCTGCACGTCTTTTCCAAGGGGCATTTAAACAGTCTTTTTAAGCTGCTGCGACCTGCATGTCTCTTCCAAGGGGCATTTAAACCGTCTTTTTAAGCTACTGCCACCTGCATGTCTCTTCCAAGGGGCATTTAAACCGTCATGTTAATCTACTGCGACTTGCACGTCTCTTCCAAGGGGCATTTAAACCGTCTTGTTAATCTACTGAGACCAGCACGTCTCTTCCAAGGGGCATTTAACATGTCTTGTTAAGCTACTGTAACCTCCACTACTTTTCCAAGGGGCATTTAAGCCATCTTGTTTAGCTACTGCGACCTGTACGTCTCTTCCAAGGGGCCTTTAAACTGTCTTGTTAAGCTACTGCGACTTGCACGTCTTTTCCAAGGCGCATTTAAACCGTCTTTTTAAGCTACTGCGACTTGCACGTCTCTTCCAAGGGGCATTTCAACCGTCTTGTTAAGCTACTGCGACCTGCATGTCTCTTTCAAGGGGCATTTAGACTGTCTTGTTAAGCCACTGCGACCTGCACGTCTCTTCCAAGGGGCATTTAAAGAGTCATTTTAAGCTGCTGCGACCTGCACGTCTCTTCCAAGGGGCATGTAAACCATCTTGTTAAGCTACTGAGACCTGCATAACTCTTCCAAGGGGAATTTAAACAGTCTTGTTAAGCTACTGCGACCTGCACGTCTCTTCCAAGGGGCATTTAAACTGTCTTGGTAAGCTACTGTGACCTCCACTGCTCTTCCAAAGGGCATTTAAACCGTCTTGTTAAGCTACTGCGACCTCCACCACTCTTCCAAGGGGCATTTAAACAGTCTTGTTAAGCTACTGCGACCTGCACGTCTCTTTCAAGGGGCATTTAAACTATCTTGTTAAGCTACTGCGACCTGCATAACTCTTCCAAGGGGAATTTAAACAGTCTTGTTAAGCTACTGCAACCTGCAAGCCTATTCCAAGGGGCATTTAAACCATCTTGTTAAGCTACTGCGACCTGCATAACTCTTCCAAGTTCCAAGGGGGATTTAAACAGTCCTGTTAAGCTACTGCGACCTGCACGTCTCTTCCAAGGGGCATTTAAACCGTCTTGTTAAGCTACTGCGACCTGCACGTCTGTTCCAAGAGGCATTTAAACTGTCTTGTTAAGCTACTGCGACCTCCACCGCTCTTCCAAGTGGCATTTAAACCGTCTTGTTAAGCTACTGCGACCTGCACGTCTCTTTCAAGGGGCATTTAAACCGTCTTGTTAAGCTACTGCGACCTGCACATCTCTTCCAAGGGGCATTTAAACCGTCTCGTTAAGCTACTACGACCTACACGTCTCTTCCAAGGGGCATTTAAACCGTCTTTTTTAGCTGTTGCGACCTGCACGTCTCTTCCAACGGGCATTTAAGCCATCTTGTTTAGCTACTGCGACCTGTACGTCTCTTCCAAGGGGCCTTTAAACTGTCTTGTTAAGCTACTGCGACCTGCACGTCTTTTCCAAGGCGCATTTAAACCGTCTTTTTAAGCTACTGCGACTTGCACGTCTCTTCCAAGGGGCATTTAAACCATCTTGTTAAGCTACTGTAACCTCCACCGCTCTTCCAAGGAGCATTTATACCCTCTTGTTAAGCTACTGCTACCTGCTCGTGTCTTCCAAGGGGCATTTAAACCGTCTTGTTAAGCTACTGCGACCTGCACGTCTTTTCCAAGGCGCATTTAAACCGTCTTTTTAAGCTACTGCGACCTGCACGTCTCTTTCAAGGGGCATTTAAACCATCTTGTTAAGCTACTGCAACCTGCATAACTCTTCCAAGGGGAATTTAAACAGTCTTGTTAAGCTACTGCGACCTGCACGTCTCTTCCAAGGGGCATTTAAACCGTCTTGTTAAGCTACTGCGACCTGCACGTCTGTTCCAAGAGGCATTTAAACTGTCTTGTTAAGCTACTGCGACCTCCACCGCTCTTCCAAGTGGCATTTAAACCGTCTTGTTAAGCTACTGCGACCTGCACGTCTCTTCCAAGGGGCATTTAAACAGTCTTGTTAAGCTACTGCGACCTGCACATGTCTTCCAATTGACATTTAAACCGTCTTATTAAGCTACTGCGACCTGCACGTCTCTTCCAAGGGGCATTTAAACCATCTCGTTAAGCTTCTACGACCTACACGTCTCTTCCAAGGGGCATTTGAACCGTCTTTTTTAGCTGCTGCGACCTGCACGTCTCTTCCAACGGGCATTTAAACCATCTTGTTAAGCTACTGCGACTTGCACGTCTCTTCCAAGGGGCATTTAAACCATCTAGTTAAGCTACTGCGACCTCCACCACTTTTCCAAGGGGCATTTAAACCGTCTTGTTAAGCTACTGCGACCTGCACTTCTCTTCCATGGGGCATTTAAACCATTTTGTTAAGCTACTGCGACCTGCAAATCTCTTCCAAGGGGCATTTAAATCATCTTTTTAAGCTACTGCGACTTGCACGTCTCTTCCAGGGGGCAATTAAACTGTCTTGTTAAGCTACTGCGACCTGCACGTCTCTTCCAAGGGGCATTTAAACCGTCTTGTTAAGCTACTGCGACCTGCACGTCTCTTCCAAGTTGCATCTAAACTTTCTTGTTAAGATACTGCGACCTCCACCGCTCTTCCAAGGGGCATTTAAACCCTCTTGTTAAGCTACTGCGACCTGCTGGTGTCTTCCAAGGGGCATTTAAACCGTCTTGTTAAGCTACTGAGACCTGCACGTCTCTTCCAAGGCTCATTTAATCCGTCTTTTTAAGCTACTGTGACTTGCACGTCTCTTCCAAGGGGCATTTAATCCATCTTGTTAATCTACTGCGACCTCCACCGATTTTCCAAGGGGCATTTAAACCGTCTTGTTAAGCTACTGCGACTTGCACGTCTCTTCCAAGGGGCATTTAAACCGTCTTTTTTAGCCGCTGCGACCTGCACGTCTCTTCCGACGGGCATTTAAACCATCTAGTTAAGCTACTGCGACTTGCACGTCTCTTCCAAGGGGCATTTAAACCGTCTTGTTAAGCTCCTGCGACCTCCACCACTTTTCCAAGGGGCATTTAAACCATCTTGTTAAGCTACTGCGACCTGTACTTCTCTTCCATGGGGCATTTAAACCATTTTGTTAAGCTACTGCGGCCTGCACGTCTCTTCCAAGGGGCATTTAAACCGTCTTGTTAAGCTACTGTTACCTCCACCACTTTTCAAAGGGGCATTTAAACCGTCCTGTTAAGCTACTGCGACCTGCACGTCTCTTCCAAGGGGAATTTAAACCGTCTTGTTAAGCTGCTGCGACCTGCATGTCTCTTCCAAGGGGCAATTAAACTGTCTTGTTAAGCTACTGCGACCTCCACCGCTCTTCCAAGGGGCATTTAAACCATCTTGTTAAGCTTCTGCGACCTGCACGTCTCTTCCAAGGGGCATTTAAACCGTCTTTTTAAGCTACTGCGACCTCCACCGCTCTTCCAAGGGGCATGTAAACCGTGTTGTTAATCTACTGCGACCTGCACATCTCTTCCAAGGGGCATTTAAACTGTCTTGTTAAGCGACTGCGACCTCCACCGCTCTTCCAAGGGGCATTTAAACCATCTTGTTAAGCTACTGCGACCTCCACCGCTCTTCCAAGGGGCATGCAAACCGTGTTGTTAAGCTACTGCGACTTGCACGTCTCTTCCAAGGGACATTTAAACCGTCTTGTTAAGCTGATGCGACCTGCACGTCTCTACCAAGGGGCATTTAATCAGTCTTGATAAGCTACTACTACCTCCACCGCTCTTCCAAGGGGCATTTAAACCGTCTTGTTAAGCTACTGCGACCTGCACGTCTCTTCCAAGGGGCATTTAAACTGACTTGTTAAGCTACTGTGACCTGCACGTCTCTTGCAAGGGGTATTTAAACCGTTTTGTTAAGCTACTGAGACCTGCACGTCTCTTCCAAGGGGCATTTAAATCGTCTTGTTAAGCTACTGCGACCTGCACCTCTCTTCCAAGGCTCATTTAAACCGTCTTTTTAAGCTACTGCAACTTGCACGTCTCTTCCAAGGGGCATTTAAACCGTCGTGTTAAGCTACTGCGACCTGCACGTCTCTTCCAAGGGGCATTTAAACCATCTTGTTAAGCTACTGCGACCTGCACGTTTCTTCCAAGGGGCATTAAAACTGTCTTGTTAAGCTACTACGACCTCCACCGCTCTTCCAAGGGGCATACAAACCGTCTTGTTAAGCTACTGCGACATGCACGTCTCTTCCAAGGGGCATTTAAACTGTCTTGTTAAGCCACTGCGACCTGCACGTCTTTTCCAAGTGGCATTTAAACAGTCTTTTTAAGCTGCTGCGACCTGCATGTCTCTTCCAAGGGGCATTTAAACCGTCTTTTTAAGCTACTGCGACCTGCACGTCTCTTCCAAGGGGCATTTAAACCGTCTTGTCAAGCTACTGCGACCTGCACGTTTCTTCCAAGGGGCATTTAAACTGTCTTGTTAAGCTACTGCGACCTCCACCGCTCTTCCATGTGGCATTTAAACCGTCTTGTTAAGCTACTGCGACCTGCATGTCTCTTCCATCGGGCATTTAAACCGTCTTGTTAAGCTACTGCGACCTCCACCGCTCTTCCAAGGGGCATTTAAACCCTCTTGTTAAGCTACTGCGGCCTACTCGTGTCTTCCATGGGGCATTTAAACCGTCTTGTTAAACTACTGCGACCTGCCCGTCTCTTCCAAGTCGCATTTAAACCATCTTTTTAAGCTACTGCGACTTGCACATCTTTTCCAAGGGGCATTTAAACCGTCTTGTTAAGCTACTACGACCTGCACGTCTCTTCCAAGGGGCATTTAAACCATCTTGTTAAGCTACGGCGACCTGCACGTCTCTTCCAAGGGGCATCTAAACTGTTTTGTTAAGCTACTGCGACCTCCACCGCTCTTCCAAGGGGCATTTAAACCCTCTTGTTAAGCTACTGCGACCTCCTCCGCTCTTCCAAGGGGCATTTAAACCGTCTTGTTACGCTACTGCGACCTGCTCGTGTCTTCCAAGGGGCATTTAAACCATCTTGTTAAGCTACTGCGACCTGCACGTTTCTTCCGAGGCTCATTTAAACCATCATTTTAAGCTACTGCGATTTGCTCGTCTCTTCCAAGGGGCATTTAAACCGTCTTGTTAAGCTACTGCGACCTGCACGTCTCTTCCAAGGGGAATTTAAACCGTCTTGTTAATCTACTGCGACCTGCACGTCTCTTCCAAGGCTCATTTAAACCGTCATTTTAAGCTACTGAGACTTGCTCGTCTCTTCCAAGGGGCATTTAAAGCTTCTTGTTAAGCTACTGCGACCTGCACGTCTCTTCCAAGGGGCATTTAAACCGTCTTGCTAAGCTACTGCGACCTGCACGTCTCTTCCAAGGGACATTTAATACGTCTTGTTAAGCTGATGCGACCTGCACGTCTCTACCAAGGGGCATTTAATCAGTCTTGATAAGCTACTACGACCTCCACCACTCTTCCAAGGGGCATTTAAACCGTCTTGTTAAGCTACTGCGACCTGCACGTCTCTTCCAAGGGGCATTTAAACCGTCTTGTTAAGCTACTGTGACCTGCACGTCTCTTGCAAGGGGTATTTAAACCGTTTTGTTAAGCTACTGCGACCTGCACGTCTCTTCCAAGGGGCATTTAAATCGTCTTGTTAAGCTACTGCGACCTGCACCTCTCTTCCAAGGCTCATTTAAACCATCTTTTTAAGCTACTGCGACTTGCACATCTCTTCCAAGGGGCATTTAAACCGTCGTGTTGAGCTACTGCGACCTGCACGTCTCTTCCAAGGGGCATTTAAACTGTCTTTTTAAGCTACTGTGACCTGCATGTTTCTTCCAAGGGGCATTAAAACTGTCTTGTTAAGCTACTGCGGCCTCCACCGCTTTTCCAAGGGGCATTTAAACCGTCTTGTTAAGCTATTGCGACCTGCACGTCTCTTCCAAGGGGCATTTAAACTGTCTTGTTAAGCTACTGCGACCTGCCCGTCTCTTCGAAAGCGCATTTAAACAGTCTTTTTAAGCTACTGCGACCTGCACGTCTCTTCCAAGGGGCATTTAAACTGTCTTGGTAAACTACTGCGACCTCCACTGCTCTTCCAAGGGGCATTTAAACCGTCTTGTTAAGCTACTGCGAGCTCCACCACTCTTCCAAGGGGCATTTAAACCGTCTTGTTAAGCTACTGCGACTTGCACGTCTTTTCCAAGGGGCATTTAAACCGTCTTGTTGAGCTACTGCGACCTGCACGTGTCTTCCAAGGGGCATTTAACCGTCTTGTTAAGCAACTGCGACCTGCACGTCTCTTCCAAGGCTCATTTAAACTGTCTTTTTAAGCTACTGCGACTTGCTCGTCTCTTCCAAGGGGCATTTAAACCGTCTTGTTAAGCTACTGCGACCTGCACGTCTCTTCCAAGGGGCATTTAAACCGTCTTATTAAGCTACTGCGACCTGCACATCTCTTCCAAGGGGCATTTAACCCGTCTTGTTAAGCTACTGCGACCTGCACATCTCTTCCAAGGGGCATTTAAACTGTCTTGTTAAGCGACTGCGACATCCTCCGCTCTTCCAAGGGGCATTTAAACCCTCTTGTTAAGCTACTGCGACCTGCTCGTGTCTTCCATGGGGCATTTAAACCGTCTTGTTAAGCTACTGCGACCTGCCCGTCTCTTCCAAGTCGCATTTAAACCGTATTTTTAAGCTACTGCGACTTGCACGTCTTTTCCAAGGGGCCTTTAAACCGTCTTGTTAAGCTACTACGACCTGCACGTCTCTTCCAAGGGGCATTTAAACCGTCTTGTTAAGCTACGGCGACCTGCACGTCTCTTCCAAGGGGCATCTAAACTGTCTTGTTAAGCTACTGCGACCTGCACGTCTCTTCCAAGGGGCATTTAAACTGACTTGTTAAGCTACTGTGACCTGCACGTCTCTTGCAAGGGGTATTTAAACCGTTTTGTTAAGCTACTGCGACCTGCACATCTCTTCCAAGGGGCATTTAAACCGTCTTGTCAAGCTACTGCGACCTGCACTTTTCTTCCAAGGGGCATTTAAACTGTCTTGTTAAGCTACTGCGACCTCCACCGTTCTTCCAAGTGGCATTTAAACCGTCTTGTTAAGCTACTGCGACCTGCACTTCTCTTCCAAGGGGCATTTAAACCGTCTTGTTAAGCTACTGTGACCTGCACGTCTCTTGCAAGGGGTATTTAAACCGTTTTGTTAAGCTACTGCGACCTGCACGTCTCTTCCAAGAGGCATTTAAATCGTCTTGTTAAGCTACTGCGACCTGCACCTCTCTTCCAAGGCTCATTTAAACCGTCTTTTTAAGCTACTGCGACCTGCACGTCTCTTCCAAGGGGCATTTAAACCGTCGTGTTAAGCTACTGCGACCTGCACGTCTCTTCCAAGGGGCATTTAAACCGTCTTTTTAAGCTACTGCGACCTGCACGTCTCTTCCAAGGGGCATTTAAACCGTCTTGTTAAGCTACTGCGACCTGCACGTTTCTTCCAAGGGGCATTAAAACTGTCTTGTTAAGCTACTACGACCTCCACCACTCTTTCAAGGGGCATTTAAACCGTTTTGTTAAGCTACTGCGACTTGCACGTCTCTTCCACGGGGCATTTAAACTGTCTTGTTAAGCCACTGCGACCTGCACGTCTTTTCCAATGGGCATTTAAACAGTCTTTTTAAGCTGCTGCGACCTGCATGTCTCTTCCAAGGGGCATATAAACCGTCTTTTTAAGCTACTGCGACCTGCACGTCTCTTCCAAGGGGCATTTAAACCGTCTTGTTAAGCTACTGCGACCTGCACGTTTCTTCCAAGGGGCCTTTAAACTGTCTTGTTAAGCTACTGCGACCTCCACCGCTCTTCCAAGGGGCATTTAAACCCTCTTGTTAAGCTACTGCGACCTACTCGTGTCTTCCATGGGGCATTTAAACCGTCTTGTTAAACTACTGAGACCTGCCCGTCTCTTCCAAGTCGCATTTAAACCGTCTTTTTAAGCTACTGCGACTTGCACGTCTTTTCCAAGGGGCATTTAAACCGTCTTGTTAAGCTACTACGACCTGCACGTCTCTTCCAAGGGGCAATTAAACCGTCTTGTTAAGCTACGGCGACCTGCACGTCTCTTCCAAGGGGCAACTAAACTGTCTTGTTAAGCTACTGCGACCTCCACCGCTCTTCCAAGGGGCATTTAAACCCTCTTGTTAAGCTACTGCGACCTCCTCCGCTCTTCCAAGGGGCATTTAAACCGTCTTGTTAAGCTACTGCGACCTGCTCGTGTCTTCCAAGGGGCATTTAAACCATCTTGTTAAGCTACTGCGACCTGCACGTCTCTTCCGAGGCTCATTTAAACCATCATTTTAAGCTACTGCGATTTGCTCGTCTCTTCCAAGGGGCATTTAAACCGTCTTGATAAGCTACTGCGACCTGCACGTCTCTTCCAAGGGGCATTAAAACCGTCTTGTTAATCTACTGCGACCTGCACGTCTCTTCCAAGGCTCATTTAAACCGTAATTTTAAGCTACTGAGACTTGCTCGTCTCTTCCAAGGGGCATTTAAAGCTTCTTGTTAAGCTACTGCGACCTGCACGTCTCTTCCAAGGGACATTTAATCCGTCTTGTTAAGCTGATGCGACCTGCACGTCTCTACCAAGGGGAATTTAATCAGTCTTGATAAGCTACTACGACCTCCGCCGCTCTTCCAAGGGGCATTTAAACCGTCTTGTTAAGCTACTGTGACCTGCACGTCTCTTGCAAGGGGTATTTAAACCGTTTTGTTAAGCTACTGCGACCTGCACGTCTCTTCCAAGGGGCAATTAAACTGTCTTGTTAAGCTACTGCGACCTCCACCGCTCTTCCAAGGGGCATTTAAACCATCTTGTTAAGCTTCTGCGACCTGCACGTCTCTTTCAAGGGGCATTTAAACCGTCTTTTTAAGCTACTGCGACCTCCCCCGCTCCTCCAAGGGGCATTTAAACCATCTTGTTAAGCTACTGCGACCTCCACCGCTCTTCCAAGAGGCATGTAAATCGTGTTGTTAATCTACTGCGACCTGCACATCTCTTCCAAGGGGCATTTTAACAGTCTTGTTAAGCTACTGCGACCTCCACCGCTCTTCCAAGGGGCATTTAAACCATCTTGTTAAGCTACTGCGACCTCCACCGCTCTTCCAAGGGGCATGTAAACCGTGTTGTTAAGCTACTGCGACTTGCACGTCTCTTCCAAGGGGCATTTAATCCATCTTGATAATCTACTGCGACCTCCACCGATTTTCCAAGGGGCATTTAAACCGTCTTGTTAAGCTACTGCGACTTGCACGTCTCTTCCAAGGGACATTTAAACCGTCTTGTTAAGCTGATGCGACCTGCACGTCTCTATCAAGGGGCATTTAATCAGTCTTGATAAGTTACTACTACCTCCACCGCTCTTCCAAGGGGCATTTAAACCGTCTTGTTAAGCTACTGTGACCTGCACGTCTCTTGCAAGGGGCATTTAAACCGTCTTGCTAAGCTACTGTGACCTGCACGTCTCTTGCAAGGGGTATTTAAACCGTTTTGTTAAGCTACTGCGACCTGCACGTCTCTTCCAAGGGGCATTTAAATCGTCTTGTTAAGCTACTGCGACCTGCACGTCTCTTTCAAGGGGCATTTAAACCGTCTTTTTAAGCTACTGCGACCTCCCCCGCTCCTCCAAGGGGCATTTAAACCATCTTGTTAAGCTACTGCGACCTCCACCGCTCTTCCAAGAGGCATGTAAATCTTGCTGTTAATCTACTGCGACCTTCACCGATTTTCCAAGGGGCATTTAAACCGTCTTGTTAAGCTACTGCGACTTGCACGTCTCTTCCAAGGGACATTTAAACCGTCTTGTTAAGCTGATGCGACCTGCACGTCTCTATCAAGGGGCATTTAATCAGTCTTGATAAGCTACTACTACCTCCACCGCTCTTCCAAGGGGCATTTAAACCGTCTTGTTAAGCTACTGTGACCTGCACTTCTCTTCCAAGGGGCATTTAAACCGTCTTGTTAAGCTACTGTGACCTGCACGTCTCTTGCAAGGGGTATTTAAACCGTTTTGTTAAGCTACTGCGACCTGCACGTCTCTTCCAAGAGGCATTTAAATCGTCTTGTTAAGCTACTGCGACCTGCACCTCTCTTCCAAGGCTCATTTAAACCGTCTTTTTAAGCTACTGCGACCTGCACGTCTCTTCCAAGGGGCATTTAAACCGTCGTGTTAAGCTACTGCGACCTGCACGTCTCTTCCAAGGGGCATTTAAACCGTCTTTTTAAGCTACTGCGACCTGCACGTCTCTTCCAAGGGGCATTTAAACCGTCTTGTTAAGCTACTGCGACCTGCACGTTTCTTCCAAGGGGCATTAAAACTGTCTTGTTAAGCTACTACGACCTCCACCACTCTTTCAAGGGGCATTTAAACCGTTTTGTTAAGCTACTGCGACTTGCACGTCTCTTCCACGGGGCATTTAAACTGTCTTGTTAAGCCACTGCGACCTGCACGTCTTTTCCAATGGGCATTTAAACAGTCTTTTTAAGCTGCTGCGACCTGCATGTCTCTTCCAAGGGGCATATAAACCGTCTTTTTAAGCTACTGCGACCTGCACGTCTCTTCCAAGGGGCATTTAAACCGTCTTGTTAAGCTACTGCGACCTGCACGTTTCTTCCAAGGGGCCTTTAAACTGTCTTGTTAAGCTACTGCGACCTCCACCGCTCTTCCAAGGGGCATTTAAACTGTCTTGTTAAGCTACTGCGACCTCCACCGCTCTTCCAAGGGGCATGTAAACCGTGTTGTTAAGCTACTGCGACATGCACGTATCTTCCAAGGGACATTTAAACCGTCTTGTTAAGCTGATGCGACCTGCATGTCTCTACCAAGGGGCATTTAATCAGTCTTGATAAGCTACTACTACCTCCACCGCTCTTCCAAGGGGCATTTAAACCGTCTTGTTAAGCTACTGCGACCTGCACGTCTCTTCCAAGGGGCATTTAAACCGTCTTGTTAAGCTACTGTGACCTGCACTTCTCTTGCAAGGGGTATTTAAACCGTTTTGTTAAGCTACTGCGACCTGCATGTCTCTTCCAAGGGGCATTTAAATCGTCTTGTTAAGCTACTGCAAACTGCACGTCTCTTCCAAGGGGCATTTAAACCGTCTTTTTAAGCTACTGCGACCTGCACGTCTCTTCCAAGGGGCATTTAAACCGTCTTGTTAAGCTACTGCGACCTGCACGTTTCTTCCAAGGGGCATTTAAACCGTCTTGTTAAGCTACTGCGACCTGCACGTCTCTTCCAAGGGGCATTTAAACCGTCTTGTTAAGCTACGGCGACCTGCACGTCTCTTCCAAGGGGCATCTAAACTGTCTTGTTAAGCTACTACGACCTCCACCGCTCTTCCAAGGGGCATTTAAACCCTCTTGTTAAGCTACTGCGACCTGCTCGTGTCTTCCAAGGGGCATTTAAACCCTCTTGTTAAGCTACTGCGACCTGCAAGTCTCTTCCGAGGCTCATTTAAACCGTCATTTTAAGCTACTGCGACTTGCTCGCCTCTTCCAAGGGGCATTTAAACCGTCTTGTTAAGCTACTGCGACCTGCACGTCTCTTCCAAGGGGCATTTAAACCGTCTTGTTAATCTACTGCGACCTGCACGTCTCTTCCAATGCTTATTTAAACCGTCATTTTAAGCTACTGAGACTTGCTTGTCTCTTCCAAGGGGCATTTAAACCGTCTTGTTAAGCTACTGCGAACTGCACGTCTCTTCCAAGGGGCATTTAAACCGTCTTTTTTAGCTGCTGCGACCTGCACGTCTCTTCCAACGGGCATTTAAACCATCTAGTTAAGCTACTGCGACTTGCACGTCTCTTCCAAGGGGCATTTAAAACGTCTTGTTAAGCTACTGCGACCTCCACCACTTTTCCAAGGGGCATTTAAACCGTCTTGTTAAGCTACTGCGAACTGTACTTCTCTTCCATGGGGCATTTAAACCATTTTGTTAAGCTACTGCGACCTGCACGTCTCTTCCAAGGGGCATTTAAATCGTCTTTTTAAGCTACTGCGACTTGCACGTCTCTTCCAAGGGGCATTTAAACCGTCTTGTTAAGCTACTGTAACCTCCACCACTTTTCAAAGGGGCATTTAAACCGTCTTGTTAAGCTACTGCGACCTGCACGTCTCTTCCAAGGGGAATTTAAACCGTCTTGTTAAGCTACTGCGACCTGCATGTCTCTTCCAAGGGTCAATTAAACTGTCTTGTTAAGCTACTGCGACCTCCACCGCTCTTCCAAGGGGCATTTAAACCATCTTGTTAAGCTTCTGCGACCTGCACGTCTCTTCCAAGGGGCATTTAAACCGTCTTGTTGAGCTACTGTGACCTGCACGTCTCTTGAAAGGGGTATTTAAACCGTTTTGTTACGCTACTGCGACCTGCATATCTCTTCCAAGGGGCATTTAAATCGTCTTGTTAAGCTACTGCGACCTGCACCTCTCTTCCAAGGCTCATTTAAACCGTATTTTTAAGCTACTGCGACTTGCACGTCTCTTCCAAGGGGCATTTAAACCGTCGTGTTGAGCTACTGCGACCTGCACGTCTCTTCCAAGGGGCATTTAAACCGTCTTTTTAAGCTACTGCGACCTGCACGTTTCTTCCAAGGGGCATTAAAACTGCCTTGTTAAGCTACTGCGGCCTCCACCGCTCTTCCAAGGGGCATTTAAACCGTCTTGTTAAGCTACTGCGACCTGCACGTCTCTTCCAAGGGGCATTTAAACTGTCTTGTTAAGCCACTGCGACCTGCACGTCTTTTCCAAGGGGCATTTAAACAGTCTTTTTAAGCTGCTGCGACCTGCATGTCTCTTCCAAGGGGCATTTAAACCGTCTTTTTAAGCTACTGCCACCTGCATGTCTCTTCCAAGGGGCATTTAAACCGTCATGTTAATCTACTGCGACTTGCACGTCTCTTCCAAGGGGCATTTAAACCGTCTTGTTAATCTACTGAGACCAGCACGTCTCTTCCAAGGGGCATTTAACACGTCTTGTTAAGCTACTGTAACCTCCACTACTTTTCCAAGGGGCATTTAAGCCATCTTGTTTAGCTACTGCGACCTGTACGTCTCTTCCAAGGGGCCTTTAAACTGTCTTGTTAAGCTACTGCGACTTGCACGTCTTTTCCAAGGCGCATTTAAACCGTCTTTTTAAGCTACTGCGACTTGCACGTCTCTTCCAAGGGGCATTTCAACCGTCTTGTTAAGCTACTGCGACCTGCATGTCTCTTTCAAGGGGCATTTAGACTGTCTTGTTAAGCCACTGCGACCTGCACGTCTCTTCCAAGGGGCATTTAAAGAGTCTTTTTAAGCTGCTGCGACCTGCACGTCTCTTCCAAGGGGCATGTAAACCATCTTGTTAAGCTACTGAGACCTGCATAACTCTTCCAAGGGGAATTTAAACAGTCTTGTTAAGCTACTGCGACCTGCACGTCTCTTCCAAGGGGCATTTAAACTGTCTTGGTAAGCTACTGTGACCTCCACTGCTCTTCCAAGGGGCATTTAAACCGTCTTGTTAAGCTACTGCGACCTCCACCACTCTTCCAAGGGGCATTTAAACAGTCTTGTTAAGCTACTGCGACCTGCACGTCTCTTTCAAGGGGCATTTAAACTATCTTGTTAAGCTACTGCGACCTGCATAACTCTTCCAAGGGGAATTTAAACAGTCTTGTTAAGCTACTGCAACCTGCAAGCCTATTCCAAGGGGCATTTAAACCATCTTGTTAAGCTACTGCGACCTGCATAACTCTTCCAAGTTCCAAGGGGGATTTAAACAGTCTTGTTAAGCTACTGCGACCTGCACGTCTCTTCCAAGGGGCATTTAAACCGTCTTGTTAAGCTACTGCGACCTGCACGTCTGTTCCAAGAGGCATTTAAACTGTCTTGTTAAGCTACTGCGACCTCCACCGCTCTTCCAAGTGGCATTTAAACCGTCTTGTTAAGCTACTGCGACCTGCACGTCTCTTTCAAGGGGCATTTAAACCGTCTTGTTAAGCTACTGCGACCTGCACATCTCTTCCAAGGGGCATTTAAACCGTCTCGTTAAGCTACTACGACCTACACGTCTCTTCCAAGGGGCATTTAAACCGTCTTTTTTAGCTGTTGCGACCTGCACGTCTCTTCCAACGGGCATTTAAGCCATCTTGTTTAGCTACTGCGACCTGTACGTCTCTTCCAAGGGGCCTTTAAACTGTCTTGTTAAGCTACTGCGACCTGCACGTCTTTTCCAAGGCGCATTTAAACCGTCTTTTTAAGCTACTGCGACTTGCACGTCTCTTCCAAGGGGCATTTAAACCATCTTGTTAAGCTACTGTAACCTCCACCGCTCTTCCAAGGAGCATTTATACCCTCTTGTTAAGCTACTGCTACCTGCTCGTGTCTTCCAAGGGGCATTTAAACCGTCTTGTTAAGCTACTGCGACCTGCACGTCTTTTCCAAGGCGCATTTAAACCGTCTTTTTAAGCTACTGCGACCTGCACGTCTCTTTCAAGGGGCATTTAAACCATCTTGTTAAGCTACTGCAACCTGCATAACTCTTCCAAGGGGAATTTAAACAGTCTTGTTAAGCTACTGCGACCTGCACGTCTCTTCCAAGGGGCATTTAAACCGTCTTGTTAAGCTACTGCGACCTGCACGTCTGTTCCAAGAGGCATTTAAACTGTCTTGTTAAGCTACTGCGACCTCCACCGCTCTTCCAAGTGGCATTTAAACCGTCTTGTTAAGCTACTGCGACCTGCACGTCTCTTCCAAGGGGCATTTAAACAGTCTTGTTAAGCTACTGCGACCTGCACATCTCTTCCAATTGACATTTAAACCGTCTTATTAAGCTACTGCGACCTGCACGTCTCTTCCAAGGGGCATTTAAACCATCTCGTTAAGCTTCTACGACCTACACGTCTCTTCCAAGGGGCATTTGAACCGTCTTTTTTAGCTGCTGCGACCTGCACGTCTCTTCCAACGGGCATTTAAACCATCTTGTTAAGCTACTGCGACTTGCACGTCTCTTCCAAGGGGCATTTAAACCATCTAGTTAAGCTACTGCGACCTCCACCACTTTTCCAAGGGGCATTTAAACCGTCTTGTTAAGCTACTGCGACCTGCACTTCTCTTCCATGGGGCATTTAAACCATTTTGTTAAGCTACTGCGACCTGCAAATCTCTTCCAAGGGGCATTTAAATCATCTTTTAAAGCTACTGCGACTTGCACGTCTCTTCCAGGGGGCAATTAAACTGTCTTGTTAAGCTACTGCGACCTGCACGTCTCTTCCAAGGGGCATTTAAACCGTCTTGTTAAGCTACTGCGACCTGCACGTCTCTTCCAAGTTGCATCTAAACTGGCTTGTTAAGATACTGCGACCTCCACCGCTCTTCCAAGGGGCATTTAAACCCTCTTGTTAAGCTACTGCGACCTGCTGGTGTCTTCCAAGGGGCATTTAAACCGTCTTGTTAAGCTACTGAGACCTGCACGTCTCTTCCAAGGCTCATTTAATCCGTCTTTTTAAGCTACTGTGACTTGCACGTCTCTTCCAAGGGGCATTTAATCCATCTTGTTAATCTACTGCGACCTCCACCGATTTTCCAAGGGGCATTTAAACCGTCTTGTTAAGCTACTGCGACTTGCACGTCTCTTCCAAGGGGCATTTAAACCGTCTTTTTTAGCCGCTGCGACCTGCACGTCTCTTCCGACGGGCATTTAAACCATCTAGTTAAGCTACTGCGACTTGCACGTCTCTTCCAAGGGGCATTTAAACCGTCTTGTTAAGCTACTGCGACCTCCACCACTTTTCCAAGGGGCATTTAAACCATCTTGTTAAGCTACTGCGACCTGTACTTCTCTTCCATGGGGCATTTAAACCATTTTGTTAAGCTACTGCGGCCTGCACGTCTCTTCCAAGGGGCATTTAAACCGTCTTGTTAAGCTACTGTTACCTCCACCACTTTTCAAAGGGGCATTTAAACCGTCCTGTTAAGCTACTGCGACCTGCACGTCTCTTCCAAGGGGAATTTAAACCGTCTTGTTAAGCTGCTGCGACCTGCATGTCTCTTCCAAGGGGCAATTAAACTGTCTTGTTAAGCTACTGCGACCTCCACCGCTCTTCCAAGGGGCATTTAAACCATCTTGTTAAGCTTCTGCGACCTGCACGTCTCTTCCAAGGGGCATTTAAACCGTCTTTTTAAGCTACTGCGACCTCCACCGCTCTTCCAAGGGGCATGTAAACCGTGTTGTTAATCTACTGCGACCTGCACATCTCTTCCAAGGGGCATTTAAACTGTCTTGTTAAGCGACTGCGACCTCCACCGCTCTTCCAAGGGGCATTTAAACCATCTTGTTAAGCTACTGCGACCTCCACCGCTCTTCCAAGGGGCATGTAAACCGTGTTGTTAAGCTACTGCGACTTGCACGTCTCTTCCAAGGGACATTTAAACCGTCTTGTTAAGCTGATGCGACCTGCACGTCTCTACCAAGGGGCATTTAATCAGTCTTGATAAGCTACTACTACCTCCACCGCTCTTCCAAGGGGCATTTAAACCGTCTTGTTAAGCTACTGCGACCTGCACGTCTCTTCCAAGGGGCATTTAAACTGACTTGTTAAGCTACTGTGACCTGCACGTCTCTTGCAAGGGGTATTTAAACCGTTTTGTTAAGCTACTGAGACCTGCACGTCTCTTCCAAGGGGCATTTAAATCGTCTTGTTAAGCTACTGCGACCTGCACCTCTCTTCCAAGGCTCATTTAAACCGTCTTTTTAAGCTACTGCAACTTGCACGTCTCTTCCAAGGGGCATTTAAACCGTCGTGTTAAGCTACTGCGACCTGCACGTCTCTTCCAAGGGGCATTTAAACCATCTTGTTAAGCTACTGCGACCTGCACGTTTCTTCCAAGGGGCATTAAAACTGTCTTGTTAAGCTACTACGACCTCCACCGCTCTTCCAAGGGGCATACAAACCGTCTTGTTAAGCTACTGCGACATGCACGTCTCTTCCAAGGGGCATTTAAACTGTCTTGTTAAGCCACTGCGACCTGCACGTCTTTTCCAAGTGGCATTTAAACAGTCTTTTTAAGCTGCTGCGACCTGCATGTCTCTTCCAAGGGGCATTTAAACCGTCTTTTTAAGCTACTGCGACCTGCACGTCTCTTCCAAGGGGCATTTAAACCGTCTTGTCAAGCTACTGCGACCTGCACGTTTCTTCCAAGGGGCATTTAAACTGTCTTGTTAAGCTACTGCGACCTCCACCGCTCTTCCATGTGGCATTTAAACCGTCTTGTTAAGCTACTGCGACCTGCATGTCTCTTCCATCGGGCATTTAAACCGTCTTGTTAAGCTACTGCGACCTCCACCGCTCTTCCAAGGGGCATTTAAACCCTCTTGTTAAGCTACTGCGGCCTACTCGTGTCTTCCATGGGGCATTTAAACCGTCTTGTTAAACTACTGCGACCTGCCCGTCTCTTCCAAGTCGCATTTAAACCATCTTTTTAAGCTACTGCGACTTGCACATCTTTTCCAAGGGGCATTTAAACCGTCTTGTTAAGCTACTACGACCTGCACGTCTCTTCCAAGGGGCATTTAAACCATCTTGTTAAGCTACGGCGACCTGCACGTCTCTTCCAAGGGGCATCTAAACTGTTTTGTTAAGCTACTGCGACCTCCACCGCTCTTCCAAGGGGCATTTAAACCCTCTTGTTAAGCTACTGCGACCTCCTCCGCTCTTCCAAGGGGCATTTAAACCGTCTTGTTAAGCTACTGCGACCTGCTCGTGTCTTCCAAGGGGCATTTAAACCATCTTGTTAAGCTACTGCGACCTGCACGTTTCTTCCGAGGCTCATTTAAACCATCATTTTAAGCTACTGCGATTTGCTCGTCTCTTCCAAGGGGCATTTAAACCGTCTTGTTAAGCTACTGCGACCTGCACGTCTCTTCCAAGGGGAATTTAAACCGTCTTGTTAATCTACTGCGACCTGCACGTCTCTTCCAAGGCTCATTTAAACCGTCATTTTAAGCTACTGAGACTTGCTCGTCTCTTCCAAGGGGCATTTAAAGCTTCTTGTTAAGCTACTGCGACCTGCACGTCTCTTCCAAGGGGCATTTAAACCGTCTTGTTAAGCTACTGCGACCTGCACGTCTCTTCCAAGGGACATTTAATACGTCTTGTTAAGCTGATGCGACCTGCACGTCTCTACCAAGGGGCATTTAATCAGTCTTGATAAGCTACTACGACCTCCACCACTCTTCCAAGGGGCATTTAAACCGTCTTGTTAAGCTACTGCGACCTGCACGTCTCTTCCAAGGGGCATTTAAACCGTCTTGTTAAGCTACTGTGACCTGCACGTCTCTTGCAAGGGGTATTTAAACCGTTTTGTTAAGCTACTGCGACCTGCACGTCTCTTCCAAGGGGCATTTAAATCGTCTTGTTAAGCTACTGCGACCTGCACCTCTCTTCCAAGGCTTATTTAAACCATCTTTTTAAGCTACTGCGACTTGCACATCTCTTCCAAGGGGCATTTAAACCGTCGTGTTGAGCTACTGCGACCTGCACGTCTCTTCCAAGGGGCATTTAAACTGTCTTTTTAAGCTACTGTGACCTGCATGTTTCTTCCAAGGGGCATTAAAACTGTCTTGTTAAGCTACTGCGGCCTCCACCGCTTTTCCAAGGGGCATTTAAACCGTCTTGTTAAGCTATTGCGACCTGCACGTCTCTTCCAAGGGGCATTTAAACTGTCTTGTTAAGCTACTGCGACCTGCCCGTCTCTTCGAAAGCGCATTTAAACAGTCTTTTTAAGCTACTGCGACCTGCACGTCTCTTCCAAGGGGCATTTAAACTGTCTTGGTAAACTACTGCGACCTCCACTGCTCTTCCAAGGGGCATTTAAACCGTCTTGTTAAGCTACTGCGAGCTCCACCACTCTTCCAAGGGGCATTTAAACCGTCTTGTTAAGCTACTGCGACTTGCACGTCTTTTCCAAGGGGCATTTAAACCGTCTTGTTGAGCTACTGCGACCTGCACGTGTCTTCCAAGGGGCATTTAACCGTCTTGTTAAGCAACTGCGACCTGCACGTCTCTTCCAAGGCTCATTTAAACTGTCTTTTTAAGCTACTGCGACTTGCTCGTCTCTTCCAAGGGGCATTTAAACCGTCTTGTTAAGCTACTGCGACCTGCACGTCTCTTCCAAGGGGCATTTAAACCGTCTTATTAAGCTACTGCGACCTGCACATCTCTTCCAAGGGGCATTTAACCCGTCTTGTTAAGCTACTGCGACCTGCACATCTCTTCCAAGGGGCATTTAAACTGTCTTGTTAAGCGACTGCGACATCCTCCGCTCTTCCAAGGGGCATTTAAACCCTCTTGTTAAGCTACTGCGACCTGCTCGTGTCTTCCATGGGGCATTTAAACCGTCTTGTTAAGCTACTGCGACCTGCCCGTCTCTTCCAAGTCGCATTTAAACCGTATTTTTAAGCTACTGCGACTTGCACGTCTTTTCCAAGGGGCCTTTAAACCGTCTTGTTAAGCTACTACGACCTGCACGTCTCTTCCAAGGGGCATTTAAACCGTCTTGTTAAGCTACGGCGACCTGCACGTCTCTTCCAAGGGGCATCTAAACTGTCTTGTTAAGCTACTGCGACCTGCACGTCTCTTCCAAGGGGCATTTAAACTGACTTGTTAAGCTACTGTGACCTGCACGTCTCTTGCAAGGGGTATTTAAACCGTTTTGTTAAGCTACTGCGACCTGCACATCTCTTCCAAGGGGCATTTAAACCGTCTTGTCAAGCTACTGCGACCTGCACTTTTCTTCCAAGGGGCATTTAAACTGTCTTGTTAAGCTACTGCGACCTCCACCGTTCTTCCAAGTGGCATTTAAACCGTCTTGTTAAGCTACTGCGACCTGCATGTCTCTTCCAACGGGCATTTAAACCGTCTTGTTAAGCTACTGCGACCTCCACCGCTCTTCCAAGGGGCATTTAAACCCTCTTGTTAAGCTACTGCGACCTACTCGTGTCTTCCATGGGGCATTTAAACCGTCTTGTTAAACTACTGAGACCTGCCCGTCTCTTCCAAGTCGCATTTAAACCGTCTTTTTAAGCTACTGCGACTTGCACGTCTTTTCCAAGGGGCATTTAAACCGTCTTGTTAAGCTACTACGACCTGCACGTCTCTTCCAAGGGGCAATTAAACCGTCTTGTTAAGCTACGGCGACCTGCACGTCTCTTCCAAGGGGCATCTAAACTGTCTTGTTAAGCTACTGCGACCTCCACCGCTCTTCCAAGGGGCATTTAAACCCTCTTGTTAAGCTACTGCGACCTCCTCCGCTCTTCCAAGGGACATTTAAACCGTCTTGTTAAGCTACTGCGACCTGCTCGTGTCTTCCAAGGGGCATTTAAACCATCTTGTTAAGCTACTGCGACCTGCACGTCTCTTCCGAGGCTCATTTAAACCATCATTTTAAGCTACTGCGATTTGCTCGTCTCTTCCAAGGGGCATTTAAACCGTCTTGATAAGCTACTGCGACCTGCACGTCTCTTCCAAGGGGCATTAAAACCGTCTTGTTAATCTACTGCGACCTGCACGTCTCTTCCAAGGCTCATTTAAACCGTAATTTTAAGCTACTGAGACTTGCTCGTCTCTTCCAAGGGGCATTTAAAGCTTCTTGTTAAGCTACTGCGACCTGCAAGTCTCTTCCAAGGGGCATTTAAACCGTCTTGTTAAGCTACTGCGACCTGCACGTCTCTTCCAAGGGACATTTAATCCGTCTTGTTAAGCTGATGCGACCTGCACGTCTCTATCAAGGGGAATTTAATCAGTCTTGATAAGCTACTACGACCTCCGCCGCTCTTCCAAGGGGCATTTAAACCGTCTTGTTAAGCTACTGTGACCTGCACGTCTCTTGCAAGGGGTATTTAAACCGTTTTGTTAAGCTACTGCGACCTGCACGTCTCTTCCAAGGGGCATTTAAATCGTCTTGTTAAGCTACTGCGACCTGCACCTCTCTTCCAAGGCTCATTTAAACCATCTTTCTAAGCTACTGCGACTTGCACGTCTCTTCCAAGGGGCATTTAAACCGTCGTGTTGAGCTACTGCGACCTGCACGTCTCTTCCAAGGGGCATTTAAACTGTCTTTTTAAGCTACTGTGACCTGCACGTTTCTTCCAAGGGGCATTAAAACTGTCTTGTTAAGCTACTGCGACCTGTACTTCTCTTCCATGGGGCATTTAAACCATTTTGTTAAGCTACTGCGACCTGCACGTCTCTTCCAAGGGGCATTTAAATCGTCTTTTTAAGCTACTGCGACTTGCACGTCTCTTCCAAGGGGCATTTAAACCGTCTTGTTAAGCTACTGTAACCTCCACCACTTTTCAAAGGGGCATTTAAACCGTCTTGTTAAGCTACTGCGACCTGCACGTCTCTTCCAAGGGGAATTTAAACCGTCTTGTTAAGCTGCTGCGACCTGCATGTCTCTTCCAAGGGGCAATTAAACTGTCTTGTTAAGCTATTGCGACCTCCACCGCTCTTCCAAGGGGCATTTAAACCATCTTGTTAAGCTTCTGCGACCTGCACGTCTCTTCCAAGGGGCATTTAAACCGTCTTTTTAAGCTACTGCGACCTCCACCGCTCTTCCAAGGGGCATGTAAACCGTGTTGTTAATCTACTGCGACCTGCACATCTCTTCCAAGGGGCATTTAAACTGTCTTGTTAAGCTACTGCGACCTCCACCGCTCTTCCAAGGGGCATTTAAACCATCTTGTTAAGCTACTGCGACCTCCACCGCTCTTCGAAGGGGCATGTAAACCGTGTTGTTAAGCTACTGCGACTTGCAAGTCTCTTCCAAGGGACATTTAAACCGTCTTGTTAAGCTGATGCGACCTGCACGTCTCTACCAAGGGGCATTTAATCAGTCTTGATAAGCTACTACTACCTCCACCGCTCTTCCAAGGGGCATTTAAACCGTCTTGTTAAGCTACTGCGACCTGCACGTCTCTTCCAAGGGGCATTTAAACTGACTTGTTAAGCTACTGTGACCTGCACGTCTCTTGCAAGGGGTATTTAAACAGTTTTGTTAAGCTACTGCGACCTGCACGTCTCTTCCAAGGGGCATTTAAACCGTCTTGTTAAGCTACTGCGACCTGCACCTCTCTTCCAAGGCTCATTTAAACCGTCTTTTTAAGCTACTGCAACTTGCACGTCTCTTCCAAGGGGCATTTAAACCGTCGTGTTAATCTACTGCGACCTGCACGTCTCTTCCAAGGGGCATTTAAAACATCTTGTTAAGCTACTGCGACCTGCACGTTTCTTCCAAGGGGCATTAAAACTGTCTTGTTAAGCTACTACGACCTCCACCGCTCTTCCAAGGGGCATATAAACAGTCTTGTTGGGCTACTGCGACATGCACGTCTCTTCCAAGGGGCATTTAAACTGTCTTGTTAAGCCACTGCGACCTGCACGTCTTTTCCAAGGGGCATTTAAACAGTCTTTTTAAGCTGCTGCGACCTGCATGTCTCTTCCAAGGGGCATTTAAACCGTCTTTTTAAGCTACTGCGACCTGCACGTCTGTTCCAAGGGGCATTTAAACCATCTTGTCAAGCTACTGCGACCTGCACGTTTCTTCCAAGGGGCATTTAAACTGTCTTGTTAAGCTACTGCGACCTCCACCGCTCTTCCAAGTGGCATTTAAACCGTCTTGTTAAGCTACTGCGACCTGCATGTCTCTTCCAACGGGCATTTAAACCGTCTTGTTAAGCTACTGCGACCTCCACCGCTCTTCCAAGGGGCATTTAAACCCTCTTGTTAAGCTACTGCGACCTGCTCGTGTCTTCCATGGGGCATTTAAACCGTCTTGTTAAAATACTGCGACCTGCCCGTCTCTTCCAAGTAGCATTTAAACCGTCTTTTTAAGCTACTGCGACTTGCACGTCTTTTCCAAGGGGCATTTAAACCGTCTTGTTAAGCTACTACGACCTGCACATCTCTTCCAAGGGGCATTTAAACCGTCTTGTTAAGCTACGGCGACCTGCACGTCTCTTCCAAGGGGCATCTAAACTGTTTTGTTAAGCTACTGCGACCTCCACCGCTCTTCCAAGGGGCATTTAAACCCTCTTGTTAAGCTACTGCGACCTCCTCCGCTCTTCCAAGGGGCATTTAAACCGTCTTGTTAAGCTACTGCGACCTGCTCGTGTCTTCCAAGGGGCATTTAAACCATCTTGTTAAGCTACTGCGACCTGCACGTCTCTTCCGAGGCTCATTTAAACCATCATTTTAAGCTACTGCGATTTGCTCGTCTCTTCCAAGGGGCATTTAAACCGTCTTGTTAAGCTACTACGACCTGCACATCTCTTCCAAGGGGCATTTAAACCGTCTTGTTAAGCCACGGCGACCTGCACGTCTCTTCCAAGGGGCATCTAAACTGTTTTGTTAAGCTACTGCGACCTCCACCGCTCTTCCAAGGGGCATTTAAACCCTCTTGTTAAGCTACTGCGACCTCCTCCGCTCTTCCAAGGGGCATTTAAACCGTCTTGTTAAGCTACTGCGACCTGCTCGTGTCTTCCAAGGGGCATTTAAACCGTCTTGTCAAGCTACTGCGACCTGCACGTTTCTTCCAAGGGGCATTTAAACTGTCTTGTTAAGCTACTGCGACCTCCACCGCTCTTCCAAGTGGCATTTAAACCGTCTTGTTAAGCTACTGCGACCTGCATGTCTCTTCCAACGGGCATTTAAACCGTCTTGTTAAGCTACTGCGACCTCCACCGCTCTTCCAAGGGGCATTTAAACCCTCTTGTTAAGCTACTGCGACCTGCTCGTGTCTTCCATGGGGCATTTAAACCGTCTTGTTAAACTACTGCGACCTGCCCGTCTCTTCCAAGTAGCATTTAAACCGTCTTTTTAAGCTACTGCGACTTGCACGTCTTTTCCAAGGGGCATTTAAACTGTCTTGTTAAGCTACTACGACCTGCACGTCTCTTCCAAGGGGCATTTAAACCGTCTTTTTAAGCTACGGCGACCTGCACGTCTCTTCCAAGGGGCATCTAAACTGTTTTGTTAAGCTACTGCGACCTCCACCGCTCTTCCAAGGGGCATTTAAACCCTCTTGTTAAGCTACTGCGACCTCCTCCGCTCTTCCAAGGGGCATTTAAACCCTCTTGTTAAGCTACTGCGACCTGCTCGTGTCTTCCAAGGGGCATTTAAACCATCTTGTTAAGCTACTGCGACCTGCACGTCTCTTCCGAGGCTCATTTAAACCATCATTTTAAGCTACTGCGATTTGCTCGTCTCTTCCAAGGGGCATTTAAATCGTCTTGTTAAGCTACTGCGACCTGCACGTCTCTTCCAAGGGGCATTTAAACCGTCTTGTTAATCTACTGCGACTTGCACGTCTCTTCCAAGGCTCATTTAAACCGTCATTTTAAGCTACTGAGACTTGCTCGTCTCTTCCAAGGGGCATTTAAAGCTTCTTGTTAAGCTACTGCGACCTGCACGTCTCTTCCAAGGGTCATTTAAACCGTCTTGTTAAGCTACTGCGACCTGCTCATGTTTTCCAAGGGGCATTTAAACCATCTTGTTAAGCTACTGCGACCTGCACGTTTCTTCCAAGGCTCATTTAAACCATCATTTTAAGCTACTGCGATTTGCTCGTCTCTTCCAAGGGGCATTTAAACCGTCTTGTTAAGCTACTGCGACCTGCACGTCTCTTCCAAGGGGCATTAAAACCGTCTTGTTAATCTACTGCGACCTGCACGTCTCTTCCAAGGCTCATTTAAACCGTAATTTTAAGCTACTGAGACTTGCTCGTCTCTTCCAAGGGGCATTTAAAGCTTCTTGTTAAGCTACTGCGACCTGCACGTCTCTTCCAAGGGGCATTTAAACCATCTTGTTAAGCTACTGCGACCTGCACGTCTCTTCCAAGGGACATTTAATCCGTCTTGTTAAGCTGATGCGACCTGCACGTCTCTACCAAGGGGAATTTAATCAGTCTTGATAAGCTACTACGACCTCCGCCGCTCTTCCAAGGGGCATTTAAACAGTCTTGTTAAGCTACTGCGACCTGCACGTCTCTTCCAAGGGGCATTTAAACCGTCTTGTTAAGCTACTGTGACCTGCCCGTCTCTTGCAAGGGGTATTTAAACCGTTTTGTTAAGCTACTGCGACCTGCACGTCTCTTCCAAGGGGCATTTAAATCGTCTTGTTAAGCTACTGCGACCTGCACCTCTCTTCCAAGGCTCATTTAAACCATCTTTTTAAGCTACTGCGACTTGCACGTCTCTTCCAAGGGGCATTTAAACCGTCGTGTTGAGCTACTGCGACCTGCACGTCTCTTCCAAGGGGCATTTAAACTGTCTTTTTAAGCTACTGTGACCTGCACGTTTCTTCCAAGGGGCATTAAAACTGTCTTGTTAAGCTACTGCGACCTGTACTTCTCTTCCATGGGGCATTTAAACCATTTTGTTAAGCTACTGCTACCTGCACGTCTCTTCCAAGGGGCATTTAAATCGTCTTTTTAAGCTACTGCGACTTGCACGTCTCTTCCAAGGGGCATTTAAACCGTCTTGTTAAGCTACTGTAACCTCCACCACTTTTCAAAGGGGCATTTAAACCGTCTTGTTAAGCTACTGCGACCTGCACGTCTCTTCCAAGGGGAATTTAAACCGTCTTGTTAAGCTGCTGCGACCTGCATGTCTCTTCCAAGGGGCAATTAAACTGTCTTGTTAAGATATTGCGACCTCCACCGCTCTTCCAAGGGGCATTTAAACCATCTTGTTAAGCTTCTGCGACTTGCACGTCTCTTCCAAGGGGCATTTAAACCGTCTTTTTAAGCTACTGCGACCTCCTCCGCTCTTCCAAGGGGCATGTAAACCGTGTTGTTAATCTACTACGACCTGCACATCTCTTCCAAGGGGCATTTAAACTGTCTTGTTAAGCTACTGCGACCTCCACCGCTCTTCCAAGGGGCATTTAAACCATCTTGTTAAGCTACTGCGACCTCCACCGCTCTTCGAAGGGGCATGTAAACCGTGTTGTTAAGCTACTGCGACTTGCACGTCTCTTCCAAGGGACATTTAAACCGTCTTGTTAAGCTGATGCGACCTGCACGTCTCTACCAAGGGGCATTTAATCAGTCTTGATAAGCTACTACTACCTCCACCGATCTTCCAAGGGGCATTTAAACCGTCTTGTTAAGCTACTGCGACCTGCACGTCTCTTCCAAGGGGCATTTAAACTGACTTGTTAAGCTACTGTGACCTGCACGTCTCTTGCAAGGGGTATTTAAACCGTTTTGTTAAGCTACTGCGACCTGTACGTCTCTTCCAAGGGGCATTTAAAACGTCTTGTTAAGCTACTGCGACCTGCACCTCTCTTCCAAGGCTCATTTAAACCGTCTTTTTAAGCTACTGCAACTTGCACGTCTCTTCCAAGGGGCATTTAAACCGTCGTGTTAAGCTACTGCGACCTGCACGTCTCTTCCAAGGGGCATTTAAAACATATTGTTAAGCTACTGTGACCTGCACGTTTCTTCCAAGGGGCATTAAAACTGTCTTGTTAAGCTACTACGACCTCCACCGCTCTTCCAAGGGGCATATAAACCGTCTTGTTAAGCTACTGCGACATGCACGTCTCTTCCAAGGGGCATTTAAACTGTCTTGTTAAGCCACTGCGACCTGCACGTCTTTTCCAAGGGGCATTTAAACAGTCTTTTTAAGCTGCTGCGACCTGCATGTCTCTTCCAAGGGGCATTTAAACCGTCTTTTTAAGCTACTGCGACCTGCACGTCTGTTCCAAGGGGCATTTAAACCGTCTTGTCAAGCTACTGCGACCTGCACGTTTCTTCCAAGGGGCATTTAAACTGTCTTGTTAAGCTACTGCGACCTCCACCGCTCTTCCAAGTGGCATTTAAACCGTCTTGTTAAGCTACTGCGACCTGCATGTCTCTTCCAACGGGCATTTAAACCGTCTTGTTAAGCTACTGCGACCTCCACCGCTCTTCCAAGGGGCATTTAAACCCTCTTGTTAAGCTACTGCGACCTGCTCGTGTCTTCCATGGGGCATTTAAACCGTCTTGTTAAAATACTGCGACCTGCCCGTCTCTTCCAAGTAGCATTTAAACCGTCTTTTTAAGCTACTGCGACTTGCACGTCTTTTCCAAGGGGCATTTAAACCGTCTTGTTAAGCTACTACGACCTGCACATCTCTTCCAAGGGTCATTTAAACCGTCTTGTTAAGCTACGGCGACCTGCACGTCTCTTCCAAGGGACATCTAAACTGTTTTGTTAAGCTACTGCGACCTCCACCGCTCTTCCAAGGGGCTTTTAAACCCTCTTGTTAAGCTACTGCGACCTCCTCCGCTCTTCCAAGGGGCATTTAAACCGTCTTGTTAAGCTACTGCGACCTGCTCGTGTCTTCCAAGGGGCATTTAAACCATCTTGTTAAGCTACTGCGACCTGCACGTCTCTTCCGAGGCTCATTTAAACCATCATTTTAAGCTACTGCGATTTGCTCGTCTCTTCCAAGGGGCATTTAAACCGTCTTGTTAAGCTACTGCGACCTGCACGTCTCTTCCAAGGGGCATTTAAACAGTCTTGTTAATCTACTGCGACCTGCACGTCTCTTCCAAGGCTCATTTAAACCGTCATTTTAAGCTACTGAGACTTGCTCGTCTCTTCCAAGGGGCATTTAAAGCTTCTTGTTAAGCTACTGCGACCTGCACGTCTCTTGCAAGGGGCATTTAAACCGTCTTTTTAAGCTACTGCGACCTGCACGTCTGTTCCAAGGGGCATTTAAACCGTCTTGTCAAGCTACTGCGACCTGCACGTTTCTTCCAAGGGGCATTTAAACTGTCTTGTTAAGCTACTGCGACCTCCACCGCTCTTCCAAGTGGCATTTAAACCGTCTTGTTAAGCTACTGCGAACTGCATGTCTCTTCCAACGGGCATTTAAACCGTCTTGTTAAGCTACTGCGACCTCCACCGCTCTTCCAAGGGGCATTTAAACCCTCTTGTTAAGCTACTGCGACCTGCTCGTGTCTTCCATGGGGCATTTAAACCGTCTTGTTAAACTACTGCGACCTGCCCGTCTCTTCCAAGTAGCATTTAAACCGTCTTTTTAAGCTACTGCGACTTGCACGTCTTTTCCAAGGGGCATTTAAACCGTCTTGTTAAGCTACTACGACCTGCACGTCTCTTCCAAGGGGCATTTAAACCGTCTTGTTAAGCTACGGCGACCTGCACGTCTCTTCCAAGGGGCATCTAAACTGTTTTGTTAAGCTACTGCGACCTCCACCGCTCTTCCAAGGGGCATTTAAACCCTCTTGTTAAGCTACTGCGACCTCCTCCGCTCTTCCAAGGGGCATTTAAACCCTCTTGTTAAGCTAATGCGACCTGCTCGTGTCTTCCAAGGGGCATTTAAACCATCTTGTTAAGCTACTGCGACCTGCACGTCTCTTCCGAGGCTCATTTAAACCATCATTTTAAGCTACTGCGATTTGCTCGTCTCTTCCAAGGGGCATTTAAACCGTCTTGTTAAGCTACTGCGACCTGCACGTCTCTTCCAAGGGGCATTTAAACAGTCTTGTTAATCTACTGCGACCTGCACGTCTCTTCCAAGGCTCATTTAAACCGTCATTTTAAGCTACTGAGACTTGCTCGTCTCTTCCAAGGGGCATTTAAAGCTTCTTGTTAAGCTACTGCGACCTGCACGTCTCTTGCAAGGGGCATTTAAACCGTCTTTTTAAGCTACTGCGACCTGCACGTCTGTTCCAAGGGGCATTTAAACCGTCTTGTCAAGCTACTGCGACCTGCACGTTTCTTCCAAGGGGCATTTAAACTGTCTTGTTAAGCTACTGCGACCTCCACCGCTCTTCCAAGTGGCATTTAAACCGTCTTGTTAAGCTACTGCGAACTGCATGTCTCTTCCAACGGGCATTTAAACCGTCTTGTTAAGCTACTGCGACCTCCACCGCTCTTCCAAGGGGCATTTAAACCCTCTTGTTAAGCTACTGCGACCTGCTCGTGTCTTCCATGGGGCATTTAAACCGTCTTGTTAAACTACTGCGACCTGCCCGTCTCTTCCAAGTAGCATTTAAACCGTCTTTTTAAGCTACTGCGACTTGCACGTCTTTTCCAAGGGGCATTTAAACCGTCTTGTTAAGCTACTACGACCTGCACGTCTCTTCCAAGGGGCATTTAAACCGTCTTGTTAAGCTACGGCGACCTGCACGTCTCTTCCAAGGGGCATCTAAACTGTTTTGTTAAGCTACTGCGACCTCCACCGCTCTTCCAAGGGGCATTTAAACCCTCTTGTTAAGCTACTGCGACCTCCTCCGCTCTTCCAAGGGGCATTTAAACCCTCTTGTTAAGCTAATGCGACCTGCTCGTGTCTTCCAAGGGGCATTTAAACCATCTTGTTAAGCTACTGCGACCTGCACGTCTCTTCCAAGGCTCATTTAAACCATCATTTTAAGCTACTGCGATTTGCTCGTCTCTTCCAAGGGGCATTTAAATCGTCTTGTTAAGCTACTGCGACCTGCACGTCTCTTCCAAGGGGCATTTAAACCGTCTTGTTAATCTACTGCGACTTGCACGTCTCTTCCAAGGCTCATTTAAACCGTCATTTTAAGCTACTGAGACTTGCTCGTCTCTTCCAAGGGGCATTTAAAGCTTCTTGTTAAGCTACTGCGACCTGCACGTCTCTACCAAGGGGTATTTAATCAGTCTTGATAAGCTACTACGACCTCCACCGCTCTTCCAAGGGGCATTTAAACCGTCTTGTTAAGCTACTGCGACCTGCACGTCTCTTCCAAGGGGCATTTAAACCGTCTTGTTAAGCTACTGTGACCTGCACGTCTCTTGCAAGGGGTATTTAAACCGTTTTGTTAAGCTACTGCGACCTGCACGTCTCTTCCAAGGGGCATTTAAATCGTCTTGTTAAGCTACTGCGACCTGCACCTCTCTTCCAAGGCTCATTTAAACCATCTTTTTAAGCTACTGCGACTTGCACGTCTCTTCCAAGGGGCATTTAAACTGTCTTTTTAAGCTACTGTGACCTGCATGTTTCTTCCAAGGGGCATTAAAACTGTCTTGTTAAGCTACTGCGGCCTCCACCGCTCTTCCAAGGGGCATTTAAACCGTCTTGTTAAGCTATTGCGACCTGCAAGTCTCTTCCAAGGGGCATTTAAACTGTCTTTTTAAGCTACTGCGACCTGCCCGTCTCTTCCAAAGCGCATTTAAACAGTCTTTTTAAGCTACTGCGACCTGCACGTCTCTTCCAAGGGGCATTTAAACCGTCTTGTTAAGCTACGGCGACCTGCACGTCTCTTCCAAGGGGCATCTAAACTGTCTTGTTAAGCTAATGCGACCTCTACCGCTCTTCCAAGGGGCATTTAAACCCTCTTGTTAAGCTACTGCGACCTGCTCGTGTCTTCCAAGGGGCATTTAACCGTCTTGTTAAGCTACTGCGACCTGCACGTCTCTTCCAAGGCTCATTTAAACCGTCTTTTTAAGCTACTGCGACTTGCTCGTCTCTTCCAAGGGGCATTTAAACCGTCTTGTTAAGCTACTGCGACCTGCACGTCTCTTCCAAGGGGCATTTAAACCGTCTTGTTAAGCTACTGCGACCTGCACTTCTCTTCCAAGGGGCATTTAAACCGTCTTGTTAAGCTACTGCGAACTGCACATCTCTTCCAAGGGGCATTAAAACTGTCTTGTTAAGCTACTGCGACATCCTCCGCTCTTCCAAGGGGCATTTAAACCCACTTGTTAAGCTACTGCGACCTGCTCGTGTCTTCCATGGGGCATTTAAACCGTCTTGTTAAGCTACTGCGACCTGCCCGTCTCTTCCAAGTCGCATTTAAACCGTCTTTTTAAGCTACTGCGACTTGCACGTCTTTTCCAAGGGGCATTTAAACCGTCTTGTTAAGCTACTACGACCTGCACGTCTCTTCCAAGGGGCATTTAAACCGTCTTGTTTAGCTACGGCGACTTGCACGTCTCTTCCAAGGGGCATCTAAACTGTCTTGTTAAGCTACTGCGACCTCCACCGCTCTTCCAAGGGGCATTTAAACCCTCTTGTTAAGCTACTGCGGCCTGCTCGTGTCTTCCAAGGGGCATTTAAACCATCTTGTTAAGCTACTGCGACCTGCACGTCTCTTCCGAGGCTCATTAAAACCGTCATTTTAAGCTACTGCGACTTGCTCGTCTCTTCCAAGGGGCATTTAAACCGTCTTGTTAAGCTACTGCGACCTGCACGTCTCTTCCAAGGGGCATTTAAACCGTCTTGTTAATCTACTGGGACCTGCACGTCTCTTCCAAGGCTCATTTAAACCGTCATTTTAAGCTACTGAGACTTGCTCGTCTCTTCCAAGGGGCATTTAAACCGTCTTGTTAAGCTACTGCGACCTGCAGGTCTCTTCCAAGGGACATTTAAACCGTCTTGTTAAGCTGATGCGACCTGCACGTCTCTACCAAGAGGCATTTAATCAGTCTTGATAAGATACTACGACCTCCACCGCTCTTCCAAGGGGCATTTAAACCGTCTTGTTAAGCTACTGCGACCTGCACGTCTCTTCCAAGGGGCATTTAAACCGTTTTGTTAAGCTACTGTGACCTGCACGTCTCTTGCAAGGGGTATTTAAACCGTTTTGTTAAGCTACTGCGACCTGCACGTCTCTTCCAAGGGGCATTTAAATCGTCTTGTTAAGCTACTGCGACCTGCACCTCTCTTCCAAGGCTCATTTAAACCGTCTTTTTAAGCTACTGCGACTTGCACGTCTCTTCCAAGGGGCATTTAAAGCGTCGTGTTGAGCTACTGCGACCTGCACGTCTCTTACAAGGGGCATTTAAACCGTCTTTTTAAGCTACTGCGACCTGCACGTTTCTTCCAAGGGGCATTTAAACCGTCTTGTGAAGCTACTGCGACCTGCACGTCTCTTCCAAGGGGCATTTAAACTGTCTTCTTAAGCCATTGCGACCTGCACTTTTTTTCCAAGGGGCATTTAAACAGTTTTTTTAAGCTGCTGCGACCTGCATGTCTCTTCCAAGGGGCATTTAAACTGTCTTTTTAAGCTACTGCGACCTGCACGTCTCTTCTAAGGGGCATTTGAACCGTCTTGTTAAGCTACTGCGAAATGCACGTCTCTTCCAAGGGGCATTTAAACTGTCTTGTTAAGCTACTGCGACATCCTCCGCTCTTCCAAGGGGCATTTAAACCCTCTTGTTAAGCTACTGTGACCTGCTCGTGTCTTCCATGGGGCATTTCAACCATCTTGTTAAGCTACTGCGACCTGCCTGTCTCTTCCAAGGCGCATTTAAACCGTCTTTTTAAGCTACTGCGACCTGCACGTCTCTTCCAAGGGGCATTTAAACTGTCTTGGTAAGCTACTGCGACCTCCACTGCTCTTCCAAGGGGCATTTAAACCGTCTTGTTAAGCTACTACGAGCTCCACCACTCTTCCCAGGGGCATTTAAACCGTCTTGTTAAGCTACTGCGACTTGGACGTCTTTTCCAAGGGGCATTTAAACCGTCTTGTTAAGCTACGGCGACCTGCACGTCTCTTCCAAGGGGCATCTAAACTGTCTTGTTAAGCTACTGCGACCTCCACCGCTCTTCCAAGGGGCATTTAAACCCTCTTGTTAAGCTACTGCGACCTGCTCGTGTCTTCCAAGGGGCATTTAAACCGTCTTGTTAAGCTACTGCGACCTGCACGTCTCTTCCAAGGCTCATTTAAACCGTCTTTTTAAGCTACTTCGACTTGCTCGTCTCTTCCAAGGGGCATTTAAACCTTCTTGTTAAGCTACTGCGACCTGCACGTCTCTTCCAAGGGGCATTTAAACTGTCTTGGTAAGCTACTGCAACCTCCACTGCTCTTCCAAGGGGCATTTAAATCGTCTTGTTAAGCTACTGCGAGCTCCACCACTCTTCCAAGGGGCATGTAACCCGTCTTGTTAAGCTACTGCGACCTGCACGTCTCTTCCAAGGCTCATTTAAACCGTCTTTTTAAGCTACTGCGACCTGCACGTCTCTTCCAAGGGGTATTTAAACCGTCTTGTTAAGCTACTGCGAACTGCACATCTCTTCCAAGGGGCATTTAAACTGTCTTGCTATGCTACTGCGACATCCTCCGCTCTTCCAAGGGGCATTTAAACCCTCTTGATAAGCTACTGCGACCTGCTCGTGTCTTCCATGGGGCATTTAAACCGTCTTGTTAAGCTACTGCGACCTGCCCGTCTCTTCCAAGTCGCATTTAAACCGTCTTTTTAAGCTACTGCGACTTGCACGTCTTTTCCAAGGGGCATTTAAACCGTCTTGTTAAGCTACTACGACCTGCACGTCTCTTCCAAGGGGCATTTAAACCGTCTTGTTTAGCTACGGCGACCTGCACGTCTCTTCCAAGGGGCATCTAAACTGTCTTGTTAAGCTACTGCGACCTCCACCGCTCTTCCAAGGGGCATTTAAACCCTCTTGTTAAGCTACTGCGGCCTGCTCGTGTCTTCCAAGGGGCATTTAAACCATCTTGTTAAGCTACTGCGACCTGCACGTCTCTTCCGAGGCTCATTAAAACCGTCATTTTAAGCTACTGCGACTTGCTCGTCTCTTCCAAGGGGCATTTAAACCGTCTTGTTAAGCTACTGCGACCTGCACGTCTCTTCCAAGGGGCATTTAAACCATCTTGTTAATCTACTGGGACCTGCACGTCTCTTCCAAGGCTCATTTAAACCGTCATTTTAAGCTACTGAGACTTGCTCGTCTCTTCCAAGGGGCATTTAAACCGTCTTGTTAAGCTACTGCGAGCTGCACGTCTCTTCCAAGGGACATTTAAACCGTCTTGTTAAGCTGATGCGACCTGCACGTCTCTACCAAGGGGCATTTAATCAGTCTTGATAAGCTACTACGACCTCCACCGCTCTTCCAAGGGGCATTTAAACCGTCTTGTTAAGCTACTGCGACCTGCATGTCTCTTCCAACGGGCATTTAAACCGTCTTGTCAAGCTACTGCGACCTGCACGTTTCTTCCAAGGGGCATTTAAACTGTCTTGTTAAGCTACTGCGACCTCCACCGCTCTTCCAAGTGGCATTTAAACCGTCTTGTTAAGCTACTGCTACCTGCATGTCTCTTCCAACGGGCATTTAAACCGTCTTGTTAAGCTACTGCGACCTCCACCGCTCTTCCAAGGGGCATTTAAACCCTCTTGTTAAGCTACTGCGACCTGCTCGTGTCTTCCATGGGGCATTTAAACCGTCTTGTTAAAATACTGCGACCTGCACGTCTCTTCCAAGTAGCATTTAAACCGTCTTTTTAAGCTACTGCGACTTGCACGTCTTTTCCAAGGGGCATTTAAACCGTCTTGTTAAGCTACTACGACCTGCACATCTCTTCCAAGGGGCATTTAAACCGTCTTGTTAAGCTACGGCGACCTGCACGTCTCTTCCAAGGGACATCTAAACTGTTTTGTTAAGCTACTGCGACCTCCACCGCTCTTCCAAGGGGCATTTAAACCCTCTTGTTAAGCTACTGCGACCTCCTCCGCTCTTCCAAGGGGCATTTAAACCGTCTTGTTAAGCTACTGCGACCTGCTCGTGTCTTCCAAGGGGCATTTAAACCATCTTGTTAAGCTACTGCGACCTGCACGTCTCTTCCGAGGCTCATTTAAACCATCATTTTAAGCTACTGCGATTTGCTCGTCTCTTCCAAGGGGCATTTAAACCGTCTTGTTAAGCTACTGCGACCTGCACGTCTCTTCCAAGGGGCATTTAAACAGTCTTGTTAATCTACTGCGACCTGCACGTCTCTTCCAAGGCTCCTTTAAACCGTCATTTTAAGCTACTGAGACTTGCTCGTCTCTTCCAAGGGGCATTTAAAGCTTCTTGTTAAGCTACTGCGACCTGCACGTCTCTTCCAAGGGGCATTTAAACCGTCTTTTTAAGCTACTGCGACCTGCACGTCTGTTCCAAGGGGCATTTAAACCGTCTTGTCAAGCTACTGCGACCTGCACGTTTCTTCCAAGGGGCATTTAAACTGTCTTGTTAAGCTACTGCGACCTCCACCGCTCTTCCAAGTGGCATTTAAACCGTCTTGTTAAGCTACTGCGACCTGCATGTCTCTTCCAACGGGCATTTAAACCGTCTTGTTAAGCTACTGCGACCTCCACCGCTCTTTCAAGGGGCATTTAAACCCTCTTGTTAAGCTACTGCGACCTGCTCGTGTCTTCCATGGGGCATTTAAACCGTCTTGTTAAACTACTGCGACCTGCCCGTCTCTTCCAAGTAGCATTTAAACCGTCTTTTTAAGCTACTGCGACTTGCACGTCTTTTCCAAGGGGCATTTAAACCGTCTTGTTAAGCTACTACGACCTGCACGTCTCTTCCAAGGGGCATTTAAACCGTCTTGTTAAGCTACGGCGACCTGCACGTCTCTTCCAAGGGGCATCTAAACTGTTTTGTTAAGCTACTGCGACCTCCACCGCTCTTCCAAGGGGCATTTAAACCCTCTTGTTAAGCTACTGCGACCTCCTCCGCTCTTCCAAGGGGCATTTAAACCCTCTTGTTAAGCTAATGCGACCTGCTCGTGTCTTCCAAGGGTCATTTATACCATCTTGTTAAGCTACTGCGAACTGCACGTCTCTTCCGAGGCTCATTTAAACCATCATTTTAAGCTACTGCGATTTGCTCGTCTCTTCCAAGGGGCATTTAAATCGTCTTGTTAAGCTACTGCGACCTGCACGTCTCTTCCAAGGGGCATTTAAACCGTCTTGTTAATCTACTGCGACTTGCACGTCTCTTCCAAGGCTCATTTAAACGGTCATTTTAAGCTACAGAGACTTGCTCGTCTCTTCCAAGGGGCATTTAAAGCTTCTTGTTAAGCTACTGCGACCTGCACGTCTCTTCCAAGGGGCATTTAAACCGTCTTGTTAAGCTACTGCGACCTGCACGTCTCTTCCAAGGGACATTTAATCCGTCTTGTTAAGCTGATGCGACCTGCACGTCTCTACCAAGGGGTATTTAATCAGTCTTGATAAGCTACTACGACCTCCACCGCTCTTCCAAGGGGCATTTAAACCGTCTTGTTAAGCTACTGCGACCTGCACGTCTCTTCCAAGGGGCATTTAAACCGTCTTGTTAAGCTACTGTGACCTGCACGTCTCTTGCAAGGGGTATTTAAACCGTTTTGTTAAGCTACTGCGACCTGCACGTCTCTTCCAAGGGGCATTTAAATCGTCTTGTTAAGCTACTGCGACCTGCACCTCTCTTCCAAGGCTCATTTAAACCATCTTTTTAAGCTACTGCGACTTGCACGTCTCTTCCAAGGGGCATTTAAACCGTCGTGTTGAGCTACTGCGACCTGCACGTCTCTTCCAAGGGGCATTTAAACTGTCTTTTTAAGCTACTGTGACCTGCATGTTTCTTCCAAGGGGCATTAAAACTGTCTTGTTAAGCTACTGCGGCCTCCACCGCTCTTCCAAGGGGCATTTAAACCGTCTTGTTAAGCTATTGCGACCTGCACGTCTCTTCCAAGGGGCATTTAAACTGTCTTGTTAAGCTACTGCGACCTGCCCGTCTCTTCCAAAGCGCATTTAAACAGTCTTTTTAAGCTACTGCGACCTGCACGTCTCTTCCAAGGGGCATTTAAACCGTCTTGTTAAGCTACTGCGACCTACACGTCTCTTCCAAGGGGCATTTAAACCGTCTTGTTAAGCTACTGCGACCTGCACGTCTCTTCCAAGGGGCATTTAAACCGTCTTGTTAAGCTACTGCGAACTGCACATCTCTTCCAAGGGGCATTTAAACTGTCTTGTTAAGCTACTGCGACATCCTCCGCTCTTCCAAGGGGCATTTAAACCCTCTTGTTAAGCTAATGCGACCTGCTCGTGTCTTCCAAGGGTCATTTATACCATCTTGTTAAGCTACTGCGAACTGCACGTCTCTTCCGAGGCTCATTTAAACCATCATTTTAAGCTACTGCGATTTGCTCGTCTCTTCCAAGGGGCATTTAAATCGTCTTGTTAAGCTACTGCGACCTGCACGTCTCTTCCAAGGGGCATTTAAACCGTCTTGTTAATCTACTGCGACTTGCACGTCTCTTCCAAGGCTCATTTAAACGGTCATTTTAAGCTACAGAGACTTGCTCGTCTCTTCCAAGGGGCATTTAAAGCTTCTTGTTAAGCTACTGCGACCTGCACGTCTCTTCCAAGGGGCATTTAAACCGTCTTGTTAAGCTACTGCGACCTGCACGTCTCTTCCAAGGGACATTTAATCCGTCTTGTTAAGCTGATGCGACCTGCACGTCTCTACCAAGGGGTATTTAATCAGTCTTGATAAGCTACTACGACCTCCACCGCTCTTCCAAGGGGCATTTAAACCGTCTTGTTAAGCTACTGCGACCTGCACGTCTCTTCCAAGGGGCATTTAAACCGTCTTGTTAAGCTACTGTGACCTGCACGTCTCTTGCAAGGGGTATTTAAACCGTTTTGTTAAGCTACTGCGACCTGCACGTCTCTTCCAAGGGGCATTTAAATCGTCTTGTTAAGCTACTGCGACCTGCACCTCTCTTCCAAGGCTCATTTAAACCATCTTTTTAAGCTACTGCGACTTGCACGTCTCTTCCAAGGGGCATTTAAACAATCGTGTTGAGCTACTGCGACCTGCACGTCTCTTCCAAGGGGCATTTAAACTGTCTTTTTAAGCTACTGTGACCTGCATGTTTCTTCCAAGGGGCATTAAAACTGTCTTGTTAAGCTACTGCGGCCTCCACCGCTCTTCCAAGGGGCATTTAAACCGTCTTGTTAAGCTATTGCGACCTGCACGTCTCTTCCAAGGGGCATTTAAACTGTCTTGTTAAGCTACTGCGACCTGCCCGTCTCTTCCAAAGCGCATTTAAACAGTCTTTTTAAGCTACTGCGACCTGCACGTCTCTTCCAAGGGGCATTTAAACCGTCTTGTTAAGCTACTGCGACCTACACGTCTCTTCCAAGGGGCATTTAAACCGTCTTGTTAAGCTACTGCGACCTGCACGTCTCTTCCAAGGGGCATTTAAACCGTCTTGTTAAGCTACTGCGAACTGCACATCTCTTCCAAGGGGCATTTAAACTGTCTTGTTAAGCTACTGCGACATCCTCCGCTCTTCCAAGGGGCATTTAAACCCTCTTGTTAAGCTACTGCGACCTGCTCGTGTCTTCCATGGGGCATTTAAACCGTCTTGTTAAGCTACTGCGACATGCCCGTCTCTTCCAAGTCGCATTTAAACCGTCTTTTTAAGCTACTGCGACTTGCACGTCTTTTCCAAGGGGCATTTAAACCGTCTTGTTAAGCTACTACGACCTGCACGTCTCTTCCAAGGGGCATTTAAACCGTCTTGTTTAGCTACGGCGACCTGCACGTCTCTTCCAAGGGGCATCTAAACTGTCTTGTTAAGCTACTGCGACCTCCACCGCTCTTCCAAGGGGCATTTAAACCCTCTTGTTAAGCTACTGCGGCCTGCTCGTGTCTTCCAAGGGGCATTTAAACCATCTTGTTAAGCTACTGCGATCTGCACGTCTCTTCCGAGGCTCATTAAAACCGTCATTTTAAGCTACTGCGACTTGCTCGTCTCTTCCAAGGGGCATTTAAACCGTCTTGTTAAGCTACTGCGACCTGCACGTCTCTTCCAAGGGGCATTTAAACCGTCTTGTTAATCCACTGGGACCTGCACGTCTCTTCCAACGCTCATTTAAACCGTCATTTTAAGCTACTGAGACTTGCTCGTCTCTTCCAAGGGGCATTTAAACCGTCTTGTTAAGCTACTGCGACCTGCACGTCTCTTCCAAGGGGCATTTAAACCGTTTTGTTAAGCTACTGTGACCTGCACGTCTCTTGCAAGGGGTATTTAAACCGTTTTGTTAAGCTACTGCGACCTGCACGTCTCTTCCAAGGGGCATTTAAATCGTCTTGTTAAGCTACTGCGACCTGCACCTCTCTTCCAAGGCTCATTTAAACTGTCTTTTTAAGCTACTGCGACTTGCACTTCTCTTCCAAGGGGCATTTAAAGCGTCGTGTTGAGCTACTGCGACCTGCACGTCTCTTACAAGGGGCATTTAAACCGTCTTTTTAAGCTACTGCGACCTGCACGTTTCTTCCAAGGGGCATTTAAACCGTCTTGTGAAGCTACTGCGACCTGCACGTCTCTTCCAAGGGGCATTTAAACTGTCTTCTTAAGCCACTGCGACCTGCACTTTTTTTCCAAGGGGCATTTAAACAGTTTTTTTAAGCTGCTGCGACCTGCATGTCTCTTCCAAGGGGCATTTAAACTGTCTTTTTAAGCTACTGCGACCTGCACGTCTCTTCTAAGGGGCATTTGAACCGTCTTGTTAAGCTACTGCGACCTGCACGTCTCTTCCAAGGGGCATTTAAACTGTCTTGTTAAGCTACTGCGACATCCTCCGCTCTTCCAAGGGGCATTTAAACCCTCTTGTTAAGCTACTGTGACCTGCTCGTGTCTTCCATGGGGCATTTCAACCGTCTTGTTAAGCTACTGCGACCTGCCTGTCTCTTCCAAGGCGCATTTAAACCGTCTTTTTAAGCTACTGCGACCTGCACGTCTCTTCCAAGGGGCATTTAAACTGTCTTGGTAAGCTACTGCGACCTCCACTGCTCTTCCAAGGGGCATTTAAACCGTCTTGTTAAGCTACTACGAGCTCCACCACTCTTCCCAGGGGCATTTAAACCGTCTTGTTAAGCTACTGCGACTTGGACGTCTTTTCCAAGGGGCATTTAAACCGTCTTGTTAAGCTACGGCGACCTGCACGTCTCTTCCAAGGGGCATCTAAACTGTCTTGTTAAGCTACTGCGACCTCCACCGCTCTTCCAAGGGGCATTTAAACCCTCTTGTTAAGCTACTGCGACCTGCTCGTGTCTTCCAAGGGGCATTTAAACCGTCTTGTTAAGCTACTGCGACCTGCACGTCTCTTCCAAGGCTCATTTAAACCGTCTTTTTAAGCTACTGCGACTTGCTCGTCTCTTCCAAGGGGCATTTAAACCTTCTTGTTAAGCTACTGCGACCTGCACGTCTCTTCCAAGGGGCATTTAAACTGTCTTGGTAAGCTACTGCAACCTCCACTGCTCTTCCAAGGGGCATTTAAACCGTCTTGTTAAGCTACTGCGAGCTCCACCACTCTTCCAAGGGGCATGTAACCCGTCTTGTTAAGCTACTGCGACCTGCACGTCTCTTCCAAGGCTCATTTAAACCGTCTTTTTAAGCTACTGCGACCTGCACGTCTCTTCCAAGGGGCATTTAAACCGTCTTGTTAAGCTACTGCGAACTGCACATCTCTTCCAAGGGGCATTTAAACTGTCTTGTTAAGCTACTGCGACATCCTCCGCTCTTCCAAGGGGCATTTAAACCCTCTTGTTAAGCTACTGCGACCTGCTCGTGTCTTCCATGGGGCATTTAAACCGTCTTGTTAAGCTACTGCGACCTGCCCGTCTCTTCCAAGTCGCATTTAAACCGTCTTTTTAAGCTGCTGCGACTTGCACGTCTTTTCCAAGGGGCATTTAAACCGTCTTGTTAAGCTACTACGACCTGCACGTCTCTTCCAAGGGGCATTTAAACCGTCTTGTTTAGCTACGGCGACCTGCACGTCTCTTCCAAGGGGCATCTAAACTGTCTTGTTAAGCTACTGCGACCTCCACCGCTCTTCCAAGGGGCATTTAAACCCCCTTGTTAAGCTACTGCGGCCTGCTCGTGTCTTCCAAGGGGCATTTAAACCATCTTGTTAAGCTACTGCGACCTGCACGTCTCTACCGAGGCTCATTAAAACCGTCATTTTAAGCTACTGCGACTTGCTCGTCTCTTCCAAGGGGCATTTAAACCGTCTTGTTAAGCTACTGCGACCTGCACGTCTCTTCCAAGGGGCATTTAAACCGTCTTGTTAATCTACTGGGACCTGCACGTCTCTTCCAATGCTCATTTAAACCGTCATTTTAAGCTACTGAGACTTGCTCGTCTCTTCCAAGGGGCATTTAAACCGTCTTGTTAAGCTACTGCGACCTGCACGTCTCTTCCAAGGGACATTTAAACCGTCTTGTTAAGCTGATGCGACCTGCACGTCTCTACCAAGGGGCATTTAATCAGTCTTGATAAGCTACTACGACCTCCACCCCTCTTCCAAGGGGCATTTAAACCGTCTTGTTAAGCTACTGCGACCTGCACGTCTCTTCCAAGGGGCATTTAAACCGTTTTGTTAAGCTACTGTGACCTGCACGTCTCTTGCAAGGGGTATTTAAACCGTTTTGTTAAGCTACTGCGACCTGCACGTCTCTTCCAAGGGGCATTTAAATCGTCTTGTTAAGCTACTGCGACCTGCACCTCTCTTCCAAGGCTCATTTAAACCGTCTTTTTAAGCTACTGCGACTTGCACGTCTCTTCCAAGGGGCATTTAAAGCGTCGTGTTGAGCTACTGCGACCTGCACGTCTCTTACAAGGGGCATTTAAACCGTCTTTTTAAGCTACTGCGACCTGCACGTTTCTTCCAAGGGGCATTTAAACCGTCTTGTGAAGCTACTGCGACCTGCACGTCTCTTCCAAGGGGCATTTAAACTGTCTTCTTAAGCCACTGCGACCTGCACTTTTTTTCCAAGGGGCATTTAAACAGTTTTTTTAAGCTGCTGCGACCTGCATGTCTCTTCCAAGGGGCATTTAAACTGTCTTTTAAAGCTACTGCGACCTGCACGTCTCTTCTAAGGGGCATTTGAACCGTCTTGTTAAGCTACTGCGACCTGCACGTCTCTTCCAAGGGGCATTTAAACTGTCTTGTTAAGCTACTGCGACATCCTCCGCTCTTCCAAGGGGCATTTAAACCCTCTTGTTAAGCTACTGTGACCTGCTCGTGTCTTCCATGGGGCATTTCAACCGTCTTGTTAAGCTACTGCGACCTGCCTGTCTCTTCCAAGGCGCATTTAAACCGTCTTTTTAAGCTACTGCGACCTGCACGTCTCTTCCAAGGGGCATTTAAACTGTCTTGGTAAGCTACTGCGACCTCCACTGCTCTTCCAAGGGGCATTTAAACCGTCTTGTTAAGCTACTACGAGCTCCACCACTCTTCCCAGGGGCATTTAAACCGTCTTGTTAAGCTACTGCGACTTGGACGTCTTTTCCAAGGGGCATTTAAACCGTCTTATTAAGCTACGGCGACCTGCACGTCTCTTCCAAGGGGCATCTAAACTGTCTTGTTAAGCTACTGCGACCTCCACCGCTCTTCCAAGGGGCATTTAAAACCTCTTGTTAAGCTACTGCGACCTGCTCGTGTCTTCCAAGGGGCATTTAAACCGTCTTGTTAAGCTACTGCGACCTGCACGTCTCTTCCAAGGCTCATTTAAACCGTCTTTTTAAGCTACTGCGACTTGCTCGTCTCTTCCAAGGGGCATTTAAACCTTCTTGTTAAGCTACTGCGACCTGCACGTCTCTTCCAAGGGGCATTTAAACTGTCTTGGTAAGCTACTGCAACCTCCACTGCTCTTCCAAGGGGCATTTAAACCGTCTTGTTAAGCTACTGCGAGCTCCACCACTCTTCCAAGGGGCATGTAACCCGTCTTGTTAAGCTACTGCAACTTGCACGTCTCTTCCAAGGGGCATTTAATCCATCTTGTTAATCTACTGCGACCTCCACCGCTTTTCCAAGGGGCATTTAAACCGTCTTGTTAAGCTACTGCGACCTGCACGTTTCTTCCAAGGGGCATTTAAACTGTCTTGTTAAGCTACTGCGATCTCCACCGCTCTTCCAAGGGGCATTTAAACCCTCTTGTTAAGCTACTGCGACCTGCACTTCTCTTCCAAGGGACATTTAAACTGTCTTGTTAAGCTACTGCGACCTCCACCGCTCTTCCATGGGGCATTTAAACCCTCTTGTTAAGCTACTGCGACCTGCTCGTGTCTTCTAAGGGGCATTTAAATCGTCTTGTTAAGCTACTGCGACCTGCACGTCTCTTCCAAGGCTCATTTAAATCGTCTTTTTAAGCTACTGCGACTTGCTCGTCTCTTCCAAGGGGCATTTAAACCGTCTTGTCAAGCTACTGCGACCTGCACGTCTCTTCCAAGGGGCATTTAAACCGTCTTGTTAAGCTACTGCGACCTGCACGTCTCTTCCAAGGGGCATTTAAACTGTCTTGGTAAGCTACTGTGACCTCCACTGCTCTTCCAAGGGGCATTTAAACCGTCTTGTTAAGCTACTGCGACCTGCATAACTCTTCCAAGGGGGATTTAAACAGTCTTGTTAAGCTACTGCGACCTGCACGTCTCTTCCAAGGGGCATTTAAACCATCTTGTTAAGCTACTACGACCTGCATAACTCTTCCAAGGGGGATTTAAACAGTCTTGTTAAGCTACTGCGACCTGCAAGCCTTTTCCAAGGGGCATTTAAACCATCTTGTTAAGCTACTGTGAACTGCATAACTCTTCCAAGTTCCAAGGGGGAATTAAACAGTCTTGTTAAGCTACTGCGACCTGCACGTCTCTTCCAAGGGGCATTTAAACCGTCTTGTTAAGCTACTGCGACCTACACGTCTCTTCCAAGGGGCATTTAAACCGTCTTATTAAGCTACTGCGACCTGCACGTCTCTTCCAAGGGGCATTTAAACCGTCTTGTTAATCTACTGGGACCTGCACGTCTCTTCCAATGCTCATTTAAACCGTCATTTTAAGCTACTGAGACTTGCTCGTCTCTTCCAAGGGGCATTTAAACCTTCTTGTTAAGCTACTGCGACCTGCACGTCTCTTCCAAGGGGCATTTAAACTGTCTTGGTAAGCTACTGCAACCTCCACTGCTCTTCCAAGGGGCATTTAAACCGTCTTGTTAAGCTACTGCGAGCTCCACCACTCTTCCAAGGGGCATGTAACCCGTCTTGTTAAGCTACTGCGACCTGCACGTCTCTTCCAAGGCTCATTTAAACCGTCTTTTTAAGCTACTGCGACCTGCACGTCTCTTCCAAGGGGCATTTAAACCGTCTTGTTAAGCTACTGCGAACTGCACATCTCTTCCAAGGGGCATTTAAACTGTCTTGTTAAGCTACTGCGACATCCTCCGCTCTTCCAAGGGGCATTTAAACCCTCTTGTTAAGCTACTGCGACCTGCTCGTGTCTTCCATGGGGCATTTAAACCGTCTTGTTAAGCTACTGCGACCTGCCCGTCTCTTCCAAGTCGCATTTAAACCGTCTTTTTAAGCTGCTGCGACTTGCACGTCTTTTCCAAGGGGCATTTAAACCGTCTTGTTAAGCTACTACGACCTGCACGTCTCTTCCAAGGGGCATTTAAACCGTCTTGTTTAGCTACGGCGACCTGCACGTCTCTTCCAAGGGGCATCTAAATTGTCTTGTTAAGCTACTGCGACCTCCACCGCTCTTCCAAGGGGCATTTAAACCCCCTTGTTAAGCTACTGCGGCCTGCTCGTGTCTTCCAAGGGGCATTTAAACCATCTTGTTAAGCTACTGCGACCTGCACGTCTCTACCGAGGCTCATTAAAACCGTCATTTTAAGCTACTGCGACTTGCTCGTCTCTTCCAAGGGGCATTTAAACCGTCTTGTTAAGCTACTGCGACCTGCACGTCTCTTCCAAGGGGCATTTAAACCGTCTTGTTAATCTACTGGGACCTGCACGTCTCTTCCAATGCTCATTTAAACCGTCATTTTAAGCTACTGAGACTTGCTCGTCTCTTCCAAGGGGCATTTAAACCGTCTTGTTAAGCTACTGCGACCTGCACGTCTCTTCCAAGGGACATTTAAACCGTCTTGTTAAGCTGATGCGACCTGCACGTCTCTACCAAGGGGCATTTAATCAGTCTTGATAAGCTACTACGACCTCCACCCCTCTTCCAAGGGGCATTTAAACCGTCTTGTTAAGCTACTGCGACCTGCACGTCTCTTCCAAGGGGCATTTAAACCGTTTTGTTAAGCTACTGTGACCTGCACGTCTCTTGCAAGGGGTATTTAAACCGTTTTGTTAAGCTACTGCGACCTGCACGTCTCTTCCAAGGGGCATTTAAATCGTCTTGTTAAGCTACTGCGACCTGCACCTCTCTTCCAAGGCTCATTTAAACCGTCTTTTTAAGCTACTGCGACTTGCACGTCTCTTCCAAGGGGCATTTAAAGCGTCGTGTTGAGCTACTGCGACCTGCACGTCTCTTACAAGGGGCATTTAAACCGTCTTTTTAAGCTACTGCGACCTGCACGTTTCTTCCAAGGGGCATTTAAACCGTCTTGTGAAGCTACTGCGACCTGCACGTCTCTTCCAAGGGGCATTTAAACTGTCTTCTTAAGCCACTGCGACCTGCACTTTTTTTCCAAGGGGCATTTAAACAGTTTTTTTAAGCTGCTGCGACCTGCATGTCTCTTCCAAGGGGCATTTAAACTGTCTTTTAAAGCTACTGCGACCTGCACGTCTCTTCTAAGGGGCATTTGAACCGTCTTGTTAAGCTACTGCGACCTGCACGTCTCTTCCAAGGGGCATTTAAACTGTCTTGTTAAGCTACTGCGACATCCTCCGCTCTTCCAAGGGGCATTTAAACCCTCTTGTTAAGCTACTGTGACCTGCTCGTGTCTTCCATGGGGCATTTCAACCGTCTTGTTAAGCTACTGCGACCTGCCTGTCTCTTCCAAGGCGCATTTAAACCGTCTTTTTAAGCTACTGCGACCTGCACGTCTCTTCCAAGGGGCATTTAAACTGTCTTGGTAAGCTACTGCGACCTCCACTGCTCTTCCAAGGGGCATTTAAACCGTCTTGTTAAGCTACTACGAGCTCCACCACTCTTCCCAGGGGCATTTAAACCGTCTTGTTAAGCTACTGCGACTTGGACGTCTTTTCCAAGGGGCATTTAAACCGTCTTATTAAGCTACGGCGACCTGCACGTCTCTTCCAAGGGGCATCTAAACTGTCTTGTTAAGCTACTGCGACCTCCACCGCTCTTCCAAGGGGCATTTAAAACCTCTTGTTAAGCTACTGCGACCTGCTCGTGTCTTCCAAGGGGCATTTAAACCGTCTTGTTAAGCTACTGCGACCTGCACGTCTCTTCCAAGGCTCATTTAAACCGTCTTTTTAAGCTACTGCGACTTGCTCGTCTCTTCCAAGGGGCATTTAAACCTTCTTGTTAAGCTACTGCGACCTGCACGTCTCTTCCAAGGGGCATTTAAACTGTCTTGGTAAGCTACTGCAACCTCCACTGCTCTTCCAAGGGGCATTTAAACCGTCTTGTTAAGCTACTGCGAGCTCCACCACTCTTCCAAGGGGCATGTAACCCGTCTTGTTAAGCTACTGCAACTTGCACGTCTCTTCCAAGGGGCATTTAATCCATCTTGTTAATCTACTGCGACCTCCACCGCTTTTCCAAGGGGCATTTAAACCGTCTTGTTAAGCTACTGCGACCTGCACGTTTCTTCCAAGGGGCATTTAAACTGTCTTGTTAAGCTACTGCGATCTCCACCGCTCTTCCAAGGGGCATTTAAACCCTCTTGTTAAGCTACTGCGACCTGCACTTCTCTTCCAAGGGACATTTAAACTGTCTTGTTAAGCTACTGCGACCTCCACCGCTCTTCCATGGGGCATTTAAACCCTCTTGTTAAGCTACTGCGACCTGCTCGTGTCTTCTAAGGGGCATTTAAATCGTCTTGTTAAGCTACTGCGACCTGCACGTCTCTTCCAAGGCTCATTTAAATCGTCTTTTTAAGCTACTGCGACTTGCTCGTCTCTTCCAAGGGGCATTTAAACCGTCTTGTCAAGCTACTGCGACCTGCACGTCTCTTCCAAGGGGCATTTAAACCGTCTTGTTAAGCTACTGCGACCTGCACGTCTCTTCCAAGGGGCATTTAAACTGTCTTGGTAAGCTACTGTGACCTCCACTGCTCTTCCAAGGGGCATTTAAACCGTCTTGTTAAGCTACTGCGACCTGCATAACTCTTCCAAGGGGGATTTAAACAGTCTTGTTAAGCTACTGCGACCTGCACGTCTCTTCCAAGGGGCATTTAAACCATCTTGTTAAGCTACTACGACCTGCATAACTCTTCCAAGGGGGATTTAAACAGTCTTGTTAAGCTACTGCGACCTGCAAGCCTTTTCCAAGGGGCATTTAAACCATCTTGTTAAGCTACTGTGAACTGCATAACTCTTCCAAGTTCCAAGGGGGAATTAAACAGTCTTGTTAAGCTACTGCGACCTGCACGTCTCTTCCAAGGGGCATTTAAACCGTCTTGTTAAGCTACTGCGACCTACACGTCTCTTCCAAGGGGCATTTAAACCGTCTTATTAAGCTACTGCGACCTGCACGTCTCTTCCAAGGGGCATTTAAACCGTCTTGTTAATCTACTGGGACCTGCACGTCTCTTCCAATGCTCATTTAAACCGTCATTTTAAGCTACTGAGACTTGCTCGTCTCTTCCAAGGGGCATTTAAACCGTCTTGTTAAGCTACTGCGACCTGCACGTCTCTTCCAAGGGACATTTAAACCGTCTTGTTAAGCTGATGCGACCTGCACGTCTCTACCAAGGGGCATTTAATCAGTCTTGATAAGCTACTACGACCTCCACCCCTCTTCCAAGGGGCATTTAAACCGTCTTGTTAAGCTACTGCGACCTGCACGTCTCTTCCAAGGGGCATTTAAACCGTTTTGTTAAGCTACTGTGACCTGCACGTCTCTTGCAAGGGGTATTTAAACCGTTTTGTTAAGCTACTGCGACCTGCACGTCTCTTCCAAGGGGCATTTAAATCGTCTTGTTAAGCTACTGCGACCTGCACCTCTCTTCCAAGGCTCATTTAAACCGTCTTTTTAAGCTACTGCGACTTGCACGTCTCTTCCAAGGGGCATTTAAAGCGTCGTGTTGAGCTACTGCGACCTGCACGTCTCTTACAAGGGGCATTTAAACCGTCTTTTTAAGCTACTGCGACCTGCACGTTTCTTCCAAGGGGCATTTAAACCGTCTTGTGAAGCTACTGCGACCTGCACGTCTCTTCCAAGGGGCATTTAAACTGTCTTCTTAAGCCACTGCGACCTGCACTTTTTTTCCAAGGGGCATTTAAACAGTTTTTTTAAGCTGCTGCGACCTGCATGTCTCTTCCAAGGGGCATTTAAACTGTCTTTTAAAGCTACTGCGACCTGCACGTCTCTTCTAAGGGGCATTTGAACCGTCTTGTTAAGCTACTGCGACCTGCACGTCTCTTCCAAGGGGCATTTAAACTGTCTTGTTAAGCTACTGCGACATCCTCCGCTCTTCCAAGGGGCATTTAAACCCTCTTGTTAAGCTACTGTGACCTGCTCGTGTCTTCCATGGGGCATTTCAACCGTCTTGTTAAGCTACTGCGACCTGCCTGTCTCTTCCAAGGCGCATTTAAACCGTCTTTTTAAGCTACTGCGACCTGCACGTCTCTTCCAAGGGGCATTTAAACTGTCTTGGTAAGCTACTGCGACCTCCACTGCTCTTCCAAGGGGCATTTAAACCGTCTTGTTAAGCTACTACGAGCTCCACCACTCTTCCCAGGGGCATTTAAACCGTCTTGTTAAGCTACTGCGACTTGGACGTCTTTTCCAAGGGGCATTTAAACCGTCTTATTAAGCTACGGCGACCTGCACGTCTCTTCCAAGGGGCATCTAAACTGTCTTGTTAAGCTACTGCGACCTCCACCGCTCTTCCAAGGGGCATTTAAAACCTCTTGTTAAGCTACTGCGACCTGCTCGTGTCTTCCAAGGGGCATTTAAACCGTCTTGTTAAGCTACTGCGACCTGCACGTCTCTTCCAAGGCTCATTTAAACCGTCTTTTTAAGCTACTGCGACTTGCTCGTCTCTTCCAAGGGGCATTTAAACCTTCTTGTTAAGCTACTGCGACCTGCACGTCTCTTCCAAGGGGCATTTAAACTGTCTTGGTAAGCTACTGCAACCTCCACTGCTCTTCCAAGGGGCATTTAAACCGTCTTGTTAAGCTACTGCGAGCTCCACCACTCTTCCAAGGGGCATGTAACCCGTCTTGTTAAGCTACTGCAACTTGCACGTCTCTTCCAAGGGGCATTTAATCCATCTTGTTAATCTACTGCGACCTCCACCGCTTTTCCAAGGGGCATTTAAACCGTCTTGTTAAGCTACTGCGACCTGCACGTTTCTTCCAAGGGGCATTTAAACTGTCTTGTTAAGCTACTGCGATCTCCACCGCTCTTCCAAGGGGCATTTAAACCCTCTTGTTAAGCTACTGCGACCTGCACTTCTCTTCCAAGGGACATTTAAACTGTCTTGTTAAGCTACTGCGACCTCCACCGCTCTTCCATGGGGCATTTAAACCCTCTTGTTAAGCTACTGCGACCTGCTCGTGTCTTCTAAGGGGCATTTAAATCGTCTTGTTAAGCTACTGCGACCTGCACGTCTCTTCCAAGGCTCATTTAAATCGTCTTTTTAAGCTACTGCGACTTGCTCGTCTCTTCCAAGGGGCATTTAAACCGTCTTGTCAAGCTACTGCGACCTGCACGTCTCTTCCAAGGGGCATTTAAACCGTCTTGTTAAGCTACTGCGACCTGCACGTCTCTTCCAAGGGGCATTTAAACTGTCTTGGTAAGCTACTGTGACCTCCACTGCTCTTCCAAGGGGCATTTAAACCGTCTTGTTAAGCTACTGCGACCTGCATAACTCTTCCAAGGGGGATTTAAACAGTCTTGTTAAGCTACTGCGACCTGCACGTCTCTTCCAAGGGGCATTTAAACCATCTTGTTAAGCTACTACGACCTGCATAACTCTTCCAAGGGGGATTTAAACAGTCTTGTTAAGCTACTGCGACCTGCAAGCCTTTTCCAAGGGGCATTTAAACCATCTTGTTAAGCTACTGTGAACTGCATAACTCTTCCAAGTTCCAAGGGGGAATTAAACAGTCTTGTTAAGCTACTGCGACCTGCACGTCTCTTCCAAGGGGCATTTAAACCGTCTTGTTAAGCTACTGCGACCTACACGTCTCTTCCAAGGGGCATTTAAACCGTCTTATTAAGCTACTGCGACCTGCACGTCTCTTCCAAGAGGCATTTAAACTGTCTTGTTAAGCTACTGCGACCTCCACCGCTCTTCCATGTGGCATTTAAACCGTCTTGTTAAGCTACTGCGACCTGCACGTCTCTTCCAAGGGGCATTTAAACCGTCTTGTTAATCTACTGCGACCTGCACATCTCTTCCAAGGGACATTTAAACCGTCTTATTAAGCTACTGCGACCTGCACGTCTCTTCCAAGGGGTATTTAAACTGTCTTGTTAAGCTACTGCGACCTCCACCGCTCTTAAAAGGGGCATTTAAACCGTCTTGTTAAGCTACTGCGACCTGCACGTCTCTTCCAAGGGGCATTTAAATCGTATTGTTAAGCTACTGCGACCTCCACCACTTTTCCAAGGGGCATTTAAACCGTCTTTTTAAGCTACTGCGACCTGCACGTCTCTTCCAAGGGGCATTTAAATCGTCTTCTTAAGCTACTGTGACCTGCACGTCTCTTCCAAGGGGCATTTAAACCATCTTGTTAAGCTACTGCGACTTGCACGTCTCTTCCAAGGGGCATTTAAACCGTCTTGTTAAGCTACTGCGACCTCCACCACTTTTCCAAGGGGCATTTAAACTGTCTTGGTAAGCTACTGCGACCTCCACTGCTCTTCCAAGGGGCATTTAAACCGTCTTGTTAAGCTACTGCGAGCTCCACCACTCTTCCAAGGGGCATTTAAACCGTCTTGTTAAGCTACTGCGACTTGCACGTCTTTTCCAAGGGGCATTTAAACCGTCTTGTTAAGCTACTGTAAACTCCACGACTTTTCCAAGGGGCATTTAAACCATCTTGTTAAGCTACTGCGACCTGCACGTCTCTTCCAAGGGGCATTTAAACCGTCTTGTTAAGCTGCGGCGACCTGCACGTCTCTTCCAAGGGGCATCTAAACTGTCTTGTTAAGCTACTGCGACCTCCACCGCTCTTCCAAGGGGCATTTAAACCCTCTTGTTAAGCTACTGCGACCTGTTCATGTCTTCCAAGGGGCATTTAAACCGTCTTTTTAAGCTACTGCGACCTGCACGTCTCTTCCAAGGCTCATTTAAACCGTCTTTTTAAGCTACTGCGACTTGCTCGTCTCTTCCAAGGGGCATTTAAACCGTCTTTTTAAGCTACTGCGACCTGCACGTCTCTTCCAAGGGGCATTTAAACCGTCTTGTTAAGCTACTGCGAACTGCACGTCTCTTCCAAGGGGCATTTAAACTGTCTTGGTAAGCTACTACAACCTCTACTGCTCTTCCAAGCGGCATTTAAACAGTCTTGTTAAGCTACTGCGAGCTCCACCACTCTTCCAAGGGGCATGTAAACCGTCTTGTTAAGCTACTGCAACTTGCACGTCTCTTCCAAGGGGCATTTAAACCGTCTTGTTAAGCTACTGCGACCTCCACCTCTCTTCCAAGGGGCATTTCAACCGTCTTGTTAAGCTACTGCGACTTGCACGTCTCTTCCAAGGGGCATTTAAACCGTCTTGTTAAGCTACTGCGACCTCCACCTCTCTTCCAAGGGGCATTTCAACCGTCTTGTTAATCTGCTGCGACCTGCACGTCTCTTCCAAGGGGCATTTAAACCGTCTTGTTAAGCTACTGCGATTTGCACATCTCTTCCAAGGGGTATTTAATCCATCTTGTTAAGCTACTGCGACCTGCACATCTCTTCCAAGGGGCATTCATACTGTCTTGTTAAGCTACTGCGACCTGCACGTCTCTTCCAAGGGGCATTTAAACTGTCTTGTTAAGCTACTGCGACATCCTCCGCTCTTCCAAGGGGCATTTAAACCCTCTTGTTAAGCTACTGTGACCTGCTCGTGTCTTCCATGGGGCATTTAAACCGTCTTGTTAAGCTACTGCGACCTGCCCGTCTCTTCCAAGGCGCATTTAAACCGTCTTTTTAAGCGAATGCGACCTGCACGTTTCTTCCAAGGGGCATTTAAACTGTCTTGGTAAGCTACTGCGACCTCCACTGCTCTTCCAAGGGGCATTTAAACCGTCTTGTTAAGCTACTGCGAGCTCCACCACTCTTCCAAGGGGCATTTAAACCGTCTTGTTAAGCTACTGCGACTTGCACGTCTTTTCCAAGGGGCATTTAAACCATCTTGTTAAGCTACTGTAAACTCCACGACTTTTCCAAGGGGCATCTAAACTGTCTTGTTAAGCTACTGCGACCTCCACCGCTCTTCCAAGGGGCATTTAAACCCTCTTGTTAAGCTACTGCGACCTGCTCGTGTCTTCCAAGGGGCATTTAAACCGTCTTGTTAAGCTACTGCGACCTGCACGTCTCTTCCAAGGCTCATTTATTCCGTCTTTTTAAGCTACTGCGACTTGCTCGTCTCTTCCAAGGGGCATTTAAACCGTCTTGTTAAGCTACTGCGACCTCCACCGCTTTTCTAAGGGGCATTTAAACCGTCTTGTTAAGCTACTGCGACCTGCACGTTTCTTCCAAGGGGCATTTAAACTGTCTTGTTAAGCTACTGCGACCTCCACCGCTCTTCCAAGGGGCATTTAAACCGTCTTGTTAAGCTACTGCGACCTGCACGTCTCTTCCAAGGGGCATTTAAACTGTCTTGTTAAGCTACTGCGACCTCCACCGATCTTCCACGGGGCATTTAAACCCTCTTGTTAAGCTACTGCGACCTGCTCGTGTCTTCCAAGGGGCATTTAAATCGTCTTGTTAAGCTACTGCGACCTGCACGTCTCTTCCAAGGCTCATTTAAACCGTCTTTTTAAGCTACTGCGACTTGCTCGTCTCTTCCAAGGGGCATTTAAACCGTCTTGCTAAGCTACTGCGACCTGCACGTCTCTTCCAAGGGGCATATAAACCATCTTGTTAAGCTACTGCGACCTGCATAACTCTTCCAAGGGGGATTTAAACAGTTTTGTTAACCTAATGCGACCTGCATGTCTCTACCAAGGGGCATTTAATCAGTCTTGATAAGCTACTACGACCTCCACCGCTCTTCCAAGGGGCATTTAAACCTTCTTGATAAGCTACTGCGACCTGCACGTCTCTTCCAAGGGGCATTTAAACCGTCTTTTTAAGCTACTGCGACCTGCACGTCTCTTCCAAGGGGCATTTAAACCGTCTTGTTAAGCTACTGCGACCTGCACGTTTCTTCCAAGGGGCATTAAAACTGTCTTGTTAAGCTACTGCGACCTCCACCGCTCTTCCAAGGGGCATTTAAACCGTCTTGTTAAGCTACTACGACCTGCACGTCTATTTCAAGGGGCATTTAAACTGTCTTGTTAAGCCACTGCGACCTGCACGTCTTTTCCAAGGGGCATTTAAACAGTCTTTTTAAGCTGCTGCGACCTGCATGTCTCTTCCAAGGGGCATTTAAACCGTCTTTTTAAGCTACTGCGACCTGCACGTCTCTTCCAAGGGGCATTTAAACCGTCTTGTTAAGCTACTGCGACCTGCACGTTTCTTCCAAGGGGCATTTAAACTGTCTTGTTAAGCTACTGCGACCTCCACCGCTCTTCCAAGTGGCATTTAAACCGTCTTGTTAAGCTACTGCGACCTGCACGTCTCTTCCAATGGGCATTTAAACTGTCTTGTTAAGCTACTGCGACATCCTCCGCTCTTCCAAGGGGCATTTAAACCCTTTTGTTAAGCTACTGCGACCTGCTCGTGTCTTCCATGGGGAATTTAAAACGTCTTGTTAAGCTACTGCGACCTGCCCGTCTCTTCCAAGGCGCATTTAAACCGTCTTTTTATGCTACTGCGACTTGCACGACTTTTCCATGGGGCATTTAAACCATCTTGTTAAGCTACTGCGACCTGCACGTCTCTTCCAAGGGGCATTTAAACCGTCTTGTTAAGCTACGGCGACCTGCACGTCTCTTCCAAGGGGCATCTAAACTGTCTTGTTAAGCTACTGCGACCTCCACCGCTCTTCCAAGGGGCATTTAAACCATCTTGTTAAGCTACTGCGACCTGCTCGTGTCTTCCAAGGGGCATTAAATCCGTCTTGTTAAGCTACTGCGACCTGCACGTCTCTTCGAAGGCTCATTTAAACCATCTTGTTAAGCTACTGCGACCTGCTCGTGTCTTCCAAGGGGCATTTAAACCCTCTTGTTAAGCTACTGCGACTTGCTCTTCTCTTCCAAGGGGCATTTAAACCATCTTGTTAAGCTACTGCGACCTGCACGTCTCTTCCAAGGGGCATTTAAACCGTCTTGTTAAGCTACTGCGACCTGCACGTCTCTTCCAAGGGACATTTAAACCTCCTTGTTAAGCTGATGCGACCTGCACGTCTCTACCAAGGGGCATTTAATCAGTCTTGATAAGCTACTACGACCTCCACCGCTCTTCCAAGGGGCATTTAAACCGTCTTGTTAAGCTACTGCGACCTGCACGTCTCTTCCAAGGGGCATTTAAACCGTCTTGTTGAGCTACTATGACCTGCACGTCTCTTGCAAGGGGTATTTAAACCATTTTGTTAAGCTACTGCGACCTGCACGTCTCTTCCAAGGGGCATCTAAATCGTCTTGTTAAGCTACTGCGACCTGCACCTCTCTTCCAAGGCCCATTTAAACCGTCTTGTTAAGCTACTGCGACTTGCACGTCTCTTCCAAGGGGCATTTAAACCGTCGTGTTAAGCTACTGCGACCTGCACGTCTCTTCCAAGGGGCATTTAAACCGTCTTTTTAAGCTACTGCGACCTTCACGTCTCTTCCAAGGGGCATTAAAACTGTCTTGTTAAGCTACTGCGACCTCCACCGCTCTTCCAAGGGGCATTTAAACCGTCTTGTTAAGCTACTGCGACCTGCACGTCTCTTTCAAGGGGCATTTAAACTGTCTTGTTAAGCCACTGCGACCTGCACGTCTTTTCCAAGGGGCATCTAAACAATCTATTTAAGCTGCTGCGACCTGCATGTCTCTTCCAAGGGGCATTTAAACCGTCTTTTTAAGCTACTGCGACCTGCACGTCTCTTCCAAGGGGCATTTAAACCGTCTTGTTAAGCTACTGCGACCTGCACGTTTCTTCCAAGGGGCATTTAAACTGTCTTGTTAAGCTACTGCGACCTCCACCGCTCTTTCAAGGGGCATTTAAACCGTCTTGTTAAGCTACTGCGTCCTGCACGTCTCTTCCAAGGGGCATTTAAACTGTCTTGTTAAGCTACTGCGACATCCTCCGCTCTTCCAAGGGGCATTTAAACCCTCTTGTTAAGCTACTGCGACCTGCTTGTGTCTTCCATGGGGCATTTAAACCGTCTTGTTAAGCTACTGCGACCTGCCCGTCTCTTCCAAGGCGCATTTAAACCGTCTTTTTAAGCTACTGCGACCTGCACGTCTCTTCCAAGGGGCATTTAAACTGTCTTGGTAAGCTACTGCGACCTCCGCTGCACTTACAAGGGGCATTTAAACCGTCTTGTTAAGCTACTGCGAGCTCCACCACTCTTCCAAGGGGCATTTAAACCGTCTTGTTAAGCTACTGCGACTTGCACGTCTCTTCCCAGGGGCATTTAATCCATCTTGTTAATCTACTGCGACCTCCACTGCTTTTCCAAGGGGCACTTAAACCGTCTTGTTAAGCTACTGCGACCTGCACATCTCTTCCAAGGGGCATTTAAACCATCTTGTTAAGCTACTGCGACCTGCACGTTTCTTCCAAGGGGCATTTAAACTGTCTTGTTAAGCTACTGCGATCTCCACCGCTCTTCCAAGGGGCATTTAAACCGTCTTGTTAAGCTGCTGCGACCTGCATGTCTCTTCCAAGGGGTAATTAAACTGTCTTGTTAAGCTACTGTGACCTCCACCGCTCTTCCAAGGGGCATTTAAACCGTCTTTTTAAGCTACTGCAACCTCCACCGCTCTTCCAAGGGGCATTTAAACCATCTTGTTAAGCTACTGCGACCTCCACCGCTCTTCCAAGGGGCATGTAAACCGTGTTGTTAATCTACTGCGACCTACACATCTCTTCCAAGGGGCATTTAAACTGTCTTGTTAAGCTACTGCGACCTCCACCGCTCTTCCAAGGGGCATTTAAACCATCTTGTTAAGCTACTGCGACTTGCATGTCTCTTCCAAGGGGCATTTAATCCATCTTGTTAATCTACTGCGACCTCCACCGATTTTCCAAGGGGCATTTAAACCGTCTTGTTAAGCTACTGCGACTTGCACGTCTCTTCCAAGGGGCATTTAAACCGTCTTGTTAAGCTGATGCGACCTGCACGTCTCTACCAAGGGGCTTTTAATCAGTCTTTATAAGCTACTACGACCTCCACCGCTTTTCCAAGGGGCATTTAAACCATCTTGTTAAGCTACTGCGACCTGCACGTCTCTTCCAAGGGGCATTTAAACCGTCTTGTTAAGCTACTGTGACCCACACGTCCCTTGCAAGGGGTATTTAAACCGTTTTGTTAAGCTACTGCGACCTGCACGTCTCTTCCAAGGGGCATTTAAATCGTATTGTTAAGCTACTGCGACCTGCATGTCTCTTCCAAGGCTCATTTAAACCGTCTTGTTAAGCTACTGTGACCTGCACCTCTCTTCCAGGGCTCATTTAAACCGTCTTTTTAAGCTACTGCGACTTGCACGTCTCTTCCAAGGTGCATTTAAACCGTCTTGTTAAGCTACTGCGACCTGCACGTCTCTTCCAAGGGGCATTTAAACCATCTTGTTAAGCTACTGCGACCTCCACCTCTCTTCCAAGGGGCATTTCAACCGTCTTGTTAAGCTGCTGCGACTTGCAAGTCTCTTCCAAGGGGCATTTCAACCGTCTTGTTAAGCTGTTGCGACCTGCACGTCTCTTCCAAGGAGCATTTAAACCGTCTTGTTAAGCTACTGCGATTTGCACATCTCTTCCAAGGGGTATTTAATCCATCTTGTTAAGCTACTGAGACCTGCACATCTCTTCCAAGGGGCATTTAAACTGTCTTGTTAAGCTACTGCGACATCGACCGCTCTTCCAAGGGGCAATTAAACCGTCTTGTTAAGCTACTGCGACCTGCATGTCTCTTCCAAGGGACATTTAAACCATCTTGTTAAGCTGATGCGACCTGCACGTCTCTACCAAGGGGCATTTAATCAGTCTTGATAAGCTATTACGACCTGCAGCGCTCTTCCAAAGGGCATTTAAACCGTCTTATTAAGCAACTGCGACCTGCACGTCTCTTCCAAGGGGCATTTAAACCGTCTTGTTAAGCTACTGCGACCTGCACGTTTCTTCCAAGGGGCATTTAAACCGTCTTGTTAAGCTACTGTGACCTGCACATCTCTTGCAAGGGGTATTTAAACCATTTTGTTAAGCTACTGGGACCTGCACGTCTCTTCCAAGGTGCATTTAAACCATCTTATTAAGCTACTGTGACCTGCACGTCTCTTCCAAGGGGCAATTAAATCGTCTTGTTAAGCTACTGCGACCCCGCCGCTCTTCCAAGGGGCATTTAAACCGTCTTGTTTAGATATTGCGACCTGCACGTCTCTACCAAGGGGCATTTAAACCGTCTTGTTAATCTACTGTGACATGCATGTCTCTTCCAAGGGGCATTTAAACCATCTTGTTAAGCTACTGCGACCTGCACGTCTCTTCCAAAGGGCATTTAAACCATCTTGTTAAGCTACTGCGACCTCCACCGCTCTTCCAAAGGTCATTTTATCGGTCTTGTTAAACTACTGTGACCTGTTCGTCTCTACCAAGGGGCATTTACACCGTCTTGGTAAGCTACTGCGACCTGCAAGCCTATTTCAAGGGGCATTTAAACCCTTTTGTTAAGCTACTGCGACCTGCATGTCTCTGCCAAGGGGCATTTAAACCGTCTTGTTAAGCTACTGCGACCTGTACGTCTCTACCAAGGGGCATTTAAAACGTCTTATTATGTTACAGCGACCTGCACGTCTCTTCCAAGGGGCATTTAAACCGTCTTGTTAAGCTACTGCGACCTGCATGTTTCTTCCAAGGGACATTTAAACTGTCTTATTAAGCTACTGCCACCTGCACGTTTCTTCCAAGGGGCATTTAAACTGTCTTGTTCAGCTACTGTGACTTGCACGTCTCTTCCAATGGGCATTTAAACCTTCTATTTTAGCTACTGTAACCTCCACCACTTTTCCAAGGGGCATTTAAATCGTCTTGTTAAGCTACTGCGACCTGCATGTCTCTTCCAAGGGGCATTTAATCCATCTTGTTAAGCTACTGGGACCAGCACTTCTCTTCCAAGTAGCATTTAAACCGTCTTGTTAAGCTACTGCGACCTCCACCTCTCTTCCAAGGGGCATTTCAACCGTCTTGTTAAGCTGCTGCGACCTGCACGTCTCTTCCAAGGAGCATTTAAACCGTCTTGTTAAGCTACTGTGATTTGCACATCTCTTCCAAGGGGTACTTAATCCATCTTGTTAAGCTACTGCGACCTGCACATCTCTTCCAAGGGGCATTTATACTGTCTTGGTAAGCTACTGCGACATCGACCGCTCTTCCAAGGGGCAATTAAACCGTCTTGTTAAGCTACTGCGACCTGCATGTCTCTTTCAAGGGACATTTAAACCATCTTGTTAAGCTGATGCGACCTGCACGTCTCTACCAAGGGGCATTTAATCAGTCTTGATAAGCTATTACGACCTCCAGCGCTATTCCATAGGGCATTTAAACCGTCTTATTAAGCTACTGCGACCTGCACGTCTCTTCCAAGGGGCATTTAAACCGTCTTGTTAAGCTACTGCGACCTGCACGTTTCTTCCAAGAGGCATTTAAACCGTCTTATTAAGCTACTGTGACCTGCACGTCTCTTCCAAGGGGCAATTAAATCATCTTGTTAAGCTACTGCGACCCCGCCGCTCTTCCAAGGGGCATTTAAACTGTCTTGTTTAGCTATTGCGACCTGCACGTCTCTACCAAGGGGCATTTAAACCGTCTTGTTAATCTACTGTGACATGCACGTCTCTTCCAAGGGGCATTTAAACCATCTTGTTAAGCTACTGCGACCTGCACGTCTCTTCCAAAGGGCATTTAAGCCGTCTTGTTAAGCTACTGCGACCTCCACCGCTCTTCCAAAGGTGATTTTAACTGTCTTGTTAAACTACTGTGACCTGTACGTCTCTACCAAGGGGCATTTACACCGTCTTGGTAAGCTACTGCGACCTGCAAGCCTATTTCAAGGGGCATTTAAACCCTTTTGTTAAGCTACTGCGACTTGCATGTCTCTGCCAAGGGGCATTTAAACCGTCTTGTTAAGCTACTGCGACCTGCATGTCTCTTCCAAGGGACATTTAAACTGTCTTATTAAGCTACTGCCACCTGCACGTCTCTTCCAAGGGGCATTTAAACTGTCTTGTTCAGCTACTGTGACTTGCACGTCTCTTCCAATGGGCATTTAAACCTTCTTGTTTAGCTACTGTAACCTCCACCACTTTTCCAAGGGGCATTTAAATCGTCTTGTTAAGCTACTGCGACCTGCATGTCTCTTCCAAGGGGCATTTAATCCATCTTGTTAAGCTACTGGGACCTGCACGTCTCTTCCAAGGGGCATTTAAACCATCTTGTTAAGCTGCTGCGACCTGCATGTCTCTTCCAAGAGGCTTTTAAACCGTCTTGTTAAACTTCTGCGACCTCCACCGCTCTTCCAAGGGGCATTTAAACCGTCTTGTTAAGCTACTGCGACCTGCACTTCTCTACCAAAGGTCATTTAAACCGTCTTGTTACGCTACTGCAACCTGCACGTCTCTGCCAAGAGGCATTTAAACCGTCTTGGTAAGCTATTGCGACCTGCAAGACTATTCCAAGGGGTCATTTAAACCATCTTGTTAAGCTACTGCGACCTGCACGTCTCTTCGAAGGGGCATTTAAACCGTCTTTTTAAGCTATTGCGACCTGCACGTCTCTTCCAAGGTGCATTTAAACCGTCTTGTTAAGCTACTGTGACTTGCACGTCTCTTCCAAGGGGCATTTAAACAGTCTTGTTAAGCTACTGTAACCTCCACCACTTTTCCAAGGGGCATTTAAAACGTCTTGTTAAGCTACTGCGACCTGCACGTCTCTTCCATGGGGCATTTAAACCGTTTTGTTAAGCTACTGCAACCTGCACGTCTCTAACAAGGGGCATTTAAACCATCTTTTTAAGCTACTGCGACCTGCACGTCTCTTCCAAGGGGCATTTAAACAGTCTTTTTAAGCTGCTGCGACCTGCATGTCTCTTCCAAAGGACAATTAAACTGTCATGTTAAGCTACTGCGACCTCCACCCCTTTTCCAAGGGGCATTTAAACGATCTTGTTAAGCTACTGCGACCTGCACGTCTCTTCCAAGGTGCATTTAAATCGTTTTGGTAAGCTACTGCGAACTGCATGTCTCTTCCAAGAGGCATTTAAACCATCTTGTTAAACTTCTGCGACCTCCACCGCTCTTCCAAGGGGCATTTAAACCGTCTTGTTAAGCTACTGCGACCTGCACTTCTCAACCAAAGGTCATTTAAACCTTCTTGTTACGCTACTGCAACCTGCACGTCTCTTCCAAGAGGCATTTAAACCGTCTTGGTAAGCTATTGCGACCTGCAATCCTATTCCAAGGGGCATTTAAACCATCTTGTTAAGCTACTGCGACTTGCACGTCTCTTCCAAGGGGCATTTAAACCGTCTTGTTAAGCTACTGCGACCTCCACCTCTCTTCCAAGGGGCATTTCAACCGTCTTGTTAAGCTGCTGCGACCTGCACGTCTCTTCCAAGGGGCATTTAAACCGTCTTGTTAAGCTACTGCGATTTGCACATCTTTTCCAAGGGGTATTTAATCCATCTTGTTAAGCTACTGCGACCTGCACATCTCTTCCAAGGGGCATTTAAACTGTCTTGTTAAGCTACTGCGACATCCACCGCTCTTCCAAGGGGCAATTAAACCGTCTTGTTAAGCTACTGCGACCTGCACGTCTCTTCCAAGGGACATTTAAACCGTCTTGTTAAGCTGATGCGACCTGCACATCTCTACCAAGGGGCATTTAATCAGTCTTGATAAGCGATTACGACCTCCAGCGCTCTTCCAAAGGGCATTTAAACCGTCTTGTTAAGCTACTGCGACCTGCACGTCTCTTCCAAGGGGCATTTAAACCGTCTTGTTAAGCTACTGCGACCTGCACGTTTCTTCCAAGGGGCATTTAAACCGTCTTGTTAATCTACTGTGACCTGCACGTCTTTTGCAAGGGGTATTTAAACCATTTTGTTAAGCTACTGGGACCTGCACGTCTCTACCAAGCGGCATTTAAACCATCTTGTTAATCTACTGTGACATGCACGTCTCTTCCAAGGGGCATTTAAACCATCTTGTTAAGCTTCTGTAACCTCCACCGCTCTTCCAAAGGTCATTTTAACCGTCTTGTTAAGCTACTGTGACCTGTACGTCTCTACCAAGGGGCATTTAAACTGTCTTGGTAAGCTACTGCGACCTGCAAGCCTATTTCAAGGGGCATTTAAAACCTTTTGTTAAGCTACTGCGACCTGCGTGTCTCTGCCAAGGGGCATTTAAGCCGTCTTGTTAAGCTACTGCGACCTGCACGTCTCTTCCAAGGGGCATTTAAACCGTCTTATTAAGCTACAACGACCTGCACGTCTCTTCCAAGGGGCATTTAAACCATCTTGTTAAGCTACTGCGACCTGCATGTCTCTTCCAAGGGGCATTTAAACTGTCTTGTTAAGCTACTGGGACCTGCACGTCTCTTCCAATGGGCATTTAAACCTTCTTGTTTAGCTACTGTAACCTACACCACTTTTCCAAGGGGCATTTAAATCGTCTTGTTAAGCTACTGCGACCTGCATGTCTCTTCCAAGGGGCATTTAAACCATCTTGTTAAGCTACTGGGACCTGCACGTCTCTTCCAAGGGGCATTTAAACCATCTTGTTAAGCTGCTGCGAACTGAATGTCTCTTCCAAGAGTCATTTAAACCGTCTTGGTAAGCTATTGCGACCTGCAAGCCTATTCCAAGGGGCATTTAAACCATCTTGTTAAGCTACTGCGACCTGCACGTCTCTTCGAAGGGGCATTTAAACCGTCTTAATAAGCTACTATGACCTGCACGTCTCTTCCAACTGACATTTAAACCGTCTTATTAAGCTAATGCGACCTGCACGTCTCTTCCAAGGGGCATTTAAACCATCTTTTTAAGCTACTGCGACTTGCACGTCTCTTCCAAGGGGCATTTAAACAGTCTTGTTAAGTTACTGTAACCTCCACCACTTTTCCAAGGTGCATTTAAACCGATTGTTAAGCTACTGCGACCTGCACGTCTCTTCCAAGGGGCATTTAAACCGTCTTGTTAAGCTACTGCGACTTGCACGTCTCTTCCTAGGGGCATTTAAACAGTCTTGTTAAGCTACTGTAACCTCCACCACTTTTCCAAGGGACATTTAAAACGTCTTGTTAAGCTACTGCGACATGCATGTCTCTACCAAAGGGCATTTAAACCATCTTTTTAAGCTACTGCGACCTGCACGTCTCTTCCAAGGGGCATTTAAACAGTCTTGTTAAGCTGCTGCGACCTGCATGTCTCTTCCAAGGGGCAATTAAACTGTCATGTTAAGCTACTGCGAAATCCACCCCTTTTCCAAGGGGCATTTAAACGATCTTGTTAAGCTACTGCGACCTGCACGTCTCTTCCAAGGGGCATTTAAATCGTATTGGTAAGCTACTGCGACCTGCATGTCTCTTCCAAGAGGAATTTAAACCATCTTGTTAAACTTCTGCGACCTCCACCGCTCTTCCAAGGGGCATTTAAACCGTCTTGTTAAGCTACTACGACCTGCACTTCTCTACCAAAGGTCATTTAAACCGTCTTGTTACGCTACTGCAACCTGCACCTCTCTTCCAAGGGGCATTTAAACCATCTTGTTAAGCTAATGCGACCTGCACGTCTCTTCGAAGGGGCATTTAAACCGTCTTAATAAGCTACTACGACCTGCACGTCTCTTCCAACTGACATTTAAACCGTCTTATAAAGCTACTGCGATTTGCACATCTCTTCCAAGGGGGATTTAAACAGCCTTGTTAAGCTACTGCAACCTGCACGTCTATTCCAAGGGGCATTTAAACCGTCTTTTTAAGCTCCTGCGACCTGCACGTCTCTTCCAAGGGGCATTTAAACCGTCTTATTAAGCTACTGCATCCTGCACGTCTCTTCCAACTGACATTTAAACCGTCTTATTAAGCTACTGCGACCTGCACGTCTCTTCCAAGGGGCATTTAAACCGTCTTGTTAAGCTACTGTAACCTCCACCACTTTTCCAAGGGGCATTTAAACCGTCTTATTAAGCTACTGCACCCTGCACGTCTCTTCCAACTGACATTTAAACCGTCGTGTTAAGCTACTTCGACCTGCACGTCTCTTCCATGGGGCATTTAAACCGTTTTGTTAAGCTACTGCGACCTGCATGTCTCTTCCAAGGGGCATTTAAACAGTCTTGTTAAGCTACTGCGACCTACACGTCTCTTCCAAGGGGCATTTAAACAGTCTTGTTAAGCTGCTGCGACCTGCATGTCACTTCCAAGGGGCAATTAAACTGTCATGTTAAGCTACTGCGAACTCCACCCCTTTTCCAAGGGGCATTTATACGATCTTGTTAAGCTACTGCGACCTGCACGGTTCTTCCAAGGGGCATTTAAATCGTCTTGGTAAGCTACTGCGACCTGCCAGACTCTACCAAGGGGCATTATAACCATCTTGTTAAGCTACTGCGACCTTCATGTCTCTTCCAAGGGGCATTTAAACTGACTTGTTAAGCTACTGCGACCTCCACCACTCTTCCAATGGGCATGTAAACCGTCTTGTTAAGCTACTACGACTTGCACGTCTCTTCCAAAGGGCATTTAATCCTTCTTGTTAATCTACTGCGACCTCCACCGATTTTCCAAGGGGCATTTAAACCGTCTTGTTAAGCTGCTGCGACCTGCACGTCTCTACCAAGGGGCATTTAATCAGTCTTGATAAGCTACTACGACCTCCACCGCTCTTCCAAGGGGCATTTAAACCATATTGTTAAGATACTGCGACCTGCACGTTTCTTCCAAGGCGCATTTAAACCGTCTTATTAAGCTACTGTGACCTGCATGTCTCTTCCAAGGGGCAATTAAATCGTCTTGTTAAGCTACTGCGACCTGCACGTCTCTACCAAGGGGCATTTAAACCGTCTTGTTAGGCTGCTGCGACCTGCACGACTCTTCCAAGGGGCATTTAATCCGTTTTGTTAAGCTACTACGACCTCCACCGCTCTTCCAAAGGGCATTTAAACCGTCTTGTTAAGTTACTGCGACCCGTACGTCTCTTCCAAGGGGCATTTAAACCGTCTTGTTAAGCTACTGCGACCTCCACCGCTTTTCATAGGGGCATTTAAACCATCTTGTTAAGCTACTGTGACCTGCACGTCTCTTCCAAGGCGCATTTAAACCATCTTATTAAGCTACTGTGACCTGCACGTCTCTTCCAAGGGGCAATTAAATCGTCTTGTTAAGCTACTGAAACCTCCGCCGCTCTTCCAAGGGGCATTTAAACAGTCTTGTTTAGCTACTGCGACCTGCACGTCTCTTCCAAAGGGCATTTAAACAGTCTTGTTAAGCTACTGCGACCTGTACGTCTCTACCAAGGGGCATTTAAACCGTCTTGGTAAGCTACTGCGACCTGCAAGCCTATTTCAAGGGGCATTTAAACCCTTTTGTTAAGCTACTGCGACCTACACGTCTCTTCCAAGGGGTATTTAAACAGTCTTGTTAAGCTGCTGCGACCTGCATGTCTCTTCCAAGGGGCATTTAAACCGTCTTTTTAAGCTCCTGCGACCTGCACGTCTCTTCCAAGGGGCATTTAAACCGTCTTATTAAGCTACTGCATCCTGCTTATCTCTTCCAACTGACATTTAAACCGTCTTATTAAGCTACTGCTACCTGCACGTCTCTTCCAAGGGGCATTTAAACCGTCTTGTTAAGCTACTGTAACCTCCACCACTTTTCCAAGGGGCATTTAAACCGTCTTATTAAGCTACTGCACCCTGCACGTCTCTTCCAACTGACATTTAAACCGTCGTGTTAAGCTACTTCGACCTGCACGTCTCTTCCATGGGGCATTTAAACCGTTTTGTTAAGCTACTGCGACCTGCATGTCTCTTCCAAGGCGCATTTAAACAGTCTTGTTAAGCTACTGCGACCTGCACGTCTCTTCCAAGGGGCATTTAAACAGTCTTGTTAAGCTGCTGCGATCTGCATGTCTCTTCCAAGGGGCAATTAAACTGTCATGTTAAGCTCCTGCGAACTCCACCCCTTTTCCAAGGGGCATTTATACGATCTTGTTAAGCTACTGCGACCTGCACGGTTCTTCCAAGGGGCATTTAAATCGTCTTGGTAAGCTACTGCGACCTGCCAGACTCTACCAAGGGGCATTTCAACCGTCTTGTTAAGCTACTGCGACCTTCATGTCTCTTCCAACGGGCATTTAAACTGTCTTGTTAAGCTACTGCGACCTCCACCACTCTTCCAATGGGCATGTAAACCGTCTTGTTAAGCTACTACGTCTTGCACGTCTCTTCCAAGGGGCATTTAATCCATCTTGTTAATCTACTGCGACCTCCACCGATTTTCCAAGGGGCATTTAAACCGTCTTGTTAAGCTGCTGCGACCTGCACGTCTCTACCAAGGGGCATTTAAGAAGTCTTGATAAGCTACTACGACCTCCACCGCTCTTCCAAGGGGAATTTAAACCGTATTGTTAAGATACTGCGACCTGCACGTTTCTTCCAAGGGGCATTTAAACCGTCTTGTTAAGCTACTGCGACCTGCACATTTCTTCCAAGGGGCATTTAAACCGTCTTGTTAAGCTACTGTGACCTGCACGTCTCTTGCAAGGGGTATTTAAACCGTTTTGTTAAGCTACTGCGACCTGCTCATCTCCTCCAAGGGGCAGTTAAACCATCTTGTTAAGCTACTGCGACCTCCACCGCTTTTCATAGTGGCTTTTTAACCATCTTGTTAAGCTATTGGGACCTGCACGTCTCTTCCAAGGCGCATTTAAACCGTCTTATTAAGCTACTGTGACCTGCACGTCTCTTCCAAGGGGCAATTAAATCGTCTTGTTAAGCTACTGCGACCTGCACGTCTCTACCAAGGGGCATTTAAACCGTCTTGTTAGGCTGCTGCGACCTGCACGACTCTTCCAAGGGGCATTTAATCCGTTTTGTTAAGCTACTACGACCTCCACCGCTCTTCCAAAGGGCATTTAAACCATCTTGTTAAGTTACTGCGACCTGTACGTCTCTTCCAAGGGGCATTTAAACCATCTTGTTAAGCTACTGCGACCTCCACCGCTTTTCATAGGGGCATTTAAACCATCTTGTTAAGCTACTGTGACCTGCACGTCTCTTCCAAGGCGCATTTAAACCATCTTATTAAGCTACTGTGACCTGCACGTCTCTTCCAAGGGGCAATTAAATCGTCTTGTTAAGCTACTGAAACCTCCGCCGCTCTTCCAAGGGGCATTTAAACAGTCTTGTTTAGCTACTGCGACCTGCACGTCTCTTCCAAAGGGCATTTAAACAGTCTTGTTAAGCTACTGCGACCTGTACGTCTCTACCAAGGGGCATTTAAACCGTCTTGGTAAGCTACTGCGACCTGCAAGCCTATTTCAAGGGGCATTTAAACCCTTTTGTTAAGCTACTGCGACCTGCACGTCTCTTCCAAGGGGTATTTAAACAGTCTTGTTAAGCTGCTGCGACCTGCATGTCTCTTCCAAGGGGCATTTAAACCGTCTTATTTAGCTACTGCGACCTGCACGTCTCTTCCAAGGGGCATTTAAACCGTCTTGTTTAGCTGCTGCGACCTGCACGTCTCTTCCAAGGGACATTTAAACTGTCTTATTAAGCTACTGCGACCTGCACGTCTCTTCCAAGGGGCATTTAAATCGTCTTGTTAAGCTACTGCGACCAGCATGTCTCTTCCAAGGGGTCATTTAAACCATCTTGTTAAGCTACTGGGACCTGCACGTCTCTTCCAAGGGGCATTTAAACCATCTTGTTAAGCTGCTGCGACCTGCATGTCTCTTCCAAGTGGCATTTAAACCATCTTGTTAAGCTACTGCGACCTGCACTTCTCTACCAAGGGTCATTTAAACCGTCTTGTTACGCTACTGCAACATGCGCGTCACTTCCAAGGGGCATTTAAACAGTCTTGGTAAGCTATTGCGACCTGCAAGCCTATTCCAAGGGGCATTTAAACCATCTTGTTAAGCTACTGCGACCTGCACGCATCTTCGAAGGGGCATTTAAACCATCTTATTAAGCTACTGTGACCTGCACGTCTCTTCCAAGGGGCAATTAAATCGTCTTGTTAAGCTACTGCGACCTCCGCCGCTCTTCCAAGGGGCATTTAAACAGTCTTGTTTAGCTACTGCGACCTGCACGTCTCTTCCAAGGGGCATATAAACCATCTTGTTAATCTACTGTGACATGCACGTCTCTTCCAAGGGGCATTTAAACCATCTTGTTAAGCTACTGCGACCTGCACGTTTCTTCCAAAGGGCATTTAAACAGTCTTGTTAAGCTACTGCGACCTACACGTCTCAACCAAGGGGCATTTAAACCGTCTTGGTAAGCTACTGCGACCTGCAAGCCTATTTCAAGGGGCATTTAAACCCTTTTTTAAGCTACTGCGACCTGCACGTCTCTTCCAAGGGGTATTTAAACAGTCTTGTTAAGCTACTGCGACCTGCATGTCTCTTCCAAGGGGCATTTAAACCGTCTTATAAAGCTACTGCGACCTGCACGTCTCTTCCAAGGGGCATTTAAACCATCTTGTTAAGCTACTGCGACCTGCACGTCTCTTCCAAGGGACATTTAAACTGTCTTAATAAGCTACTGCAACCTGCACGTCTCTTCCAAGGGGCATTTAAATCGTCTTGTTAAGCTACTGCGACCTGCATGTCTCTTCCAAGGGGCATTTAAACCATCTTGTTAAGCTACTGGGACCTGCACGTCTCTTCCAAGGGGCATTTAAACCGTCTTGTTAAGCTGCTGCGACCTGCATGTCTCTTCCAAGAGGCATTTAAACCGTCTTGTTAAACTTCTGCGACCTCCACCGCTCTTCCAAGGGGCATTTAAACCGTCTTGTTAAGCTACTGCGACCTGCACTTCTCTACCAAAGGTCTTTTAAACCGTCTTGTTAAGCTACTGCAACCTGCACGTCTCTTCCAAGGGGCATTTAAACCGTCTTGGTAAGCTATTGCGACCTGCAAGACTATTCCAAGGGGCATTTAAACTATCTTGTTAAGCTACTGCGACTTGTACGTATGTTCAAAAGGGCATTTAAACCGTCTTAATAAGCTACTACGACCTGCACGTCTCTTCCAACTGACATTTAAACCGTCTTATTAAGCTACTGCGATCTGCACATCTCTTCCAAGGGGGATTTAAACAGTCTTGTTAAGCTACTGCGACCTGAACGTCTCTCCCAGGGGGCATTTAAACCGTCTTGTAAAGCTCCTGCGACCTGCACGTCTCTTCCAAGGGGCATTTAAACCGTCTTATTAAGCTACTGCGACCTGCACGTCTCTTCCAACTGACATTTAAACCGTCTTATTAAGCTACTGCAATCTGCACGTCTCTTCCAAGGGGCATTTAAACCGTCTTTTTAAGCTACTGCGACCTGCACGTCTCTTCCAAGGTGCATTTAAACCGTCTTGTTAAGCTACTGCGACTTGCACGTCTCTTCCAAGTGGCATTTAAACCATCTTTTTAAGCTACTGCGACCTGCACGTCTCTTCCAAGGTGCATTTAAACCGTCTTGTTAAGCTACTGCGACTTGCACGTCTCTTCCAAGGGGCATTTAAACCGTCTTGTTAAGCTACTGTAACCTCCACCACTTTTCCAAGGGGCATTTAAAACGTCTTGTTAAGCTACTGCCACATGCATGTCTCTACCAAGGGGCATTTAAACCATCTTTTTAAGCTACTGCGACTTGCACGTCTCTTCCAAGGGGCATTTAAACAGTCTTGTTAAGCTGCTGCGACCTGCATGTCTCTTCCAAGGGGCAATTAAACTGTCATGTTAAGCTACTGCGACCTCCACCCCTTTTCCTAGGGGCATTTAAACGATCTTGTTAAGCTACTGCGACCTGCACGTCTCTTCCTAGGGGCATTTAAATCGTCTTGGTAAGCTACTGCGACTTGCCAGACTCTTCCAAGGGGCATTTAAACCTTCTTGTTAAGCTACTGCGACCTGCACGTCTCTTCCAAGGGGCATTTAAACTGTATTGTTAAGCTACTGTGACCTCCACCGCTCTTCCAAGGGGCATTTAAACCGTCTTGTTAAGTTACTGCGACCTCCACCACTCATCCATTGGGCATGTAAACCGTCTTGTTAAGCTACTGCGACTTGCACGTCTCTTCGAAGGGGCATTTAATCCATCTTGTTAATCTACTGCGACCTCCACCGATTTTCCAAGTGGCATTTAAACCGTCTTGTTAAGCGGCTGCGACCTGCACGTCTCTACCAAGGGGCATTTAATCAGTCTTGATAAGCTACTACGACCTCCACCGCTCTTACAAGGGGCATTTAAACCGTCTTGTTAATCTACTGCGACCTGTACATTTCTTCCAAGGGGCATTTAAACCGTCTTGTTAAGCCACTGCGACCTGCACGTTTCTTCCAAGGGGCATTTAAACCGTCTTGTTAAGCTACTGTGACCTGCATGTCTATTCGAAGGGGCATTTAAACCGTCTTGTTAAGCTACTGCGACCTGCACATCTCCTCCAAGGGGCAGTTAAACCGTCTTCTTAAGCTACTGCGACATCCACCACTTTTCATAGGGGCTTTTAAACCATCTTGTTAAGCTACTGGGACCTGCACGTCTCTTCCAAGGCGCATTTAAACCGTCTTGTTAAGTTACTGCGACCTGTACGTCTCTTCCAAGGGGCATTTAAACCGTCTTGTTAAGCTACTGTGACCTGCACGTCTCTTGCAAGGGGTATTTAAACCATTTTGTTAAGCTACTGGGACCTGCACGTCTCTTCCAAGGCGCATTTAAACCATCTTATTAAGCTACTGTGACCTGCACGTCTCTTCCAAGGGGCAATTAAATCGTCTTGTTAAGCTACTGCGACCTGCACATCTCTTCCAAGGTAGATTTAAACCGTCTTCTTTTGCTATTGCGACCTGCACGTCTTTACCAAGGGGCATTTAAACCATCTTGTTAAGCTACTGCGACCTGCACGTCTCTTCCATAGGGCATTTAAACCGTCTTGTTAAGCTACTGCGACCTCCACCGCTCTTCCAAAGGTCATTTTAACCGTCTTGTTAAGCTACTGTGACCTGTACGTCTCTACCAAGGGGCATTTAAACCGTCTTGGTAAGCTACTGCGACCTGCAAGCCTATTTCAAGGGGCATTTAAACCCTTTTGTTAAGCTACTGCGACCTGCATGTCTCTGCCAAGGGGCATTTACACCATCTTGTTAAGCTACTGCGACCTGTACGTCTCTACCAAGGGGCATTTAAAACGTCTTATTAAGCTACAGCGACCTGCACATCTCTTCCAAGGGGCATTTAAACCGTCTTGTTAAGCTACTGCGACCTGAATGTGTCTTCCAAGGGACATTTAAACTGTCTTATTAAGCTACTGCGACCTGCACGTCTCTTCCAAGGGGCATTTAAACCGTCTTGTTAAGCTACTGCGACCTGCACATCTCTACCAAAGGTCATTTAAACCGTCTTGTTACGCTACTGCAACCTGCACGTCTCTTCCAAGAGGCATTTAAACTGTCTTGGTAAGCTATTGCGACCTGCAAGCCTATTCCAAGGGGCATTTAAACCATCTTGTTAAGCTACTGCGACCTGCACGTCTCTTCGAAGGGGCATTTATACCGTCTTAATAAGCTACTACGACCTGCACGCCTCTTCCAACTGACATTTAAACCGTCTTATTAAGCTACTGCGACCTGCACGTCTCGTCCAAGGGACATTTAAACCTTCTTTTTAAGCTACTGCGACCTGCACGTCTCTTCCAAGGTGCATTTAAACCGTCTTGTTAAGCTACTGCGACTTGCACGTCTCTTCCAAGGGGCATTTAAACAGTCTTGTTAAGCTACTGTAACCTCCACCACTTTTCCAAGGGGCATTTAAAACGTCTTGTTAAGCTACTGCGACCTGCACGTCTCTTTCATGGGGCATTTAAACCGTTTTGTTAAGCTACTGCGACCTGCACGTTCCTTCCAAGGGGCATTTAAACCGTCTTGTTAAGCTACTGCGACTTGCACGTCGCTTCCAAGGGGCATTTAAACAGTCTTGTTAAGCTACTGTAACCTCAACCACTTTTCCAAGGGGCATTTAAAACGTCTTGTTAAGCTACTGCGACATGCATGTCTCTACCAAGGGGCATTTAAACCATCTTTTTAAGCTACTGCGACCTGCACATCTCTTCCAAGGGGCATTTAAACAGTCTTGTTAAGCTGCTGCGACCTGCATGTCTCTTCCAAGGGGCAATTAAACTGTCATGTTAAGCTACTGCGACCTCCACCCCTTTTCCATGGGGCATTTAAACGATCTTGTTAAGCTACTGCGACCTGCACGTCTCTTCCAAGGGGCATTTAAATCGTCTTGGTAAGCTACTGCGACCTGCATATCTCTTCCAAGAGGCATTTAAACCTTCTTGTTAAACTTCTGCGACCTCCACATCTCTTCCAAGGGGCATTTAAACCGTCTTGTTAAACTACTGCGACCTGCACATCTCCTCCAAGGGGCAGTTAAACCGTCTTGTTAAGCTACTGCGACATCCACCGCTTTTCATAGGGGCTTTTAAACCATCTTGTTAAGCTACTGGGACCTGCACGTCTCTTCCAAGGCGCATTTAAACCGTCTTATTAAGCTACATTGACCTGCACGTCTCTTCCAAGGGGCAATTAAATGGTCTTGTTAAGCTACTGCGACCTGCACGTCTCTACCAAGGGGCATTTAAACCGTCTTGTTAAGCTGCAGCGACCTGCACGTCTCTTCCAAGGAGCATTTAATCCGTTTTGTTAAGCTACTACGACCTCCACCGCTCTTCCAAAGGGCATTTAAACCGTCTTGTTAAGTTACTGCGACCTGTACGTCTCTTCCAAGGGGCATTTAAACCGTCTTGTTAAGCTACTGTGACCTGCACGTCTCTTGCAAGGGGTATTTAAACCATTTTGTTAAGCTACTGGGACCTGCACGTCTCTTCCAAGGCGCATTTAAACCATCTTATTAAGCTACTGTGACCTGCACGTCTCTTCCAAGGGGCAATTAAATCGTCTTGTTAAGCTACTGCGACCTGCACGTCTCTTCCAAGGGAGATTTAAACCGTCTTGTTTAGCTATTGCGACCTGCACGTCTTTACCAAAGGGCATTTAAACCATCTTGTTAATCTACTGTGACATGCACGTCTCTTCCAAGGGGCATTTAAACCATCTTGTTAAGCTACTGCGACCTGCACGTCTCTTCCATAGGGCATTTAAACCGTCTTGTTAAGCTACTGCGACCTCCACCGCTCTTCCAAAGGTCATTTTAACCGTCTTGTTAAGCTACTGTGACCTGTACGTCTCTACCAAGGGGCATTTAAACCGTCTTGGTAAGCTACTGCGACCTGCAAGCCTATTTCAAGGGGCATTTAAACCCTTTTGTTAAGCTACTGCGACCTGCATGTCTCTGCCAAGGGGCATTTAAATCGTCTTGTTAAGCTACTGCGACCTGTACGTCTCTACCAAGAGGCATTTAAAACGTCTTATTAAGCTACAGCGACCTGCACGTCTCTTCCAAGGGGCATTTAAACTGTCTTGTTAAGCTACTGCGACCTGAATGTCTCTTGCAAGGGACATTTAAACTGTCTTATTAAGCTACTGCGACCTGCACGTCTCTTCCAAGGGGCATTTAAACTGTCTTGTTCAGCGACTGTGACTTGCACGTCTCTTCCAATGGGCATTTAAACCTTCTTGTTTAGCTACTGTAACCTCCACCACTTTTCCAAGGGGCATTTAAATCGTCTTGTTAAGCTACTGTGACCTGCACGTCTCTTCCAAGGGGCATTTAAACCATCTTGTTAAGCTGCTGCGACCTGCATGTCTCTTCCAAGAGGCATTTAAATCGTCTTGTTAAACTTCTACGACCTCCACCGCTCTTCCAAGGGGCATTTAAAACCGTCTTGTTAAGCTACTGCGACCTGCACTTCTCTACCAAAGGTCATTTAAACCGTCTTGTTACGCTACTGAAACCTGCACGTCTCTTCCAAGAGGCATTTAAACCGTCTTGGCAAGCTATTGCGACCTGCAAGCCTATTCCAAGGGGCATTTAAACCATCTTGTTAAGCTACTGCGACCTGCACGTCTCTTCGAAGGGGCATTTAAACCGTCTTAATAAGCTACTACGACCTGCACGCCTCTTCCAACTGACATTTAAACCGTCTTATTAAGCTACTGCGACCTGCACGTCTCTTCCAAGGGGCATTTAAACCGTCTTTTTAAGCTACTGCGACCTGCACGTCTCTTCCAAGGTGCATTTAAACCGTCTTGTTAAGCTACTGCGACTTGCACGTCTCTTCCAAGGGGCATTTAAACAGTCTTGTTAAGCTACTGTAACCTCCACCACTTTTCCAAGGGGCATTTAAAACGTCTTGTTAAGCTACTGCGACCTGCACGTCTCTTCCATGGGGCATTTAAACCGTTTTGTTAAGCTACTGCGACCTGCACGTTCCTTCCAAGGGGCATTTAAACCGTCTTGTTAAGCTACTGCGACTTGCACGTCTCTTCCAAGGGGCATTTAAACAGTCTTGTTAAGCTACTGTAACCTCCACCACTTTTCCAAGGGGCATTTAAAACGTCTTGTTAAGCTACTGCGACATGCATGTCTCTACCAAGGGGCATTTAAACCATCTTTTTAAGCTACTGCGACCTGCATGTCTCTTCCAAGGGGCAATTAAACTGTCATGTTAAGCTACTGCGACCTCCACCCCTTTTCCATGGGGCATTTAAACGATCTTGTTCAGCTACTGCGACCTGCACGTCTCTTCCAAGGGGCATTTAAATCGTCTTGGTAAGCTACTGCGACCTGCATGTCTCTTCCAAGAGGCATTTAAACCTTCTTGTTAAACTTCTGCGACCTCCACCTCTCTTCCAAGGGGCATTTAAACCGTCTTGTTAAGCTACTGCAACCTGCACTTCTCTACCAAAGGTCATTTAAACCGTCTTGTTACGCTACTGCAACCTGCACGTCTCTTCCAAGAGGCATTTAAACCGTCTTGGTAAGCTATTGCGACCTGCAAGCCTATTCCAAGGGGCATTTAAACCATCTTGTTAAGCTACTGCGACTTGCACGTCTCTTCCAAGGGGCATTTAAACCGTCTTGTTAAGCTACTGCGACCTCCACCTCTCTTCCAAGGGGCATTTCAACCGTCTTGTTAAGCTGCTGCGACCTGCACGTCTCTTCCAAGGGGCATTTAAACCGTCTTGTTAAGCTACTGCTATTTTCACATCTCTTCCAAGGGGTATTTAATCCATCTTGTTAAGCTACTGCGACCTGCACATCTCTTCCAAGGGGCATTTAAACTGTCTTGTTAAGCTACTGCGACATCCACCTCTCTTCCAAGGGGCAATTAAACCGTCTTGTTAAGCTACTGCGACCTGCACGTCTCTTCCAAGGGACACTTAAACCGTCTTGTTAAGCTGATGCGACCTGCACATCTTTACCAAGGGGCATTTAATCAGTCTTGATAAGCTATTACGACCTCCAGCGCTCTTCCAAAGGGCATTTAAACCGTCTTGTTAAGCTACTGCGACCTGCACGTCTCTTCCAAGGGGCATTTAAACCGTCTTGTTAAGCTACTGAGACCTGCACGTTTCTTCCAAGGGGCATTTAAACAGTCTTGTTAAGCTACTGTGACCTGCATGTCTCTTGCAAGGGGTATTTAAACCATTTTGTTAAGCTACTGGGACCTGCACATCTCTTCCAAGGCGCATTTAAACCATTTTATTAAGCTACTGTGACCTGCACGTCTCTTCCAAGGGGCATTTAAACCGTCTTATTAATCTACTGTGATATGCACGTCTCTTCCAAGGGGCATTTAAACCATCTTGTTAAGCTACTGCGACCTGCACGTCTCTTCCAAAGCCAATTAAATCGTCTTGTTAAGCTACTGCGACCCCACCGCTCTTCCAAGGGGCATTTAAACCGTCTTGTTTAGCTACTGCGACATGCACGTCTCTACCAAGGGGCATTTAAACCATCTTGTTAATCTACTGTGATATGCACGTCTCTTCCAAGGGGCATTTAAACCATCTTGTTAAGCTACTGCGACCTGCACGTCTCTTCCAAAGGCATTTAAACCGTCTTGTTAAGCTACTGCGACCTCCACCGCTCTTCCAAAGGTCATTTTAACCGTCTTGTTAAGCTACTGTGACCTGTACGTCTCTACCAAGGGGCATTTAAACCGTCTTGGTAAGCTACTGCGACCTGCAAGCCTATTTCAAGGGGCATTTAAACCCTTTTGTTAAGCTACTGCGACCTGCATGTCTCTGCTAAGGGGCATTTAAACCGTCTTGTTAAGCTACTGCAACCTGTACGTCTCTACCAAGGGGCATTTAAACCGTCTTATTAAGCTACAGCGACCTGCACGTCTCTTCGAAGGGGCATTTAAACCGTCTTATTAAGCTACAGCGACCTGCACGTCTCTTCCAAGGGGCATTTAAACCGTCTTGTTAAGGTACTGCGACCTGCATGTCTCTTCCAAGGGGCATTTAAACTGTCTTGTTCAGCTACTGTGACTTGCACGTCTCTTCCAATGGGCATTTAAACCTTCTTGTTTAGCTACTGTAACCTCCACCACTTTTCCAAGGGGCATTTAAATCGTCTTGTTAAGCTACTGCGACCTGCATGTCTCTTCCAATGGGCATTTAAACCATCTTGTTAAGCTACTGGGACCTGCACGTCTCTTCCAAGGGGCATTTAAACCATCTTGTTAAGCTGCTGCGACCTGCATGTCTCTTCCAAGAGGCATTTAAACCGTCTTGTTAAACTTCTGCGACCTCCACCGCTCTTCCAAGGGGCATTTAAACCGTCTTGTTAAGCTACTGCGACCTGCACTTCTCTACCAACGCTCTTTTAAACTGTCTTGTTACGCTACTGCAACCTGCACGTCTCTTCCAAGAGGCATTTAAACCGTCTTGGTAAGCTATTGCGACCTGCAAGCCTATTACAAGGGGCATTTAAACCATCTTGTTAAGCTACTGCGACCTGGATCGTCTCTTCGAAGGGGCATTTAAACCGTCTTAATAAGCTACTACGACCTACACGTCTCTTCCAAATGACCTTTAAACCGTCTTATTAAGCTACTGCGACCTGCACGTCTCTTCCAAGGGGCATTTAAACCGTATTGTTAAGCTACTGCGACTTGCACATCTCTTCCAAGGGGCATTTAAACAGTCTTGTTAAGCTACTGTAACCTCCAACACTTTTCCAAGGGGCATTTAAAACGTCTTGTTAAGCTACTGCGACCTGCACGTCTCTTCCATGGGGCATTTAAACCGATTGTTAAGCTACTGCGACCTGCACGTCTCTTCCAAGGGGCATTTAAACCGTCTTGTTAAGCTACTGTAACTTCCACGTCTCTTCCAAGGGGCATTTAAACAGTCTTGTTAAGCTACTGTAACCTCAACCACTTTTCCAAGGGGCATTTAAAACGTCTTGTTAAGCTACTGCGACATGCATGTCTCTACCAAGGGGCATTTAAACCATCTTTTTAAGCTACTGCGACCTGCACGTCTCTTCCAAGGGGCATTTAAACAGTCTTGTTAAGCTGCTGCGACCTGCATGTCTCTTCCAAGGGGCAATTAAACTGTCATGTTAAGCTACTGCGACCTCCACCCCTTTTCCAAGGGGCATTTAAACGATCTTGTTGAGCTACTGCGACCTGCACGTCTCTTCCAAAGGGCATTTAAATCGTTTGGAAAGCTACTGCGACCTGCATGTCTCTTCCAAGAGGCATTTAAACCGTCTTGTTAAACTACTGCGACCTCCACCGCTCTTCCAAGGGGCATTTAAACCGTCTTGTTAAGCTACTGCGACCTGCACTTCTCTACCAAAGGTCATTTAAACCGTCTTGTTACGCTACTGCAACCTGCACGTCTCTTCCAAGAGGCATTTAAACCGTCTTGGTAAGCTATTGCGACCTGCAAGCCTTTTCCAAGGGGCATTTAAACCATCTTGTTAAGCTACTGCGACCTGCACGTCTCTTCGAAGGGGCACTTAATCCGTCTTAATAAGCTACTACGACCTGCACGTCTCTTCCAACTGACATTTAAACAGTCTTATTAAGCTACTGCGATCTGCACATCTCTTCCAAGGGGGATTTAAACAGTCTTGTTAAGCTACTGCGACCTGCACGTCTCTTCCAAGGGGCATTTAAACCGTCTTGTTAAGCTCCTGCGACCTGCACGTCTCTTCCAAGGGGCATTTAAACCGTCTTATTAAGCTACTGCAACCTGCACGTCTCTTCCAACTGACATTTAAACCGTCTTATTAAGCTACTGCGACCTGCACGTCTCTTCCAAGGGGCATTTAAAACGTCTTGTTAAGCTACTGTAACCTCCACCACTTTTCCAAGGGGCATTTAAACCGTCTTATTAAGCTACTGCACCCTGCACGTCTCTTCCAACTGACATTTAAACCGTCTTGTTAAGCTACTTCGACCTGCACGTCTCTTCCATGGGGCATTTAAACCGTTTTGTTAAGCTACTGCGACCTGCATGTCTCTACCAAGGGGCATTTAAACCGTCTTTTTAAGCTACTGCGACCTGCACGTCTCATCCAAGGGGCATTTAAACAGTCTTGTTAAGCTGCTGCGACCTGCATGTCTCTTCCAAGGGGCAATTAAACTGTCATGTTAAGCTACTGCGACCTCCACCCCTTTTCCAAGGGGCATTTATACGATCCTGTTAAGCTACTGCGACCTGCACGTCTCTTCCAAGGGGCATTTAAATCGTCTTGGTAAGCTATTGCGACCTGCCAGACTCTTCCAAGGGGCATTTAAACCGTCTTGTTAAGCTACTGCGACCTGCATGTCTCTTCCAAGGGGCATTTAAACTGTCTTGTTAAGCTACTGCGACCTCCACCACTCTTCCAATGGGCATGTAAACCGTCTTGTTAAGCTACTGCGACTTGCACGTCTCTTCCAAGGGGCATTTAATCCATCTGGTTAATCTACTGCGACCTCCACCGATTTTACAAGGGGCATTTAAATCGTCTTGTTAATCTGCTGCGACCTGCACGTCTCTACCAAGGGGCATTTAATCAGTCTTGATAAGCTACTACGACCTCCACCGCTCTTCCAAGGGGCATTTAAACCGTCTTGTTAAGCTACTGCGACCTGCACTTTTCTTCCAAGGGGCATTTAAACCGTCTTGTTAAGCTACTGTGACCTGCACGTCTCTTGCAAGGGGTATTTAAAACGTTTTGTTAAGCTACTGCGACCTGCTCATCTCCTCCAAGGGGCAGTTAAACCATCTTGTTAAGCTACTGCGACCTACACCGCTTTTCATAGTGGCTTTTAAACCATCTTATTAAGCTACTGTGACCTGCACGTCTCTTCCAAGGGGCAATTAAATCGTCTTGTTAAGCTACTGCGACCTGCACGACTCTACCAAGGGGCATTTAAACCGTCTTGTTAGGCTGCTGCGACCTGCACGACTCTTCCAAGGGGCATTTAATCCGTTTTGTTAAGCTGCTACGACCTCCACCGCTCTTCCAAACGGCATTTAAACCGTCTTGTTAAGTTACTGCGACCTGTGCGTCTCTTCCAAGGGGTATTTAAACCGTCTTGTTAAGCTACTGCGACCTCCACCGCTTTTCATAGGGGCATTTAAACCATCTTGTTAAGCTACTGTGACCTGCACGTCTCTTCCAAGGCGCATTTAAACCATCTTATTAAGCTACTGTGACCTGCACGTCTCTTCCAAGGGGCAATTAAATCGTCTTGTTAAGCTACTGCGACCTCCGCCGCTCTTTCAAGGGGCATTTAAACAGTCTTGTTTAGCTGCTGCGACCTGCACGTCTCTTCCAAAGGGCATTTAAACAGTCTTGTTAAGCTACTGCGACCTGTACGTCTCTACCAAGGGGCATTTAAACCGTCTTGGTAAGCTACTGCGACCTGCAAGCCTATTTCAAGGGGCATTTAAACCCTTTTGTTAAGCTACTGCGACCTGCACGTCTCTTCCAAGGGGTATTTAAACAGTCTTGTTAAGCTACTGCGACCTGCATGTCTCTTCCAAGGGGCATTTAAAACTGTCTTATTAAGCTACTGCGACCTGCACGTCTCTTCCAAGGGGCATTTAAACCGTCTTGTTAAGCTGCTGCGACCTGCACGTCTCTTCCAAGGGACATTTAAACTGTCTTATTAAGCTACTGCGACCTGCACGTCTCTTCCAAGGGGCATTTAAATCTTCTTGTTAAGCTACTGCGACCAGCATGTCTCTTCCAAGGGGTCATTTAAACCATCTTGTTAAGCTACTGGGACCTGCACGTCTCTTCCAAGGGGCATTTAAACCATGTTGTTAAGCTGCTGCGACCTGCATGTCTCTTCCAAGAGGCATTTAAACCGTCTTGTTAAACTTCTGCGACCTCCACTGCTCATCCAAGGGGCATTTAAACCGTCTTGTTAAGCTACTGCGACCTGCACTTCTCTACCAAGGGTCATTTAAACCGTCTTGTTACGCTACTGCAACCTGCACGTGTCTTCCAAGGGGCATTTAAACAGTCTTGGTAAGCTATTGCGACCTGCTAGCCTATTCCAAGGGGCATTTAAACCATCTTGTTAAGCTACTGCGACCTGCACGTATCTTCGAAGGGGCATTTAAACCATCTTATTAAGCTACTGTGACCTGCACGTCTCTTCCAAGGGGCAATTAAATCGTCTTGTTAAGCTACTGCGACCTCCGCCGATTTTACAAGGGGCATTTAAACCGTCTTGTTAAGCTGCTGCGACCTGCACGTCTCTACCAAGGGGCATTTAATCAGTCTTGATAAGCTACTACGACCTCCACCGCTCTTCCAAGGAGCATTTAAACCGTCTTGTTAAGCTACTGCGACCTGCACGTTTCTTCCAAGGGGCATTTAAACCGTCTTGTTAAGCTACTGCGACCTGCACGTCTCTTCCAAGGGGCATTTAAACCGTCTTGTTAATCTACTGCGACCTGCACTCTCTTCCAAAGGGCATTTAAACAGTCTTGTTAAGCTACTGCGACCTGTACGTCTCTACCAAGGGGCATTTAAACCATCTTGGTAAGCTACTGCGACCTGCAAGCCTATTTCAAGGGGCATTTAAACCCTTTTGTTAAGCTACTGCGACCTGCACGTCTCTTCCAAGGGGTATTTAATCAGTCTTGTTAAGCTACTGCGACCTGCATGTCTCTTCCAAGGGGCATTTAAACCGTCTTATAAAGCTACTGCGACCTGCACGTCTCTTCCAAGGGGCATTTAAACCGTCTTGTTAAGCTACTGCGACCTGCACGTCTCTTCCAAGGGACATTTATACTGTCTTATTAAGCTACTGCGACCTGCACGTCTCTTCCAAGGGGCATTTAAATCGTCTTGTTAAGCTACTGCGACCTGCATGTCTCTTCCAAGGGGCATTTAAACCATCTTGTTAAGATACTGGGACCTGCACGTCTCTTCGAAGGGGCATTTAAACCGTCTTGTTAACCGGCTGCGACCGGCATGTCTCTTCCAAGAGGCATTTAAACCGTCTTGTTAAACTTCTGCGACCTCGACCGATCTTCCAAGGGGCATTTAAACCGTGTTGTTAAGCTACTGCGACCTGCATTTCTCTACCAAAGGTCATTTAAACTGTCTTGTTAAGCTATTGCGACCTGCAAGCCTATTCCAAAGGGCATTTAAACCATCTGGTTAAGCTACTGCGACCTGTACGTATGTTCGAAAGGGCATTTAAACCGTCTTAATAAGCTACTGCGATCTGCACATCTCTTCCAAGGGGCATTTAAACCGTCTTATTAAGCTACTGCGATCTGCACATCTCTTCCAAGGGGCATTTAAACCATCTTATTAAGCTACTGCGAGCTGCACGTCTCTTCCAAGGGGCATTTAAACCGTCTTGTAAAGCTACTGCGACCTGCAAGTCTCTTCCAAGGGGCATTTAAACCGTCTTATTAAGCTACTGCGACCTGCACTTCTCTTCCAACTGACATTTAAACTGTCTTATTAAGCTACTGCGACCTGCACGCCTCTTCCAAGTGGCATTTAAACCGTCTTTTTAAGCTACTGCGACCTGCACGTCTCTTCCAAGGTGCATTTAAACCGTCTTGTTAAGCTACTGCGACTTGCACTTCTCTTCCAAGGGGCTTTTAAACCGTCTTGTTAAGCTACTGTAACCTCCACCACTTTTCCAAGGGGCATTTAAAACGTCTTGTTAAGCTAATGCGACATGCATGTCTCTACCAAGGGGCATTTAAAGCATCTTTTTAAGCTACTGCGACCTGCACGTCTCTTCCAAGGGGCATTTAAACTGTCTTGTTAAGCTGCTGCGACCTGCATGTCTCTTCCAAGGGGCAATTAAACTGTCATGTTAAGCTACTACGACCTCCACCCCTTTTCCAAGGGGCATTTAAACAATCTTGTTAAGCTACTGCGACCTGCACGTCTCTTCTTAGGGGCATTTAAATCGTCTTGGTAAGCTACTGCGACCTGCCAGACTCTTCCAAGGGGCATTTAAACCTTCTTGTTAAGCTACTGCGACCTGCACGTCTCTTCCAAGGGGCATTTAAACTGTATTGTTAAGCTAATGTGACCTCCACCGTTCTTCCAATGGGCATTTAAACCATCTTGTTAAGCTACTGCGACCTCCCCCACTCATCCATTGGGTATGTAAACCGTCTTGTTAAGCTACTGCGACTTGCACGTCTCTTCCAAGGGGCATTTAATCCATCTTGTTAATCTACTGCGACCTCCACCGATTTTCCAAGTGGCATTTAAACCGTCTTGTTAAGCTGCTGCGACCTGCACGTCTCTACCAAGGGGCATTTAATCAGTCTTGATAAGCTACTACGACCTCCACCGCTCTTTCAAGGGGCATTTAAACCGTCTTGTTAATCTACTGCGACCTGCACGTTTCTTCCAAGGGGCATTTAAACCGTCTTGTTAAGCCACTGCGACCTGCACATTTCTTCCAAGGGGCATTTAAACCGTCTTGTTAAGCTACTGTGACCTGCATGTCTATTCGAAGGGGCATTTAAACCGTCTTGTTAAGCTACTGCGACCTTCACATCTCCTCCAAAGGGCATTTAAAACATCTTGTTAAGCTACTGCGACCTGCACGTCTCTTCCATGGGGCATTTAAACCGATTGTTAAGCTACTGCGACCTGCACGTCTCTTCCAAGGGGCATTTAAACCGTCTTGTTAAGCTACTGTAACTTCCACGTCTCTTCCAAGGGGCATTTAAACAGTCTTGTTAAGCTACTGTAACCTCAACCACTTTTCCAAGGGGCATTTAAAACGTCTTGTTAAGCTACTGCGACATGCATGTCTCTACCAAGGGGCATTTAAACCATCTTTTTAAGCTACTGCGACCTGCACGTCTCTTCCAAGGGGCATTTAAACAGTCTTGTTAAGCTGCTGCGACCTGCATGTCTCTTCCAAGGGGCAATTAAACTGTCATGTTAAGCTACTGCGACCTCCACCCCTTTTCCAAGGGGCATTTAAACGATCTTGTTGAGCTACTGCGACCTGCACGTCTCTTCCAAAGGGCATTTAAATCGTTTGGAAAGCTACTGCGACCTGCATGTCTCTTCCAAGAGGCATTTAAACCGTCTTGTTAAACTTCTGCGACCTCCACCGCTCTTCCAAGGGGCATTTAAACTGTCTTGTTAAGCTACTGCGACCTGCACTACTCTACCAAAGGTCATTTAAACCGTCTTGTTACGCTACTGCAACCTGCACGTCTCTTCCAAGAGGCATTTAAACCGTCTTGGTAAGCTATTGCGACCTGCAAGCCTTTTCCAAGGGGCATTTAAACCATCTTGTTAAGCTACTGCGACCTGCACGTCTCTTCGAAGGGGCACTTAATCCGTCTTAATAAGCTACTACGACCTGCACCTCTCTTCCAACTGACATTTAAACCGTCTTATTAAGCTACTGCGATCTGCACATCTCTTCCAAGGGGGATTTAAACAGTCTTGTTAAGCTACTGCGACCTGCACGTCTCTTCCAAGGGGCATTTAAACCGTCTTATTAAGCTACTGCAACCTGCACGTCTCTTCCAACTGACATTTAAACCGTCTTATTAAGCTACTGCGACCTGCACGTCTCTTCCAAGGGGCATTTAAAACGTCTTGTTAAGCTACTGTAACCTCCACCACTTTTCCAAGGGGCATTTAAACCGTCTTATTAAGCTACTGCACCCTGCACGTCTCTTCCAACTGACATTTAAACCGTCTTGTTAAGCTTCTTCGACCTGCACGTCTCTTCCATGGGGCATTTAAACCGTTTTGTTAAGCTACTGCGACCTGCATGTCTCTACCAAGGGGCATTTAAACCGTCTTTTTAAGCTACTGCGACCTGCACGTCTCTTCCAAGGGGCATTTAAACAGTCTTGTTAAGCTGCTGCGACCTGCATGTCTCTTCCAAGGGGCAATTAAACTGTCATGTTAAGCTACTGCGACCTCCACCCCTTTTCCAAGGGGCATTTATACGATCCTGTTAAGCTACTGCGACCTGCACGTCTCTTCCAAGGGGCATTTAAATCATCTTGGTAAGCTATTGCGACCTGCCAGACTCTTCCAAGGGGCATTTAAACCGTCTTGTTAAGCTACTGCGACCTGCATGTCTCTTCCAAGGGGCATTTAAACTGTCTTGTTAAGCTACTGCGACCTCCACCACTCTTCCAATGGGCATGTAAACCGTCTTGTTAAGCTACTGCGACTTGCACGTCTCTTCCAAGGGGCATTTAATCCATCTGGTTAATCTACTGCGACCTCCACCGATTTTACAAGGGGCATTTAAACCATCTTGTTAATCTGCTGCGACCTGCACGTCTCTACCAAGGGGCATTTAATCAGTCTTGATAAGCTACTACGACCTCCACCGCTCTTCCAAGGGGCATTTAAACCGTCTTGTTAAGCTACTGCGACCTGCACTTTTCTTCCAAGGGGCATTTAAACCGTCTTGTTAAGCTACTGTGACCTGCACGTCTCTTGCAAGGGGTATTTAAACCGTTTTGTTAAGCTACTGCGACCTGCTCATCTCCTCCAAGGGGCAGTTAAACCATCTTGTTAAGCTACTGCGACCTCCACCGCTTTTCATAGTGGCTTTTAAACCATCTTATTAAGCTACTGTGACCTGCACGTCTCTTCCAAGGGGCAATTAAATCGTCTTGTTAAGCTACTGCGACCTGCACGACTCTACCAAGGGGCATTTAAACCGTCTTGTTAGGCTGCTGCGACCTGCACGACTCTTCCAAGGGGCATTTAATCCGTTTTGTTAAGCTGCTACGACCTCCACCGCTCTTCCAAAGGGCATTTAAACCGTCTTGTTAAGTTACTGCGACCTGTACGTCTCTTCCAAGGGGCATTTAAACCGTCTTGTTAAGCTACTGCGACCTCCACCGCTTTTCATAGGGACATTTAAACCATCTTGTTAAGCTACTGTGACCTGCACGTCTCTTCCAAGGCGCATTTAAACCATCTTATTAAGCTACTGTGACCTGCATGTCTCTTCCAAGGGGCAATTAAATCGTCTTGTTAAGCTACTGCGACCTCCGCCGCTCTTTCAAGGGGCATTTAAACAGTCTTGTTTAGCTGCTGCGACCTGCACGTCTCTTCCAAAGGGCATTTAAACAGTCTTGTTAAGCTACTGCGACCTATACGTCTCTACCAAGGGGCATTTAAACCGTCTTGGTAAGCTACTGCGACCTGCAAGCCTATTTCAAGGGGCATTTAAACCCTTTTGTTAAGCTACTGCGACCTGCACGTCTCTTCCAAGGGGTATTTAAACAGTCTTGTTAAGCTACTGCGACCTGCATGTCTCTTCCAAGGGGCATTTAAAACTGTCTTATTAAGCTACTGCGACCTGCACGTCTCTTCCAAGGGGCATTTAAACCGTCTTGTTAAGCTACTGCGACCTGCACGTCTCTTCCAAGGGACATTTAAACTGTCTTATTAAGCTACTGCGACCTGCACGTCTCTTCCAAGGGGCATTTAAATCTTCTTGTTAAGCTACTGCGACCAGCATGTCTCTTCCAAGGGGTCATTTAAACCATCTTGTTAAGCTACTTTGACCTGCACGTCTCTTCCAAGGGGCATTTAAACCATGTTGTTAAGCTGCTGCGACCTGCATGTCTCTTCCAAGAGGCATTTAAACCGTCTTGTTAAACTTCTGCGACCTCCACTGCTCATCCAAGGGGCATTTAAACCATCTTGTTAAGCTACTGCGACCTGCACTTCTCTACCAAGGGTCATTTAAACCGTCTTGTTACGCTACTGCAACCTGCACGTGTCTTCCAAGGGGCATTTAAACAGTCTTGGTAAGCTATTGCGACCTGCTAGCCTATTCCAAGGGGCATTTAAACCATCTTGTTAAGCTACTGCGACCTGCACGTATCTTCGAAGGGGCATTTAAACCATCTTATTAAGCTACTGTGACCTGCACGTCTCTTCCAAGGGGCAATTAAATCGTCTTGTTAAGCTACTGCGACCTCCGTCGATTTTACAAGGGGCATTTAAACCGTCTTGTTAAGCTGCTGCGACCTGCACGTCTCTACCAAGGGGCATTTAATCAGTCTTGATAAGCTACTACGACCTCCACCGCTCTTCCAAGGAGCATTTAAACCGTCTTGTTAAGCTACTGCGACCTGCACGTTTCTTCCAAGGGGCATTTAAACCGTCTTGTTAAGCTACTGCGACCTGCACGTCTCTTCCAAGGGGCATTTAAACCGTCTTGTTAATCTACTGCGACCTGCACTCTCTTCCAAAGGGCATTTAAACAGTCTTGTTAAGCTACTGCGACCTGTACGTCTCTACCAAGGGGCATTTAAACCATCTTGGTAAGCTACTGCGACCTGCAAGCCTATTTCAAGGGGCATTTAAACCCTTTTGTTAAGCTACTGCGACCTGCACGTCTCTTCCAAGGGGTATTTAATCAGTCTTGTTAAGCTACTGCGACCTGCATGTCTCTTCCAAGGGGCATTTAAACCGTCTTATAAAGCTACTGCGACCTGCACGTCTCTTCCAAGGGGCATTTAAACCGTCTTGTTAAGCTACTGCGACCTGCACTTCTCTTCCAAGGGACATTTATACTGTCTTATTAAGCTACTGCGACCTGCACGTCTCTTCCAAGGGGCATTTAAATCGTCTTGTTAAGCTACTGCGACCTGCATGTCTCTTCCAAGGGGCATTTAAACCATCTTGTTAAGATACTGGGACCTGCACGTCTCTTCCAAGGGGCATTTAAACCGTCTTGTTAACCGGCTGCGACCGGCATGTCTCTTCCAAGAGGCATTTAAACCGTCTTGTTAAACTTCTGCGACCTCGACCGATCTTCCAAGGGGCATTTAAACCGTCTTGTTAAGCTACTGCGACCTGCATTTCTCTACCAAAGGTCATTTAAACTGTCTTGTTAAGCTATTGCGACCTGCAAGCCTATTCCAATGGGCATTTAAAGCATCTGGTTAAGCTACTGCGACCTGTACGTATGTTCGAAAGGGCATTTAAACCGTCTTAATAAGCTACTGCGATCTGCACATCTCTTCCAAGGGGCATTTAAACCGTCTTATTAAGCTACTGCGATCTGCACATCTCTTCCAAGGGGCATTTAAACCATCTTATTAAGCTACTGCGAGCTGCACGTCTCTTCCAAGGGGCATTTAAACCGTCTTGTAAAGCTACTGCGACCTGCAAGTCTCTTCCAAGGGGCATTTAAACCGTCTTATTAAGCTACTGCGACCTGCACGTCTCTTCCAACTGACATTTAAACTGTCTTATTAAGCTACTGCGACCTGCACGCCTCTTCCAAGGGGCATTTAAACCGTCTTTTTAAGCTACTGCGACCTGCACGTCTCTTCCAAGGTGCATTTAATCCGTCTTGTTAAGCTACTGCGACTTGCACTTCTCTTCCAAGGGGCTTTTAAACCGTCTTGTTAAGCTACTGTAACCTCCACCACTTTTCCAAGGGGCATTTAAAACGTCCTGTTAAGCTACTGCGACATGCATGTCTCTACCAAGGGGCATTTAAAGCATCTTTTTAAGCTACTGCGACCTGCACGTCTCTTCCAAGGGGCATTTAAACAGTCTTGTTAAGCTGCTGCGACCTGCATGTCTCTTCCAAGGGGCAATTAAACTGTCATGTTAAGCTACTGCGACCTCCACCCCTTTTCCAAGGGGCATTTAAACGATCTTGTTAAGCTACTGCGACCTGCACGTCTCTTCCTAGGGGCATTTAAATCGTCTTGGTAAGCTACTGCGACCTGCCAGACTCTTCCAAGGGGCATTTAAACCTTCTTGTTAAGCTACTGCGACCTGCACGTCTCTTCCAAGGGGCATTTAAACTGTATTGTTAAGCTAATGTGACCTCCACCGTTCTTCCAAGGGGCATTTAAACCATCTTGTTAAGCTACTGCGACCTCCACCACTCATCCATTGGGTATGTAAACCGTCTTGTTAAGCTACTGCGACTTGCACGTCTCTTCCAAGGGGCATTTAAACCGTCTTGTTAAGCTACTGCGACCTGCACGTCTCTTCCAAGGGGCATTTAAACCGTCTTGTTAATCTACTGCGACCTGCACTCTCTTCCAAAGGGCATTTAAACAGTCTTGTTAAGCTACTGCGACCTGTACGTCTCTACCAAGGGGCATTTAAACCATCTTGGTAACCTACTGTGACCTGCAAGCCTATTTCAAGGGGCATTTAAACCCTTTTGTTAAGCTACTGCGACCTGCACGTCTCTTCCAAGGGGTATTTAATCAGTCTTGTTAAGCTACTGCGACCTGCATGTCTCTTCCAAGGGGCATTTAAACCGTCTTATAAAGCTACTGCGACCTGCACGTCTCTTCCAAGGGGCATTTAAACCGTCTTGTTAAGCTACTGCGACCTGCACTTCTCTTCCAAGGGACATTTATACTGTCTTATTAAGCTACTGCGACCTGCACGTCTCTTCCAAGGGGCATTTAAATCGTCTTGTTAAGCTACTGCGACCTGCATGTCTCTTCCAAGGGGCATTTAAACCATCTTGTTAAGATACTGGGACCTGCACGTCTCTTCCAAGGGGCATTTAAACCGTCTTGTTAACCGGCTGCGACCGGCATGTCTCTTCCAAGAGGCATTTAAACCGTCTTGTTAAACTTCTGCGACCTCCACCGCTCTTCCAAGGGGCATTTAAACTGTCTTGTTAAGCTACTGCGACCTGCACTACTCTACCAAAGGTCATTTAAACCGTCTTGTTACGCTACTGCAACCTGCACGTCTCTTCCAAGAGGCATTTAAACCGTCTTGGTAAGCTATTGCGACCTGCAAGCCTTTTCCAAGGGGCATTTAAACCATCTTGTTAAGCTACTGCGACCTGCACGTCTCTTCGAAGGGGCACTTAATCCGTCTTAATAAGCTACTACGACCTGCACGTCTCTTCCAACTGACATTTAAACCGTCTTATTAAGCTACTGCGATCTGCACATCTCTTCCAAGGGGGATTTAAACAGTCTTGTTAAGCTACTGCGACCTGCACGTCTCTTCCAAGGGGCATTTAAACCGTCTTGTTAAGCTCCTGCGACCTGCACGTCTCTTCCAAGGGGCATTTAAACCGTCTTATTAAGCTACTGCAACCTGCACGTCTCTTCCAACTGACATTTAAACCGTCTTATTAAGCTACTGCGACCTGCACGTCTCTTCCAAGGGGCATTTAAAACGTCTTGTTAAGCTACTGTAACCTCCACCACTTTTCCAAGGGGCATTTAAACCGTCTTATTAAGCTACTGCACCCTGCACGTCTCTTCCAACTGACATTTAAACCGTCTTGTTAAGCTTCTTCGACCTGCACGTCTCTTCCATGGGGCATTTAAACCGTTTTGTTAAGCTACTGCGACCTGCATGTCTCTACCAAGGGGCATTTAAACCGTCTTTTTAAGCTACTGCGACCTGCACGTCTCTTCCAAGGGGCATTTAAACAGTCTTGTTAAGCTGCTGCGACCTGCATGTCTCTTCCAAGGGGCAATTAAACTGTCATGTTAAGCTACTGCGACCTCCACCCCTTTTCCAAGGGGCATTTATACGATCCTGTTAAGCTACTGCGACCTGCACGTCTCTTCCAAGGGGCATTTAAATCATCTTGGTAAGCTATTGCGACCTGCCAGACTCTTCCAAGGGGCATTTAAACCGTCTTGTTAAGCTACTGCGACCTGCATGTCTCTTCCAAGGGGCATTTAAACTGTCTTGTTAAGCTACTGCGACCTCCACCACTCTTCCAATGGGCATGTAAACCGTCTTGTTAAGCTACTGCGACTTGCACGTCTCTTCCAAGGGGCATTTAATCCATCTGGTTAATCTACTGCGACCTCCACCGATTTTACAAGGGGCATTTAAACCATCTTGTTAATCTGCTGCGACCTGCACGTCTCTACCAAGGGGCATTTAATCAGTCTTGATAAGCTACTACGACCTCCACCGCTCTTCCAAGGGGCATTTAAACCGTCTTGTTAAGCTACTGCGACCTGCACTTTTCTTCCAAGGGGCATTTAAACCGTCTTGTTAAGCTACTGTGACCTGCACGTCTCTTGCAAGGGGTATTTAAACCGTTTTGTTAAGCTACTGCGACCTGCTCATCTCCTCCAAGGGGCAGTTAAACCATCTTGTTAAGCTACTGCGACCTCCACCGCTTTTCATAGTGGCTTTTAAACCATCTTATTAAGCTACTGTGACCTGCACGTCTCTTCCAAGGGGCAATTAAATCGTCTTTTTAAGCTACTGCGACCTGCACGACTCTACCAAGGGGCATTTAAACCGTCTTGTTAGGCTGCTGCGACCTGCACGACTCTTCCAAGGGGCATTTAATCCGTTTTGTTAAGCTGCTACGACCTCCACCGCTCTTCCAAAGGGCATTTAAACCGTCTTGTTAAGTTACTGCGACCTGTACGTCTATTCCAAGGGGCATTTAAACCGTCTTGTTAAGCTACTGCGACCTCCACCGCTTTTCATAGGGGCATTTAAACCATCTTGTTAAGCTACTGTGACCTGCACGTCTCTTCCAAGGCGCATTTAAACCATCTTATTAAGCTACTGTGACCTGCATGTCTCTTCCAAGGGGCAATTAAATCGTCTTGTTAAGCTACTGCGACCTCCGCCGCTCTTTCAAGGGGCATTTAAACAGTCTTGTTTAGCTGCTGCGACCTGCACGTCTCTTCCAAAGGGCATTTAAACAGTCTTGTTAAGCTACTGCGACCTATACGTCTCTACCAAGGGGCATTTAAACCGTCTTGGTAAGCTACTGCGACCTGCAAGCCTATTTCAAGGGGCATTTAAACCCTTTTGTTAAGCTACTGCGACCTGCACGTCTCTTCCAAGGGGTATTTAAACAGTCTTGTTAAGCTACTGCGACCTGCATGTCTCTTCCAAGGGGCATTTAAAACTGTCTTATTAAGCTACTGCGACCTGCACGTCTCTTCCAAGGGGCATTTAAACCGTCTTGTTAAGCTACTGCGACCTGCACGTCTCTTCCAAGGGACATTTAAACTGTCTTATTAAGCTACTGCGACCTGCACGTCTCTTCCAAGGGGCATTTAAATCTTCTTGTTAAGCTACTGCGACCAGCATGTCTCTTCCAAGGGGTCATTTAAACCATCTTGTTAAGCTACTTTGACCTGCACGTCTCTTCCAAGGGGCATTTAAACCATGTTGTTAAGCTGCTGCGACCTGCATGTCTCTTCCAAGAGGCATTTAAACCGTCTTGTTAAACTTCTGCGACCTCCACTGCTCATCCAAGGGGCATTTAAACCATCTTGTTAAGCTACTGCGACCTGCACTTCTCTACCAAGGGTCATTTAAACCGTCTTGTTACGCTACTGCAACCTGCACGTGTCTTCCAAGGGGCATTTAAACAGTCTTGGTAAGCTATTGCGACCTGCTAGCCTATTCCAAGGGGCATTTAAACCATCTTGTTAAGCTACTGCGACCTGCACGTATCTTCGAAGGGGCATTTAAACCATCTTATTAAGCTACTGTGACCTGCACGTCTCTTCCAAGGGGCAATTAAATCGTCTTGTTAAGCTACTGCGACCTCCGTCGATTTTACAAGGGGCATTTAAACCGTCTTGTTAAGCTGCTGCGACCTGCACGTCTCTACCAAGGGGCATTTAATCAGTCTTGATAAGCTACTACGACCTCCACCGCTCTTCCAAGGAGCATTTAAACCGTCTTGTTAAGCTACTGCGACCTGCACGTTTCTTCCAAGGGGCATTTAAACCGTCTTGTTAAGCTACTGCGACCTGCACGTCTCTTCCAAGGGGCATTTAAACCGTCTTGTTAATCTACTGCGACCTGCACTCTCTTCCAAAGGGCATTTAAACAGTCTTGTTAAGCTACTGCGACCTGTACGTCTCTACCAAGGGGCATTTAAACCATCTTGGTAAGCTACTGCGACCTGCAAGCCTATTTCAAGGGGCATTTAAACCCTTTTGTTAAGCTACTGCGACCTGCACGTCTCTTCCAAGGGGTATTTAATCAGTCTTGTTAAGCTACTGCGACCTGCATGTCTCTTCCAAGGGGCATTTAAATCGTCTTATAAAGCTACTGCGACCTGCACGTCTCTTCCAAGGGGCATTTAAACCGTCTTGTTAAGCTACTGCGACCTGCACTTCTCTTCCAAGGGACATTTATACTGTCTTATTAAGCTACTGCGACCTGCACGTCTCTTCCAAGGGGCATTTAAATCGTCTTGTTAAGCTACTGCGACCTGCATGTCTCTTCCAAGGGGCATTTAAACCATCTTGTTAAGATACTGGGACCTGCACGTCTCTTCCAAGGGGCATTTAAACCGTCTTGTTAACCGGCTGCGACCGGCATGTCTCTTCCAAGAGGCATTTAAACCGTCTTGTTAAACTTCTGCGACCTCGACCGATCTTCCAAGGGGCATTTAAACCGTCTTGTTAAGCTACTGCGACCTGCATTTCTCTACCAAAGGTCATTTAAACTGTCTTGTTAAGCTATTGCGACCTGCAAGCCTATTCCAATGGGCATTTAAAGCATCTGGTTAAGCTACTGCGACCTGTACGTATGTTCGAAAGGGCATTTAAACCGTCTTAATAAGCTACTGCGATCTGCACATCTCTTCCAAGGGGCATTTAAACCGTCTTATTAAGCTACTGCGATCTGCACATCTCTTCCAAGGGGCATTTAAACCATCTTATTAAGCTACTGCGAGCTGCACGTCTCTTCCAAGGGGCATTTAAACCGTCTTGTAAAGCTACTGCGACCTGCAAGTCTCTTCCAAGGGGCATTTAAACCGTCTTATTAAGCTACTGCGACCTGCACGTCTCTTCCAACTGACATTTAAACTGTCTTATTAAGCTACTGCGACCTGCACGCCTCTTCCAAGGGGCATTTAAACCGTCTTTTTAAGCTACTGCGACCTGCACGTCTCTTCCAAGGTGCATTTAATCCGTCTTGTTAAGCTACTGCGACTTGCACTTCTCTTCCAAGGGGCTTTTAAACCGTCTTGTTAAGCTACTGTAACCTCCACCACTTTTCCAAGGGGCATTTAAAACGTCCTGTTAAGCTACTGCGACATGCATGTCTCTACCAAGGGGCATTTAAAGCATCTTTTTAAGCTACTGCGACCTGCACGTCTCTTCCAAGGGGCATTTAAACAGTCTTGTTAAGCTGCTGCGACCTGCATGTCTCTTCCAAGGGGCAATTAAACTGTCATGTTAAGCTACTGCGACCTCCACCCCTTTTCCAAGGGGCATTTAAACGATCTTGTTAAGCTACTGCGACCTGCACGTCTCTTCCTAGGGGCATTTAAATCGTCTTGGTAAGCTACTGCGACCTGCCAGACTCTTCCAAGGGGCATTTAAACCTTCTTGTTAAGCTACTGCGACCTGCACGTCTCTTCCAAGGGGCATTTAAACTGTATTGTTAAGCTAATGTGACCTCCACCGTTCTTCCAAGGGGCATTTAAACCATCTTGTTAAGCTACTGCGACCTCCACCACTCATCCATTGGGTATGTAAACCGTCTTGTTAAGCTACTGCGACTTGCACGTCTCTTCCAAGGGGCATTTAATCCATCTTGTTAATCTACTGCGACCTCCACCGATTTTCCAAGTGGCATTTAAACCGTCTTGTTAAGCTGCTGCGACCTGCACGTCTCTACCAAGGGGCATTTAATCAGTCTTGATAAGCTACTACGACCTCCACCGCTCTTTCAAGGGGCATTTAAACCGTCTTGTTAATCTACTGCGACCTGCACGTTTCTTCCAAGGGGCATTTAAACCGTCTTGTTAAGCCACTGCGACCTGCACATTTCTTCCAAGGGGCATTTAAACCGTCTTGTTAAGCTACTGTGACCTGCATGTCTATTCGAAGGGGCATTTAAACCGTCTTGTTAAGCTACTGCGACCTTCACATCTCCTCCAAGGGGCATTTAAAACGTCTTTTTAAGCTACTGCGACCTGCACGTCTCTTCCATGGGGCATTTAAACCGATTGTTAAGCTACTGCGACCTGCACGTCTCTTCCAAGGGGCATTTAAACCGTCTTGTTAAGCTACTGTAACTTCCACGTCTCTTCCAAGGGGCATTTAAACAGTCTTGTTAAGCTACTGTAACCTCAACCACTTTTCCAAGGGGCATTTAAAACGTCTTGTTAAGCTACTGCGACATGCATGTCTCTACCAAGGGGCATTTAAAGCATCTTTTTAAGCTACTGCGACCTGCACGTCTCTTCCAAGGGGCATTTAAACAGTCTTGTTAAGCTGCTGCGACCTGCATGTCTCTTCCAAGGGGCAATTAAACTGTCATGTTAAGCTACTGCGACCTCCACCCCTTTTCCAAGGGGCATTTAAACGATCTTGTTAAGCTACTGCGACCTGCACGTCTCTTCCTAGGGGCATTTAAATCGTCTTGGTAAGCTACTGCGACCTGCCAGACTCTTCCAAGGGGCATTTAAACCTTCTTGTTAAGCTACTGCGACCTGCACGTCTCTTCCAAGGGGCATTTAAACTGTATTGTTAAGCTAATGTGACCTCCACCGTTCTTCCAAGGGGCATTTAAACCATCTTGTTAAGCTACTGCGACCTACACCACTCATCCATTGGGTATGTAAACCGTCTTGTTAAGCTACTGCGACTTGCACGTCTCTTCCAAGGGGCATTTAATCCATCTTGTTAATCTACTGCGACCTCCACCGATTTTCCAAGTGGCATTTAAACCGTCTTGTTAAGCTGCTGCGACCTGCACGTCTCTACCAAGGGGCATTTAATCAGTCTTGATAAGCTACTACGAACTCCACCGCTCTTTCAAGGGGCATTTAAACCGTCTTGTTAATCTACTGCGACCTGCACGTTTCTTCCAAGGGGCATTTAAACCGTCTTGTTAAGCCACTGCGACCTGCACATTTCTTCCAAGGGGCATTTAAACCGTCTTGTTAAGCTACTGTGACCTGCATGTCTATTCGAAGGGGCATTTAAACCGTCTTGTTAAGCTACTGCGACCTTCACATCTCCTCCAAGGGGCATTTAAAACGTCTTGTTAAGCTACTGCGACCTGCACGTCTCTTCCATGGGGCATTTAAACCGATTGTTAAGGTACTGCGACCTGCACGTCTCTTCCAAGGGGCATTTAAACCGTCTTGTTAAGCTACTGTAACTTCCACGTCTCTTCCAAGGGGCATTTAAACAGTCTTGTTAAGCTACTGTAACCTCAACCACTTTTCCAAGGGGCATTTAAAACGTCTTGTTAAGCTACTGCGACATGCATGTCTCTACCAAGGGGCATTTAAACCATCTTTCTAAGCTACTGCGACCTGCACGTCTCTTCCAAGGGGCATTTAAACAGTCTTGTTAAGCTGCTGCAACCTGCATGTCTCTTCCAAGGGGAAATTAAACTGTCATGTTAAGCTACTGCGACCTCCACCCCTTTTCCAAGGGGCATTTAAACGATCTTGTTGAGCTACTGCGACCTGCACATCTCTTCCAAAGGGCATTTAAATCGTTTGGAAAGCTACTGCGACCTGCATGTCTCTTCCAAGAGGCATTTAAACCGTCTTGTTAAACTTCTGCGACCTCCACCGCTCTTCCAAGGGGCATTTAAACCGTGTTGTTAAGCTACTGCGACCTGCACTTCTCTACCAAAGGTCATTTAAACCGTCTTGTTACGCTACTGCAACCTGCACGTCTCTTCCAAGAGGCATTTAAACCGTCTTGGTAAGCTATTGCGACCTGCAAGCCTTTTCCAAGGGGCATTTAAACCATCTTGTTAAGCTACTGCGACCTGCACGTCTCTTCGAAGGGGCACTTAATCCGTCTTAATAAGCTACTACGACCTGCACGTCTCTTCCAACTGACATTTAACCCGTCTTATTAAGCTACTGCGATCTGCACATCTCTTCCAAGGGGGATTTAAACAGTCTTGTTAAGCTACTGCGACCTGCACGTCTCTTCCAAGGGGCATTTAAACCGTCTTGTTAAGCTCCTGCGACCTGCACGTCTCTTCCAAGGGGCATTTAAACCGTCTTATTAAGCTACTGCAACCTGCACGTCTCTTCCAACTGACATTTAAACCGTCTTATTAAGCTACTGCGACCTGCACGTCTCTTCCAAGGGGCATTTAAAACGTCTTGTTAAGCTACTGTAACCTCCACCACTTTTCCAAGGGGCATTTAAACCGTCTTATTAAGCTACTGCACCCTGCACGTCTCTTCCAACTGACATTTAAACCGTCTTGTTAAGCTACTTCGACCTGCACGTCTCTTCCATGGGGCATTTAAACCGTTTTGTTAAGCTACTGCGACCTGCATGTCTCTACCAAGGGGCATTTAAACCGTCTTTTTAAGCTACTGCGACCTGCACGTCTCTTCCAAGGGGCATTTAAACAGTCTTGTTAAGCTGCTGCGACCTGCATGTCTCTTCCAAGGGGCAATTAAACTGTCATGTTAAGCTACTGCGACCTCCACCCCTTTTCCAAGGGGCATTTATACGATCCTGTTAAGCTACTGCGACCTGCACGTCTCTTCCAAGGGGCATTTAAATCGTCTTGGTAAGCTATTGCGACCTGCCAGACTCTTCCAAGGGACATTTAAACCGTCTTGTTAAGCTACTGCGACCTGCATGTCTCTTCCAAGGGGCATTTAAACTGTCTTGTTAAGCTACTGCGACCTCCACCACTCTTCCAATGGGCATGTAAACCGTCTTGTTAAGCTACTGTGACTTGCACGTCTCTTCCAAGGGGAATTTAATCCATCTGGTTAATCTACTGCGACCTCCACCGATTTTACAAGGGGCATTTAAACCGTCTTGTTAATCTGCTGCGACCTGCACGTCTCTACCAAGGGGCATTTAATCAGTCTTGATAAGCTACTACGACCTCCACCGCTCTTCCAAGGGGCATTTAAACCGTCTTGTTAAGCTACTGCGACCTGCACTTTTCTTCCAAGGGGCATTTAAACCGTCTTGTTAAGCTACTGTGACCTGCACGTCTCTTGCAAGGGGTATTTAAACCGTTTTGTTAAGCTACTGCGACCTGCTCATCTCCTCCAAGGGGCAGTTAAACCATCTTGTTAAGCTACTGCGACCTCCATCGCTTTTCATAGTGGCTTTTAAACCATCTTATTAAGCTACTGTGACCTGCACGTCTCTTCCAAGGGGCAATTAAATCGTCTTGTTAAGCTACTGCGACCTGCACGACTCTACCAAGGGGCATTTAAACCGTCTTGTTAGGCTGCTGCGACCTGCACGACTCTTCCAAGGGGCATTTAATCCGTTTTGTTAAGCTGCTACGACCTCCACCGCTCTTCCAAAGGGCATTTAAACCGTCTTGTTAAGTTACTGCGACCTGTACGTCTCTTCCAAGGGGTATTTAAACCGTCTTGTTAAGCTACTGCGACCTCCACCGCTTTTCATAGGGGCATTTAAACCATCTTGTTAAGCTACTGTGACCTGCACGTCTCTTCCAAGGCGCATTTAAACCATCTTATTAAGCTACTGTGACCTGCACGTCTCTTCAAAGGGGCAATTAAATCGTCTTGTTAAGCTACTGCGACCTCCGCCGCTCTTTCAAGGGGCATTTAAACAGTCTTGTTTAGCTGCTGCGACCTGCACGTCTCTTCCAAAGGGCATTTAAACAGTCTTGTTAAGCTACTGCGACCTGTACGTCTCTACCAAGGGGCATTTAAACCGTCTTGGTAAGCTACTGCGACCTGCAAGCCTATTTCAAGGGGCATTTAAACCCTTTTGTTAAGCTACTGCGACCTGCACGTCTCTTCCAAGGGGTATTTAAACAGTCTTGTTAAGCTACTGCGACCTGCATGTCTCTTCCAAGGGGCATTTAAAACTGTCTTATTAAGCTACTGCGACCTGCACGTCTCTTCCAAGGGGCATTTAAACGGTCTTGTTAAGCTACTGCGACCTGCACGTCTCTTCCAAGGGACATTTAAACTGTATTATTAAGCTACTGCGACCTGCACCTCTCTTCCAAGGGGCATTTAAATCTTCTTGTTAAGCTACTGCGACCAGCATGTCTCTTCCAAGGGGTCATTTAAACCATCTTGTTAAGCTACTGGGACCTGCACGTCTCTTCCAAGGGGCATTTAAACCATGTTGTTAAGCTGCTGCGACCTGCATGTCTCTTCCAAGAGGCATTTAAACCGTCTTGTTAAACTTCTGCGACCTCCACTGCTCATCCAAGGGGCATTTAAACCATCTTGTTAAGCTACTGCGACCTGCACTTCTCTACCAAGGGTCATTTAAACCGTCTTGTTACGCTACTGCAACCTGCACGTCTCTTCCAAGGGGCATTTAAACAGTCTTGGTAAGCTATTGCGACCTGCTAGCCTATTCCAAGGGGCATTTAAACCATCTTGTTAAGCTACTGCGACCTGCACGTATCTTCGAAGGGGCATTTAAACCATCTTATTAAGCTACTGTGACCTGCACGTCTCTTCCAAGGGGCAATTAAATCGTCTTGTTAAGCTACTGCGACCTCCGCCGATTTTACAAGGGGCATTTAAACCGTCTTGTTAAGCTGCTGCGACCTGCACGTCTCTACCAAGGGGCATTTAATCAGTCTTGATAAGCTACTACGACCTCCACCGCTCTTCCAAGGAGCATTTAAACCGTCTTGTTAAGCTACTGCGACCTGCACTCTCTTCCAAAGGGCATTTAAACAGTCTTGTTAAGCTACTGCGACCTGTACGTCTCTACCAAGGGGCATTTAAACCGTCTTGGTAAGCTACTGCGACCTGCAAGCCTATTTCAAGGGGCATTTAAACCCTTTTGTTAAGCTACTGCGACCTGCACGTCTCTTCCAAGGGGTATTTAAACAGTCTTGTTAAGCTACTGCGACCTGCATATCTCTTCCAAGGGGCATTTAAACCGTCTTATAAAGCTACTGCGACCTGCACGTCTCTTCCAAGGGGCATTTAAACGGTCTTGTTAAGCTACTGCGACCTGCACGTCTCTTCTAAGGGACATTTAAACTGTCTTATTAAGCTACTGCGACCTGCACGTCTCTTCCAAGGGGCATTTAAATCGTCTTGTTAAGCTACTGCGACCTGCATGTCTCTTCCAAGGGGCATTTAAACCATCTTGTTAAGATACTGGGACCTGCACGTCTCTTCCAAGGGGCATTTAAACCGTCTTGTTAACCGGCTGCGACCGGCATGTCTCTTCCAAGAGGCATTTAAACCGTCTTGTTAAACTTCTGCGACCTCGACCGATCTTCCAAGGGGCATTTAAACCGTCTTGTTAAGCTACTGCGACCTGCATTTCTCTACCAAAGGTCATTTAAACTGTCTTGTTAAGCTATTGCGACCTGCAAGCCTATTCCAAAGGGCATTTAAACCATCTGGTTAAGCTACTGCGACCTGTACGTATGTTCGAAAGGGCATTTAAACCGTCTTAATAAGCTACTGCGATCTGCACATCTCTTCCAAGGGGCATTTAAACCGTCTTATTAAGCTACTGCGATCTGCACATCTCTTCCAAGGGGCATTTAAACCGTCTTATTAAGCTACTGCGAGCTGCACGTCTCTTCCAAGGGGCATTTAAACCGTCTTGTAAAGCTACTGCGACCTGCAAGTCTCTTCCAAGGGGCATTTAAACCATCTTATTAAGCTACTGCGACCTGCACGTCTCTTCCAACTGACATTTAAACTGTCTTATTAAGCTACTGCGACCTGCACGCCTCTTCCAAGGGGCATTTAAACCGTCTTTTTTAAGCTACTGCGACCTGCACGTCTCTTCCAAGGTGCATTTAAACCGTCTTGTTAAGCTACTGCGACTTGCACTTCTCTTCCAAGGGGCTTTTAAACCGTCTTGTTAAGCTACTGTAACCTCCACCACTTTTCCAAGGGGCATTTAAAACGTCTTGTTAAGCTACTGCGACATGCATGTCTCTACCAAGGGGCATTTAAAGCATCTTTTTAAGCTACTGCGACCTGCACGTCTCTTCCAAGGGGCATTTAAACAGTCTTGTTAAGCTGCTGCGACCTGCATGTCTCTTCCAAGGGGCAATTAAACTGTCATGTTAAGCTACTGCGACCTCCACCCCTTTTCCAAGGGGCATTTAAACGATCTTGTTAAGCTACTGCGACCTGCACGTCTCTTCCTAGGGGCATTTAAATCGTCTTGGTAAGCTACTGCGACCTGCCAGACTCTTCCAAGGGGCATTTAAACCTTCTTGTTTAGCTACTGCGACCTGCACGTCTCTTCCAAGGGGCATTTAAACTGTATTGTTAAGCTAATGTGACCTCCACCGTTCTTCCAAGGGGCATTTAAACCATCTTGTTAAGCTACTGCGACCTCCACCACTCATCCATTGGGTATGTAAACCGTCTTGTTAAGCTACTGCGACTTGCACGTCTCTTCCAAGGGGCATTTAATCCATCTTGTTAATCTACTGCGACCTCCACCGCTTTTCCAAGTGGCATTTAAACCGTCTTGTTAAGCTGCTGCGACCTGCACGTCTCTACCAAGGGGCATTTAATCAGTCTTGATAAGCTACTACGACCTCCACCGCTCTTTCAAGGGGTATTTAAAACGTCTTGTTAATCTACTGCGACCTGCACGTTTCTTCCAAGGGGCATTTAAACCGTCTTGTTAAGCCACTGCGACCTGCACATTTCTTCCAAGGGGCATTTAAACCGTCTTGTTAAGCTACTGTGACCTGCATGTCTATTCGAAGGGGCATTTAAACCGTCTTGTTAAGCTACTGCGACCTTCACATCTCCTCCAAGGGGCAGTTAAACCGTCTTGTTAAGCTACTACGACCTCCACCGCTCTTCCAAAGGGCATTTAAACCGTCTTGTTAAGTTACTGCGACCTGTACGTCTCTTCCAAGGGGCATTTAAAACGTCTTGTTAAGCTACTGCGACCTGCACGTTTCTTCCAAGGGTCATGTAAACCGTCTTGTTAAGCTACTGCAACCTGCACGTCTCTTCCAAGTGGCATTTAAACCGTTTTATTAAGCTACTGTGACCTGCATGTCTCTAACAAGGGGCAATTAAATCGTCTTGTTAAGCTACTGCGACCTCCACCGCTCTTCCAAGGGGCATTTAAACCGTCTTGTTTAGCTACTGCGACCTGCACGTCTCTACCAAGGGGCATTTAAACCGTCTTGTTAATCTACTGCGACTTGCACGTCTCTTCCAAGGGGCATTTAAACCGTCTTGTTAAGCTACTGCGACCAGCACGTCTCTTCCAATGAGCATTTAAGACGTCTTGTTAAGCTTCTGTAACCTCCACCACTTTTCCAAGGGGCATTTAAAATGTCTTGTTAAGCTACTGCGACCTGTACGTCTCTTCCAAGGGGCATTTAAACAGTCTTGTTAAGCTACTGCGATCTGCACGTCTCTTCCAAGGGGCACTTAAACTGTCTTGTTAAGCTACTGCGACCTCCACCGCTCTTCCAAGGGGCATTTACACCCTCTTGTTAAGCTACTGCGAACTGCTCGTGTCTTCCAAGGGGCATTTAAGCCGTCTTGTTAAGCCACTGCAACCTGCACGTCTCTTTCAAGGGGCATTTAAACAGTCTTTTTAAGTTGCTGCGACCTGCACTTCTCTTCCAAGGGGCATTTAAACCGTCTTGTTAAGCTACTGCGACCTCCACCGATCTTGCAAGGGGCATTTAAACCATCTTGTTAAGCTACTGCGATCTGCACGTCTCTTCCAGGGGGCATTTAAACCGTCTTGGTAAGCTACTGCGACCTGCAAGCCTATTCCAAGGGACATTTAAACCATCTTGTTAAGCTACTGCGACCTGCACATCTCTTCCAAGGGGGATTTAAACAGTCTTGTTAAGCTACTGCGACCTGCACGTCTCTTCCAAGGGGCATTTAAACCGTCTTGTTAAGCTACTGCGACCTGCATGTCTCTTCCAAGGGGCATTTAAACTGTCTTATTAAGCTACTGCGATCTACACGTCTCTTCCAAGGGGCATTTAAACAGTCTTGTTAAGCTACTGCGAACAGCACGTCTCTTCCAAGGGGCATTTAAACCGTCTTGTTAAGCTACTGCGACCTGCATGTCTCTTCCAAGGGGCATTTAAACTGTCTTATTAAGCTACTGCGATCTACACGTCTCTTCCAAGGGGCATTTAAACAGTCTTGTTAAGCTACTGCGACCAGCACGTCTCTTCCAAGGGGCATTTAAATCGTCTTGTTAAGCTACTGCGACCTGCACGTCTCTTCCAAGGGCCATTTAAACCGTCGTATTAAGCTACTGCAACCTGCGTGTCTCTTCCTAGGGGTATTTAAACTGTCTTGTTAAGCTACTGCGACCTCCACCGCTCTTCCAAGGGGCATTTAAACCGTCTTTTTAAGCTACTGCGACCTGCACGTTTCTTCTAAGGAGCATTTAAACCGTTTTGTTAAGCTACTGTAAATCCACCACTTTTCCAAGGGGCACTTAAAACGTCTTGTTAAGCTACTGCGACCTGCACGTCTCTTCCATGGGGCATTTAATCCGTTTTGTTAAGCTACTGCGACCTGCATGTCTCCACCAAGGGGCATTTAATCTGTCTTGTTAAGCTACTGCGACCTGCATGTTTCTTCCAAGGGGCATTTAAACAGTTTTGTTAAGCTGCTGCGACCTGCACGTCTCTTCCAAGGAGCAATTAAACTGTCTTGTAAAGCTACTGCGACCTCCACCGCTCTTCGAAGGGGCATTTAAACCATCTTGTTAAGCTACTGCGACCTGCACGTCTCTTCCAAGGGGCAATAAAATCGTCTTTTTAAGCTAGTGCGACCTGCCAGCCTCTTTCAAGGGGCATTTAAACTGTCTTGTTAAGCTGCTGCGACCTGCATGTCTCTTCCAAGAGGCATTTCAACCATCTTGTTAAACTACTGCGACCTCCACCGCTCTTCCAAGGGGCATTTAAACCGTCTTGTTAAGCTACTGCGACCTGCACTTCTCTACCAAAGGGCATTTAAACCGTCTTGTTACGCTACTGCAACCTGCATGTCTCTTCCAAGGGGTATTTATACCGTCTTGTTAAGCTACTGCGACCTACCCGTCTCTTCCAAGGGGCATGGAAACCATCTTTTTATTCTACTGCGACCTCCTCCACTCTTCCAAGGGGCATTTAAACCGTCTTGTTAAGCTACTGCGACCTGCACGTCTATTCCAAGGGGCATTTAAACCATCTTGTTAACCTACTGCGACCTCCACCGCTCTTCCAAGGGGTAATTAAACCATCTTGTTAAGCTACTGCGACCTACTCGTCTCTTCCAAGGGGCATGGAAACCATCTTTTTAATCTATTGCGACCTCCTCCACTCTTCCAAGTGGCATTTAAACCGTCTTGTTATGCTACTTCGACCTGCACGTCTCTTCCAAGCGGCATTTAAACCGTCTTATTAAGCTACTGTGACCTGCATTTCTCTACCAAGGGGCAATTAAATCGTCTTGTTAAGCTACTGCGACCTCCACCGCTCTTCCAAGGGGCATTTAAACCATCTTGTTTAGCTACTGCGACCTGCACGTCTCTACCAAGGGGCATTTAAACCGTCTTGTTAAGCTACTGCGACCAGCACGTCTCTTCCAAGCGGCATCAAAACCGTCTTGTTAAGCTACTGCGACCTCCACCGCTCTTCCAAAGGGCATTTTAACCGTCTTGTTAAGCTACTGCGACTTGCACTTCTCTTCCAAGGGGCATTTAATCCATCTTGTTAATCTACTGCGACCTCCACCGAATTTACAAGGGGCATTTAAACCGTCTTGTTAAGCTGCTGCGACCTGAACGTCTCTACCAAGGGGCATTTAATCAGTCTTGATAAGCTACTACGACCTCCAGCGCTCTTCCAAGGGGCATGTAAACCGTCTTGTTAAGCTACTGCGACCTGCACGTTTCTTCCAAGGGGCATTTAAACCGTCTTGTTAAGCTACTGTGACCTGCACGTCTCTTGCAAGGGGTATTTAAACTGTTTTGTTAAGCTACTGCGACCTGCTCATCTCCTCCAAGGGGCAGTTAAACCATCTTGTTAAGATACTGCGACCTCCACCGCTTTTCATAGTGGCTTTTAAACCATCTTGTTAAGCTACTGGGACCTGCACGTCTCTTCCAAGGCGCATTTAAACCGTCTTATTAAGCTACTGTGACCTGCACGTCTCTTCCAAGGGGCAATTAAATCGTCTTGTTAAGCTACTGCGACCTGCACGTCTCTACCAAGGGGCATTTAAACGGTCTCGTTAGGCTGCTGCGACCTGCACGACTCTTCCAAGGGGCATTTAATCCGTTTTGTTAAGCTGCTACGACCTCCAGCGCTCTTCCAAACGGCATTTAAACCGTCTTGTTAAGTTACTGCGACCTTTACGTCTCTTCCAAGGGGCATTTAAACCGTCTTGTTAAGCTACTGCGACCTGCACGTTTCTTCCAAGGGGCTTTTAAACCGTCTTGTTAAGCTACTGCGACCTCCACCGCTTTTCATAGGGGCATTTAAATCATCTTGTTAAGCTACTGTGACCTGCACGTCTCTTCCAAGGCGCATTTAAACCATCTTATTAAGCTGCTGTGACCTGCACGTCTCTTCCAAGGGGCAATTAAATCGTCTTGTTAAGCTACTGCGACCTCCGCCGCTCTTCCAAAGGGCATTTAAACAGTCTTGTTAAACTACTGCGACCTGTACGTCTCTACCAAGGGGCATTTAAACCGTCTTGGTAAGCTACTGTGACCTGCAAGCCTATTTCAAGGGGCATTTAAACCCTTTTGTTAAGCTACTGCGACCTGCACGTCTCTTCCAAGGGGTATTTAAACAGTCTTGTTAAGCTACTGCGACCTGCATGTCTCTTCCAAGGGGCATTTAAACCGTCTTATTAAGCTACTGCGACCTGCACGTCTCTTCCAAGGGGCATTGAAACCGTCTTATTAAGCTACTGCGACCTGCACGTCTCTTCCAAGGGGCATTTAAACCGTCTTATTAAGCTACTGCGACCAGCATGTCTCTTCCAAGGGGTCATTTAAACCATCTTGTTAAGCTACTGGGACCTGCACGTCTCTTCCAAGGGGCATTTAAACCATCTTGTTAAGCTGCTGCGACCTGCATGTCTCTTCCAAGAGGCATTTAAACCGTCTTGTTAAACTTCTGCGACCTCCACTGCTCTTCCAAGGGGCATTTAAACCGTCTTGTTAAGCTACTGCGACCTGCACTTCTCTACCAAGGGTCATTTAAACCGTCTTGTTACGCTACTGCAACCTGCGCGTCTCTTCCAAGGGGCATTTAAACAGTCTTGGTAAGCTATTGCGACCTGCTAGCCTATTCCAAGGGGCATTTAAACCATCTTGTTAAGCTACTGCGACCTGCACGTATCTTCGAAGGGGCATTTAAACCATCTTATTAAGCTACTGTGACCTGCACGTCTCTTCCAAGGGGCAAATAAATCGTCTTGTTAAGCTACTGCGACCTCCGCCGCTCTTCCAAGGTGCATTTAAACAGTCTTGTTTAGCTACTGCGACCTGCACGTCTCTTCCAAGGGGCATTTAAACCATCTTGTTAATCTACTGTGACATGCACGTCTCTTCCAAGGGGCATTTAAACCATCTTGTTAAGCTACTGCGACCTGCACGTCTCTTCCAAAGGGCATTTAAACAGTCTTGTTAAGCTACTGCGACCTGTACGTCTCTACCAAGGGGCATTTAAACCGTCTTGGTAAGCTGCTGCGACCTGCAAGCCTATTTCAAGGGGCATTTAAACCTTTTTGTTAAGCTACTGCGACCTGCACGTCTCTTCCAAGGGGTATTTAAACAGTCTTGTTAAGCTACTGCGATCTGCATGTCTCTTCCAAGGGGCATTTAAACCGTCTTATAAAGCTACTGCGACCTGCACGTTTCTTCCATGGGACATTTAAACCGTCTTGTTAAGCTACTGCGACCTGCACGTCTCTTCCAAGGGACATTTAAACTGTCTTATTAAGCTACTGCGACCTGCACGTCTCTTCCAAGGGGCATTTAAATCGTCTTGTTAAGCTACTGCGACCTGCATGTCTCTTCCAAGGGGCATTTAAACCATCTTGTTAAGATACTGGGACCTGCACGTCTCTTCCAAGGGGCATTTAAACCGTCTTGTTAACCTGCTGCGACCTGCATGTCTCTTCCAAGAGGCATTAAAACCGTCTTGTTAAACATCTGCGACCTCCACCGCTCTTCCAAGGGGCATTTAAACCATCTTGTTAAGCTACTGCGACCTGCATTTCTCTACCAAAGGTCATTTAAACCGTCTTGTTACGCTACTGCAACCTGCACATCTCTTCCAAGGGGCATTTAAACCGTCTTGGTAAGCTATTGCGACCTGCAAGCCTATTCCAAAGGGCATTTAAACCATCTTGTTAAGCTACTGCGACCTGTACGTATGTTCGAAAGGGCATTTAAACCGTCTTAATAAGCTACTACAACCTGCACGTCTCTTCCAACTGACATTTAAACCGTCTTATTAAGCTACTGCGATCTGCACATCGCTTCCAAGGGGGACTTAAACAGTCTTGTTAAGCTACTGCGAGCTGCACGTCTCTTCCAAGGGGCATTTAAACCGTCTTGTAAAGCTCCTGCGACCTGCACGTCTCTTCCAAGGGGCATTTAAACCGTCTTATAAAGCTACTGCGACCTGCACGTCTCTTCCAACTGACAATTAAACCGTCTTATTAAGCTACTGCGACCTGCACGCCTCTTCCAAGGGGCATTTAAACCGTCTTTTTAAGCTACTGAGACCTGCACGTCTCTTCCAAGGTGCATTTAAACCGTCTTGTTAAGCTGCTGCGACTTGCACGTCTCTTCCAAGGGGCATTTAAACCGTCTTGTTAAGCTACTGTAACCTCCACCACTTTTCCAAGGGGCATTTAAAACGTCTTGTTAAGCTACTGCGACCTGCACGTCTCTACCAAGGGGCATTTAAACCATCTTTTTAAGCTACTGCGACCTGCACGTCTCTTCCAAGGAGCATTTAAACAGTCTTGTTAAGCTGCTGCGACCTGCATGTCTCTTCCAAGGGGCAATTAAACTGTCATGTTAAGCTACTGCGACCTCCACCCCTTTTCCAAGGGGCATTTAAACGATCTTGTTAAGCTACTTCGAACTGCACGTCTCTTCCAAGGGGCATTTAAACAGTCTTGTTAAGCTGCTGCGACCTGCATGTCTCTTCCAAGGGGCATTTAAACTGTATTGTTAAGCTACTGTGACCTCCACCGCTCTTCCAAGGGGCATTTAAACCGTCTTGTTAAGCTACTGCGAACTTCACCACTCATCCATTGGGCATGTAAACCGTCTTGTTAAGCTACTGCGACTTGCACGTCTCTACCAAGGGGCATTTAATCCATCTTGTTAATCTACTGCGACCTCCACCGATTTTCCAAGTGGCATTTAAACCGTCTTGTTAAGCTGCTGCGACCTGCACGTCTCTACCAAGGGGCATTTAATCAGTCTTGATAAGCAACTACGACCTCCACCGCTCTTCCAAGGGGCATTTAAACCGTCTTGTTAAGCCACTGCGACCTGCACGTTTCTTCCAAGGGGCATATAAACCGTCTTGTTAAGCTACTGTGACCTGCATGTCTATTCGAAGGGGCATTTAAACCGTCTTGTTAAGCTACTGCGACCTGCACATCTCCTCCAAGGGGCAGTTAAACCGTCTTGTTAAGCTACTACGACCTCCACCGCTCTTCCAAAGGGCATTTAAACCGTCTTGTTAAGTTACTGCGACCTGTACGTCTCTTCCAAGGGGCATTTAAACCGTCTTGATAAGCTACTGCGACCAGCACGTTTCTTCCAAGGGGCATTTAAACCGTCTTGTTAAGCTACTACGACCTGTACGTCTCTTGCAAGGGGCATTTAAGCCGTCTTGTTAAGCCACTGCAACCTGCACGTCTCTTTCAAGGGGCATTTAAACAGTCTTTTTAAGTTGCTGCGACCTGCACTTCTCTTCCAAGGGGCATTTAAACCGTCTTGTTAAGCTACTGCGACCTCCACCGCTCTTGCAAGGGGCATTTAAACCATCTTGTTAAGCTAATGCGATCTGCACGTCTCTTCCAGGGGGCATTTAAACCGTCTTGGTAAGCTACTGCGACCTGCAAGCCTATTCCAAGGGACATTTAAACCATCTTGTTAAGCTACTGCGACCTGCACATCTCTTCCAAGGGGGATTTAAACAGTCTTGTTAAGCTACTGCGACCTGCACGTCTCTTCCAAGGGGCATTTAAACCGTCTTGTTAAGCTACTGCAACCTGCATGTCTCTTCCAAGGGGCATTTAAACTGTCTTATTAAGCTACTGCGATCTACACGTCTCTTCCAAGGGGCATTTAAACAGTCTTGTTAAGCTACTGCGACCAGCACGTCTCTTCCAAGGGGCATTTAAACCGTCTTGTTAAGCTACTGCGACCTGCATGTCTCTTCCAAGGGGCATTTAAACTGTCTTATTAAGCTACTGCGATCTACACGTCTCTTCCAAGGGGCATTTAAACAGTCTTGTTAAGCTACTGCGACCAGCACGTCTCTTCCAAGGGGCATTTAAATCGTCTTGTTAAGCTACTGCGACCTGCACGTCTCTTCCAAGGGACATTTAAACCGTCGTATTAAGCTACTGCGACCTGCGCGTCTCTTCCTAGGGGTATTTAAACTGTCTTTTTAAGCTACTGCGACCTGCACGTTTCTTCTAAGGAGCATTTAAACCATTTTGTTAAGCTACTGTAACCTCCACCACTTTTCCAAGGGGCACTTAAAACGTCTTGTTAAGCTACTGCGACCTGCACGTCTCTTCCATGGGGCATTTAATCCGTTTTGTTAAGCTACTGCGACCTGCATGTCTCCACCAAGGGGCATTTAATCTGTCTTGTTAAGCTACTGCGACCTGCATGTTTCTTCCAAGGGGCATTTAAACAGTTTTGTTAAGCTGCTGCGACCTGCACGTCTCTTCCAAGGAGCAATTAAACTGTCTTGTAAAGCTACTGCGACCTCCACCGCTCTTCGAAGGGGCATTTAAACCATCTTGTTAAGCTACTGCGACCTGCACGTCTCTTCCAAGGGGCATTAAAATCGTCTTTTTAAGCTAGTGCGACCTGCCAGCCTCTTTCAAGGGGCATTTAAACTGTCTTGTTAAGCTGCTGCGACCTGCACGTCTCTTCCAAGGAGCAATTAAACTGTCTTGTAAAGCTACTGCGACCTCCACCGCTCTTCGAAGGGGCATTTAAACCATCTTGTTAAGCTACTGCGACCTGCACGTCTCTTCCACGGGGCATTAAAATCGTCTTTTTAAGCTAGTGCGACCTGCCAGCCTCTTTCAAGGGGCATTTAAACTGTCTTGTTAAGCTGCTGCGACCTGCATGTCTCTTCCAAGAGGCATTTCAACCATCTTGTTAAACTACTGCGACCTCCACCGCTCTTCCAAGGGGCATTTAAACCGTCTTGTTAAGCTACTGCGACCTGCACTTCTCTACCAAAGGGCATTTAAACCGTCTTGTTAAGCTACTGCAACCTGCATGTCTCTTCCAAGGGGTATTTATACCGTCTTGTTAAGCTACTGCGACCTACCCGTCTCTTCTAAGCGGCATGGAAACCATCTTTTTATTCTACTGCGACCTCCTCCACTCTTCCAAGGGGCATTAAAACCGTCTTGTTAAGCTACTGCGACCTGCACGTCTATTCCAAGGGGCATTTAAACCATCTTGTTAACCTACTGCGACCTCCACCGCTCTTCCAAGGGGTAATTAAACCATCTTGTTAAGCTACTGCGACCTACACGTCTCTTCCAAGGGGCATGGAAACCATCTTTTTAATCTATTGCGACCTCCTCCACTCTTCCAAGTGTCATTTAAACCGTCTTGTTATGCTACTTCGACCTGCACGTCTCTTCCAAGCGGCATTTAAACCGTCTTATTAAGCTACTGTGACCTGCATTTCTCTACCAAGGGGCAATTAAATCGTCTTGTTAAGCTACTGCGACCTCCACCGCTCTTCCAAGGGGCATTTAAACCATCTTGTTTAGCTACTGCGACCTGCACGTCTCTACCAAGGGGCATTTAAACCATCTTGTTAAGCTACTGCGACCAGCACGTCTCTTCCAAGCGGCATCAAAACCGTCTTGTTAAGCTACTGCGACCTCCACCGCTCTTCCAAAGGGCATTTTAACCGTCTTGTTAAGCTACTGCGACTTGCACGTCTCTTCCAAGGGGCATTTAATCCATCTAGTTAATCTACTGCGACCTCCACCGCTTTTCATAGTGGCTTTTAAACCATCTTGTTAAGCTACTGGGACCTGCACGTCTCTTCCAAGGCGCATTTAAACCGTCTTATTAAGCTACTGTGACCTGCACGTCTCTTCCAAGGGGCAATTAAATCGTCTTGTTAAGCTACTGCGACCTGCACGTCTCTACCAAGGGGCATTTAAACCGTCTCGTTAGGCTGCTGCGACCTGCACGACTCTTCCAAGGGGCATTTAATCCGTTTTGTTAAGCTGTTACGACCTCCAGCGCTCTTCCAAACGGCATTTAAACCGTCTTGTTAAGTTACTGCGACCTGTACGTCTCTTCCAAGGGGCATTTAAACCGTCTTGTTAAGCTACTGCGACCTGCACGTTTCTTCCAAGGGGCTTTTAAACCGTCTTGTTAAGCTACTGCGACCTCCACCGCTTTTCATAGGGGCATTTAAATCATCTTGTTAAGCTACTGTGACCTGCACGTCTCTTCCAAGGCGCATTTAAACCATCTTATTAAGCTGCTGTGACCTGCACGTCTCTTCCAAGGGGCAATTAAATCGTCTTGTTAAGCTACTGCGACCTCCGCCGCTCTTCCAAAGGGCATTTAAACAGTCTTGTTTAGCTACTGCGACCTGCACGTCTCTTCCAAAGGGCATTTAAACAGTCTTGTTAAACTACTGCGACCTGTACGTCTCTACCAAGGGGCATTTAAACCGTCTTGGTAAGCTACTGCGACCTGCAAGCCTATTTCAAGGGGCATTTAAACCCTTTTGTTAAGCTACTGCGACCTGCACGTCTCTTCCAAGGGGTATTTAAACAGTCTTGTTAAGCTACTGCGACCTGCATGTCTCTTCCAAGGGGCATTTAAACCGTCTTATTAAGCTACTGCGACCTGCACGTCTCTTCCAAGGGGCATTGAAACCGTCTTATTAAGCTACTGCGACCTGCACGTCTCTTCCAAGGGGCATTTAAACCGTCTTATTAAGCTACTGCGACGAGCATGTCTCTTCCAAGGGGTCTTTAAACCATCTTGTTAAGCTACTGGGACCTGCACGTCTCTTCCAAGGGGCATTTAAACCATCTTGTTAAGCTGCTGCGACCTCCACTGCTCTTCCAAGGGGCATTTAAACCGTCTTGTTAAGCTACTGCGACCTGCACTTCTCTACCAAGGGTCATTTAAACCGTCTTGTTACGCTACTGCAACCTGCGCGTCTCTTCCAAGGGGCATTTAAACAGTCTTGGTAAGCTATTGCGACCTGCTAGCCTATTCCAAGGGGCATTTAAACCATCTTGTTAAGCTACTGCGACCTGCACTTATCTTCGAAGGGGCATTTAAACCATCTTATTAAGCTACTGTGACCTGCACGTCTCTTCCAAGGGGCAAATAAATCGTCTTGTTAAGCTACTGCGACCTCCGCCGCTCTTCCAAGGGGCATTTAAACAGTCTTGTTTAGCTACTGCGACCTGCACGTCTCTTCCAAGGGGCATTTAAACCATCTTGTTAATCTACTGTGACATGCACGTCTCTTCCAAGGGGCATTTAAACCATCTTGTTAAGCTACTGCGACCTGCACGTCTCTTCCAAAGGGAATTTAAACAGTCTTGTTAAGCTACTGCGACCTGTACGTCTCTACCAAGGGGCATTTAAACCGTCTTGGTAAGCTGCTGCGACCTGCAAGCCTATTTCAAGGGGCATTTAAACCCTTTTGTTAAGCTACTGCGACCTGCACGTCTCTTCCAAGGGGTATTTAAACAGTCTTGTTAAGCTACTGCGATCTGCATGTCTCTTCCAAGGGGCATTTAAACCGTCTTATAAAGCTACTGCGACCTGCACGTCTCTTCCAAGGGGCATTTAAACCGTCTTGTTAAGCTACTGCGACCTGCACGTCTCTTCCAAGGGACATTTAAACTGTCTTATTAAGCTACTGCGACCTGCACGTCTCTTCCAAGGGGCATTTAAATCGTCTTGTTAAGCTACTGCGACCTGCATGTCTCTTCCAAGGGGCATTTAAACCATGTTGTTAAGCTACTGGGACCTGCACGTCTCTTCCAAGGGGCATTTAAACCGTTTTGTTAACCTGCTGCGACCTGCATGTCTCTTCCAAGAGGCATTAAAACCGTCTTGTTAAACATCTGCGACCTCCACCGCTCTTCCAAGGGGCATTTAAACCATCTTGTTAAGCTACTGCGACCTGCATTTCTCTACCAAAGGTCATTTAAACCGTCTTGTTACGCTACTGCAACCTGCACGTCTCTTCCAAGGGGCATTTAAACCGTCTTGGTAAGCTATTGCGACCTGCAAGCCTATTCCAAAGGGCATTTAAACCATCTTGTTAAGCTACTGCGACCTGTACGTATGTTCGAAAGGGCATTTAAACCGTCTTAATAAGCTACTACAACCTGCACGTCTCTTCCAACTGACATTTAAACCGTCTTATTAAGCTACTGCGATCTGCACATCTCTTCCAAGGGGGACTTAAACAGTCTTGTTAAGCTACTGCGAGCTGCACGTCTCTTCCAAGGGGCATTTAAACCGTCTTGTAAAGCTCCTGCGACCTGCACGTCTCTTCCAAGGGGCATTTAAACCGTCTTATAAAGCTACTGCGACCTGCACGTCTCTTCCAACTGACATTTAAACCGTCTTATTAAGCTACTGCGACCTGCACGCCTCTTCCAAGGGGCATTTAAATCATCTTGTTAAGCTGCTGCGACCTGCATGTCTCTTCCAAGAGGCATTTAAACCGTCTTGTTAAACTTCTGCGACCTCCACTGCTCTTCCAAGGGGCATTTAAACCGTCTTGTTAAGCTACTGCGACCTGCACTTCTCTACCAAGGGTCATTTAAACCGTCTTGTTACGCTACTGCAACCTGCGCGTCTCTTCCAAGGGGCATTTAAACAGTCTTGGTAAGCTATTGCGACCTGCTAGCCTATTCCAAGGGGCATTTAAACCATCTTGTTAAGCTACTGCGACCTGCACTTATCTTCGAAGGGGCATTTAAACCATCTTATTAAGCTACTGTGACCTGCACGTCTCTTCCAAGGGGCAAATAAATCGTCTTGTTAAGCTACTGCGACCTCCGCCGCTCTTCCAAGGGGCATTTAAACAGTCTTGTTTAGCTACTGCGACCTGCACGTCTCTTCCAAGGGGCATTTAAACCATCTTGTTAATCTACTGTGACATGCACGTCTCTTCCAAGGGGCATTTAAACCATCTTGTTAAGCTACTGCGACCTGCACGTCTCTTCCAAAGGGTATTTAAACAGTCTTGTTAAGCTACTGCGACCTGTACGTCTCTACCAAGGGGCATTTAAACCGTCTTGGTAAGCTGCTGCGACCTGCAAGCCTATTTCAAGGGGCATTTAAACCCTTTTGTTAAGCTACTGCGACCTGCACGTCTCTTCCAAGGGGTATTTAAACAGTCTTGTTAAGCTACTGCGATCTGCATGTCTCTTCCAAGGGGCATTTAAACCGTCTTATAAAGCTACTGCGACCTGCACGTCTCTTCCAAGGGGCATTTAAACCGTCTTGTTAAGCTACTGCGACCTGCACGTCTCTTCCAAGGGACATTTAAACTGTCTTATTAAGCTACTGCGACCTGCACGTCTCTTCCAAGGGGCATTTAAATCGTCTTGTTAAGCTACTGCGACCTGCATGTCTCTTCCAAGGGGCATTTAAACCATGTTGTTAAGCTACTGGGACCTGCACGTCTCTTCCAAGGGGCATTTAAACCGTTTTGTTAACCTGCTGCGACCTGCATGTCTCTTCCAAGAGGCATTAAAACCGTCTTGTTAAACATCTGCGACCTCCACCGCTCTTCCAAGGGGCATTTAAACCATCTTGTTAAGCTACTGCGACCTGCATTTCTCTACCAAAGGTCATTTAAACCGTCTTGTTACGCTACTGCAACCTGCACGTCTCTTCCAAGGGGCATTTAAACCGTCTTGGTAAGCTATTGCGACCTGCAAGCCTATTCCAAAGGGCATTTAAACCATCTTGTTAAGCTACTGCGACCTGTACGTATGTTCGAAAGGGCATTTAAACCGTCTTAATAAGCTACTACAACCTGCACGTCTCTTCCAACTGACATTTAAACCGTCTTATTAAGCTACTGCGATCTGCACATCTCTTCCAAGGGGGACTTAAACAGTCTTGTTAAGCTACTGCGAGCTGCACGTCTCTTCCAAGGGGCATTTAAACCGTCTTGTAAAGCTCCTGCGACCTGCACGTCTCTTCCAAGGGGCATTTAAACCGTCTTATAAAGCTACTGCGACCTGCACGTCTCTTCCAACTGACATTTAAACCGTCTTATTAAGCTACTGCGACCTGCACGCCTCTTCCAAGGGGCATTTAAACCGTCTTTATAAGCTACTGAGACCTGCACGTTTCTTCCAAGGTGCATTTAAACCGTCTTGTTAAGCTGCTGCGACTTGCACGTCTCTTCCAAGGGGCATTTAAACCGTCTTGTTAAGCTACTGTAACCTCCACCACTTTTCCAAGGGGCATTTAAAACGTCTTGTTAAGCTACTGCGACATGCATGTCTCTACCAAGGGGCATTTAAACCATCTTTTTAAGCTACTGCGACCTGCACGTCTCTTCCAAGGAGCATTTAAACAGTCTTGTTAAGCTGCTGCGACCTGCATGTCTCTTCCAAGGGGCAATTAAACTGTCATGTTAAGCTACTGCGACCTCCACCCCTTTTCCAAGGGGCATTTAAACGATCTTGTTAAGCTACTTCGAACTGCACGTCTCTTCCAAGGGGCATTTAAACAGTCTTGTTAAGCTGCTGCGACCTGCATGTCTCTTCCAAGGGGCATTTAAACTGTATTGTTAAGCTACTGTGACCTCCACCGCTCTTCCAAGGGGCATTTAAACCGTCTTGTTAAGCTACTGCGAACTTCACCACTCATCCATTGGGCATGTAAACCGTCTTGTTAAGCTACTGCGACTTGCACGTCTCTACCAAGGGGCATTTAATCCATCTTGTTAATCTACTGCGACCTCCACCGATTTTCCAAGTGGCATTCAAACCGTCTTGTTAAGCTGCTGCGACCTGCACGTCTCTACCAAGGGGCATTTAATCAGTCTTGATAAGCAACTACGACCTCCACCGCTCTTCCAAGGGGCATTTAAACCGTCTTGTTAAGCCACTGCGACCTGCACGTTTCTTCCAAGGGGCATATAAACCGTCTTGTTAAGCTACTGTGACCTGCATGTCTATTCGAAGGGGCATTTAAACCGTCTTGTTAAGCTACTGCGACCTGCACATCTCCTCCAAGGGGCAGTTAAACCGTCTTGTTAAGCTACTACGACCTCCACCGCTCTTCCAAAGGGCATTTAAACCGTCTTGTTAAGTTACTGCGACCTGTACGTCTCTTCCAAGGGGCATTTAAACCGTCTTGATAAGCTACTGCGACCAGCACGTTTCTTCCAAGGGGCATTTAAACCGTCTTGTTAAGCTACTACGACCTGTACGTCTCTTGCAAGGGGTATTTAAACCGTCTTGTTAAGCTACTGCAACCTGCACGTCTCTTCCAAGTGGCATTTAAACCGTCTTATTAAGCTACTGTGACCTGCATGTCTCTACCAAGGGGCAATTAAATCGTCTTGTTAAGCTACTGCGACCTCCACCGCTCTTCCAAGGGGCATTTAAACCGTCTTGTTAAGCTACTGCGACCTGCACTTCTCTACCAAAGGGCATTTAAACCGTCTTGTTACGCTACTGCAACCTGCACGTCTCTTCCAAGGGGTATTTAAACCGTCTTGTTAAGCTACTGCGACCTACACGTCTCTTCCAAGGGGCATGGAAACCATCTTTTTAATCTACTGCGACCTCCTCCACTCTTCCAAGGGGCATTTAAACCGTCTTGTTAAGCTACTGCGACCTGCACGTCTTTTCCAAGGGGCATTTAAACTGTCTTGTTAACCTACTGCGACCTCCACCGCTCTTCCAAGGGGTATTTAAACCATCTTGTTAAGCTACTGCAACTTACTCGTCTCTTCCATGGGGCATGGAAACCATCTTTTTAATCTATTGCGACCTCCTCCACTCTTTCAAGGGGCATTTAAACCGTCTTGTTAAGCTACTGCGACCTGCACGTCTCTTCCAAGCGGCATTTAAACCGTCTTATTAAGCTACTGTGACCTGCATTTCTCTACCAAGGGGCAATTAAATCATCTTGTTAAGCTACTGCGACCTCCACCGCTCTTCCAAGGGGCATTTAAACCATCTTGTTTAGCTACTGCGACCTGCACGTCTCTACCAAGGGGCATTTAAACCGTCTTGTTAAGCTGCTGCGACCAGCACGTCTCTTCCAAGCGGCATCAAAACCGTCTTGTTAAGCTACTGCGACCTTCACCGCTCTTCCAAAGGGCATTTTAACCGTCTTGTTAAGCTAATGTAACCTGCGCGTCTCTACCAAGGGGCATTTAAACCGTCTTGTTAAGCTACTGCGACCTCCACTGCTCTTCCAAGGGGCATTTAATCCGTCTTGTTAAGCTACTGTGACCTGCAGGTCTCTTCCAAGGGGCATATAAACCATCTTGTTAAGCTACTGCGGACTGCACGTCTCTTCCAAGGGGCATTTAAACCATCTTGTTAAGCTTCTACGACATGCACGTCTCTTCCACGGGGCATTTAAACATTCTTGTTAAGCTACTGCGACCTGCATGTCTCTTCCAAGGGGCATTTAAACTGTCTTGTTAAGCTACTGCGACCTCCTCCACTCTGCCAAGGGGCATTTAAACAGTCTTATTAAGCTACTGCGACCGGCACGTCTCTTCCAAGGGGCATTTAAACTGTCTTGTTAAGCTACTGAGACCTCCACCGCTTTTCCAAGGGGCATTTAAACCATCTTATTAAGCTACTGCGACCTGCACGACTCTTCCAAGGGGCATTTAAACCATCTTCTTAAGCTACTGCGACCTGCACGTCTCTTACAAGGAGCATTTAAACCGTCTTGATAAGCTACTGCGACTTTCACGTTTCTTCCAAGGGGCATTTAAACCGTCTTGTTAAGCTACTGCGACCTCCACCGCACTTAGAAGGGGCATTTAAACAGTCTTGTTAAGCTACTACGACCTGCACGTCTCTTTCAAGGGGCATTTAAACTGTCTTGTTAAGCTACTGCGACCTCAACCGCTCTTCCAAGGGGCATTTAAACCGTCTTTTTAAGCTACTGCAACCTTCACGTCTCTTCCAAGGGGCATTTAAACCGTCTCGTTAAGCTACTGCAACCTGCATGTCTCTTCCAAGGGGCATTTAAACCGTCTTATTAAGCTACTGCGACCTGCATGTCTCTTCCAAGAGGCATTTAAACCGTGTTGATAAGCTACTGCGACTTTCATGTTTCTTCCAAGGGGCATTTAAACCGTCTTGATAAGCTACTGCGACCTGCACGTCTCTTCCAAGGGGCATTTAAACCGTCTAGATAAGCTACTGCGACTTTCACGTTTCTTCCAAGGGGCATTTAAACCGTCTTGTTAAGCTACTGCGACCTGCACGTCTCTTCCAAGGGGCATTTAAACCGTCTTGATAAGCTACTGCGACTTTCACGTTTCTTCCAAGGGGCATTTAAACCGACTTGTTAAGCTACTACAACCTGCACGTCTCTTTCAAGGGACATTTAAACTGTCTTGTTAAGCTTCTGCGACCTCCACCGCTCTTCCAAGGGGCATTTAAACCGTGTTTTTAAGCTACTGCGACCTTCACGTCTCTTCCAAGGGGCATTTAAACCGTCTTGTTAAGCTACTGCAACCTGCATGTCTCTTCCAAGGGGCATTTAAACCGTCTTGTTAAGCTACTGCAACCTGCATGTCTCTTCCAATGGGCATTTAAACCGTCTTGTTAAGCTACTGCGACCTCCACAGCTCTTCCAAGGGGCATTTAAACCATCTTGTTAAGCTACTGCGACCTGCACGTCTCTTCCAAGTGGCATTTAAACCGTCTTGTTAAGCTACTGCGACCTCCACAGCTCTTCCAAGGGAAATTTAAACCATCTTGTTAAGCTACTGTGACCTGCACGTTTCTACCAAGGGTCATTTAAACCGTTTTATTAAGCTACTGCGACCTGCACGTCTCTTGCAAGGGGCATTTTAACCGTCTTATTAAGCTATTGCGACCTGCACATCTCTTCCAAGGGGCATTTAAACTGTCTTGTTAAGACACTGCGACCTGCACGTCTCTTCCAAAGGGAATTTAAACCGTCTTGTTAATCTACTGCGACCTGCACGTCCCTTCCAAGGGGCATTTAAACCATCTTGTTAAGCTACTGCGACCTGCACTTGTATTCCAAGGGGCATTTAAACCGTCTTGTTAACCTACTGCGACCTCCACTGCTCTTCCAAGGGGCATTTAAGCCGTCTTGTTAAGCTACTGCGACCTGCACGTCTCTTCCAAGGGGCATTTAAACAGTCTTGTTAAGCTTCTGCGACCTGTACGTCTCTTCCAAGGGGCATTTAATCCGTTTTGTTAAGCTACTACGACCTCCACCGCTCTTCCAAGGGGAATTTAAACCATCTTGTTAAGCTACTGCGACCTGTACGTCTCTTCCAAGGGGCATTTAAACAGTCTTGTTAAGCTACTGCGACCTGGACATTTCTTCCAAGGGTCATTTAAATCATCTTGTTAAGCAACTGCGACCTGAACGTCTCTTCCAAGCGGCATTTAAACCGTCTTATTAAGCTACTGTGACCTGCATTTCTCTACCAAGGGGCAATTAAATCGTCTTGTTAAGCTACTGCGACCTCCACCGCTCTTCCAAGGGGCATTTAAACCATCTTGTTTAGCTACTGCGACCTGCACGTCTCTACCAAGGGGCATTTAAACCGTCTTGTTAATCTACTGCGACATGCACGTCTCTTCCAAGGGGCATTTAAACCGTCTTGTTAAGCTACTTCGACCAGCACGTCTCTTCCAAGCGGCATCAAAACCGTCTTGTTAACCTACTGCGACCTCCACCGCTCTTCCAAAGGGCATTTTAACCGTCTTGTTAAGCTACTGTGACCTGCACGTCTCTACCAAGGGGCATTTAAACCGTCTTGTTAAGCTACTGCGACCTGCACATCTCTTCCAAGGGGCATTTAAACCGTCTTGTTAAGCTACTGCGAACTCCACTGCTCTTCCAAGGGGCATTTAATCCGTCTTGTTAAGCTACTGTGACCTGCAGGTCTCTTCCAAGGGGCATGTAAACCGTCTTGTTAAGCTACTGCGAACTGCACGTCTCTTCCAAGGGGCATTTAAACTGTCTTGCTAAGCTTCTGCGACATGCACGTCTCTTCCAAGGGGCATTTAAACTGTCTTGTTAAGCTACTGCGACCTGCATGTCTCTACCAAGGGGCATTTAAACTGTCTTGTTAAGCTACTGGGAACCGCACGTCTCTTACAAGGGGCATTTAAACCATCTTGTTAAGCTTCTGCGACATGCACGTCTCTTCCAAGGGGCATTTAAACTGTCTTGTTAAGCTACTGCGACCTGCATGTCTCTTCCAAGGGGCATTTAAACTGTCTTGTTAAGTTACTGCGACCTCCACCACTCTGCCAAGGGGCATTTAAACCGTCTTGGTAAGCTACTGCGACCAGCACGTCTCTTCCAAGGGGCATTAAAACTGTCTTGTTAAGCTACTGAGACCTCCACCGCTCTCCCAAGGGGCATTTAAACCATCTTTTTAAGCTACTGCGACCTGCACGACTCTTCCAAGGGGCATTTAAACCGTCTTGTTAAGCTACTGCGACCTGCACGTCTCTTCCAAGGGGCATTTAAACTGTCTTGATAAGCTACTGTGACTTTCACGTTTCTTCCAAGGGGCATTTAAACAGTCTTGTTAAGCTACGGCGACCTCCACCGCACTTACAAGGGGCATTAAAACAGTCTTGTTAAGCTACTACGACCTGCACATCTCTTTCATGGGGCATTTAAACTGTCTTGTTAAGCTACTGCGACCTGCATGTCTCTTCCAAGGGGCATTTAAACTGTCTTGTTAAGCTACTGCGAACTCCATCACTCTGCCAAGGGGCATTTAAACCGTCTTGGTAAGCTACTGCGACCAGCACGTCTCTTCCAAGGGGCATTAAAACTGTCTTGTTAAGCTACTGAGACCTCCACCGCTCTCCCAAGGGGCATTTAAACCATCTTTTTAAGCTACTGCGACCTGCACGACTCTTCCAAGGGGCATTTAAACCGTCTTCTTAAGCTACTGCGACCTGCACGTCTCTTACAAGGAGCATTTAAACCGTCTTGATAAGCTACTGCGACTTTCACGTTTCTTCCAAGGGGCATTTAAACCGTCTTGTTAAGCTACTGCGACCTCCACCGCACTTACAAGGGGCATTTAAACAGTCTTGTTAAGCTACTACGACCTGCACGTCTCTTTCAAGGGGCATTTAAACTGTCTTGTTAAGCTACTGCGACCTCAACCGCTCTTCCAAGGGGCATTTAAACCGTCTTTTTAAGCTACTGCAACCTTCACGTCTCTTCCAAGGGGCATTTAAACCGTCTCGTTAAGCTACTGCAACCTGCATGTCTCTTCCAAGGGGCATTTAAACCGTCTTATTAAGCTACTGCGACCTGCATGTCTCTTCCAAGAGGCATTTAAACCGTCTTGATAAGCTACTGCGACTTTCACGTTTCTTCCAAGGGGCATTTAAACCGTCTTGATAAGCTACTGCGACCTGCACGTCTCTTCCAAGGGGCATTTAAACCGTCTAGATAAGCTACTGCGACTTTCACGTTTCTTCCAAGGGGCATTTAAACTGTCTTGTTAAGCTACTGCGACCTGCACGTCTCTTCCAAGGGGCATTTAAACCGTCTTGATAAGCTACTGCGACTTTCACGTTTCTTCCAAGGGGCATTTAAACCGACTTGTTAAGCTACTACGACCTGCACGTCTCTTTCAAGGGGCATTTAAACTGTCTTGTTAAGCTACTGCGACCTCCACCGCTCTTCCAAGGGGCATTTAAACCGTGTTTTTAAGCTACTGCGACCTTCACGTCTCTTCCAAGGGGCATTTAAACCGTCTTGTTAAGCTACTGCAACCTGCATGTCTCTTCCAAGGGGCATTTAAACCGTCTTGTTAAGCTACTGCAACCTGCATGTCTCTTCCAATGGGCATTTAAACCGTCTTGTTAAGCTACTGCGACCTCCACAGCTCTTCCAAGGGGCATTTAAACCATCTTGTTAAGCTACTGCGACCTGCACGTCTCTTCCAAGTGGCATTTAAACCGTCTTGTTAAGCTACTGCGACCTCCACAGCTCTTCCAAGGGACATTTAAACCATCTTGTTAAGCTACTGTGACCTGCACGTTTCTGCCAAGGGGCATTTTAACCGTCTTATTAAGCTATTGCGACCTGCACGTCTCTTCCAAGGGGCATTTAAACTGTCTTGTTAAGACACTGCGACCTGCACGTCTCTTCCAAAGGGAATTTAAACCGTCTTGTTAATCTACTGCGACCTGCACGTCCCTTCCAAGGGGCATTTAAACCATCTTGTTAAGCTACTGCGACCTGCACTTGTATTCCAAGGGGCATTTAAACCGTCTTGTTAACCTACTGCGACCTCCACTGCTCTTCCAAGGGGCATTTAAGCCGTCTTGTTAAGCTACTGCGACCTGCACGTCTCTTCCAAGGGGCATTTAAACAGTCTTGTTAAGCTTCTGCGACCTGTACGTCTCTTCCAAGGGGCATTTATTCCGTTTTGTTAAGCTACTACGACCTCCACCGCTCTTCCAAGGGGAATTTAAACCATCTTGTTAAGCTACTGCGACCTGTACGTCTCTTCCAAGGGGCATTTAAACAGTCTTGTTAAGCTACTGCGACCTGGACATTTCTTCCAAGGGTCATTTAAATCATCTTGTTAAGCAACTGCGACCTGAACGTCTCTTCCAAGCGGCATTTAAACCGTCTTATTAAGCTACTGTGACCTGCATTTCTCTACCAAGGGTCAATTAAATCGTCTTGTTAAGCTACTGCGACCTCCACCGCTCTTCCAAGGGGCATTTAAACCATCTTGTTTAGCTACTGCGACCTGCACGTCTCTACCAAGGGGCATTTAAACCGTCTTGTTAATCTACTGCGACATGCACGTCTCTTCCAAGGGGCATTTAAACCGTCTTGTTAAGCTACTTCGACCAGCACGTCTCTTCCAAGCGGCATCAAAACCGTCTTGTTAACCTACTGCGACCTCCACCGCTCTTCCAAAGGGCATTTTAACCGTCTTGTTAAGCTACTGTGACCTGCACGTCTCTACCAAGGGGCATTTAAACCGTCTTGTTAAGCTACTGCGACCTGCACATCTCTTCCAAGGGGCATTTAAACCGTCTTGTTAAGCTACTGCGAACTCCACTGCTCTTCCAAGGGGCATTTAATCCGTCTTGTTAAGCTACTGCGACCTGCAGGTCTCTTCCAAGGGGCATGTAAACCGTCTTGTTAAGCTACTGCGAACTGCACGTCTCTTCCAAGGGGCATTTAAACTGTCTTGTTAAGCTTCTGCGACATGCACGTCTCTTCCAAGGGGCATTTAAACTGTCTTGTTTAGCTACTGCGACCTGCATGTCTCTACCAAGGGGCATTTAAACTGTCTTGTTAAGCTACTGCGAACCGCACGTCTCTTACAAGGGGCATTTAAACCATCTTGTTAAGCTTCTGCGACATGCACATCTCTTCCAAGGGGCATTTAAACTGTCTTGTTAAGCTACTGCGACCTGCATGTCTCTTCCAAGGGGCATTTAAACTGTCTTGTTAAGTTACTGCGACCTCCACCACTCTGCCAAGGGGCATTTAAACCGTCTTGGTAAGCTACTGCGACCAGCACGTCTCTTCCAAGGGGCATTAAAACTGTCTTGTTAAGCTACTGAGACCTCCACCGCTCTCCCAAGGGGCATTTAAACCATCTTTTTAAGCTACTGCGACCTGCACGACTCTTCCAAGGGGCATTTAAACCGTTTTGTTAAGCTACTGCGACCTGCACGTCTCTTCCAAGGGGCATTTAAACCGTCTTGATAAGCTACTGTGACTTTCACGTTTCTTCCAAGGGGCATTTAAACAGTCTTGTTAAGCTACAGCGACCTCCACCGCACTTACAAGGGGCATTTAAACAGTCTTGTTAAGCTACTACGACCTGCACATCTCTTTCATGGGGCATTTAAACTGTCTTGTTAAGCTACTGCGACCTGCATGTCTCTTCCAAGGGGCATTTATACTGTCTTGTTAAGCTACTGCGAACTCCATCACTCTGCCAAGGGGCATTTAAACCATCTTGTTAAGCTACTGTGACCTGCATGTCTCTTCCAAGGGGCATTTAAACCGTCTTATTAAGCTACTGCGACCTGCACGACTCTTCCAAGGGGCATTTAAACCGTTTTGTTAAGCTACTGCGACCTGCACGTCTCTTCCAAAGGGCATTTAAACTGTCTTGTTAAGCTACTGCGACCTGCACGTCTCTTCCAAGGGGCATTTAAACCGTCTTGTTAAGCTACTGTGACCTGCATGTCCCTTCTAAGGGGCATTTAAACCGTCTTGTTAAGCTACTGCGACCTCCACCGCTCTTCCAAGGGGCATTTAAACCGTCTTGTTAAGCTACTGCGACCGGCACGTCTCTTCCAAGGGCCATTTAAAACGTCTTGGTTTGCTACTGCGACCTGCAAGCCTCGTCCAAGGGGCATTTAACCTGTCTTGTTAAGCTACTGCGACCTGCACGTCTCTTCCAAGGGGCATTTAAACAATCTTGTTAAGCTACTGCGAACTTCACGTCTTTTCCAATGGGCATTTAAACCGTCTTGTTAAGCTACTGCGACCTCCACCGCTCTTCCAAGGGGCATTTAAATCATCTTGTTAAGCTACTGCGAACTGCACGTCTTTTCCAAGGGGCATTTAAACCATCTTATTAAGCTACTGTGACCTGCACGTCTCTTACAAAGGGCATTTAAACCATCTTATTAAGCTACTGTGACCTGCACGTTTCATCCAAGAGGCATTTAAACTGTCTTGTTAAGCTACTGCGACCTACACCGCTCTTCCAAGGGGCATTTAAACCGTCTTTTAAGCTACTGCGACCTGCACGTCTTTTCCAAGGGGCATTTAAACTGTCTTGTTAAGCTACTGCGACCTACACCGCTCATCCAAGGGGCATTTAAACCGTCTTTTAAGCTACTGCGACCTGCACGTCTTTTCCAAGGGGCATTTAAACTGTCTTATTAAGCTACTGCGACCTGCACGTCTTCTCCAATGGGTATTTAAACCGTCTTGTTAAGCTACTGCGACCTCCACCGCTCTTCCAAGAGGCATTTAAACCATCTTTTTAAGCTACTGCGTCCTGCACGTCTCTTCCAAGTGGCATTTAAACCATCTTGTTAAGCTACTGTGACCTGCACGTTTCTACCAAGGGGCATTTAAACCGTCTTATTAAGCTACTGCGACCTGCACGTCTCTTGCAAGGGGCATTTAAACCGTCTTATTAAGCTACTGCGACCTGCACGTCTCTTCTAAGGGGCATTTCAACTGTCTTGTTAAGCTACTGCGACCTGCACGTCTCTTCCAAAAGGCATTTAAATTGTCTTGTTAAGCTACTGCGACCTGCACGTCTCTTCCAAGGGGCATTTAAACCGTCTTGTTAAGCTACTGTGACCTGCATGTCCCTTCTAAGGTGCATTTAAACCGTCTTGTTAAGCTACTGCGACCTCCACCGCTCTTCCAAGGGGCATTTAAACCGTCTTGTTAAGCTACTGCGACCAGCACGTCTCTTCCAAGGGCCATTTAAAACGTCTTGGTTTGCTACTGCGACCTGCAAACCTCGTCCAAGGGGCATTTAACCTGTCTTGTTAAGCTACTGCGACCTGCACGTCTCTTCCAAGGGGCATTTAAACAATCTTGTTAAGCTACTGCGACCTTCACGTCTTTTCCAAGGGGCATTTAAACCGTCTTGTTAAGCTACTGTGACCTCCACCGCTCCTCCAAGGGGCATTTAAATCATCTTGTTAAGCTACTGCGACCTGCACGTCTTTTCCAAGGGGCATTTAAACCGTCTTGATAAGCTACTGCGACTTTCACGTTTCTTCCAAGGGGCATTTAAACCGACTTGTTAAGCTACTACGACCTGCACGTCTCTTTCAAGGGGCATTTAAACTGTCTTGTTAAGCTACTGCGACCTCCACCGCTCTTCCAAGGGGCATTTAAACCGTGTTTTTAAGCTACTGCGACCTTCACGTCTCTTCCAAGGGGCATTTAAACCGTCTTGTTAAGCTACTGCAACCTGCATGTCTCTTCCAAGGGGCATTTAAACCGTCTTGTTAAGCTACTGCAACCTGCATGTCTCTTCCAATGGGCATTTAAACCGTCTTGTTAAGCTACTGCGACCTCCACAGCTCTTCCAAGGGGCATTTAAACCATCTTGTTAAGCTACTGCGACCTGCACGTCTCTTCCAAGTGGCATTTAAACCGTCTTGTTAAGCTACTGCGACCTCCACAGCTCTTCCAAGGGACATTTAAACCATCTTGTTAAGCTACTGTGACCTGCACGTTTCTGCCAAGGGTCATTTAAACCGTCTTATTAAGCTACTGCGACCTGCACGTCTCTTGCAAGGGGCATTTTAACCGTCTTATTAAGCTATTGCGACCTGCACGTCTCTTCCAAGGGGCATTTAAACTGTCTTGTTAAGACACTGCGACCTGCACGTCTCTTCCAAAGGGAATTTAAACCGTCTTGTTAATCTACTGCGACCTGCACGTCCCTTCCAAGGGGCATTTAAACCATCTTGTTAAGCTACTGCGACCTGCACTTGTATTCCAAGGGGCATTTAAACCGTCTTGTTAACCTACTGCGACCTCCACTGCTCTTCCAAGGGGCATTTAAGCCGTCTTGTTAAGCTACTGCGACCTGCACGTCTCTTCCAAGGGGCATTTAAACAGTCTTGTTAAGCTTCTGCGACCTGTACGTCTCTTCCAAGGGGCATTTATTCCGTTTTGTTAAGCTACTACGACCTCCACCGCTCTTCCAAGGGGAATTTAAACCATCTTGTTAAGCTACTGCGACCTGTACGTCTCTTCCAAGGGGCATTTAAACAGTCTTGTTAAGCTACTGCGACCTGGACATTTCTTCCAAGGGTCATTTAAATCATCTTGTTAAGCAACTGCGACCTGAACGTCTCTTCCAAGCGGCATTTAAACCGTCTTATTAAGCTACTGTGACCTGCATTTCTCTACCAAGGGGCAATTAAATCGTCTTGTTAAGCTACTGCGACCTCCACCGCTCTTCCAAGGGGCATTTAAACCATCTTGTTTAGCTACTGCGACCTGCACGTCTCTACCAAGGGGCATTTAAACCGTCTTGTTAATCTACTGCGACATGCACGTCTCTTCCAAGGGGCATTTAAACCGTCTTGTTAAGCTACTTCGACCAGCACGTCTCTTCCAAGCGGCATCAAAACCGTCTTGTTAACCTACTGCGACCTCCACCGCTCTTCCAAAGGGCATTTTAACCGTCTTGTTAAGCTACTGTGACCTGCACGTCTCTACCAAGGGGCATTTAAACCGTCTTGTTAAGCTACTGCGACCTGCACATCTCTTCCAAGGGGCATTTAAACCGTCTTGTTAAGCTACTGCGAACTCCACTGCTCTTCCAAGGGGCATTTAATCCGTCTTGTTAAGCTACTGCGACCTGCAGGTCTCTTCCAAGGGGCATGTAAACCGTCTTGTTAAGCTACTGCGAACTGCACGTCTCTTCCAAGGGGCATTTAAACTGTCTTGTTAAGCTTCTGCGACATGCACGTCTCTTCCAAGGGGCATTTAAACTGTCTTGTTAAGCTACTGCGACCTGCATGTCTCTACCAAGGGGCATTTAAACTGTCTTGTTAATCTACTGCGAACCGCACGTCTCTTACAAGGGTCATTTAAACCATCTTGTTAAGCTTCTGCGACATGCACGTCTCTTCCAAGGGGCATTTAAACTGTCTTGTTAAGCTACTGCGACCTGCATGTCTCTTCCAAGGGGCATTTAAACTGTCTTGTTAAGTTACTGCGACCTCCACCACTCTGCCAAGGGGCATTTAAACCGTCTTGGTAAGCTACTGCGACCAGCACGTCTCTTCCAAGGGGCATTAAAACTGTCTTGTTAAGCTACTGAGACCTCCACCGCTCTCCCAAGGGGCATTTAAACCATCTTTTTAAGCTACTGCGACCTGCACGACTCTTCCAAGGGGCATTTAAACCGTCTTGTTAAGCTACTGCGACCTGCACGTCTCTTCCAAGGGGCATTTAAACCGTCTTGATAAGCTACTGTGACTTTCACGTTTCTTCCAAGGGGCATTTAAACAGTCTTGTTAAGCTACGGCGACCTCCACCGCACTTACAAGGGGCATTAAAACAGTCTTGTTAAGCTACTACGACCTGCACATCTCTTTCATGGGGCATTTAAACTGTCTTGTTAAGCTACTGCGACCTGCATGTCTCTTCCAAGGGGCATTTAAACTGTCTTGTTAAGCTACTGCGAACTCCATCACTCTGCCAAGGGGAATTTAAACCGTCTTGGTAAGCTACTGCGACCAGCACGTCTCTTCCAAGGGGCATTAAAACTGTCTTGTTAAGCTACTGAGACCTCCACCGCTCTCCCAAGGGGCATTTAAACCATCTTTTTAAGCTACTGCGACCTGCACGACTCTTCCAAGGGGCATTTAAACCGTCTTCTTAAGCTACTGCGACCTGCACGTCTCTTACAAGGAGCATTTAAACCGTCTTGATAAGCTACTGCGACTTTCACGTTTCTTCCAAGGGGCATTTAAACCGTCTTGTTAAGCTACTGCGACCTCCACCGCACTTACAAGGGGCATTTAAACAGTCTTGTTAAGCTACTATGACCTGCACGTCTCTTTCAAGGGGCATTTAAACTGTCTTGTTAAGCTACTGCGACCTCAACCGCTCTTCCAAGGGGCATTTAAACCGTCTTTTTAAGCTACTGCAACCTTCACGTCTCTTCCAAGGGGCATTTAAACCGTCTCGTTAAGCTACTGCAACCTGCATGTCTCTTCCAAGGGGCATTTAAACCGTCTTATTAAGCTACTGCGACCTGCATGTCTCTTCCAAGAGGCATTTAAACCGTCTTGATAAGCTACTGCGACTTTCACGTTTCTTCCAAGGGGCATTTAAACCGTCTTGATAAGCTACTGCGACCTGCACGTCTCTTCCAAGGGGCATTTAAACCGTCTAGATAAGCTACTGCGACTTTCACGTTTCTTCCAAGGGGCATTTAAACTGTCTTGTTAAGCTACTGCGACCTGCACGTCTCTTCCAAGGGGCATTTAAACCGTCTTGATAAGCTACTGCGACTTTCACGTTTCTTCCAAGGGGCATTTAAACCGACTTGTTAAGCTACTACGACCTGCACGTCTCTTTCAAGGGGCATTTAAACTGTCTTGTTAAGCTACTGCGACCTCCACCGCTCTTCCAAGGGGCATTTAAACCGTGTTTTTAAGCTACTGCGACCTTCACGTCTCTTCCAAGGGGCATTTAAACCGTCTTGTTAAGCTACTGCAACCTGCATGTCTCTTCCAAGGGGCATTTAAACCGTCTTGTTAAGCTACTGCAACCTGCATGTCTCTTCCAATGGGCATTTAAACCGTCTTGTTAAGCTACTGCGACCTCCACAGCTCTTCCAAGGGGCATTTAAACCATCTTGTTAAGCTACTGCGACCTGCACGTCTCTTCCAATTGGCATTTAAACCATCTTGTTAAGCTACTGTGACCTCCACGTTTCTGCCAAGGGTCATTTAAACCGTCTTATTAAGCTACTGCGACCTGCACGTCTCTTGCAAGGGGCATTTTAACCGTCTTATTAAGCTATTGCGACCTGCACGTCTCTTCCAAGGGGCATTTAAACTGTCTTGTTAAGACACTGCGACCTGCACGTCTCTTCCAAAGGGAATTTAAACCGTCTTGTTAATCTACTGCGACCTGCACGTCCCTTCCAAGGGGCATTTAAACCATCTTGTTAAGCTACTGCGACCTGCACTTGTATTCCAAGGGGCATTTAAACCGTCTTGTTAACCTACTGCGACCTCCACTGCTCTTCCAAGGGGCATTTAAGCCGTCTTGTTAAGCTACTGCGACCTGCACGTCTCTTCCAAGGGGCATTTAAACAGTCTTGTTAAGCTTCTGCGACCTGTACGTCTCTTCCAAGGGGCATTTATTCCGTTTTGTTAAGCTACTACGACCTCCACCGCTCTTCCAAGGGGAATTTAAACCATCTTGTTAAGCTACTGCGACCTGTACGTCTCTTCCAAGGGGCATTTAAACAGTCTTGTTAAGCTACTGCGACCTGGACATTTCTTCCAAGGGTCATTTAAATCATCTTGTTAAGCAACTGCGACCTGAACGTCTCTTCCAAGCGGCATTTAAACCGTCTTATTAAGCTACTGTGACCTGCATTTCTCTACCAAGGGTCAATTAAATCGTCTTGTTAAGCTACTGCGACCTCCACCGCTCTTCCAAGGGGCATTTAAACCATCTTGTTTAGCTACTGCGACCTGCACGTCTCTACCAAGGGGCATTTAAACCGTCTTGTTAATCTACTGCGACATGCACGTCTCTTCCAAGGGGCATTTAAACCGTCTTGTTAAGCTACTTCGACCAGCACGTCTCTTCCAAGCGGCATCAAAACCGTCTTGTTAACCTACTGCGACCTCCACCGCTCTTCCAAAGGGCATTTTAACCGTCTTGTTAAGCTACTGTGACCTGCACGTCTCTACCAAGGGGCATTTAAACCGTCTTGTTAAGCTACTGCGACCTGCACATCTCTTCCAAGGGGCATTTAAACCATCTTGTTAAGCTACTGCGAACTCCACTGCTCTTCCAAGGGGCATTTAATCCGTCTTGTTAAGCTACTGCGACCTGCAGGTCTCTTCCAAGGGGCATGTAAACCGTCTTGTTAAGCTACTGCGAACTGCACGTCTCTTCCAAGGGGCATTTAAACTGTCTTGTTAAGCTTCTGCGACATGCACATCTCTTCCAAGGGGCATTTAAACTGTCTTGTTAAGCTACTGCGACCTGCATGTCTCTACCAAGGGGCATTTAAACTGTCTTGTTAAGCTACTGCGAACCGCACGTCTCTTACAAGGGGCATTTAAACCATCTTGTTAAGCTTCTGCGACATGCACGTCTCTTCCAAGGGGCATTTAAACTGTCTTGTTAAGCTACTGCGACCTGCATGTCTCTTCCAAGGGGCATTTAAACTGTCTTGTTAAGTTACTGCGACCTCCACCACTCTGCCAAGGGGCATTTAAACCGTCTTGGTAAGCTACTGCGACCAGCACGTCTCTTCCAAGGGGCATTAAAACTGTCTTGTTAAGCTACTGAGACCTCCACCGCTCTCCCAAGGGGCATTTAAACCATCTTTTTAAGCTACTGCGACCTGCACGTCTCTTCCAAGGGGCATTTAAACCGTCTTGATAAGCTACTGTGACTTTCACGTTTCTTCCAAGGGGCATTTAAACAGTCTTGTTAAGCTACGGCGACCTCCACCGCACTTACAAGGGGCATTTAAACAGTCTTGTTAAGCTACTACGACCTGCACATCTCTTTCATGGGGCATTTAAACTGTCTTGTTAAGCTACTGCGACCTGCATGTCTCTTCCAAGGGGCATTTAAACTGTCTTGTTACGCCACTGCGAACTCCATCACTCTGCCAAGGGGCATTTAAACCGTCTTGTTAAGCTACTGTGACCTGCATGTCTCTTCCAAGGGGCATTTAAACCGTCTTATTAAGCTACTGCGACCTGCACGACTCTTCCAAGGGGCATTTAAACCGTTTTGTTAAGCTACTGCGACCTGCACGTCTCTTCCAAAGGGCATTTAAACTGTCTTGTTAAGCTACTGCGACCTGCACGTCTCTTCCAAGGGGCATTTAAACCGTCTTGTTAAGCTACTGTGACCTGCATGTCCCTTCTAAGGGGCATTTAAACCGTCTTGTTAAGCTACTGCGACCTCCACCGCTCTTCCAAGGGGCATTTAAACCGTCTTGTTAAGCTACTGCGACCGGCACGTCTCTTCCAAGGGCCATTTAAAACGTCTTGGTTTGCTACTGCGACCTGCAAGCCTCGTCCAAGGGGCATTTAACCTGTCTTGTTAAGCTACTGCGACCTGCACGTCTCTTCCAAGGGGCATTTAAACAATCTTGTTAAGCTACTGCGAACTTCACGTCTTTTCCAATGGGCATTTAAACCGTCTTGTTAAGCTACTGCGATCTCCACCGCTCTTCCAAGGGGCATTTAAATCATCTTGTTAAGCTACTGCGACCTGCACGTCTTTTCCAAGGGGCATTTAAACCATCTTATTAAGCTACTGTGACCTGCACGTCTCTTCCAAAGGGCATTTAAACCATCTTATTAAGCTACTGTGACCTGCACGTTTCATCCAAGAGGCATTTAAACTGTCTTGTTAAGCTACTGCGACCTACACCGCTCTTCCAAGGGGCATTTAAACCGTCTTTTAAGCTACTGCGACCTGCACGTCTTTTCCAAGGGGCATTTAAACTGTCTTGTTAAGCTACTGCGACCTACACCGCTCTTCCAAGGGGCATTTAAACCGTCTTTTAAGCTACTGCGACCTGCACGTCTTTTCCAAGGGGCATTTAAACTGTCTTATTAAGTTACTGCGACCTGCACGTCTTCTCCAATGGGTATTTAAACCGTCTTGTTAAGCTACTGCGACCTCCACCGCTCTTCCAAGAGGCATTTAAACCATCTTTTTAAGCTACTGCGTCCTGCACGTCTCTTCCAAGTGGCATTTAAACCGTCTTGTTAAGCTACTGTGACCTGCACGTTTCTACCAAGGGGCATTTAAACCGTCTTATTAAGCTACTGCGACCTGCACGTCTCTTGCAAGGGGCATTTAAACCGTCTTATTAAGCTAATGCGACCTGCACGTCTCTTCTAAGGGGCATTTCAACTGTCTTGTTAAGCTACTGCAACCTGCACGTCTCTTCCAAAAGGCATTTAAATTGTCTTGTTAAGCTACTGCGACCTGCACGTCTCTTCCAAGGGGCATTTAAACCGTCTTGTTAAGCTACTGTGACCTGCATGTCCCTTCTAAGGTGCATTTAAACCGTCTTGTTAAGCTACTGCGACCTCCACCGCTCTTCCAAGGGGCATTTAAACCGTCTTGTTAAGCTACTGCGACCAGCACGTCTCTTCCAAGGGCCATTTAAAACGTCTTGGTTTGCTACTGCGACCTGCAAACTTCGTCCAAGGGGCATTTAACCTGTCTTGTTAAGCTACTGCGACCTGCACGTCTCTTCCAAGGGTCATTTAAACAATCTTGTTAAGCTACTGCGACCTTCACGTCTTTTCCAAGGGGCATTTAAACCGTCTTGTTAAGCTACTGTGACCTCCACCGCTCCTCCAAGGGGCATTTAAATCATCTTGTTAAGCTACTGCGACCTGCACGTCTTTTCCAAGGGGCATTTAAACCGTCTTGATAAGCTACTGCGACTTTCACGTTTCTTCCAAGGGGCATTTAAACCGACTTGTTAAGCTACTACGACCTGCACGTCTCTTTCAAGGGGCATTTAAACTGTCTTGTTAAGCTACTGCGACCTCCACCGCTCTTCCAAGGGGCATTTAAACCGTGTTTTTAAGCTACTGCGACCTTCACGTCTCTTCCAAGGGGCATTTAAACCGTCTTGTTAAGCTACTGCAACCTGCATGTCTCTTCCAAGGGGCATTTAAACCGTCTTGTTAAGCTACTGCAACCTGCATGTCTCTTCCAATGGGCATTTAAACCGTCTTGTTAAGCTACTGCGACCTCCACAGCTCTTCCAAGGGGCATTTAAACCATCTTGTTAAGCTACTGCGACCTGCACGTCTCTTCCAAGTGGCATTTAAACCGTCTTGTTAAGCTACTGCGACCTCCACAGCTCTTCCAAGGGACATTTAAACCATCTTGTTAAGCTACTGTGACCTGCACGTTTCTGCCAAGGGTCATTTAAACCGTCTTATTAAGCTACTGCGACCTGCACGTCTCTTGCAAGGGGCATTTTAACCGTCTTATTAAGCTATTGCGACCTGCAGGTCTCTTCCAAGGGGCATTTAAACTGTCTTGTTAAGACACTGCGACCTGCACGTCTCTTCCAAGGGGCATTTAAACCATCTTGTTAAGCTACTGCGACCTGCACTTGTATTCCAAGGGGCATTTAAACCGTCTTGTTAACCTACTGCGACCTCCACTGCTCTTCCAAGGGGCATTTAAGCCGTCTTGTTAAGCTACTGCGACCTGCACGTCTCTTCCAAGGGGCATTTAAACAGTCTTGTTAAGCTTCTGCGACCTGTACGTCTCTTCCAAGGGGCATTTAAACTGTCTTGTTAAGCTCCTGCGACCTGCATGTCTCTACCAAGGGGCATTTAAACTGTCTTGTTAATCTACTGCGAACCGCACGTCTCTTACAAGGGTCATTTAAACCATCTTGTTAAGCTTCTGCGACATGCACGTCTCTTCCAAGGGGCATTTAAACTGTCTTGTTAAGCTACTGCGACCTGCATGTCTCTTCCAAGGGGCATTTAAACTGTCTTGTTAAGTTACTGCGACCTCCACCACTCTGCCAAGGGGCATTTAAACCGTCTTGGTAAGCTACTGCGACCAGCACGTCTCTTCCAAGGGGCATTAAAACTGTCTTGTTAAGCTACTGAGACCTCCACCGCTCTCCCAAGGGGCATTTAAACCATCTTTTTAAGCTACTGCGACCTGCACGACTCTTCCAAGGGGCATTTAAACCGTCTTGTTAAGCTACTGCGACCTGCACGTCTCTTCCAAGGGGCATTTAAACCGTCTTGATAAGCTACTGTGACTTTCACGTTTCTTCCAAGGGGCATTTAAACAGTCTTGTTAAGCTACGGCGACCTCCACCGCACTTACAAGGGGCATTAAAACAGTCTTGTTAAGCTACTACGACCTGCACATCTCTTTCATGGGGCATTTAAACTGTCTTGTTAAGCTACTGCGACCTGCATGTCTCTTCCAAGGGGCATTTAAACTGTCTTGTTAAGCTACTGCGAACTCCATCACTCTGCCAAGGGGCATTTAAACCGTCTTGGTAAGCTACTGCGACCAGCACGTCTCTTCCAAGGGGCATTAAAACTGTCTTGTTAAGCTACTGAGACCTCCACCGCTCTCCCAAGGGGCATTTAAACCATCTTTTTAAGCTACTGCGACCTGCACGACTCTTCCAAGGGGCATTTAAACCGTCTTCTTAAGCTACTGCGACCTGCACGTCTCTTACAAGGAGCATTTAAACCGTCTTGATAAGCTACTGCGACTTTCACGTTTCTTCCAAGGGGCATTTAAACCGTCTTGTTAAGCTACTGCGACCTCCACCGCACTTACAAGGGGCATTTAAACAGTCTTGTTAAGCTACTACGACCTGCACGTCTCTTTCAAGGGGCATTTAAACTGTCTTGTTAAGCTACTGCGACCTCAACCGCTCTTCCAAGGGGCATTTAAACCGTCTTTTTAAGCTACTGCAACCTTCACGTCTCTTCCAAGGGGCATTTAAACCGTCTCGTTAAGCTACTGCAACCTGCATGTCTCTTCCAAGGGGCATTTAAACCGTCTTATTAAGCTACTGCGACCTGCATGTCTCTTCCAAGAGGCATTTAAACCGTCTTGATAAGCTACTGCGACTTTCACGTTTCTTCCAAGGGGCATTTAAACCGTCTTGATAAGCTACTGCGACCTGCACGTCTCTTCCAAGGGGCATTTAAACCGTCTAGATAAGCTACTGCGACTTTCACGTTTCTTCCAAGGGGCATTTAAACTGTCTTGTTAAGCTACTGCGACCTGCACGTCTCTTCCAAGGGGCATTTAAACCGTCTTGATAAGCTACTGCGACTTTCACGTTTCTTCCAAGGGCCATTTAAACCGACTTGTTAAGCTACTACGACCTGCACGTCTCTTTCAAGGGGCATTTAAACTGTCTTGTTAAGCTACTGCGACCTCCACCGCTCTTCCAAGGGGCATTTAAACCGTGTTTTTAAGCTACTGCGACCTTCACGTCTCTTCCAAGGGGCATTTAAACCGTCTTGTTAAGCTACTGCAACCTGCATGTCTCTTCCAAGGGGCATTTAAACCGTCTTGTTAAGCTACTGCAACCTGCATGTCTCTTCCAATGGGCATTTAAACCGTCTTGTTAAGCTACTGCGACCTCCACAGCTCTTCCAAGGGGCATTTAAACCATCTTGTTAAGCTACTGCGACCTGCACGTCTCTTCCAAGTGGCATTTAAACCGTCTTGTTAAGCTGCTGCGACCTCCACAGCTCTTCCAAGGGACATTTAAACCATCTTGTTAAGCTACTGTGACCTGCACGTTTCTGCCAAGGGTCATTTAAACCGTCTTATTAAGCTACTGCGATCTGCACGTCTCTTGCAAGGGGCATTTTAACCGTCTTATTAAGCTATTGCGACCTGCACGTCTCTTCCAAGGGGCATTTAAACTGTCTTGTTAAGACACTGCGACCTGCACGTCTCTTCCAAAGGGAATTTAAACCGTCTTGTTAATCTACTGCGACCTGCACGTCCCTTCCAAGGGGCATTTAAACCATCTTGTTAAGCTACTGCGACCTGCACTTGTATTCCAAGGGGCATTTAAACCGTCTTGTTAACCTACTGCGACCTCCACTGCTCTTCCAAGGGGCATTTAAGCCGTCTTGTTAAGCTACTGCGACCTGCACGTCTCTTCCAAGGGGCATTTAAACAGTCTTGTTAAGCTTCTGCGACCTGTACGTCTCTTCCAAGGGGCATTTATTCCGTTTTGTTAAGCTACTACGACCTCCACCGCTCTTCCAAGGGGAATTTAAACCATCTTGTTAAGCTACTGCGACCTGTACGTCTCTTCCAAGGGGCATTTAAACAGTCTTGTTAAGCTACTGCGACCTGGACATTTCTTCCAAGGGTCATTTAAATCATCTTGTTAAGCAACTGCGACCTGAACGTCTCTTCCAAGCGGCATTTAAACCGTCTTATTAAGCTACTGTGACCTGCATTTCTCTACCAAGGGGCAATTAAATTGTCTTGTTAAGCTACTGCGACCTCCACCGCTCTTCCAAGGGGCATTTAAACCATCTTGTTTAGCTACTGCGACCTGCACGTCTCTACCAAGGGGCATTTAAACCGTCTTGTTAATCTACTGCGACATGCACGTCTCTTCCAAGGGGCATTTAAACCGTCTTGTTAAGCTACTTCGACCAGCACGTCTCTTCCAAGCGGCATCAAAACCGTCTTGTTAACCTACTGCGACCTCCACCGCTCTTCCAAAGGGCATTTTAACCGTCTTGTTAAGCTACTGTGACCTGCACGTCTCTACCAAGGGGCATTTAAACCGTCTTGTTAAGCTACTGCGACCTGCACATCTCTTCCAAGGGGCATTTAAACCGTCTTGTTAAGCTACTGCGAACTCCACTGCTCTTCCAAGGGGCATTTAATCCATCTTGTTAAGCTACTGCGACCTGCAGGTCTCTTCCAAGGGGCATGTAAACCGTCTTGTTAAGCTACTGCGAACTGCACGTCTCTTCCAAGGGGCATTTAAACTGTCTTGTTAAGCTTCTGCGACATGCACATCTCTTCCAAGGGGCATTTAAACTGTCTTGTTAAGCTACTGCGACCTGCATGTCTCTACCAAGGGGCATTTAAACTGTCTTGTTAAGCTACTGCGAACCGCACGTCTCTTACAAGGGGCATTTAAACCATCTTGTTAAGCTTCTGCGACATGCACGTCTCTTCCAAGGGGCATTTAAACTGTCTTGTTAAGCTACTGCGACCTGCATGTCTCTTCCAAGGGGCATTTAAACTGTCTTGTTAAGTTACTGCGACCTCCACCACTCTGCCAAGGGGCATTTAAACCGTCTTGGTAAGCTACTGCGACCAGCACGTCTCTTCCAAGGGGCATTAAAACTGTCTTGTTAAGCTACTGAGACCTCCACCGCTCTCCCAAGGGGCATTTAAACCATCTTTTTAAGCTACTGCGACCTGCACGACTCTTCCAAGGGGCATTTAAACCGTCTTGTTAAGCTACTGCGACCTGCACGTCTCTTCCAAGGGGCATTTAAACCGTCTTGATAAGCTACTGTGACTTTCACGTTTCTTCCAAGGGGCATTTAAACAGTCTTGTTAAGCTACGGCGACCTCCACCGCACTTACAAGGGGCATTTAAACAGTCTTGTTAAGCTACTACGACCTGCACATCTCTTTCATGGGGCATTTAAACTGTCTTGTTAAGCTACTGCGACCTGCATGTCTCTTCCAAGGGGCATTTAAACTGTCTTGTTAAGCTACTGCGAACTCCATCACTCTGCCAAGGGGCATTTAAACCGTCTTGTTAAGCTACTGTGACCTGCATGTCTCTTCCAAGGGGCATTTAAACCGTCTTATTAAGCTACTGCGACCTGCACGACTCTTCCAAGGGGCATTTAAACCGTTTTGTTAAGCTACTGCGACCTGCACGTCTCTTCCAAAGGGCATTTAAACTGTCTTGTTAAGCTACTGCGACCTGCACGTCTCTTCCAAGGGGCATTTAAACCGTCTTGTTAAGCTACTGTGACCTGCATGTCCCTTCTAAGGGGCATTTAAACCGTCTTGTTAAGCTACTGCGACCTCCACCGCTCTTCCAAGGGGCATTTAAACCGTCTTGTTAAGCTACTGCGACCGGCACGTCTCTTCCAAGGGCCATTTAAAACGTCTTGGTTTGCTACTGCGACCTGCAAGCCTCGTCCAAGGGGCATTTAACCTGTCTTGTTAAGCTACTGCGACCTGCACGTCTCTTCCAAGGGGCATTTAAACAATCTTGTTAAGCTACTGCGAACTTCACGTCTTTTCCAATGGGCATTTAAACCGTCTTGTTAAGCTACTGCGACCTCCACCGCTCTTCCAAGGGGCATTTAAACCATCTTATTAAGCTACTGTGACCTGCACGTCTCTTCCAAAGGGCATTTAAACCATCTTATTAAGCTACTGTGACCTGCACGTTTCATCCAAGAGGCATTTAAACTGTCTTGTTAAGCTACTGCGACCTACACCGCTCTTCCAAGGGGCATTTAAACCGTCTTTTAAGCTACTGCGACCTGCACGTCTTTTCCAAGGGGCATTTAAACTGTCTTGTTAAGCTACTGCGACCTGGACATTTCTTCCAAGGGTCATTTAAATCATCTTGTTAAGCAACTGCGACCTGAACGTCTCTTCCAAGCGGCATTTAAACCGTCTTATTAAGCTACTGTGACCTGCATTTCTCTACCAAGGGGCAATTAAATCGTCTTGTTAAGCTACTGCGACCTCCACCGCTCTTCCAAGGGGCATTTAAACCATCTTGTTTAGCTACTGCGACCTGCACGTCTCTACCAAGGGGCATTTAAACCGTCTTGTTAATCTACTGCGACATGCACGTCTCTTCCAAGGGGCATTTAAACCGTCTTGTTAAGCTACTTCGACCAGCACGTCTCTTCCAAGCGGCATCAAAACCGTCTTGTTAACCTACTGCGACCTCCACCGCTCTTCCAAAGGGCATTTTAACCGTCTTGTTAAGCTACTGTGACCTGCACGTCTCTACCAAGGGGCATTTAAACCGTCTTGTTAAGCTACTGCGACCTGCACATCTCTTCCAAGGGGCATTTAAACCGTCTTGTTAAGCTACTGCGAACTCCACTGCTCTTCCAAGGGGCATTTAATCCATCTTGTTAAGCTACTGCGACCTGCAGGTCTCTTCCAAGGGGCATGTAAACCGTCTTGTTAAGCTACTGCGAACTGCACGTCTCTTCCAAGGGGCATTTAAACTGTCTTGTTAAGCTTCTGCGACATGCACATCTCTTCCAAGGGGCATTTAAACTGTCTTGTTAAGCTACTGCGACCTGCATGTCTCTACCAAGGGGCATTTAAACTGTCTTGTTAAGCTACTGCGAACCGCACGTCTCTTACAAGGGGCATTTAAACCATCTTGTTAAGCTTCTGCGACATGCACGTCTCTTCCAAGGGGCATTTAAACTGTCTTGTTAAGCTACTGCGACCTGCATGTCTCTTCCAAGGGGCATTTAAACTGTCTTGTTAAGTTACTGCGACCTCCACCACTCTGCCAAGGGGCATTTAAACCGTCTTGGTAAGCTACTGCGACCAGCACGTCTCTTCCAAGGGGCATTAAAACTGTCTTGTTAAGCTACTGAGACCTCCACCGCTCTCCCAAGGGGCATTTAAACCATCTTTTTAAGCTACTGCGACCTGCACGACTCTTCCAAGGGGCATTTAAACCGTCTTGTTAAGCTACTGCGACCTGCACGTCTCTTCCAAGGGGCATTTAAACCGTCTTGATAAGCTACTGTGACTTTCACGTTTCTTCCAAGGGGCATTTAAACAGTCTTGTTAAGCTACGGCGACCTCCACCGCACTTACAAGGGGCATTTAAACAGTCTTGTTAAGCTACTACGACCTGCACATCTCTTTCATGGGGCATTTAAACTGTCTTGTTAAGCTACTGCGACCTGCATGTCTCTTCCAAGGGGCATTTAAACTGTCTTGTTAAGCTACTGCGAACTCCATCACTCTGCCAAGGGGCATTTAAACCGTCTTGTTAAGCTACTGTGACCTGCATGTCTCTTCCAAGGGGCATTTAAACCGTCTTATTAAGCTACTGCGACCTGCACGACTCTTCCAAGGGGCATTTAAACCGTTTTGTTAAGCTACTGCGACCTGCACGTCTCTTCCAAAGGGCATTTAAACTGTCTTGTTAAGCTACTGCGACCTGCACGTCTCTTCCAAGGGGCATTTAAACCGTCTTGTTAAGCTACTGTGACCTGCATGTCCCTTCTAAGGGGCATTTAAACCGTCTTGTTAAGCTACTGCGACCTCCACCGCTCTTCCAAGGGGCATTTAAACCGTCTTGTTAAGCTACTGCGACCGGCACGTCTCTTCCAAGGGCCATTTAAAACGTCTTGGTTTGCTACTGCGACCTGCAAGCCTCGTCCAAGGGGCATTTAACCTGTCTTGTTAAGCTACTGCGACCTGCACGTCTCTTCCAAGGGGCATTTAAACAATCTTGTTAAGCTACTGCGAACTTCACGTCTTTTCCAATGGGCATTTAAACCGTCTTGTTAAGCTACTGCGACCTCCACCGCTCTTCCAAGGGGCATTTAAACCATCTTATTAAGCTACTGTGACCTGCACGTCTCTTCCAAAGGGCATTTAAACCATCTTATTAAGCTACTGTGACCTGCACGTTTCATCCAAGAGGCATTTAAACTGTCTTGTTAAGCTACTGCGACCTACACCGCTCTTCCAAGGGGCATTTAAACCGTCTTTTAAGCTACTGCGACCTGCACGTCTTTTCCAAGGGGCATTTAAACTGTCTTGTTAAGCTACTGCGACCTACACCGCTCTTCCAAGGGGCATTTAAACCGTCTTTTAAGCTACTGCGACCTGCACGTCTTTTCCAAGGGGCATTTAAACTGTCTTATTAAGCTACTGCGACCTGCACGTCTTCTCCAATGGGTATTTAAACCGTCTTGTTAAGCTACTGCGACCTCCACCGCTCTTCCAAGAGGCATTTAAACCATCTTTTTAAGCTACTGCGTCCTGCACGTCTCTTCCAAGTGGCATTTAAACTGTCTTGTTAAGCTACTGTGACCTGCACGTTTCTACCAAGGGGCATTTAAACCGTCTTATTAAGCTACTGCGACCTGCACGTCTCTTGCAAGGGGCATTTAAACCGTCTTATTAAGCTACTGCGACCTGCACGTCTCTTCTAAGGGGCATTTCAACTGTCTTGTTAAGCTACTGCGACCTGCACGTCTCTTCCAAAAGGCATTTAAATTGTCTTGTTAAGCTACTGCGACCTGCACGTCTCTTCCAAGGGGCATTTAAACCGTCTTGTTAAGCTACTGTGACCTGCATGTCCCTTCTAAGGTGCATTTAAACCGTCTTGTTAAGCTACTGCGACCTCCACCGCTCTTCCAAGGGGCATTTAAACCGTCTTGTTAAGCTACTGCGACCAGCACGTCTCTTCCAAGGGCCATTTAAAACGTCTTGGTTTGCTACTGCGACCTGCAAACCTCGTCCAAGGGGCATTTAACCTGTCTTGTTAAGCTACTGCGACCTGCACGTCTATTCCAAGGGGCATTTAAACAATCTTGTTAAGCTACTGCGACCTTCACGTCTTTTCCAAGGGGCATTTAAACCGTCTTGTTAAGCTACTGTGACCTCCACCGCTCCTCCAAGGGGCATTTAAATCATCTTGTTAAGCTACTGCGACCTGCACGTCTTTTCCAAGGGGCATTTAAACCGTCTTGATAAGCTACTGCGACTTTCACGTTTCTTCCAAGGGGCATTTAAACCGACTTGTTAAGCTACTACGACCTGCACGTCTCTTTCAAGGGGCATTTAAACTGTCTTGTTAAGCTACTGCGACCTCCACCGCTCTTCCAAGGGGCATTTAAACCGTGTTTTTAAGCTACTGCGACCTTCACGTCTCTTCCAAGGGGCATTTAAACCGTCTTGTTAAGCTACTGCAACCTGCATGTCTCTTCCAAGGGGCATTTAAACCGTCTTGTTAAGCTACTGCAACCTGCATGTCTCTTCCAATGGGCATTTAAACCGTCTTGTTAAGCTACTGCGACCTCCACAGCTCTTCCAAGGGGCATTTAAACCATCTTGTTAAGCTACTGCGACCTGCACGTCTCTTCCAAGTGGCATTTAAACCGTCTTGTTAAGCTACTGCGACCTCCACAGCTCTTCCAAGGGACATTTAAACCATCTTGTTAAGCTACTGTGACCTGCACGTTTCTGCCAAGGGTCATTTAAACCGTCTTATTAAGCTACTGCGACCTGCACGTCTCTTGCAAGGGGCATTTTAACCGTCTTATTAAGCTATTGCGACCTGCACGTCTCTTCCAAGGGGCATTTAAACTGTCTTGTTAAGACACTGCGACCTGCACGTCTCTTCCAAAGGGAATTTAAACCGTCTTGTTAATCTACTGCGACCTGCACGTCCCTTCCAAGGGGCATTTAAACCATCTTGTTAAGCTACTGCGACCTCCACTTGTATTCCAAGGGGCATTTAAACCGTCTTGTTAACCTACTGCGACCTCCACTGCTCTTCCAAGGGGCATTTAAGCCGTCTTGTTAAGCTACTGCGACCTGCACGTCTCTTCCAAGGGGCATTTAAACAGTCTTGTTAAGCTTCTGCGACCTGTACATCTCTTCCAAGGGGCATTTATTCCGTTTTGTTAAGCTACTACGACCTCCACCGCTCTTCCAAGGGGAATTTAAACCATCTTGTTAAGCTACTGCGACCTGTACGTCTCTTCCAAGGGGCATTTAAACAGTCTTGTTAAGCTACTGCGACCTGGACATTTCTTCCAAGGGTCATTTAAATCATCTTGTTAAGCAACTGCGACCTGAACGTCTCTTCCAAGCGGCATTTAAACCGTCTTATTAAGCTACTGTGACCTGCATTTCTCTACCAAGGGGCAATTAAATCGTCTTGTTAAGCTACTGCGACCTCCACCGCTCTTCCAAGGGGCATTTAAACCATCTTGTTTAGCTACTGCGACCTGCACGTCTCTACCAAGGGGCATTTAAACCGTCTTGTTAATCTACTGCGACATGCACGTCTCTTCCAAGGGGCATTTAAACCGTCTTGTTAAGCTACTTCGACCAGCACGTCTCTTCCAAGCGGCATCAAAACCGTCTTGTTAACCTACTGCGACCTCCACCGCTCTTCCAAAGGGCATTTTAACCGTCTTGTTAAGCTACTGTGACCTGCACGTCTCTACCAAGGGGCATTTAAACCGTCTTGTTAAGCTACTGCGACCTGCACATCTCTTCCAAGGGGCATTTAAACCGTCTTGTTAAGCTACTGCGAACTCCACTGCTCTTCCAAGGGGCATTTAATCCGTCTTGTTAAGCTACTGCGACCTGCAGGTCTGTTCCAAGGGGCATGTAAACCGTCTTGTTAAGCTTCTGCGAACTGCACGTCTCTTCCAAGGGGCATTTAAACTGTCTTGTTAAGCTTCTGCGACATGCACGTCTCTTCCAAGGGGCATTTAAACTGTCTTGTTAAGCTACTGCGACCTGCATGTCTCTACCAAGGGGCATTTAAACTGTCTTGTTAAGCTACTGCGAACCGCACGTCTCTTACAAGGGGCATTTAAACCATCTTGTTAAGCTTCTGCGACATGCACGTCTCTTCCAAGGGGCATTTAAACTGTCTTGTTAAGCTACTGCGACCTGCATGTCTCTTCCAAGGGGCATTTAAACTGTCTTGTTAAGTTACTGCGACCTCCACCACTCTGCCAAGGGGCATTTAAACCGTCTTGGTAAGCTACTGCGACCAGCACGTCTCTTCCAAGGGGCATTAAAACTGTCTTGTTAAGCTACTGAGACCTCCACCGCTCTCCCAAGGGGCATTTAAACCATCTTTTTAAGCTACTGCTACCTGCACGACTTTTCCAAGGGGCATTTAAACCGTCTTGTTAAGCTACTGCGACCTGCACGTCTCTTCCAAGGGGCATTTAAACCGTCTTGATAAGCTACTGTGACTTTCACGTTTCTTCCAAGGGGCATTTAAACAGTCTTGTTAAGCTACGGCGACCTCCACCGCACTTACAAGGGGCATTTAAACAGTCTTGTTAAGCTACTACGACCTGCACATCTCTTTCATGGGGCATTTAAACTGTCTTGTTAAGCTACTGCGACCTGCATGTCTCTTCCAAGGGGCATTTAAACTGTCTTGTTAAGATACTGCGAACTCCATCACTCTGCCAAGGGGCATTTAAACCGTCTTGTTAAGCTACTGTGACCTGCATGTCTCTTCCAAGGGGCATTTAAACCGTCTTATTAAGCTACTGCGACCTGCACGACTCTTCCAAGGGGCATTTAAACCGTTTTGTTAAGCTACTGCGACCTGCACGTCTCTTCCAAAGGGCATTTAAACTGTCTTGTTAAGCTACTGCGACCTGCACGTCTCTTCCAAGGGGCATTTAAACCGTCTTGTTAAGCTACTGTGACCTGCATGTCCCTTCTAAGGGGCATTTAAACCGTCTTGTTAAGCTACTGCGACCTCCACCGCTCTTCCAAGGGGCATTTAAACCGTCTTGTTAAGCTACTGCGACCGGCACGTCTCTTCCAAGGGCCATTTAAAACGTCTTGGTTTGCTACTGCGACCTGCAAGCCTCGTCCAAGGGGCATTTAACCTGTCTTGTTAAGCTACTGCGACCTGCACGTCTCTTCCAAGGGGCATTTAAACAATCTTGTTAAGCTACTGCGAACTTCACTTCTTTTCCAATGGGCATTTAAACCGTCTTGTTAAGCTACTGCGACCTCCACCGCTCTTCCAAGGGGCATTTAAATCATCTTGTTAAGCTACTGCGACCTGCACGTCTTTTCCAAGGGGCATTTAAACCATCTTATTAAGCTACTGTGACCTGCACGTCTCTTCCAAAGGGCATTTAAACCATCTTATTAAGCTACTGTGACCTGCACGTTTCATCCAAGAGGCATTTAAACTGTCTTGTTAAGCTACTGCGACCTACACCGCTCTTCCAAGGGGCATTTAAACCGTCTTTTAAGCTACTGCGACCTGCACGTCTTTTCCAAGGGGCATTTAAACTGTCTTGTTAAGCTACTGCGACCTACACCGCTCTTCCAAGGGGCATTTAAACCGTCTTTTAAGCTACTGCGACCTGCACGTCTTTTCCAAGGGGCATTTAAACTGTCTTATTAAGCTACTGCGACCTGCACGTCTTCTCCAATGGGTATTTAAACCGTCTTGTTAAGCTACTGCGACCTCCACCGCTCTTCCAAGAGGCATTTAAACCATCTTTTTAAGCTACTGCGTCCTGCACGTCTCTTCCAAGTGGCATTTAAACCGTCTTGTTAAGCTACTGTGACCTGCACGTTTCTACCAAGGGGCATTTAAACCGTCTTATTAAGCTACTGCGACCTGCACGTCTCTTGCAAGGGGCATTTAGAACGTCTTATTAAGCTACTGCGACCTGCACGTCTCTTCTAAGGGGCATTTCAACTGTCTTGTTAAGCTACTGCGACCTGCACGTCTCTTCCAAAAGGCATTTAAATTGTCTTGTTAAGCTACTGCGACCTGCACGTCTCTTCCAAGGGGCATTTAAACCGTCTTGTTAAGCTACTGTGACCTGCATGTCCCTTCTAAGGTGCATTTAAACCGTCTTGTTAAGCTACTGCGACCTCCACCGCTCTTCCAAGGGGCATTTAAACCGTCTTGTTAAGCTACTGCGACCAGCACGTCTCTTCCAAGGGCCATTTAAAACGTCTTGGTTTGCTACTGCGACCTGCAAACCTCGTCCAAGGGGCATTTAACCTGTCTTGTTAAGCTACTGCGACCTGCACGTCTCTTCCAAGGGGCATTTAAACAATCTTGTTAAGCTACTGCGACCTTCACGTCTTTTCCAAGGGGCATTTAAACCGTCTTGTTAAGCTACTGTGACCTCCACCGCTCCTCCAAGGGGCATTTAAATCATCTTGTTAAGCTACTGCGACCTGCACGTCTTTTCCAAGGGGCATTTAAACCATCTTGGTAAGCTACTGCGACCTGCAAGCCTCTTCTAAGGGGCATTTAAAACGTCTTGTTAAGCTACTGCGACCTGCACGTCTCTTCAAAGGGGCATTTAAACAGTCTTGTTAAGCTACTGCGACCTGCACGTCTCTTCCAAGGGGCATTTAAACCATCTTATTAAGCTACTGCAACCTGCACGTCTCTTCCAAGGGGCATTTAAACCGTCTTGTTAAGCTACTGCGACCTGCACGTCTCTTCCAAGGGACATTTAAACCGTCTTATTAAGCTCCTGTGACCTGCACGGCTCTTCCAAGGGGCATTTAAACTGTCTTGTTAAGCGTCTGCGACCTCCACCGCTCTTCCAAGAGGCATTTAAACCATCTTGTTAAGCTACTAAGACCGGCACGTCTCTTCCAAGTGGCATTTAAACCGTCTTGTTAAGCTACTGTGACCTGCACGTTTCTACCAAGGGGCATTTAAACCGTCTTATTAAGCTACTGCGACCTGCACGTCTATTGCAAGGGGCATTTAAACCGTCTTATTAAGCTACTGCGACCTGCACGTCTCTTCCAAGGAGCATTTAAACTGTCTTGTTAAGATACTGCGACCTGCATGTCTCTGCCAAAGGGCATTTAAACCGTCTGGTTAATCTACTGAGACCTGCACGTCCCTTCCAAGGGGCATTTAAACCATCTTGTTAAGCTACTGCGACCTGCACGTCTCTTCCAAGGGGCATTTAAACCGTCTTGCTAAGCTACTGTGACCTGCATGTCTCTTCCAAGGGGCATTTAAACAGTCTTGTTAAGCTACTGCGACCTCCACCACTCTTCCAAGGGGCATTTAAACCGTCTTGGTAAGCTACTGCGACCTGCAAGCCTCTTCCAAGGGGCATTTAAACTGTCTTGTTAAGCCACTGCGACCTGCACGTCTCTTCCAAGGGGCATTTTAACAATCTTGCTAAGCTACTGCGACCTTCACGTATTTTCCAAGGGGCATTTAAACCGTCTTGTTAAGCTACTGCGACCTCCACCGCTCTTCCAAGGGGCATTAAAACCATCTTGTTAAGCTACTGCGACCTGCACGTCTTTTCCTAGGGGCATTTAAACCGTCTTGGTAAGCTACTGCGACCTGCAAGCCTCTTCCAAGGGGCATTTAAACTGTCTTGTTAAGCTACTGCGACCTGCACGTCTCTTCCAAGGGGCATTTTAACAATCTTGTTAAGCTACTGCGACCTTCACGTATTTTCCAAGGGGCATTTAAACCGTCTTGTTAAGCTACTGTGACCTCCACCGCTCTTCCAAGGGGCATTAAAACCATCTTGTTAAGCTACTGCGACCTGCACGTCTTTTCCTAGGGGCATTTAAACCATCTTGGTAAGCTACTGCGACCTGCAAGCCTCTTCTAAGGGGCATTTAAACCGTCTTGTTAAGCTACTGCGACCTCCACCGCTCTTCCAAGGAGCATTTAAACCATCTTATTAAGCTACTGCGACCTGCAGGTCTCTTCCAATGGGCACTTAAACCGTCTTGTTAAGCTACTGCGACCTACACCGCTCTTCCAAGGGCATTTAAACCATCTTGTTAAGCTACTGCGACCTGCACGTCTCTTCCAAGTGGCATTTAAACCGTCTTGTTAAGCTACTGTAACCTGCATGTTTCTACCAAGGGGCATTTAAACCGTCTTATTAAGCTACTGCGACCTGCACGTCTCTTGCAAGGGGCATTTAAACCGACTTATTAAGCTACTGCGACCTGCACGTCTCTTCCAAGGGGCATTTAAACTGTCTTGTTAAGCTACTGCCACCAGCACGTCTCTTCCAAAGGGCATTTAAACTGTCTTGTTAAGCTACTGCGACCTGCACGTCTCTTCCAAGGGGCATTTAAACCATCTTGTTAAGCTACTGTGACCTGCATGTCTCTTCCAAGGGGCATTTAAACCGTCTTGTTAAGCTACTGCGACCTCCACCGCTCTTCCAAGGGGCATTTAAACCGTCTTGTTAAGCTACTGCGACCGGCACGTCTCTTCCAAGGGCCATTTAAACCGTCTTGGTAAGCTACTGCGACCTGCAAGACTCTTCCAACGGGCATTTAAACTGTCTTGTTAAGCTACTGCAACCTGCACGTCTCTTCCAAGGGGCATTTAAACAATCTTGTTAAGCTACTGCGACCTTCACGTCTTTTCAAAGGGGCATTTAAACCGTCTTGTTAAGCAACTGCGACCTCCACCGCTCTTCCAAGGGGCATTTAAACCATCTTGTTAAGCTACTGCGACCTGCACGTCTTTTCCAAGGGGCATTTAAACCATCTTGGTAAGCTACTGCGACCTGCAAGCCTCTTCTAAGGGGCATTTAACCCGTCTTGTTAAGCTACTGCAACCTGCACGTCTCTTCAAAGGGGCATTTAAACCGTCTTGTTAAGCTACTGCGACCTGCACGTCTCTTCCAAGGGGCATTTAAACCATCTTATTAAGCTACTGCAACCTGCACGTCTCTTCCAAGGGGCATTTAAACCGTCTTGTTAAGCTACTGCGACCTGCACGTCTCTTCCAAGGGACATATAAACCATCTTATTAAGCTCCTGTGACCTGCACGGCTCTTCCAAGGGGCATTTAAACTGTCTTGTTAAGCTTCTGCGACCTCCACCGCTCTTCCAAGAGGCATTTAAACCATCTTGTTAAGCTACTACAACCGGCATGTCTCTTCCAAGTGGCATTTAAACCGTCTTGTTAAGCTACTGTGACCTGCACGTTTCTACCAAGGGGCATTTAAACCGTCTTATTAAGCTACTGCGACCTGCACGTCTATTGCAAGGGGCATTTAAACCGTCTTATTAAGCTACTGCGACCTGCACGTCTCTTCCAAGGGGCATTTAAACTGTCTTGCTAAGATACTGCGACCTGCATGTCTCTGCCAAAGGGCATTTAAACCGTCTTGTTAATCTACTGCGACCTGCACGTCCCTTCCAAGGGGCATTTAAACCATCTTGTTAAGCTACTGCGACCTGCACGTCTCTTCCAAGGGGCATTTAAACCGTCTTGCTAAGCTACTGTGACCTGCATGTCTCTTCCAAGGGGCATTTAAACCGTCTTGTTAAGCTACTGCGACCTCCACCACTCTTCCAAGGGGCATTTAAACCGTCTTGGTAAGCTACTGCGACCTGCAAGCCTCTTCCAAGGGGCATTTAAACTGTCTTGTTAAGCTACTGCGACCTGCACGTCTCTTCCAAGGGGCATTTTAACAATCTTGTTAAGCTACTGCGACCTTCACGTATTTTCCAAGGGGCATTTAAACCGTCTTGTTAAGCTACTGCCACCTCCACCGCTCTTCCAAGGGGCATTAAAACCATCTTGTTAAGATACTGCGACCTGCACGTCTTTTCCTAGGGGCATTTAAACCATCTTGGTAAGCTACTGCGACCTGCAAGCCTCTTCTAAGGGGCATTTAAACCGTCTTGTTAAGCTACTGCGACCTGCACGTCTCTTCCAAGGTCATTTAAACCGTCTTGTTAAGCTACTGCGACCTCCACCGCTATTCCAAGGGGCATTTAAACCATCTTATTAAGCTACTGCGACCTGCAGGTCTCTTCCAATGGGCACTTAAACCGTCTTGTTAAGCTACTGCGACCTACACCGCTCTTCCAAGGGCATTTAAACCATCTTGTTAAGCTACTGCGACCTGCACGTCTCTTCCAAGTGGCATTTAAACCGTCTTGTTAAGCTACTGTAACCTGCATGTTTCTACCAAGGGGCATTTAAATCGTCTTATTAAGCTACTGCGACCTGCACGTCTCTTGCAAGGGGCATTTAAACCGACTTATTAAGCTACTGCGACCTGCACGTCTCTTCCAAGGGGCATTTAAACTGTCTTGTTAAGCTACTGCGACCAGCACGTCTCTTCCAAAGGGCATTTAAACTGTCTTGTTAAGCTACTGCGACCTGCACGTCTCTTCCAAGGGGCATTTAAACCATCTTGTTAAGCTACTGTGACCTGCATGTCTCTTCCAAGGGGCATTTAAACCGTCTTGTTAAGCTACTGCGACCTCCACCGCTCTTCCAAGGGGCATTTAAACCGTCTTGTTAAGCTACTGCGACCGGCACGTCTCTTCCAAGGGCCATTTAAACCGTCTTGGTAAGCTACTGCGACCTGCAAGACTCTTCCAACGGGCATTTAAACTGTCTTGTTAAGCTACTGCAACCTGCACGTCTCTTCCAAGGGGCATTTAAACAATCTTGTTAAGCTACTGCGACCTTCACGTCTTTTCAAAGGGGCATTTAAACCGTCTTGTTAAGCTACTGCGACCTCCACCGCTCTTCCAAGGGGCATTTAAACCGTCTTGTTAAGCTACTGCGACAGGCACGTCTCTTCCAAGGGCCATTTAAACCGTCTTGGTAAGCTACTGCGACCTGCAAGACTCTTCCAACGGGCATTTAAACTGTCTTGTTAAGCTACTGCAACCTGCACGTCTCTTCCAAGGGGCATTTAAACAATCTTGTTAAGCTACTGCGACCTTCACGTCTTTTCAAAGGGGCATTTAAACCGTCTTGTTAAGCTACTGCGACCTCCACCGCTCTTCCAAGGGGCATTTAAACCATCTTGTTAAGCTACTGCGACCTGCACGTCTTTTCCAAGGGGCATTTAAACCATCTTGGTAAGCTACTGCGACCTGCAAGCCTCTTCTAAGGGGCATTTAACCCGTCTTGTTAAGCTACTGCGACCTGCACGTCTCTTCAAAGGGGCATTTAAACCGTCCTTTTAAGCTACTGCGACCTGCACGTCTCTTCCAAGGGGCATTTAAACCATCTTATTAAGCTACTGTGACCTGCACGTTTCATCCAAAGGGCATTTAAACTGTCTTGTTAAGCTACTGCGACCTGCACGTCTCTTCCAAGGGGCATTTAAACTGTCTTGTTAAGCTACTGCGACCTACACTGCTCTTCCATGGGGCATTTAAACCGTCTTTTAAGCTACTGCGACCTACACGTCTTTTCCAAGGGGCATTTAAACTGTCTTATTAAGCTACTGCGACCTGCAGGTCTCTTCCAATGGGCATTTAAACCGTCTTGTTAAGCTACTGCGACCTCCACCGCTCTTCCAAGGGGCATTTAAACCATCTTGTTAAGCTACTGCGTCCTGCACGTCTATTCCAAGTGGCATTTAAACCATCTTGTTAAGCTACTGTGACCTGCACGTTTCTACCAAGTGGCATTTAAACCGTCTTATTAAGCTACTGTGACCAGCACGTCTCTTGCAAGGGGCATTTAAACCGTCTTATTAAGCTACTGCGACCTGCACGTCTCTTCCAAGGGGCATTTAAACTGTCTTGTTAAGTTACTGCGACCTGCACGTCTCTTCCAAAGGGCATTTAAACTGTCTTGTTAAGCTACTGCGACCTGCACGTCTCTTCCAAGGGGCATTTAAACCGTCTTGTTAAGCTACTGTGACCTGCATGTCTCTTCTAAGGGGCATTTAAACCGTCTTGTTAAGCTATTGCGACCTCCACCGCTCTTCCAAGGGGCATTTTAACCATCTTGTTAAGCTACTGCGACCGGCACGTCTATTCCAAGGGCCATTTAAAACGTCTTGGTAAGCTACTGCGACCTGCAAGCCTCGTCCAAGGGGCATTTAAACTGTCTTGTTAAGCTACTGCGACCTGCACGTCTCTTCCAAGGGGCATTTAAACAATCTTGTTAAGCTACTGCGACCTTCACGTCTTTTCCAAGGGGCATTTAAACCGTATTGTTAAGCTACTGCGACCTCCACCGCTCTTCCAAGGGGCGTTTAAACCATCTTGTTAAGCTTCTGCGACCTGCAGGTCTTTTCCAAGGAGCATTTAAACCATCTTGGTAAGCTACTGCGACCTGCAAGCCTCTTCTAAGGGGCATTTAAACCGTCTTGTTAAGCTACTGCGACCTGCACGTCTCTTCAAAGGGGCATTTAAACCTTCTTGTTAAGCTACTGCGACCTGCACGTCTCTTCCAAGGGGCATTTAAACCATCTTATTAAGCTACTATGACCTGCGCGTTTCTTCCAAGGGGCATTTAAAATGTCTTGTTAAGCTACTGCGACCTGCACGTCTCTTCCAAGGGGCATTTAAACTGTCTTGTTAAGCTACTGCGACCTACATCGCTCTTCCAAGGGGCATTAAACAGTCTTTTAAGCTACTGCGACCTGCACGTCTCTTCCAAGGGGCATTTAAACCGTCTTGTTAAGCTACTGCGACCTGCACGTTTCTTCCAAGGGACATTTAAACCGTCTTATTAAGCTCCTGTGACCTGCACGGCTCTTCCAAGGGGCATTTAAACTGTCTTGTTAAGCTTCTGCGACCTCCACCGCTCTTCCAAGAGGCATTTAAACCATCTTGTTAAGCTACTGCGACCTGCACGTCTCTTCGAAGGGGAATTTAAACCATCTTATTAAGCTACTATGACCTGCGCGTTTCTTCCAAGGGGCATTTAAAATGTCTTGTTAAGCTACTGCGACCTGCACGTCTCTTCCAAGGGGCATTTAAACTGTCTTGTTAAGCTACTGCGACCTACATCGCTCTTCCAAGGGGCATTAAACAGTCTTTTAAGCTACTGCGACCTGCACGTCTCTTCCAAGGGGCATTTAAACCGTCTTGTTAAGCTACTGCGACCTGCACGTTTCTTCCAAGGGACATTTAAACCGTCTTATTAAGCTCCTGTGACCTGCACGGCTCTTCCAAGGGGCATTTAAACTGTCTTGTTAAGCTTCTGCGACCTCCACCGCTCTTCCAAGAGGCATTTAAACCATCTTGTTAAGCTACTGCGACCTGCACGTCTCTTCGAAGGGGAATTTAAACCATCTTATTAAGCTACTGCGACCTGCACGTCTCTTCCAAGGGGCATTTAAACTGTCTTATTAAGCTACTGCGACCTGCAGGTCTCTTCCAATGGGCATTTAAACCATCTTGTTAAGCTACTGCGACCTCCACCGCTCTTCCAAGGGGCATTTAAACCATCTTGTTAAGCTACTGCGACCTGCACGTCTCTTCCAAGGGGCATTTAAACCGTCTTGTTAAATTACTGCGACCTGCACGTCTCTTCCAAGGGACATTTAAACTGTCTTATTAAGACGGTGGAGGCGGATCCTGCCGTGTGCTGCAAGAGTTGTGCTGTGTGTGGAGAGAGCTCCTGGGAAGGGAGGAGAGCCAGGCGGAGGTGACCGAGCGGACCGGGAGGACCAGATGGAGGCGACCGGAGGGACGAGCGCAAGAGAGCGCTGTGGCAGCGTGCAGTGCCGGCCAGCGGAGGGTGCCAGGTGGTGGTGACCAGGAGGTGATCAGGAGGACCGGTAAGAGGCGACCGGAGGGACAAGCGCGCTGTGATAGCGTGCAGCGTCCCTAGAGGAGGTGAGTGAGGGGCAGGAGGCCGCGATAAGCGGCCCTACTGAACCCAAGTGTGTACTGTACTGTATTGTATTTGTATCTATATTGTAATTGTATTGTATTCCCTAGTCCATATTTAATTGATTACCCCCCCGTCCATATTTAATTGATCACCCCCGTCCATATTTAAATTGATTCCCCTGAACACCCCCGTCCATATTTAACTGATCCCTCTGACCACATTAAATTGACCCCCCCGTCCTCATTTAATTGATCCCCGACCACCCCGCGTCCATATTAAAGTGATCCCCCTGACCACATTTAAATGATTGACCCCCCCAGCCCATAATTGATTGATCCCCCTTGTCCTATTTAATAGATTCCCCTTGTCCACTTTTACTCATCCCCAGTCCCTATCTATTTGCCTTATCCCCCACCATATTTAATTAACCCCTGTCCATAATTAATTGATTGATTCCCCAGACCACAATTAATTATTTCCCCAGTCCATATTTATTGATATTATTGATACTTATTGATCCCCAGTCCTTAGTTAATTGACCCACCGTCCATACCTATTTATTTGCTTTACCCCCATCCTATTTAATTAAACCCCCTGTCAATAATTAATTGATTGATTCCCTAGTCCACAATTAATTATTTCCCCAGTCCATACTTATTGATCCCAGTCCATAGTTAATTGACACACCGTCCATATTTAATTAATCCACCTGACCCACTCAGCTGATCCCCCGTCCATACTTAATTGATACTTAATTGATCCCCCGTCCATACTTAACTGATCCCGCGCCGATATCTAATCGATACACTTGCACATCCCTAATTGATCCCCGTCCATACACCTATATATAAATAATTGTGTTTTGTACTTGTACATATATACTGACTGTATCCCCATATTTAGAATGACGTCCATGTTGGCCGGAGCCGTGCAGTGTACATCTTGCGCAATGTATGCATTCCCTGAGCTACCTCTCAGGGATCCATACTGCTGCGAGAGATGTGAGCATATCGTGCACTTGGAAGCCCAAATCCTGGATCTAAGTGCTCAGATAGCGGTACTGAGGAGCATCGACAACATGGAACGGAGTTTGCTGCTCACCGAGCAGACACTCAATGGGTCAACACTGGGGGTGGAGCTTAGTGGGGAAGCGCAGGCTGAACAGACAGGGAGCTGGGTAACAGTAAGAAGGGATAGAGGGAAGAAGTATAGGAAGGCTGGTTCAGAACCGGCATTATTGGAGCATGACAGATCCTCTGACCGCCGGGGGAGTGTATGCTCCAGTAATGAGGGGGAGGGGGGAAGTGTAGGGCAGGCTAGACAGGTCCTGGTAGTGGGTGACTCTATTATTAGGGGGACAGACAGGGCAATCTGTCACAAAGACGGGATCGCCGAACAGTGTGCTGCCTCCCTGGCGCTCGAGTCCGGCACATCGCGGATCGGGTTGACAGGTTACTGGGTGGGGCTGGCGAAGACCCAGCGGTCATGGTCCACATTGGCACCAATGACAAAGTGAGTGGTAGATGGAGGGTCCTTAAAAATGATTTCAGGGATCTAGGTAGGAAGCTTAGGGCAAGGACCTCCAAGGTAGTTTTCTCAGAAATACTACCAATCCCGCGAGCCACACAGGAGCGCCAACGGGAGGTTAGGGAGGTGAATAAGTGGCTAAAGAGTTGGTGCAAGGCAGAAGGGTTTGGGTTCATGGAGAACTGGGCCGACTTCGCTGTCGGCTACAGGCTCTACCGTAGGGACGGGCTGCACCTCAATGGGGAGGGTGCAGCGGTGCTGGGGAAGAAGATGGCTAATAGGTTGGAGGAGTTTTTAAACTAGAGACGGGGGGGAAACCAAGGAAATAGGTGGGATGTGAGGCAAGCAAGGGGGAAGGGGAGAAGTGAATATAATGAGGGTGGAGAGGGGGGTGGGGATAGTACAGTTAGATTGTTAGAGAAGAATAGGATGCTAAATAACCCCAAAGTTTTATCTTGCATGCTGACCAACGCAAGAAGCCTGACCAATAAGGCGGATGAGCTGCGGGCGCTTATATCGGAGGAGAGGTATGACATCGTAGGTATAACAGAGACTTGGCTAGACGATAGCTACGACTGGGCGGTAAATTTAACAGATTATAGTTTATTTAGAAGGGACCGGAAACAGGGGAAGGGCGGAGGAGTCTGCTTATATGTAAGGTCACGTCTAAAGCCCAGACTAGGGGAAGATATAGGAGAGGGAGAAGAGGGGGTCGAGTCCATGTGGGTAGAGATAGAGGGGGCAAAAAATAATAATAAAATATTACTGGGGGTCTGCTATAAGCCACCTAATATAACAGAGGAGAATGAGAAACTGCTATTAGGACAAATAGACAAAGTAGCAAAACATAATGAGGTGATTGTAATGGGGGACTTCAACTACCCGGATATTGACTGGGAAACAGAAACCTGTAGATCGCAGAAAGGAAAAAGGTTCTTGACAAATATCAAGGATAATTATCTCTCCCAACTAGTGCAGGAACCAACGAGAGGGAAGGCAGTGTTGGACTTAATATTGACTAATAGGCCTGATAGAATAACTGAGGTACAGATAGGGGGGCACCTAGGTAATAGCGATCATAATATTATCAATTTCAAAATGCCCTTCAGTAGGGTTATCAATAAGGGAACAACTAAAACATTAAACTTTAGGAGGGCGAAGTTTGATCAGCTGAAAGAAAACCTTCAACTTATAGACTGGGACAAAGTTCTTAATCAAGGAAATACGAATAGTAAATGGGAAACCTTCAAAAGAATTCTGAATACTCAGTGTGAGAGGTATATACCGTATGGGAATAAAAGGGCCAGAAATAAGAGGAAACCAATATGGTTGAATAAGAACGTAAAAGGGGCGTTAAATAGCAAAAAAGAGGCATTCAAGAGATTAAAACAGGAAAACAGCAAGGAGGCACTAATGTGTTACAAGGAAAAAACGAGAACCTGCAAAAAACAAATAAAAATAGCGAAGGAGGAAACAGAGAAACGTATTGCTAGGGAAAGTAGATCAAATCCCAAACTGTTCTTTACGTATATAAATAGTAAAAGGATTAAATCGAATAATATTGGACCGATAAAAAGTGATGAAGGCAAAATCATAGAGAAAGATGAGGATAAAGCTAATCTATTAAATAAATTTTTTTCGTCAACTTTCACAAAGGAAAAAGAACTAACAGGCGAAATGAGAAGTGACAAACTTAATCCTCCACTAAGTATGACAAATCTAACCCAAGCTGGGGTACAGAAACGCCTCAGTAACATTAAAATAAACAAATCACCAGGACCTGATGGCATACACCCACGGGTACTAAGGGAACTAAGTAATGTGATAGACAGACCGTTATATCTTATATTTAAGGACTCTGTTGAGACTGGGTCTGTACCACTTAATTGGCGACAGGCGAATGTAGTGCCAATATTCAAAAAGGGAGCAAAAAGTAACACCGGAAACTATCGGCCGGTGAGTCTGACGTCCGTTGTGGGCAAAATTTTTGAAGGCTTTATTAATGAGGCAATCATGGAGCATCTTGATGCTAATAATCTATTAACCCCGAACCAACATGGATTCATGAGGAATCGCTCCTGCCAAACAAACCTGATTGACTTCTACGAGGAGGTTAGCTCTCGAGTAGATCAGGGGGAACCAGTGGATGTCGTGTATCTCGACTTCTCAAAAGCGTTCGATAGCGTGCCACATAATAGGTTGGTATACAAAATGAGAATGATGGGGCTGGGGGAAAATGTCTGCAAGTGGGTAGCTAACTGGCTAAAGGATAGAAGGCAGAGGGTGGTTATAAATGGAATATACTCAGATTGGGTAAGCGTCACTAGTGGGGTACCACAGGGGTCTGTACTAGGCCCAATGTTATTTAATATCTTTATTAACGACATAGTCAACGGGATAAATAGTAAAATATCAATATTTGCAGATGACACAAAGTTATGTAAAACAATTAATACAAAAGAGGATAGTGAAGACCTACAGAGGGATTTGGATAAGCTGGGTAGGTGGAGCATTAAATGGCAAATGAGGTTTAACGAGGAGAAATGTAAGGTCATACATATGGGAAGGAAAAATGGAAGTCACCAGTACTCACTGAATGGAAAACCATTGGGGAATTCAGAGATGGAGAAGGACTTGGGCATCTTGATTGATAGCAAACTAAATTGGAGTGCCCAAAGTCAGGCCGCTGCTGTAAGGGCAAACAGGGTAATGGGATGTATCAGAAGAGGTATAGCTGCAAAGGATGAGAACATTGTTCTTCCACTGTACAAAGCACTGGTCAGACCACACTTGGAATACTGTGCTCAGTTATGGGCCCCAATATATAGAAAGGATATAAATGAGCTTGAAAAGGTACAAAGGAGGGCAACAAAATTAATAAGGGGAATGGAGGGACTGCAATACCCAGAGAGGTTGGCAAAACTAGGACTATTCAGCCTGGAAAAGAGAAGGTTGAGGGGGGACATAATAAATGTGTACAAATATGTTAGGGGACAGTATAGAGACCTTGCCCGGGATTTGTTCAAAAGGAGGGATATTACGGTAACAAGAGGGCACTCACTAAGACTGGAAGAGAAAAGGTTTCAGCACCAGCATAGGAAGGGGTTCTTTACGGTAAGAGCAGTGAGAATATGGAATTCACTGAGTGAGGAGACGGTAATGTCGGATTCACTAAACCAGTTCAAGCGGGGACTGGATGCTTTTCTAGATACCAGGCAGATTTCTGCATATACTTAAAAATAGAATAAAATAGTAGGTTGATACAGGGATTTATTCTGACTGCTGGTTTCAGAGTCGGGAGGGAATTTTTCCTCAGGTGAAGATTGGCTAAATCATTTGGGGTTTTTGCCCTCCTCTGGATCAACTTTAGCAATTATAGAACTAACAGGTCGAACTTGATGGACGCAAGTCTTTATTCGGCTTTACTAACTATGTAACTATGTACTGCGACCTGCATGTCTCTTCCAAGGGGCATTTAAACCGTCTTATTAAGCTACTGCGACCTGCACCTCTCTTCCAATGGGCATTTAAACCGTCTTGTTAAGCTACTGCGACCTGCACGTCTCTTCCAAGTGGCATTTAAACTGTCTTGTTAAGCTACTGTGATCTGCACGTCTCTTGCAAGGGGCATTTAAACCGTCTTAATAAGCTACTGCGACCTGCACGTCTCTTCCAAGGGGCATTTAAACCGTCTTGTTAAGCTACTGTGACCAGCACGTCTCTTGCAAGGGGCATTTAAACCATCTTATTAAGTTACTGTGACCTGCACGTCTCTTCCAAGGGACATTTAAACCGTCTTGTTAAGCTACTGCGACCTCCAACGCTCTTCCAAGGGGCATTTAAACCATCTTGTTAAGCTACTGCGACCTGCACGTCTCTTCCAAGTGGCATTTAAACAGTCTTGTTAAGCTACTGCGACCTCCAACGCTCTTCCAAGGGGCATTTAAACCATCTTGTTAAGCTACTGCGACCTGCATGTCTCTTCCAAGGGGCATTTAAACCGTCTTATTAAGCTACTGCGACCTCCAACGCTCTTCCAAGGGGCATTTAAACCATCTTGTTAAGCTACTGCGACCTGCACGTCTCTTCCAAGTGGCATTTAAACAGTCTTGTTAAGCTACTGCGACCTGCATGTCTCTTCCAAGGGGCATTTAAACCGTCTTATTAAGCTACTGCGACCTCCAACGCTCTTCCAAGGGGCATTTAAACCATCTTGTTAAGCTACTGCGACCTGCACGTCTCTTCCAAGTGGCATTTAAACCGTCTTGTTAAGCTACTGTGATCTGCACGTCTCTTGCAAGGGGCATTTAAAGCGTCTTATTAAGCTACTGCGACCTGCACGTCTCTTCAAAGGGGCATTTAAACCGTCTTTTTAAGTTACTGTGACCTGCATGTCTATTCCAAGGGGCATTTAAACCATCTTGTTAAGCTACTGCGACCTGCACATCTCTTCCAAGGGACATTTAAAACGTCTTGGTAAGCTACTGCGACCTGCAAGCCTCGTACAAGGGGCATTTAAACTGTCTTGTTAAGCTACTGCGACCTGCACGTCTCTTCCAAGGGGCATTTAAACAATCTTGTTAAGCTACTGCGACCTTCACGTCTTTTCCAAGGGGCATTTAAACCGTCTTGTTAAGCTACTGCGACCTCCACCGCTCTTCCAAGGGGCGTTTAAACCATCTTGTTAAGCTACTGCGAACTGCAGGTCTTTTCCAATGGGCATTTAAACCATCTTGGTAACCTACTGCGACCTGCAAGCCTCTTCTAAGGGGCATTTAAACCGTCTTGTTAAGCTACTGCGACCTGCACGTCTCTTCAAAGGGGCATTTAAACCGTCTTGTTAAGCTACTGCGACCTGCACGTCTCTTCCAAGGGGCATTTAAACCATCTTATTAAGCTACTATGACCTGCACGTTTCTTCCAAGGGGCATTTAAAATGTCTTGTTAAGCTACTGCGACCTGCACGTCTCTTCCAAGGGGCATTTAAACTGTCTTGTTAAGCTACTGCGACTTACACCTCTCTTCCAAGGGGCATTTAAACAGTCTTTTAAGCTACTGCGACCTGCACGTCTCTTCCAAGGGGCATTTAAACCGTCTTGTTAAGCCACTGCGACCTGCACGTTTCTTCCAAGGGACATTTAAACCGTCTTATTAAGCTCCTGTGACCTGCACGGCTCTTCCAAGGGGCATTTAAACTGTCTTGTTAAGCTTCTGCGACCTCCACTGCTCTTCCAAGAGGCATTTAAACCATCTTGTTAAGCTACTGGGACCGGCACGTCTCTTCCAAGGGGCATTTAAACCGTCTTGTTAAGCTACTGCGACCTGCACGTCTCTTCCAAGGGGCATTTAAACTGTCTTATTAAGCTCCTGTGACCTGCACGGCTCTTCCAAGGGGCATTTAAACTGTCTTGTTAAGCTTCTGCGACCTCCACTGCTCTTCCAAGAGGCATTTAAACCATCTTGTTAAGCTACTGGGACCGGCACGTCTCTTCCAAGGGGCATTTAAACCGTCTTGTTAAGCTACTGCGACCTGCACGTCTCTTCCAAGGGGCATTTAAACTGTCTTATTAAGCTACTGCAACCTGCAGGTCTCTTCCAATGGGCATTTAAACCGTCTTGTTAAGCTACTGCGATCTCTACCGCTCTTCCAAGGGGCATTTAAACCATCTTCTTAAGCTACTGCGACCTGCACGTCTCTTCCAAGGGGCATTTAAACCGTCTTGTTAAACTACTGCGACCTGCACATCTCTTCCAAGGGACATTTAAACCGTCTTATTAAGCTACTGCGACCTGCACGTCTCTTCCAAGTGGTATTTAAACTGTCTTGTTAAGCTACTGTGATCTGCACGTCTCTTGCAAGGGGCATTTAAACCGTCTTAATAAGCTACTGCGACCTGCACGTCTCTTCCAAGGGGCATTTAAACCGTCTTGTTAAGCTACTGTGACCTGCACGTCTCTTGCAAGGGGCATTTAAACCGTCTTATTAAGTTACTGCGACCTGCACGTCTCTTCCAAGGGACATTTAAACCGTCTGGTTAAGCTACTGCGACCTCCAACGCTCTTCCAAGGGGCATTTAAACCATCTTGTTAAGCTACTGCGACCTGCATGTCTCTTCCAAGGGGCATTTAAACCGTCTTATTAAGCTACTGCGACCTCCAACGCTCTTCCAAGGGGCATTTAAACCATCTTGTTAAGCTACTGCGACCTGCACGTCTCTTCCAAGTGGCATTTAAACAGTCTTGTTAAGCTACTGCGACCTGAATGTCTCTTCCAAGGGGCATTTAAACCGTCTTTTTAAGCTACTGCGACCTCCAACGCTCTTCCAAGGGGCATTTAAACCATCTTGTTAAGCTACTGCGACCTGCACGTCTCTTCCAAGTGGCATTTAAACCATCTTTTTAAGCTACTGTGATCTGCACGTCTCTTGCAAGGGGCATTTAAAGCGTCTTATTAAGCTACTGCGACCTGCACGTCTCTTCAAAGGGGCATTTAAACCGTCTTGTTAAGTTACTGTGACCTGCATGTCTATTCCAAGGGGCATTTAAACCGTCTTGTTAAGCTACTGCGACCTCCACCGCTCTTCCAAGAGGCATTTAAACCGTCTTGTTAAGCTACTGTGACCTGCACGTCTCTTCCAACGGCCATTTAAACCGTCTTGGTAAGCTACTGCGACCTGCACGTCTCTTCCAAGGGACATTTAAACCGTCTAACTAAGATCCTTTGACCTGCACGTCTCTTCCAAGGGGCATTTAAACTGTCTTGTTAAGCTTCTGCGACCTCCACCGCTCTTCCAAGGGATATTTAAACCGTCTTGTTAACCTACTGTGACCTGCACGTCTCTTCCAAGGTGCATTTAAACCATCTTGTTAAGCTACTGCGACCTGCACGTCTCTTCCAAGGGGCATTTAAACCATCTTATTAAGCTACTGCGACCTGCACGTCTCTTCCAAGGGGCATTTAAACTGTCTTATTAAGCTACTGCGACCTGCAGGTCTCTTCCAATGGGCATTTAAACCGTCTTGTTAAGCTACTGCGACCTCTACCTCTCTTCCAAGGGGCATTTAACCCATCTTGTTAATCTACTGCGACCTGCACATCTCTTCCAAGTGGCATTTAAACCGTCTTGTTAAGCTACTGTGACCTGCACGTTTCTACCAAGGGGCATTTAAAGCGTCTTATTAAGCTACTGCAACCTGCACGTCTCTTGCAAGGGGCATTTAACCGTCGTATTAAGCTACTTCGACCTGCACGTCTCTTCCAAGGGGCATTTAAACTGTCTTGGTAAGCTACTGCGACCTGCACGTCTCTTCCAAAGGGCATTTAAACCGTCTTGTTAATCTACTGCGACCTGCATGTCCCTTCCAAGGGGCATTTAAACCATCTTGGTAAGCTACTGCGACCTGCACGTCTCTTCCAAGGGGCAATTAAACCGTCTTGTTAAGCTACTGCGACCTGCAAGCCTCTTCCAAGGGGCATTTAAACTGTCTTGTTAAGCTACTGCGACCTGCACGTCTCTTCCAAGGGGCATTTAAACAATCATGTTAAGCTACTGCGACCTTCACGTCTTTTCCAAGGGGCATTTAAACCGTCTTGTTAAGCTACTGGGACCTCCACCGCTCTTCCAAGGGGCATTTAAACCATCTTGTTAAGCTACTGCGACCTGCACGTCTTTTCCAAGGGGCATTTAAACCATCTTGGTAAGCTACTGCGACCTGCAAGCCTCTTCTAAGGGGCATTTAAACCGTCTTGTTAAGCTACTGCGACCTGCACGTCTCTACAAAGGGGCATTTAAACCGTCTTTTTAAGCTACTGCGACCTACACGTTTCTTCCAAGGGGCATTTAAACTGTCTTGTTTAGCTACTGCGACCTGCACGTCTCTTCCAAGGGGTATTTAAACTGTCTTGTTAAGCTACTGCGACCTCCACCGCTCTTCCAAGAGGCATTTAAACCGTCTTGTTAAGCTACTGCGACCTGCACGTCTCTTTCAAGGGGCATTTAAACCGTCTTGTTAAGCTACTGCGACCGGCACGTCTTTTCTAAGGGACATTTAAACCGTCTTATTAAGCTCCTGTGACCTGCACGTCTCTTCCAAGGGGCATTTAAACTGTCTCGTTAAGCTTCTGCGACCTCCACCGCTCTTCCAAGGGGCATTTAAACCATCTTGTTAAGCTACTGCGACCGGCACGTCTCTTCCAAGGGCCATTTAAACCGTCTTGGTAAGCTACTGCGAACTGCAAGCCTCTTCCAAGGGGCAGTTAAACCATCTTGTTAAGCTACTGCGACCTGCACGTCTCTTCCAAGGGCCATTTAAACCGTCTTGGTAAGCTACTGCGACCTGCAAGCCTCTTCCAAGGGGCAGTTAAACCATCTTGTTAAGCTACTGCGACCTGCATGTCTCTTCCAAGGGGCATTTAAACCGTCTTATTAAGCTACTGCGACCTCCAACGCTCTTCCAAGGGGCATTTAAACCATCTTGTTAAGCTACTGCGACCTGCACGTCTCTTCCAAGTGGCATTTAAACAGTCTTGTTAAGCTACTGCGACCTGCATGTCTCTTCCAAGGGGCATTTAAACCGTCTTATTAAGCTACTGCGACCTCCAACGCTCTTCCAAGGGGCATTTAAACCATCTTGTTAAGCTACTGCGACCTGCACGTCTCTTCCAAGTGGCATTTAAACCATCTTTTTAAGCTACTGTGATCTGCACGTCTCTTGCAAGGGGCATTTAAAGCGTCTTATTAAGCTACTGCGACCTGCACGTATCTTCAAAGGGGCATTTAAACCGTCTTGTTAAGTTACTGTGACCTGCATGTCTATTCCAAGGGGCATTTAAACCGTCTTGTTAAGCTACTGCGACCTCCACCGCTCTTCCAAGAGGCATTTAAACCGTCTTGTTAAGCTACTGTGACCTGCACGTCTCTTCCAACGGCCATTTAAACCGTCTTGGTAAGCTACTGCGACCTGCACGTCTCTTCCAAGGGACATTTAAACCGTCTAACTAAGATCCTTTGACCTGCACGTCTCTTCCAAGGGGCATTTAAACTGTCTTGTTAAGCTTCTGCGACCTCCACCGCTCTTCCAAGGGATATTTAAACCGTCTTGTTAACCTACTGTGACCTGCACGTCTCTTCCAAGGGGCATTTAAACCGTCTTGTTAAGCTACTGCGACCTGCACGTCTCTTCCAAGGGGCATTTAAACCATCTTATTAAGCTACTGCGACCTGCACGTCTCTTCCAAGGGGCATTTAAACTGTCTTATTAAGCTACTGCGACCTGCAGGTCTCTTCCAATGGGCATTTAAACCGTCTTGTTAAGCTACTGCGACCTCTACCTCTCTTCCAAGGGGCATTTAACCCATCTTGTTAATCTACTGCGACCTGCACATCTCTTCCAAGTGGCATTTAAACCGTCTTGTTAAGCTACTGTGACCTGCACGTTTCTACCAAGGTGCATTTAAAGCGTCTTATTAAGCTACTGCAACCTGCACGTCTCTTGCAAGGGGCATTTAACCGTCGTATTAAGCTACTTCGACCTGCACGTCTCTTCCAAGGGGCATTTAAACTGTCTTGGTAAGCTACTGCGACCTGCACGTCTCTTCCAAAGGGCATTTAAACCGTCTTGTTAATCTACTGCGACCTGCATGTCCCTTCCAAGGGGCATTTAAACCATCTTGTTAAGCTACTGCGACCTGCACGTCTCTTCCAAGGGGCAATTAAACCGTCTTGTTAAGCTACTGCGACCTGCAAGCCTCTTCCAAGGGGCATTTAAACTGTCTTGTTAAGCTACTGCGACCTGCACGTCTCTTCCAAGGGGCATTTAAACAATCATGTTAAGCTACTGCGACCTTCACGTCTTTTCCAAGGGGCATTTAAACCGTCTTGTTAAGCTACTGCGACCTCCACCGCTCTTCCAAGGGGTATTTAAACCATCTTGTTAAGCTACTGCGACCTGCACGTCTTTTCCAAGGGGCATTTAAACCATCTTGGTAAGCTACTGCGACCTGCAAGCCTCTTCTAAGGGGCATTTAAACCGTCTTGTTAAGCTACTGCGACCTGCACGTCTCTTCAAAGGGGCATTTAAACCGTCTTTTTAAGCTACTGCGACCTACACGTTTCTTCCAAGGGGCATTTAAACTGTCTTGTTAAGCTACTGCGACCTGCACGTCTCTTCCAAGGGGTATTTAAACTGTCTTGTTAAGCTACTGCGACCTCCACCGCTCTTCCAAGAGGCATTTAAACCGTCTTGTTAAGCTACTGCGACCTGCACGTCTCTTTCAAGGGGCATTTAAACCGTCTTGTTAAGCTACTGCGACCGGCACGTCTTTTCTAAGGGACATTTAAACCGTCTTATTAAGCTCCTGTGACCTGCACGTCTCTTCCAAGGGGCATTTAAACTGTCTCGTTAAGCTTCTGCGACCTCCACCGCTCTTCCAAGGGGCATTTAAACCATCTTGTTAAGCTACTGCGACCGGCACGTCTCTTCCAAGGGCCATTTAAACCGTCTTGGTAAGCTACTGCGAACTGCAAGCCTCTTCCAAGGGGCAGTTAAACCATCTTGTTAAGCTACTGCGACCTGCACGTCTCTTCCAAGGGCCATTTAGACCGTCTTGGTAAGCTACTGCGACCTGCAAGCCTCTTCCAAGGGGCAGTTAAACTGTCTTGTTAAGCTACTGTGACCTTCACGTCTTTTCCAAGGGGCATATAAACCGTCTTGTTAAGCTACTGCGACCTCCACCGCTCTTCCAAGGGGCTTTTAAACCATCTTGTTAAGCAACTGCGACCTGCACATCTTTTCCAAGGGGCATTTAAACCATCTTGGTAAGCTACTGCGACCTGCAAGCCTCTTCTAAGGGGCATTTAAACCGTCTTGTTAAGCCACTGCGACCTGCACGTCTCTTCAAAGGGGCATTTAAACCCTCTTGTTAAGCTACTGCGAACTGCACGTCTCTTCAAAGGGGCATTTAAACCCTCTTGTTAAGCTACTGCGAACTGCACGTCTCTTCCAAGGGGCATTTAAACCATCTTATTAAGCTACTGCGACCTGCAGGTTTCTTCCAAGGGGCATTTAAACTGTCTTGTTAAGCTACTGCGACCTGCACGTCTCTTCCAAGGGGCATTTAAACTATCTTGTTAAGCTACTGCGACCTGCAAGTTTCTTCCAAGGGGCATTTAAACTGTCTTGTTAAGCTACTGCGACCTGAATCTCTCTTCCAATGGGCATTTAAACCATCTTGTTAAGCTACTGCGACCTCCACCGCTCTTCCAAGGGGCATTTAAAGCATCTTGTTAAGCTACTGCGTCCTGCACGTCTCTTCCAAGTGGCATTTAAACCATCTTGTTAAGCTACTGTGACCTGCACTTTTCTACCAAGGGGCATTTACACCATCTTATTAAGCTACTGCGACCAGCACGTCTCTTGCAAGGGGCATTTAAACCGTCTTATTAAGCTACTGCGACCTGCACGTCTCTTCCAAGGGGCATTTAAACCGTCTTGTTAAGCTACTGCGACCTGCACGTCTCTTCCAAAGGGCATTTAAACTGTCTTGTTAAGCTACTGCGACCTGCACGTCTCTTCCAAGGGGCATTTAAACCGTCTTGTTAAGCTACTGTGACCTGCATGTCTCTTCTAAGGGGCATTTAAACCGTCTTGTTAAGCTACTGCGACCTCCACCGCTCTTCCAAGGGGCATTTAAACCATCTTGTTAAGCTACTGCGACAGGCACGTCTCTTCCAAGGGCCATTTAAAACGTCTTGGTAAGCTACTGCGACCTGCAAGCCTCGTCCAAGGGGCATTTAAACTGTCTTTTTAAGCTACTGCGACCTGCACGTCTCTTCCAAGGGGCATTTAAACAATCTTGTTAAGCTACTGCGACCTTCACGTCTTTTCCAAGGGGCATTTAAACCGTCTTGTTAAGCTACTGCGACCTCCACCGCTCTTCCAAGGGGCGTTTAAACCATCTTGTTAAGCTACTGCGACCTGCACGTCTCTTCAAAGGGGCATTTAAACCCTCTTGTTAAGTTACTGTGACCTGCATGTCTATTACAAGGGGCATTTAAACCATCTTGTTAAGCTACTGCGACCTCCACCGCTCTTCCAAGGGGCATGTAAATCGTCTTGTTATGCTACTGCGACCTGCACTTCTCTTCCAAGGGCCATTTAAACCGTCTTGTTAAGCTACTGCGACCTGCACGTCTCTTCCAAGGGGCATTTAAACCATCTTATTAAGCTACTGCGACCTGCACGTCTCTTCCAAGGGGCATTTAAACTGTCTTATTAAGCTTCTTCGACCTGCAGGTCTCTTCCAATGGGCATTTAAACCGTCTTGTTAAGCTACTGCGACCTCTACCGCTCTTCCAAGGGGCATTTAAACCATCTTGTTAATCTACTGCGACCTGCACATCTCTTCCAAGTGGCAATTAAACCGTCTTGTTAAGCTACTGCGACCTGCACGTCTCTTCCAAGGGGCATTTAAACCATCTTATTAAGCTACTGCGACCTGCACGTCTCTTCCAAGGGGCATTTAAACTGTCTTATTAAGCTTCTTCGACCTGCAGGTCTCTTCCAATGGGCATTTAAACTGTCTTGCTAAGCTACTGCGACCTGCGCGTCTCTTCCAAAGGGCATTTAAACCGTCTTGTTAATCTACTGCGACCTGCACGTCCCTTCCAAGGGGCATTTAAACCATCTTGTTAAGCTACTGCGACCTGCACGTCTCTTCCAAGGGGCAATTAAAACGTCTTGTTAAGCTACTGCGACCTGCAAGCCTCTTCCAAGGGGCATTTAAACTGTCTTGTTAAGCTACTGCGACCTGCACGTCTTTTCCAAGGGGCATTTAAACAATCATGTTAAGCTAATGCGACCTTCACGTCTTTTCCAAGGGGCATTTAAACCGTCTTGTTAAGCTACTGCGACCTCCACCGCTCTTCCAAGGGGCATTTAAACCATCTTGTTAAGCTACTGCGACCTGCACGTCTTTTCCAAGGGGCATTTAAACCATCTTGGTAAGCTACTGCGACCTGCACTTCTCTTCCAAAAGGCATTTAAACTGTCTTGTTAAGCTACTGCGACCTGCAAGCCTCTTCTAAGGGGCATTTAAACCGTCTTGTTAAGCTACTGCGACCTGCAAGTCTCTTCAAAGGGGCATTTAAATCGTCTTGTTAAGCTACTGCGACCTGTACGTCTCTTCCAAGGGGCATTTAAACCATCTTATTAAGCTGCTGTGACCTGCACGTTTCTTCCAAGGGGCATTTAAACTGTCTTGTTAAGCTACTGCGACCTGCACGTCTCTTCCAAGGGGCATTTAAACTGTCTTGTAAAGCTACTGCGACCTACACGTCTCTTCCAAGGGGCATTTAAACCGTCTTATTAAGATCCTGTGACCTGCACGGCTCTTCCAAGGGGCATTTAAACTGTCTTGTTAAGCTTCTGCGACCTCCACCGCTCTTCCAAGAGGCATTTAAACCATCTTGTTAAGCTACTGCGACCGGCACGTCTCTTCCAAGGGGCATTTAAACCGTCTTGTTAAGCTACTGCGACCTGCACGTCTCTTCCAAGGGGAATTTAAACCATCTTATTAAGCTACTGCGACTTGCACGTCTCTTCCAAGGGGCATTTAAACTGTCTTATTAAGCTACTGCGACCTGCAGGTCTCTTCCAATGGGCATTTAAACCGTCTTGTTAAGCTACTGCGACCTCCACCGCTCTTCCAAGGGGCATTTAAACCATCTTGGTAAGCTACTGCGACCTGCACGTCTTTTCCAAGGGGCATTTAAACCATCTTGGTAAGCTACTGTGACCTGCAAGCCTCGTCTAAGGGGAATTTAAACCATCTTGTTAAGCTACTGCGACCTGCACGTCTCTTCACAGGGGCATTTAAACCCTCTTGTTAAGCTACTGCGACCTGCACTTCTCTTCCAAGGGGCATTTAAACCATCTTATTAAGCTACTGCGACCTGCACGTTTCTTCCAAGGGGCAATTAAACTGTCTTGTTAAGCTACTGCGACCTGCACGTCTCTTCCAAGGGGCATTTAAACTGTCTTGTTAAGCTACTGCGACCTACACCGCTCTTCCAAGGGGCATTTAAACCGTCTTGTTAAGCTACTGCGACCTGCACGTCTCTTCCAAGTGGCATTTAAACCGTCTTGTTAAACTACTGCGACCTGCACGTCTCTTCCAAGGGACATTTAAACCGTCTTATTAAGCTCCTGTGACCTGCACTTCTCTTCCAAGGGGCATTTAAACTGTCTTGTTAAGCTTCTGCGACCTCCACCGCTCTTCCAAGGGGCATTTAAACCATATTTTTAAGCTACTGCGACCTGCACGTCCCTTCCAAGGGGCATTTAAACCATCTTGTTAAGCTACTGCGACCTGCACGTCTCTTCCAAGGGGCATTTAAATTGTCTTGTTAAGCTACTGCGACTTGCACGTCTCTTCCAAGGGGCATGTAAAACGTCTTGTTAAGCTACTGCGACCTGCACGTCTCTTCAATGGGGCATTTAAACCGTCTTGTTAAACTAATGCGACCTGCATGTCTCTACCAAGGTGCATTTAAACCGTCTTGTTAAGCTACTGCGACCTGCACGTCTCTTCCAAGGGGCATTTAAACAGTCTTGTTAAGCTGCTGCGACCTGCATGTCTCTTCCAAAGGGCATTTAAACCGTCTTTTTAAGCTACTGCGACCTGCTCGTCTCTTCCAAGGGGCATTTAAATCGTCTTATTAAGCTACTGCGACCTGCACCTCTCTTCCAATGGGCATTTAAACCGTCTTGTTAAGCTACTGCGAACTGCACGTCTCTTGCAAGTGGCATTTAAACTGTCTTGTTAAGCTACTGTGATCTGCACGTCTCTTGCAAGTGTCATTTAAACTGTCTTGTTAAGCTACTGTGATCTGCACGTCTCTTGCAAGGGGCATTTAAACCGTCTTAATAAGCTACTGCGACCTGCACGTCTCTTCCAAGGGGCATTTAAACCGTCTTGATAAGCTACTGTGACCTGCACGTCTCTTGCAAGGGGCATTTAAACCGTCTTATTAAGCTACTGCGACCTGCACGTCTCTTCCAAGGGACATTTAAACCGTCTTGTTAAGCAACTGCGACCTGCATGTCTCTTCCAAGGGGCATTTAAACCGTCTTATTAAGCTACTGCGACCTCCAACGCTCTTCCAAGGGGCATTTAAACCATCTTGTTAAGCTACTTCGACCTGCACGTCTCTTCCAAGTGGCATTTAAACCGTCTTGTTAAGCTACTGCGAACTGCATGTCTCTTCCAAGGGGCATTTAAACAGTCTTATTAAGCTACTGCGACCTCCAACGCTCTTCCATGGCGCATTTAAACCATCTTGTTAAGCTACTGCGACCTGCACGTCTCTTCCAAGTGGCATTTAAACCGTCTTGTTAAGCTACTGTGATCTGCACGTCTCTTGCAAGGGGCATTTAAACCGTCTTATTAAGCTACTGCGACCTGCACGTCTCTTCAAAGGGGCATTTAAACCGTCTTGTTAAGTTACTGTGACCTGCATGTCTATTCCAAGGGGCATTTAAACCGTCTTGTTAAGCTACTGCGACCTCCACCGCTCTTCCAAGGGGCATTTAAACCGCCTTGTTAAGCTACTGCGACCTGCACATCTCTTCCAAGGGCCATTTAAACCGTCTTGTTAAGCTACTGTGATCTGAACATCTCTTGCAAGGGGCATTTAAACCGTCTTATTAAGCTACTGCGACCTGCACGTCTCTTCAAAGGGGCATTTAAACCGTCTTGTTAAGTTACTGTGACCTGCATGTCTATTCCAAGGGGCATTTAAACCATCTTGTTAAGCTACTGCGACCTCCACCGCTCTTCCAAGGGGCATTTAAACTGTCTTGTTAAGCTTCTGCGACCTCCACCGCTCTTCCAAGGGATATTTAAACCGTCTTCTTAAGCTACTGTGACCTGCACGTCTCTTCCAAGGGGCATTTAAAGCGTCTTGTTAAGCTACTGCGACCTGCACGTCTCTTCCAAGGGGCATTTAAACCATCTTATTAAGCTACTGCGACCTGCACATCTCTTCCAAGGGGCATTTAAACTGTATTATTAAGCTACTGCGACCTGCAGGTCTCTTCCAATGGGCATTTAAACCGTCTTGTTAAGCTACTGCGACCTCTACCGCTCTTCCAAGGGGCATTTAAACCACCTTGTTAATCTACTGCGACCTGCATATCTCTTCCAAGTGGCATTTAAACCGTCTTGTTAAGCTACTGTGACCTGCACGTTTCTACCAAGGGGCATTTAAACCGTCTTATTAAGCTACTGCAACCTGCACGTCTCTTCAAAGGGGCATTTAAACCGTCTTGTTAAGTTACTGTGACCTGCATGTCTATTCCAAGGGGCATTTAAACCGTCTTGTTAAGCTACTGCGACCTCCACCGCTCTTCCAAGGGGCATTTAAACCGCCTTGTTAAGCTACTGCGACCTGCACATCTCTTCCAAGGGCCATTTAAACCGTCTTGTTAAGCTACTGTGATCTGCACGTCTCTTGCAAGGGGCATTTAAACCGTCTTATTAAGCTACTGCGACCTGCACGTCTCTTCAAAGGGGCATTTAAACCGTCTTGTTAAGTTACTGTGACCTGCATGTCTATTCCAAGGGTCATTTAAACCGTCTTGTTAAGCTACTGCGACCTCCACCGCTCTTCCAAGGGGCATTTAAACTGTCTTGTTAAGCTTCTGCGACCTCCACCGCTCTTCCAAGGGATATTTAAACCGTCTTGTTAAGCTACTGTGACCTGCACGTCTCTTCCAAGGGGCATTTAAAGCGTCTTGTTAAGCTACTGCGACCTGCACGTCTCTTCCAAGGGGCATTTAAACCATCTTATTAAGCTACTGCGACCTGCACATCTCTTCCAAGGGGCATTTAAACTGTATTATTAAGCTACTGCGACCTGCAGGTCTCTTCCAATGGGCATTTAAACCGTCTTGTTAAGCTACTGCGACCTCTACCGCTCTTCCAAGGGGCATTTAAACCACCTTGTTAATCTACTGCGACCTGCACATCTCTTCCAAGTGGCATTTAAACCGTCTTGTTAAGCTACTGTGACCTGCACGTTTCTACCAAGGGGCATTTAAACCGTCTTATTAAGCTACTGCAACCTGCACGGCTCTTGCAAGGGGCATTTAAACCGTCTTATTAAGCTACTTCGACCTGCACGTCTCTTCCAAGGGGCATTTAAACTGTCTTGGTAAGCTACTGCGACCTGCACGTCCCTTCCAAGGGGCATTTAAACCATCTTGTTAAGCTACTGTGACCTGCACGTCTCTTCCAAGGGGCATTTAAACCGTCTTGTTAAGCTACTGTGACCTGCATGTCTCTTCCAAAGGGCATTTAAACCGTGTTGTTAATCTACTGCGACCTGCACGTCCCTTCCAAGGGGCATTTAAACCATCTTGTTAAGCTACTGTGACCTGCACGTCTCTTCCAAGGGGCATTTAAACCGTCTTGTTAAGCTACTGTGACCTGCATGTCTCTTCTAAGGGGCATTTAAACCGTCTTGTTAAGCTACTGCGACCTCCACCGCTCTTCCAAGGGGCATTTAAACCATCTTGTTAAGCTACTGCGACAGGCACGTCTCTTCCAAGGGCCATTTAAAACGTCTTGGTAAGCTACTGCGACCTGCAAGCCTCGTCCAAGGGGCATTTAAACTGTCTTTTTAAGCTACTGCGACCTGCACGTCTCTTCCAAGGGGCATTTAAACAATCTTGTTAAGCTACTGCGACCTTCACGTCTTTTCCAAGGGGCATTTAAACCGTCTTGTTAAGCTACTGCGACCTCCACCGCTCTTCCAAGGGGCGTTTAAACCATCTTGTTAAGCTACTGCGACCTGCACGTCTCTTCAAAGGGGCATTTAAACCCTCTTGTTAAGTTACTGTGACCTGCATGTCTATTACAAGGGGCATTTAAACCATCTTGTTAAGCTACTGCGACCTCCACCGCTCTTCCAAGGGGCATGTAAATCGTCTTGTTAAGCTACTGCGACCTGCACTTCTCTTCCAAGGGCCATTTAAACCGTCTTGTTAAGCTACTGCGACCTGCACGTCTCTTCCAAGGGGCATTTAAACCATCTTATTAAGCTACTGCGACCTGCACGTCTCTTCCAAGGGGCATTTAAACTGTCTTATTAAGCTTCTTCGACCTGCAGGTCTCTTCCAATGGGCATTTAAACCGTCTTGTTAAGCTACTGCGACCTCTACCGCTCTTCCAAGGGGCATTTAAACCATCTTGTTAATCTACTGCGACCTGCACATCTCTTCCAAGTGGCAATTAAACCGTCTTGTTAAGCTACTGCGACCTGCACGTCTCTTCCAAGGGGCATTTAAACCATCTTATTAAGCTACTGCGACCTGCACGTCTCTTCCAAGGGGCATTTAAACTGTCTTATTAAGCTTCTTCGACCTGCAGGTCTCTTCCAATGGGCATTTAAACTGTCTTGCTAAGCTACTGCGACCTGCGCGTCTCTTCCAAAGGGCATTTAAACCGTCTTGTTAATCTACTGCGACCTGCACGTCCCTTCCAAGGGGCATTTAAACCATCTTGTTAAGCTACTGCGACCTGCACGTCTCTTCCAAGGGGCAATTAAAACGTCTTGTTAAGCTACTGCGACCTGCAAGCCTCTTCCAAGGGGCATTTAAACTGTCTTGTTAAGCTACTGCGACCTGCACGTCTTTTCCAAGGGGCATTTAAACAATCATGTTAAGCTACTGCGACCTTCACGTCTTTTCCAAGGGGCATTTAAACCGTCTTGTTAAGCTACTGCGACCTCCACCGCTCTTCCAAGGGGCATTTAAACCATCTTGTTAAGCTACTGCGACCTGCACGTCTTTTCCAAGGGGCATTTAAACCATCTTGGTAAGCTACTGCGACCTGCACTTCTCTTCCAAAAGGCATTTAAACTGTCTTGTTAAGCTACTGCGACCTGCAAGCCTCTTCTAAGGGGCATTTAAACCGTCTTGTTAAGCTACTGCGACCTGCACGTCTCTTCAAAGGGGCATTTAAATCGTCTTGTTAAGCTACTGCGACCTGTACGTCTCTTCCAAGGGGCATTTAAACCATCTTATTAAGCTGCTGTGACCTGCACGTTTCTTCCAAGGGGCATTTAAACTGTCTTGTTAAGCTACTGCGACCTGCACGTCTCTTCCAAGGGGCATTTAAACTGTCTTGTAAAGCTACTGCGACCTACACGTCTCTTCCAAGGGGCATTTAAACCGTCTTATTAAGATCCTGTGACCTGCACGGCTCTTCCAAGGGGCATTTAAACTGTCTTGTTAAGCTTCTGCGACCTCCACCGCTCTTCCAAGAGGCATTTAAACCATCTTGTTAAGCTACTGCGACCGGCACGTCTCTTCCAAGGGGCATTTAAACCGTCTTGTTAAGCTACTGCGACCTGCACGTCTCTTCCAAGGGGAATTTAAACCATCTTATTAAGCTACTGCGACTTGCACGTCTCTTCCAAGGGGCATTTAAACTGTCTTATTAAGCTACTGCGACCTGCAGGTCTCTTCCAATGGGCATTTAAACCGTCTTGTTAAGCTACTGCGACCTCCACCGCTCTTCCAAGGGGCATTTAAACCATCTTGGTAAGCTACTGCGACCTGCACGTCTTTTCCAAGGGGCATTTAAACCATCTTGGTAAGCTACTGTGACCTGCAAGCCTCGTCTAAGGGGCATTTAAACCGTCTTGTTAAGCTACTGCGACCTGCACGTCTCTTCACAGGGGCATTTAAACCCTCTTGTTAAGCTACTGCGACCTGCACTTCTCTTCCAAGGGGCATTTAAACCATCTTATTAAGCTACTGCGACCTGCACGTTTCTTCCAAGGGGCAATTAAACTGTCTTGTTAAGCTACTGCGACCTGCACGTCTCTTCCAAGGGGCATTTAAACCGTCTTGTTAAGCTACTGCGACCTGCACGTCTCTTCCAAGTGGCATTTAAACCGTCTTGTTAAACTACTGCGACCTGCACGTCTCTTCCAAGGGACATTTAAACCGTCTTATTAAGCTCCTGTGACCTGCACTTCTCTTCCAAGGGGCATTTAAACTGTCTTGTTAAGCTTCTGCGACCTCCACCGCTCTTCCAAGGGGCATTTAAACCATATTTTTAAGCTACTGCGACCTGCACGTCCCTTCCAAGGGGCATTTAAACCATCTTGTTAAGCTACTGCGACCTGCACGTCTCTTCCAAGGGGCATTTAAATTGTCTTGTTAAGCTACTGCGACTTGCACGTCTCTTCCAAGGGGCATGTAAAACGTCTTGTTAAGCTACTGCGACCTGCACGTCTCTTCAATGGGGCATTTAAACCGTCTTGTTAAACTAATGCGACCTGCATGTCTCTACCAAGGTGCATTTAAACCGTCTTGTTAAGCTACTGCGACCTGCACGTCTCTTCCAAGGGGCATTTAAACAGTCTTGTTAAGCTGCTGCGACCTGCATGTCTCTTCCAAAGGGCATTTAAACCGTCTTTTTAAGCTACTGCGACCTGCTCGTCTCTTCCAAGGGGCATTTAAATCGTCTTATTAAGCTACTGCGACCTGCACCTCTCTTCCAATGGGCATTTAAACCGTCTTGTTAAGCTACTGCGAACTGCACGTCTCTTGCAAGTGGCATTTAAACTGTCTTGTTAAGCTACTGTGATCTGCACGTCTCTTGCAAGTGTCATTTAAACTGTCTTGTTAAGCTACTGTGATCTGCACGTCTCTTGCAAGGGGCATTTAAACCGTCTTAATAAGCTACTGCGACCTGCACGTCTCTTCCAAGGGGCATTTAAACCGTCTTGATAAGCTACTGTGACCTGCACGTCTCTTGCAAGGTGCATTTAAACCGTCTTATTAAGCTACTGCGACCTGCACGTCTCTTCCAAGGGACATTTAAACCGTCTTGTTAAGCAACTGCGACCTGCATGTCTCTTCCAAGGGGCATTTAAACCGTCTTATTAAGCTACTGCGACCTCCAACGCTCTTCCAAGGGGCATTTAAACCATCTTGTTAAGCTACTTCGACCTGCACGTCTCTTCCAAGTGGCATTTAAACCGTCTTGTTAAGCTACTGCGAACTGCATGTCTCTTCCAAGGGGCATTTAAACAGTCTTATTAAGCTACTGCGACCTCCAACGCTCTTCCATGGCGCATTTAAACCATCTTGTTAAGCTACTGCGACCTGCACGTCTCTTCCAAGTGGCATTTAAACCGTCTTGTTAAGCTACTGTGATCTGCACGTCTCTTGCAAGGGGCATTTAAACCGTCTTATTAAGCTACTGCGACCTGCACGTCTCTTCAAAGGGGCATTTAAACCGTCTTGTTAAGTTACTGTGACCTGCATGTCTATTCCAAGGGGCATTTAAACCGTCTTGTTAAGCTACTGCGACCTCCACCGCTCTTCCAAGGGGCATTTAAACCGCCTTGTTAAGCTACTGCGACCTGCACATCTCTTCCAAGGGCCATTTAAACCGTCTTGTTAAGCTACTGTGATCTGAACATCTCTTGCAAGGGGCATTTAAACCGTCTTATTAAGCTACTGCGACCTGCACGTCTCTTCAAAGGGGCATTTAAACCGTCTTGTTAAGTTACTGTGATCTGCATGTCTATTCCAAGGGGCATTTAAACCATCTTATTAAGCTACTGCGACCTCCACCGCTCTTCCTAGGGGCATTTAAACTGTCTTGTTAAGCTTCTGCGATCCCTCCACCGCTCTTCCAAGGGATATTTAAACCGTCTTCTTAAGCTACTGTGACCTGCACGTCTCTTCCAAGGGGCATTTAAAGCGTCTTGTTAAGCTACTGCGACCTGCACGTCTCTTCCAAGGGGCATTTAAACCATCTTATTAAGCTACTGCGACCTGCACATCTCTTCCAAGGGGCATTTAAACTGTATTATTAAGCTACTGCGACCTGCAGGTCTCTTACAATGGGCATTTAAACCGTCTTGTTAAGCTACTGCGACCTCTACCGCTCTTCCAAGGGGCATTTAAACCACCTTGTTAATCTACTGCGACCTGCACATCTCTTCCAAGTGGCATTTAAACCGTCTTGTTAAGCTACTGTGACCTGCACGTTTCTACCAAGGGGCATTTAAACCGTCTTATTAAGCTACTGCAACCTGCACGTCTCTTCAAAGGGGCATTTAAACCGTCTTGTTAAGTTACTGTGACCTGCATGTCTATTCCAAGGGGCATTTAAACCGTCTTGTTAAGCTACTGCGACCTCCACCGCTCTTCCAAGGGGCATTTAAACCGCCTTGTTAAGCTACTGCGACCTGCACATCTCTTCCAAGGGCCATTTAAACCGTCTTGTTAAGCTACTGTGATCTGCACGTCTCTTGCAAGGGGCATTTAAACCGTCTTATTAAGCTACTGCGACCTGCACGTCTCTTCAAAGGGGCATTTAAACCGTCTTGTTAAGTTACTGTGACCTGCATGTCTATTCCAAGGGTCATTTAAACCGTCTTGTTAAGCTACTGCGACCTCCACCGCTCTTCCAAGGGGCATTTAAACTGTCTTGTTAAGCTTCTGCGACCTCCACCGCTCTTCCAAGGGATATTTAAACCGTCTTGTTAAGCTACTGTGACCTGCACGTCTCTTCCAAGGGGCATTTAAAGCGTCTTGTTAAGCTACTGCGACCTGCACGTCTCTTCCAAGGGGCATTTAAACCATCTTATTAAGCTACTGCGACCTGCACATCTCTTCCAAGGGGCATTTAAACTGTATTATTAAGCTACTGCGACCTGCAGGTCTCTTCCAATGGGCATTTAAACCGTCTTGTTAAGCTACTGCGACCTCTACCGCTCTTCCAAGGGGCATTTAAACCACCTTGTTAATCTACTGCGACCTGCACATCTCTTCCAAGTGGCATTTAAACCGTCTTGTTAAGCTACTGTGACCTGCACGTTTCTACCAAGGGGCATTTAAACCGTCTTATTAAGCTACTGCAACCTGCACGGCTCTTGCAAGGGGCATTTAAACCGTCTTATTAAGCTACTTCGACCTGCACGTCTCTTCCAAGGGGCATTTAAACTGTCTTGGTAAGCTACTGCGACCTGCACGTCTCTTCCAAAGGGCATTTAAACCGTGTTGTTAATCTACTGCGACCTGCACGTCCCTTCCAAGGGGCATTTAAACCATCTTGTTAAGCTACTGTGACCTGCACGTCTCTTCCAAGGGGCAATTAAACCGTCTTGTTAAGCTACTGCGACCTGCAAGCCTCTTCCAAGGGGCATTTAAACTGTCTTGTTAAGCTACTGCGACCTGCACGTCTCTTCCAAGGGGCATTTAAACAATCATGTTAAGCTACTGCGACCTTCACGTCTTTTCCATTGGGCATTTAAACCGTCTTGTTAAGCTACTGCGACCTCCACCGCTCTTCCAAGTGGCATTTAAACCATGTTGTTAAGCTACTGCGACCTGCACGTATTTTCCAAGGGGCATTTAAACCATCTTGGTAAGCCTCTGCGACCTGCAAGCCTCTTCTAAGGGGCATTTAAACCGTCTTATTAAGCTACTCCGACCTGCACGTCTCTTCAAAGGGGCATTTAAACCATCTTGTTAAGCTGCTGCGAACTGCACGTCTCTTCCAAGGGGCATTTAAACCATCTTAATAAGCTACTGCGACCTGCACGTTTCTTCCAAGGGGCATTTAAACTGTCTTGTTCAGCTACTGCGACCTGCATGTCTCTTCCAAAGGGCATTTAAACTGTCTTTTTATGCTACTGCGACCTGCACGTTTCTTCCAAGGGGCATTTAAACTGTCTTGTTAAGCTACTGCGACCTGCACGTCTCTTCCAAGGGGTATTTAAACTGTCTTTTTAAGCTACTGCGACCTCCACCGCTCTTCCAAGGGGCATTTAAACCATCTTGTTAAGCTACTGCGACCTGCACGTCTCTTCCAAGGGGCATTTAAACCGTTTTGTTAAGCTACTGCGACCGGCACGTCTCTTCTAAGGGTCATTTAAACCGTCTTATTAAGCTCCTGTGACCTGCACGTTTCTTCCAAGGGGCATTTAAACTGTCTCGTTAAGCTTCTGCGACCTCCACCGCTCTTCCAAGGGGCATTTAAACCATCTTGTTAAGCTACTTCGACCGGCACGTCTCTTCCAAGGGCCATTTAAACCGTCTTGGTAAGCTACTGCGACCTGCAAGCCTCTTCCAAGGGGCAGTTAAACCATCTTGTTAAGCTATTGCGACCTGCACGTCTCTTCCAAGGGCCATTTAAACCGTCTTGGTAAGCTACTGCGACCTGCAAGCCTCTTCCAAGGGGCAGTTAAACTGTCTTGTTAAGCTACTGCGACCTCCACCGCTCTTCCAAGGGGCATTTAAACCATCTTGTTAAGCTACTGCGACCTGCACATCTTTTCCAAGGGGCATTTAAACCATCTTGGTAAGCTACAGCGACCTGCAAGCCTCTTCTAAGGGGCATTTAAACCGTCTTGTTAAGCCACTGCGACCTGCACGTCTCTTCAAAGGGGCATTTAAACCCTCTTGTTAAGCTACTGCGAACTGCACGTCTCTTCCAAGGGGCATTTAAACCATCTTATTAAGCTACTGCGACCTGCAGGTTTCTTCCAAGGGGCATTTAAACTGTCTTGTTAAGCTACTGCGACCTGCACGTCTCTTCCAAGGGGCATTTAAACTGTCTTGTTAAGCTACTGCGACCTGCAAGTTTCTTCCAAGGGGCATTTAAACCGTCTTGTTAAGCTACTGCTACCTGCACGACTCTCTCAAGGGGCATTTAAACTGTCTTGTTAAGCTACTGCGACCTGCACGTCTCTTCCAAGGGGCATTTAAACTGTCTTGTTAAGCTTCTGCGACCTCCACCGCTCTTCCAAGGGGCATTTAAACCATCTTTTTAAGCTACTGCGACCTGCACGTCCCTTCCAAGGGGCATTTAAACCGTCTTCTTAAGCTACTGCGACCTGCATGTCTCTTGCAAGGGGCATATAAACCGTCTTATTAAGCTACTGCGACCTGCACCTCTATTCCAATGGGCATTTAAACCGTCTTGTTAAGCTATTGCGACCTCCAACGCTATTCCAAGGGGCATTTAAACCATCTTGTTAAGCTACTGCGACCTGCACGTCTCTTCCAAGTGGCATTTAAACCGTCTTGTTAAGCTACTGTGACCTGCACGTCTCTTGCAAGGGGCATTTAAACCGTCTTATTAAGCTACTGCGACCTGCACGTCTCTTCAAACGGGCATTTAAAACATCTTGTTAAGCTACTGTGACCAGCATGTCTATTCCAAGGGATATTTAAACCGTCTTGTTAAGCTACTGCGATCTCCACCGCTCTTACAAGGGGCATTTAAACCATCTTGTTAAGCTACTGCGACTTGCACGTCTCTTCCAAGGTCCATTTAAACCGTCTTGGTAAGCTACTGCGACCTGCACGTCTCTTCCAAGGGACATTTAAACCGTCTTTCTAAGATTCTTTGAACCTGCACGTCTCTTCCAAGGGGCATTTAAAGCGTCTTGTTAAGCTACTGCGACCTCCACCGCTCTTCCAAGGGGCATTTAAACCGTCTTGTTAAGCTACTGCGACCGGCACGTCTCTTCCAAGTGCCATTTAAACCGTCTTGGTAAGCTACTGCGACCTGCAAGACTCTTCCAACGGGCATTTAAACTGTCTTGTTAAGCTACTGCAACCTGCACGTCTCTTCCAAGGGGCATTTAAACGATCTTGTTAAGCTACTGCGACCTGCACGTCTTTTCCAAGGGGCATTTAAACCATCTTGGTAAGCTACTGTGACCTGCAAGCCTCTTCTAAGGGGCATTTAACCAGTCTTGTTAAGCTACTGCGACCTCCACCGCTCTTCCAAGGGGCATTTAAACCATCTTGTTAAGCTACTGCGACCTGCACCTCTTTTCCAAGGGGCATTTAAACCATCTTTGTAAGCTACTGTGACCTGCAAGCCTCTTCTAAGGGGCATTTAACCAGTCTTGTTAAGCTACTGCGACCTGCACGTCTCTTCAAAGGGGCATTTAAACCGTCCTGTTAAGTTACTGCGACCTGCACGTCTCTTCCAAGGGGCATTTAAACCATCTTGTTAAGCTACTGTGACCTGCACGTTTCATCCAAAGGGCATTTAAACTGTCTTGTTAAGCTACTGCGACCTGCACGTCTCTTCCAAGGGGCATTTAAACTGTCTTGTTAAGCTACTGCGACCTACACCGCTCTTCCATAGGGCATTTAAACCGTCTTTTAAGCTACTGCGACCTACACGTCTTTTCCAAGGGGCTTTTAAACTGTCTTATTAAGCTGCTGCGACCTGCAGGTCTCTTCCAATGGGCATTTAAACAGTCTTGTTAAGCTTCTGCGACCTGCACCGCTCTTCCAAGGGGCATTTAAACCATCTTGTTAAGCTACTGCGTCCTGCACGTCTCTTCCAAGTGGCATTTAAACCATCTTGTTAAGCTACTGTGACCTGCACGTTTCTACCAAGGGGCATTTAAACCGTCTTATTAAGCTACTGCGACCAGCACGTCTCTAGCAAGGGGCATTTAAACCGTCTTATTAAGCTACTGCGACCTGCACGTCTCTTCCAAGGGGCATTTAAACTGTCTTGTTAAGCTACTGCGACCTGCATGTCTCTTCTAAGGGGCATTTAAACCGTCTTGTTAAGCTACTGCGACCTCCACCGCTCTTCCAAGGGGCATTTAAACCATCTTGTTAAGCTACTGCGACCGGCACGTCTATTCCAAGGGCCATTTAAAACGTCTTGGTAAGCTACTGAGACCTGCAAGCCTCGTCCAAGGGGCATTTAAACTGTCTTGTTAAGCTACTGCGACCTGCACGTCTCTTCCAAGGGGCATTTAAACAATCTTGTTAAGCTACTGCGACCTTCACGTCTTTTCCAAGGGGCATTTAAACCGTCTTGTTAAGCTACTGCGACCTCCACCGCTCTTCCAAGGGGCTTTTAAACCATCTTGTTAAGCTACTGCGAACTGCAGGTCTTTTCCAAGGGGCATTTAAACCATCTTGGTAAGCTACTGCGACCTGCAAGCCTCTTCTAAGGGGCATTTAAACCGTCTTGTTAAGCTACTGCGACCTGCACGTCTCTTCCAAAGGGCATTTAAACTGTCTTGTTAAGCTATTGCGATCTGCACGTCTCTTCCAAGGGGCAATTAAACCGTCTTGTTAAGCTACTGTGACCTGCATGTCTCTTCTAAGGGGCATTTAAACCATCTTGTTAAGCTACTGCGACCTCCACCGCTCTTCCAAGGGGCATTTAAACCATCTTGTTAAGCTACTGCGACCGGCACGTCTATTCCAAGGGCCATTTAAAACGTCTTGGTAAGCTACTGAGACCTGCAAGCCTCGTCCAAGGGGCATTTAAACTGTCTTGTTAAGCTACTGCGACCTGCACGTCTCTTCCAAGGGGCATTTAAACAATCTTGTTAAGCTACTGCGACCTTCACGTCTTTTCCAAGGGGCATTTAAACCGTCTTGTTAAGCTACTGCGACCTCCACCGCTCTTCCAAAGGGCTTTTAAACCATCTTGTTAAGCTACTGCGAACTGCAGGTCTTTTCCAAGGGGCATTTAAACCATCTTGGTAAGCTACTGCGACCTGCAAGCCTCTTCTAAGGGGCATTTAAACCGTCTTGTTAAGCTACTGCGACCTGCACGTCTCTTCCAAAGGGCATTTAAACTGTCTTGTTAAGCTATTGCGACCTGCACGTCTCTTCCAAGGGGCATTTAAACCGTCTTGTTAAGCTACTGTGACCTGCATGTCTCTTCTAAGGGGCATTTAAACCGTCTTGTTAAGCTACTGCGACCTCCACCGCTCTTCCAAGGGGCATTTAAACCATCTTGTTAAGCTACTGCGACCGGCACGTCTATTCCAAGGGCCATTTAAAACGTCTTGGTAAGCTACTGAGACCTGCAAGCCTCGTCCAAGAGGCATTTAAACTGTCTTGTTAAGCTTCTGCGACCTGCACGTCTCTTCCAAGGGGCATTTAAACAATCTTGTTAAGCTACTGCGACCTTCACGTCTTTTCCAAGGGGCATTTAAACCGTCTTGTTAAGCTACTACGACCTCCACCGCTCTTCCAAGGGGCTTTTAAACCATCTTGTTAAGCTACTGCGACCTGCAGGTCTTTTACAAGGGGCATTTAAACCATCTTGGTAAGCTACTGCGACCTGCAAGCCTCTTCTAAGGGGCATTTAAACCGTCTTGTTAAGCTACTGCGACCTGCACGTCTCTTCAAAGGGGCATTTAAACCGTCTTGTTAAGCTACTGCGACCTGCACGTCTCTTCCAAGGGGCATTTAAACCATCTTATTAAGCTACTATGACCTGCACGTTTCTTCCAAGGGGCATTTAAACTGTCTTGTTCAGCTACTGCGACCTGCATGTCTCTTCCAAAGGGCATTTAAACTGTCTTTTTATGCTACTGCGACCTGCACGTTTCTTCCAAGGGGCATTTAAACTGTCTTGTTAAGCTACTGCGACCTGCACGTCTCTTCCAAGGGGTATTTAAACTGTCTTTTTAAGCTACTGCGACCTCCACCGCTCTTCCAAGGGGCATTTAAACCATCTTGTTAAGCTACTGCGACCTGCACGTCTCTTCCAAGGGGCATTTAAACCGTTTTGTTAAGCTACTGCGACCGGCACGTCTCTTCTAAGGGTCATTTAAACCGTCTTATTAAGCTCCTGTGACCTGCACGTTTCTTCCAAGGGGCATTTAAACTGTCTCGTTAAGCTTCTGCGACCTCCACCGCTCTTCCAAGGGGCATTTAAACCATCTTGTTAAGCTACTTCGACCGGCACGTCTCTTCCAAGGGCCATTTAAACCGTCTTGGTAAGCTACTGCGACCTGCAAGCCTCTTCCAAGGGGCAGTTAAACCATCTTGTTAAGCTATTGCGACCTGCACGTCTCTTCCAAGGGCCATTTAAACCGTCTTGGTAAGCTACTGCGACCTGCAAGCCTCTTCCAAGGGGCAGTTAAACTGTCTTGTTAAGCTACTGCGACCTCCACCGCTCTTCCAAGGGGCATTTAAACCATCTTGTTAAGCTACTGCGACCTGCACATCTTTTCCAAGGGGCATTTAAACCATCTTGGTAAGCTACAGCGACCTGCAAGCCTCTTCTAAGGGGCATTTAAACCGTCTTGTTAAGCCACTGCGACCTGCACGTCTCTTCAAAGGGGCATTTAAACCCTCTTGTTAAGCTACTGCGAACTGCACGTCTCTTCCAAGGGGCATTTAAACCATCTTATTAAGCTACTGCGACCTGCAGGTTTCTTCCAAGGGGCATTTAAACTGTCTTGTTAAGCTACTGCGACCTGCACGTCTCTTCCAAGGGGCATTTAAACTGTCTTGTTAAGCTACTGCGACCTGCAAGTTTCTTCCAAGGGGCATTTAAACCGTCTTGTTAAGCTACTGCTACCTGCACGACTCTCTCAAGGGGCATTTAAACTGTCTTGTTAAGCTACTGCGACCTGCACGTCTCTTCCAAGGGGCATTTAAACTGTCTTGTTAAGCTTCTGCGACCTCCACCGCTCTTCCAAGGGGCATTTAAACCATCTTTTTAAGCTACTGCGACCTGCACGTCCCTTCCAAGGGGCATTTAAACCGTCTTCTTAAGCTACTGCGACCTGCATGTCTCTTGCAAGGGGCATATAAACCGTCTTATTAAGCTACTGCGACCTGCACCTCTATTCCAATGGGCATTTAAACCGTCTTGTTAAGCTATTGCGACCTCCAACGCTATTCCAAGGGGCATTTAAACCATCTTGTTAAGCTACTGCGACCTGCACGTCTCTTCCAAGTGGCATTTAAACCGTCTTGTTAAGCTACTGTGACCTGCACGTCTCTTGCAAGGGGCATTTAAACCGTCTTATTAAGCTACTGCGACCTGCACGTCTCTTCAAACGGGCATTTAAAACATCTTGTTAAGCTACTGTGACCAGCATGTCTATTCCAAGGGATATTTAAACCGTCTTGTTAAGCTACTGCGATCTCCACCGCTCTTACAAGGGGCATTTAAACCATCTTGTTAAGCTACTGCGACTTGCACGTCTCTTCCAAGGTCCATTTAAACCGTCTTGGTAAGCTACTGCGACCTGCACGTCTCTTCCAAGGGACATTTAAACCGTCTTTCTAAGATTCTTTGAACCTGCACGTCTCTTCCAAGGGGCATTTAAAGCGTCTTGTTAAGCTACTGCGACCTCCACCGCTCTTCCAAGGGGCATTTAAACCGTCTTGTTAAGCTACTGCGACCGGCACGTCTCTTCCAAGTGCCATTTAAACCGTCTTGGTAAGCTACTGCGACCTGCAAGACTCTTCCAACGGGCATTTAAACTGTCTTGTTAAGCTACTGCAACCTGCACGTCTCTTCCAAGGGGCATTTAAACGATCTTGTTAAGCTACTGCGACCTGCACGTCTTTTCCAAGGGGCATTTAAACCATCTTGGTAAGCTACTGTGACCTGCAAGCCTCTTCTAAGGGGCATTTAACCAGTCTTGTTAAGCTACTGCGACCTCCACCGCTCTTCCAAGGGGCATTTAAACCATCTTGTTAAGCTACTGCGACCTGCACCTCTTTTCCAAGGGGCATTTAAACCATCTTTGTAAGCTACTGTGACCTGCAAGCCTCTTCTAAGGGGCATTTAACCAGTCTTGTTAAGCTACTGCGACCTGCACGTCTCTTCAAAGGGGCATTTAAACCGTCCTGTTAAGTTACTGCGACCTGCACGTCTCTTCCAAGGGGCATTTAAACCATCTTGTTAAGCTACTGTGACCTGCACGTTTCATCCAAAGGGCATTTAAACTGTCTTGTTAAGCTACTGCGACCTGCACGTCTCTTCCAAGGGGCATTTAAACTGTCTTGTTAAGCTACTGCGACCTACACCGCTCTTCCATAGGGCATTTAAACCGTCTTTTAAGCTACTGCGACCTACACGTCTTTTCCAAGGGGCTTTTAAACTGTCTTATTAAGCTGCTGCGACCTGCAGGTCTCTTCCAATGGGCATTTAAACAGTCTTGTTAAGCTTCTGCGACCTGCACCGCTCTTCCAAGGGGCATTTAAACCATCTTGTTAAGCTACTGCGTCCTGCACGTCTCTTCCAAGTGGCATTTAAACCATCTTGTTAAGCTACTGTGACCTGCACGTTTCTACCAAGGGGCATTTAAACCGTCTTATTAAGCTACTGCGACCAGCACGTCTCTAGCAAGGGGCATTTAAACCGTCTTATTAAGCTACTGCGACCTGCACGTCTCTTCCAAGGGGCATTTAAACTGTCTTGTTAAGCTACTGCGACCTGCATGTCTCTTCTAAGGGGCATTTAAACCGTCTTGTTAAGCTACTGCGACCTCCACCGCTCTTCCAAGGGGCATTTAAACCATCTTGTTAAGCTACTGCGACCGGCACGTCTATTCCAAGGGCCATTTAAAACGTCTTGGTAAGCTACTGAGACCTGCAAGCCTCGTCCAAGGGGCATTTAAACTGTCTTGTTAAGCTACTGCGACCTGCACGTCTCTTCCAAGGGGCATTTAAACAATCTTGTTAAGCTACTGCGACCTTCACGTCTTTTCCAAGGGGCATTTAAACCGTCTTGTTAAGCTACTGCGACCTCCACCGCTCTTCCAAGGGGCTTTTAAACCATCTTGTTAAGCTACTGCGAACTGCAGGTCTTTTCCAAGGGGCATTTAAACCATCTTGGTAAGCTACTGCGACCTGCAAGCCTCTTCTAAGGGGCATTTAAACCGTCTTGTTAAGCTACTGCGACCTGCACGTCTCTTCCAAAGGGCATTTAAACTGTCTTGTTAAGCTATTGCGATCTGCACGTCTCTTCCAAGGGGCAATTAAACCGTCTTGTTAAGCTACTGTGACCTGCATGTCTCTTCTAAGGGGCATTTAAACCATCTTGTTAAGCTACTGCGACCTCCACCGCTCTTCCAAGGGGCATTTAAACCATCTTGTTAAGCTACTGCGACCGGCACGTCTATTCCAAGGGCCATTTAAAACGTCTTGGTAAGCTACTGAGACCTGCAAGCCTCGTCCAAGGGGCATTTAAACTGTCTTGTTAAGCTACTGCGACCTGCACGTCTCTTCCAAGGGGCATTTAAACAATCTTGTTAAGCTACTGCGACCTTCACGTCTTTTCCAAGGGGCATTTAAACCGTCTTGTTAAGCTACTGCGACCTCCACCGCTCTTCCAAAGGGCTTTTAAACCATCTTGTTAAGCTACTGCGAACTGCAGGTCTTTTCCAAGGGGCATTTAAACCATCTTGGTAAGCTACTGCGACCTGCAAGCCTCTTCTAAGGGGCATTTAAACCGTCTTGTTAAGCTACTGCGACCTGCACGTCTCTTCCAAAGGGCATTTAAACTGTCTTGTTAAGCTATTGCGACCTGCACGTCTCTTCCAAGGGGCATTTAAACCGTCTTGTTAAGCTACTGTGACCTGCATGTCTCTTCTAAGGGGCATTTAAACCGTCTTGTTAAGCTACTGCGACCTCCACCGCTCTTCCAAGGGGCATTTAAACCATCTTGTTAAGCTACTGCGACCGGCACGTCTATTCCAAGGGCCATTTAAAACGTCTTGGTAAGCTACTGAGACCTGCAAGCCTCGTCCAAGAGGCATTTAAACTGTCTTGTTAAGCTTCTGCGACCTGCACGTCTCTTCCAAGGGGCATTTAAACAATCTTGTTAAGCTACTGCGACCTTCACGTCTTTTCCAAGGGGCATTTAAACCGTCTTGTTAAGCTACTACGACCTCCACCGCTCTTCCAAGGGGCTTTTAAACCATCTTGTTAAGCTACTGCGACCTGCAGGTCTTTTACAAGGGGCATTTAAACCATCTTGGTAAGCTACTGCGACCTGCAAGCCTCTTCTAAGGGGCATTTAAACCGTCTTGTTAAGCTACTGCGACCTGCACGTCTCTTCAAAGGGGCATTTAAACCGTCTTGTTAAGCTACTGCGACCTGCACGTCTCTTCCAAGGGGCATTTAAACCATCTTATTAAGCTACTATGACCTGCACGTTTCTTCCAAGGGGCATTTAAACTGTCTTGTTAAGCTACTGCAACCTGCACGTCTCTTCCAAGGGGCATTTAAACTGTCTTGTTAAGCTACTGCGACCTACACCGCTCTTCCAAGGGGCATTTAAACAGTCTTTTAAGCTACTGCGACCTGCACGTTTCTTCCAAGGGACATTTAAACCGTCTTATTAAGCTCCTGTGACCTGCACGTCTCTTCCAAGGGACATTTAAACCGTCTTATTAAGCTACTGCGACCTGCATGTCTCTTCCAAGGGGCATTTAAACCGTCTTATTAAGCTACTGCGACCTGCACCTCTCTTCCAATGGGCATTTAAACCGTCTTGTTAAGCTACTGCGACCTGCACGTCTCTTCCAAGTGGCATTTAAACTGTCTTGTAAAGCTACTGTGATCTGCACGTCTCTTGCAAGGGGCATTTAAACCGTCTTAATAAGCTACTGCGACCTGCACGTCTCTTCCAAGGGGCATTTAAACCGTCTTAATAAGTTACTGCGACCTGCACGTCTCTTCCAAGGGACATTTAAACCGTCTTGTTAAGCTACTGCGACCTCCAACGCTCTTCCAAGGGGCATTTAAACCATCTTGTTAAGCTACTGCGACCTGCACGTCTCTTCCAAGTGGCACTTAAACCGTCTTTTTAAGCTACTGTGATCTGCACGTCTCTTGCAAGGGGCATTTAAAGCGTCTTATTAAGCTACTGCGACCTGCACGTCTCTTCAAAGGGGCATTTAAACCGTCTTGTTAAGTTACTGTGACCTGCATGTCTATTCCAAGGGGCATTTAAACCGTCTTGTTAAGCTACTGCGACCTCCACCGCTCTTCCAAGGGGCATTTAAACCGTCTTGTTAAGCTACTGCGACCTGCACGTCTCTTCCAAGGGCCATTTAAACCGTCTTGGTAAGCTACTGCGACCTGCACGTCTCTTCCAAGGGACATTTAAACCGTCTTACTAAGATCCTTTGACCTGCACGTCTCTTCCAAGGGGCATTTAAACTGTCTTGTTAAGCTTCTGCGACCTCCACCGCTCTTCCAAGGGATATTTAAACCGTCTTGTTAACCTACTGTGACCTGCACGTCTCTTCCAAGGGGCATTTAAACCGTCTTGTTAAGCTACTGCGACCTGCACGTCTCTTCCAAGGGGCATTTAAACCATCTTATTAAGCTACTGCGACCTGCACGTCTCTTCCAAGGGGCATTTAAACTGTCTTATTAAGCTACTGCGACCTGCAGGTCTCTTCCAATGGGCATTTAAACCGTCTTGTTAAGCTACTGCGACCTCTACCTCTCTTCCAAGGGGCATTTAACCCATCTTGTTAATCTACTGCGACCTGCACATCTCTTCCAAGTGGCATTTAAACCGTCTTGTTAAGCTACTGTGACCTGCACGTTTCTACCAAGGGGCATTTAAACCGTCTTATTAAGCTACTGCAACCTGCACGTCTCTTGCAAGGGGCATTTAACCGTCTTATTAAGCTACTTCGACCTGCACGTCTCTTCCAAGGGGCATTTAAACTGTCTTGGTAAGCTACTGCGACCTGCACGTCTCTTCCAAAGGGCATTTAAACCGTCTTGTTAATCTACTGCGACCTGCACGTCCCTTCCAAGGGGCATTTAAACTATCTTGTTAAGCTACTGCGACCTGCACGTCTCTTCCAAGGGGCAATTAAACCTTCTTGTTAAGCTACTGCGACCTGCAAGCCTCTATCAAGGGGCATTTAAACTGTCTTGTTAAGCTACTGCGACCTGCACGTCTCTTCCAAGGAGCATTTAAACAATCATATTAAGCTACTGCGACTTTCACTTTTTTTCCAAGGGGCATTTAAACCGTCTTGTTAAGCTACTGCGACCTCCACCGCTCTTCCAAGGGGCATTTAAACCATCTTTTTAAGCTACTGCGACCTGCACGTCTTTTCCAAGGGGCATTTAAACCATCTTGGTAAGCTACTGCGACCTGCAAGCCTCTTCTAAGGGGCATTTAAACCGTCTTGTTAAGCTACTGCGACCTGCACGTCTCTTCAAAGGGGCATTTAAACCGTCTTTTTAAGCTACTGCGACCTGCACGTTTCTTCCAAGGGGCATTTAAACTGTCTTGTTAAGCTACTGCGACCTGCACGTCTCTTCCAAGGGGTATTTAAACTGTCTTGTTAAGCTACTGCGACCTCCACCGCTCTTCCAAGAGGCATTTAAACCGTCTTGTTAAGCTACTGCGACCTGCACGTCTCTTCCAAGGGGCATTTAAACCGTTTTGTTAAGCTACTGCGACCGGCACTTCTCTTCTAAGGGACATTTAAACCGTCTTATTAAGCTCCTGTGACCTGCACGTCTCTTCCAAGGGGCATTTAAACTGTCTCGTTAAGCTTCTGCGACCTCCACCGCTCTTCCAAGGGACATTTAAACCATCTTGTTAAGCTACTGCGACCGGCACGTCTCTTCCAAGGGCCATTTAAACCGTCTTGGTAAGCTACTGCGAACTGCAAGCCTCTTCCAAGGGGCAGTTAAACCATCTTGTTAAGCTACTGCGACCTGCACGTCTCTTCCAAGGGCCATTTAAACCGTCTTGGTAAGCTACTGCGACCTGCAAGCCTCTTCTAAGGGGCATTTAAACCGTCTTGTTAAGCCACTGCGACCTGCACGTCTCTTCAAAGGGGCATTTAAACCCTCTTGTTAAGCTACTGCGAACTGCACGTCTCTTCCAAGGGGCATTTAAACCATCTTATTAAGCTACTGCGACCTGCAGGTTTCTTCCAAGTGGCATTTAAACTGTCTTGTTAAGCTACTGCGACCTGCACGTCTCTTCCAAGGGGCATTTAAACTATCTTGTTAAGCTACTGCGACCTGCAAGTTTCTTCCAAGGGGCGTTTAAACTGACTTGTTAAGCTCCTGCGACCTGCATGTCTCTTCCAATGGGCATTTAAACCATCTTGTTAAGCTACTGCGACCACCACCGCTCTTCCAAGGGGCATTTAAACCATCTTGTTAAGCTGCTGCGTCCTGCACGTCTCTTCCAAGTGGCATTTAAACCATCTTGTTAAGCTACTGTGACCTGCACTTTTCTACCAAGGGGCATTTACACCATATTATTAAGCTACTGCGACAAGCACGTCTCTTGCAAGGGGCATTTAAACCTTCTTATTAAGCTACTGCGACCTGCACGTCTCTTCCAAGGGGCATTTAAACCTTCTTGTTAAGCTACTGCGACCTGCACGTCTCTTCCAAAGGGCATTTAAACTGTCTTGTTAAGCTACTGCGACCTGCACGTCTCTTCCAAGGGCATTTAAACCGTCTTGTTAAGCTACTGTGACCTGCATGTCTCTTCTAAGGGGCATTTAAACCGTCTTCTTAAGCTACTGCGACCTCCACCGCTCTTCCAAGGGGCATTTAAACCATCTTGTTAAGCTACTGCGACCGGCACGTCTCTTCCAAGGGCCATTTAAAACGTCTTGGTAAGCTACTGCGACCTGCAAGCCTCGTCCAAGGGGCATTTAAACAATCTTGTTAAGCTACTGCGACCTTCACGTCTTTTCCAAGGGGCATTTAAACCGTCTTGTTAAGCTACTGCGACCTACACCGCTCTTCCAAGGGGCGTTTAAACCATCTTGTTAAGCTACTGCGACCTGCACATCTTTTCCAAGGGGCATTTAAACCATCTTTGTAAGCTACTGCGACCTGCAAGCCTCTTCTAAGGGGCATTTAAACCGTCTTGTTAAGCTACTGCGACCTGCACGTCTCTTCAAAGGGGCATTTAAACCGTCTTGTTAAGCTACTGCGACCTGCACGTCTCTTCCAAGGGGCATTTAAACCATCTTATTAAGCTACTGTGACCTGCACGTTTCTTCCAAGGGGCATTTAAACTGTCTTGTTAAGCTACTACGACCTGCACGTCTCTTCCAAGGGGCATTTAAACTGTCTTGTTAAGCTACTGCGACCTACACCGCTCTTCCAAGGGGCATTTAAATAGTCTTTTAAGCTACTGCGACCTGCACGTCTCTTCCAAGGGGCATTTAAACCGTCTTGTTAAGCTACTGCGACCTGCACGTCTCTTCCAAGGGACATTTAAACCGTCTTATTAAGATCCTGTGACCTGCACGGCTCTTCCAAGGGGCATTTAAACTGTCTTGTTAAGCTTCTGCGACCTCCACCGCTCTTCCAAGAGGCATTTAAACCATCTTGTTAAGCTACTGCGACCGGCACGTCTCTTCCAAGGGGCATTTAAACCGTCTTGTTAAGCTACTGCGACCTGCACGTCTCTTCGAAGGGGAATTTAAACCATCTTATTAAGCTACTGCGACCTGCACGTCTCTTCCAAGGGGCATTTAAACTGTCTTATTAAGCTACTGCGACCTGCAGGTCTCTTCCAATGGGCATTTAAGCCGTCTTGTTAAGCTACTGCGACCTCCACCGCTCTTCCAAGGGGCATTTAAACCATCTTGTTAAGCTACTGCGACCTGCACGTCTTTTCCAAGGGGCATTTAAACCATCTTGGTAAGCTACTGTGACCTGCAAGCCTCTTCTAAGGGGCATTTAAACCGTCTTGTTAAGCTACTGCGACCTGCACGTCTCTTCACAGGGGCATTTAAACCCTCTTGTTAAGCTACTGCGACCTGCACTTCTCTTCCAAGGGGCATTTAAACCATCTTATTAAGCTACTGCGACCTGCACGTTTCTTCCAAGGGGCAATTAAACTGTCTTGTTAAGCTACTGCGACCTGCACGTCTCTTCCAAGGGGCATTTAAACTGTCTTGTTAAGCTACTGCGACCTACACCGCTCTTCCAAGGAGCATTTAAACCGTCTTGTTAAGCTACTGCGACCTGCACGTCTCTTCCAATTGGCATTTATACCGTCTTGTTAAACTACTGAGACCTGCACGTCTCTTCCAAGGGACATTTAAACCGTCTTATTAAGCTCCTGTGACCTGCACGTCTCTTCCAATGGGCATTTAAACTGTCTTTTTAAGCTTCTGCGACCTCCACCGCTCTTCCAAGGGGCATTTAAACCATCTTTTTAAGCTACTGCGACCTGCACGTCCCTTCCAAGGGGCATTTAAAACATCTTGTTAAGCTACTGTGACCTGCACGTCTCTTCCAAGGGGCATTTAAATTGTCTTGTTAAGCTACTGCGACTTGCACGTCTCTTCCAAGGGGCATTTAAACCGTCTTGTTAAGCTACTGAGACCTGCACGTCTCTTCAATGGGGCATTTAAACCGTCTTGTTAAACTACTGCGACCTGCATGTCTCTACCAAGGTGCATTTAAACCGTCTTGTTAAGCTACTGCGACCTGCACGTCTCTTCCAAGGGGCATTTAAACAGTCTTGTTAAGCTGCTGAGACCTGCATGTCTCTTCCAAAGGGCATTTAAACCGTCTTTTTAAGCTACTGCGACCTGCTCGTCTCTTCCAAGGGGCATTTAAATCGTCTTATTAAGCTACTGCGACCTGCACCTCTCTTCCAATGGGCATTTAAACCATCTTGTTAAGCTACTGCGACCTGCACGTCTCTTCCAAGTGGCATTTAAACTATCTTGTTAAGCTACTGTGAACTGCACGTCTCTTGCAAGGCGCATTTAAACCGTCTTAATAAGCTACTGCGACCTGCACGTCTCTTCCAAGGGGCATTTAAACCGTCTTGATAAGCTACTGTGACCTGCACGTCTCTTGCAAGGGGCATTTAAACCATCTTATTAAGCTACTGCGACCTGCACGTCTCTTCCAAGGGACATTTAAACCGTCTTGTTAAGCAACTGCGACCTGCATGTCTCTTCCAAGGGGCAATTAAACCGTCTTATTAAGCTACTGCGACCTCCAACGCTCTTCCAAGGGGCATTTAAACCATCTTGTTAAGCTACTGCGACCTGCACGTCTCTTCCAAGTGGCATTTAAACCGTCTTGTTAAGCTACTGCGAACTGCATGTCTCTTCCAAGGGGCATTTAAACCGTCTTATTAAGCTACTGCGACCTCCAACGCTCTTCCAAGGGGCATTTAAACCATCTTGTTAAGCTACTGCGACCTGCACGTCTCTTCCAAGTGGCATTTAAACCGTCTTGTTAAGCTACTGTGATCTGCACGTCTCTTGCAAGGGGCATTTAAACCGTCTTATTAAGCTACTGCGACCTGCACGTCTCTTCAAAGGGGCATTTAAACCGTCTTGTTAAGTTACTGTGACCTGCATGTCTATTCCAAGGGGCATTTAAACCGTCTTGTTAAGCTACTGCGACCTCCACCGCTCTTCCACGGGGCATTTAAACCGCCTTGTTAAGCTACTGCGACCTGCACATCTCTTCCAAGGGCCATTTAAACCGTCTTGGTAAGCTACTGCGACCTGCACGTCTCTTCCAAGGGACATTTAAACCGTCTTACTAAGATCCTTTGACCTGCACGTCTCTTCCAAGGGGCATTTAAACTGTCTTGTTAAGCTTCTGCGACCTCCACCGCTCTTCCAAGGGATATTTAAACCGTCTTGTTAAGCTACTGCTACCTGCACGTCTCTTGCAAGGGGCATTTAAAGCATCTTATTAAGCTACTGCGACCTGCACGTTTCTACCAAGGGGCATTTAAACCGTCTTGTTAAGCTACTGTGACCTGCACGTTTCTACCAAGGGGCATTTAAACCGTCTTATTAAGCTACTGCAACCTGCACGTCTCTTGCAAGGGGCATTTAAACCGTCTTATTAAGCTACTTCGACCTGCACGTCTCTTCCAAGGGGCATTTAAACTGTCTTGGTAAGCTACTGCGACCTGCACGTCTCTTCCAAAGGGCATTTAAACCGTCTTGTTAATCTACTGCGAGCTGCACGTCCCTTCCAAGGGGCATTTAAACCAACTTGTTAAGCTACTGTGACCTGCACGTCTCTTCCAAGGGGCAATTAAACCGTCTTTTTAAGCTACTGCGACCTGCTCGTCTCTTCCAAGGGGCATTTAAATCGTCTTATTAAGCTACTGCGACCTGCACCTCTCTTCCAATGGGCATTTAAACCGTCTTGTTAAGCTACTGCGACCTGCACGTCTCTTCCAAGTGGCATTTAAACTGTCTTGTTAAGCTACTGTGATCTGCACGTCTCTTGCAAGGCGCATTTAAACCGTCTTAATAAGCTACTGCGACCTGCACGTCTCTTCCAAGGGGCATTTAAACCGTCTTGATAAGCTACTGTGACCTGCACGTCTCTTGCAAGGGGCATTTAAACAATCATGTTAAGCTACTGCGACCTTCACGTCTTTTCCAAGGGGCATTTAAACCGTCTTGTTAAGCTACTGCGACCTCCACCGCTCTTCCAAGGGGCATTTAAACCATCTTGTTAAGCTACTGCGACCTGCACGTCTTTTCCAAGGGGCATTTAAACCATCTTGTTAAGCTACTGCGACCTGCAAGCCTCTTCTAAGAGGCATTTAAACCGTCTTATTAAGCTACTGCGACCTGCACGTCTCTTCAAAGGGGCATTTAAACCATCTTGTTAAGCTGCTGCAACCTGCATGTCTCATCCAAAGGGCATTTAAACCGTCTTTTTAAGCTACTGCGACCTGCACGTTTCTTCCAAGGGGCATTTAAACTGTCTTGTTAAGCTACTGCGACCTGCACATCTCTTCCAAGGGGTATTTAAACTGTCTTGTTAAGCTACTGCGACCTCCACCGCTCTTCCAAGGGGCATTTAAACCGTCTTGTTAAGCTACTGCGACCTGCACGTCTCTTCCAAGGGGCATTTAAACCGTCTTGTTAAGCTACTGCGACCGGCACGTCTCTTCTAAGGGTCATTTAAACCGTCTTATTAAGCTCCTGTGACCTGCACGTTTCTTCCAAAGGTCATTTAAACTGTCTCGATAAGCTTCTGCGACTTCCACCGCTCTTCCAAGGGGCATTTAAACCATCTTGTTAAGCTACTGCGACCCGCACGTCTCTTCCAAGTGCCATTTAAACCGTCTTGGTAAGCTACTGCGACCTGCAAGCCTCTTCCAAGGGGCAGTTAAACCATCTTGTTAAGCTATTGCGACCTGCCCGTCTCTTCCAAGGGCCCTTTAAACCGTCTTGGTAAGCTACTGCGACCTGCAAGCAAGGGGCAGTTAAACTGTCTTGTTAAGCTACTGCGACCTCCACCGCTCTTCCAAGGGGCATTTAAACCATCTTGTTAAGCTACTGCGACCTGCACATCTTTTCCAAGGGACATTTAAACCATCTTGCTAAGCTACTGCGACCTGCAAGCCTCTTCTAAGGGGCATTTAAACAATCTTTTTAAGCCACTGCGACCTGCACGTTTCTTCAAAGGGGCATTTAAAACCTCTTGTTAAGCTACTGCGAACTGCACGTCTCTTCCAAGGGGCATTTAAACCGTCTTGTTAAGCTACTGCGACCTGCACGTCTCTTCAATGGGGCATTTAAACCGTCTTGTTAAACTACTGCGACCTGCATGTCTCTACCAAGGTGCATTTAAACCGTCTTGTTAAGCTACTGCGACCTGCACGTCTCTTCCAAGGGGCATTTAAATTGTCTTGTTAAGCTGCTGCGACTTGCACGTCTCTTCCAAGGGGCATTTAAACCGTCTTGTTAAGCTACTGAGACCTGCACGTCTCTTCAATGGGGCATTTAAACCGTCTTGTTAAACTACTGCGACCTGCATGTCTCTACCAAGGTGCATTTAAACCATCTTGTTAAGCTACTGCGACCTGCACGTCTCTTCCAAGGGGCATTTAAACAGTCTTGTTAAGCTGCTGAGACCAGCATGTCTCTTCCAAAGTGCATTTAAACCGTCTTTTTAAGCTACTGCAACCTGCTCGTCTCTTCCAAGGGGCATTTAAATCGTCTTATTAAGCTACTGCGACCTGCACCTCTCTTCCAATGGGCATTTAAACCATTTTGTTAAGCTACTGCGACCTGCACGTCTCTTCCAAGTGGCATTTAAACTGTCTTGTTAAGCTACTGTGATCTGCACGTCTCTTGCAAGGCGCATTTAAACCGTCTTAATAAGCTACTGCGACCTGCACGTCTCTTCCAAGGGGCATTTAAACCGTCTTGATAAGCTACTGTGACCTGCACGTCTCTTGCAAGGGGCATTTAAACCGTCTTATTAAGCTACTGCGACCTGCACGTCTCTTCCAAGGGACATTTAAACCATCTTGTTAAGCAATTGCGACCTGCATGTCTCTTCCAAGGGGCAATTAAACCGTCTTATTAAGCTACTGCGACCTCCAACGCTCTTCCAAGGGGCATTTAAACCATCTTGTTAAGCTACTGCGACCTGCACGTCTCTTCCAAGTGGCATTTAAACCGTCTTGTTAAGCTACTGCGAACTGCATGTCTCTTCCAAGGGGCATTTAAACCGTCTTATTAAGCTACTGCGACCTCCAACGCTCTTCCAAGGGGCATTTAAACCATCTTGTTAAGCTACTGCGACCTGCACGTCTCTTCCAAGTGGCATTTAAACCATCTTGTTAAGCTACTGTGACCTGCACGTCTCTTGCAAGGGGCATTTAAACCGTCTTATTAAGCTACTGCGACCTGCACGTCTCTTCAAAGGGGCATTTAAACCGTCTTGTTAAGTTACTGTGACCTGCATGTCTATTCCAAGGGGCATTTAAACCGTCTTGTTAAGCTACTGCGACCTCCACCGCTCTTCCAAGGGGCATTTAAACCGCCTTGTTAAGCTACTGCGACCTGCACATCTCTTCCAAGGGCCATTTAAACCGTCTTGGTAAGCTACTGCGACCTGCACGTCTCTTCCAAGGGACATTTAAACCGTCTTACTAAGATCCTTTGACCTGCACGTCTCTTCCAAGGGGCATTTAAACTGTCTTGTTAAGCTTCTGCGACCTCCACCGCTCTTCCAAGGGATATTTAAACCGTCTTGTTAAGCTACTGTGACCTGCACGTCTCTTCCAAGGGGCATTTAAACCGTCTTGTTAAGCTACTGCTACCTGCACGTCTCTTCCAAGGGGCATTTAAACCATCTTATTAAGCTACTGCGACCTGCACGTCTCTTCCAAGGGGCATTTAAACTGTATTTTTAAGCTACTGCGACCTGCAGGTCTCTTCCAATGGGCATTTAAACCGTCTTGTTAAGCTACTGCGACCTGCACGTCTTTTCCAAGTGGCATTTAAACCGTCTTGTTAAGCTACTGCGAACTGCATGTCTCTTCCAAGGGGCATTTAAACCGTCTTATTAAGCTACTGCGACCTCCAACGCTCTTCCAAGGGGCATTTAAACCATCTTGTTAAGCTACTGCGAACTGCACGTCTCTTCCAAGTGGCATTTAAACCGTCTTGTTAAGCTACTGTGATCTGCACGTCTCTTGCAAGGGGCATTTAAACCGTCTTATTAAGCTACTGCGACCTGCACGTCTCTTCAAAGGGGCATTTAAACCGTCTTGTTAAGTTACTGTGACCTGCATGTCTATTCCAAGGGGCATTTAAACCGTCTTGTTAAGCTACTGCGACCTCCACCGCTCTTCCAAGGGGCATTTAAACCGCCTTGTTAAGCTACTGCGACCTGCACATCTCTTCCAAGGGCCATTTAAACCGTCTTGGTAAGCTACTGCGACCTGCACGTCTCTTCCAAGGGACATTTAAACCGTCTTACTAAGATCCTTTGACCTGCACGTCTCTTCCAAGGGGCATTTAAACTGTCTTGTTAAGCTTCTGCGACCTCCACCGCTCTTCCAAGGGATATTTAAACCGTCTTGTTAAGCTACTGTGACCTGCACGTCTCTTCCAAGGGGCATTTAAACCGTCTTGTTAAGCTACTGCTACCTGCACGTCTCTTCCAAGGGGCATTTAAACCATCTTATTAAGCTACTGCGACCTGCACGTCTCTTCCAAGGGGCATTTAAACTGTATTTTTAAGCTACTGCGACCTGCAGGTCTCTTCCAATGGGCATTTAAACCGTCTTGTTAAGCTACTGCGACCTCTACCGCTCTTCCAAGGGGTATTTAAACCACCTTGTTAAGCTACTGAGACCTGCACATCTCTTCCAAGTGGCATTTAAACCGTCTTGTTAAGCTACTGTGACCTGCACGTTTCTACCAAGGGGCATTTAAACCGTCTTATTAAGCTACTGCAACCTGCACGTCTCTTGCAAGGGGCATTTAAACTGTCTTATTAAGCTACTTCGACCTGCACGTCTCTTCCAAGGGGCATTTAAACTGTCTTGGTAAGCTACTGCGACCTGCACGTCTCTTCCAAAGGGCATTTAAACCGTCTTGTTAATCTACTGCGAGATGCACGTCCCTTCCAAGGGGCATTTAAACCATCTTGTTATGCTACTGTGACCTGCACGTCTCTTCCAAGGGGCAATTAAACCGTCTTGTTAAGCTACTGCGACCTGCAAGCCTCTTCCAAGGGGCATTTAAACTGTCTTGTTAAGCTACTGCGACCTGCACGTCTCTTCCAAGGGACATTTAAACAATCATGTTAAGCTACTGCGACCTTCACGTCTTTTCCAAGGGGCATTTAAACCGTCTTGTTAAGCTACTGCGACCTCCACCGCTCTTCCAAGGGGCATTTAAACCATCTTGTTAAGCTACTGCGACCTGCACGTCTTTTCCAAGGGGCATTTAAACCATCTTGGTAAGCTACTGCGACCTGCAAGCCTCTTCTAAGGGGCATTTAAACCGTCTTGTTAAGCTACTGCGACCTGCACGTCTCTTCAAAGGGGCATTTAAACCGTCTTGTTAAGCTACTGCGACCTGCACGTCTCTTCCAAGGGGCATTTAAACCATCTTATTAAGCTACTGTGACCTGCACGTTTCTTCCAAGGGGCATTTAAACTGTCTTGTTAAGCTACTACGACCTGCACGTCTCTTCCAAGGGGCATTTAAACTGTCTTGTTAAGCTACTGCGACCTACACCGCTCTTCCAAGGGGCATTTAAATAGTCTTTTAAGCTACTGCGACCTGCACGTCTCTTCCAAGGGGCATTTAAACCGTCTTGTTAAGCTACTGCGACCTGCACGTCTCTTCCAAGGGACATTTAAACCGTCTTATTAAGATCCTGTGACCTGCACGGCTCTTCCAAGGGGCATTTAAACTGTCTTGTTAAGCTTCTGCGACCTCCACCGCTCTTCCAAGAGGCATTTAAACCATCTTGTTAAGCTACTGCGACCGGCACGTCTCTTCCAAGGGGCATTTAAACCGTCTTGTTAAGCTACTGCGACCTGCACGTCTCTTCGAAGGGGAATTTAAACCATCTTATTAAGCTACTGCGACCTGCACGTCTCTTCCAAGGGGCATTTAAACTGTCTTATTAAGCTACTGCGACCTGCAGGTCTCTTCCAATGGGCATTTAAGCCGTCTTGTTAAGCTACTGCGACCTCCACCGCTCTTCCAAGGGGCATTTAAACCATCTTGTTAAGCTACTGCGACCTGCACGTCTTTTCCAAGGGGCATTTAAACCATCTTGGTAAGCTACTGTGACCTGCAAGCCTCTTCTAAGGGGCATTTAAACCGTCTTGTTAAGCTACTGCGACCTGCACGTCTCTTCACAGGGGCATTTAAACCCTCTTGTTAAGCTACTGCGACCTGCACTTCTCTTCCAAGGGGCATTTAAACCATCTTATTAAGCTACTGCGACCTGCACGTTTCTTCCAAGGGGCAATTAAACTGTCTTGTTAAGCTACTGCGACCTGCACGTCTCTTCCAAGGGGCATTTAAACTGTCTTGTTAAGCTACTGCGACCTACACCGCTCTTCCAAGGAGCATTTAAACCGTCTTGTTAAGCTACTGCGACCTGCACGTCTCTTCCAATTGGCATTTATACCGTCTTGTTAAACTACTGAGACCTGCACGTCTCTTCCAAGGGACATTTAAACCGTCTTATTAAGCTCCTGTGACCTGCACGTCTCTTCCAATGGGCATTTAAACTGTCTTTTTAAGCTTCTGCGACCTCCACCGCTCTTCCAAGGGGCATTTAAACCATCTTTTTAAGCTACTGCGACCTGCACGTCCCTTCCAAGGGGCATTTAAAACATCTTGTTAAGCTACTGTGACCTGCACGTCTCTTCCAAGGGGCATTTAAATTGTCTTGTTAAGCTACTGCGACTTGCACGTCTCTTCCAAGGGGCATTTAAACCGTCTTGTTAAGCTACTGAGACCTGCACGTCTCTTCAATGGGGCATTTAAACCGTCTTGTTAAACTACTGCGACCTGCATGTCTCTACCAAGGTGCATTTAAACCGTCTTGTTAAGCTACTGCGACCTGCACGTCTCTTCCAAGGGGCATTTAAACAGTCTTGTTAAGCTGCTGAGACCTGCATGTCTCTTCCAAAGGGCATTTAAACCGTCTTTTTAAGCTACTGCGACCTGCTCGTCTCTTCCAAGGGGCATTTAAATCGTCTTATTAAGCTACTGCGACCTGCACCTCTCTTCCAATGGGCATTTAAACCATCTTGTTAAGCTACTGCGACCTGCACGTCTCTTCCAAGTGGCATTTAAACTATCTTGTTAAGCTACTGTGAACTGCACGTCTCTTGCAAGGCGCATTTAAACCGTCTTAATAAGCTACTGCGACCTGCACGTCTCTTCCAAGGGGCATTTAAACCGTCTTGATAAGCTACTGTGACCTGCACGTCTCTTGCAAGGGGCATTTAAACCATCTTATTAAGCTACTGCGACCTGCACGTCTCTTCCAAGGGACATTTAAACCGTCTTGTTAAGCAACTGCGACCTGCATGTCTCTTCCAAGGGGCAATTAAACCGTCTTATTAAGCTACTGCGACCTCCAACGCTCTTCCAAGGGGCATTTAAACCATCTTGTTAAGCTACTGCGACCTGCACGTCTCTTCCAAGTGGCATTTAAACCGTCTTGTTAAGCTACTGCGAACTGCATGTCTCTTCCAAGGGGCATTTAAACCGTCTTATTAAGCTACTGCGACCTCCAACGCTCTTCCAAGGGGCATTTAAACCATCTTGTTAAGCTACTGCGACCTGCACGTCTCTTCCAAGTGGCATTTAAACCGTCTTGTTAAGCTACTGTGATCTGCACGTCTCTTGCAAGGGGCATTTAAACCGTCTTATTAAGCTACTGCGACCTGCACGTCTCTTCAAAGGGGCATTTAAACCGTCTTGTTAAGTTACTGTGACCTGCATGTCTATTCCAAGGGGCATTTAAACCGTCTTGTTAAGCTACTGCGACCTGCACGTCTCTTCCAAGTGGCATTTAAACCGTCTTGTTAAGCTACTGTGATCTGCACGTCTCTTGCAAGGGGCATTTAAACCGTCTTATTAAGCTACTGCGACCTGCACGTCTCTTCAAAGGGGCATTTAAACCGTCTTGTTAAGTTACTGTGACCTGCATGTCTATTCCAAGGGGCATTTAAACCGTCTTGTTAAGCTACTGCGACCTGCACGTCTCTTCCAAGTGGCATTTAAACCGTCTTGTTAAGCTACTGTGATCTGCACGTCTCTTGCAAGGGGCATTTAAACCGTCTTATTAAGCTACTGCGACCTGCACGTCTCTTCAAAGGGGCATTTAAACCGTCTTGTTAAGTTACTGTGACCTGCATGTCTATTCCAAGGGGCATTTAAACCGTCTTGTTAAGCTACTGCGACCTCCACCGCTCTTCCAAGGGGCATTTAAACCGCCTTGTTAAGCTACTGCGACCTGCACATCTCTTCCAAGGGCCATTTAAACCGTCTTGGTAAGCTACTGCGACCTGCACGTCTCTTCCAAGGGACATTTAAACCGTCTTACTAAGATCCTTTGACCTGCACGTCTCTTCCAAGGGGCATTTAAACTGTCTTGTTAAGCTTCTGCGACCTCCACCGCTCTTCCAAGGGATATTTAAACCGTCTTGTTAAGCTACTGCTACCTGCACGTCTCTTGCAAGGGGCATTTAAAGCATCTTATTAAGCTACTGCGACCTGCACGTTTCTACCAAGGGGCATTTAAACCGTCTTGTTAAGCTACTGTGACCTGCACGTTTCTACCAAGGGGCATTTAAACCGTCTTATTAAGCTACTGCAACCTGCACGTCTCTTGCAAGGGGCATTTAAACCGTCTTATTAAGCTACTTCGACCTGCACGTCTCTTCCAAGGGGCATTTAAACTGTCTTGGTAAGCTACTGCGACCTGCACGTCTCTTCCAAAGGGCATTTAAACCGTCTTGTTAATCTACTGCGAGCTGCACGTCCCTTCCAAGGGGCATTTAAACCAACTTGTTAAGCTACTGTGACCTGCACGTCTCTTCCAAGGGGCAATTAAACCGTCTTTTTAAGCTACTGCGACCTGCTCGTCTCTTCCAAGGGGCATTTAAATCGTCTTATTAAGCTACTGCGACCTGCACCTCTCTTCCAATGGGCATTTAAACCGTCTTGTTAAGCTACTGCGACCTGCACGTCTCTTCCAAGTGGCATTTAAACTGTCTTGTTAAGCTACTGTGATCTGCACGTCTCTTGCAAGGCGCATTTAAACCGTCTTAATAAGCTACTGCGACCTGCACGTCTCTTCCAAGGGGCATTTAAACCGTCTTGATAAGCTACTGTGACCTGCACGTCTCTTGCAAGGGGCATTTAAACAATCATGTTAAGCTACTGCGACCTTCACGTCTTTTCCAAGGGGCATTTAAACCGTCTTGTTAAGCTACTGCGACCTCCACCGCTCTTCCAAGGGGCATTTAAACCATCTTGTTAAGCTACTGCGACCTGCACGTCTTTTCCAAGGGGCATTTAAACCATCTTGGTAAGCTACTGCGACCTGCAAGCCTCTTCTAAGAGGCATTTAAACCGTCTTATTAAGCTACTGCGACCTGCACGTCTCTTCAAAGGGGCATTTAAACCATCTTGTTAAGCTGCTGCAACCTGCATGTCTCATCCAAAGGGCATTTAAACCGTCTTTTTAAGCTACTGCGACCTGCACGTTTCTTCCAAGGGGCATTTAAACTGTCTTGTTAAGCTACTGCGACCTGCACATCTCTTCCAAGGGGTATTTAAACTGTCTTGTTAAGCTACTGCGACCTCCACCGCTCTTCCAAGGGGCATTTAAACCGTCTTGTTAAGCTACTGCGACCTGCACGTCTCTTCCAAGGGGCATTTAAACCGTCTTGTTAAGCTACTGCGACCGGCACGTCTCTTCTAAGGGTCATTTAAACCGTCTTATTAAGCTCCTGTGACCTGCACGTTTCTTCCAAAGGTCATTTAAACTGTCTCGATAAGCTTCTGCGACTTCCACCGCTCTTCCAAGGGGCATTTAAACCATCTTGTTAAGCTACTGCGACCCGCACGTCTCTTCCAAGTGCCATTTAAACCGTCTTGGTAAGCTACTGCGACCTGCAAGCCTCTTCCAAGGGGCAGTTAAACCATCTTGTTAAGCTATTGCGACCTGCCCGTCTCTTCCAAGGGCCCTTTAAACCGTCTTGGTAAGCTACTGCGACCTGCAAGCAAGGGGCAGTTAAACTGTCTTGTTAAGCTACTGCGACCTCCACCGCTCTTCCAAGGGGCATTTAAACCATCTTGTTAAGCTACTGCGACCTGCACATCTTTTCCAAGGGACATTTAAACCATCTTGCTAAGCTACTGCGACCTGCAAGCCTCTTCTAAGGGGCATTTAAACAATCTTTTTAAGCCACTGCGACCTGCACGTTTCTTCAAAGGGGCATTTAAAACCTCTTGTTAAGCTACTGCGAACTGCACGTCTCTTCCAAGGGGCATTTAAACCGTCTTGTTAAGCTACTGCGACCTGCACGTCTCTTCAATGGGGCATTTAAACCGTCTTGTTAAACTACTGCGACCTGCATGTCTCTACCAAGGTGCATTTAAACCGTCTTGTTAAGCTACTGCGACCTGCACGTCTCTTCCAAGGGGCATTTAAATTGTCTTGTTAAGCTGCTGCGACTTGCACGTCTCTTCCAAGGGGCATTTAAACCGTCTTGTTAAGCTACTGAGACCTGCACGTCTCTTCAATGGGGCATTTAAACCATCTTGTTAAACTACTGCGACCTGCATGTCTCTACCAAGGTGCATTTAAACCATCTTGTTAAGCTACTGCGACCTGCACGTCTCTTCCAAGGGGCATTTAAACAGTCTTGTTAAGCTGCTGAGACCAGCATGTCTCTTCCAAAGTGCATTTAAACCGTCTTTTTAAGCTACTGCAACCTGCTCGTCTCTTCCAAGGGGCATTTAAATCGTCTTATTAAGCTACTGCGACCTGCACCTCTCTTCCAATGGGCATTTAAACCATCTTGTTAAGCTACTGCGACCTGCACGTCTCTTCCAAGTGGCATTTAAACTGTCTTGTTAAGCTACTGTGATCTGCACGTCTCTTGCAAGGCGCATTTAAACCGTCTTAATAAGCTACTGCGACCTGCACGTCTCTTCCAAGGGGCATTTAAGCCGTCTTGATAAGCTACTGTGACCTGCACGTCTCTTGCAAGGGGCATTTAAACCGTCTTATTAAGCTACTGCGACCTGCACGTCTCTTCCAAGGGACATTTAAACCATCTTGTTAAGCAATTGCGACCTGCATGTCTCTTCCAAGGGGCAATTAAACCGTCTTATTAAGCTACTGCGACCTCCAACGCTCTTCCAAGGGGCATTTAAACCATCTTGTTAAGCTACTGCGACCTGCACGTCTCTTCCAAGTGGCATTTAAACCGTCTTGTTAAGCTACTGCGAACTGCATGTCTCTTCCAAGGGGCATTTAAACCGTCTTATTAAGCTACTGCGACCTCCAACGCTCTTCCAAGGGGCATTTAAACCATCTTGTTAAGCTACTGCGACCTGCACGTCTCTTCCAAGTGGCATTTAAACCATCTTGTTAAGCTACTGTGACCTGCACGTCTCTTGCAAGGGGCATTTAAACCGTCTTATTAAGCTACTGCGACCTGCACGTCTCTTCAAAGGGGCATTTAAACCGTCTTGTTAAGTTACTGTGACCTGCATGTCTATTCCAAGGGGCATTTAAACCGTCTTGTTAAGCTACTGCGACCTCCACCGCTCTTCCAAGGGGCATTTAAACCGCCTTGTTAAGCTACTGCGACCTGCACATCTCTTCCAAGGGCCATTTAAACCGTCTTGGTAAGCTACTGCGACCTGCACGTCTCTTCCAAGGGACATTTAAACCGTCTTACTAAGATCCTTTGACCTGCACGTCTCTTCCAAGGGGCATTTAAACTGTCTTGTTAAGCTTCTGCGACCTCCACCGCTCTTCCAAGGGATATTTAAACCGTCTTGTTAAGCTACTGTGACCTGCACGTCTCTTCCAAGGGGCATTTAAACCGTCTTGTTAAGCTACTGCTACCTGCACGTCTCTTCCAAGGGGCATTTAAACCATCTTATTAAGCTACTGCGACCTGCACGTCTCTTCCAAGGGGCATTTAAACTGTATTTTTAAGCTACTGCGACCTGCAGGTCTCTTCCAATGGGCATTTAAACCGTCTTGTTAAGCTACTGCGACCTGCACGTCTTTTCCAAGTGGCATTTAAACCGTCTTGTTAAGCTACTGCGAACTGCATGTCTCTTCCAAGGGGCATTTAAACCGTCTTATTAAGCTACTGCGACCTCCAACGCTCTTCCAAGGGGCATTTAAACCATCTTGTTAAGCTACTGCGAACTGCACGTCTCTTCCAAGTGGCATTTAAACCGTCTTGTTAAGCTACTGTGATCTGCACGTCTCTTGCAAGGGGCATTTAAACCGTCTTATTAAGCTACTGCGACCTGCACGTCTCTTCAAAGGGGCATTTAAACCGTCTTGTTAAGTTACTGTGACCTGCATGTCTATTCCAAGGGGCATTTAAACCGTCTTGTTAAGCTACTGCGACCTCCACCGCTCTTCCAAGGGGCATTTAAACCGCCTTGTTAAGCTACTGCGACCTGCACATCTCTTCCAAGGGCCATTTAAACCGTCTTGGTAAGCTACTGCGACCTGCACGTCTCTTCCAAGGGACATTTAAACCGTCTTACTAAGATCCTTTGACCTGCACGTCTCTTCCAAGGGGCATTTAAACTGTCTTGTTAAGCTTCTGCGACCTCCACCGCTCTTCCAAGGGATATTTAAACCGTCTTGTTAAGCTACTGTGACCTGCACGTCTCTTCCAAGGGGCATTTAAACCGTCTTGTTAAGCTACTGCTACCTGCACGTCTCTTCCAAGGGGCATTTAAACCATCTTATTAAGCTACTGCGACCTGCACGTCTCTTCCAAGGGGCATTTAAACTGTATTTTTAAGCTACTGCGACCTGCAGGTCTCTTCCAATGGGCATTTAAACCGTCTTGTTAAGCTACTGCGACCTCTACCGCTCTTCCAAGGGGTATTTAAACCACCTTGTTAAGCTACTGAGACCTGCACATCTCTTCCAAGTGGCATTTAAACCGTCTTGTTAAGCTACTGTGACCTGCACGTTTCTACCAAGGGGCATTTAAACCGTCTTATTAAGCTACTGCAACCTGCACGTCTCTTGCAAGGGGCATTTAAACTGTCTTATTAAGCTACTTCGACCTGCACGTCTCTTCCAAGGGGCATTTAAACTGTCTTGGTAAGCTACTGCGACCTGCACGTCTCTTCCAAAGGGCATTTAAACCGTCTTGTTAATCTACTGCGAGATGCACGTCCCTTCCAAGGGGCATTTAAACCATCTTGTTATGCTACTGTGACCTGCACGTCTCTTCCAAGGGGCAATTAAACCGTCTTGTTAAGCTACTGCGACCTGCAAGCCTCTTCCAAGGGGCATTTAAACTGTCTTGTTAAGCTACTGCGACCTGCACGTCTCTTCCAAGGGACATTTAAACAATCATGTTAAGCTACTGCGACCTTCACGTCTTTTCCAAGGGGCATTTAAACCGTCTTGTTAAGCTACTGCGACCTCCACCGCTCTTCCAAGGGGCATTTAAACCATCTTGTTAAGCTACTGCGACCTGCACGTCTTTTCCAAGGGGCATTTAAACCATCTTGGTAAGCTACTGCGACCTGCAAGCCTCTTCTAAGGGGCATTTAAACCGTCTTATTAAGCTACTGCGACCTGCACGTCTCTTCAAAGGGGCATTTAAACCATCTTGTTAAGCTGCTGCGAACTGCACGTCTCTTCCAAGGGGCATTTAAACCATCTTAATAAGCTACTGCGACCTGCACGTTTCTTCCAAGGGGCATTTAAACTGTCTTGTTAAGCTACTGCGACCTGCATGTCTCTTCCAAAGGGCATTTAAACCGTCTTTTTAAGCTACTGCGACCTGCACGTTTCTTCCAAGGGGCATTTAAACTGTCTTGTTAAGCTACTGCGACCTGCACGTCTCTTCAAAGGGGTATTTAAACTGTCTTGTTAAGCTACTGCGACCTCCACCGCTCTTCCAAGGGGCATTTTAACCGTCTTGTTAAGCTACTGCGACCTGCACGTCTCTTCCAAGGGGCATTTAAACCGTCTTGTTAAGCTACTGCGACCGGCACGTCTCTTCTAAGGGTCATTTAAACCGTCTTATTAAGCTCCTGTGACCTGCACGTTTCTTCCAAAGGTCATTTAAACTGTCTCGTTAAGCTTCTGCGACCTCCACCGCTCTTCCAAGGGGCATTTAAACCATCTTGTTAAGCTACTGCGACCGGCACGTCTCTTCCAAGGGCCATTTAAATCGTCTTGGTAAGCTACTGCGACCTTCAAGCCTCTTCCAAGGGGCAGTTAAACCATCTTGTTAAGCTATTGCGACCTGCCCGTCTCTTCCAAGGGCCCTTTAAACCGTCTTGGTAAGCTACTGCGACCTGCAAGCCTCTTCCAAGGGGCAGTTAAACTGTCTTGTTAAGCTACTGCGACCTCCACCGCTCTTCCAAGGGGCATTTAAACCATCTTGTTAAGCTACTGCGAACTGCACATCTTTTCCAAGGGGCATTTAAACTATCTTGCTAAGCTACTGCGACCTGCAAGCCTCTTCTAAGGGGCATTTAAACCGTCTTTTTAAGCCACTGCGACCTGCACGTCTCTTCAAAGGGGCATTTAAACCCTCTTGTTAAGCTACTGCGACCTGCACGTCTCTTCCAAGGGGCATTTAAACTGTCTTGTTAAGCTACTGCGACCTGCAACTTTCTTCCAAGGGGCATTTAAACCGTCTTGTTAAGCTACTGCGACCTGCACGTCTCTTTCAAGGGGCATTTAAACCATCTTGTTAAGCTACTGCGACCTGCACGTCTCTTCAAAGGGGCATTTAAACCCTCTTGTTAAGCTACTGCGAACTGCACGTCTCTTCCAAGGGGCATTTAAACCATCTTATTAAGCTACTGCGACCTGCAGGTTTCTTCCAAGGGGCATTTAAACTGTCTTGTTAAGCTACTGCGACCTGCACGTCTCTTCCAAGGGGCATTTAAACTGTCTTTTTAAGCTACTGCGACCTGCAAGTTTCTTCCAAGGGGCATTTAACCTGTCTTGTTAAGCTACTGCGACCTGCACGTCTCTTCCAAGGGGCATTTAAACCATCTTGTTAAGCTACTGCGACCTCCACCGTTCTTCCAAGGGGCATTTAAACCATCTTGTTAAGCTACTGCGTCCTGCACGTCTCATCCAAGTGGCATTTAAACCATCTTGTTAAGCTACTGTGACCTGCACGTTTCTACCAAGGGGCATTTAAACCGTCTTATTAAGCTACTGCGACCAGCACGTCTCTTGCAAGGGGCATTTCAACCGTCTTATTAAGCTAATGCGACCTGCACGTCTCTTCCAAGGGGCATTTTAACTGTCTTGTTAAACTACTGCGACCTGCACGTCTCTTCCAAAAGGCATTTAAACTGTCTTGTTAAGCTACTGCGACCTGCACGTCTCTTCCAAGGGGCATTTAAACCGTCTTGTTAAGCTACTGTGACCTGCATGTCTCTTCTAAGGGGCATTTAAACCGTCTTGTTAAGCTACTGCGAATTCCACCGCTCTTCCAAGGGGCATTTAAACCATCTTGTTAAGCTACTGCGACCGGCACGTCTCTTCCAAGGGCCATTTAAAACGTCTTGGTAAGCTACTGCGACCTGCAAGACTCGTCCAAGGGGCATTTAAACTGTCTTGTTAAGCTACTGCGACCTGCACGTCTCTTCCAAGGGGCATTTAAACAATCTTGTTAAGCTAGTGCTACCTTCACGTCTTTTCCATGGGGCATTTAAACCGTCTTGTTAAGCTACTGCGACCTCCACCGCTCTTCCAAGGAGCATTTAAACCATCTTGTTAAGCTACTGCGACCTGCACGTCTTTTCCAAGGGGCATTTAAGCCATCTTGGTAAGCTACTGCGACCTGCAAGCCTCTTCTAAGGGGCATTTAAACCGTTTTGTTAAGCTACTGCGACCTGCACGTCTCTTCAAAGGGGCATTTAAACCGTCTTGTTAAGCTACTGCGAACTGCACGTCTCTTCCAAGGGGCATTTAAACCATCTTATTAAGCTACTGCGACCTGCAGGTTTCTTCCAAGGGGCATTTAAACTGTCTTGTTAATCTACTGCGACCTGCACGTCTCTTCCAAGGGGCATTTAAACTGTCTTTTTAAGCTACTGCGACCTGCAAGTTTCTTCCAAGGGGCATTTAAAACGTCTTGGTAAGCTACTGCGACCTGCAAGACTCGTCCAAGGGGCATTTAAACTGTCTTGTTAAGCTACTGCGACCTGCACGTCTCTTCCAAGGGGCATTTAAACAATCTTGTTAAGCTAGTGCTACCTTCACGTCTTTTCCATGGGGCATTTAAACCGTCTTGTTAAGCTACTGCGACCTCCACCGCTCTTCCAAGGAGCATTTAAACCATCTTGTTAAGCTACTGCGACCTGCACGTCTTTTCCAAGGGGCATTTAAGCCATCTTGGTAAGCTACTGCGACCTGCAAGCCTCTTCTAAGGGGCATTTAAACCGTTTTGTTAAGCTACTGCGACCTGCACGTCTCTTCAAAGGGGCATTTAAACCGTCTTGTTAAGCTACTGCGAACTGCACGTCTCTTCCAAGGGGCATTTAAACCATCTTATTAAGCTACTGCGACCTGCAGGTTTCTTCCAAGGGGCATTTAAACTGTCTTGTTAAGCTACTGCGACCTGCACGTCTCTTCCAAGGGGCATTTAAACTGTCTTTTTAAGCTACTGCGACCTGCAAGTTTCTTCCAAGGGGCATTTAACCTGTCTTGTTAAGCTACTGCGACCTGCACGTCTCTTCCAAGGGGCATTTAAACCATCTTGTTAAGCTACTGCGACCTCCACCGTTCTTCCAAGGGGCATTTAAACCATCTTGTTAAGCTACTGCGTCCTGCACGTCTCATCCAAGTGGCATTTAAACCATCTTGTTAAGCTACTGTGACCTGCACGTTTCTACCAAGGGGCATTTAAACCGTCTTATTAAGCTACTGCGACCAGCACGTCTCTTGCAAGGGGCATTTCAACCGTCTTATTAAGCTAATGCGACCTGCACGTCTCTTCCAAGGGGCATTTTAACTGTCTTGTTAAACTACTGCGACCTGCACGTCTCTTCCAAAAGGCATTTAAACTGTCTTGTTAAGCTACTGCGACCTGCACGTCTCTTCCAAGGGGCATTTAAACCGTCTTGTTAAGCTACTGTGACCTGCATGTCTCTTCTAAGGGGCATTTAAACCGTCTTGTTAAGCTACTGCGAATTCCACCGCTCTTCCAAGGGGCATTTAAACCATCTTGTTAAGCTACTGCGACCGGCACGTCTCTTCCAAGGGCCATTTAAAACGTCTTGGTAAGCTACTGCGACCTGCAAGACTCGTCCAAGGGGCATTTAAACTGTCTTGTTAAGCTACTGCGACCTGCACGTCTCTTCCAAGGGGCATTTAAACAATCTTGTTTAGCTAGTGCTACCTTCACGTCTTTTCCATGGGGCATTTAAACCGTCTTGTTAAGCTACTGCGACCTCCACCGCTCTTCCAAGGAGCATTTAAACCATCTTGTTAAGCTACTGCGACCTGCACGTCTTTTCCAAGGGGCATTTAAGCCATCTTGGTAAGCTACTGCGACCTGCAAGCCTCTTCTAAGGGGCATTTAAACCGTTTTGTTAAGCTACTGCGACCTGCACGTCTCTTCAAAGGGGCATTTAAACCGTCTTGTTAAGCTACTGCGACCTGCACGTCTCTTCCAAGGGGCATTTAAACCATCTTATTAAGCTACTGTGACCTGCACGTTTCTTCCAAGGGGCATTTAAACTGTCTTGTTAAGCTACTGTGACCTGCACGTCTCTTCCAAGGGGCATTTAAACTGTCTTGTTAAGCTACTGCGACCTACACCGCTCTTCCAAGGGGCATTTAAACAGTCTTTTAAGCTACTGCGACCTGCACGTCTCTTCCAAGAGGCATTTAAACCGTCTTGTTAAGCTACTGCGACCTGCACGTCTCTTCCAAGGAACATTTAAACCATCTTATTAAGCTCCTGTGACCTGCACGGCTCTTCCAAGGGGCATTTAATCTGTCTTGTTAAGCTTCTGCGACCTCCACCGCTCTTCCAAGAGGCAATTAAACCATCTTGTTAAGCTACTGCGACCGGCACGTCTTTTCCAAGGGGCATTTAAACCATCTTGGTAAGCTACTGCGACCTGCAAGCCTCTTCTAAGGGGCATTTAAACCGCCTTGTTAAGCTACTGCGACCTGCACGTCTCTTCACAGGGGCATTTAAACCCTCTTGTTAAGCTACTGCGACCTGCACTTCTCTTCCAAGGGGCATTTAAACCATCTTATTAAGCTACTGCGACCTGCACGTTTCTTCCAAGGGGCAATTAAACTGTCTTGTTAAGCTACTGCGACCTGCACGTCTCTTCCAAGGGGCATTTAAACTGTCTTGTTAAGGTACTGCGACCTACACCGCTCTTCCAAGGGGCATTTAAACCGTCTTGTTAAGCTACTGCGACCTGCACGTCTCTTCCAAGGGGCATTTAAATCGTCTTGTTAAACTACTGCGACCTGCACGTCTCTTCCACGGGACATTTAAACCGTCTTATTAAGCTCCTGTGACCTGCACGTCTCTTCCAAGGGGCATTTAAGCTGTCTTGTTAAGCTTCTGCGACCTCCACCGCTCTTCCAAGGGGCATTTAAACCATCTTTTTAAGCTACTGCGACCTGCACGTCCCTTCCAAGGGGCATTTAAACCGTCTTGTTAAGCTACTGCGACCTGCACGTCTCTTCCAAGGGGCATTTAAATTGTCTTGTTAAGCTACTGCGACTTGCACGTCTCTTCCAAGGGGCATTTAAACCGTCTTGTTAAGCTCCTGCGACCTGCACGTCTCTTCAATGGGGCATTTAAACCGTCTTGTTAAACTACTGCGACCTGCATGTCTCTACCAACGTGCATTTAAACCATCTTGTTAAGCTACTGCGACCTGCACGTCTCTTCCAAGGGGCATTTAAACAGTCTTGTTAAGCTGCTGCGACCTGCATGTCTCTTTCAAAGGGCATTTAAACCGTCTTTTTAAGCTACTGCGACCTGCACGTCTCTTCCAAGGGGCATTTAAACCGTCTTCTTAAGCTACTGCGACCTGCATGTCTCTTCCAAGGGGCATTTAAACCGTCTTATTAAGCTACTGCGACCTGCACCTCTCTTAGAATGGTCATTTAAACCGTCTTGTTAAGCTACTGCGACCTGCACGTCTCTTCCACGGGGCATTTAAACTGTCTTGTTAAGCTACTGTGATCTGCACGTCTCTTGCAAGGGGCATTTAAACCGTCTTAATAAGCTACTGCGACCTGCACGTCTCTTCCAAGGGGCATTTAAACCGTCTTGATAAGCTACTGTGACCTGCACGTCTCTTGCAAGGGGCATTTAAACCGTCTTTTTAAGCTACTGCGACCTGCACGTCTCTTCCAAGGGACATTTAAACCGTCTTGTTAAGCAACTGCGACCTGCATGTCTCTTCCAAGGGGCATTTAAACCGTCTTATTAAGCTACTGCGACCTCCAACGCTCTTCCAAGGGGCATTTAAACCATCTTGTTAAGCTACTGCGACCTGCACGTCTCTTCCAAGTGGCATTTAAACCGTCTTGTTAAGCTACTGCGAACTGCATGTCTCTTCCAAGGGGCATTTATACCGTCTTATTAAGCTACTGCGACCTGCACGTCTCTTCAAAGGGGCATTTAAACCGTCTTGTTGAGTTACTGTGATCTGCATGTCTATTCCAAGGGGCATTTAAACCGCCTTGTTAAGCTACTGCGACCTCCACCGCTCTTCCAAGGGGCATTTAAACCGTCTTGTTAAGCTACTGCGACCTGCACGTCTCTTCCAAGGGCCATTTGAACCGTCTTGGTAAGATACTGCGACCTGCACGTCTCTTCCAAGGGACATTTAAACCTTCTTACTAAGATCCTTTGACCTGCACGTCTCTTCCAAGGGGGATTTAAACTGTCTTGTTAAGCTACTGCGACCTGCACATCTTTTCCAAGGGGCATTTAAACCATCTTGCTAAGCTACTGCGACCTGCAAGCCTCTTCTAAGGGGCATTTAAACCGTCTTTTTAAGCCACTGCGACCTGCACGTCTCTTCAAAGGGGCATTTAAACCCTTTTGTTAAGCTACTGCGAACTGCACGTCTCTTCCAAGGGGCATTTAAACCATCTTATTAAGCTACTGCGACCTGCAGGTTTCTTCCAAGGGGCATTTAAACTGTCTTGTTAAGCTACTGCGACCTGCACGTCTCTTCAAAGGGGCATTTAAACTGTCTTGTTAAGCTACTGCGACCTGCAAGTTTCTTCCAAGGGGCATTTAAACCGTCTTGTTAAGCTACTGCGACCTGCACGTCTCTTTCAAGGGGCATTTAAACCATCTTGTTAAGCTACTGTGACCTGCACGTCTCTTCCAAGTGTCATTTAAACCGTCTTACTAAGCTCCTGTGACCTGCACGTCTCTTCCAAGGGGCATTTAAACTGTCTCGTTAAGCTTCTGCAACCTCCACCGCTCTTCCAAGGGGCATTTAAACCATCTTGTTAAGCTACTGCGACCGGAACGTCTCTTCCAAGGGCCATTTAAACCGTCTTGGTAAGCTACTGCGACCTGCAAGCCTCTTCCAAGGGGCAGATAAACCATCTTGTTAAGCTACTGCGACCTGCACGTCTCTTCCAAGGGCCATTTAAACCGTCTTGGTAAGCTACTGCGACCTCCACCGCTCTTCCAAGGGGCATTTAAACCATCTTGTTAAGCTACTGCGACCTGCACATCTTTTCCAAGGGGCATTTAAACCATCTTGGTAAGCTACTGCGACCTGCAAGCCTCTTCTAAGGGGCATTTAAACCGTCTTGTTAAGCCACTGCGACCTGCACGTCTCTTCAAAGGGGCATTTAAACCCTCTTGTTAAGCTACTGCGAACTGCACGTATCTTCCAAGGGGCATTTAAACCATCTTATTAAGCTACTGCGACCTGCAGGTTTCTTCCAAGGGGCATTTAAACTGTCTTGTTAAGCTACTGCGACCTGCACGTCTCTTCCAAGGGGCATTTAAACTGTCTTTTTAAGCTACTGCGACCTGCAAGTTTTTTCCAAGGGGCATTTGACCTGTCTTGTTAAGCTACTGCGACCTCCACCGTTCTTCCAAGGGGCATTTACACCATCTTGTTAAGCTACTGCGTCCTGCACGTCTCATCCAAGTGGCATTTAAACCATCTTGTTAAGCTACTGTGACCTGCACGTTTCTACCAAGGGGCATTTAAACCGTCTTATTAAGCTACTGCGACCAGCACGTCTCTTGCAAGGGGCATTTCAACCGTCTTATTAAGCTAATGCGACCTGCACGTCTCTTCCAAGGGGCATTTAAACTGTCTTGTTAAGCTACTGCGACCTGCACGTCTCTTCCAAAAGGCATTTAAACTGTCTTGTTAAGCTACTGCGACCTGCACGTCTCTTCCAAGGGGCATTTAAACCGTCTTGTTAAGCTACTGTGACCTGCACGTCTCTTCTAAGGGGCATTTAAACCGTCTTGTTAAGCTACTGCGACCTCCACCGCTCTTTCCAGGGGCATTTAAACCATCTTGTTAAGCTACTGCGACCGGCACGTCTCTTCCAAGGGCCATTTAAAACGTCTTGGTAAGCTACTGCGACCTGCAAGACTCGTCCAAGGGGCATTTAAACTGTCTTGTTAAGCTACTGCGACCTGCACGTCTCTTCCAAGGGGCATTTAAACAATCTTGTTAAGCTAGTGCGACCTTCACGTCTTTTCCATGGGGCATTTAAACCGTCTTGTTAAGCTACTGCGACCTCCACCGCTCTTCCAAGGAGCGTTTAAACCATCTTGTTAAGCTACTGCGACCTGCACGTCTTTTCCAAGGGGCATTTAAGCCATCTTGGTAAGCTACTGCGACCTGCAAGCCTCTTCTAAGGGGCATTTAAACCGTTTTGTTAAGCTACTGCGACCTGCACGTCTCTTCAAAGGGGCATTTAAACCGTCTTTTTAAGCTACTGCGACCTGCACGTCTCTTCCAAGGGGCATTTAAACCATCTTATTAAGCTACTGTGACCTGCACGTCTCTTCCAAGGGGCATTTAAACTGTCTTGTTAAGCTACTGCGACCTACACCGCTCTTCCAAGGGGCATTTAAACAGTCTTTTAAGCTACTGCGACCTGCACGTCTCTTCCAAGAGGCATTTAAACCGTCTTGTTAAGCTACTGCGACCTGCACGTCTCTTCCAAGGGACATTTAAACCGTCTCATTAAGCTCCCGTGACCGGCACGGCTCTTCCAAGGGGCATTTAAACTGTCTTGTTAAGCTTCTGCGACCTCCACCGCTCTTCCAAGAGGCAATTAAACCATCTTGTTAAGCTACTGCGACCGGCACGTCTCTTCCAAGGGGCATTTAAACCGTCTTGTTAAGCTACTGCGACCTGCACGTCTCTTCGAAGGGGAATTTAAACCATCTTATTAAGCTACTGCGACCTGCACGTCTCTTCCAAGTGGCATTTAAACTGTCTTATTAAGCTACTGCGACCTGCAGGTCTCTTCCAATGGGCATTTAAACCGTCTTGTTAAGCTACTGCGACCTCCACCGCTCTTCCAAGGGGCATTTAAACCACCTTGTTAAGCTACTGCGACCTGCACGTCTTTTCCAAGGGGCATTTAAACCATCTTGGTAAGCTACTGCGACCTGCAAGCCTCTTCTAAGGGGCATTTAAACCGCCTTGTTAAGCTACTGCGACCTGCACGTCTCTTCACAGGGGCATTTAAACCCTCTTGTTAAGCTACTGCGACCTGCACTTCTCTTCCAAGGGGCATTTAAACCATCTTATTAAGCTACTGCGACCTGCACGTTTCTTCCAAGGGGCAATTAAACTGTCTTGTTAAGCTACTGCGACCTGCACGTCTCTTCCAAGGGGCATTTAAACTGTCTTGTTACGCTACTGCGACCTACACCGCTCTTCCAAAGGGCATTTAAACCGTCTTGTTAAGCTACTGCGACCTGCACGTCTCTTCCAAGGGGCATTTAAATCGTCTTGTTAAACTACTGCGACCTGCACGTCTCTTCCACGGGACATTTAAACCGTCTTATTAAGCTCCTGTGACCTGCACGTCTCTTCCAAGGGGCATTTAAACTGTCTTGTTAAGCTTCTGCGACCTCCACCGCTCTTCCAAGGGGCATTTAAACCATCTTTTTAAGCTACTACGACCTGCACGTCCCTTCCAAGGGGCATTTAAACCGTCTTGTTAAGCTACTGCGACCTGCACGTCTCTTCCACGGGGCATTTAAACTGTCTTGTTAAGCTACTGTGATCTGCACGTCTCTTGCAAGGGGCATTTAAACCGTCTTAATAAGCTACTGCGACCTGCACGTCTCTTCCAAGGGGCATTTAAACCGTCTTGATAAGCTACTGTGACCTGCACGTCTCTTGCCATGGGTATTTAAACCGTCTTATTAAGCTACTGCAACCTGCACGTCTCTTCCAAGGGACATTTAAACCGTCTTGTTAAGCAACTGCGACCTGCATGTCTCTTCCAAGGGGCATTTAAACCGTCTTATTAAGCTACTGCGACCTCCAACGCTCTTCCAAGGGGCATTTAAACCATCTTGTTAAGCTACTGCGACCTGCACGTCTCTTCCAAGTGGCATTTAAACCGTCTTGTTAAGCTACTGCGAACTGCATGTCTCTTCCAAGGGGCATTTAAACCGTCTTATTGAGCTACTGCGACCTCCAACGCTCTTCCAAGGGGCATTTAAACCATCTTGTTAAGCTACTGCGACCTGCACGTCTCTTCCAAGTGGCATTTAAACCGTCTTGTTAAGCTACTGTGATCTGCACATCTCTTACAAGGGGCATTTAAACCGTCTTATTAAGCTACTGCGACCTGCACGTCTCTTCAAAGGGGCATTTAAACCGTCTTGTTAAGTTACTGTGACCTGCATGTCTATTCCAAGGGGCATTTAAACCGTCTTGTTAAGCTACTGCGACCTCCACCGCTCTTCCAAGGGGCATTTAAACCGTCTTGTTAAGCTACTGCGACCTGCACGTCTCTTCAAAGGGCCATTTAAACCGTCTTGGTAAGATACTGCGACCTGCACGTCTCTTCCAAGGGACATTTAAACCTTCTTACTAAGATCCTTTGACCTGCACGTCTCTTCCAAGGGGGATTTAAACTGTCTTGTTAAGCTTCTGCGACCTCCACCGCTCTTCCAAGGGATATTTAAACCGTCTTGTTAAGCTACTGTGACCTGCACTTCTCTTCCAAGGGGCATTTAAACGGTCTTGTTAAGCTACTGCGACCTGCACATCTCTTCCAAGGGGCATTTAAACCATCTTATTAAGCTACTGCGACCTGCACGTCTCTTCCAAGGGGCATTTAAACTGTATTATTAAGCTACTGCGACCTGCAGGTCTCTTCCAATGGGCATTTAAACCGTCTTGTTAAGCTACTGCGACCTCTACCGCTCTTCCAAGGGGCATTTAAACCATCTTGTTAATCTACTGCGACCTGCACATCTCTTCCAAGTGGCATTTAAACCGTCTTGTTAAGCTACTGTGACCTGCACGTTTCGACCAAGGGTCATTTAAACCGTCTTATTAAGCTACTGCAACCTGCACGTCTCTTGCAAGGGGCATTTAAACCGTCTTATTAAGCTACTTCGACCTGCACGTCTCTTCCAAGGGGCATTTAAACTGTCTTGATAAGCTACTGCGAACTGCACGTCTCTTCCAAAGGGCATTTAAACCGTCTTGTTAATCTACTGCGACCTGCACGTCCCTTCCAAGGGGCATTTAAACCGTCTTATTAAGCTACTGCGACCTGCACGTCTCTTCCAAGGGGCAATTAAACCGTCTTGTTAAGCTACTGCGAACTGCACGTCTCTTCCAAGGGGCATTTAAACAATCATGTTAAGCTACTGCGACCTTCACGTCTTTTCCAAGGGGCATTTAAACCGTCTTGTTAAGCTACTGCGACCTCCACCGCTCTTCCAAGGGGCATTTAAACCATCTTGTTAAGCTACTGCGACCTGCACGTCTTTTCCAAGGGGCATTTAAACCATCTTGGTAAGCTTCTGTGACCTGCAAGCCTCTTCTAAGGGGTATTTAAACCGTCTTATTAAGCTACTGCTACCTGCACGTCCCTTCAAAGGGGCATTTAAACCGTCTTGTTAAGCTACTGCGACCTGCACGTATTTTCCAAGGGGCATTTAAACCATCTTAATAAGCTTCTGCGACCTGCACGTTTCTTCCAAGGGGCATTTAAACTGTCTTGTTAAGCTACTGCGACCTGCATGTCTCTTACCAAAGGGCATTTAAACCGTCTTTTTAAGCTACTGCGACTTGCACGTCTCTTCCAAGGGCCATTTAAACCGTCTTGGTAAGCTACTGCGACCTGCAAGCCTCTTCCAAGGGGCAGTTAAACCATCTTGTTAAGCTACTGCGACTTGCACGTCTCTTCCAAGGGCCATTTAAACCGTCTTGGTAAGCTACTGCGACCTGCAAGCCTCTTCCAAGGGGCAGTTAAACCATCTTGTTAAGCTACTGCGACTTGCACGTCTCTTCCAAGGGCCATTTAAACCGTCTTGGTAAGCTACTGCGACCTGCAAGCCTCTTCCAAGGGGCAGTTAAACTGTCTTGTTAAGCTACTGCGACCTCCACCGCTCTTCCAAGGGGCATTTAAACCATCTTGTTAAGCTACTGCGACCTGCTCATCTTTTCCAAGGGGCATTTAAACCATCTTGGTAAGCTACTGCGAGCTGCAAGCCTCTTCTAAGGGGCATTTAAACCGTCTTGTTAAGCCACTGCGACCTGCACGTCTCTTCAAAGGGGCATTTAAACCCTCTTGTTAAGCTACTGCGAACTGCACATCTCTTCCAAGGGGCATTTAAACCATCTTATTAAGCTACTGCGACCTGCAGGTTTCTTCCAAGGGGCATTTAAACTGTCTTGCTAAGCTACTGCGACCTGCACGTCTCTTCCAAGGGGCATTTAAACTGTCTTGTTAAGCTACTGCCACCTGCAAGTTTCTTCCAAAGGGCATTTAAACTGTCTTGTTAAGCTACTGCGACCTGCACGTCTCTTTCAAGGGGCATTTAAACTGTCTTGTTAAACTACTGCGACCTGCACGTCTCTTCCAAGGGGCATTTAAACTGTCTTATTAAGCTTCTGCGACCTCCACCGCTCTTCCAAGGGGCATTTAAACCATCTTTTTAAGCTACTGCGACCTGCACGTCCCTTCCAAGGGGCATTTAAACCATCTTCTTAAGCTACTGCGACCTGCGTGTCTCTTGCAAGGGGCATTTAAACCGTTTTATTAAGCTACTGCGACCTGCACCTCTATTCCAATGGGCATTTAAACCGTCTTGTTAAGCTAATGCGACCTCCAACGCTCTTCCAAGGGGCATTTAAACCATCTTGTTAAGCTACTGCGACCTGCACGTCTCTTCCAAGTGGCATTTAAACCGTCTTGTTAAGCTACTGTGACCTGCACGTCTCTTGCAAGGGGCATTTAAACCGTCTTATTAAGCTACTGCGACCTGCACGTCTCTTCAAAGGGGCATTTAAACCATCTTGTTAAGCTACTGTGACCAGCATGTCTATTCCAAGGGGCTTTTAAACTGTCTTGTTAAGCTACTGCGACCTCCACCGCTCTTACAAGGGGCATTTAAACCGTCTTGTTAAGCTACTGCGACTTGCACGTCTCTTCCAAGGGCCATTTAAACCGTATTGGTAAGCTACTGCGACCGGTACGTCTCTTCAAATGGACATTTAAACGGTCTTACTAAGATTCTTTGACCTGCACGTCTCTTCCAATGGGCATTTAAACTGTCTTGTTAAGCTTCTGCGACCTCCACCGCTCTTCCAAGGGATATTTAAACCGTCTTGTTAAGCTACTGCGACCTGCACGTCTCTTCCAAGGGGCATTTAAACCATCTTGTTAAGCTACTGCGACCTCCACCGCTCTTCCAAGGGGTATTTAAACCATCTTGTTAAACTACTGCGACCTGCACGTCTCTTCCAAGTGGCATTTAAAGCGTCTTGTTAAGCTACTGTGACCTGCAAGTTTCTACCAAGGGGCATTTAAACCGTCTTATTAAGCTACTGCAACCTGCACGTCTCTTGCAAGGGGCATTTAAACCATCTTATTAAGCTACTTCGACCTGCACGTCTCTTCCAAGGGGCATTTAAACTGTCTTGTTAAGCTACTGCGACCTGCACGTCTCTTCCAAAGGGCATTTAAACTGTCTTGTTAAGCTACTGCGACCTGCATGTCTCTTCTAGGGGGCATTTAAACCGTCTTGTTAAGCTAATGCGACCTCCAACGCTCTTCCATGGGGCATTTAAACCATCTTGTTAAGATACTGTGACCTGCACGTCTCTTCCAAGTGGCATTTAAACCATCTTGTTAAGCTACTGTGACCTGCACGTCTCTTGCAAGGGGCATTTAAACCGTCTTATTAAGCTACTGCGACCTGCACGTCTCTTCCAAGGGGCATTTAAACTGTCTTGTTAAGCTACTGCGACCTGCACGTCTCTTCCAAGGGGCATTTAAACCGTCTTGTTAAGCTACTGTAACCTCCATCACATTTCCAAGGGGCATTTAAACCGTCTTGTTAAGCTACTGCGACCTGCACGTCTCTTCCAAGGGGCATTTAAACCATCTTGTTAAGCTACTGCGACCTGCATGTCTCTTCCAAGGGGCATTTAAACCGTCTTGTTAAGCTACTGCGACCTCCACCGCTCTTCCAAGGGGCATTTAAACTGTCTTGGTAAGCTACTGCGACCTGGACGTCTCTTCCAAGGGACATTTAAACCGTCCTATTAAGAACCTTTGACCTGCACGTCTCTTCCAAGGGGAATTTAAACTGTCTTGTTAAGCTTCTGCGACCTCCACCGCTCTTCCAAGGGATATTTAAACCGTCTTGTTAAGCTACTGCGATCTGCACGTCTCTTCCAAGGGGCATTTAAATCGTCTTGTTAAGCTACTGCGACTTGCACGTCTCTTCCAAGGGGCATTTAATCCTTCTTGTTAAGCTACTTTAACCTCCACCACTTTTCCAAGGGGCAATTAAACCGTCTTGTTAAGCTACTGCGACCTGCACGTCTCTTCAATGGGGCATTTGAACCGTCTTGTTAAGCTACTGCGACCTGCATGTCTCTACCAAGGGGCATTTAAACCATCTTGTTAAGCTACTGCGACCTGCACGTCTCTTCCAAGCGGCATTTAAACAGTCTTGTTAAACTGCTGCAACCTGCATGTCTCTTCCAAAGGACATTTAAACTGTCTTGTTAAGCTACTGCGACCTCCACCGCTCTTCCAAGGGGCATTTAAACCGTCTTGTTAAGCTACTGCGACCTGCATGTCTTTTCCAAAGGGCATTTAAATCATCTTGTTAAGCTACTGCGACCTGCACTTCTCTTCCAACGGGCACTTAAATCATCTTATTAAGCTACTGTGACCTCCACCGCTCTTCCAAGGGGCATTTAAACCATCTTTTTAAGCTACTGCAACCTGCACGTCTCTTTCAAGGGGCACTTAAACTGTATTGTTAAGCTACTTCGACCTGCAAGTCTCTTCCAAGGGACATTTAAACTGTCTTGTTAAGCTTCTGCGACCTCCACCGCTCTTCCAAGGGGCATTTAAACCATCTTGTTAAGCTACTGCGACCTGCATGTCTCTTCCAAGGGGCATTTAAACCGTCTTGTTAAGCTACTGTGACCTGCACGTCTCTTCCAAGGGGCATTTAAATCGTTTTGTTAAGCTACTGCAACTTGCACGTCTCTTCCAAGGGGCATTTAAACCGTCTTGTTAAGCTACTGCGACCTGCACGTCTCTTCAAAGGGGCATTTAAACCGTCTTGTTAAGCTACTGCGACCTCCATGTCCCTACCAAGGTGCATTTAAACCGTCTTGCTAAGCTACTGCGACCTGCACTTCTCTTCCAAGGGGCATTTAAACAGTCTTGTTAAGCTGCTGCGACCTGCATGTCTCTTCCAAGGGGCATTTAAACCGTCTTTTTAAGCTACTGCGACCTGCACGTCTCTTCTAAGGGGCATTTAAACCGTCTTGTTAAGCAACTGCGACCTGCATGTCTCTTCCAAGGCCCATTTAAACCGTCTTATTAAGCTACTGCGACCTGCACGTCTCTTCCAATGGGCATTTAAACTGTCTTGTTAAGCTAATACGACCTCCACCGCTCTTCCAAGGGGCATTTAAACCATCTTGTTAAGCTACTGCGACCTGCAGGTCTCTTCCAAGTGGCATTTAAACCCCCTTGTTAAGCTACTGTGACCTGCACGTTTATACCAAGGGGCATTTAAACCGTCTTATTAAGCTACTGCGACCTGCACGTCTCTTGCAAGGTGCATTTAAACCGTCTTATTAAGCTACTGCGACCTGCACGTCTCTTCAAAGGGGCATTTAAACCGTCTTGGTAAGCTACTGTGACCTGCATGTCTCTTCCAAGGGACATTTAAACCGTCTTATTAAGATCCTATGACCTGCATATTTCTCCGAAGGGGCATTTAAACAGTCTTGTTAAGCTACTAAGACCTGCACGTCTCTTTCAAGGGGCATTTAAACTGTCTTGTTAAACTTTTGCGACCTGCACGTCTCTTCCAAGGGGCATTTAAACCGTCTTTTTAAGCTACTGCGACCTCCACCTCTCTTCCAAGTTGCATTTAAACCGTCTTGTTAAGCTACTGCGACCTGCACGTCTCTTCCAAGTTGCATTTAAACCGTCTTATTAAGCTACTGCGACCTGCAGGTCTCTTCCAATGGGCATTTAAACCGTCTTGTTAAGCTACTGCGACCTCCACCGCTCTTCCAAGGGGCATTTAAACCGTCTTGTTAAGCTACTGTGACCTGCACGTCTCTTCCAAGGGGCATTTAAACCATCTTGTTAAGCTACTGCGACATGCACTTCTCTTCCAAGGGGCATTTAAACCGTCTTGGTAAGCTACTGTGACCTGCATGTCTCTTCCAAGGGGCATTTAATCCGTCTTGTTAAGCTACTGCGACCTCCACCGCTCTTCCAAGGAGCATTTAAACTGTCTTGTTAAGCTACTGCGACCTGCAAGCCTCTTCCAAGGGGCATTTAAACTACCTTGTTAAGCTACTGCGACCTGCACGTCTCTTTCAAGGGGCATTTAAACAATCTTGTTAAGCTACTGCGACCTTCAAGTCTTTTCCAAGGGGCATTTAAACCGTCTTGTTAAGCTACTGCGACCTCCACCGCTCTTCCAAGGGGCATTTAAACCATCTTGTTAAGCTACTGCGACTTGCACGTCTCTTCCAAGGGGCATTTAAACCATCTTGGTAAGTTACTGCGACCTGCAAGCCTCTTCTAAGCGGCATTTAAACCATCTTGTTAAGCTACTGCGAGCTGCACGTCTCTTCCAAGGGGCATTTAAACTGTCTTGTTAAGCTACTGCGAACTGCATGTCTTTTCCAAGGGGCATTTAAACCATCTTGGTAAGATACTGCGACCTGCAAGCCTCTTCTAAGGGGCATTTAAACCATCTTGTTAAGCTACTGCGACCTGCACGTCTCTTCCAAGGGGCATTTAAACTGTCTTGTTAAGCTACTGTGACTTACACCGCTCTTCCAAGTGGCATTTAAACCGTCTTGTTAAGCTACTGCGACCTGCAAGTCTCTTCCAAGGGACATTTAAACCGTCTTGTTAAGCTACTGCGACCTGCACGTCTCTTCCAAGGGACATTTAAACCGTCTTATTAAGCTCCTGTAACCTGCACGTCTCTTCCAAGGGGCATTTAAACTTTCTTGTTAAGCTTCTGTGACCTCCACCGCTCTTCCAAGGGGCATTTAAACCATATTATTAAGTTACTGCGACCTGCATGTCTCTTCCAAGGGCATTTAAACCGTCTTGTTAAGCTACTGTGACCTGCACGTCTCTTCCAAGGGGCATTTAAATTGTCTTGTTAAGCTACTGCGACTGGCACGTATCTTCCAAGGGGCATTTAAACCGTCTTGTTAAGCTACTGTAACCTCCACCACTTTTCCAAGGGGCATTTAAACCGTATTGTTAAGCTACTGAAACATGCACGTCTCTTCAATGGGGCATTTAAACCGTCTTGTTAAGCTACTGCGACCTGCACGTCTCTACCAAGGTGCATTTAAACCGTCTTGTTATGCTACTGCGACTTGCACGTTTCTTCCAAGGGGCATTTAAACAGTCTTGTTAAGCTGCTGCGACCTGCATGTCTCTTCCAAAGGGCATTTAAACCGTCTTTTTAAGCTACTGCGATCTGCACGTCTCTTCCAAGGGGTATTTAAACCGTCTTGTTAAGCTACTGCGACCTGCATGTCTCTTCCAAGGGGCATTTAAACCGTCTTATTAAGCTACTGCGACCTGCACCTCTCTTCCAATGGGCATTTAAACCGTCTTGTTAAGCTACTGCGACCTGCATGTCTCTTACAAGTGGCATTTAAACCGTCTTTTTAAGCTACTGTGACCTGCACGTCTCTTGCAAGGGGCATTTAAACCGTCTTATTAAGCTACTGCGGCCTGCACGTCTCTTCCAAGGGGCATTTAAACAGTCTTGTTAAGCTACTGCGACCTGCACGTCTCTTCCAAGGGGCATTTAAACCGTCTTGTTAAGCTACTGTAACCTCCACCACATTTCCAAGGGGCATTTAAACCGTCTTGTTAAGCTACTGTGACCTGCACGTCTCTTCCAAGGGGCATTTAAACCGACTTTTAAGCTACAGCGACCTGCACGTCTCTTCCAAGGGGCATTTAAATTGTCTTGTTAAGCTTCTGCGACTGGCACGTCTCTTCCAAGGGGCATTTAAACCGTCTTGTTAAGCTACTGTAACCTCCACCACTTTTCCAAGGGGCATTTAAACCGTATTGTTAAGCTACTGCGACATGCACGTCTCTTCAATGGGGCATTTAAACCGTCTTGTTAAGCTACTGTGACCTGCATGTCTCTACCAAGGTGCATTTAAACCGTCTTGTTAAGCTACTGCAACCTGCATGTCTCTTCCAAGGGGCATTTAAACAGTCTTGTTAAGCTGCTGCGACCTGCATGTCTCTTCCAAAGGGCATTTAAACCGTCTTTTTAAGCTACTGCGACCTGCACGTCTCTTCCAAGGGACATTTAAACCGTCTTGTTAAGCTACTGCGACCTGCATGTCTCTTCCAAGGGGCTTTTAAACCGTCTTATTAAGCTACTGCGACCTGCACCTCTCTTCCAATGGGCATTTAAACCGTCTTGTTAAGCTAATGCGACCTCCACCGCTCATCCAAGGGGCATTTAAACAATCTTGTTAAGCTACTGCGACCGGCACGTCTCTTCCAAGGGGCATTTAAACTGTCTTTTTAAGCTACTGTGACCTGCACGTCTCTTGCAAGGGGCATTTAAACCGTCTTATTAAGCTACTACGGCCTGCACCTCTCTTCCAAGGGGCATTTAAACAGTCTTGTTAAGCTACTGCGACCTGCTAGTCTCTTCCAAGGGGCATTTAAACCGTCTTGTTAAGCTACTGTTACCTCCAGCACATTTCCTAGGGGCATTTAAACCGTCTTGTTAAGCAACTGCGACCTGCACGTCTCTTCCAAGGGGCATTTAAACCGTCTTGTTAAGCTACTGCGACCTGCATGTCTCTTCCTAGAGGCATTTAAACCATCTTGTTAAGCTACTGCGACCTGCACGTCTCTTCAAAGGGGCATTTAAAGTGTCTTGTTAAGCTACTGTGAACTGCACGTCTATTCCAAGGGCCATTTAAACCATCTTGGTAAGCTACTGCGAGCTGCACGTCTCTTCCAAGGGCCATTTAAACCATCTTGGTAAGCTACTGCGACCTGCACGTCTCTTCCAAGGGACATTTAAACCGTCTTATTAAGAACCTTTGACCTGCACGTCTCATCCAAGGGGCATTTAAACTGTCTTGTTAAGCTTCTGCGACCTCCACCGCTCTTCCAAGGGATATTTAAACCGTCTTGTTAAGCTACTGCAACCTGCACGTCTCTTCCAAGGCGCATTTAAACCGTCTTGTTAAGCTACTGCGAACTGCACGTCTCTTCCAAGGGGCATTTAAATCGTCTTGTTAAGCTACTGCGACTTGCACATCTCTTCCAAGGGGCATTTAATACTTCTTGTTAAGCTACTGTATCCTCCACCACTTTTCCAAGGGGCAATTAAACCGTCTTGTTAAGCTACTGCGACCTGCACGTCTCTTCAATGGGGCATTTGAACCGTCTTGTTAAGCTACTGCGACCTGCATGTCTCTACCAAGGGGCATTTAAACCATCTTGTTAAGCTAATGCGACCTCCACCGCTCTTCCAAGGGGCATTTAAACCATCTTGTTAAGCTACTGCGACTAGCACGTCTCTTCCAAGTGGCATTTAAACCGTCTTGTTAAGCTACTGTGACCTGCACGTCTCTTGCAAGGGGCATTTAAACTGTCTTGTTAAGCTGCTGTAACCTACACCACATTTCCAAGGGACATTTAAACCGTCTTGTTAAGCTACTGTGACCTGCACGTCTCTTGCAAGGGGCATTTAAACTGTCTTGTTAAGCTACTGCGACCTCCACCGCATTTACAAGGGGCATTTAAACAGTCTTGTTAAGCTACTACGACCTGCATGTCTCTTTCACGGGGCATTTAAACTGTCTTGTTAAGCTACTGCGACCTGCACGTCTCTTCCAAGGAGCATTTAAACCGTCTTTTTAAGCTACTGCGACCTGCACGTCCCTTCCAAGGGGCATTTAAACCGTCTTGTTAAGCTATTGCGACCTCCACCGCTCTTCCAAGGGGCATTTAAACAGTCTTGTTAAGCTACTGTGACCTGCAAGTTTCTACTAAGGGGCATTTAAACCGTCTTATTAAGCTACTGCAACCTGCACGTCTCTTGCAAGGGGCATTTAAACCGTCTTATTAAGCTACTTCGACCTGCACATCTCTTCCAAGGGGCATTTAAACTGTCTTGTTAAGCTACTGCGACCTGCACGTCTCTTCCAAGTGGCATTTAAACCGTCTTGTTAAGCTACTGTGACCTGCACGTCTCTTCAAAGAGGCATTTAAACCATCTTGTTAAGCTACTGTAACCTCCACCACATTTCCAAGGGGCATTTAAACCGTATTGGTAAGCTACTGCGACCTGCACGTCTCTTGCAAGGTGCATTTAAACCATCTTATTAAGCTACTGCGACCTGCACGTCACTTGCCAGGGGCATTTAAACCATCTTATTAAGCTACTGCGACCTGCACGTCTCTTCCAAGGGGCATTTAAACTGTCTTATTAAGATCCTGTGGCCTGCACGTTTCTTCCAAGGGGCATTTAAACTGTCTTGTTAAGCTACTGCGACCTCCACCACACTTACAAGGGGCATTTAAACAGTCTTGTTAAGCTACTGCGACCTGCACGTCTCTTCCAAGGGGCATTTAAACCGTCTTTTTAAGCTACTGCGATCTGCACATCTCTTCCAAGGGGCATTTAAACCGTCTTGTTAAGCTACTGCGACCTGCATGTCTCTTCCAAGGGGCATTTAAACCGTCTTATTAAGCTACTGCGACCTGCATGTCTCTTCCAAGGGGCATTTAAACGATCTTGTTAAGGTACTGCGACCTGCTAGTCTCTTCCAAGGGGCATTTAAACCGTCTTGTTAAGCTACTGTAACCTCCACCACATTTCCAAGGGGCATTTAAACCATCTTGTTAAGCTACTGCAACCTGCACGTCTCTTCCAAGGGGCATTTAAACCGTCTTGTTAAGCTACTGAGACCTGCATGTATCTTCCAAGGGAGATTTAAACCATCTTGTTAAGCTACTGTGACCTGCAAGTCTCTTCCAAGGGGCATTTAAACCGTCTTGTTAAGCTACTGCGACCTGCACGTCTCTTCCAAGGGGCATTTAAACCGTCTTGTTAAGCTGCTGCGACGTCCACCGCTCTTCTAAGGGGCATTTAAACCGTCTTCTTAAGCTACTGCAACCTGCATGTCTCTTCCAAGGGGTATTTAAACCGTCTTCTTAAGCTACTGCAACCTGCATGTCTCTTCCAAGGGGCATTTAAACCGTCTTCTTAAGCTACTGCAACCTGCATGTCTCTTCCAAGGGGTATTTAAACTGTCTTGTTAAGCTACTGCGACCTGCACCTCTCTTCCAATGGGCATTTAAACCGTCTTGTTAAGCTAATGCGACCTCCACCGCTCTTCCAAGCGGCATTTAAACCATCTTGTTAAGCTACTGTGACCTGCACGTCTCTTGCAAGGGGCATTTAAACTGTCTTGTTAAGCTACTGTAACCTTCACCACATTTCCAAGGGGCATTTAAACCGTATTGTTAAGCTACTGCGACCTGCACGTCTCTTGCAAGGTGCATTTAAAATGTCTTATTAAGATCCTGTGACCTGCACGTTTCTTCCAAGGGGCATTTAAACTCTCTTGTTAAGCTACTGCGACTTGCCCGTCTCTTCCAAGGGGCACTTAAACCGTCTTTTTAAGCTACGGCGACCTGCACGTCTCTTCCAAGGGGCATTTATACCGTCTTTTTAAGCTATTGCGACCTCCACCGCTCTTCCAAGGGGTATTTAAACAGTCTTGTTAAGCTACTGTGACCGGCACGTTTCTACCAAGGGGCATTTAAACCGTGTTATTAAGCTACTGCTACCTGCACGTCTCTTGGAAGGGGCATTTAAACCATCTTATTAAGCTACTGCGACCTGTACGTCTCTTCCAAGGGGCATTTAAACTGTCTTGTTAAGCTACTGAGACCTGCACGTCTCTTCCAAGGGGCATTTAAACCATCTTGTTAAACTACTACGACCTGCACTTCTCTTCCAAAGGGCATTTAAACCGTCTTGTTAAGCTACTGTGACCTGCATGTCTCTTCCAAGGGGCATTAAAACCGTCTTGCTAAGCTACTGCAACCTCCACCGCTCTTCCAAGGGGCATTTAAACCGTCTTGTTAAGCTACTGCGACCTGCACGTCTCTTCCAAGGGGCATTTAAACAATCTTGTTAAGCTACTGCGACCTTCAAGTCTTTTCCAAGGGGCATTTAAACCGTCTTGTTAAGCTACCGCGACGTCCACCGCTCTTCCAAGGGGCATTTAAACCATCATGTTAAGCTACTGCGACCTGCACGTCTTTTTCATGGGGCATTTAAACTATCTTGGTAAGCTACTGCGACCTGCAAGCCTCTTCTAAGGGGCATTTAAACCGTCTTGTTAAGCTACTGCGACCTACACATCTCTTCCAAGGGGCATTTAAAACGTCTTGTTAAGCTACTGCGACCTGCACATCTCTTCAAAGGGGCATTTAAACCATCTTATTAAGCTACTGCGACCTGCACGTCTCTTCCAAGGAACATTTAAACCGTCTTATTAAGCTACTGCGACCTGCAAGCCTCTTCTAAGGGGCATTTAAACTGTCTTGTTAAGCTACTGCGACCTACACATCTCTTCCAAGGGGCATTTAAACTGTCTTGTTAAGCTTCTGCGACCTCCACCGCTCTTCCAAGAGGCATTTAAACCATCTTGTTAAGCTACTGCGACCTGCACGTCTCTTCCAAGGGGCATTTAAACCGTCTTGTTAAGCGACTGCGACCTGCACGTCTCTTCCAAGGGGCATTTAAATTGTCTTGTTAAGCTACTGCGACTTGCACGTCTCTTCCAAGGGGCATTTAAACCGTCTTGTTAAGCTACTGTAACCTCCACCACTTTTCCAAGGGGCATTTAAACCGTATTGTTAAGCTACTGCGACATGCACGTCTCTTCAATGGGGCATTTAAACCGTCTTGTTAAGTTACTGCGACCTGCATGTCTCTACCAAAGGGCATTTAAACCGTCTTTTTAAGCTACTGCGACCTGCACGTCTCTTCCAAGGGGCATTTAAACCGTCTTATTAAGCTACTGCGACCTGCATGTCTCTTCCAAGGGGCATTTAAACGATCTTGTTAAGGTACTGCGACCTGCTAGTCTCTTCCAAGGGGCATTTAAACCGTCTTGTTAAGCTACTGTAACCTCCACCACATTTCCAAGGGGCATTTAAACCATCTTGTTAAGCTACTGCAACCTGCACGTCTCTTCCAAGGGGCATTTAAACCGTCTTGTTAAGCTACTGAGACCTGCATGTATCTTCCAAGGGAGATTTAAACCATCTTGTTAAGCTACTGTGACCTGCAAGTCTCTTCCAAGGGGCATTTAAACCGTCTTGTTAAGCTACTGCGACCTGCACGTCTCTTCCAAGGGGCATTTAAACCGTCTTGTTAAGCTGCTGCGACGTCCACCGCTCTTCTAAGGGGCATTTAAACCGTCTTCTTAAGCTACTGCAACCTGCATGTCTCTTCCAAGGGGTATTTAAACCGTCTTCTTAAGCTACTGCAACCTGCATGTCTCTTCCAAGGGGCATTTAAACCGTCTTCTTAAGCTACTGCAACCTGCATGTCTCTTCCAAGGGGTATTTAAACTGTCTTGTTAAGCTACTGCGACCTGCACCTCTCTTCCAATGGGCATTTAAACCGTCTTGTTAAGCTAATGCGACCTCCACCGCTCTTCCAAGCGGCATTTAAACCATCTTGTTAAGCTACTGTGACCTGCACGTCTCTTGCAAGGGGCATTTAAACTGTCTTGTTAAGCTACTGTAACCTTCACCACATTTCCAAGGGGCATTTAAACCGTATTGTTAAGCTACTGCGACCTGCACGTCTCTTGCAAGGTGCATTTAAAATGTCTTATTAAGATCCTGTGACCTGCACGTTTCTTCCAAGGGGCATTTAAACTCTCTTGTTAAGCTACTGCGACTTGCCCGTCTCTTCCAAGGGGCATTTAAACCGTCTTTTTAAGCTACGGCGACCTGCACGTCTCTTCCAAGGGGCATTTATACCGTCTTTTTAAGCTATTGCGACCTCCACCGCTCTTCCAAGGGGTATTTAAACAGTCTTGTTAAGCTACTGTGACCGGCACGTTTCTACCAAGGGGCATTTAAACCGTGTTATTAAGCTACTGCTACCTGCACGTCTCTTGGAAGGGGCATTTAAACCATCTTATTAAGCTACTGCGACCTGTACGTCTCTTCCAAGGGGCATTTAAACTGTCTTGTTAAGCTACTGAGACCTGCACGTCTCTTCCAAGGGGCATTTAAACCATCTTGTTAAACTACTACGACCTGCACGTCTCTTCCAAGGGGCATTTAAATTGTCTTGTTAAGCTACTGCGACTTGCACGTCTCTTCCAAGGGGCATTTAAACCGTCTTGTTAAGCTACTGTAACCTCCACCACTTTTCCAAGGGGCATTTAAACCGTATTGTTAAGCTACTGCGACATGCACGTCTCTTCAATGGGGCATTTAAACCGTCTTGTTAAGTTACTGCGACCTGCATGTCTCTACCAAAGGGCATTTAAACCGTCTTTTTAAGCTACTGCGACCTGCACGTCTCTTCCAAGGGGCATTTAAACCATCTTATTAAGCTACTGCGACCTGCACGTCTCTTCCAAGGAACATTTAAACCGTCTTATTAAGCTACTGCGACCTGCAAGCCTCTTCTAAGGGGCATTTAAACCGTCTTGTTAAGCTACTGCGACCTACACATCTCTTCCAAGGGGCATTTAAACTGTCTTGTTAAGCTTCTGCGACCTCCACCGCTCTTCCAAGAGGCATTTAAACCATCTTGTTAAGCTACTGCGACCTGCACGTCTCTTCCAAGGGGCATTTAAACCGTCTTGTTAAGCTACTGCGACCTGCACGTCTCTTCCAAGGGGCATTTAAATTGTCTTGTTAAGCTACTGCGACTTGCACGTCTCTTCCAAGGGGCATTTAAACCGTCTTGTTAAGCTACTGTAACCTCCACCACTTTTCCAAGGGGCATTTAAACCGTATTGTTAAGCTACTGCGACATGCACGTCTCTTCAATGGGGCATTTAAACCGTCTTGTTAAGTTACTGCGACCTGCATGTCTCTACCAAAGGGCATTTAAACCGTCTTTTTAAGCTACTGCGACCTGCACGTCTCTTCCAAGGGGCATTTAAACCGTCTTGTTAAGCTACTGCGACCTGCATGTCTCTTCCAAGGGGCATTTAAACCGTCTTATTAAGCTACTGCGACCTGCATGTCTCTTCCAAAGGGCATTTAAACCGTCTTTTTAAGCTACTGCGACCTGCACGTCTCTTCCAAGGGGCATTTAAACCGTCTTGTTAAGCTACTGCGACCTGCATGTCTTTTCCAATGGGCATTTAAACCGTCTTGTTAAGCTAATGCGACCTCCACCGCTCATCCAAGGGGCATTTAAACCATCTTGATAAGCTACTGCGACCTGCACGTCTCATCCAAGCTGCATTTAAACCGTTTTATTAAGCTACTGCGACCTGCACGTCTCTTCCAAGAGGCATTTAAACAGTCTTGTTAAGCTACTGCGACCTGCACGTCTCTTCTAAGGGGCATTTAAACCGTCTTGTTAAGTTACGGTAACCTCCACCACATTTCAAAGGGGCATTTAAACCGTCTTGTTAAGCTACTGCGACCTGCACGTCTCTTCCAAGGGGCATTTAAACCGTCTTGTTAAGCTACTGCGACCTGCACGTCTCTTCCAAGAGGCATTTAAACAGTCTTGTTAAGCTGCTGCGACCTGCACGTCTCTTCCAAGGTGCATTTAAACCGTCTTGTTAAGCTAATGTAACCTCCACCACATTTCCAAGGGGCATTTAAACCGTCTTGTTAAGCTACTGCGACCTGCACGTCTCTTACAAGGGGCATTTAAACCGTCTTGTTAAGCTACTGCGACCTGCACGTCTTTTCCAAGGGGCATTTAAACCATCTTGGTAAGCTACTGCGACCTGCAAGCCTATTCTAAGCGGCATTTAAACAGTCTTGTTAAGCTACTGCGACCTGCACGTCTCTTCCAAGGGGCATTTAAACCATCTTGTTAAGCTACTGTGACCTGCATGTTTCTACAAAGGGGCATTTAAACCGTCTTTTTAAGCTACTGCGACCAGCACGTCTCTTGCAAGGGGCATTTAAACCATCTTATTAAGCTACTGCAACCTGCACGTCTCTTCCAAGGGGCATTTAAACTGTCTTGTTAAGCAACTGCGACCTCCAACGCTCTTCCAAAGGACATTTAAACCGTCTTGTTAATCTACTGCGACCTGCACGTCTCTTCCAAGGGGCATTTAAACCATCTTGTTAAGCTACTGCGACCTCCACCGCTCTTCCAAGGGGCATTTAAACCGTCTTGTTAAGCTACTGCAACCTGCACGTTTCTTCCAAGGGCCATTTAATACGTCTTGGTAAGGTACTGCGACCTGCAAGCCTCTTCCAAGGGGCATTTAAACCGTCTTGTTAAGCTACTGTGACCTGCATGTCTCTTCCAAGGGGCATTTAAACCGTCTTGTTAAGCTACTGCGACCTCCACCGCTCTTCCAAGGGGCATTTAAACCGTCTTGTTAAGCTACTGCGACCTGCATGTCTCTTCCAAGAGACTTTTAAACCGTCTTATTAAGCTCCTGTGAAATGCACGTCTCTTCCAAGGGGCATTTAAACTGTCCTGTTAAGCTTCTGCGACCGCCACCGCTCTTCCAAGGGGCATTTAAACCGTCTTGTTAAGCTACTGCGACTTGCATGTCTCTTCCAAGGGGCATTTAAACCGTCTTGTAAAGCTACTGTAACCTCCACCACTTTTCCAAGGGGCATTTAAACCGTATTGTTAAGCTACTGCGACATGTACGTCTATTCAATGGGGCATTTAAACCGTCTTGTTAAGCTACTGCGACCTGCATGTATCTACCATGGTGCATTTAAACCGTCTTGTTACGCTACTGCGACCTGCACGTCTCTTCCAAGGGGCATTTAAAAAGTCTTGTTAAGCTGCTGCGACCTGCATGTCTCTTCCAAAGGGCATTTAAACGGTCTTTTTAAGCTACTGCGACCTGCACGTCTCTTCCAAGGGGCATTTAAACCATCTTGTTAAACTACTGCGACCTGCATGTCTCTTCCAAGGGGCATTTAAACCATCTTATTAAGTACTGCGACCTGCACCTCTCTTCCAATGGGCATTTAAACCGTCTTGTTAAGCTAATGCGACCTCCACCGCTCATCCAAGGGGCATTTAAACCATCTTGTTAAGCTACTGCGACCTGCACGTCTCTTCCAAGTGGCATTTAAACCGACTTTTTAAGCTACTGTGACCTGCACGTCTCTTGCAAGGGGCATTTAAACCGTCTTATTAAGCTACTGCGACCTGCACGTCTCTTCCAAGGGGCATTTAAACCGTCTTTTTAAGCTACTGTGACCTGCACGTCTCTTGCAAGGGGCATTTAAACCGTCTTATTAAGCTACTGCGACCTGCACGTCTCTTCCAAGGGGCATTTAAACTGTCTTGTTAAGCTACTGCGACCTGCACGTCTCTTCCAAGGGGCATTTAAACCATCTTATTAAGCTACTGCGACCTGCACGTCTCTTCCAAGGGGCATTTAAACTGTCTTGCTAAGCTTCTGCGACCTCCACCGCCCTTCCAAGGGGCATTTAAACCGTCTAGTTAAGCTACTGCGACTTGCACGTCCCTTCCAAGGGGCATTTAAACCGACTTGTTAAGCTACTGTAACCTCCACCACTTTTCCAAGGGGCATTTAAACCGTATTGTTAAGCTACTGCGACCTGCACGTCTCTTACAAGGGGCATTTAAACAGTCGTGTTAAGCTGCGGCGACCTGCATGTCTCTTCCAAAGGGCATTTAAACAGTCGTGTTAAGCTGCTGCGACCTGCATGTCTCTTCCAAGGGGCATTTAAACAGTCGTGTTAAGCTGCTGCGACCTGCATGTCTCTTCCAAGGGGCATTTAAACAGTCGTGTTAAGCTACTGCGACCTGCACATCTCTTCCAAGGGGCATTTAAACCGTCTTTTTAAGCTACTGCGACCTGCACGTCTCTTCCAAGGGGCATTTAAACCGTCTTGTTAAGCTACTGCGTCCTCCATGTCTCTTCCAAGGGGCATTTAAACCATCTTATTAAGCTACTGCGACCTGCACCTCTCTTCCAATGGGCATTTAAACCGTCTTGTTAAGCTAATGCGACCTCCACCGCTCATCCAAGGGGCATTTAAACCATCTTGTTAAGCTACTGCGACCTGCACGTCTCTTCCAAGTGGCATTTAAACCGTCTTTTTAAGCTACTGTGACCTGCACGTCTCTTGCAAGGGGCATTTAAACCGTCTTATTAAACTACTGCGAACTGCACTTCTCTTCCAAAGGGCATTTAAACCGTTTTGTTAATCTACTGCGACCTGCACGTCTCTTCCAAGTGGCATTTAAACCGTCTTTTTAAGCTACTGTGACCTGCACGTCTCTTGCAAGGGGCATTTAAACCGTATTATTAAGCTACTGCGACCTGCACGTCTCTTCCAAGGGGAATTTAAACAGTCTTGTTAAGCTACTGCGACCTGCACGTCTCTTGCAAGGGGCATTTAAACCGTCTTGTTAAGCTACTGCGACCTGCATGTCTCTTCCAAGGGGCATTTAAACCGTGTTATTAAGCTACTGTGACCTGCACGTTTCTACCAAGGGGCATTTAAACCATCTTGTTAAGCTACTGCGACATGCACTTCTCTTCCAATGGGCATTTAAACCATCTTGTTAAGCTACTGTGACCTGCATGTCTCTTCCAAAGGGCATTTAAACCGTCTTGTTAAGCTACTGCAACCTCCACCGCTCTTCCAAAGGACATTTAAAACGTCTTGTTAAGCTACTGCGACCTGCACGTCTCTTCCAAGGGCCATTTAATCGGTCTTGGTAAGCTACTGCGACCTGCAAGCCTCTTCCAAGGGGCATTTAAACTGTCTTGTTAAACTACTGCGACCTGCACTTCTCTTCCAATGGGCATTTAAACCATCTTGTTAAGCTACTGCGACCTGCACGTCTTTTCCAAGGGGCATTTAAACCATCTTGGTAAGCTACTGCGACCTGCAAGCCTTTTCTAAGCGGCATTTAAACAGTCTTGTTAAGCTACTGCGACCTGCACGTCTCTTCCAAGGGGCATTTAAACCATCTTGTTAAGCTACTGTGACCTGCATGTTTCTACAAAGGGACATTTAAACCGTCTTTTTAAGCTACTGTGACCTGCACGTCTCTTGCAAGGGGCATTTAAACCATCTTATTAAGCTACTGCAACCTGCACGTCTCTTCCAAAGGACATTTAAACCGTCTTGTTAATCTACTGCGACCTGCACGTCTCTTCCAAGAGGCATTTAAACCATCTTGTTAAGCTACTGCGACCTCCACCGCTCTTCCAAGGGGCATTTAAACCGTCTTGTTAAGCTACTGCGACCTGCACGTTTCTTCCAAGGGCCATTTAATACGTCTTGGTAAGCTACTGCGACCTGCAAGCCTCTTCCAAAGGGCATTTAAACCGTCTTGTTAAGCTACTGTGACCTGCATGTCTCTTCCAAGGGGCATTTAAACCGTCTTGTTAAGCTACTGCGACCTCCAGCGCTCTTCCAAGGGGCAATTAAACCGTCTTGTTAAGCTACTGCGACCTGCACGTCTCTTCCAAAGGCCATGTAATCCGTCTTGGTAAGCTACTGCGACCTGCAAGCCTCTTCCATGGGGCATTTAAACTGTCTTGTTAAGATACTGCGACCTGCACGTCTCTTCCAAGAGACTTTTAAACCGTCTTGTTAAGCTACTGCGACCTGCACGTCTCTTCCAAGAGACTTTTAAACCGTCTTATTAAGCTCCTGTGACCTGCACGTCTCTTCCAAGGGGCATTTAAAATGTCTTGTTAAGCTTCTGCGACCGCCACCGCTCTTCCAAGGGGCATTTAAACCGTCTTGTTAAGCTACTGCGACTTGCATGTCTCTTCCAAGGGGCATTTAAACCGTCTTGTAAAGCTACTGTAACCTCCACCACTTTTCCAAGGGGCATTTAAACCGTCTTGTTAAGCTACTGCGACATGTACGTCTCTTCAATGGGGCATTTAAACCATCTTGTTAAGCTACTGCGACCTGCATGTATCTACCATGGTGCATTTAAACCGTCTTGTTACGCTACTGCGACCTCCAGCGCTCTTCCAAGGGGCAATTAAACCGTCTTGTTAAGCTACTGCGACCTGCACTTCTCTTCCAAAGGCCATTTAATCCGTCTTGGTAAGCTACTGAGACCTGCACGTCTCTTCCAAGTGGCATTTAAACCGTCTTTTTAAGCTACTGTGACCTGCACGTCTCTTGCAAGGGGCATTTAAACCGTCTTATTAAGCTACTGCGAACTGCACTTCTCTTCCAAAGGGCATTTAAACCGTATTATTAAGCTACTGCGACATGGACGTCTCTTCCAAGGGGCATTTAAACAGTCTTGTTAAGCTACTGCGACCTGCACGTCTCTTGCAAGGGGCATTTAAACCGTCTTGTTAAGCTACTGCGACCTGCATGTCTCTTCCAAGGGGCATTTAAACCGTGTTATTAAGCTACTGTGACCTGCACGTTTCTACCAAGGGGCATTTAAACCGTCTTGTTAAGCTACTGCGAACTGCACTTCTCTTCCAAAGGGCATTTAAACCGTTTTGTTAATCTACTGCGACCTGCACGTCTCTTCCAAGGGGCATTTAAACCATCTTGTTAAGCTACTGTGACCTGCATGTCTCTTCCAAAGGGCATTTAAACCGTCTTGTTAAGCTACTGCGACCTCCACCGCTCTTCCAAAGGGCATTTAAAACGTCTTGTTAAGCTACTGCGACCTGCACGTCTCTTCCAAGGGCCATTTAATCGGTCTTGGTAAGCTACTGCGACCTGCAAGCCTCTTCCAAGTGGCATTTAAACTGTCTTGTTAAACTACTGCGACCTGCACTTCTCTTCCAAGGGGCATTTAAACCATCTTGTTAAGCTACTGCGACCTGCACGTCTTTTCCAAGGGGCATTTAAACCATCTTGGTAAGCTACTGCGACCTGCAAGCCTTTTCTAAGCGGCATTTAAACAGTCTTGTTAAGCTACTGCGACCTGCACGTCTCTTCCAAGGGGCATTTAAACCATCTTGTTAAGCTACTGAGATCTGCATGTTTCTACAAAGGGGCATTTAAACCGTCTTTTTAAGCTACTGTGACCTGCACGTCTCTTGCAAGGGCCATTTAAACCATCCTATTAAGCTACTGCAACCTGCACGTCTCTTCCAAGGGGCATTTAAACTGTCTTGTTAAGCAACTGCGACCTGCACATCTCTTCCAAAGGACATTTAAACCGTCTTGTTAATCTACTGCGACCTGCACGTCTCTTCCAAGGGGCATTTAAACCATCTTGTTAAGCTACTGCGACCTCCACCGCTCTTCCAAGGGGCATTAAAACCGTCTTGTTAAGCTACTGCGACCTGCACGTTTCTTCCAAGGGCCATTTAATACGTCTTGGTAAGCTACTGCGACCTGCAAGCCTCTTCCAAGGGGCATTTAAACCGTCTTGTTAAGCTACTGTGACCTGCATGTCTCTTCCAAGGGGCATTTAAACCGTCTTGTTAAGCTACTGCGACCTCCAGCGCTCTTCCAAGGGGCAATTAAACCGTCTTGTTAAGCTACTGCGACCTGCACGTCTCTTCCAAAGGCCATTTAATCCGTCTTGGTAAGCTACTGCGACCTGCAAGCCTCTTCCATGGGGCATTTAAACTGTCTTGTTAAGCTACTGCAACCTGCACGTCTCTTCCAAGGGGCATTTAAACTGTCTTGTTAAGCTACTGTGACCTACACCGCTCTTCCAAGTGATATTTGAACCGTCTTGTTAAGCAACTGCGACCTGCACGTCTCTTCCAAGGGGCATTTAAACCGTCTTGTTAAGCTACTGCGACCTGCACGTCTCTTCCAAGAGACTTTTAAACCGTCTTATTAAGCTCCTGTGACCTGCATGTCTCTTCCAAGGGGCATTTAAAATGTCTTGTTAAGCTTCTGCGACCGCCACCGCTCTTCCAAGGGGCATTTAAACCGTCTTGTTAAGCTACTGCGACTTGCATGTCTCTTCCAAGGGGCATTTAAACCGTCTTGTAAAGCTACTGTAACCTCCACCACTTTTCCAAGGGGCATTTAAACCGTATTGTTAAGCTACTGCGACATGTACATCTCTTCAATGGGGTATTTAAACCGTCTTGTTAAGCTACTGCGACCTGCATGTATCTACCATGGTGCATTTAAACCGTCTTGTTACGCTACTGCGACCTGCACGTCTCTTCCAAGGGGCATTTAAACAGTCTTGTTAAGCTGCTGCGACCTGCATGTCTCTTCCAAAGGGCATTTAAACGGTCTTTTTAAGCTATTGCGACCTGCACGTCTCTTCCAGGGGGCATTTAAACCGTCTTGTTAAGCTACTGCGACCTGCATGTCTCTTCCAAGGGGCATTTAAACCATCTTATTAAGTACTGCGATCTGCACCTCTCTTCCAATGGGCATTTAAACCGTCATGTTAAGCTAATGCGACCTCCACCGCTCATCCAATTGGCATTTAAACCATCTTGTTAAGCTACTGTGACCTGCACGTCTCTTGCAAGGGGCATTTAAACCTTCTTATTAAGCTACTGCGACCTGCACGTCTCTTCCAAGGGGCATTTAAACTGTCTAGTTAAGCTACTGCGACCTGCACGTCTCTTCCAAGGGGCATTTAAACCATCTTATTAAGCTACTGTGACCTGCACGTCTCTTCCAAGGGGCATTTAAACCATCTTGTTAAGCTATGCGACCTGCACGTCTCTTCAAAGGGGCATTTAAATTGACTTGTTAAGCTACTGCGACTTGCACGTCCCTTCCAAGGGGCATGTAAACCGACTTGTTAAGCTACTGCTACCTCCACCACTTTTCCAAGGGGCATTTAAACCGAATTGTTAAGCTACTGCGACCTGCACGTCTCTTCCAAGGGGCATTTAAACAGTCGTGTTAAGCTGCTGCGACCTGCATGTCTCTTCCAAAGGGCATTTAAACAGTCGTGTTAAGCTGCTGCGACCTGCATGTCTCTTCCAAGGGGCATTTAAACTGTCGTGTTAAGCTGCTGCGACCTGCATGTCTCTTCCAAGGGGCATTTAAACCATCTTGTTAAGCTACTGCGACCTGCACGTCTTTTCCAAGGGGCATTTAAACCATCTTGGTAAGCTACTGCGACCTGCAAGCCTATTCTAAGCGGCATTTAAACAGTCTTGATAAGCTACTGCGACCTGCACGTCTCTTCCAAGGGGCATTTAAACCATCTTGATAAGCTACTGTGACCTGCATGTTTCTACAAAGGGGCATTTAAACCGTCTTTTTAAGCTACTGCGACCTGCACGTCTCTTGCAAGGGGCATTTAAACCATCTTATTAAGCTACTGCAACCTGCACGTCTCTTCCAAGGGGCATTTAAACTGTCTTGTTAAGCAACTGCGACCTGCATGTATCTACCATGGTGCATTTAAACCGTCTTGTTACGCTACTGCGACCTGCACGTCTCTTCCAAGGGGCATTTAAACAGTCTTGTTAAGCTGCTGCGACCTGCATGTCTCTTCCAAAGGGCATTTAAACGGTCTTTTTAAGCTATTGCGACCTGCACGTCTCTTCCAGGGGGCATTTAAACCGTCTTGTTAAGCTACTGCGACCTGCATGTCTCTTCCAAGGGGCATTTAAACCATCTTATTAAGTACTGCGATCTGCACCTCTCTTCCAATGGGCATTTAAACCGTCTTGTTAAGCTAATGCGACCTCCACCGCTCATCCAAGGGGCATTTAAACCATCTTGTTAAGCTACTGTGACCTGCACGTCTCTTGCAAGGGGCATTTAAACCTTCTTATTAAGCTACTGCGACCTGCACGTCTCTTCCAAGGGGCATTTAAACTGTCTAGTTAAGCTACTGCGACCTGCACGTCTCTTCCAAGGGGCATTTAAACCATCTTATTAAGCTACTGTGACCTGCACGTCTCTTCCAAGGGGCATTTAAACCATCTTGTTAAGCTATGCGACCTGCACGTCTCTTCAAAGGGGCATTTAAATTGACATGTTAAGCTACTGCGACTTGCACGTCCCTTCCAAGGGGCATGTAAACCGACTTGTTAAGCTACTGCTACCTCCACCACTTTTCCAAGGGGCATTTAAACCGAATTTTTAAGCTACTGCGACCTGCACGTCTCTTCCAAGGGGCATTTAAACAGTCGTGTTAAGCTGCTGCGACCTGCATGTCTCTTCCAAAGGGCATTTAAACAGTCGTGTTAAGCTGCTGCGACCTGCATGTCTCTTCCAAGGGGCATTTAAACTGTCGTGTTAAGCTGCTGCGACCTGCATGTCTCTTCCAAGGGGCATTTAAACCATCTTGTTAAGCTACTGCGACCTGCACGTCTTTTCCAAGGGGCATTTAAACCATCTTGGTAAGCTACTGCGACCTGCAAGCCTATTCTAAGCGGCATTTAAACAGTCTTGATAAGCTACTGCGACCTGCACGTCTCTTCCAAGGGGCATTTAAACCATCTTGATAAGCTACTGTGACCTGCATGTTTCTACAAAGGGGCATTTAAACCGTCTTTTTAAGCTACTGCGACCTGCACGTCTCTTGCAAGGGGCATTTAAACCATCTTATTAAGCTACTGCAACCTGCACGTCTCTTCCAAGGGGCATTTAAACTGTCTTGTTAAGCAACTGCGACCTGCACATCTCTTCCAAAGGACATTTAAACCGTCTTGTTAATCTACTGCGACATGCACGTCTCTTCCAAGGGGCATTTAAACCATCTTGTTAAGCTACTGCGACCTGCAAGTTTCTTCCAAGGGCCATTTAATACGTCTTTGTAAGCTACTGCGACCTGCAAGCCTCTTCCAAGGGGCATTTAAACCGTCTTGTTAAGCTACTGTTACCTGCATGTCTCTTCCAAGGGGCATTTAAACCGTCTTGTTAAGCTACTGCGACCTCCACCGCTCTTCCAAGGGGCATTTAAACCGTCTTGTTAAGCAACTGCGACCTGCACGTCTCTTCCAAGGGGCATCTTAACCGTCTTGTTAAGCTACTGCGACCTGCACGTCTCTTCCAAGAGACTTTTAAACCGTCTTATTAAGCTCCTGTGACCTGCACGTCTCTTCCAAGGGGCATTTAAACCGTCTTGTTAAGCTACTGCGACTTGCATGTCTCTTCCAAGGGGCATTTAAACCGTCTTGTAAAGCTACTGTAACCTCCACCACTTTTCCAAGGGGCATTTAAACCGTATTGTTAAGCTACTGCGACATGTACATCTCTTCAATGGGGTATTTAAACCGTCTTGTTAAGCTACTGCGACCTGCATGTATCTACCATGGTGCATTTAAACCGTCTTGTTACGCTACTGCGACCTGCACGTCTCTTCCAAGGGGCATTTAAACAGTCTTGTTAAGCTGCTGCGACCTGCATGTCTCTTCCAAAGGGCATTTAAACGGTCTTTTTAAGCTATTGCGACCTGCACGTCTCTTCCAGGGGGCATTTAAACCGTCTTGTTAAGCTACTGCGACCTGCATGTCTCTTCCAAGGGGCATTTAAACCATCTTATTAAGTACTGCGATCTGCACCTCTCTTCCAATGGGCATTTAAACCGTCTTGTTAAGCTAATGCGACCTCCACCGCTCATCCAAGGGGCATTTAAACCATCTTGTTAAGCTACTGTGACCTGCACGTCTCTTGCAAGGGGCATTTAAACCTTCTTATTAAGCTACTGCGACCTGCACGTCTCTTCCAAGGGGCATTTAAACTGTCTAGTTAAGCTACTGCGACCTGCACGTCTCTTCCAAGGGGCATTTAAACCATCTTATTAAGCTACTGTGACCTGCACGTCTCTTCCAAGGGGCATTTAAACCATCTTGTTAAGCTATGCGACCTGCACGTCTCTTCAAAGGGGCATTTAAATTGACTTGTTAAGCTACTGCGACTTGCACGTCCCTTCCAAGGGGCATTTAAACCATCTTGTTAAGCTACTGCGACCTGCAAGTTTCTTCCAAGGGCCATTTAATACGTCTTTGTAAGCTACTGCGACCTGCAAGCCTCTTCCAAGGGGCATTTAAACCGTCTTGTTAAGCTACTGTTACCTGCATGTCTCTTCCAAGGGGCATTTAAACCGTCTTGTTAAGCTACTGCGACCTCCACCGCTCTTCCAAGGGGCATTTAAACCGTCTTGTTAAGCAACTGCGACCTGCACGTCTCTTCCAAGGGGCATTTAAACCGTCTTGTTAAGCTACTGCGACCTGCACGTCTCTTCCAAGAGACTTTTAAACCGTCTTATTAAGCTCCTGTGACCTGCACGTCTCTTCCAAGGGGCATTTAAACCGTCTTGTTAAGCTACTGCGACTTGCATGTCTCTTCGAAGGGGCATTTAAACCGTCTTGTAAAGCTACTGTAACCTCCACCACTTTTCCAAGGGGCATTTAAACCGTATTGTTAAGCTACTGCGACATGTACATCTCTTCAATGGGGTATTTAAACCGTCTTGTTAAGCTACTGCGACCTGCATGTATCTACCATGGTGCATTTAAACCGTCTTGTTACGCTACTGCGACCTGCACGTCTCTTCCAAGGGGCATTTAAACAGTCTTGTTAAGCTGCTGCGACCTACATGTCTCTTCCAAAGGGCATTTAAACGGTCTTTTTAAGCTATTGCGACCTGCACGTCTCTTCCAGGGGGCATTTAAACCGTCTTGTTAAGCTACTGCGACCTGCATGTCTCTTCCAAGGGGCATTTAAACCATCTTATTAAGTACTGCGATCTGCACCTCTCTTCCAATGGGCATTTAAACCGTCTTGTTAAGCTAATGCGACCTCCACCGCTCATCCAAGGGGCATTTAAACCATCTTGTTAAGCTACTGTGACCTGCACGTCTCTTGCAAGGGGCATTTAAACCTTCTTATTAAGCTACTGCGACCTGCACGTCTCTTCCAAGGGGCATTTAAACTGTCTAGTTAAGCTACTGCGACCTGCACGTCTCTTCCAAGGGGCATTTAAACCATCTTATTAAGCTACTGTGACCTGCACGTCTCTTCCAAGGGGCATTTAAACCATCTTGTTAAGCTATGCGACCTGCACGTCTCTTCAAAGGGGCATTTAAATTGACTTGTTAAGCTACTGCGACTTGCACGTCCCTTCCAAGGGGCATGTAAACCGACTTGTTAAGCTACTGCTACCTCCACCACTTTTCCAAGGGGCATTTAAACCGAATTGTTAAGCTACTGCGACCTGCACGTCTCTTCCAAGGGGCATTTAAACAGTCGTGTTAAGCTGCTGCGACCTGCATGTCTCTTCCAAAGGGCATTTAAACAGTCGTGTTAAGCTGCTGCGACCTGCATGTCTCTTCCAAGGGGCATTTAAACTGTCGTGTTAAGCTGCTGCGACCTGCATGTCTCTTCCAAGGGGCATTTAAACCATCTTGTTAAGCTACTGCGACCTGCACGTCTTTTCCAAGGGGCATTTAAACCATCTTGGTAAGCTACTGCGACCTGCAAGCCTATTCTAAGCGGCATTTAAACAGTCTTGATAAGCTACTGCGACCTGCACGTCTCTTCCAAGGGGCATTTAAACCATCTTGATAAGCTACTGTGACCTGCATGTTTCTACAAAGGGGCATTTAAACCGTCTTTTTAAGCTACTGCGACCTGCACGTCTCTTGCAAGGGGCATTTAAACCATCTTATTAAGCTACTGCAACCTGCACGTCTCTTCCAAGGGGCATTTAAACTGTCTTGTTAAGCAACTGCGACCTGCACATCTCTTCCAAAGGACATTTAAACCGTCTTGTTAATCTACTGCGACATGCACGTCTCTTCCAAGGGGCATTTAAACCATCTTGTTAAGCTACTGCGACCTGCAAGTTTCTTCCAAGGGCCATTTAATACGTCTTTGTAAGCTACTGCGACCTGCAAGCCTCTTCCAAGGGGCATTTAAACCGTCTTGTTAAGCTACTGTTACCTGCATGTCTCTTCCAAGGGGCATTTAAACCGTCTTGTTAAGCTACTGCGACCTCCACCGCTCTTCCAAGGGGCATTTAAACCGTCTTGTTAAGCAACTGCGACCTGCACGTCTCTTCCAAGGGGCATCTAAACCGTCTTGTTAAGCTACTGCGACCTGCACGTCTCTTCCAAGAGACTTTTAAACCGTCTTATTAAGCTCCTGTGACCTGCACGTCTCTTCCAAGGGGCATTTAAACCGTCTTGTTAAGCTACTGCGACTTGCATGTCTCTTCCAAGGGGCATTTAAACCGTCTTGTAAAGCTACTGTAACCTCCACCACTTTTCCAAGGGGCATTTAAACCGTATTGTTAAGCTACTGCGACATGTACATCTCTTCAATGGGGTATTTAAACCGTCTTGTTAAGCTACTGCGACCTGCATGTATCTACCATGGTGCATTTAAACCGTCTTGTTACGCTACTGCGACCTGCACGTCTCTTCCAAGGGGCATTTAAACAGTCTTGTTAAGCTGCTGCGACCTGCATGTCTCTTCCAAAGGGCATTTAAACGGTCTTTTTAAGCTATTGCGACCTGCACGTCTCTTCCAGGGGGCATTTAAACCGTCTTGTTAAGCTACTGCGACCTGCATGTCTCTTCCAAGGGGCATTTAAACCATCTTATTAAGTACTGCGATCTGCACCTCTCTTCCAATGGGCATTTAAACCGTCTTGTTAAGCTAATGCGACCTCCACCGCTCATCCAAGGGGCATTTAAACCATCTTGTTAAGCTACTGTGACCTGCACGTCTCTTGCAAGGGGCATTTAAACCTTCTTATTAAGCTACTGCGACCTGCACGTCTCTTCCAAGGGGCATTTAAACTGTCTAGTTAAGCTACTGCGACCTGCACGTCTCTTCCAAGGGGCATTTAAACCATCTTATTAAGCTACTGTGACCTGCACGTCTCTTCCAAGGGGCATTTAAACCATCTTGTTAAGCTATGCGACCTGCACGTCTCTTCAAAGGGGCATTTAAATTGACTTGTTAAGCTACTGCGACTTGCACGTCCCTTCCAAGGGGCATTTAAACCATCTTGTTAAGCTACTGCGACCTGCAAGTTTCTTCCAAGGGCCATTTAATACGTCTTTGTAAGCTACTGCGACCTGCAAGCCTCTTCCAAGGGGCATTTAAACCGTCTTGTTAAGCTACTGTTACCTGCATGTCTCTTCCAAGGGGCATTTAAACCGTCTTGTTAAGCTACTGCGACCTCCACCGCTCTTCCAAGGGGCATTTAAACCGTCTTGTTAAGCAACTGCGACCTGCACGTCTCTTCCAAGGGGCATTTAAACCGTCTTGTTAAGCTACTGCGACCTGCACGTCTCTTCCAAGAGACTTTTAAACCGTCTTATTAAGCTCCTGTGACCTGCACGTCTCTTCCAAGGGGCATTTAAACCGTCTTGTTAAGCTACTGCGACTTGCATGTCTCTTCGAAGGGGCATTTAAACCGTCTTGTAAAGCTACTGTAACCTCCACCACTTTTCCAAGGGGCATTTAAACCGTATTGTTAAGCTACTGCGACATGTACATCTCTTCAATGGGGTATTTAAACCGTCTTGTTAAGCTACTGCGACCTGCATGTATCTACCATGGTGCATTTAAACCGTCTTGTTACGCTACTGCGACCTGCACGTCTCTTCCAAGGGGCATTTAAACAGTCTTGTTAAGCTGCTGCGACCTGCATGTCTCTTCCAAAGGGCATTTAAACGGTCTTTTTAAGCTATTGCGACCTGCACGTCTCTTCCAGGGGGCATTTAAACCGTCTTGTTAAGCTACTGCGACCTGCATGTCTCTTCCAAGGGGCATTTAAACCATCTTATTAAGTACTGCGATCTGCACCTCTCTTCCAATGGGCATTTAAACCGTCTTGTTAAGCTAATGCGACCTCCACCGCTCATCCAAGGGGCATTTAAACCATCTTGTTAAGCTACTGTGACCTGCACGTCTCTTGCAAGGGGCATTTAAACCTTCTTATTAAGCTACTGCGACCTGCACGTCTCTTCCAAGGGGCATTTAAACTGTCTAGTTAAGCTACTGCGACCTGCACGTCTCTTCCAAGGGGCATTTAAACCATCTTATTAAGCTACTGTGACCTGCACGTCTCTTCCAAGGGGCATTTAAACCATCTTGTTAAGCTATGCGACCTGCACGTCTCTTCAAAGGGGCATTTAAATTGACTTGTTAAGCTACTGCGACTTGCACGTCCCTTCCAAGGGGCATGTAAACCGACTTGTTAAGCTACTGCTACCTCCACCACTTTTCCAAGGGGCATTTAAACCGAATTGTTAAGCTACTGCGACCTGCACGTCTCTTCCAAGGGGCATTTAAACAGTCGTGTTAAGCTGCTGCGACCTGCATGTCTCTTCCAAAGGGCATTTAAACAGTCGTGTTAAGCTGCTGCGACCTGCATGTCTCTTCCAAGGGGCATTTAAACTGTCGTGTTAAGCTGCTGCGACCTGCATGTCTCTTCCAAGGGGCATTTAAACCATCTTGTTAAGCTACTGCGACCTGCACGTCTTTTCCAAGGGGCATTTAAACCATCTTGGTAAGCTACTGCGACCTGCAAGCCTATTCTAAGCGGCATTTAAACAGTCTTGATAAGCTACTGCGACCTGCACGTCTCTTCCAAGGGGCATTTAAACCATCTTGATAAGCTACTGTGACCTGCATGTTTCTACAAAGGGGCATTTAAACCGTCTTTTTAAGCTACTGCGACCTGCACGTCGCTTGCAAGGGGCATTTAAACCATCTTATTAAGCTACTGCAACCTGCACGTCTCTTCCAAGGGGCATTTAAACTGTCTTGTTAAGCAACTGCGACCTGCACATCTCTTCCAAAGGACATTTAAACCGTCTTGTTAATCTACTGCGACATGCACGTCTCTTCCAAGGGGCATTTAAACCATCTTGTTAAGCTACTGCGACCTCCACCGCTCTTCCAAGGGGCATTTAAACCGTCTTGTTAAGCTACTGCGACCTGCAAGTTTCTTCCAAGGGCCATTTAATACGTCTTTGTAAGCTACTGCGACCTGCAAGCCTCTTCCAAGGGGCATTTAAACCGTCTTGTTAAGCTACTGTTACCTGCATGTCTCTTCCAAGGGCATTTAAACCGTCTTGTTAAGCTACTGCGACCTCCACCGCTCTTCCAAGGGGCATTTAAACCGTCTTGTTAAGCAACTGCGACCTGCACGTCTCTTCCAAGGGGCATTTAAACCGTCTTGTTAAGCTACTGCGACCTGCACGTCTCTTCCAAGAGACTTTTAAACCGTCTTATTAAGCTCCTGTGACCTGCACGTCTCTTCCAAGGGGCATTTAAACTGTCTTGTTAAGCTTCTGCGACCGCCACCGCTCTTCCAAGGTGCATTTAAACCATCTTGTTAAGCTACTGCGACTTGCATGTCTCTTCCAATTGGCATTTAAACCGTCTTGTAAAGCTACTGTAACCTCCACCACTTTTCCAAGGGGCATTTAAACCGTATTGTTAAGCTACTGCGACATGCACGTCTCTTCAATGGGGCATTTAAACCGTCTTGTTAAGCTACTGCGACCTGCATGTATCTACCATGGTGCATTTAAAGCGTCTTGTTACGCTACTGCGACCTGCACGTCTCTTCCAAGGGGCATTTAAACAGTCTTGTTAAGCTGCTGCGACCTGCATGTCTCTTCCAAAGGGCATTTAAACGGTCTTTTTAAGCTACTGTGACCTGCACGTCTCTTCCAAGGGGCATTTAAACCGTCTTGTTAAGCTACTGCGACCTGCATGTCTCTTCCAAGGGGCATTTAAACCATCTTATTAAGTACTGCGACCTGCACCTCTCTTCCAATGGGCATTTAAACCGTCTTGTTAAGCTAATGCGACCTCCACCGCTCATCCAAGGGGCATTTAAACCATCTTGTTAAGCTACTGCGACCTGCACGTCTCTTCCAAGTGGCATTTAAACCGTATTTTTAAGCTACTGTGACCTGCACGTCTCTTGCAAGGGGCATTTAAACCGTCTTATTAAGCTACTGCGACCTGCACGTCTCTTCCAAGGGGCATTTAAACCATCTTATTAAGCTACTGCGACCTGCACGTCTCTTCCAAGGGGCATTTAAACTGTCTTGCTAAGCTTCTGCGACCTCCACCTCCCTTCCAAGGGGCATTTAAACCGTCTTGTTAAGCTACTGTGACCTGCACGTCTCTTCCAAGGGGCATTTAAACCATCTTGTTAAGCTATGCGACCTGCACGTCTCAAAGGGGCATCTAAATTGTCTTGTTAAGCTACTGCGACTTGCACGTCCCTTCCAAGGGGCATTTAAAAAGTCGTGTTAAGCTGCTGCGACCTGCATGTCTCTTCCAAAGGGCATTTAAACAGTCGTGTTAAGCTGCTGCGACCTGCATGTCTCTTCCAAGGGGCATTTAAACAGTCGTGTTAAGCTGCTGCGACCTGCATGTCTCTTCCAAGGGGCATTTAAACAGTCGTGTTAAGCTACTGCGACCTGCACGTCTCTTACAAGGTGCATTTAAACAGTCGTGTTAAGCTGCTGCGACCTGCATGTCTCTTCCAAGGGGCATTTAAACCGTCTTTTTAAGCTACTGCGACCTGCATGTCTCTTCCAAGGGGCAGTAAAACAGTCTTGTTAAGCTACTGCGACCTGCACGTCTCTTCCAAGGGGCATTTAAACCGTCTTTTTAAGCTACTGTGACCTGCACGTCTCTTGCAAGGGGCATTTAAACCGTCTTATTAAGCTACTGCGACCTGCACGTCTCTTCCAAGGGGCATTTAAACAGACTTGTTAAGCTACTGCGACCTGCACGTCTCTTCCAAGGGGCATTTAAACCATCTTGTTAAGCTACTGTAACCTCCACCACATTTCCAAGGGGCATTTAAACCGTCTTGTTAAGCTACTGCGACCTGCACGTCTCTTCCAAAGGGCATTTAATCCGTCTTGTTAAGCTACTGCGTCCTGCGTGTCTCTTCCAAGGGGCATTTAAACCATCTTGTTAAGCTACTGCGACCTGCACGTCTCTTCGAAGGGGCATTTAAACCGTCTTGTTAAGCTACTGTGACCTGCATGTCTATTCCAAGGGGCATTTAAACCCTCTTGTTAAGCTATTGCGACCTCCACCGCTCTTCCAAGGGGCAGTTAAACCGTCTTATTAAGCTACTGCGACCTGCACCTCTCTTCCAATGGACATTTAAACCGTCTTGTTAAGCTACTGCGACCTGCACGTCTCTTCGAAGGGGCATTTAAACCGTCTTGTTAAGCTACTGTGACCTGCATGTCTATTCCAAGGGGCATTTAAACCCTCTTGTTAAGCTACTGTAACCTCCACCGCTCTTCCAAGGGGCATTTAAACCATCTTGTTAAGCTACTGTGACCTGCACGTCTCTTGCAAGGGGCTTTTAAACAGTCTTGTTAAGCTTCTGTGACCTGCACGTCTCTTGCAAGGGGCATTTAAACCGTCTTGTTAAGCTACTGTAACCTCCACCACATTTCCAATTGGCATTTAAACCATCTTGTTAAGCTACTGCGACCTGCATGTCTCTTCCAAGGGGCATTTAAACTGTCTTATTAAGCTACTGCGACCTGCACGTCTCTTCCAAGGGGCATTTAAACTGTCTTATTAAGATCCTGTGACCTGCACTTTTCTTCCAAGGGGCATTTAAACTGTCTTGTTAAGCTACTGCGACCTCCACCGCACTTACAAGGGGCATTTAAACAGTCTTGTTAAGCTACTACGACCTGCACGTCTCTTTCAAGGGGCATTTAAACTGTCTTGTTAAACTACTGCGACCTGCACGTCTCTTCCAAGGGGCATTTAAACCGTCTTTTTAAGCTACTGCGACCTGCACGTCTCTACTAAGGGGCATTTAAACCATCTTGTTAAGCTACTGCGACCTGCATGTCTCTTTCAAGGGGCATTTAAAACGTCTTATTAAGCTACTGCGACCTGCAGGTCTCTTCCAATGGGCATTTAAACCGTCTTGTTAAGCTTCTGCGACCTCCACCGCTCTTCCAAGGGGCATTTAAACCGTCTTGTTAAGCTACTGCGACCTCCACCGCTCTTCCAAGGGGTATTTAAACCGTCTTATTAAGCTACTGCGACCTTCACCGCTCTTCCAAGGGGCATTTAAACCGTCTTGTTAAGCTAATGCGACCTCCACCGCTCTTCCAAGGGGCATTTAGACCGTCTTGTTAAGCTACTGCGACCTCCACCACATTTCCAAGGGGCATTTAAACAGCCTTGTTAAGCTACTGCGACCTGCACGTCTCTTCTCAAGGGGCATTTAAACCGTCTTGTTAATTTACTGCGACCTGCACGTCTCTTCCAAGGGTCATTTAAGCCATCTTGTTAAGCTACTGCGACCTGCACTTCTCTTCCAAGGGGCATTTAAACCGTCTTGTTAAGCTACTGTGACCTGCATGTCTCTTCCAAGGGGCATTTAAACCATCTTATTAAGCTACTGCGACCTGCACCTCTCTTCCAATGGGCATTTAAACCGTCTTGTTAAGCTAATGCGACCTCCACCACATTTCCAAGGGGCATTTAAACCATCTTGTTAAGCTACTGCGACCTGCACGTCTCTTCCAAGTGGCATTTAAACAGTCTTTTTAAGCTACTGTGACCTGCCCGTCTTTTGCAAGGGGCATTTAAACCGTCTTATTAAGCTACTGCGACCTGCACGTCTCTTCCAAGGGGCATTTAAACAGTCTTGTTAAGCTACTGCGACCTGCACTTCTCTTCCAAGGGGCATTTAAACCGTCTTGTTAAGCTACTGTAACCTCCACCACATTTCCAAGGGGCATTTAAACCGTCTTGTTAAGCTACTGCGACCTGCATGTCTCTTCCAAGGGGCATTTAAACCGTCTTGTAAAGCTACTGTGACCTGCACGTCTCTTCGAACGGGCATTTAAACCGTCTTGTTAAGCTACTGGGATCTGCACGTCTCTTCCAAAGGGCATTTAATACGTCTTGTTAAGCTACTGCTTCCTGCATGTCTCTTCCAAGGGGCATTTAAACCATCTTGTTAAGCTACTGCGACCTGCACTTCTATTCCATGGGGCATTTAAACCGTCTTGTTAAGCTACTGTAACCTCCACCACATTTCCAAAGGGCATTTAAACCGCCTTGTTAAGCTACTGCGACCTGCACGTCCCTTCTCAAGGGGCATTTAAACCGTCTTGTTAATCTACTGCGACCTGCACGTCTCGTCCAAGGGGCATTTAAGCCATATTGTTAAGCTACTGCGACCTGCACTACTCTTCCAAGGGGCATTTAAACCGTCTTGTTAAGCTACTGTGACCTGCATGTCTCTTCCAAGGGGCATTTAAACTGTCTTGTTAAGCTAATGCGACCTCCACCACATTTCCAAGGGGCATTTAAACCATCTTGTTAAGCTACTGCGACCTACTCGTCTCTTCCAAGTGGCATTTAAACAGTCTTTTTAAGCTACTGTGACCTGCACGTCTCTTGCAAGGGGCATTTAAACCGTCTTATTAAGCTACTGCGTCCTGCACGTCTCTTCCAAAGGGCATTTAATCCGTCTTGTTAAGCTACTGCGTCCTGCGTGTCTCTTCCAAGGGGCATTTAAACCATCTTGTTAAGCTACTGCGACCTGTACACCTCTTCGAAGGGGCATTTAAACCGTCTTGTTAAGCTACTGTGACCTGCATGTCTATTCCAAGGGGCATTTAAACCCTCTTGTTAAGCTATTGCGACCTCCACCGCTCTTCCAAGGGGCAGTTAAACCATCTTATTAAGCTACTGCGACCTGCACCTCTCTTCCAATGGACATTTAAACCGTCTTGTTAAGCTACTGCGACCTGCACGTCTCTTCGAAGGGGCATTTAAACCGTCTTGTTAAGCTACTGTGACCTGCATGTCTATTCCAAGGGGCATTTAAACCCTCTTGTTAAGCTACTGTAACCTGCACGTCTCTTGCAAGGGGCATTTAAACCGTCTTGTTAACCTACTGTGACCTGCACGTCTCTTGCAAGGGGCATTTAAACCGTTTCGTTAAGCTACTGCGACCTGCACGTCACTTGCAAGGGGCATTTAAACCATCTTATTAAGCTTCTGCGAACTGCACGTCTCTTCCAATGGGCATTTAAACTGTCTTATTAAGATCCTGTGACCTGCACTTTTCTTCCAAGGGGCATTTAAACCATCTTGTTAAGCAACTGCGACCTGCACATCTCTTCCAATGGGCATTTAAACTGTCTTGTTAAGCTACTGGGACCTCCACCGCACTTACAAGGGGCATTGAAACAGTCTTGTTAAGCTACTACGACCTGCACGTCTCTTTCAAGGGGCATTTAAACTGTCTTGTTAAGCTACTGCGACCTGCACGTCTCTTCCAAGGGGCATTTAAACCGTCTTTTTAAGCTACTGAGACCTGCACGTCTCTTCTAAGGGGCATTTAAACCGTCTTGTTAAGCTACTGCGACCTGCATGTCTCTTTCAAGGGGCATTTAAACCGTCTTATTAAGCTACTGCGACCTGCAGGTCTCTTCCATTGGGCATTTAAACCGTCTTGTTAAGCTACTGCGACCTGCACGTCTCTTCCAAGGGGCATTTAAACCATCTTATTAAGCTACTGCGACCTTCACCTCTCTTCCAATGTGCATTTAAACAGTCTTGTTAAGCTAATGCGACCTCCACCGCTCTACCAAGGGGCATTTAAACCTTCTTCTTAAGCTTCTGCGAACTGCACGTCTCTTCCAAGTGGCATCTAAACCGTCTTGTTAAGCTACTGTGACCTGCACGTCTCCTGCAAGGGGCATTTAAACCGTCTTGTTAAGCTACTGCGACCTGCACGTCTCTTCTCAAGGGGCATTTAAACCGTCTTGTTAATCTACTGCGACCTGCACGTCTCTTCCAAGGGGCATTTAAACCATCTTGTTAAGCTACTGCGACCTGCACTTCTCTTCCAAGGGGCATTTAAACCGTCTTGCTAAGCTACTGTGACCTGCATGTCTCTTCCAAGGGGCATTTAAACCGTCTTTTTAAGCTACTGCGACCTCCACCGCTCTTCCAAGGGGCATTTAAACCATCTTGTTAAGCTACTGCGACCTGCACGTCTCTTCCAAGGGCCAAATAATTTGCCTTGGTAAGCTACTGCGACCTGCAAGCATCCTCCAAGGGGCATTTAAACCGTCTTGTTAAGCTACTGCGACCTCTACTGCTCTTCCAAGGGGCATTTAAACCGTCTTGTTAAGCTACTGCGACCTCCACCACTCTCATAAGGGGCATTTAAACCGTCTTGGTAAGCTTCTGTGACCTGCATGTCTCTTCCAAGGGGCATTTAAACCGTCTTGTTAAGATACTGCGACCTCCACCGCTCTTCCAAGGGCCATATAATCCGTCTGGGTTAGCTACTGAGACCTGCAAGCCTCTTCTAAGCGGCATTTAAACCGTCTTCTTAAGCTACTGCGACCTGCACGTCTCTTCCAAGGGGCATTTAAACCGTCTTGTTAAGCTACTGCGACCTGCACGTCTCTTCCAAGGGGCATTTAAACCATCTTATTAAGCTACTGCGACCTGCACGTCTCTTCCAAGGGGCATTTAAACTGTCTTCTTAAGCTACTGCGACCTGCACGTCTCTTCCAAGGGGCATTTAAACTGTCTTGTTAAGCTACTGCGACCTGCACGTCTCTTCCAAGGGGCATTTAAACTGTCTTGTTAAGCTAATGCGACCTCCACCGCTCATCAAAGGGGCATTTAAACCATCTTATTAAGCTACTGCGACCTGCACGTCTCTTCCAAGGGGCATTTAAACCATCTTATTAAGCTACTGCGACCTGCACGTCTCTTCCAAGGGGCATTTAAACTGTCTTGTTAAGCTACTGCGACCTGCACCTCTCTTCCAATGGGCATTTAAACCGTCTTGTTAAGCTAATGCGACCTCCACCACATTTCCAAGGGGCATTTAAACCATCTTGTTAAGCTACTGCGACCTGCTCGTCTCTTCCAAGTGGCATTTAAACAGTCTTTTTAAGCTACTGTGACCTGCACGTCTCTTGCAAGGGGCATTTAAACCGTCTTATTAAGCTACTGCGTCCTGCACGTCTCTTCCAAAGGGCATTTAATCCGTCTTGTTAAGCTACTGCGTCCTGCGTGTCTCTTCCAAGGGGCATTTAAACCATCTTGTTAAGCTACTGCGACCTGTACACCTCTTCGAAGGGGCATTTAAACCGTCTTGTTAAGCTACTGTGACCTGCATGTCTATTCCAAGGGGCATTTAAACCCTCTTGTTAAGCTATTGCGACCTCCACCGCTCTTCCAAGGGGCAGTTAAAACATCTTATTAAGCTTCTGCGACCTGCACCTCTCTTCCAATGGACATTTAAACCGTCTTGTTAAGCTACTGCGACCTGTACGTCTCTTCGAAGGGGCATTTAAACCGTCTTGTTAAGCTACTGTGACCTGCATGTCTATTCCAAGGGGCATTTAAACCCTCTTGTTAAGCTACTGTAACCTGCACGTCTCTTGCAAGGGGCATTTAAACCGTCTTGTTAACCTACTGTGACCTGCACGTCTCTTGCAAGGGGCATTTAAACCGTTTTGTTAAGCTATTGCGACCTGCACGTCACTTGCAAGGGGCATTTAAACCATCTTATTAAGCTTCTGCGAACTGCACGTCTCTTCCAATGGGCATTTAAACTGTCTTATTAAGATCCTGTGACCTGCACTTTTCTTCCAAGGGGCATTTAAACTATCTTGTTAAGCAACTGCGACCTGCACATCTCTTCCAATGGGCATTTAAACTGTCTTGTTAATCTACTGCGACCTGCACGTCTCGTCCAAGGGGCATTTAAGCCATCTTGTTAAGCTACTGCGACCTGCACTACTCTTCCAAGGGGCATTTAAACCGTCTTGTTAAGCTACTGTGACCTGCATGTCTCTTCCAAGGGGCATTTAAACCGTCTTGTTAAGCTACTGCGTCCTGCGTGTCTCTTCCAAGGGGCATTTAAACCATCTTGTTAAGCTACTGCGACCTGTACACCTCTTCGAAGGGGCATTTAAACCGTCTTGTTAAGCTACTGTGACCTGCATGTCTATTCCAAGGGGCATTTAAACCCTCTTGTTAAGCTATTGCGACCTCCACCGCTCTTCCAAGGGGCAGTTAAACCATCTTATTAAGCTACTGCGACCTGCACCTCTCTTCCAATGGACATTTAAACCGTCTTGTTAAGCTACTGCGACCTGCACGTCTCTTCGAAGGGGCATTTAAACCGTCTTGTTAAGCTACTGTGACCTGCATGTCTATTCCAAGGGGCATTTAAACCCTCTTGTTAAGCTACTGTAACCTGCACGTCTCTTGCAAGGGGCATTTAAACCGTCTTGTTAACCTACTGTGACCTGCACGTCTCTTGCAAGGGGCATTTAAACCGTTTCGTTAAGCTACTGCGACCTGCACGTCACTTGCAAGGGGCATTTAAACCATCTTATTAAGCTTCTGCGATCTGCACGTCTCTTCCAATGGGCATTTAAACTGTCTTATTAAGATCCTGTGACCTGCACTTTTCTTCCAAGGGGCATTTAAACCATCTTGTTAAGCAACTGCGACCTGCACATCTCTTCCAATGGGCATTTAAACTGTCTTGTTAAGCTACTGCGACCTCCACCGCACTTACAAGGGGCATTGAAACAGTCTTGTTAAGCTACTACGACCTGCACGTCTCTTTCAAGGGGCATTTAAACTGTCTTGTTAAGCTACTGCGACCTGCACGTCTCTTCCAAGGGGCATTTAAACCGTCTTTTTAAGCTACTGAGACCTGCACGTCTCTTCTAAGGGGCATTTAAACCGTCTTGTTAAGCTACTGCGACCTGCATGTCTCTTTCAAGGGGCATTTAAACCGTCTTATTAAGCTACTGCGACCTGCAGGTCTCTTCCATTGGGCATTTAAACCGTCTTGTTAAGCTACTGCGACCTGCACGTCTCTTCCAAGGGGCATTTAAACCATCTTATTAAGCTACTGCGACCTTCACCTCTCTTCCAATGTGCATTTAAACAGTCTTGTTAAGCTAATGCGACCTCCACCGCTCTACCAAGGGGCATTTAAACCTTCTTCTTAAGCTTCTGCGAACTGCACGTCTCTTCCAAGTGGCATCTAAACCGTCTTGTTAAGCTACTGTGACCTACACGTCTCCTGCAAGGGGCATTTAAACCGTCTTGTTAAGCTACTGCGACCTGCACGTCTCTTCTCAAGGGGCATTTAAACCGTCTTGTTAATCTACTGCGACCTGCACGTCTCTTCCAAGGGGCATTTTAACCATCTTGTTAAGCTACTGCGACCTGCACTTCTCTTCCAAGGGGCATTTAAACCGTCTTGTTAAGCTACTGTGACCTGCATGTCTCTTCCAAGGGGCATTTAAACCGTCTTTTTAAGCTACTGCGACCTCCACCGCTCTTCCAAGGGGCATTTAAACCATCTTGTTAAGCTACTGCGACCTGCACGTCTCTTCCAAGGGCCAAATAATTTGCCTTGGTAAGCTACTGCGACCTGCAAGCATCCTCCAAGGGGCATTTAAACCGTCTTGTTAAGCTACTGCGACCTCTACCGCTCTTCCAAGGGGCATTTAAACCGTCTTGTTAAGCTACTGCGACCTCCACCGCTCTCATAAGGGGCATTTAAACCGTCTTGGTAAGCTTCTGTGACCTGCATGTCTCTTCCAAGGGGCATTTAAACCGTCTTGTTAAGATACTGCGACCTCCACCGCTCTTCCAAGGGCCATGTAATCTGTCTTGGTAAGCTACTGAGACCTGCAAGCCTCTTCTAAGCGGCATTTAAACCGTCTTCTTAAGCTACTGCGACCTGCACGTCTCTTCCAAGGGGCATTTAAACCGTCTTGTTAAGCTACTGCGACCTGCACGTCTCTTCCAAGGGGCATTTAAACCATCTTATTAAGCTACTGCGACCTGCACGTCTCTTCCAAGGGGCATTTAAACTGTCTTGTTAAGCTACTGCGACCTGCACGTCTCTTCCAAGGGGCATTTAAACTGTCTTGTTAAGCTACTGCGACCTGCACGTCTCTTCCAAGGGGCATTTAAACTGTCTTGTTAAGCTAATGCGACCTCCACCGCTCATCAAAGGAGCATTTAAACCATCTTATTAAGCTACTGCGACCTGCACGTCTCTTCCAAGGGGCATTTAAACCATCTTATTAAGCTACTGCGACCTGCACGTCTCTTCCAAGGGGCATTTAAACTGTCTTGTTAAGCTACTGCGACCTGCACCTCTCTTCCAATGGGCATTTAAACCGTCTTGTTAAGCTAATGCGACCTCCACCACATTTCCAAGGGGCATTTAAACCATCTTGTTAAGCTACTGCGACCTGCTCGTCTCTTCCAAGTGGCATTTAAACAGTCTTTTTAAGCTACTGTGACCTGCACGTCTCTTGCAAGGGGCATTTAAACCGTCTTATTAAGCTACTGCGTCCTGCACGTCTCTTCCAAAGGGCATTTAATCCGTCTTGTTAAGCTACTGCGTCCTGCGTGTCTCTTCCAAGGGGCATTTAAACCATCTTGTTAAGCTACTGCGACCTGTACACCTCTTCGAAGGGGCATTTAAACCGTCTTGTTAAGCTACTGTGACCTGCATGTCTATTCCAAGGGGCATTTAAACCCTCTTGTTAAGCTATTGCGACCTCCACCGCTCTTCCAAGGGGCAGTTAAACCATCTTATTAAGCTACTGCGACCTGCACCTCTCTTCCAATGGACATTTAAACCGTCTTGTTAAGCTACTGCGACCTGTACGTCTCTTCGAAGGGGCATTTAAACCGTCTTGTTAAGCTACTGTGACCTGCATGTCTATTCCAAGGGGCATTTAAACCCTCTTGTTAAGCTACTGTAACCTGCACGTCTCTTGCAAGGGGCATTTAAACCGTCTTGTTAACCTACTGTGACCTGCACGTCTCTTGCAAGGGGCATTTAAACCGTTTTGTTAAGCTACTGCGACCTGCACGTCACTTGCAAGGGGCATTTAAACCATCTTATTAAGCTTCTGCGAACTGCACGTCTCTTCCAATGGGCATTTAAACTGTCTTATTAAGATCCTGTGACCTGCACTTTTCTTCCAAGGGGCATTTAAACTATCTTGTTAAGCAACTGCGACCTGCACATCTCTTCCAATGGGCATTTAAACTGTCTTGTTAAGCTACTGCGACCTCCACCGCACTTACAAGGGGCATTGAAACAGTCTTGTTAAGCTACTACGACCTGCACGTCTCTTTCAAGGGGCATTTAAACTGTCTTGTTAAGCTACTGCGACCTGCACGTCTCTTCCAAGGGGCATTTAAACCGTCTTTTTAAGCTACTGAGACCTGCACGTCTCTTCTAAGGGGCATTTAAACCGTCTTGTTAAGCTACTGCGACCTGCATGTCTCTTTCAAGGGGCATTTAAACCGTCTTATTAAGCTACTGCGACCTGCAGGTCTCTTCCTTTGGGCATTTAAACCGTCTTGTTAAGCTACTGCGACCTGCACGTCTCTTCCAAGGGGCATTTAAACCGTCTTATTAAGCTACTGCGACCTTCACCTCTCTTCCAATGTGCATTTAAACAGTCTTGTTAAGCTAATGCGAACTCCACAGCTCTTCCAAGGGGCATTTAAACCTTCTTCTTAAGCTACTGCGAACTGCACGTCTCTTCCAAGTGGCATCTAAACCGTCTTGTTAAGCTACTGTGACCTGAACGTCTCCTGCAAGGGGCATTTAAATCGTCTTGTTAAGCTACTGCGACCTGCACGTCTCTTCTCAAGGGGCATTTAAACCGTCTTGTTAATCTACTGCGACCTGCACGTCTCTTCCAAGGGGCATTTAAACCATCTTGTTAAGCTACTGCGACCTGCACTTCTCTTCCAAGGGGCATTTAAACCGTCTTGTTAAGCTACTGTGACCTGCATGTCTCTTCCAAGGGGCATTTAAACCGTCTTTTTAAGCTACTGCGACCTCCACCGCTCTTCCAAGGGGCATTTAAACCGTCTTGTTAAGCTACTGCGACCTGCACGTCTCTTCCAAGGGCCAAATAATCTGCCTTGGTAAGCTACTGAGACCTGCAAGCATCCTCCAAGGGGTATTTAAACCGTCTTGTTAAGCTACTGCGACCTCCACCGCTCTTCCAAGGGGCATTTAAAGCGTCTTTTTAAGCTACTGCGACCTCCACCGCTCTTCCAAGGGGCATTTAAACCATCTTGGTAAGCTTCTGTGACCTGCATGTCTCTTCCAAGGGGCATTTAAACCGTCTTGTTATGATACTGCGACCTCCACCGCTCTTCCAAGGGCCATATAATCCGTCTTGGTAAGCTACTGAGACCTGCAAGCCTCTTCTAAGCGGCATTTAAACCGTCTTGTTAAGCTACTGCGACCTGCACGTCTCTTCCAAGGGGCATTTAAACAGTCTTGTTAAGCTACTGCAACCTGCACGTCTCTTCCAAGGGGCATTTAAACCATCTTATTAAGCTACTGCGACCTGCACGTCTCTTCCAGGGGGCATTTAAACTGTCTTGTTAAGCTACTGCGACCTGCACGTCTCTTCCAAGGGGCATTTAAACTGTCTTGTTAAGCTACTGCGACCTGCACGTCTCTTCCAAGGGGCATTTAAACTGTCTTGTTAATCTAATGCGACCTCCACCGCTCATCCAAGGGGCATTTAAACCGTCTTATTAAGCTACTGTGACCTGCACGTCTCTTGCAAGGGGCATTTAAACCGTCTTATTAAGCTACTGCGACCTGCAAGTCTCTTCCAAGGGGCATTTAAACAGTCTTGTTAAGCTACTGCGACCTGCACGTCTCTTGCAAGGGGCATTTAAACCGTCTTATTAAGCTACTGCGACCTACAAGTCTCTTCCAAGGGGCATTTAAACAGTCTTGTTAAGACACTGCGACCTGCACGTCTCTTCCAAGGGGCATTTAAACTGTCTTGTTAAGCTACTGTAACCTCCACCACATTTCCAAGGGACATTTAAACCATCTTGTTAAGCTACTGCGACCTGCACGTCTCTTCCAAGAGGCATATAAACCGTCTTGTTAAGCTACAGTGACCTGCATGTCTATTCCAAGGGGCATTTAAACCGTCTTGTTAAGCTACTGCGACCTCCACCGCTCTTCCAAGGGGCATTTAAACCGTCTTGTTAAGCTACTGCGACCTGCATGTCTCTTCCAAGGGGCATTTAAACCGTCTTATTAAGCTACTGCGACCTGCACCTCTCTTCCAATGGGCATTTAAACCGTCTTGTTAAGCTAATGCGACCTCCACCACTCTTTCAAGGGGCATTTAAACCATCTTGTTAAGCTACTGCGACCTGCACGTCTCTTCCAAGGGGCATTTAAACCGTCTTGTTAAGCTACTGCGACCTGCACGTCTCTTCCAAGGGGCATTTAAACCGTCTTGTTAAGCTACTGCGACCAGCACGTCTCTTCCAAGGGGCATTTAAACCATTTTGATAAGCTACTGCGACCTGCACCTCTCTTCCAAGGGCCATTTAAACCGTCTTGGTAAGCTACTGTGACCTGCACGTCTCTTCCAAGGGGCTTTTAAACCGTCTTGTTAAGCTACTGCGACCTGCACGTCTCTTCCAGGGGGCATTTATATCGTCTTGTTAAGCTACTGCGACTTGCACGTCTCTTCCAAGGGGCATTTAAACCATCTTGTTAAGCTACTGTAACCTCCACCACTTTTCCAAGGGGCATTTAAACCGTCTTGTTAAGCTGCTGCGACCTGCACGTCTCTTCAATGGGGCATTTGAACCGTCTTGTTAAGCTATTGAGACCTGCATGTCTCTACCAAGGGGCATTTAAACCGTCTTGTTAAGCTACTGCGACCAGCACGTCTCTTCCACGCGGCATTTAAACAGTCTTGTTAAGCTGCTGTGACTTGCATGTCTCTTCCAAAGGGCATTTAAACTGTCTTGTTAAGCTACTGCGACCTACACCGCTCTTCCAAAGGGCATTTAAACCGTCTTGTTAAGCTACTGCGACCTGCATGTCTCTTCCAAAGGGCATTTAAATCGTCTTGGTAAGCTACTGCGACCTGCACTTCTCTTCCAAGGGGCATTTAAACCATCTTGTTAAGCTACTGTGACCTCCACCGCTCTACCAAGGGGCATTTAAACCGTCTTTTTAAGCTACTGCAACCTGCACGTCTCTTCCAAGGGGCATTTAAACTGTCTTGTTAAGCTACTGCGACCTGCACGTCTCTTCCAAGGGACATTTAAACCGTCTTATTAAGCTCCTGTGACCTGCACGTCTCTTCCAAGGGGCATTTAAACTGTCTTGTTAAGCTTCTGCGACCTCCAAAGCTCTTCCAAGGGGCACTTAAACCATCTTGTGAAGCTACTGCGACCAGCACGTCTCTTCCAAGGGGTATTTAAACCGTCTTGTTAAGCTTCTGCGACCTGCACGTCTCTTCCAAGGGGCATTTAAATCGTCTTGTTAAGCTACTGCGACTTGCACGTCTCTTCCAAGGGGCATTTAAACCGTCTTGTTAAGCTACTGTAACCTCCACCACTTTTCCAAGGGGCATTTAAATCGTATTGTTAAGCTACTGCGACCTGCACGTCTCTTCAATGAGGCATTTAAACCGTCTTGTTAAGCTACTGCGACCTGCATGTCTCTACCAAGGTGCATTTAAACCGTTTTGTTAAGCTACTTCGACAAGCACGTCTCTTCCAAGGGGCATTTAAACAGTCTTGTTAAGCTGCTGCGACCTGCATGTCTCTTCCAAAGGGCATTTAAACCGTCTTTTTAAGCTACTGCGACCTGCACGTCTCTTCTAAGGGGCATTTAAACCGTCTTATTAAGCTACTGCGATCTGCACGTCTCTTGCAAGGGGAATTTAAACCGTCTTATTAAGCTACTGCGACTTGCACGTCTCTTCCAAGGGGCATTTAAACCGTCTTGTTAAGCTACTGCGACCTTCACGTCTCTTCCAAGGGGGAATTAAACCGTCTTGTTAAGCTACTGCGACCTGCACGTCTCTTCCAAGGGGCATTTAAACTGTCATGTTAAGCTACTGCGACCTCCACCGCTCTTCCAAGGGGCATTTAAACCCTCTTGTTAAGCTACTGCGACCTGCTCGTGTCTTCCAAGGGGCATTTAAACCTTCTTGTTAAGCTACTGCGACCTGCACGTCTTTTCCAAGGCGCATTTAAACCGTCTTTTTAAGCTACTGCGACTTGCATGTCTCTTCCAAGGGGCATTTAAACCGTCTTGTTAAGCTACTGTAACCTACACCACTTTTCCAAGGGGCATTTCAACCGTCTTGGTAAGCTAATGCGACCTGCAAGCCTATTCCAAGGGGCATTTAAACCATCTTGTTAAGCTACTGCGACCTGCACATCTCTTCCAAGGGGGATTTAAACTGTGTTGTTAAGCTACTGCGACCTCCACCACTCTTCCAAGGGGCATGTAAACCGTCTTTTTAAGCTACTGCGAGTTGCACGTCTCTTCCAAGGGGCATTTAATCCATCTCGTTAAGCTACTGCGACCTCCACCGTTTTTCCAAGGGGCATTTAAACCGTCTTGTTAAGCTACCGCGACCGGCACGTCTCTTCCAAGGGACATTTAATCCGTCTTGTTAAGCTGCTGCGACCTGCACGTCTCTACCAAGGGGCATTTAATCCGTCTTGTTAAGCTACTACGACCTCCACCACTCTTCCAAGTGGCATTTAAACCGTCTTGTTAAGCTACTGCGACCTGCACATCTCTTCCAAGGAGCATTTAAACCGTCTTGTTAAGCTACTGCGACCTGCATGTTTCTTCCAAGTGGCATTTAAACTGTCTTGTTAAGCTACTGCGACCTCCACCTCTCTTCCAAGGGGCATTTAAACCGTCTTATTAAGCTACTGCGACCTGCACGTCTCTTCCAAGGGGCATTTAAACAATCTTGTTAAGCTACTGCGTACTTCACGTCTTTTTCAAGGGGCATTTAAATCGTCTTGTTAAGCTACTGCGACCTGCACGTTTCTTCTAAGGGGGCATTTAAACCATCTTGTTAAGCTACTGCGACCTGCACGTCTCTTCCAAGGAGCATTTAAACCATCTTATTAAGCTACTGCGAACCTGCAACTCTCTTCCAAGGGGCATTTAAACTGTCTTGTTAAGCTACTGCGACCTGCACGTCTCTTCCAAGGGGTATTTAAACTGTCTTGTTAAGCTACTGTGACCTACACCGCTCTTCCAAGTGGCATTTAAACCGTCTTGTTAAGCTACTGCGACCTGTGCGTCTCTTCCAAGGGGCATTTAAACCGTCTTGTTAAGCTACTGCGACCTGCACGTCTCTTCCAAGGGACATTTAAACCGTCGTATTAAGCTCCTGTGACCGGCATATCTCTTCCAAGGGGCATTTAAACCGTCTTCTTAAGCTACTGCGACCTGCACGTCTCTTCCAAGGGGCATTTAAATTGTCTTGTTAAGCTACTGCGACTTGCACTTCTCTTCCAAGGGGCATTTAAACCGTCTTGTTAAGCTACTGCGACCTGCACGTCTCTTCCAAGGGCATTTAAACTGTCTTGTTAAGCTTCTGCGACCTCCACCGCTCTTCCAAGGGGCATTTAAACCGTCTTGTTAAGCCACTGCGACCTGCACGTCTCTTACAAGGGGCATTTAAAACGTCTTTTTAAGCTGCTGCGACCTACACGTCTCTTCCAAGGGGCATTTTAACAGTCTTGTTAAACTGCTGTGACTTGCATGTCTTTTCCAATGGGCAATTAAACTGTCTTGTTAAGCTACTGCGACCTCCACCGCTTTTCCAAGTGGCATTTAAACCATCTTGTTAAGCTACTGCGACCTGCACGTCTCTTCCAAGGGGCATTTAAACCGTCTTGGTAAGCTACTGCGACCTGCACTTCTCTTCCAAGGGGCATTTAAGCTGTCTTATTAAGCTACTGCGACTTCCACTGCTCTTCCAAGGGCCATTTAAACCGTCTTGTTAAGCGACTGCGACATGCTCGTCTCTTCCAAGGGGCATGTAAACTGTCTTATTATGCTAATGCGACCTCCACCGCTCTTCCAAGGGGCATTTAAATTGTTTTATTAAGCTACTGCGACCTCCACTGCTCTTCCAAGGGCCAATTAAACCGTCTTGTTAAGCGACTGCGACCTGCACGTCTCTTCCAAGGCTCATTTATACCGTCTTTTTAAGCTACTGCGACTTGCACTTCTCTTCCAAGTGGCATTTAAACGGTCTTGTTAAGCTACTGTAACCTCCACCACTTTTCCAAGTGTCATTTAAACCGTCTTGTTAAGCTACTGCGACCTGCACGTCTCTTCCAAGGGGCATTTAAACCGTCTTGTTAAGCCACTGCGTCCTGCACGTCTCTTACAAGGGACGTTTAAAACGTCTTTTTAAGCTGCTGCGACCTGCATGTCTCTTCCAAGGGGCATTTAAAACGTCTTGTTAAGCTACTGCGACCTGCATGTCTCTTCCAAGGGGCATTTAAACCGTTTTGTTAAGCTACTGCGACCTGCATGTCTCTTCCAAGGGGCATTTAAACTGTCTTTTTAAGCTGCTGCGACCTGCATGTCTATTCCAAGGGGCATTTAAACCGTCTTTTTAAGCTGCTGCAACCTGCATGTCTCTTCCAAGGGGCATTTAAGCCATCTTGTTAATCTACTGCAACCTCCACCGCTCCTCCAAGGGGCATTTAAACCATCTTGTTAAGCTACTGCGACCTGAGCGTCTCTTCCAAGGGGCATTTAAACTGTCTTGGTAAGCTACTGCGACCTGCAAGCCTATTCCAAGCGGCAGTTATACCCTTTTGTTAAGCTCCTGCGACCTGCACGTCTCTTCCTAGGGGCATTTAAACCGTCTTGTTAAACTACTGCGACCTGCACGTTTCTTCCAAGGGGAATTTAAACCGTCTTGTTAAGCTACTGCGACCTGCTCGTCTCTTCCAAGGGGCATTTAAACTGTCTTTTTAAGCTACTGCGACCTGCATGTCTTTTCCAAGGGGCATTTATACTGTCTTGTTAAGCCACTGCGACCTGCACGTCTCTTCCAAGGGGCATTTAAACAGTCTTTATAAGCTGCTGCGACCTGCATGTCTCTTTCAAGGGCAATTAAACCGTCTTGTTAAGCTACTGCCACCTCCACCGCTCTTCCAAGGGGCATTTAAACCATCTTGTTAAGCTTCTGCGACCTGCACATCTCTTCCAAGGGGGATTTAAACAGTCTTGTTAAGCTACTGCGACCTGCACGTCTCTTCTAAGGGGCATTTAAACCGTCTTATTAAGCTACTGCGACCTGCACGTCTCTTCAAAGGGGCATTTAAACTGTCTTGTTAAGCTACTGCGACCTCCACCGCTCTTCCAAGTGGCATTTAAACCGACTTGTTAAGCTACTGCGAACTGCACGTCTCTTCTAAGGGGCATTTAAACCGTCTTGTTAAGCTACTGCGACCTGCATGTCTCTTCCAAGGGGCATTTAAACCGTCTTTTTAAGCCTCTGCGACCTGCACGTCTCTTCCAAGGGGCATTTAAACCGTCTTGTTAAGCTACTGCGACTTGCACGTCTCTTCCAAGGGGCATTTAAACCGTCTTGTTAAGCTACTGCGACCTGCATGTCTCTTCCAAGGGGTATTTAAACTGTCTTGTTAAGCTACTGCGACCTCCATCGCTCTTCCAAGGGGCATTTAAACCGTCTTGTTAAGCTACTGCGACCTGCACGTCTCTTCCAAGGGGCATTTAAACCGTCTTTTTAAGCCTCTGCGACCTGCACGTCTCTTCCAAGGGGCATTTAAACCGTCTTGTTAAGCTACTGCGACTTGCACGTCTCTTCCAAAGGGCATTTAAACCGTCTTGTTAAGCTACTGCGACCTGCATGTCTCTACAAAGGGGCATTTAAACCGTCTTTTTAAGCTACTGCGACCTACACGTCTCTTCCAAGGGGCATTTAAACAGTCTTGTTAAGCTGCTGCGACTTGCATGTCTCTTCCAATGGGCAATTAAACTGTCTTGTTAAGCTACTGCGACCTCCACCGCTTTTCCAAGTGGCATTTAAACCATCTTGTTAAGCTACTGCGACCTGCACGTCTCTTCCAAGGGGCATTTAAATCGTCTTGGTAAGCTACTGCGACCTGTCAGCCTCTTCCAAGGGGCATTTCAAAGGTCTTGTTAAGCTACTGCGACCTGCATGTCTCTTCCAAGGGGTATTTAAACTGTCTTGTTAAGCTACTGCGACCTCCATCGCTCTTCCAAGGGGCATTTAAACCGTCTTGTTAAGCTACTGCGAGCTGCACGTCTCTTCCAAGGGGCATTTAAACCGTCTTTTTAAGCCTCTGCGACCTGCACGTCTCTTCCAAGGGGCATTTAAACCATCTTGTTAAGCTACTGCGACTTGCACGTCTCTTCCAAAGGGCATTTAAACCGTCTTGTTAAGCTACTGCGACCTGCATGTCTCTACAAAGGGGCATTTAAACCGTCTTTTTAAGCTACTGCGACCTACACGTCTCTTCCAAGGGGCATTTAAACAGTCTTGTTAAGCTGCTGCGACTTGCATGTCTCTTCCAATGGGCAATTAAACTGTCTTGTTAAGCTACTGCGACCTACATGTCTCTTCCAAGGGGCATTTAAACCGTCTTGTTAAGCTACTGTGAACTGCACGTTTCTTCCAAGGGGCATTTAAATCGTCTTGGTAAGCTACTGCGACCTGTCAGCCTCTTCCAAGGGGCATTTCAACGGTCTTGTTAAGCTTCTGCGACCTCCACCGCTCCTCCAAGGGGCATTTAAACCATCCTGTCAAGCTACTGCGACATCCACCACTCTTCCAATGGACATGTAAACCGTCTTGTTAAGCTACTGCGACTTGCACGTCTCTTCCAAGGGGCATTTAATCCATCTTGTTAATCTACTGCGACCTCCACCGATTTTCCAAGGGGCATTTAAACCGTCTTGTTAAGCTACTGCGACCTGCACATCTCTACCAAGGGGCATATAATCAGTCTTGTTAAGCTAGTACGACCTCCAACGCTCTTCCAAGGGGCATTTAAACCGTCTTGTTAAGCTACTGCGACCTACATGTCTCTTCCAAGGGGCATTTAAACCGTCTTGTTAAGCTACTGCGAACTGCACGTTTCTTCCAAGGGGCATTTAAACCGTCTTGTTAAGCTACTGTGACCTGCACGTCTCTTGCAAGGGGCAGTTAAACCGTCTTGTTAAGCTACTGCGACCTCCACCTCTTTTCATAGGGGCTTTTAAACCATCTTGTTAAGCTGCTGGGACCTGCACGTCTCTTCCAAGGCGCATTTAAACCGTCTTATTAAGCTACTGTGACATGCACGTCTCTTCCAAAGGGCAATTAAATCGTCTTGTTAAGCTACTGCTACCTCCGCCGCTCTTCCAAGGGGTATTTAAACCGTCTTGTTTAGCTACAGCGACCTGCACGTCTCTTCCAAGGGGCATTTAAACCGTATTGTTAAGCTACTGCTACCTGTTAGTCTCTACCAAGGGGCATTTATACCGTCTTGGTAAGCTTCTGCGACCTGCAAGCCTATTCCAACGGGCATTTAAACCCTCTTGTTAAGCTACTGCAACCTGCACGTCTCTTCCAAGGGGCATTTAAACAGTCTTGTTAAGCTACTGCGACCTGCGCGTCTCTTCCAAGGGGCATTTAAACCGTCTTGTTAAGCTGCTGCGACCTGCACGTCTCTACCAAGGGGCATTTAATCCATTTTGTTAAGCTACTACGACCTCCACCGCTCTTCCAAAGGGCATTTAAACCGACTTGTTAAGTTACTGCGACCTGTCCGTCTCTTCCAAGGGGCATTTAAACCGTCTTGTTAAGCTACTGCGACCTGCACGTTTCTTCCAAGGGGCATTTAAACCGTCTTGTTAAGCTACTACGACTTGCACGTCTCTTCCAAGTGGCATTTAAACCGTCTTATTAAGCTAATGTGACCTGCATGTCTCTACCAATGAGCAATTAAATCGTCTTGTTAAGCTACTGCGACCTCCACCGCTCTTCCAAGGGGCATTTAAACCGACTTGTTAAGCTACTGCGAACTGCACGTCTCTACCAAGGGGCATTTAAACCGTCTTGTTAATCTACTGCGACTTGCACGTCTCTTCCAAGGGGCATTTAAACCGTCTTGTTAAGCTACTGCGACCTGCACGTCTCTTCCAAGGGGCATTTAAACCGTCTTGTTAAGCTACTGCGACTTGCACGTCTCTTCCAAGGGGCATTTAAACCGTCTTGTTAAGCTACTGCGACCTGCATGTCTCTTCCAAGGGGTATTTAAACTGTCTTGTTAAGCTACTGCGACCTCCATCGTTCTTCCAAGGGGCATTTAAACCGTCTTGTTAAGCTACTGCGACCTGCACGTCTCTTCCAAGGGGCATTTAAACCGTCTTTTTAAGCCTCTGCGACCTGCACGTCTCTTCCAAGGGGCATTTAAACCGTCTTGTTAAGCTACTGCGACTTGCACGTCTCTTCCAAAGGGCATTTAAACCATCTTGTTAAGCTACTGCGACCTGCATGTCTCTACAAAGGGGCATTTAAACCGTCTTTTTAAGCTACTGCGACCTACACGTCTCTTCCAAGGGGCATTTAAACAGTCTTGTTAAGCTGCTGCGACTTGCATGTCTCTTCCAATGGGCAATTAAACTGTCTTGTTAAGCTACTGCGACCTCCACCGCTTTTCCAAGTGTCATTTAAACCATCTTGTTAAGCTACTGCGACCTGCACGTCTCTTCCAAGGGGCATTTAAATCGTCTTGGTAAGCTACTGCGACCTGTCAGCCTCTTCCAAGGGGCATTTCAACGGTCTTGTTAAGCTTCTGCGACCTCCACCGCTCTTCCAAGGGGCATTTAAACCATCCTGTCAAGCTACTGCGACATCCACCACTCTTCCAACGGACATGTAAACCGTCTTGTTAAGCTACTGCGACTTGCACGTCTCTTCCAAGGGGCATTTAATCCATCTTGTTAATCTACTGCGACCTCCACCGATTTTCCAAGGGGCATTTAAACCGTCTTGTTAAGCTACTGCGACCTGCACATCTCTACCAAGGGGCATATAATCAGTCTTGTTAAGCTAGTACGACCTCCAACGCTCTTCCAAGGGGCATTTAAACCGTCTTGTTAAGCTACTGCGACCTACATGTCTCTTCCAAGGGGCATTTAAACCGTCTTGTTAAGCTACTGCGAACTGCACGTTTCTTCCAAGGGGCATTTAAACCGTCTTGTTAAGCTACTGTGACCTGCACGTCTCTTGCAAGGGGCAGTTAAACCGTCTTGTTAAGCTACTGCGACCTCCACCGCATTTCATAGGGGCTTTTAAACCATCTTGTTAAGCTGCTGGGACCTGCACGTCTCTTCCAAGGCGCATTTAAACCGTCTTATTAAGCTACTGTGACATGCACGTCTCTTCCAAAGGGCAATTAAATCGTCTTGTTAAGCTACTGCTACCTCCGCCGCTCTTCCAAGGGGTATTTAAACCGTCTTGTTTAGCTACAGCGACCTGCTCGTCTCTTCCAAGGGGCATTTAAACCGTCTTGTTAAGCTACTGCTACCTGTTAGTCTCTACCAAGGGGCATTTATACCGTCTTGGTAAGCTTCTGCGACCTGCAAGCCTATTCCAACGGGCATTTAAACCCTCTTGTTAAGCTACTGCAACCTGCACGTCTCTTCCAAGGGGCATTTAAACAGTCTTGTTAAGCTACTGCGACCTGCGCGTCTCTTCCAAGGGGCATTTAAACCGTCTTGTTAAGCTGCTGCGACCTGCACGTCTCTACCAAGGGGCATTTAATCCATTTTGTTAAGCTACTACGACCTCCACCGCTCTTCCAAAGGGCATTTAAACCGACTTGTTAAGTTACTGCGACCTGTCCGTCTCTTCCAAGGGGCATTTAAACCGTCTTGTTAAGCTACTGCGACCTGCACGTTTCTTCCAAGGGGCATTTAAACCGTCTTGTTAAGCTACTACGACTTGCACGTCTCTTCCAAGTGGCATTTAAACCGTCTTAATAAGCTAATGTGACCTGCATGTCTCTACCAATGAGCAATTAAATCGTCTTGTTAAGCTACTGCGACCTCCACCGCTCTTCCAAGGGGCATTTAAACCGAATTGTTAAGCTACTGCGAACTGCACGTCTCTACCAAGGGGCATTTAAACCGTCTTGTTAATCTACTGCGACTTGCACGTCTCTTCCAAGGGGCATTTAAACCGTCTTGTTAAGCTACTGCGACCTGCACGTCTCTTCCAAGGGGCATTTAAACCGTCTTGTTAAGCTACTGCGACTTGCACGTCTCTTCCAAGGGGCATTTAAACCGTCTTGTTAAGCTACTGCGACCTGCATGTCTCTTCCAAGGGGTATTTAAACTGTCTTGTTAAGCTACTGCGACCTCCATCGTTCTTCCAAGGGGCATTTAAACCGTCTTGTTAAGCTACTGCGACCTGCACGTCTCTTCCAAGGGGCATTTAAACCGTCTTTTTAAGCCTCTGCGACCTGCACGTCTCTTCCAAGGGGCATTTAAACCGTCTTGTTAAGCTACTGCGACTTGCACGTCTCTTCCAAAGGGCATTTAAACCATCTTGTTAAGCTACTGCGACCTGCATGTCTCTACAAAGGGGCATTTAAACCGTCTTTTTAAGCTACTGCGACCTACACGTCTCTTCCAAGGGGCATTTAAACAGTCTTGTTAAGCTGCTGCGACTTGCATGTCTCTTCCAATGGGCAATTAAACTGTCTTGTTAAGCTACTGCGACCTCCACCGCTTTTCCAAGTGTCATTTAAACCATCTTGTTAAGCTACTGCGACCTGCACGTCTCTTCCAAGGGGCATTTAAATCGTCTTGGTAAGCTACTGCGACCTGTCAGCCTCTTCCAAGGGGCATTTCAACGGTCTTGTTAAGCTTCTGCGACCTCCACCGCTCTTCCAAGGGGCATTTAAACCATCCTGTCAAGCTACTGCGACATCCACCACTCTTCCAATGGACATGTAAACCGTCTTGTTAAGCTACTGCGACTTGCACGTCTCTTCCAAGGGGCATTTAATCCATCTTGTTATTCTACTGCGACCTCCACCGATTTTCCAAGGGGCATTTAAACCGTCTTGTTAAGCTACTGCGACCTGCACATCTCTACCAAGGGGCATATAATCAGTCTTGTTAAGCTAGTACGACCTCCAACGCTCTTCCAAGGGGCATTTAAACCGTCTTGTTAAGCTACTGCGACCTACATGTCTCTTCCAAGGGGCATTTAAACCGTCTTGTTAAGCTACTGCGAACTGCACGTTTCTTCCAAGGGGCATTTAAACCGTCTTGTTAAGCTACTGTGACCTGCACGTCTCTTGCAAGGGGCAGTTAAACCGTCTTGTTAAGCTTCTGCGACCTCCTCCGCTTTTCATAGGGGCTTTTAAACCATCTTGTTAAGCTACTGGGACCTGCACGTCTCTTCCAAGGCGCATTTAAACCGTCTTATTAAGCTACTGTGACATGCACGTCTCTTCCAAAGGGCAATTAAATCGTCTTGTTAAGCTACTGCTACCTCCGCCGCTCTTCCAAGGGGTATTTAAACCGTCTTGTTTAGCTACAGCGACCTGCACGTCTCTTCCAAGGGGCATTTAAACCGTCTTGTTAAGCTACTGCTACCTGTTAGTCTCTACCAAGGGGCATTTATACCGTCTTGGTAAGCTTCTGCGACCTGCAAGCCTATTCCAACGGGCATTTAAACCCTCTTGTTAAGCTACTGCGACCTGCACGTCTCTTCCAAGGGTCATTTAAACAGTCTTGTTAAGCTACTGCGACCTGCGCGTCTCTTCCAAGGGGCATTTAAACCGTCTTGTTAAGCTGCTGCGACCTGCACGTCTCTACCAAGGGGCATTTAATCCATTTTGTTAAGCTACTACGACTTCCACCGCTCTTCCAAAGGACATTTAAACCGACTTGTTAAGTTACTGCGACCTGTCCGTCTCTTCCAAGGGGCATTTAAACCATCTTGTTAAGCTACTGCGACCTGCACGTTTCTTCCAAGGGGCATTTAAACCGTCTTGTTAAGCTACTACGACTTGCACGTCTCTTCCAAGTGGCATTTAAACCGTCTTATTAAGCTAATGTGACCTGCATGTCTCTACCAATGAGCAATTAAATCGTCTTGTTAAGCTACTGCGACCTCCACCGCTCTTCCAAGGGGCATTTAAACCGTCTTGTTTAGCTACTGCGACCTGCACGTCCCTACCAAGGGGCATTTAAACCGTCTTGTTAATCTACTGCGACTTGCACGTCTCTTCCAAGGGGCATTTAAACCGTCTTGTTAAGCAACTGCGACCTGCACGTCTCTTCCAAGGGGCATTTAAACTGTCATGTTAAGCTACTGCGACCTCCACCGCTCTTCCAAGGGGCATTTAAACCCTCTTGTTAAGCTACTGCCACCTGCTCGTGTCTTCCAAGGGGCATTTAAACCTTTTCGTTAAGCTACTGCGACCTGCACGTCTTTTCCAAGGCGCATTTAAACCGTCTTTTTAAGCTACTGCGACTTGCACCTCTCTTCCAAGAGGCATTTAAACCGTCTTGTTAAGCTACTGTAACCTCCACCCCTTTTGCAAGGGGCATTTAAACCGTCTTGGTAAGCTAATGCGACCTGCAAGCCTATTCCAAGGGGCATTTAAACCATCTTGTTAAGCTACTGCGACCTGCACATCTCTTCAGAGGGGGATTTAAACTGTCTTGTTAACCTACTGCAACCTCAACCGCTCTTCCAAGGGGCATTTAAACCGTCTTGTTAAGCTACTGCGACCTCCACCACTCTTCCAAGGGGCATGTAAACCGTCTTGTTAAGCTACTGCGACTTGCACGTCTCTTCCAAGGGGCATTTAATCCATCTTGTTAATCTACTGCGACCTCCACCGCTTTTCCAAGGGGCATTTAAACCGTCTTGTTAAGCTACCACGACCTGCACGTCTCTTCCAAGGGACATTTAATCCGTCTTGTTAAGCTGCTGCGACCTGCATGTCTCTACCAAGGGGCATTTAATCCGTCTTGTTAAGCTACTACGACCTCCACCACTCTTCCAAGGGGCATTTAAACCGTCTTGTTAAGCTACTGCGACCTGCACATCTATTCCAAGGAGCATTTAAACCATCTTGTTAATCTACTGCGACCTGCACGTTTCTACCAAGGGGCATTTAATCCGTCTTGTTAAGCTACTACGACCTCCACCGCTCTTCCAAGGGGCATTTAAACCGTCTTGTTAAGCTACTGCGACCTGCACGTCTCTTCCAAAGGGCATTTAAACTGTCTTGTTAAGCTACTGCGACATCCTCCGCTCTTCCAAGGGGCATTTAAACCCTTTTGTTAAGCTCCTGCGACCTGCTCGTGTCTTCCATGGGGCATTTAAACCGTCTTGTTAAGCTACTGCGACCTGCACGTCTCTTCCAAGGGGCATTTAAACCGTCTTGTTAAGCTACTGTAACCTCAACCACTTTTCCAAGGGGCATTTAAACCATCTTGTTAAGCTACTGCGACCTGTACGTCTCTTCCAAGGGGCATTTATAACGTCTTGTTAAGCTACGGCGACCTGCACGTCTCTTTCAAGGGGCATCTAAACTGTCTTGTTAAGCTACTGCGACCTCCACCGCTCTTCCAAGGGGCATTTAAACCCTCTTGTTAAGCTACTGCGACCTGCTCGTGTCTTCCAAGGGGAATTTAAACCGTCATGTTAATCTACTGCGACCTGCACGTCTCTTCCAAGGCTCATTTAAACCGTCTTGTTAATCTACTGCGACCTGCACGTCTCTTCCAAGGGGTATTTAAACCGTCTTGTTAATCTTCTGCGACCTGCACGTCTCTTCCAAGGGGCATTTAAACCATCTTGTTAAGCTACTGCGACCTGCATGTCTCTTCCAAGGGGCATTTAAACTGTCTTGTAAATCTACTGCGACCTGCACGTCTCTTCCAAGGGGCATTTAAACCGTCTTGTTAAGCTACTGCGAACTGCATGTCTCTTCCAAGGGGCATTTAAACTGTCTTGTTAAGCCACTGAGTCCTGCACGTCTTTTCCAAGGGGCAGTTAAACAGTCTTTTTAAGCTGCTGCGACCTGCATGTCTCTTCCAAGGGGCATTTAAACCATCTTGTTAAGCTACTGCGACCTGCACGTCTCTTCCAAGGGGCATTTAAACCGTCTTGTTAAGCTACTGCGACCTGCAAGCCTATTCCAAGGGGCATTTAAACCATCTTGATAAGCTACTGCGACCTGCACGTCTCTTCCAAGGAGCATTTAAACCGTCTTGTTAAGCTACTGCGACCTGCACATCTCTTCCAAGGAGCATTTAAACCGTCTTGTTAAGCTACTGCGACCTGCACGTTTCTTCCAAGTGGCATTTAAACTGTCTTATTAAGCTACTGCGACTTCCACTGCTCTTCCAAGGGGCATTTAAACCGTCTTGGTAAGCTACTGCGACCTGCACTTCTCTTCCAAGGGGCATTTAAACTGTCTTATTAAGCTACTGCGACTTCCACTGCTCTTCCAAGGGCCATTTAAACCGTCTTGTTAAGCGACTGCGACATGCTCGTCTCTTCCAAGGGGCATGTAAACTGTCTTATTATGCTAATGCGACCTCCACCGCTCTTCCAAGGGGCATTTAAACTGTTTTATTAAGCTTCTGCGACCTCCACTGCTCTTCCAAGGGCCAATTAAACCGTCTTGTTAAGCGACTGCGACCTGCACGTCTCTTCCAAGGCTCATTTATACCGTCTTTTTAAGCTACTGCGACTTGCACTTCTCTTCCAAGTGGCATTTAAACGGTCTTGTTAAGCTACTGTAACCTCCACCACTTTTCCAAGTGTCATTTAAACCGTCTTGTTAAGCTACTGCGACCTGCACGTCTCTTCCAAGGGGCATTTAAACCGTCTTGTTAAGCCACTGCGTCCTGCACGTCTGTTACAAGGGGCGTTTAAAACGTCTTTTTAAGCTGCTGCGACCTGCATGTCTCTTCCAAGGGGCATTTAAAACGTCTTGTTAAGCTACTGCGACCTGCATGTCTCTTCCAAGGGGCATTTAAACCGTCTTGTTAAGCTACTGCGACCTGCATGTCTCTTCCAAGGGGCATTTAAACTGTCTTTTTAAGCTGCTGCGACCTGCATGTCTATTCCAAGGGGCATTTAAACCGTCTTTTTAAGCTGCTGCGACCTGCATGTCTCTTCCAAGGGGCATTTAAGCCATCTTGTTAATCTACTGCAACGTCCACCGCTCCTCCAAGGGGCATTTAAACCATCTTGTTAAGCTACTGCGACCTGCGCGTCTCTTCCAAGGGGCATTTAAACTGTCTTGGTAAGCTACTGCGACCTGCAAGCCTATTCCAAGCGGCAGTTATACCCTCTTGTTAAGCTCCTGCGACCTGCACGTCTCTTCCTAGGGGCATTTAAACCGTCTTGTTAAACTACTGCGACCTGCACGTTTCTTCCAAGGGGAATTTAAACCGTCTTGTTAAGCTACTGCGACCTGCTCGTCTCTTCCAAGGGGCATTTAAACCGTCTTTTTAAGCTACTGCGACCTGCACGTCTCTTCCAAGGGGCATTTAAACCGTCTTGTTAAGCTACTGCGACTTGCACGTCTCTTCCAAAGGGCATTTAAACCGTCTTGTTAAGCTACTGCGACCTGCATGTCTCTACAAAGGGGCATTTAAACCGTCTTTTTAAGCTACTGCGACCTACACGTCTCTTCCAAGGGGCATTTAAACAGTCTTGTTAAGCTGCTGCGACTTGCATGTCTCTTCCAATGGGCAATTAAACTGTCTTGTTAAGCTACTGCGACCTCCACCACTTTTCCAAGTGGCATTTAAACCATCTTGTTAAGCTACTGCAACCTGCACGTCTCTTCCAAGGGGCATTTAAATCGTCTTGGTAAGCTACTGCGACCTGTCAGCCTCTTCCAAGGGGCATTTCAACGGTCTTGTTAAGCTTCTGCGACCTCCACCGCTCTTCCAAGGGGCATTTAAACCATCCTGTCAAGCTACTGCGACATCCACCACTCTTCCAATGGACATGTAAACCGTCTTGTTAAGCTACTGCAACTTGCACGTCTCTTCCAAGGGGCATTTAATCCATCTTGTTAATCTACTGCGACCTCCACCGATTTTCCAAGGGGCATTTAAACCGTCTTGTTAAGCTACTGCGACCTGCACGTCTCTACCAAGGGGCATATAATCAGTCTTGTTAAGCTAGTACGACCACCAACGCTCTTCCAAGGGTCATTTAAACCGTCTTGTTAAGCTACTGCGACCTACATGTCTCTTCCAAGGGGCATTTAAACCGTCTTGTTAAGCTACTGCGAACTGCACCTTTCTTCCAAGGGGCATTTAAACCGTCTTGTTAAGCTACTGTGACCTGCACGTCTCTTGCAAGGGGCAGTTAAACCGTCTTGTTAAGCTACTGCGACCTCCACCGCTTTTCATAGGGGCTTTTAAACCATCTTGTTAAGCTGCTGGGACCTGCACCTCTCTTCCAAGGCGCATTTAAACCGTCTTATTAAGCTACTGTAACCTGCACATCTCTTCCAAAGGGCAATTAAATCGTCTTGTTAAGCTACTGCTACCTGTTAGTCTCTACCAAGGGGCATTTATACCATCTTGGTAAGCTTCCGCGACCTGCAAGCCTATTCCAACGTGCATTTAAACCCTCTTGTTAAGCTAATACGACCTGCACGTCTCTTCCAAGGGGCATTTAAACAGTCTTGTTAAGCTACTGCGACATCCTCCGCTCTTCCAAGGGGCATTTAAACCCTTTTGTTAAGCTCCTGCGACCTGCTCGTGTCTTCCATGGGGCATTTAAACCGTCTTGTTAAGCTACTGCGACCTGCACGTCTCTTCCAAGGGGCATTTAAACCGTCTTGTTAAGCTACTGTAACCTCAACCACTTTTCCAAGGGGCATTTAAACCATCTTGTTAAGCTACTGCGACCTGTACGTCTCTTCCAAGGGGCATTTATAACGTCTTGTTAAGCTGCGGCGACCTGCACGTCTCGTCCAAGGGGCATCTAAACTATCTTGTTAAGCTACTGCGACCTCCACCGCTCTTCCAAGGGGCATTTACACCCTCTTGTTAAGCTATTGCGACCTGCTCGTGTCTTCCAAGGGGAATTTAAACCGTCATGTTAATCTACTGCGACCTGCACGTCTCTTCCAAGGGGAATTTAAACCGTCTTGTTAATCTTCTGCGACCTGCACGTCTCTTCCAAAGGGCATTTAAACCATCTTGTTAAGCTACTGCGACCTGCATGACTCTTCCAAGGGGCATTTAAACTGTCTTGTAAATCTACTGCGACCTGCACGTCTCTTCCAAGGGGCATTTAAACCGTTTGTTAAGCTACTGCGACCTGCATGTCTCTTCCAAGGGGCATTTAAACTGTCTTGTTAAGCCACTGAGTCCTGCACGTCTTTTCCAAGGGGCAGTTAAACAGTCTTTTTAAGCTGCTGCGACCTGCATGTCTCTTCCAAGGGGCATTTAAACCATCTTGTTAAGCTACTGCGACCTGCACGTCTCTTCCAAGGGGCATTTAAACCGTCTTGTTAAGCTACTGCGACCTGCAAGCCTATTCCAAGGGGCATTTAAACCATCTTGTTAAGCTACTGCGACCTGCACGTCTCTTCCAAGGAGCATTTAAACCGTCTTGTTAAGCTACTGCGACCTGCACATCTCTTCCAAGGAGCATTTAAACCGTCTTGTTAAGCTACTGCGACCTGCACGTTTCTTCCAAGTGGCATTTAAACTGTCTTGTTATGCTACTGCGACCTCCACCGCTCTTCCAAGGGGCATTTAAACCATCTTGTTAACCTACTGCGACCTGCACGTCTCTTCCAAGGGGCATTTAAACTGCCTTGTTAAGCCACTGCGACATCCTCCGCTCTTCCAAGGGGCATTTAAACCCTTTTGTTAAGCTACTGCGACCTGCTCGTGTCTTCATTGGGGCATTTAAACCGTCTTGTTAAGCTACTGTGACCTGCACGTCTCTTCCAAGGGGCATTTAAACCGTCTTGTTAAGCTACTGTAACCTCAACCACTTTTCCAAGGGGCATTTAAACCATCTTGTTAAGCTACTGCGACCTGCACGTCTCTTCCAAGGGGCATCTAAACTGTCTTGTTAAGCTACTGCGACCTCCACCGCTTTTCCAAGGGGCATTTAAACCCTCTTGTTAAGCTACTGCGACCTGCTCGTGTCTTCCAAGGGGCATTTAAACCGTCTTGTTAAGCTACTGCGACCTGCACGTCTCTTCCAAGGCTCATTTAAATCGTCTTTTTAAGCTACTGCGACTTGCTCGTCTCTTCCAAGGGACATTTAAACCGTCTTGTTAATCTTCTGCGACCTGCACGTCTCTTCCAAGGGGCATTTAAACCGTCTTGTTAAGCTACTGTGACCTGCATGTCTCTTCCATGGGGCATTTAAACTGTCTTGTTAATCTACTGCGACCTGCACGTCTCTTCCAAGGGGCATTTAAACCATCTTGTTAAGCTTCTGCGACCTGCATGTCTCTTCCAAGGGGCATTTAAACTGTCTTGTTAAACCAGTGAGTCCTGCACGTCTTTTCCAAGGGGCAGTTAAACAGTCTTTTTAAGCTGCTGCGACCTGCATGTCTCTTCCAAGGGGCATTTAAACCGTCTTGTTAAGCTACTGCGACCTCCACCGCTCTTCCAAGGGGCATTTAAACTGCCTTGTTAATCTACTGCGACCTGCACGTCTCTTCCAAGGGGCATTTAAACCGTCTTGTTAAGCTACTGCGACCTTCATGTCTCTTCCAAGGGGCATTTAAACGGTCTTGTTAAGCCACTGAGTCCTGCACGTCTTTTCCAAGGGGCAGTTAAACAGTCTTTTTAAGCTGCTGCGAGCTGCATGTCTCTTCCAAGGGGCATTTAAACCGTCTTATTAAGCTACTGCGACCTCCACCGCTCTTCCAAGGGGCATTTAAACCATCTTGTTAAGCTAGCGCGACCTGCACGTCTCTTCCAAGGGGCTTTTAAACCGTCTTGTTAAGCTACTGCGACCTGCAAGCCTATTCCAAGGGGCATTTAAACCATCTTGTTAAGCTACTGAGACCTGCACGTCTCTTCCAAGGAGCATTTAAACCATCTTGTAAATCTACTGCGACCTGCACAACTCTTCCTAGGAGCATTTAAACCGTCTTGTTAAGCTACTGTAACCTCAACCACTTTTCCAAGGGGCATTTAAACCAACTTGTTAAGCTACTGCGACCTGCACGTCTCTTCCAAGGGGCATTTAAACTGTCTTGTTAATCTACTGCAACCTGCACGTCTCTTCCAAGGGGCATTTAAACCGTCTTGTTAAGCTACTGCGACCTGCATGTCTCTTCAAAGGGGCATTTAAACTGTCTTGTTAATCTACTGCAACCTGCACGTCTCTTCCAAGGGGCATTTAAACCGTCTTGTTAAGCTACTGCGACCTGCATGTCTCTTCCAAGGGGCATTTAATCTGTCTTGTTAAGCCACTGAGTCCTGCACGTCTCTTCCAAGGGGCATTTAAACCATCTTGTTAAGCTACTGCGACCTGCACGTCTCTTCCAAGGAGCATTTAAACCGTCTTATTAAGCTACTGCGACCTGCATGTCTCTTCCAAGTGGCATTTAAACTGTCTTTTTAAGCTACTGCGACCTCCACCGCTCTTCCAAGTGGCATTTAAACCGACTTGTTAAGCTACTGCGACCTGCACGTCTCTTCCAAGGGGCATTTAAACTGTCTTGTTAAGCTTCTGCGACCTCCACCGCTCCTCCAAGGGGCATTTAAACCATCTTGTTAAGCTACTGCTACCTCCACCACTCTTCCAATGGGTATGTAAACCGTCTTGTTAAGCTACTGCGACTTGCACGTCTCTTCCAAGGGGCATTTAATCCATCTTGTTAATATACTGCGACCTCCACCGATTTTCCAAGGGGCATTTAAACCGTCTTGTTAAGCTGCTGCGACCTTCATGTCTCTACCAAGGGGCATTTAATCAGTCTTGATAAGCTACTACGACCTCCACGTCTCTTCCAAGGGGCATTTAAACCGTCTTGTTAAGCTACTGCGACCTGCACGTCTCTTCCAATGGGCATTTAAACCGTCTTGTTAAGCTACTGCGACATGCACGTTTCTTCCAAGGGGCATTTAAACGGTCTTGTTAAGCTACTGTGACCTGCACGTCTCTTGCAAGGGGTATTTAATCCATTTTGTTAAGCTACTGCGACCTGCACATCTATTCAAGGTGCAGTTAAACCGTCTTGTTAAGCTACTGCGACCTCCACCTCTCTTCCAAGGAGCATTTAAACCATCTTATTAAGCTACTGTGACCTGCACGTTTCTTTCAAGGGGCAATTAAATCTTCTTGTTAAGCTACTGCGACCTCCGCCGCTCTTCCAAGGGGAATTTACACCGTCTTATTTAGCTACAGCGACCTGCACGTCTCTTCCAAGGGGCATTTAAACCGTCTTGTTAAGCTACTGCTACCTGTTCGTCTCTACCAAGGGGCATTTAAACCGTCTTGTTAAGCTACTGCTACCTGTTTGTCTCTACCAAGGGGCATTTAAACAGTCCTGTTATGCTTCTGCAACCTGCAAGCCTATTCCAAGGGGCATTTAAACCCTCTTGTTAAGCTACTGCGACCTGCACGTCTCTTCCAAGGGGTATTTAAACAGTCTTGATAAGCTACTGCGACCTGCACGTCTCTTTCAAGGGGCATTTAAACCGTCTTGTTAAGTTACTGCGAACTGTATGTCTCTTCCAAGGGGCATTTAAACCGTCTTGTTAAGCTACTGCGACCTGCACGTCTCTTGCAAGGGGTATTTAAACCGTCTTGTTAAGCTACTGCGACCTGCACGTCTCTTCCAAGGGGCATTTAAACCGTCTTGTTAATCTACTGCGACTTGCACGTCTCTTCCAAGGGGGCATTTAAACCGTTTGTTAAGCTACTGCGACCAGAACGTCTCTTCCAAGGGGGATTTAAACCGTCTTGTTAAGCTACTGTAACCTCCACCACTTTTTCAAGGGGCATTTAAACCGTCTTGTTAAGCTACTGCGACCTGTACGTCTCTTCCAAGGGGCATTTAAACCGTCTTGTTAAGCTACTGCGACTTGCTTGTCTCTTCCAAGGGGCATTTAAACCGTCTTGTTAAGCTACTGTAACCTCCACCACTTTTCCAAGGGGCATTTAAACCGTCTTGTTAAGCTACTGCCACCTGAACATCTCTTCCAAGGGCAATTTAAACCGTCTTGTTAAGCTACTGCGACCTGCATGTCTCTTCCAAGGGGCATTTAAACTGTCTTGTTGAGCCACTGCGACCTGCACGTCTCTTCCAAGGAGCATTTAAACCGTCTTGTTAAGTTACTGCGATCTCCACCGCTCTTCCAAGGGGCATTTAAACCATCTTGTTAAGCTACTGCGACCTGCACGTCTCTTCCAAGGGGCATTTAAAGCGTCTTGGTAAGCTACTGCGACCTGCAAGCCTATTCCAAAGGGCATTTAAACCATCTTGTTAAGCTACTGCGACCTGCACATCTCTTCCAAGGGGGATTTAAACTGTCTAGTTAAGCTACTGTGACCTCCACCGCTCTTCCAAGGGGCATGTAAACCGTCTTGTTAAGCTACTGCGACTTGCACGTCTCTTCCAAGGGGCATTTAATCCATCTTGTTAAGCTACTACGACCACCATCGCTCTTCCAAGGGGAATTTAAACCGTCTTGTTAAGTTACTGCGACCTGCACATCTCTTCCAAGGGGCATTTAAACCGTCTTGTTAAGCTACTGCGACCTGCACCTTTCTTCCAAGGGCATTTAAACTGTCTTGTTAAGATACTGCGACATCCTCCTCTCTTCCAAGGGGCATTTAAACCATCTTGTTAAGCTACTGCGACCTGCTTGTGTATTCCATGGGGCATTTAAACCGTCTTGTTAAACTACTGCGACCTGCACGTCTTTTCCAAGAAGAGGAATTTAAACCATCTTATTAAGCTACTGTAACCTCCACCACTTTTCCAACGGGCATTTAAACCATCTTGTTAAGCTACTGCAACCTGCACGTCTCTTCCAAGGGGCATTTAAACCGTCTTGTTAAGCTATGGTGACCTGCACCTCTCTTCCAAGGGGCATTTAAACCGTCTTTTTAAGCTACTGCGACCTGCAAGTCTCTTCCAAGGGGCATTTAAACTGTCTTGCTAAGCTACTGCGACCTCCCCCGCTCTTCCAAGAGGCATTTAAACCCTCTTGTTAAGCTACTGCGACCTGCTCGTGTCTTCCAAGGGGCATTTAAACCATCTTGTTAAGCTACTGCGACCTCCACCTCTCTTCCTAGAGGCATTTCAACTATCTTGTTAAGCTACTGCGACCTGCACGTCTTTTCCAAGACGCATTTAAACCGTCTTTTTAAGCTACTGCGACTTGCACGTCTCTTCCAAGGGGCATTTAAACCGTCTTGTTAAGCTACTGTAACCTCCACCACTTTTCCAAGGGGCATTTAAACCGTCTTGTTAAGCTATTGCCACCTGCACGTCTCTTCCAAGGGGCATTTAAACCGTCTTGTTAAGCTACTGCGACCTGCATGTCTCTTCCAAGGGGAATTTAAACTGTCTTGTTAAGCCACTGCGACCTGCACGTCTCTTCCAGGGGGCATTTAAAGAGTCTATTTAAGCTGCTGCGACCTGCATTTCTCTTCTAAGGGGCATTTAAACCGTCTTGTTAAGCTACTGTGAACTCCACCGCTCTTCCAAGGGGCATTTAAACCATCTTGTTAAGCTACTGCGACCTGCACGTCTCTTCCAAGGGGCATTTAAACCGTCTTGGTAAACTGCTGCGACCTGCAAGCCTATTCCAAGGGGCATTTAAACCATCTTGTTAAGCTACTGCGACCTTCACATCTCTTCCAAGGGGGATTTAAACTGTCTAGTTAAGCTACTGCGACCTCCACCGCTCTTCCAAGGGGCATTTAAACCATCTTGTTAAGCTACTGCGACCTCCACCACTCTCCCAAGGGGCATGTAAACCGTCTTGTTAAGCTACTGCGACTTGCACGTCTCTTCCAAGGGGCATTTAATCCGTCTTGTTAAGCTGCTGCGAACTGCACATCTCTACCAAGGGGCATTTAATCCATCTTGTTAATCTACTGCGACCTCCACCGCTTTTCCAAGGGGCATTTAAACCGTCTTGTTAAGCTACTGCGACCTGCACGTCTCTTCCAAGGGGCATTTAATCCGTCTTGTTAAGCTGCTGCGAACTGCACATCTCTACCAAGGGGCATTTAATCCATCTTGTTAAGCTACTACGACCTCCACCGCTCTTCCAAGGGGCATTTGAACCCTCTTGTTAAGCTACTGCGACCTGCACGTCTCTTCCAAGGGGCATTTGAACCGTCTTGTTAAGCTACTGCGACCTGCACGTTTCTTCCAAGGGGCATTTAAACTGTCTTGTTAAGCTACTGCGACCTCCACTGCTCTTCCAAGGGGCATTTAAACCGTCTTGTTAAGCTACTGCGACCTGCACGTTTCTTCCAAGGGGCATTTAAACCGTCTTGTTAAGCTGCTGCGAACTGAAAGTCTCTTCCAAGTGGCATTAAAACCGTCTTGTTAAGCTACTGCGACCTCCACCGCTCTTCCAAGGGGCATTTAAACCCTCTTGTTAAGCTACTGCGACCTGCTCGTGTCTTCCATGGGGCATTTAAACCATCTTGTTAAGCTACTGCGACCTGTACGTCTCTTCCAAGGCGCATTTAAACCGTCTTTTTAAGCTACTGCGACTTGCACGTCTTTTCCAAGGGGAATTTAAACCGTCTTGTTAAGCTACTGTAACCTCCACCACTTTTCCAAGGGGCATTTAAACCATCTTGTTAAGCTACTGCGACCTGCACGTCTCTTCCAAGGGGCATTTAAACCGTCTTGTTAAGCTACGGCGACCTGCACGTCTTTTCCAAGGGGCATCTAAACTGTCTTGTTAAGCTACTGCGACCTCCACCGCTCTTCCAAGGGGCATTTAAACCCTCTCGTTAAGCTACTACGACCTGCTCGTGTCTTTCAAGGGGCATTTAAACCGTCTTGTTAAGCTACTGCGACCTGCACGTCTCTTCCAAGGCTCATTTAAACCGTATTTTTAAGCTACTGCGACTTGCACGTCTCTTCCAAGGGGCATCTAAACCGTCTTGTTAAGCTACTGCGACCTGCACGTCTCTTCCAAGGGGCATTTAAACCATCTTCTTAAGCTACTGCGACCTGCATGACTCTTCCAAGGGGCATTTAAACTGTCTTGTTAAGCGACTGAGACCTGCATGTCTTTTCCAAGGGGCATTTAAACAGTCTTTTTAAGCTGCTGCGACCTGCATGTCTCTTCCAAGGGCCATTTAAACCATCTTGTTAAGCTACTGCGACCTCCACCGCTCTTCCAAGGAGCATTTAAACCATCTTGTTAAGCTTCTGCGACCTGCACGTCTCTTCCAAGGGGTATTTAAACTGTCTTGTTAAGCTACTGCGACCTCCACCGCTCTTCCAAGGGGCATTTAAACCCTCTTGTTAAGCTACTGCGACCTGCTCGTGTCTTCCATGGGGCATTTAAACCGTATTGTTAAGCTACTGCGACCTGCACGTCTCTTCCAAGGCGCGTTTAAACCGTCTTTTAAAGCTACTGCGACTTGCACGTCTTTTCCAAGGGGAATTTAAACCGTCTTGTTAAGCTACTGTAACCTCCACCACTTTTCCAAGGGGCATTTAAACCATCTTGTTAAGCTACTGCGACCTGCACGTCTCTTCCAAGGGGCATTTAAACCGTCTTGTTAAGCTACGGCGACCTGTACGTCTCTTGCAAGGGGCATCTAAACTGTCTTGTTAAGCTACTGCGACCTCCACCGCTCTTCCAAGGGGCATTTAAACACTCTCGTTAAGCTACTGCGACCTGCTCGTGTCTTTCAAGGGGCATTTAAACCGTCTTGTTAAGCTACTGCGACCTGCACGTCTCTTCCAAGGCTCATTTAAACCGTCTTTTTAAGCTAATGCGACTTGCACGTCTCTTCCAAAGGGCATCTAAACCGTCTTGTTAAGCTACTGCGACCTGCACGTCTCTTCCAAGGGGCATTTAAACCATCTTGTTAAGCTACTGCGACCTGCATGACTCTTCCAAGGGGCATTTAAACTGTCTTGTTAAGCCACTGAGACCTGCATGTCTTTTCCAAGGGGCATTTAAACAGTCTTTTTAAGCTGCTACGACCTGCATGTCTCTTCCAAGGGCCATTTAAACCATCTTGTTAAGCTACTGCGACCTCCACCGCTCTTCCAAGGGGCATTTAAACCATCTTGTTAAGCTACTGCGCCCTGCACGTCTCTTCCAAGGGGTATGTAAACTGTCTTGTTAAGCTACTGCGACCTGCACGTCTCTTCCAAGGGGCATTTACACCGTCTTGTTAAGCTACTGCGACCTGCACGTCTCTTCCAAGGGGCATTTAAAACGTCTTATTAAGCTACTGCGACCTGCACGTCTCTTCCAAGGGGCATTTAAACTGTCTTGTTAAGCTACTGCGACCTCCACCGCTCTTCCAAGTGGCATTTAAACTGTCTTGTTAAGCTACTGCGACCTGCACATCTCTTCCAAGGGACATTTAAACCGTCTTATTAAGCTACTGCGACCTGCACGCCTCTTCCAAGGGGTATTTAAACTGTCTTGTTAAGCTACTGCGACCTCCACCGCTCTTCCAAGGGGCATTTAAACCGTCTTGTTAAGCTACTGCGACCTGCACGTCTCTTCCAAGGGGCATTTAAACCGTCTTTTTAAGCTTCTGCATCCTGCACGTCTCTTCCAAGGGGCATTTAAACCGTCTTGTTAAGCTACTGCGACTTGGACGTCTCTTCCAAGGGGCATTTAAACCGTCTTGTTAAGCTACTGTAACCTCCACCACTTTTCGAAGGGGCATTTAAACCATCTTGTTAAGCTACTGCGACCTGCACGTCTCTTCCAAGGGGCATTTAAACGGTCTTGTTAAGCTACTGCGACCTGCACATTTCTTCCAAGGGGCATTTAAACCGTCTTGTTAAGCTACTGCGACCTGCACCTCTCTTCCAAGGCTCATTTAAACCGTCTTTTTAAGCTACTGCGACTTGCACGTCTCTTCCAAGGGGCATTTAATCCGTCTTGTTAAGCTACTGCGAACTGCACGTCTCTTCCAGGGGGCATTTAAACCGTTTTTTTAAGCTACTGCGACTTGCACATCTCTTCCAAGGGGCATTTAAACTGTCTTGTTTAGCCACTGCGACCTGCACGTCTTTTCCAAGGGGCATTTAAACAGTCTTTTTAAGCTGCTGCGACCTGCATGTCTCTTCCAAGGGGCATTTAAACCGTCTTTTTAAGCTACTGCGACCTGCACGTCTCTTCCAAGGGGCATTTAAACTGTCTTGTTAAGCTACTGTAACCTCCACCACTTTTCCAAGGTGCATTTAAACCATCTTGTTAAGCTACTGCGACCTGCACTTCTCTTCCATGGGGCATTTAAACCATTTTGTTAAGCTACTGCGAGCTGCATGACTCTACCAAGGGGCATTTAATCCGTCTTGTTAAGCTACAGCGACCTGCACTTCACTTCCAAGGGGCATTTAAACAGTCTTGCTAAGCTACTGCGACCTGCATGTCTCTACGAAGGGGCAATTAAACTCTCTTGTTAAGCTACTGCGACCTCCACCGCTCTTCCAAGGGGCATTTTAACCATCTTGTTAAGCTTCTGCGACCTGCACGTCTCTTCCAAGGGGCATTTAAACCGTCTTGTTAAGCTACTGCGACCTGCATGTCTCTTCCAAGGGGCATTTAAACCGTCTTGTTAAGCTACTGCGACCTGCACATCTCTTCCAAGGGGCATTTAAAACGCCTTTTTAAGCTACTGCGACTTGCACGTCTTTTCCAAGGGGAATTTAAACCATCTTGTTAAGCTACTGTAACCTCCATCACTTTTCCAAGGGGCATTTAAACCATCTTGTTAAGCTTCTGCGACCTGCAAGTCTCTTCCAAGGGGCATATAAACCGCCTTGTTAAGCTACGGCGACCTGCACGTCTCTTCCAAGGGGCATCTAAACTGTCTTGTTAAGCTACAGCGACCTGCTCCTGTCTTGCACGGGGCATTTAAAAAGTCTTGTTAAGCTACTGCGACCTGCACGTCTCTTCCAAGGGGCATTTAAACCCTCTTGTTAAGCTACTGCGACCTGCTCGTGTCTTCCAAGGGGCATTTAAACCATCTTGTTAAGCTACTGCGACTTCCACCTCTCTTCAAAGGGGCATTTCAACCATCTTGTTAAGCTACTGCGACCTGCACGTCTTTTCCAAGGCGCATTTAAACCGTCTTTTTAAGCTACTGCGACTTGCACGTCTCTTCCAAGGGGCATTTAAACCGTCATGTTAAGCTACTGTAACCTCCACCACTTTTCCAAGGGGCATTAAAACCGTCTTGTTAAGCTACTGCCACCTGCACGTCTCATCCAAGGGGCATTTAAACCGTCTTCTTAAGCTACTGGGACCTGCATGTCTCTTCCAAGGGGAATTTAAAATGTCTTGTTAAGCCACTGCGACCTGCACATCTCTTCCAAGGGGCATTTAAAGAGTCTTTTTAAGCTGCTGCGACCTGCATGTCTCTTCCAAGGGGCATTTAAACCGTCTTGTTAAGCTACTGCGAACTCCACCGCTCTTCCAAGGGGCATTTAAACCATCTTGTTAAGCTACTGCGACCTGCACGTCTCTTCCAAGGGGCATTTAAACCGTCTTGGTAAACTACTGCGACCTGCAAGCCTATTCCAAGGGGCATTTAAACCATCTTGTTAAGCTACTGCGACCTGCACCGCTCTTCCAAAGAGCATTTAAACCGTCTTGTTAATCTACTGCGAGCTCCACCACTCTTCCAAGGGGCATGTAAACCGTCTTGTTAAGCTACTGCGACTTGCACGTCTCTTCCAAGGGGCATTTAAACCATCTTGTTAAGCTACTGCGACCTCCACCGCTTTTCCAAGGGGCATTTAAACCGTCTTGTTAAGCTACTGCGACCTGCACGTCTCTTACAAGGGACATTTAATCAGTCTTGTTAAGCTGCTGCGACCTACACGTCTCTACCAAGGGGCATTTAATCCATCTTGTTAAGCTACTACGACCTCCACCGCTCTTCCAAGGGGCATTTGAATCGTCTTGTTAAGCTACTGCGATCTGCACGTCTCTTCCAAGGGGCATTTGAACCGTCTTGTTAAGCTACTGCGATCTGCACGTCTCTTCCAAGGGGCATTTGAACCATCTTGTTAAGCTACTGCGACCTACACCGCTCTTCCAAGGGGCATTTAAACCGTCTTGTTAAGCTACTGCGACCTGCACATTTCTTCCAAGGGGCATTTAAACCGTCTTGTTAAGCTGCTGCGAACTGCAAGTCTCTTCCAAGTGGCATTTAAACCGTCTTGTTAAGCTACTGCGACCTCCACCTCTCTTCCAAGGGGCATTTAAACCCTCTTGTTAAGCTACTGCGACCTGCTCGTGTCTTCCATGGGGCATTTAAACCGTCTTGTTAAGCTACTGCGTCCTGCTCGTCTCTTCCAAGACGCATTTAAACCGTCTTTTTAAGCTACTGCGACTTGCACGTCTTTTCCAAGGGGAATTTAAACCGTCTTGTTAAGCTACTGTAACCTCCACCACTTTTCCAAGGGGCATTTAAACCATCTTGTTAAGCTACTGCGACCTGCACGTCTCTTCCAAGGGGCATTTAAACCGTCTTGTTAAGCTACGGCGACCTGCACGTCTCTTCCAAGGGGCATCTAAACTGTCTTGTTAAGCTACTGCGACCTCCACCGCTCTTCCAAGGGCCATTTAAACCCTCTCGTTAAGCTACTGCGACCTGCTCGTGTCTTTGAAGGGGCATTTAAACTGTCTTGTTAAGCTACTGCGACCTGCACGTCTCTTCCAAGGGGCATTTAAACTGTCTTGTTAAGCCACTGAGACCTGCACGTCTTTTCCAAGGGGCATTTAAACAGTCTTTTTAAGCTGCTGCGACCTTCATGTCTCTTCCAAGGGCCATTTAAACCATCTTGTTAAGCTACTGCGACCTCCACCGCTCTTCCAAGGGGCATTTAAACCATCTTGTTAAGCTACTGCGACCTGCAAGTCTCTTCCAAGGGGATTTTAAACTGTCTTGTTAAGCTACTGCGACCTGCACGTCTCTTCCAAGGGGCATTTAAACCGTCTTGTTAAGCTACTGCGACCTGCACGTCTCTTCCAAGGGGCATTTAAACCGTCTTATTAAGCTACTGCGACCTGCACGTCTCTTCCAAGGGGCATTTATACTGACTTGTTAAGCTACTGCGACCTCCACCGCTCTTCCAAGTGGCATTTAAACTGTCTTGTTAAGCTACTGCGACCTGCACATCTCTTCCAAGGGACATTTAAACCGTCTTATTAAGCTACTGCGACCTGCACGTCTCTTCCAAGGGGTATTTAAACTGTCTTGTTAAGCTACTGCGACCTCCACCGCTCTTCCAAGGGGCATTTAAACCGTCTTGTTAAGCTACTGCGACCTGCACGTCTCTTCCAAGGGGCATTTAAACCGTATTTTTAAGCTACTGCGACCTGCACGTCTCTTCCAAGGGGCATTTAAACCATCTTTTTAAGCTACTGTAACCTCCACCACTTTTCCAAGGGGCATTTAAACCGTCTTGTTAAGCTACTGCGACCTGCACGTCTCTTCCAAGGGGCATTTAAACCGTCTTGTTAAGCTACTGCGACCTCCACCGCTCTTCCAAGGGGCATTTAAACCCTCTTGTTAAGCTACTGCGACCTGCTCGTGTCTTCCATGGGGCATTTAAACCGTCTTGTTAAGCTACTGCGACCTGCTCGTCTCTTCCAAGGCGCATTTAAACCGTCTTTTTAAGCTACTGCGACTTGCACGTCTTTTCCAAGGGGAATTTAAACCGTCTTGTTAAGCTACTGTTACCTCCACCACTTTTCCAAGGGGCATTTAAACCATCTTGTTAAGCTACTGCGACCTGCACGTCTCTTCCAAGGGGCATTTAAACCGTCTTGTTAAGCTACGGCGACCTGCTCGTCTCTTCCAAGGGACATTTAAACCGTCTTATTAAGCTACTGCGACCTGCACGTCTCTTCCAAGGGGTATTTAAACTGTCTTGTTAAGCTACTGCGACGTCCACCGCTCTTCCAAGGGGCATTTAAACCGTCTTGTTAAGCTACTGCGACCTGCACGTCTCTTCCAAGGGGCATTTAAACCGTCTTTTTAAGCTACTGCGACCTGTACGTCTCTTCCAAGGGGCATTTAAACCATCTTCTTAAGCTACTGTAACCTCCACCACTTTTCCAAGGGGCATTTAAACCGTCTTGTTAAGCTACTGCGACCTGCACGTCTCTTCCAAGGGGCATTTAAACCGTCTTGTTAAGCTACTGCAACCTGCACGTTTCTTCCAAGGGGCATTTAAACCATCTTGTTAAGCTACTGCGACCTGCACCTCTCTTCCAAGGCTCATTTAAACCGTCTTTTTAAGCTACTGCGACTTGCACGTCTCTTCCAAGGGGCATTTAAATGGTCTTGTTAAGCTACTGCGACCTGCACGTCTCTTCCAAGGGGCATTTAAACCGTCTTTTTAAGCTACTGCGACTTGCACATCTCTTCCAAGGGGCATTTAAACTGTCTTGTTAAGCCACTGCGACCTTCACGTCTTTTCCAAGGTGCATTTAAACAGTCTTTTTAAGCTGCTGCGACCTGCATGTCTCTTCCAAGAGGCATTTAAACCGTCTTTTTAAGCTACTGCGACCTGCACTTCTCTTCCATGGGGCATTTAAACTGTTTTGTTAAGCGACTGCGACCTGCATGTCTCTACCAAGGGGCAATTAAACTGTCTTGTTAAGCTACTGCGACCTCCACCGCTCTTCCAAGGGGCATGTTAAACATCTTGTTAAGCTTCTGCGACCTGCATGTCTCTTCCAAGGGGCATTTAAACCGTCTTGTTAAGCTACTGCGACCTGCACATCTCTTCCAAGGGGCATTTAAACTGTCTTGTTAAGCTACTGCGACCTCCACCGCTCTTCCAAGGGGCATTTAAACCATCTTGTTAAGCTACTGCAACCTCCACCGCTCTTCCAAGGGGCATGTAAACCGTGTTGTTAACCTACTGCGATTTGCACGTCTCTTCCAAGGGGCATTTAATCCATCTTGTTAAGCTACTGCGACCTGCACATTTCTTCCAAGGGGCATTTAAACTGTCTTGTTAAGCTACTGCGACCTCCACCGCTGTTCCAAGGGACATTTAAATCGTCTTGTTAAGCTACTGCGACTAGCACGTCTCTTCCAAGGGACATTTAAACCGTCTTGTTAAGCTGATGCGACCTGCACGTCTCTACCAAGGGGCATTTAATCAGTCTTGATAAGCTACTACGACCTCCACCGCTCTACCAAGGGGCATTTAAACCGTCTTGTTAAGCTACTGCGACTTGCACATCTCTACCAAGGGGCATTTAAATGGTCTTGTTAAGCTACTGCGACCTGCACGTTTCTTCCAAGGGGCATTTAAACCGTCTTGTTAACCTACTGTGACCTGCACGTCTCAACCAAGGGGCATTTAATCAGACTTGATAAGCTACTACGACCTCCACCGCTCTTCCAAGGGGCATTTAAACCATCTTGTTAAGCTACTGCGACCTCCACCGCTTTTCCAAGGGGCATTTAAACCGTCTTGTTAAGCTACTGCGACCTGCGCGTCTCTTCCAAGGGACATTTAATCAGTCTTGTTAAGCTGCTGCGACCTGCACGTCTCTACCAAGGCGCATTTAATCCATCTTGTTAAGCTACTACGACCTCCACCGCTCTTCCAAGGGGCATTTGAACCGTCTTGTTAAGCTACTGCGACCTGCACATTTCTTCCAAGGGACATTTAAACCGTCTTGTTAAGCTGCTGCGAACTGCAAGTCTCTTCCAAGTGGCATTTAAACCGTCTTGTTAAGCTACTGCGACCTCCACCGCTCTTCCAAGGGGCATTTAAACCCTCTTGTTAAGCTACTGCGACCTGCTCGTCTCTTCCAAGGCGCATTTAAACCGTCTTTTTAAGCTACTGCGACTTGCACGTCTTTTCCAAGGGGAATTTAAACCGTCTTGTGAAGCTACTGTAACCTCCACCACTTTTCCAAGGGGCATTTAAAAAATCTTGTTAAGCTACTGCGACCTGCACGTCTCTTCCAAGGGGCATTTAAACCGTCTTGTTAAGCTACGGCGACCTGAACGTCTCTTCCAAGGGGCATCTAAACTGTCTTGTTAAGCTACTGCGACCTCCACCGCTCTTCCAAGGGGCATTTAAACCCTCTCGTTAAGCTACTGCGACCTGCTCGTGTCTTTCAAGGGGCATTTAAACCGTCTTGTTAAGCTACTGCGACATGCACGTCTCTTCCAAGGCTCATTTAAACCGTCTTTTTAAGCTACTGCGACTTGCACGTCTGTTCCAAGGGACATCTAAACCGTCTTGTTAAGCTACTGCGACCTGCACGTCTCTTCCAAGGGGCATTTAAACTGTCTTGTTAAGCCACTGAGACCTGCACGTCTTTTCCAAGGGGCATTTAAACAGTCTTTTTAAGCTGCTGCGACCTGCATGTCTCTTCCAAGGGCCATTTAAACCATCTTGTTAAGCTACTGCGACCTCCACCGCTCTTCCAAGGGGCATTTAAACCATCTTGTTAAGCTACTGCGACCTGCACGTCTCTTCCAAGGGGTATTTAAACTGTCTTGTTAAGCTACTGCGACCTGCACGTCTCTTCCAAGGGGCATTTAAACCGTCTTGTTAAGCTACTGCGACCTGCACGTCTCTTCCAAGGGGCATTTAAACCGTCTTATTAAGCTACTGCGACCTACACCTCTCTTCCAAGTGGCATTTAAACCGTCTTGTTAAGCTACTGCGACCTGCACATCTCTTCCAAGGGACATTTAAACCGTCTTATTAAGCTACTGCGACCTGCACGTCTCTTCCAAGGGGTATTTAAACTGTCTTGTTAAGCTACTGCGACCTCCACCGCTCTTCCAAGGGGCATTTAAACCGTCTTGTTAAGCTATTGCGACCTGCACGTCTCTTCCAAGGTGCATTTAAACCGTCTTTTTAAGCTACTGCGACCTGCACGTCTCTTCCAAGGGGCATTTAAACCATCTTGTTAAGCTACTGTAACCTCCACCACTTTTCCAAGGGGCATTTAAACCGTCTTGTTAAGCTACTGCGACCTGCACGTCTCTTCCAAGGGGCATTTAAACCGTCTTGTTAAGCTACTGCGACCTGCACGTTTCTTCCAAGGGGCATTTAAACCGTCTTGTTAAGCTACTGCGACCTGCACCTCTCTTCCAAGGCTCATTTAAACCGTCTTTTTAAGCTACTGCAACTTGCACTTCTCTTCCAAGGGGCATTTAAACCGTCTTGTTAAGCTACTGCGACCTGCACGTCTCTTCCAAGGGACATTTAAACCGTCTTTTTAAGCTACTGCGACTTGCACATCTCTTCCAAGGGGCATTTAAACTGTCTTGTTAAGCCACTGCGACCTGCACGTCTTTTCCAAGGGGCATTTAAACAGTCTTTTTAAGCTGTTGCGACCTGCATGTCTCTTCCAAGGGGCATTTAAACCGTCTTTTTAAGCTACTGCGACCTGCACTTCTCTTCCATGGGGCATTTATACTGTTTTGTTAAGCTACTGCGACCTGCATGACTCTACCAAGGGGCATTTAATCCGTCTTGTTAAGCTACTGCGACCTGCACGTCTCTTCCAAGGGGCATTTAAACCGTCTTGGTAAGATATTGCGACCTGCAAGCCTATTCCAAGGGGCATTTAAACCGTCTTGTTAAGCTACTGCGACCTCCACCGCTTTTCATAGGGGCATTTAAACCATCTTGTTAAGCTACTGGGACCTGCACGTCTCTTCCAAGGCACATTTAAACCATCTTGTTAAGCTACTGCGACCTCCACCGCTCTTCCAAAGGTCATTTAAACCGTCTTGTTAAGCTACTGCGACTTGCATGTCTCTACCAAGGGGCATTTACACCGTCTTTTTAAGCTACTGTGACTTGCACGTCTCTTCCAAGGGGCATTTAAACTGTCTTGTTAAGCTACTGCGACCCCCACCGCTCTTCCAAGTGGCATTTAAACCGTCTTATTAAGCTACTGCGACCTGCACGTCTCTTCCAAGGGGCATTTAAACAGTCTTATTAAGCTACTTGGACCTGCACGTCTCTTTCAAGGGGCATTTAAACCGTCTTGTTAAGCTACTGCAGCCTGCACGTCTCTTCCAAGGGGCATTTAAACTGTCTTGTTAAGCTACTGTGACTTGCACGTCTCTTCCAAGGGGCATTTAAACCTTCTTGTTTAGCTACTGTAACCTCCACCACTTTTCCAAGGAGCATTTAAATTGTGTTGTTAAGCTACTGCGACCTGCATGTCTCTTCCAAGGGGCATTTAAACCATCTTGTTAAGCTGCTGCGACCTGCACGTCTCTTCCAAGGGGCATTTAAACCATCTTGTTAAGCCACTGCGACCTGCACGTCTCTTCCAAGAGGCATTTAAACCGTCTTGTTAAACATCTGCGACCTCCACTGCTCTTCCAAGGGGCATTTAAACCGTCTTGTTAAGCTACACGACCTGCACTTCTCTACCAAAGGTCATTTAAACCGTCTTGTTTCGGTACTGCAACCTGCACATTTCTTCCAAAGGGGTATTAAACAGTCTTGTTAAGCTACTGCGACCTGCACGTCTCTTCCAAGGGGCATTTAAACCGTCTTGTTAAGCTACTACGACCTGTATGTCTCTTCCAAGGGGCATTTAAACCGTCTTTTTAAGCTACTGCGACCTGCACTTCTCTTCCAAGGGGCATTTAAACCATCTTATTAAGCTACTGCGACCTGCACGTCTCTACCAACTGACATTTAAACCGTCGCATTATGCTACTGCGACCTGCACGTCTCTTCCAAGGGGCATTTAAACCGTCTTGTTAAGCTACTGCGACTTGCACGTCTCTTCCAAGGGGCATTTAAACTGTCTTGTTAAGCTACTGTAACCTCCACCACTTTTCCAAGGGGCATTTAAACCTTCTTGTTAAGCTACTGCGACCTGCACGTCTCTTCCAAGGGGCATTTAAACCGTTTTGTTAAGCTACTGCGACCTGCATGTCTCTACCAAGGGGCATTTAAACCGTCTTTTTAAGCTACTGCGACCTGCACGTCTCTTCCATGGGGCATTTAAACCGTTTTATTAAGCTACTGCGACCTGCACGTCTCTTCCAAGGGGCATTTAAACCGTTTTTAAGCTACTGCGACCTGCACGTCTCTCCCAAGGGGTATTTAAACCATCTTCTTAAGCTACTGCGACTTGAACGTCCCTTCCAAGGGGCATTTAAACCGTCTTGTTAAGCTACTGTAACCTCCACCACTTTTACAAGGGGCATTTAAACCGTCTTGTTAAGCTTCTGCGACCTGCACGTCTCTTCCAAGGGGCATTTAAACCGTCTTTTTAAGCTGCTGCGACCTGCACGTCTCTTCCAAGGGGCATTTAAACAGTCTTGTTAAGCTGCTGCGACCTGCACGTCTCTACCAAGGGGCATTTAAACCGTCTTGTTAAGCTGATGCGACCTGCACGTCTCTACCAAGGGGCATTTAATCAGTCTTGATAAGCTAATACGACCTCCACCGCTCTTCCAAGGGGCATTTAAACCGTCTTGTTAAGCTACTGCGACTTGCACATCTCTACCAATGGGCATTTAAAATGTCTTGTTAAGCTACTGCGACCTGCACGTTTCTTCCAAGGGGCATTTAAACCGTCTTGTTAAACCACTGTGACCTGCACGTCTCTTGCAAGGGGTATTTAAACCATTTTGTTAAGCTACTCCGACCTGCACATCTCTTCCTAGGGGCATTTAAACCGTCTTGTTAAGCTACTGTGACCTCCACCGCTTTTCATAGGGGCATTTAAACCATCTTGTTAAGCTACTGTGACCTGCACGTCTCTTCCAAGGCACATTTAAACCATCTTGTGAAGCTACTTCGAACTCCACCGCTCTTCCAAAGGTCATTTAAACCGTCTTGTTAAGCTACTGCGACTTGCATGTCTCTACCAAGGGGCATTTAAACCGTCTTGTTAAGCTACTGCGACCTGTACGTCTCTACCAAGGGTCATTTAAACCATCTTGGTAAACTACAGCGACCTGCAAGCCTATTTCAAGGGGCATTTAAACCGTCTTGTTAAGCTACTGCGACCTGCATGTCTCTTCCAAGGGGCATTTAAACCAACTTGTTAAGCTACTGCGACCTGCATGTCTCTTCCAAGAGGCATTTAAACCGTCTTGTTAAACATCTGCGACCTCAACTGCTCTTCCAAGGGGCATTTAAACCGTCTTGTTAAGGTACACGACCTGCACTTCTCTACCAAAGGTCATTTAAACCGTCTTGTTACGGTACTGCAACCTGTACGTCTCTTCCAAGGGGCACTTAAACCGTCTTGGTAAGCTACTGCGACCTGCAAGTCTATTCCAAGGGGCATTTAAACCATATTGTTAAGCTACTGCGATCTGCACATCTCTTCCAAGGGGGATTTAAACAGTCTTGTTAAGCTACTGCAACCTGCACGTCTCTTCCAAGGGGCATTTAAACCGTCTTGTTAAGCTACTACGACCTGCACGTCACTTCCAAGGGGCATTTAAACAGTCTTTTTAAGCTACTGCGACCTGCACTTGTCTTCCAAGGGGCATTTAAACTGTCTTGTTAAGCTACTGCGACCTCCACCGCTCTTCCTAGTGGCATTAAAACCGTCTTGTTAAGCTACTGCGACCTGCACGTCTCTTCCAAGGGGCATTTAAACCATCTTGTTAAACTACTGCGACCTGCACGTCTCTTCCAAGGGGCATTTAAACGGTCTTGTTAAGCTACTGCGACTTGCACGTCTCTTCCAAGGGGCATTTAAACCTTCTTGTTAAGCTACTGCGACCTGCACGTCTCTTCCAGGGGCATTTAAACCGTTTTGCTAAGCTACTGCGACCTGCATGTCTCTAATAAGTGGCATTTAAACCGTCTTTTTAAGCTCTTGCGACCTGCACGTCTCTTCCATGGGGTATTTAAACCGTCTTATTAAGCTACTGCGACCTGCACGTCTCTTCCATGGGGTATTTAAACCGTCTTATTAAGCTACTGCGACCTGCACGTCTCTTCCAAGGGGCATTTAAACCGGCTTTTCAAGATACTGCGACCTGCACGTCTCTTCCAAGGGGAATTTAAACAGTCTTGTTAAGCTACTGCGACTTGCACGGCTCTTCAAAGGGGCATTTAAACCATCTTGTTAAGCTACTGTAACCTCCACCACATTTCCAAGGGGCATTTAAATCGTCTTGTTAAGCTACTGCGACCTGCACGACTCTTCCAAGGGGCATTTAAACCGTCTTTTTAAGCTACTGCGACCTGCACGTCTCTTCCAAGGGGCATTTAAAGCGTCTTGTTAAGCTACTGCGACCTGCACGTTTCTGCCAAGGGGCATTTAAATCTTCTTGTTAAGCTAGTGCGACCTGCACCTCTCTTCCAAGGCTCATTTAAACCGTCTTTTTAAGCTACTGCGACCTGCACATCTCTTCCAAGGGGCATTTAAACCGTCTTGTTAAGCTACTGCGACCTGCACGTCTCTTCCAAAGGGGCATTTAAATCGTCTTGTTAAACTACTGCGACCTGCACCTCTCTTCCAATTCTCATTTAAACCGTCTTTTTAAGCTACTGCGACTTGCACGTCTCTTCCAAGGGACATTTAAACCGTCTTGTTAAGCTACTGCGACCTGCACGTCTCTTCCAAGGGGCATTTAAACCGTCTTTTTAAGCTACTGCGACTTGCACATCTCTTCCAAGGGGCATTTAAACTGTCTTGTTAAGCCACTGCGACCTGCACGTCTTTTCCAAGGGGCATTTAAACAGTCTTTTTAAGCTGCTGCGACCTGCATGTCTCTTCCAAGGGGCATTTAAACAGTCTTGTTAAGCTGCTGCGACCTGCATGTCTCCTCCAAGGGGCAATTAAACAGTCTTGTTAAGCTACTGCGACCTACACCGCTTTTCCAAGCGGCATTTAAACCATCTTGTTAAGCTTCTGTGACCTGCAAGTCTCTTCCAAGGGGCATATAAACCGTCTTGTTAAGCTACTGCGACCTCCACCGCTCTACCAAGGGGCATTTAAACCATATTGTTAAGCTACTGTGACCTCCACCGCTCTTCCAAGGGGCATGTAAACCGTGTTGTTAAGCTACTGCGAACTGCACGTCTCTTCCAAGGGGCATTTAAACCGTCTTGTTAAGCTACTGTGACCTCCACCGCTTTTCATAGGGGCATTTAAACCATCTTGTTAAGCTACTGTGACCTGCACGTCTCTTCCAAGGCACATTTAAACCATCTTGTGAAGCTACTTCGAACTCCACCGCTCTTCCAAAGGTCATTTAAACCATCTTGTTAAGCTACTGCGACTTGCATGTCTCTACCAAGGGGCATTTAAACCGTCTTGTTAAGCTACTGCGACCTGTACCTCTCTACCAAGGGTCATTTAAACCGTCTTGGTAAACTACAGCGACCTGCAAGCCTATTTCAAGGGGCATTTAAACCGTCTTGTTAAGCTACTGCGACCTGCATGTCTCTTCCAAGGGGCATTTAAACCAACTTGTTAAGCTACTGCGACCTGCATGTCTCTTCCAAGAGGCATTTAAACCGTCTTGTTAAACATCTGCGACCTCAACTGCTCTTCCAAGGGGCATTTAAACCGTCTTCTTAAGGTACACGACCTGCACTTCTCTACCAAAGGTCATTTAAACCGTCTTGTTACGGTACTGCAACCTGTACGTCTCTTCCAAGGGGCACTTAAACCGTCTTGGTAAGCTACTGCGACCTGCAAGTCTATTCCAAGGGGCATTTAAACCATATTGTTAAGCTACTGCGATCTGCACATCTCTTCCAAGGGGGATTTAAACAGTCTTGTTAAGCTACTGCAACCTGCACGTCTCTTCCAAGGGGCATTTAAACCGTCTTGTTAAGCTACTACGATCTGCACGTCTCTTCCAAGGGGCATTTAAACAGTCTTTTTAAGCTACTGCGACCTGCACGTCTCTTCCAAGGGGCATTTAAACTGTCTTGTTAAGCTACTGCGACCTCCACCGCTCTTCCTAGTGGCATTTAAACCGTCTTGTTAAGCTACTGCGACCTGCATGTCTCTTCCAAGGGGCATTTAAACCATCTTGTTAAACTACTGCGACCTGCACGTCTCTTCCAAGGGGCATTTAAACGGTCTTGTTAAGCTACTGCGACTTGCACGTCTCTTCCAAGGGGCATTTAAACCTTCTTGTTAAGCTACTGCGACCTGCACGTCTCTTCCAGGGGCATTTAAACCGTTTTGCTAAGCTACTGCGACCTGCATGTCTCTACTAAGTGGCATTTAAACCGTCTTTTTAAGCTCTTGCGACCTGCACGTCTCTTCCATGGGGTATTTAAACCGTCTTATTAAGCTACTGCGACCTGCACGTCTCTTCCATGGGGTATTTAAACCGTCTTATTAAGCTACTGCGACCTGCACGTCTCTTCCAAGGGGCATTTAAACCGTCTTTTCAAGCTACTGCGACCTGCACGTCTCTTCCAAGGGGAATTTAAACAGTCTTGTTAAGCTACTGCGACTTGCACGTCTCTTCAAAGGGGCATTTAAACCATCTTGTTAAGCTACTGTAACCTCCACCACATTTCCAAGGGGCATTTAAATCGTCTTGTTAAGCTACTGCGACCTGCACGACTCTTCCAAGGGGCATTTAAACCGTCTTTTTAAGCTACTGCGATCTCCACCGCTCATCCAAGGGGCATGTAAACCGTGTAGTTAAGCTACTGCAACCTGCACGTCTCTTCCAAGGGGCATTTACACCATCTTGTTAAGCTACTGCGACCTCCACCGCTCTTCCAAGGGGCATGTAAACCGTGTTGTTAAGCTACTGTGACTTGCACGTCTCTTCCAAGGGGCATTTAATCCATCTTGTTAATCTACTGCGACCTCCACCGATTTTCCAAGGGGCATTTAAACAGTCTTGTTAAGCTACTGCGACTTGCACGTCTCTTCCAAGGTACATTTAAACCGTCTTGTTAAGCTGATGCGACCTGTACGTCTCTACCAAGGTGCATTTAATCAGCCTTCATAAACTACTACGACCTGCACCGCTCTTCCAAGGGGCATTTAGACCATCTTGTTAAGCTACTGCGACCTGCACGTCTCTTCCAAGGGGCATTTAAATCGTCTTGTTAAGCTACTGCGACCTGCACCTCTCTTCCAAGGCTCATTTAAACCGTCTTTTTGAGCTACTGCGAATTGCACGTCTCTTCCAAGGGGCATTTAAACCATCTTGTTAAGCTACTGCGACCTGCACGTCTCTTCCAAGGGGCATTTAAACCGTCTTTTTAAGCTACTGCGACTTGCACATCTCTTCCAAGGGGCATTTAAATCGTCTTGTTAAGCTACTGCGACCTGCACGTCTCTTCCAAAAGGGCATTTAAATCGTCTTGTTAAACTACTGCGACCTTCACCGCTCATCCAAGGGGCATGTAAACCGTGTAGTTAAGCTACTGCGACCTGCACGTCTCTTCCAAGGGGCATTTAAACCATCTTGTTAAGCTACTGCGACCTCCACCGCTCTTCCAAGGGGCATGTAAACCGTGTTGTTAAGCTACTGTGACTTGCACGTCTCTTCCAAGCGGCATTTAATCCATCTTGTTAATCTACTGCGACCTCCACCGATTTTCCAAGGGGCATTTAAACAGTCTTTTTAAGCTACTGCGACTTGCACGTCTCTTCCAAGGTACATTTAAACCGTCTTGTTAAGCTGATGCGACCTGCACGTCTCTACCAAGGTGCATTTAATCAGCCTTCATAAACTACTACGACCTCCACCGCTCTTCCAAGGGGCATTTAAACCGTCTTGTTAAGCTACTGCGACCTCCACCGCTCTTCCAAGGGGCATTTAAACCGTCTTGTTAAGCTACTGCGACCTGCACGTCTCTTCCAAGGGGCATTTAAATCGTCTTGTTAAGCTACTGCGACCTGCACCTCTCTTCCAAGGCTCATTTAAACCGTCTTTTTAAGCTACTGCGACTTGCACGTCTCTTCCAAGGGGCATTTAAACCGTCTTGTTAAGCTACTGCGACCTGCACGTCTCTTCCAAGGGGCATTTAAACCGTCTTTTTAAGCTACTGCGACTTGCACATCTCTTCCATGGGGCATTTAAACTGTCTTGTTAAGCCACTGCGACCTGCACGTCTCTTCCAAGGGGCATTTAAATCGTTTCGTTAAGCTACTGCGACCTGCACCTCTCTTCCAAGGCTCATTTAAACCGTCTTTTTAAGCTACTGCGACTTGCACTTCTCTTCCAAGGGGCATTTAAACAGTCTTTTTAAGCTGCTGCGACCTGCATGTCTCTTCCAAGGGGCATTTAAACCGTCTTTTTAAGCTACTGCGACCTGCGCGTCTCTTCCAATGGGCATTTAAACCGTCTTCTTAAGCTACTACGACTTGCACGTCTCTTCCAAGGGGCATTTAAACTGTCTTGTTAAGCTACTGTAACCTCCACCACTTTTCCAAGGGGCATTTAAACCATCTTGTTAAGCTACTGCGACCTGCACTTCTCTTCCATGGGGCATTTAAACCATTTTGTTAAGCTACTGCGACCTGCATGTCTCTACCAAGGGGCATTTAATCCTTCTTTGTTAAGCTACTGCGAAGGGGCATTTAAACAGTCTTGCTAAGCTACTGCGACCTGCAAGCCTTTTCTAAGGGGCATTTAAACCCTTTTGTTAAGCTTCTGTGACCTGCACGTGTCTTGCAAGGGGCATTTAAACCGTCTTGTTAAGCTACTGCGACCTGCACGTCTCTTTCAATGGGCATTTAAACCGTCTTATTAAGCTACTGCGTCCTGCACGTCTCTTCCAAGGGGCATTTAAACTGTCTTGTTAAGCTAATGCGACCACCACCGATTTTCCAAGGGGCATTTCAACCGTCTTGTTAAGCTACTGCTACCTGCACGTCTCTTCCAAGGGGCATTTAAACAGTCTTGTTAAGCTACTGCGACCTGCACGTCTCTTCCAAGAGGCATTTAAACCGTCTTGTTATGCTATTGTGACCTGCATGTCTCTTCCAAGTGGCATTTAAACCGTCTTGTTAAGCTACTGTGACCTGCATGTCTCTTCCAAGGGGCATTTAAACCATCTTGTTAAGCTACTGCGACCTGCACGTCTCTTCCAAGGGCCATTTAAACCATCTTGGTAAGCTACTGCGACCTGCAATCCTCTTCCAAGTGGCATTTAAACCATCTTGTTAAGCTAATGCGACCTTCACGTCTTTTCCAAGGGACATTTAAACCGTCTTGTTAAGCTACTGCGACTTCCAACGCTCTTCCAAGGGGCATTTAAACCATCTTGTTAAGCTACTGTGACCAGCACGTCTTTTCCAAGGGGCACTTAAACCGTCTTGGTAAGCTACTGCGACCTGCAAGCGTCTTCTAAGGGGCATTTAAACCGTCTTGTTAAGCTACTGCGACCTGCACGTCTCTTCCAAGGGGCATTTAAACCGTCCTGTTAAGCTGCTGCGACCTGCACGTCTCTTCCAAGGGGCATTTAAGCCGTCTTATTAAGCTACTGCAACCTGCACGTCTCTTGCAAGGGGCATTTAAACTGTCTTGTTAAGCAACTGCGACCTGCACGTCTCTTCCAATGGGCATTTAAACCGTCTTGTTAAACTTCTGCAAACTGCACGTGTCTTCCAAGGGGCATTTAAACCGTCTTGTTAAGCTACTGCGACCTGCACTTCTCTTCCAAGGGACATTGAAAACGTCTTATTAAGCTCCTGTGACCTGCACGTCTCTTCCAATTGCATTTAAACTGTCTTTTTAAGCTTCGGCGACCTCCACCGCTCTTCTAAGGGGAATTTAAACTGTCTTGTTAAGCTACTGCGACCTGCACGTCTCTTCCAAGGGGCATTTAAACCGTCTTTTTAAGCTACTGCGACCTGCACGTCTCTTCCAAGGGGCATTTAAATCATCTTGTTAAGCTACTGCGACTTGCACGTTTCTTCCAAGGTGCATTTAAACAATTTTGTTAAGCTACTGTAACCTCCACCACTTTTCCAAGGGGCATTTAAACCGTCTTGTTAAGCTACTGCGACCAGCACGTCTCTTCAATGGGGCATTTAAACCGTCTTGTTAAGCTGCTGCGACCTGCATGTCTCTTCCAAAGGGCATTTAAACTGTCTTGTTAAGCTACTGCGACCTACACCGCTCTTCCAAGGGGCATTTAAACCATCTTGTTAAGCTACTTCGACCTGCACGTCTCTTCCAATGGTCATTTAAATCGTCTTGGTAAGCTACTGCGACCTGCACTTCTCTTCCAAGGGGCATTTAAACCATCTTGTTAGGCTGCTGCGACCTCCACCGCTCATCCAAGGGGCATGTAAACCGTGTAGTTAAGCTACTGCGACCTGCACGTCTCTTCCAAGGGGCATTTAAACCATCTTATTAAGCTACTGCGACCTCCACCGCTCTTCCAAGGGGCATGTAAACCGTGTTGTTAAGCTACTGTGACTTGCACGTCTCTTCCAAGGGGCATTTAAACCATCTTGTTAAGCTACTGCGACCTCCACCGCTCTTCCAAGGGTCATGTAAACCGTGTTTTTAAGCTACTGTGACTTGCACGTCTCTTCCAAGGGGCATTTAATCCATCTTGTTAATCTACTGCGACCTCCACCGATTTTCCAAGGGGCATGTAAACCGTCTTGTTAAGCTGATGCGACCTGCACGTCTCTACCAAGGGGCATTTAATCAGCCTTGATAAACTACTACGACCTCCACCGCTCTTCCAAGGGGCATTTAGACCGTCTTGTTAAGCTACTGCGACCTGCACGTCTCTTCCAAGGGGCATTTAAATCGTCTTGTTAAGCTACTGCGACCTGCACCTCTCTTCCAAGGCTCATTTAAACCGTCTTTTTAAGCTACTGCGACTTGCACGTCTCTTCCAAGGGGCATTTAAACCATCTTGTTAAGCTACTGCGACCTGCACGTCTCTTCCAAGGGGCATTTAAACCGTCTTTTTAAGCTACTGCGACTTGCACATCTCTTCCAAGGGGCATTTAAACTGTCTTGTTAAGCCACTGCGACCTGCACGTCTCTTCCAAGGGGCATTTAAATCGTCTCGTTAAGCTACTGCGACCTGCACCTCTCTTCCAAGGCTCATTTAAACCGTCTTTTTAAGCTACTGCGACTTGCACGTCTCTTCCAAGGGGCATTTAAACAGTCTTTTTAAGCTGCTGCGACCTGCATGTCTCTTCCAAGGGGCATTTAAACCATCTTTTTAAGCTACTGCGACCTGCGCGTCTCTTCCAATGGGCATTTAAACCGTCTTCTTAAGCTACTACGACTTGCACGTCTCTTCCAAGGGGCATTTAAACTGTCTTGTTAAGCTACTGTAACCTCCACCACTTTTCCAAGGGGCATTTAAACCATCTTGTTAAGCTACTGCGACCTGCACTTCTCTTCCATGGGGCATTTAAACCATTTTGTTAAGCTACTGCGACCTGCATGTCTCTACCAAGGGGCATTTAATCCTTCTTTGTTAAGCTACTGCGACCTGCACGTCTCTTCAAGGGTCATTTAAACAGTCTTGCTAAGCTACTGCGACCTGCAAGCCTTTTCTAAGGGGCATTTAAACCCTTTTGTTAAGCTTCTGCGACCTGCACGTGTCTTGCAAGGGGCATTTAAACCGTCTTGTTAAGCTACTGCGACCTGCACGTCTCTTTCAATGGGCATTTAAACCGTCTTATTAAGCTACTGCGTCCTGCACGTCTCTTCCAAGGGGCATTTAAACTGTCTTGTTAAGCTACTGCGACCTCCACCGATTTTCCAAGGGGCATTTCAACCGTCTTGTTAAGCTACTGCGACCTGCACGTCTCTTCCAAGGGGCATTTAAACAGTCTTGTTAAGCTACTGCGACCTGCATGTCTCTTCCAAGAGGCATTTAAACCGTCTTGTTATGCTATTGTGACCTGCATGTCTCTTCCAAGGGGCATTTAAACCGTCTTGTTAAGCTACTGTGACCTGCATGTCTCTTCCAAGGGGCATTTAAACCGTATTGTTAAGCTACTGCGACCTCCACCGCTTTTCCAAGGGGCATTTAAACCATCTTGTTAAGCTACTGCGACCTGCACGTCTCTTCCAAGGGCCATTTAAACCATCTTGGTAAGCTACTGCGACCTGCAATCCTCTTCCACGGGGCATTTAAACCATCTTGTTAAGCTAATGCGACCTTCACGTCTTTTCCAAGGGGCATTTAACCGTCTTGTTAAGCTACTGCGACCTCCACCGCTCTTCCAAGGGGCATTTAAACCATCTTGTTAAGTTACTGCGACCAGCACGTCTTTTCCAAGGGGCACTTAAACCGTCTTGGTAAGCTACTGCGACCTGCAAGCGTCTTCTAAGGGGCATTTAAACCGTCTTGTTAAGCTACTGCGACCTGCACGTCTCTTCCAAGGGGCATTTAAACCGTCCTGTTAAGCTACTGCGACCTGCACGTCTCTTCCAAGGGGCATTTAAGCCGTCTTATTAAGCTACTGCAACCTGCACGTCTCTTGCAAAGGACATTTAAACTGTCTTGTTAAGCAACTGCGACCTGCACGTCTCTTCCAATGGGCAATTAAACCGTCTTGTTAAGCTTCTGCGAACTGCACGTGTCTTCCAAGGGGCATTTAAACCGTCTTGTTAAGCTACTGCGACCTGCACTTCTCTTCCAAGGGACATTGAAAACGTCTTATTAAGCTCCTGTGAGCTGCACGTCTCTTCCAATTGGCATTTAAACTGTCTTTTTAAGCTTCGGCGACCTCCACCGCTCTTCCAAGGGGAATTTAAACCGTCTTGTTAAGCTACTGCGACCTGCACGTCTCTTCCAAGGGGCATTTAAACCGTCTTGTTAAGCTACTGCAACCTGCACGTCTCTTCCAAGGGGCATTTAAATCATCTTGTTAAGCTACTGCGACTTGCACGTTTCTTCCAAGGTGCATTTAAACAATCTTGTTAAGCTACTGTAACCTCCACCACTTTTCCAAGGGGCATTTAAACCGTCTTGTTAAGCTACTGCGACCAGCACGTCTCTTCAATGGGGCATTTAAACCGTCTTGTTAAGCTACTGCGACCTGCATGTCTCTACCAAGGGGCATTTAAACTGTCTTGTTAAGCTGCTGCGACCTGCATGTCTCTTCCAAAGGGCATATAAACTGTCTTGTTAAGCTACTGCGACCTACTCCGCTCTTCCAAGGGGCATTTAAGCCGTCTTGTTAAGCTACTGCGACCTGCACGTCTCTTCCAAGGGTCATTTAAATCGTCTTGGTAAGCTACTGCGACCTGTACTTCTCTTCCAAGGGGCATTTAAACCATCTTGTTAGGCTGCTGCGACCTCCACCGCTCTACCAAGGGGCATTTAAACCGTCTTTTTAAGCTACTGCAACCTGCACGTCTCTTCCAAGGGGCATTTAAACCGTCTTGTTATGCTACTGCGACCTCCACCGCTCTTCCAAGGGGCATTTAAACCGTCTTGTTAAGCTACTGCGACCTGCACGTCTCTTCCAAGGGTCATTTAAATCGTCTTGGTAAGCTACTGCGACCTGTACTTCTCTTCCAAGGGGCATTTAAACCATCTTGTTAGGCTGCTGCGACCTCCACCGCTCTACCAAGGGGCATTTAAACTGTCTTTTTAAGCTACTGCAACCTGCACGTCTCTTCCAAGGGGCATTTAAACCGTCTTGTTAAGCTACTGCGACCTCCACCGCTCTTCCAAGGGGCATTTAAACCGTCTTGTTAAGCTACTGCGACCTCCACCGCTCTTCCAAGGGGCATGTAAACCATCTTGTTAAGCTACTGCGACCTGCACGTCTCTTCCAAGGGGCATTCAAACCGTTTTGTTAAGCTACTGCGACCAGCACTTCTCTTCCAAGGGGCATTTAAATCGTCTTGTTAAGCTTCTGCGACTTGCACGTCTCTTCCAAAGGGCATTTAAACTGTCTTGTTAAGCTACTGCGACCTCCACCGCTCTTCCAAGGGGCATTTAAACCGTCTTGTTAAGCTACTGCGACCTCCACCGCTCTTCCAAGGGGCATGTAAACCATCTTGTTAAGCTACTGCGACCTACACGTCTCTTCCAAAGGGCATTCAAACCGTTTTGTTAACCTACTGCGACCAGCACGTCTCTTCCAAGGGGCATTTAAATCGTCTTGTTAAGCTACTGCGACTTGCACGTCTCTTCCAAAGGGCATTTAAAATGTCTTGTTAAGCTACTGCGACCTACACCGCTCTTCCAAGGGGCATATAAACCGTCTTGTTAAGCTACTGCGACCTGCATGTCTCTTCCAAGGGGCATATAAATCGTCTTGTTAAGCTACTGCGACCTGCATGTCTCTACCAAGGGGCATTTAAACTGTCTTGTTAAGCTGCTGCGACCTGCATGTCTCTTCCAAAGGGCATTTAAACTGTCTTGTTAAGCTACTGCGACCTACACCGCTCTTCCAAGGGGCATTTAAACCGTCTTGTTAAGCTACTGCGACCTGCACGTCTCTTCCAAGGGGCATTTAAACCATCTTGTTAAGCTAATGCGACCTTCTCGTCTTTTCCAAGGGGCATTTAAACCGTCTTGTTAAGCTACTTCGACCTCCACCGCTCTTCAAAATGGCATTTAAACCATTTGTTAAGCTACTGCGACCTGCACGTCTTTTCCAAGTGGCATTTAAACCGTCTTGTTAAGCAACTGCGACCTGCACGTCTCTTCCAATGGGCATTTAAACCGGCTTGTTAAGCTACTGCGACCTGCATGTCTCTTCCAAGGGGCATTTAAACCGTCTTGTTAAGCTACTGCGACCTGCACGTCTCTTCCAAGGGACATTTAAACCATCTCATTAAGCTCCTGTGACCTGCACGTCTCTTCCAAGGGGCATTTAAACCATCTTGTTAAGCTACTGCGACTTGCATGTATCTTCCAAGGGGCAGTTAAATCGTCTTGGTAAGATACTGCGACCTGCACGTCTCTTCAATGGGGCATTTAAACCGTCTTGTTAAGCTAATGCGACCTGCATGTCTCTTCCAAAGGGCATTTAAACTGACTTGTTAAGCTACTGCGACCTACTCCACTCTTCCAAGGGGCATTTAAACCGTCTTGTAAAGCTACTGCGACCTCCTCCGCTCTTCCAAGGGGAATTTAAACGGTCTTGTTAAGCTACTGCAAACTGCACGTTTATTCCAAGTGGCATATAAACCGTCTTGTTAAGCCACTGCGACCTGCACGTCTCTTCCAAGGGGCATTTAAACCATCTTGTTAAGCTACTGCGACTTGCACGTCTCTTCCAAGGGGCAGTTAAATCGTCTTGGTAAGATACTGCGACCTGCACTTCTCTTCCAAGGGGCATTTGAACCATCTTGTTAAGCCACTGCGACCTCCACCGCTCTACCAAGGGGCATTTAAACCGTCTTTTTAAGCTACTGCAACCTGCACGTCTCTTCCAAGGGGCATTTAAACCCTTTTGTTAAGCTACTGCGACCTCCACCGCTCTTCCAAGGGGCATTTAAACAGTCTTGTTAAGCTACTGCGACCTCCTCCGCTCTTCCATGGGGCATTTAAACGGTCTTGTTAAGCTACTGCAACCTGCACGTTTATTCCAAGTGGCATATAAACCGTCTTGTTAAGATACTGCGAACTGCACGTCTCTTCCAAGGGGCATTTAAACCATCTTGTTAAGCTACTGCGACTTGGACGTCTCTTCCAAGGGGCATTTAAACCGTCTTGTTAAGCTACTGGTATCTCCACCACTTTTCCAAGGGGCATTTAAACAGTCTTGTTAAGCTACTGCGACCAGCACGTCTCTTCCAAGGGGCATTTAAACAGTCTTGTCAAGCTGCTACGACCTGCATGTCTCTTCCAAGGGGCATTTAAACCGTCTTGTTAAGCTACTGCGACCTGCACGTATCTTCCAAGGGGCATTTAAACAGTCTTGTCAAGCTACTCCGACCTCCACCGCTCTTCCAAGGGGCATTTAAACCGTCTTATTAAGCTGCTCCGACCTCCACCGCTCTTCCAAGAGGCATTTAAACCGTCTTGTTAAGCTACTGCCACCTGCACGTCTCTTCCAAGGGCCATTTAAACCGTCTTGGTAAGCTACTGCGACCTGCAAGCCTCTTCCAAGGGGCATTTATACCGTCTTGTTAAGGTACTGCGACCTGCACGTCTCTTCCAAGGGGCATTTAAAACATCTTGTTAAGCTGCTGCAACCTGCACGTCTTTTCCAAGGGGCATTTAAACCGGCTTGTTAAGCTACTATAATCTCCACCATTTTTCCAAGGGGCATCTAAACAGTCTTGTTAAGCTGCTATGACCTGCATGTCTCTTCCAAGGGGCATTTAAAACATCTTGTTAAGCTACTGCAACCTGCACGTCTTTTCCAAGGGGCATTTAAAACATCTTGTTAAGTTACTGCGACGTGCACCTCTCTTCCAAGGGGCATTTAAACCATCTTGTTAAGCTACTGCGACCTGCATCTCTCTTCCAAGGGGCATTTAAACCGTTTTGTTAAGCTACTGCGACCTGCACGTCTCTTCCAAGGGACATTTAAACCGTCTTATTAAGCTCCTGTGACCTGCACGTCTCTTCCAAGGGGCATTTAAACCGTCTTGTTAAGCTACTGTGACCTGCACATCTCTTCCAAGGGGCATTTAAACCGTCTTTTTAAGCTACTGCGACTTGCACGTCTCTTCCAAGGGGCATTTATACTGTCTTGTTAAACTATTGTAACCTCCACCACTTTTCCAAGGGGCATTTAAACCGTCTTGTTAAGCTACTGCGACCTGCAAGTCTCTTCAATGGGGCATTTAAACCGTCTTGTTAATCTACTGCGACCTGCATGTCTCTACAAAGGGGCATTTAAACCGTCTTGTTAAGCTACTGCGACCTGCACGTCTCTTCCAAGCGGCATTTAAACAGTCTTGTTAAGCTGCTGCGACCTACACCGCTCTTCCAAGGGGCATTTAAACCGTCTTGTTAAGCTACTGCGACCTGAACGTCTCTTCAATGGGGCATTTAAACCGTCTTGTTAAGCTACTGCGACCTGCACGTCTCTTCCAAGCGGCATTTAAACAGTCTTGTTAAGCTGCTGTGACCTGCATGTCTCTTCCAAAGGGCATATAAACTGTCTTGTTAAGCTATTGCGACCTACTCCGCTCTTCCAAGGGGCATTTAAACCGTCTTGTTAAGCTACTGCGTCTTGCACGTCTCTTCCAAGGGGCCTTTAAATCGTCTTGGTAAGCTACTGCGACCTGCACTTCTCTTCCAAGGGGCATTTAAACCATCTTGTTAAGCTACTGCGACCTCCACCGCTCTTCCAAGGGGCATTTAAACCTTCTTGGTAAGCTACTGCGACCAGCAAGCCTCTTCCAAGGGGCATTTAAAATGTCTTGTTAAGCTTCTGCGACCTGCACGTCTCTTCCAAGGGGCACTTAAACCATCTTGTTAAGCTAATGCGACCTTCACGTCTTTTCCAAGGGGCATTTCAACTGTCTTGTTAAGCTACTGCGACCTGCACGTCTCTTCCAAGGGGCATTTAAACAGTCTTGTTCAGCTACTGCGACCTACACCGCTCTTCCAAGGGGCATTTAAACCGTCTTGTTAAGCTGCTGCGACCTGCATGTCTCTTCCAAAGGGCATTTAAACTGTCTTGTTAAGCTACTGCGACGTACACCGCTCTTCCGAGGGGCATTTAAACCGTCTTGTTAAGCTACTGCGACCTGCACGTCTCTTTCAAGGGGCATTTAAACCTTCTTGGTAAGCTACTGCGACCAGCAAGCCTCTTCCAAGGGTCATTTAAAATGTCTTGGTAAGATTCTGCGACCTGCACGTCTCTTCCACGGGGCATTTAAACCATCTTGTTAAGCTAATGCGACCTTCACGTCTTTTCCAAGGGGCATTTAAACCGTCTTGTTAAGCTACTGCGACCTCCACCGCTCTTCAAAGGGGCATTTAAACCGTCTTGTTAAGCTTCTGCGACCTGCACGTCTCTTGCAAGGGGCATTTAAACCGTCTTGTTAAGCTACTGCGACCTCCACCGCTCTTCAAAGGGGCATTTAAACCGTCTTGTTAAGCTTCTGCGACCTGCACGTCTCTTGCAAGGGGCATTTCAACCGTTTGTTAAGCTACTGCGACCTGCACGTCTTTTCCAAGGGGCATTTAAACCGTCTTGTTAAGCATCTGCGACCTGCACGTCTCTTCCAAGGGGCATTTAAACCGTCTTGTTAAGCTACTGCGAACTGCACGTCTCTTCCAAGGGGCATTTAAACCGTCTTGTTAAGCTACTACGACCTGCACGTCTCTTCCAAGGGACATTTAAACCATCTCATTAAGCTCCTGTGACCTGCACGTCTCATCCAAGGGGCATTTAAACTGTCTTGTTAAGCTCCTGCGACCTCCACCGCTCAGCTAAGGTGCATTTAAACTGTCTTGTTAAGTTACTGCGACCTACACGTCTCTTCCAAGGGGCATTTAAACCGTCTTGTTAAGCTACTGCGACCTGCACGTCTCTTCCAAAGGGCATTTAAATCGTCATGCTAAGCTACTGCGACTTGCACGTCTCTTCCAAGGGGCATTTAAACCATCTTGTTAAGCTACTGTAACATCCATCACTTTTCCAAGGGGCATTTAAACCGTCTTGTTAAGCTACTGCGACCTGCACGTCTCTTCAATGGGGCATTTAAAACGTCTTGTTAAGCTCCTGCGACCTGCATGTCTCTACCAAGGGGCATTTAAACCGTCTTGTTAAGCTACTGCGACCTGCACGTCTCTTCCAAGCGGCATTTAAACAGTCTTGTTAAGCTGCTGTGACCTGCATGTCTCTTCCAAAGGGCATTTAAACTGTCTTGTTAAGCTACTGCGACCTATTCCGCTCTTCCAAGAGGCATTTAAACCGTCTTGTTAATCTACTGCGACTTGCACGTCTCTTCCAAGGGGCATTTAGATCGTCTTGGTAAGCTACTGCGACCTGCACTTCTCTTCCACGGGGCATTTAAATCGTCTTGTTAAGCTACTGCGACCTGCACGTCTCTTCCAAGGGACATTTAAACCGTCTTGTTAAGCTACTGTAATCTCCACCACTTTTCCAAGGGGCATTTAATCCGTCTTTTTAAGCTACTGCAACCTGCACGTCTCTTGCAAGGGGCATTTAAACCGTTTTGTTAAGATACTGCGACCTGCACGTCTCTTCCAAGGGGCATTTAAACTGTCTTGTTAAGCTACTGCGACCTCCTCCGCTCTTCCAAGGGGCATTTAAACTGTCTTGTTAAGCTAATGCGACCTCCACCGCTCTTCAAAGGGGCATTTAAATCATTTGTTAAGCTACTGCAACCTGCACGTCTTTTCCAAGGGGCATTTAAACCGTCTTGTTAAGCAACTGCGACCTGCACGTCTCTTCCAAGGGGCATTTAAACCGTCTTGTTAAGCTACTGCGACCTGCACGTCTCTTCCAAGGGGCATTAAAACCGTCTTGTTAAGCTACTGCGACCTGCACGTCTCTTCCAAGGGACATTTAAACCGTCTTGTTAAGCTACTGTAATCTCCACCACTTTTCCAAGGGGCATTTAAACATTCTTGTTAAGCTACTGCGACATGCACGTCTTTTCCAAGGGGCATTTAAACAGTCTTGTTAAGCTGCTACGACCTGCATGTCTCTTCCAAGGGGCATATAAACTGTCTTGCTAAGGTACTGCGACCTCCACCGCTCCTCCAAGTGGTATCTAAACCATCTTGTTAAGCTACTGCGACCTGCACGTCTCTTCCAAGGGGCATTTAAACAGTCTTGTTAAGCTGCTACGACCTGCATGTCTCTTCCAAGGGGCATATAAACCGTCTTGTTAAGGTACTGCGACCTCCACCGCTCCTCCAAGTGGCATTTAAACCGTCTTGTTAAGCTACTGTTACCTGCACGTCTCTTCCAAGGGCCATTTAAACCGTATTGGTAAGCTACTGCGACCTGCAAGCCTCTTCCAAGGGGCATTTATACCGTCTTGTTAAGCTACTGCGACCTGCACGTCTCTTCCAAGGGGCATTTAAAACATCTTGTTAAGCTACTGCAACCTGCATGTCTTTTCCAAGGGGCATTTAAACCGTCTTGTTAAGCTACTGCGACCTCCACCGCTCTTCAAAGGGGCATTTAAACCATTTGTTAAGCTACTGCGACCTGCACGTCTCTTCCAAGGGGCATTTAAACTGTCTTGTTAAGCTACTGCGACCTGCACATCTCTTCCAAGCGGCATTTAAACAGTCTTGTTAAGCTGCTGCGACCTGCACGTCTCTTCCAAAGGGCATTTAAACTGTCTTGTTAAGCTACTGCGACCTACACCGCTCTTCCAAGGGGCATTTAAACCGTCTTGTTAAGCTACTGCGACCTGCACGTCTCTTCCAAGGGTCATTTAAATCGTCTTGGTGAGCTACTGCGACCTCCACCGCTCTTCCAAGGGGGCATTTAAAATGTCTTGTTAAGCTTCTGCGACCTTCACGTCTTTTCCAAGGGGCATTTAAACCATCTTGTTAAGCTACTGCGATCTCAACCGCTCTTCAAAGGGGCATTTAAACCATTTGTTAAGCTACTGCAACCTGCACGTCTCTTCCAAGGGGCATTTAAACCGAGTGGTGGAGGTCGTAGTAGCTTATCAAGACTGATTAAATGCCCCTTGGTAGAGACGTGCAAGTCGCAGCAGCTAAACAAGACGGTTTAAATGCCCCTTGGAAAATCGATGGAGGTCCCAGTAGATTAACAAGATGGATTAAATGCCCCTTGGAAGAGACGTGCAAGACGCAGTAGCTTAACACGAAGGTTTACATGCCCATTGGAAGAGCGGTGGAGGTCGCAGTAGCTTAACAAGACAGTTTAAATGCCCCTTGGAAGAGACGTGCAGCTCGCAGTAGCTTAACAAGACGTTTTAAATGCCCCTTGGAAGAGACGTGCAGGTCGCAGTAGCTTAACAAGATGGTTTAAATGCCCCTTAGAAGAGATGTGCAGGTGGCAGTAGCTTAACAAGACAGTTTAAATGCCCCTTGGAAGAGACGTTAAGGTCGCAGTAGCTTAAAAAGACGGTTTAAATGCCACTTGGAAGAGCGGTGGAGGTCGCAGTAGCTTAACAAGACAGTTTAGATGCAACTTGGAAGAGACTTGCAGGTCGCCGTAGCTTAACAAGACGGTTTAAATGCCCCTTGGAAGAGACGTGCAGGTCGCAGTAGCTTATCAAGATGGTTTAAATGCCCCTTGAAAAAGTGGTGGAGGTTACAGTAGCTTAACAAGACGGCTTAAATGCCCCTTGGAAAAGATGTGCAAGTCGCAGTTGCATTTAAACCATCTTGTTAAGCTTCTGCGACCTGCACGTCTCTTCCAAGGGGGAATTAAACCGTCTTGTTAAGCTATTGCGACCTGCACATCTCTTCCAAGGGGCATTTAAACAGTCTTGTTAAGCTACTGCGACCTGCACGTCTCTTCCAAGGGGCATTTAAACAGTCTTGTTAAGCTACTGAGACCTGCACGTCTCTTCCAAGGGGCATATAAAACATCTTGTTAAGCTACATCGACCTCCACCGCTCTTCCAAGGGGCATTTAAACCGTCTTGTTAAGCTACTGCGACCTGCACATCTCTTTCAAGGGGCATTTAAACCATCTTGTTAAGCTACTGTAACCTCCACCACTTTTCTAAGGGGCATTTAAACTGTCTTGTTAAACTACTGCGACCTGCACGTCTCTTCCAAGGGGCATTTCAACCGTCTTGTTAAGCTACTGCGACTTGCACGTCTCTTCCAAGGGGCATTTAAACCATCTTCTTAAGCTACTGTAATCTCCACCACTTTTCCAAGGGGCATTTAAACAGTCTTGTTAAGCTGCTACGACCTGCATGTCTCTTCCAAGGGGCATATAATCCGTCTTGTTTAGGTACTGCGACCTCGAACGCTCCTCCAAGTGGCATTTAAACCGTCTTGTTAAGCTACTGTTACCTGCACGTCTCTTCCAAGTGCCATTTAAACCGTCTTGGTAAGCTACTGCGACCTGCAAGCCTCTTCCAAGGGGCATTTATACCGTCTTGTTAAGCTACTTCGACCTGCATGTCTCTTCCAAGGGGCATTTAAAACATCTTGTTAAGCTACTGCAACCTGCACGTCTTTTCCAAGGGGCATTTAAACCGTCTTGTTAAGCTACTACGACCTCCTCCGCTCTTCCAAGGGGCATTTAAACCATCTTGTTAAGCTACTGCTACCTGAATGTCTCTTCCAAGAGACATTTAAACCGTCTTGGTAAGCTACTACGACCTGCAAGCCTTTTCTAAGGGGCATTTAAACTCTTTTGTTAAGCTTCTGCGACCTGCACGTCTCTTGCAAGGGGCATTTAAATCGTCTTGTTAAGCTACTGCGACCTGCATGTCTATTCCAAGGGGCATTTAAACCGTTTTGTTATGCTACTGCGACCACCACCTCTCTTCCAAGGGGCATTTAAACCGTCTTATTAAGCTACTGCGACCTGCACGTCTCTTCCAAGGGGCATTTAAACAGTCTTGTTAAGCTACTGCGACCTGCACATCTCTTCCAAGGGGCATTTAAACTGTCTTGTTAAGCTACTGCGACCTCCACCGCTCTTCCAAGGGGCATTTAAACCATCTTGTTAAGGTACTGCGACCTGCACGTCTTTTCCAAGGGGCATTTAAACCATCTTGTTAAGCAACTGCGACCTGCATGGGCATTTAAACTGTCTTGTTAAGCTACTGCGACCTGCACTCCTCCAAGTGGCATTTAAACCGTCTTGTTAGGCTAATGCGACCTGCACGTCTCTTCCAAGGGGCATTTAAACCGTCTTGTTAAGCTACTGCAACCTGTACGTCTCTTCCAAGGGGCATTTAAACCGAGTGGTGGAGGTCGTAGTAGCTTATCAAGACTGATTAAATGCCCCTTGGTAGAGACGTGCAAGTCGCAGCAGCTAAACAAGACGGTTTAAATGCTGCTTGGAAAATCGATGGAGGTCCCAGTAGATTAACAAGATGGATTAAATGCCCCTTGGAAGAGACGTGCAAGACGCAGTAGCTTAACACGAAGGTTTACATGCCCATTGGAAGAGCGGTGGAGGTCGCAGTAGCTTAACAAGACAGTTTAAATGCCCCTTGGAAGAGACGTGCAGCTCGCAGTAGCTTAACAAGACGTTTTAAATGCCCCTTGGAAGAGACGTGCAGGTCGCAGTAGCTTAACAAGATGGTTTAAATGCCCCTTAGAAGAGATGTGCAGGTGGCAGTAGCTTAACAAGACAGTTTAAATGCCCCTTGGAAGAGACGTTAAGGTCGCAGTAGCTTAAAAAGACGGTTTAAATGCAACTTGGAAGAGCGGTGGAGGTCGCAGTAGCTTAACAAGACAGTTTAGATGCAACTTGGAAGAGACTTGCAGGTCGCCGTAGCTTAACAAGACGGTTTAAATGCCCCTTGGAAGAGACGTGCAGGTCGCAGTAGCTTATGAAGATGGTTTAAATGCCCCTTGAAAAAGTGGTGGAGGTTACAGTAGCTTAACAAGACGGTTTAAATGCCCCTTGGAAAAGATGTGCAAGTCGCAGTTGCATTTAAACCATCTTGTTAAGCTTCTGCGACCTGCACGGCTCTTCCAAGGGGCAATTAAACCGTCTTGTTAAGCTATTGCGACCTGCACATCTCTTCCAAGGGGCATTTAAACAGTCTTGTTAAGCTACTGCGACCTGCACGTCTCTTCCAAGGGGCATTTAAACCGTCTTGTTAAGCTACTGCGACCTGCACGTCTCTTCCAAGGGACATTTAAACCATCTCATTAAGCTCCTGTGACCTGCATGTCTCTTCCAAGGGGCATTTAAACTGTCTTGTCAAGCTTCTGTGACCTCCACCGCTCTTCCAAGGGGCATTTAAAACGTTTTCTTAAGCTACTGCGACCTGCTCGTCTCTTCCAAAGGGCATTTAAATCGTCTTACTAAGCTACTGCGACATGCACGTCTCTTCCAAGGGGCATTAAAACCATCTTGTTAAGCTACTGCGACTTGCACGTCTCTTCCAAGGGGCAGTTAAATCGTCTTGGTAAGATACTGCGACCTGCACGTCTCTTCAATGGGGCATTTAAACCGTCTTGTTAAGCTAATGCGACCTGCATGTCTCTACCAAGTGGCATTTAAACCGTCTTTTTAAGCTACTGCAACCTGCACGTCTCTTCCAAGGGGCATTTAAACCCTTTTGTTAAGCTACTGCGACCTCCACCGCTCTTCCAAGCGGCATTTAAACCGTGTTGTTAAGCTACTGCGACATCCTCCGCTCTTCCAAGGGGCATTTAAACGGTCTTGTTATGCTACTGCAACCTGCACGTTTATTCCAAGTGGCATATAAACCGTCTTGTTAAGATACTGCGACCTGCACGTCTCTTCCAAGGGGCATTTAAACCATCTTGTTAAGCTACTGCGACCAGCACGTCTCTTCCAAGGGGCATTTAAACCGTCTTGTTAAGCTACTCCGACCTCCACCGCTCTTCCAAGGGGCATTTAAACCGTCTTGTTAAGCTGCTCCGACCTCCACCGCTCTTCCAAGAGGCATTTAAACCATCTTGTTAAGCTACTGCCACCTGCACGTCTCTTCCAAGGGCCATTTAAACCGTCTTGGTAAGCTACTGCGACTTGCAAGCCTCTTCCAAGGGGCATTTATACCGTCTTGTTAAGGTACTGCGACCTGCACGTCTCTTCCAAGGGGCATTTAAAACATCTTGTTAAGCTGCTGCAACCTGCATGTCTTTTCCAAGGGGCATTTAAACCGTCTTGTTAAGCTACTGCGACCTCCACCGCTCTTCCAAGGGGCATTTAAACCATCTTGTTAAGCTACTGCGATCTGCATGTCTCTTCCAAGGGGCATTTAAACCATCTTGGTAAGCTACTACGACCTGCAAGCCTTTTCTAAGGGGCATTTAAACTCTTTTGTTAAGCTTCTGCGACCTGCATGTCTCTTGCAAGGGGCATTTAAACCGTCTTGATAAGCTACTGCGACCTGCACGTCTATTCCAAGGGGCATTTAAACCGTCTTGTTATGCTACTGCGACCTCCACCTCTCTTCCAAGGGGCATTTAAACCGTCTTATTAAGCTACTGCGACCTGCATGTCTATTCTAAGGGGCATTTAAACAGTCTTGTTAAGCTACTGCGACCTGCACATCTCTTCCAAGGGGCATTTAAACCGTCTTGTTAAGCTACTGCGACCTCCACCGCTCTTCCAAGGGGCCCTTAAACCGTCTTGTTAAGCTACTGTGACCTGCACGTCTCTTCCAAGGGGCATTTAAACCATCTTGTTAAGCTACTGCGACTTGCACGTCTCTTCCAAGGAGCATTTAAACCGTCTTGTTAAGCTACTGTAATCTCCACCATTTTTCCAAGGGGCATTTAAACAGTCTTGTTAAGCTGCTAAGACCTGCATGTCTCTTCCAAGGGGCATTTAAAACATCTTGTTAAGCTACTGCAACCTGCACGTCTTTTCCAAGGTGCATTTAAAACGTCTTGTTAAGTTACTGCGACCTGCACCGCTCTTCCAAGGGGCATTTAAACCATCTTGTTAAGCTACTGCCACCTGCATCTCTCTTCCAAGGGGCATTTAAACCGTCTTGTTAAGCTACTGCGACCTGCACGTCTCTTCCAAGGGACATTTAAACCGTCTTATTAAGCTCCTGTGACCTGCACGTCTCTTCCAAGGGGCATTTAAACTGTCTTGTTAAGCTTCTGCGACCTCCACCGTTCTTCCAAGGGGCATTTAAACCGTCTTGGTAAGCTACTGCGACCTGCACATCTCTTCCAAGGGATATTTAAACCATCTTTTTAAGCTACTGCGACTTGCACGTCTCTTCCAAGGGGCATTTAAACTGTCTTGTTAAGCTACTGTAACCTCCACCACTTTTCCAAGGGGCATTTAAACCGTCTTGTTAAGCTACTGCGACCTGCACGTCTCTTCAATGTGGCATTTAAACCGTCTTGTTAAGCTACTGCGACCTGCATGTCTCTACCAAGGGGCATTTAAACCGTCTTGTTAAGCTACTGCGACCTGCACGTCTCTTCCAAGCGGCATTTAAACAGTCTTGTTAAGCTGCTGCGACCTACACCGCTCTTCCAAGGGGCATTTAAACCGTCTTGTTAAGCTACTGCGACCTGCACGTCTCTTCAATGGGGCATTTAAACCGTCTTGTTAAGCTACTGCGACCTGCACGTCTCTTCCAAGCGGCATTTAAACAGTCTTGTTAAGCTGCTGTGACCTGCATGTCTCTTCCAAAGGGCATTTAAACTGTCTTGTTAAGCTACTGCGACCTACTCCGCTCTTCCAAGGGGCATTTAAACCATCTTGTTAAGCTACTGCGACTTGCACGTCTCTTCCAAGGGGCATTTAAATCGTCTTGGTAAGCTACTGCGACCTGCACTTCTTTTCCAAGGGGCATTTAAACCATGTTGTTAAGCTACTGCGACCTCCACCGCTCTTCCAAGGGGCATTTAAACCTTCTTGGTAAGCTACTTCGACCAGCAAGCCTCTTCCAAGGGGCATTTAAAATGTCTTGTTAAGCTTCTGCGACCTGCACGTCTCTTCCAAGGGGCATTTAAACCATCTTGTTAAGCTAATGCGACCTTCACGTCTTTTCCAAGGGGCATTTAAACTGTCTTGTTAAGCTACTGCGACCTGCACGTCTCTTCCAAGGGGCATTTAAACCGTCTTGTTAAGCAACTGCGACCTGCACGTCTCTTCCAAGGGGCATTTAAATCGTCTTGTTAAGCTACTGCGACCTGCACGTCTCTTCCAAGCGGCATTTAAACAGTCTTGTTAAGCTACTGTGACCTACACGGCTCTTCCAAGGGACATTTAAACCATCTTGTTAAGCTTCTGCGACCTGCATGTCTCTTCCAAAGGGCATTTAAAGTGTCTTGTTAAGCTACTGCGACCTACACCGCTCTTCCGAGGGGCATTTAAACCGTCTTGTTAAGGTACTGCGACCTGCACGTCTCTTCCAAGGGTCATTTAAATCGTCTTGGTGAGCTACTGCGACCTCCACCGCTCTTCCAAGGGTCATTTAAACCTTCTTGGTAAGCTACTGCGACCAGCAAGCCTCTTCCGAGGGGCATTTAAAATGTCTTGTTAAGATTCTGCGACCTGCACGTCTCTTCCAAGGGGCATTTAAACTATCTTGTTAAGCTAATGCGACCTTCACGTCTTTTCCAAGGGGCATTTAAACCGTCTTGTTAAGCTACTGCGACCTCCACCGCTCTTCAAAGGGTCATTTAAACCGTCTTGTTAAGCTTCTGCGACCTGCACGTCTCTTACAAGGGGCATTTTAACCATTTGTTAAGCTACTGCGACCTGCACGTCTTTTCCAAGGGGCATTTAAACCGTCTTGTTAAGCAACTGCGACCTGCACGTCTCTTCCAAGGGGCATTTAAACCGTCTTGTTAAGCTACTGCGACCTGCACGTCTCTTCCAAGGGGCATTTAAACCGTCTTGTTAAGCTACTGCGACCTGCACGTCTCTTCCAAGGGACATTTAAACCATCTCATTAAGCTCCTGTGACCTGCACGTCTCTTCCAAGGGGCATTTAAACTGTCTTGTTAAGCTCCTGCGACCTCCACCGCTCAGCCAAGGGGCATTTAAACCGTCTTGTTAAGTTACTGCGACCTGCACGTCTCTTCCAAGGGGCATTTAAACCGTCTTGTTAAGCTACTGCGACCTGCACGTCTCTTCCAAAGGGCATTTAAATCGTCTTGCTAAGCTACTGCGACTTGCACGTCTCTTCCAAGGGGCATTTAAACCATCTTGTTAAGCTACTGTAACATCCACCACTTTTACAAGGGGCATTTAAACCTTCTTGTTAAGCTACTGCGACCTGCACGTCTCTTCAATGTGGCATTTAAACCGTCTTGTTAAGCTCCTGCGACCTGCATGTCTCTACCAAGGGGCATTTAAACCGTCTTGTTAAGCTACTGCGACCTGCACGTCTCTTCCACGCGGCATTTAAACAGTCTTGTTAAGCTGCTGTGACCTGCATGTCTCTTCCAAAGGGCATTTAAACTGTCTTGTTAAGCTACTGCGACCTACTCCGCTCTTCCAAGGGGCATTTAAACCGTCTTGTTAAGCTACTGCGACTTGCAAGTCTCTTCCAAGGGGCATTTAGATCGTCTTGGTAAGCTACTGCGACCTGCACTTCTCTTCCACGGGGCATTTAAACCATCTTGTTAAGCTACTGCGACCTCCACCGCTCTACCAAGGGGCATTTAAACCGTATTTTTAAGCTACTGCAACCTACACGTCTCTTCCAAGGGGCATTTAAACCGTTTTGTTAAGCTACTGCGACCTGCACGTCTCTTCCAAGGGGCATTTAAATTGTCTTGTTAAGCTACTGCGACCTCCTCCGCTCTTCCAAGGGGCATTTAAACTGTCTTGTTAAGCTACTGCGACCTCCACCGCTCTTCAAAGGGGCATTTAAACCATTTGTTAAGCTACTGCAACCTGCACGTCTTTTCCAAGGGGCATTTAAACCGTCTTGTTAAGCAACTGCGACCTGCACGTCTCTTCCAAGGGGCATTTAAACCGTCTTGTTAAGCTACTGCGACCTGCACGTCTCTTCCAAGGGGCATTTAAACCGTCTTGTTAAGCTACTGCGACCTGCACGTCTCTTCCAAGGGTCATTTAAATCGTCTTGGTGAGCTACTGCGACCTCCACCGCTCTTCCAAAGGGCATTTAAACCTTCTTGGTAAGCTACTGCGACCAGCAAGCCTCTTCCAAGGGTCATTTAAAATGTCTTGTTAAGCTTCTGCGACCTGCACGTCTCTTCCAAGGGGCATTTAAACCATCTTGTTAAGCTAATGCGACCTTCACGTCTTTTCCAAGGGGCATTTAAACCGTCTTGTTAAGCTACTGCGAACTCCACCGCTCTTCAAAGGGGCATTTAAACCATTTTTTAAGCTACTGCTACCTGCACGTCTTTTCCAAGGGGCATTTAAACCGTCTTGTTAAGCAACTGCGACCTGCACGTCTCTTCCAAGGGGCATTTAAACCGTCGTGTTAAGCTACTGCGACCTGCACGTCTCTTCCAAGGGACATTTAAACCGTCTTGTTAAGCTACTGTAATCTCCACCACTTTTCCAAGGGGCATTTAAACATTCTTGTTAAGCTACTGCGACATGCACGTCTCTTCCAAGCGGCACTTAAACAGTCTTGTTAAGCTGCCACGACCTGCATGAGTCTTCCAAGAGGCATATAATCCGTCTTGTTAAGGTACTGCGACCTCCAACGCTCCTCCAAGTGGCATTTAAACCGTCTTGTTAAGCTACTGTTACCTGCACGTCTCTTCCAAGGGCCATTTAAACCGTCTTGGTAAGCTACTGCAACCTGCAAGCCTCTTCCAAGGGGCATTTAAAACATCTTGTTAAGCTACTGCAACCTGCACGTCTTTTCCAAGGGGCATTTAAACCTTCTTGGTAAGCTACTGCGACCAGCAAGCCTCTTTCAAGGGGCATTTAAAATGTCTTGTTAAGCTTCTGCGACCTGCATGTCTCTTCAATGGGGCATTTAAACCATCTTGTTAAGCTACTGCAACCTGCACGTCTTTTCCAAGGGGCATTTAAACCATCTTGTTAAGCAACTGCGACCTGCACGTCTCTTCCAAGGGGCATTTAAACCGTCTTGTTAAGCTACTGCGACCTGCACGTCTCTTCCAAGGGGCATTTAAACCTTCTTGTTAAGCTACTGCGACCTGCACGTCTTTTCCAAGGGACATTTAAACCGTCTTGTTAAGCTACTGTAATCTCCACCACTTTTCCAAGGGGCATTTAAACAGTCTTTTTAAGCTGCTACGACCTGCACGTCTCTTCCAAGGGGCATTTAAACCGTCTTGTTAAGCTACTGCGACCTGAACGTCTCTTCCAAAGGGCATTTAAATCGTCTTGCTAAGCTACTGCGACTTGCACGTCTCTTCCAAGGGGCATTTAAACCATCTTGTTAAGCTACTGTAACATCCACCACTTTTACAAGGGGAATTTAAACCTTCTTGTTAAGCTACTGCGACCTGCACGTCTCTTCAATGTGGCATTTAAACCGTCTTGTTAAGCTCCTGCGACCTGCATGTCTCTACTAAGGAGCATTTAAACCGTCTTGTTAAGCTACTGCGACCTGCACATCTCTTCCAAGCGGCATTTAAACAGTCTTGTTAAGCTGCTGTGACCTGCATGTCTCTTCCAAAGGGCATTTAAACTGTCTTGTTAAGCTACTGCGACCTACTCCGCTCTTCCAAGGGGCATTTAAACCGTCTTGTTAAGCTACTGCGACTTGCACGTCTCTTCCAAGGGGCATTTAGATCGTCTTGGTAATCTACTGCGACCTGCACTTCTCTTCCACGGGGTATTTAAACCATCTTGTTAAGCTACTGCGACCTCCACCGCTCTACCAAGGGGCATTTAAACCGTATTTTTAAGCTACTGCAACCTGCACGTCTCTTCCAAGGGGCATTTAAACCATTTTGTTAAGCTACTGCGACTTGCACGTCTCTTCCAAGGGGCATTTAAACTGTCTTGTTAAGCTACTGCGACCTCCTCCGCTCTTCCAAGGGGCATTTAAACTGTCTTGTTAAGCTACTGCGACCTCCACCGCTCTTCAAAGAGGCATTTAAACCATTTGTTAAGCTACTGCAACCTGCACGTCTTTTCCAAGGGGCATTTAAACCGTCTTGTTAAGCAACTGCGACCTGCACGTCTCTTCCAAGGGGCATTTAAACCGTCTCGTTAAGCTTCTGCGACCTGCACGTCTCTTCCAAGGGGCATTTAAACCGTCTTGTTAAGCTACTGCGACCTGCACGTCTCTTCCAAGGGTCATTTAAATCGTCTTGGTGAGCTACTGCGACCTCCACCGCTCTTCCAAAGGGCATTTAAACCTTCTTGGTAAGCGACTGCGACCAGCAAGCCTCTTCCAAGGGTCATTTAAAATGTCTTGTTAAGCTTCTGCGACCTGCACGTCTCTTCCAAGGGGCATTTAAACCATCTTGTTAAGCTAATGCGACCTTCACGTCTTTTCCAAGGGGCATTTAAACCGTCTTGTTAAGCTACTGCGACCTCCACCGCTCTTCAAAGGGGCATTTAAACCATTTGTTAAGCTACTGCAACCTGCACGTCTTTTCCAAGGGGCATTTAAACCGTCTTGTTAAGCAACTGCGACCTGCACGTCTCTTCCAAGGGGCATTTAAACCGTCGTGTTAAGCTACTGCGAGCTGCACGTCTCTTCCAAGGGACATTTAAACCGTCTTGTTAAGCTACTGTAATCTCCACCACTTTTCCAAGGGGCATTTATACATTCTTGTTAAGCTACTGCGACATGCACGTCTCTTCCAAGCGGCATTTAAACATTCTTGTTAAGCTGCCACGACCTGCATGAGTCTTCCAAGGGGCATATAATCCGTCTTGTTAAGGTACTGCGACCTCCAACGCTCCTCCAAGTGTCATTTAAACCGTCTTGTTAAGCTACTGTTACCTGCACGTCTCTTCCAAGGGCCATTTAAACCGTCTTGGTAAGCTACTGCAACCTGCAAGCCTCTTCCAAGGGGCATTTATACCGTCTTGTTAAGCTACTGCGACCTGCATGTCTCTTCCAAGGGGCATTTAAACCTTCTTGGTAAGCTACTGCGACCAGCAAGCCTCTTTCAAGGGGCATTTAAAATGTCTTGTTAAACTTCTGCGACCTGCATGTCTCTTCAAAGGGGCATTTAAACCATCTTGTTAAGCTACTGCAACCTGCACGTCTTTTCCAAGGGGCATTTAAAACATCTTGTTAAGCAACTGCGACCTGCACGTCTCTTCCAAGGGGCATTTAAACCGTCTTGTTAAGCTACTGCGACCTGCACGTCTCTTCCAAGGGGCATTTAAACCTTCTTGTTAAGCTACTGCGACCTGCACGTCTTTTCCAAGGGACATTTAAACCGTCTTGTTAAGCTACTGTAATCTCCACCACTTTTCCAAGGGGCATTTAAACAGTCTTTTTAAGCTGCTACGACCTGCATGTCTCTTCCAAGGGGCATATAATCCGTCTTGTTAAGGTACTGCGACCTCCAACGCTCCTCCAAGTGACATTTAAACCGTCTTGTTAAGCTACTATTACCTGCACGTCTCTTCCAAGGGCCATTTAAACCGTCTTGGTAAGCTACTGCGACCTGCAAGCCTCTTCCAAGGGGCATTTATACCGTCTTGTTAAGCTACTGCGACCTCCTCTGCTCTTCCAAGGGGCATTTAAACCATCTTGTTAAGCTACTGCTACCTGCATGTCTCTTCCAAGGGGCATTTAAAACATCTTGTTAAGCTACTGCAACCTGCACGTCTTTTCCAAGGGGCATTTAAACCGTCTTGTTAAGCTACTGCGACCTCCTCCGCTCTTCCAAGGGGCATTTAAACCATCTTGTTAAGCTACTGCTACCTGCATGTCTCTTCCAAGAGACATTTAAACCGTCTTGGTAAGCTAATATGACCTGCAAGCCTTTTCTAAGGGGCATTTAAACTCTTTTGTTAAGCTTCTGCGACCTGCACGTCTCTTGCAAGGGGCATTTAAATCGTCTTGTTAAGCTACTGCGACCTGCATGTCTATTCCAAGGGGCATTTAAACCGTCTTGTTATGCTACTGCGACCACCACCTCTCTTACAAGGGGCATTTAAACCGTCTTATTAAGCTACTGCGACCTGCACGTCTCTTCCAAGGGGCATTTAAACAGTCTTGTTAAGCTACTGCGACCTGCACATCTCTTCCAAGGGGCATTTAAACTGTCTTGTTAAGCTACTGCGACCTCCACCGCTCTTCCAAGGGGCATTTAAACCATCTTGTTAAGCTACTGTGACCTACACGTTTCTTCCAAGGGGCATTTAAACCATCTTGTTAAGTTACTGCGACTTGCATGTCTCTTCCAAGGGGCATTTAAACCGTCTTGTTAAGCTACTGTAATCTCCACCACTTTTCCAAGGGGCATTTAAACAGTCTTGTTAAGCTACTGAGACCTGCATGTCTGTTCCAAGAGGCATTTAGACCGTCTTGTTAAGCTACTGCGACCTGCACGTCCCTTCCAAGGGGCATTTAATCAGTCTTGTTAAGTTGCTACTACCTGCATGTCTCTTCCAAGGGGCATTTAAAACATCTTGTTAAGCTACTGCAAACTGTACGTCTTTTCCAAGGGGCATTTAAACCGTCTTGTTAAGCTACTGCGACCTCCACCGCTCTTCCAAGGGGCATTTAAACCATCTTGTTAAGCTACTGCAACCTGCACGTCTCTTCCAAGGGGCATTTAAACCGTCTTGGTAAGCTACTGCGACCTGCAAGCCTTTTCTAAGGGGCATTTAAACCCTTTTGTTTAGCTTCTGCGACCTGCACGTCTCTTGCAAGGGGGATTTAAACTGTCTTGGTAAGCTACTGCGACCTCCACCGCTCTTCCAAGGTGCATTTAAACCATCTTGTTAAGCTACTGCGACCTGCACGTCTTTTCCAAGGGGCATTTAAACCATCTTTTTAAGCAACTGCGACCTGCAGGGGCATTTAAACTGTCTTGTTAAGCTACTGCGACATCCACCGCTCCTCCAAGTGGCATTTAAACCGTCTTGTTAGGCTAATGCGACCTGCACGTCTCTTCCAAGGGGCATTTAAACTGTCTTGTAAGCTACTGCGACCTGCACGTCTCTTCCAAGGGGCATTTAAACTGTCTTGTTAAGCTTCTGCGACCTCCACTGGTCTTCCAAGGGGCATTTAAACCGTCTTGTTAAGCTACTGCGACCTGCACGTCTCTTCAATGGGGCATTTAAACCGTCTTGTTAAGCTACTGCGACCTCCACCGCTCTTCAAAGGGGCATTTAAACCATTTGTTAAGCTACTGCAACCTGCACGTCTTTTCCAAGGGGCATTTAAACCGTCTTGTTAAACAACTGCGACCTGCACGTCTCTTCCAAGGGGCATTTAAACCGTTTTGTTATGCTACTGCGACCACCACCTCTCTTCCAAGGGGCATTTAAACCGTCTTATTAAGCTACTGCGACCTGCACGTCTCTTCCAAGGGGCATTTAAACAGTCTTGTTAAGCTACTGCGACCTGCACATCTCTTCCAAGGGGCATTTAAACTGTCTTGTTAAGCTACTGCGACCTCCACCGCTCTTCCAAGGGGCATTTAAACCATCTTGTTAAGGTACTGCGACCTGCACGTCTTTTCCAAGGGGCATTTAAACCATCTTGTTAAGCAACTGCGACCTGCATGGGCATTTAAACTGTCTTGTTAAGCTACTGCGAGCTGCACTCCTCCAAGTGGCATTTAAACCGTCTTGTTAGGCTAATGCGACCTGCACGTCTCTTCCAAGGGGCATTTAAACCGTCTTGTTAAGCTACTGCAACCTGTACGTCTCTTCCAAGGGGCATTTAAACCGAGTGGTGGAGGTCGTAGTAGCTTATCAAGACTGATTAAATGCCCCTTGGTAGAGACGTGCAAGTCGCAGCAGCTAAACAAGACGGTTTAAATGCTGCTTGGAAAATCGATGGAGGTCCCAGTAGATTAACAAGATGGATTAAATGCCCCTTGGAAGAGACGTGCAAGACGCAGTAGCTTAACACGAAGGTTTACATGCCCATTGGAAGAGCGGTGGAGGTCGCAGTAGCTTAACAAGACAGTTTAAATGCCCCTTGGAAGAGACGTGCAGCTCGCAGTAGCTTAACAAGACGTTTTAAATGCCCCTTGGAAGAGACGTGCAGGTCGCAGTAGCTTAACAAGATGGTTTAAATGCCCCTTAGAAGAGATGTGCAGGTGGCAGTAGCTTAACAAGACAGTTTAAATGCCCCTTGGAAGAGACGTTAAGGTCGCAGTAGCTTAAAAAGACGGTTTAAATGCAACTTGGAAGAGCGGTGGAGGTCGCAGTAGCTTAACAAGACAGTTTAGATGCAACTTGGAAGAGACTTGCAGGTCGCCGTAGCTTAACAAGACGGTTTAAATGCCCCTTGGAAGAGACGTGCAGGTCGCAGTAGCTTATGAAGATGGTTTAAATGCCCCTTGAAAAAGTGGTGGAGGTTACAGTAGCTTAACAAGACGGTTTAAATGCCCCTTGGAAAAGATGTGCAAGTCGCAGTTGCATTTAAACCATCTTGTTAAGCTTCTGCGACCTGCACGGCTCTTCCAAGGGGCAATTAAACCGTCTTGTTAAGCTATTGCGACCTGCACATCTCTTCCAAGGGGCATTTAAACAGTCTTGTTAAGCTACTGCGACCTGCACGTCTCTTCCAAGGGGCATTTAAACAGTCTTGTTAAGCTACTGCGACCTGCACGTCTCTTCCAAGGGGCATATAAAACATCTTGTTAAGCTACTGCGACCTCCACCGCTCTTCCAAGGGGCATTTAAACCGTCTTGTTAAGCTACTGCGACCTGCACGTCTCTTCCAAGGGGAATTTAAACCGTCTTGTTAAGCTACTGCGACCTGCACATCTCTTCCAAGGGGCATTTAAACCATCTTGTTAAGCTACTGTAACCTCCACCACTTTTCTAAGGGGCATTTAAACTGTCTTGTTAAACTACTGCGACCTGCACGTCTCTTCCAAGGGGCATTTCAACCGTCTTGTTAAGCTACTGCGACTTGCACGTCTCTTCCAAGGGGCATTTAAACCATCTTCTTAAGCTACTGTAATCTCCACCACTTTTCCAAGGGGCATTTAAACAGTTTTTTCAAGCTAATGTGACCTGCACGTCTCTTCCAAGGGGCATTTAAACCGTCTTGTTAAGCTACTGCGATCTGTATGTCTCTACCAAGGGGCATTTAAGCTGTCTTGTTAAGCTACTGCGACCTCTACCGCTCTTCCAAGGGGCATTTAAACCGTCTTGTTAAGCTACTGCGACCTACACGTCTCTTCCAAGGGCCGTTTAAACCGTCTTGGTAATCTCCTGCGACCTGCAAGCCTCTTCCAAGGGGAATTTATACCGTCTTGTTGAGCTACTGAGACCTGCACGTCTTTTCCAAGGGGCATTTAAAACTTCTTGTTAAGCTACTGCAACCTGCGGATCTTTTCCAAGGGGCATTTAAACAGTCTTGTTAAGCTACTGCAACCTCCACCGATCTTCCAAGGGGCATTTAAACCATCTTGTTAAGCGACTGCGACCTGCACGTCTCTTCCAAGGGGCAATTAAACGATCTTGGTAAGCTACTGCGACCTGCAAGCCTTTTCTAAGGGGCATTTAAACCCTTTTGTTAAGCTTCTGCGACCTGCACGTGTCTTGCAAGGGGCATTTAAACCGTCTTGTTAAGCTACTGCGACCTGCACGTCTCTTTCAAGGGGCATTTAAACCGTCTTATTAAGCTACTGCGTCCTGCACGTCTCTTCCAAGGGGCATTTAAACTGTCTTGTTAAGCTACTGCGACCTCCACCGATTTTCCAATCGGCATTTCAACCGTCTTGTTAAGCTACTGCGACCTGCACGTCTCTTCCAAGGGGCATTTAAACAGTCTTGTTAAGCTACTGCGACCTGCACGTCTCTTCCAAGAGGCATTTAAACCGTCTTGTTATGCTATTGTGACCTGCATGTCTCTTCCAAGGGGCATTTAAACCGTCTTGTTAAGCTACTGTGACCTGCATGTCTCTTCCAAGGGGCATTTAAACCGTATTGTTAAGCTACTGCGACCTCCACCGCTCTTCCAAGGGCCATTTAAACCATCTTGGTAAGCTACTGCGACCTGGAATCCTCTTCCAAGGGGCATTTAAACCATCTTGTTAAGCTAATGCGACCTTCACGTCTTTTCCAAGGGACATTTAAACCGTCTTGTTAAGCTACTGCGACCTCCACCGCTCTTCCAAGGGGCATTTAAACCATCTTGTTAAGCTACTGCGACCTGCACGTCTTTTCGAAGGGGCATTTAAACCGTCTTGGTAAGCTACTGCGACCTGCAAGCATCTTCTAAGGGGCATTTAAACCGTCTTGTTAAGCTACTGCGACCTGCACGTCTCTTCCAAGGGGCATTTAAGCCGTCTTATTAAGCTACTGCAACCTGCACGTCTCTTGCAAGGGGCATTTAAACCGTCTTGTTAAGCAATTGCGACCTGCATGTCTCTTCCAATGGGCATTTAAACCGTCTTGTTAAGCTACTGCGACCTGCACGTGTCTTCCAAGGGGCATTTAAACCGTCTTGTTAAGCTACTGCGACCTGCACTTCTCTTCCAAGGGACATTGAAACCGTCTTATTAAGCTCCTGTGACCTGCACGTCTCTTCCAAGTGGCATTTAAACTGTCTTGTTAAGCTTCTGCGACCTCTACCGCTCTTCCAAGGGGAATTTAAACCGTCTTGTTAAGCTACTGCGACCTGCACGTCTCTTCCAAGGGGCATTTAAACTGTCTTGTTAAGCTACTGCTACCTGCACGTCTCTTCCAAGGGGCATTTAAACTGTCTTGTTAAGCTACTGCGACCTGCACGTCTCTTGCAAGTGGCATTAAAACCTTGTTGTTAAGATACTGCGACCTCCACCGCTTTTCCAGGGGGCATTTAAACCTTCTTGGTAAGCTACTGCGACCTGCAAGCCTCTTCCAAGGGGCATTTAAAATGTCTTGTTAAGCTTCTGAGACCTGAACGTCTCTTCCAAGGGGCATTTAAACCATCTTGTTAAGCTAATGCGACCTTCTCGTCTTTTCCAAGGGGAATTTAAACCGTCTTGTTAAGCTACTGTGACTTGCACGTCTCTTCCAAGGGGCATTTAAACCGTCTTGTTAAGCTACTATAATCTCCACCACTTTTCCAAGGGGCATTTAAACAGTCTTGTTAAGATACTGCGACCTACACGTCTCTTCCAAGGGGCATTTAAACCGTCTTGTTGAGCTACTGCGATCTGCATGTCTCTTCCAAGGGGCATTTAATCAGTCTTGTTAAACTGCTACGACCTGCATGTCTCTTCCAAGGGGCATTTAAAACATCTTGTTAAGCTACTGCAACCTGCACGTCTTTTCCAAGGGGCATTTAAACCGTCTTGTTAAGCTACTGCGACCTCCACCGCTCTTCCCAGGGGCATTTAAACCATCTTGTTAAGCTATTGCGACCTGCAAGCCTTTTCTAAGTTGCATTTAAACCCTTTTGTTAAGCTTTTGCGACCTGCACGTCTCTTCCAAGGGGCATTTAAACCATCTTATTAAGCTACTGGGACCTGCACGTCTCTTCCAAGGGGCATTTAAACTGTCTTGTTAAGCTACTGCGACCTCCATCTCTCTTCCAAGGGGCATTTAAACAGTCTTGTTAAGATACTGCTACCTACACGTCTCTTCCAAGGGGCATTTAAACCGTCTTGTTAAGCTACTGTGACCTACATGTCTCTTACCACGGGGATTTAAACCGTCTTGTTAGGCTACTGCGACCTCCACCGCTCTTCCAAGGGGCATTTAAACCATCTTGTTAAGCTACTGCGACCTGCACGTCTTTTCCAAGGGGCATTTAAACCATCTTGGTAAGCTACTGCGACCTGCAAGCCTCTTCTAAGGGGCATGTAAACCGTCTTGTTAAGCTACTGCGACCTGCACGTCTCTTTCAAGGGGCATTTAAACCGTCTTGTTAAGCTACTGCAACCTGCACATCTCTTCCAAGGGGCATTTAAACCGTCTTGTTAAGAAACTGCGAACTGCACGTCTCTTCCAACGTGCATTTAAATTGTCTTGTTAAGCTACTGCGACCTCCACCGCTCTTCCAAGTGGCATTTAAACTGTCTTGTTAAGCTACTGCGACCTGCACGTGTCTTCCAAGGGGCATTTAAACCATCTTGTTAAGCTACTGCGACTTGCACGTCTCTTCCAAGGGACATTTAAACCGTTTTATTAAGCTCCTGTGACCAGCACGTCTCTTCCAAGGGGCATTTAAACTGTCTTCTTAAGCTTCTGCGACCTCCACCGCTCTAAAAAGGGGCATTTAAACCGTCTTGTTAAGCTACTGCGACCTGCACGTCTCTTCCAAGGGGCATTAAAACCGTGTTGTTAAGATACTGCGACCTCCACCGCTTTTCCAGGGGGCATTTAAACCTTCTTGGTAAGCTACTGCGACCTGCAAGCCTCTTCCAAGGGGCATTTAAAATGTCTTGTTAAGCTTCTGAGACCTGAACGTCTCTTAAAAGGGGCATTTAAACCATCTTGTTAAGCTAATGCGACCTTCTCGTCTTTTCCAAAGGGCATTTAAACCGTCTTGTTAAGCTACTTCGACCTCCACCGCTCTTCAAAGGGGCATTTAAACCATTTGTTAAGCTACTGCGACCTGCACGTCTTTTCCAATTGGCATTTAAACCATCTTGTTAAGCAACTGCGACCTGCACGTCTCTTCCAAGGGGCATTTAAACCGGCTTGTTAAGCTACTGCGACCTGCACGTCTCTTCCAAGGGGCATTTAAACCGTCTTGTTAAGCTACTGCGACCTGCACGTCTCTTCCAAGGGACATTTAAACCATCTCATTAAGCTCCTGTGACCTGCATGTCTCTTCCAAGGGGCATTTAAACTGTCTTGTTAAGCTTCTGTGACCTCCACCGCTCTTCCAAGGGGCATTTAAAACGTTTTCTTAAGCTACTGCGACCTGCTCGTCTCTTCCAAAGGGCATTTAAATCGTCTTACTAAGCTACTGCGACATGCACGTCTCTTCCAAGGGGCATTAAAACCATCTTGTTAAGCTACTGCGACTTGCACGTCTCTTCCAAGGGGCAGTTAAATCGTCTTGGTAAGATACTGCGACCTGCACGTCTCTTCAATGGGGCATTTAAACCGTCTTGTTAAGCTAATGCGACCTGCATGTCTCTACCAAGTGGCATTTAAACCGTCTTTTTAAGCTACTGCAACCTGCACGTCTCTTCCAAGGGGCATTTAAACCCTTTTGTTAAGCTACTGCGACCTCCACCGCTCTTCCAAGCGGCATTTAAACCGTGTTGTTAAGCTACTGCGACATCCTCCGCTCTTCCAAGGGGCATTTAAACGGTCTTGTTATGCTACTGCAACCTGCACGTTTATTCCAAGTGGCATATAAACCGTCTTGTTAAGATACTGCGACCTGCACGTCTCTTCCAAGGGGCATTTAAACCATCTTGTTAAGCTACTGCGACCAGCACGTCTCTTCCAAGGGGCATTTAAACCGTCTTGTTAAGCTACTCCGACCTCCACCGCTCTTCCAAGGGGCATTTAAACCGTCTTGTTAAGCTGCTCCGACCTCCACCGCTCTTCCAAGAGGCATTTAAACCATCTTGTTAAGCTACTGCCACCTGCACGTCTCTTCCAAGGGCCATTTAAACCGTCTTGGTAAGCTACTGCGACTTGCAAGCCTCTTCCAAGGGGCATTTATACCGTCTTGTTAAGGTACTGCGACCTGCACGTCTCTTCCAAGGGGCATTTAAAACATCTTGTTAAGCTGCTGCAACCTGCATGTCTTTTCCAAGGGGCATTTAAACCGTCTTGTTAAGCTACTGCGACCTCCACCGCTCTTCCAAGGGGCATTTAAACCATCTTGTTAAGCTACTGCGATCTGCATGTCTCTTCCAAGGGGCATTTAAACCATCTTGGTAAGCTACTACGACCTGCAAGCCTTTTCTAAGGGGCATTTAAACTCTTTTGTTAAGCTTCTGCGACCTGCATGTCTCTTGCAAGGGGCATTTAAACCGTCTTGATAAGCTACTGCGACCTGCACGTCTATTCCAAGGGGCATTTAAACCGTCTTGTTATGCTACTGCGACCTCCACCTCTCTTCCAAGGGGCATTTAAACCGTCTTATTAAGCTACTGCGACCTGCATGTCTATTCTAAGGGGCATTTAAACAGTCTTGTTAAGCTACTGCGACCTGCACATCTCTTCCAAGGGGCATTTAAACCGTCTTGTTAAGCTACTGCGACCTCCACCGCTCTTCCAAGGGGCCCTTAAACCGTCTTGTTAAGCTACTGTGACCTGCACGTCTCTTCCAAGGGGCATTTAAACCATCTTGTTAAGCTACTGCGACTTGCACGTCTCTTCCAAGGAGCATTTAAACCGTCTTGTTAAGCTACTGTAATCTCCACCATTTTTCCAAGGGGCATTTAAACAGTCTTGTTAAGCTGCTAAGACCTGCATGTCTCTTCCAAGGGGCATTTAAAACATCTTGTTAAGCTACTGCAACCTGCACGTCTTTTCCAAGGTGCATTTAAAACGTCTTGTTAAGTTACTGCGACCTGCACCGCTCTTCCAAGGGGCATTTAAACCATCTTGTTAAGCTACTGCCACCTGCATCTCTCTTCCAAGGGGCATTTAAACCGTCTTGTTAAGCTACTGCGACCTGCACGTCTCTTCCAAGGGACATTTAAACCGTCTTATTAAGCTCCTGTGACCTGCACGTCTCTTCCAAGGGGCATTTAAACTGTCTTGTTAAGCTTCTGCGACCTCCACCGTTCTTCCAAGGGGCATTTAAACCGTCTTGGTAAGCTACTGCGACCTGCACATCTCTTCCAAGGGATATTTAAACCATCTTTTTAAGCTACTGCGACTTGCACGTCTCTTCCAAGGGGCATTTAAACTGTCTTGTTAAGCTACTGTAACCTCCACCACTTTTCCAAGGGGCATTTAAACCGTCTTGTTAAGCTACTGCGACCTGCACGTCTCTTCAATGTGGCATTTAAACCGTCTTGTTAAGCTACTGCGACCTGCATGTCTCTACCAAGGGGCATTTAAACCGTCTTGTTAAGCTACTGCGACCTGCACGTCTCTTCCAAGCGGCATTTAAACAGTCTTGTTAAGCTGCTGCGACCTACACCGCTCTTCCAAGGGGCATTTAAACCGTCTTGTTAAGCTACTGCGACCTGCACGTCTCTTCAATGGGGCATTTAAACCGTCTTGTTAAGCTACTGCGACCTGCACGTCTCTTCCAAGCGGCATTTAAACAGTCTTGTTAAGCTGCTGTGACCTGCATGTCTCTTCCAAAGGGCATTTAAACTGTCTTGTTAAGCTACTGCGACCTACTCCGCTCTTCCAAGGGGCATTTAAACCATCTTGTTAAGCTACTGCGACTTGCACGTCTCTTCCAAGGGGCATTTAAATCGTCTTGGTAAGCTACTGCGACCTGCACTTCTTTTCCAAGGGGCATTTAAACCATGTTGTTAAGCTACTGCGACCTCCACCGCTCTTCCAAGGGGCATTTAAACCTTCTTGGTAAGCTACTTAGACCAGCAAGCCTCTTCCAAGGGGCATTTAAAATGTCTTGTTAAGCTTCTGCGACCTGCACGTCTCTTCCAAGGGGCATTTAAACCATCTTGTTAAGCTAATGCGACCTTCACGTCTTTTCCAAGGGGCATTTAAACTGTCTTGTTAAGCTACTGCGACCTGCACGTCTCTTCCAAGGGGCATTTAAACCGTCTTGTTAAGCAACTGCGACCTGCACGTCTCTTCCAAGGGGCATTTAAATCGTCTTGTTAAGCTACTGCGACCTGCACGTCTCTTCCAAGCGGCATTTAAACAGTCTTGTTAAGCTACTGTGACCTACACGGCTCTTCCAAGGGACATTTAAACCATCTTGTTAAGCTTCTGCGACCTGCATGTCTCTTCCAAAGGGCATTTAAAGTGTCTTGTTAAGCTACTGCGACCTACACCGCTCTTCCGAGGGGCATTTAAACCGTCTTGTTAAGGTACTGCGACCTGCACGTCTCTTCCAAGGGTCATTTAAATCGTCTTGGTGAGCTACTGCGACCTCCACCGCTCTTCCAAGGGTCATTTAAACCTTCTTGGTAAGCTACTGCGACCAGCAAGCCTCTTCCGAGGGGCATTTAAAATGTCTTGTTAAGATTCTGCGACCTGCACGTCTCTTCCAAGGGGCATTTAAACTATCTTGTTAAGCTAATGCGACCTTCACGTCTTTTCCAAGGGGCATTTAAACCGTCTTGTTAAGCTACTGCGACCTCCACCGCTCTTCAAAGGGTCATTTAAACCGTCTTGTTAAGCTTCTGCGACCTGCACGTCTCTTACAAGGGGCATTTTAACCATTTGTTAAGCTACTGCGACCTGCACGTCTTTTCCAAGGGGCATTTAAACCGTCTTGTTAAGCAACTGCGACCTGCACGTCTCTTCCAAGGGGCATTTAAACCGTCTTGTTAAGCTACTGCGACCTGCACGTCTCTTCCAAGGGGCATTTAAACCGTCTTGTTAAGCTACTGCGACCTGCACGTCTCTTCCAAGGGACATTTAAACCATCTCATTAAGCTCCTGTGACCTGCACGTCTCTTCCAAGGGGCATTTAAACTGTCTTGTTAAGCTCCTGCGACCTCCACCGCTCAGCCAAGGGGCATTTAAACCGTCTTGTTAAGTTACTGCGACCTGCACGTCTCTTCCAAGGGGCATTTAAACCGTCTTGTTAAGCTACTGCGACCTGCACGTCTCTTCCAAAGGGCATTTAAATCGTCTTGCTAAGCTACTGCGACTTGCACGTCTCTTCCAAGGGGCATTTAAACCATCTTGTTAAGCTACTGTAACATCCACCACTTTTACAAGGGGCATTTAAACCTTCTTGTTAAGCTACTGCGACCTGCACGTCTCTTCAATGTGGCATTTAAACCGTCTTGTTAAGCTCCTGCGACCTGCATGTCTCTACCAAGGGGCATTTAAACCGTCTTGTTAAGCTACTGCGACCTGCACGTCTCTTCCACGCGGCATTTAAACAGTCTTGTTAAGCTGCTGTGACCTGCATGTCTCTTCCAAAGGGCATTTAAACTGTCTTGTTAAGCTACTGCGACCTACTCCGCTCTTCCAAGGGGCATTTAAACCGTCTTGTTAAGCTACTGCGACTTGCAAGTCTCTTCCAAGGGGCATTTAGATCGTCTTGGTAAGCTACTGCGACCTGCACTTCTCTTCCACGGGGCATTTAAACCATCTTGTTAAGCTACTGCGACCTCCACCGCTCTACCAAGGGGCATTTAAACCGTATTTTTAAGCTACTGCAACCTACACGTCTCTTCCAAGGGGCATTTAAACCGTTTTGTTAAGCTACTGCGACCTGCACGTCTCTTCCAAGGGGCATTTAAATTGTCTTGTTAAGCTACTGCGACCTCCTCCGCTCTTCCAAGGGGCATTTAAACTGTCTTGTTAAGCTACTGCGACCTCCACCGCTCTTCAAAGGGGCATTTAAACCATTTGTTAAGCTACTGCAACCTGCACGTCTTTTCCAAGGGGCATTTAAACCGTCTTGTTAAGCAACTGCGACCTGCACGTCTCTTCCAAGGGGCATTTAAACCGTCTTGTTAAGCTACTGCGACCTGCACGTCTCTTCCAAGGGGCATTTAAACCGTCTTGTTAAGCTACTGCGACCTGCACGTCTCTTCCAAGGGTCATTTAAATCGTCTTGGTGAGCTACTGCGACCTCCACCGCTCTTCCAAAGGGCATTTAAACCTTCTTGGTAAGCTACTGCGACCAGCAAGCCTCTTCCAAGGGTCATTTAAAATGTCTTGTTAAGCTTCTGTGACCTGCACGTCTCTTCCAAGGGGCATTTAAACCATCTTGTTAAGCTAATGCGACCTTCACGTCTTTTCCAAGGGGCATTTAAACCGTCTTGTTAAGCTACTGCGAACTCCACCGCTCTTCAAAGGGGCATTTAAACCATTTTTTAAGCTACTGCAACCTGCACGTCTTTTCCAAGGGGCATTTAAACCGTCTTGTTAAGCAACTGCGACCTGCACGTCTCTTCCAAGGGGCATTTAAACCGTCGTGTTAAGCTACTGCGACCTGCACGTCTCTTCCAAGGGACATTTAAACCGTCTTGTTAAGCTACTGTAATCTCCACCACTTTTCCAAGGGGCATTTAAACATTCTTGTTAAGCTACTGCGACATGCACGTCTCTTCCAAGCGGCACTTAAACAGTCTTGTTAAGCTGCCACGACCTGCATGAGTCTTCCAAGGGGCATATAATCCGTCTTGTTAAGGTACTGCGACCTCCAACGCTCCTCCAAGTGGCATTTAAACCGTCTTGTTAAGCTACTGTTACCTGCACGTCTCTTCCAAGGGCCATTTAAACCGTCTTGGTAAGCTACTGCAACCTGCAAGCCTCTTCCAAGGGGCATTTAAAACATCTTGTTAAGCTACTGCAACCTGCACGTCTTTTCCAAGGGGCATTTAAACCTTCTTGGTAAGCTACTGCGACCAGCAAGCCTCTTTCAAGGGGCATTTAAAATGTCTTGTTAAGCTTCTGCGACCTGCATGTCTCTTCAATGGGGCATTTAAACCATCTTGTTAAGCTACTGCAACCTGCACGTCTTTTCCAAGGGGCATTTAAACCATCTTGTTAAGCAACTGCGACCTGCACGTCTCTTCCAAGGGGCATTTAAACCGTCTTGTTAAGCTACTGCGACCTGCACGTCTCTTCCAAGGGGCATTTAAACCTTCTTGTTAAGCTACTGCGACCTGCACGTCTTTTCCAAGGGACATTTAAACCGTCTTGTTAAGCTACTGTAATCTCCACCACTTTTCCAAGGGGCATTTAAACAGTCTTTTTAAGCTGCTACGACCTGCACGTCTCTTCCAAGGGGCATTTAAACCGTCTTGTTAAGCTACTGCGACCTGAACGTCTCTTCCAAAGGGCATTTAAATCGTCTTGCTAAGCTACTGCGACTTGCACGTCTCTTCCAAGGGGCATTTAAACCATCTTGTTAAGCTACTGTAACATCCACCACTTTTACAAGGGGCATTTAAACCTTCTTGTTAAGCTACTGCGACCTGCACGTCTCTTCAATGTGGCATTTAAACCGTCTTGTTAAGCTCCTGCGACCTGCATGTCTCTACTAAGGAGCATTTAAACCGTCTTGTTAAGCTACTGCGACCTGCACATCTCTTCCAAGCGGCATTTAAACAGTCTTGTTAAGCTGCTGTGACCTGCATGTCTCTTCCAAAGGGCATTTAAACTGTCTTGTTAAGCTACTGCGACCTACTCCGCTCTTCCAAGGGGCATTTAAACCGTCTTGTTAAGCTACTGCGACTTGCACGTCTCTTCCAAGGGGCATTTAGATCGTCTTGGTAATCTACTGCGACCTGCACTTCTCTTCCACGGGGTATTTAAACCATCTTGTTAAGCTACTGCGACCTCCACCGCTCTACCAAGGGGCATTTAAACCGTATTTTTAAGCTACTGCAACCTGCACGTCTCTTCCAAGGGGCATTTAAACCATTTTGTTAAGCTACTGCGACTTGCACGTCTCTTCCAAGGGGCATTTAAACTGTCTTGTTAAGCTACTGCGACCTCCTCCGCTCTTCCAAGGGGCATTTAAACTGTCTTGTTAAGCTACTGCGACCTCCACCGCTCTTCAAAGAGGCATTTAAACCATTTGTTAAGCTACTGCAACCTGCACGTCTTTTCCAAGGGGCATTTAAACCGTCTTGTTAAGCAACTGCGACCTGCACGTCTCTTCCAAGGGGCATTTAAACCGTCTCGTTAAGCTTCTGCGACCTGCACGTCTCTTCCAAGGGGCATTTAAACCGTCTTGTTAAGCTACTGCGACCTGCACGTCTCTTCCAAGGGTCATTTAAATCGTCTTGGTGAGCTACTGCGACCTCCACCGCTCTTCCAAAGGGCATTTAAACCTTCTTGGTAAGCGACTGCGACCAGCAAGCCTCTTCCAAGGGTCATTTAAAATGTCTTGTTAAGCTTCTGCGACCTGCACGTCTCTTCCAAGGGGCATTTAAACCATCTTGTTAAGCTAATGCGACCTTCACGTCTTTTCCAAGGGGCATTTAAACCGTCTTGTTAAGCTACTGCGACCTCCACCGCTCTTCAAAGGGGCATTTAAACCATTTGTTAAGCTACTGCAACCTGCACGTCTTTTCCAAGGGGCATTTAAACCGTCTTGTTAAGCAACTGCGACCTGCACGTCTCTTCCAAGGGGCATTTAAACCGTCGTGTTAAGCTACTGCGAGCTGCACGTCTCTTCCAAGGGACATTTAAACCGTCTTGTTAAGCTACTGTAATCTCCACCACTTTTCCAAGGGGCATTTATACATTCTTGTTAAGCTACTGCGACATGCACGTCTCTTCCAAGCGGCATTTAAACATTCTTGTTAAGCTGCCACGACCTGCATGAGTCTTCCAAGGGGCATATAATCCGTCTTGTTAAGGTACTGCGACCTCCAACGCTCCTCCAAGTGTCATTTAAACCGTCTTGTTAAGCTACTGTTACCTGCACGTCTCTTCCAAGGGCCATTTAAACCGTCTTGGTAAGCTACTGCAACCTGCAAGCCTCTTCCAAGGGGCATTTATACCGTCTTGTTAAGCTACTGCGACCTGCATGTCTCTTCCAAGGGGCATTTAAACCTTCTTGGTAAGCTACTGCGACCAGCAAGCCTCTTTCAAGGGGCATTTAAAATGTCTTGTTAAACTTCTGCGACCTGCATGTCTCTTCAAAGGGGCATTTAAACCATCTTGTTAAGCTACTGCAACCTGCACGTCTTTTCCAAGGGGCATTTAAAACATCTTGTTAAGCAACTGCGACCTGCATGTCTCTTCCAAGGGGCATTTAAACCGTCTTGTTAAGCTACTGCGACCTGCACGTCTCTTCCAAGGGGCATTTAAACCTTCTTGTTAAGCTACTGCGACCTGCACGTCTTTTCCAAGGGACATTTAAACCGTCTTGTTAAGCTACTGTAATCTCCACCACTTTTCCAAGGGGCATTTAAACAGTCTTTTTAAGCTGCTACGACCTGCATGTCTCTTCCAAGGGGCATATAATCCGTCTTGTTAAGGTACTGCGACCTCCAACGCTCCTCCAAGTGACATTTAAACCGTCTTGTTAAGCTACTATTACCTGCACGTCTCTTCCAAGGGCCATTTAAACCGTCTTGGTAAGCTACTGCGACCTGCAAGCCTCTTCCAAGGGGCATTTATACCGTCTTGTTAAGCTACTGCGACCTCCTCTGCTCTTCCAAGGGGCATTTAAACCATCTTGTTAAGCTACTGCTACCTGCATGTCTCTTCCAAGGGGCATTTAAAACATCTTGTTAAGCTACTGCAACCTGCACGTCTTTTCCAAGGGGCATTTAAACCGTCTTGTTAAGCTACTGCGACCTCCTCCGCTCTTCCAAGGGGCATTTAAACCATCTTGTTAAGCTACTGCCACCTGCATGTCTCTTCCAAGAGACATTTAAACCGTCTTGGTAAGCTAATATGACCTGCAAGCCTTTTCTAAGGGGCATTTAAAACTCTTTTGTTAAGCTTCTGCGACCTGCACGTCTCTTGCAAGGGGCATTTAAATCGTCTTGTTAAGCTACTGCGACCTGCATGTCTATTCCAAGGGGCATTTAAACCGTCTTGTTATGCTACTGCGACCACCACCTCTCTTACAAGGGGCATTTAAACCGTCTTATTAAGCTACTGCGACCTGCACGTCTCTTCCAAGGGGCATTTAAACAGTCTTGTTAAGCTACTGCGACCTGCACATCTCTTCCAAGGGGCATTTAAACTGTCTTGTTAAGCTACTGCGACCTCCACCGCTCTTCCAAGGGGCATTTAAACCATCTTGTTAAGCTACTGTGACCTACACGTTTCTTCCAAGGGGCATTTAAACCATCTTGTTAAGTTACTGCGACTTGCATGTCTCTTCCAAGGGGCATTTAAACCGTCTTGTTAAGCTACTGTAATCTCCACCACTTTTCCAAGGGGCATTTAAACAGTCTTGTTAAGCTACTGAGACCTGCACGTCTGTTCCAAGAGGCATTTAGACCGTCTTGTTAAGCTACTGCGACCTGCACGTCCCTTCCAAGGGGCATTTAATCAGTCTTGTTAAGTTGCTACTACCTGCATGTCTCTTCCAAGGGGCATTTAAAACATCTTGTTAAGCTACTGCAAACTGTACGTCTTTTCCAAGGGGCATTTAAACCGTCTTGTTAAGCTACTGCGACCTCCACCGCTCTTCCAAGGGGCATTTAAACCATCTTGTTAAGCTACTGCAACCTGCACGTCTCTTCCAAGGGGCATTTAAACCGTCTTGGTAAGCTACTGCGACCTGCAAGCCTTTTCTAAGGGGCATTTAAACCCTTTTGTTTAGCTTCTGCGACCTGCACGTCTCTTGCAAGGGGGATTTAAACTGTCTTGGTAAGCTACTGCGACCTCCACCGCTCTTCCAAGGTGCATTTAAACCATCTTGTTAAGCTACTGCGACCTGCACGTCTTTTCCAAGGGGCATTTAAACCATCTTTTTAAGCAACTGCGACCTGCAGGGGCATTTAAACTGTCTTGTTAAGCTACTGCGACATCCACCGCTCCTCCAAGTGGCATTTAAACCGTCTTGTTAGGCTAATGCGACCTGCACGTCTCTTCCAAGGGGCATTTAAACTGTCTTGTAAGCTACTGTGACCTGCACGTCTCTTCCAAGGGGCATTTAAACTGTCTTGTTAAGCTTCTGCGACCTCCACTGGTCTTCCAAGGGGCATTTAAACCGTCTTGTTAAGCTACTGCGACCTGCACGTCTCTTCAATGGGGCATTTAAACCGTCTTGTTAAGCTACTGCGACCTCCACCGCTCTTCAAAGGGGCATTTAAACCATTTGTTAAGCTACTGCAACCTGCACGTCTTTTCCAAGGGGCATTTAAACCGTCTTGTTAAGCAACTGCGACCTGCACGTCTCTTCCAAGGGGCATTTAAACCGTCGTGTTAAGCTACTGCGACCTGCACGTCTCTTCCAAGGGACATTTAAACCGTCTTGTTAAGCTACTGTAATCTCCACCACATTTCCAAGGGGCATTTATACATTCTTGTTAAGCTACTGCGACATGCACGTCTCTTCCAAGCGGCATTTAAACATTCTTGTTAAGCTGCCACGACCTGCATGAGTCTTCCAAGGGGCATATAATCCGTCTTGTTAAGGTACTGCGACCTCCAACGCTCCTCCAAGTTGCATTTAAACCGTCTTGTTAAGCTACTGTTACCTGCACGTCTCTTCCAAGGGCCATTTAAACCGTCTTGGTAAGCTACTGCAACCTGCAAGCCTCTTCCAAGGGGCATTTATACCGTCTTGTTAAGCTACTGCGACCTGCATGTCTCTTCCAAGGGGCATTTAAAACATCTTGTTAAGCTACTGCAACCTGCACGTCTTTTCCAAGGGGCATTTAAACCTTCTTGGTAAGCTACTGCGACCAGCAAGCCTCTTTCAAGGGGCATTTAAAATGTCTTGTTAAGCTTCTGCGACCTGCATGTCTCTTCAAAGGGGCATTTAAACCATTTTGTTAAGCTACTGCAACCTGCACGTCTTTTCCAAGGGGCATTTAAAACATCTTGTTAAGCAACTGCGACCTGCACGTCTCTTCCAAGGGGCATTTAAACCGTCTTGTTAAGCTACTGCGACCTGCACGTCTCTTCCAAGGGGCATTTAAACCTTCTTGTTAAGCTACTGCGACCTGCACGTCTTTTCCAAGGGACATTTAAACCGTCTTGTTAAGCTACTGTAATCTCCACCACTTTCCAAGGGGCATTTAAACAGTCTTTTTAAGCTGCTACGACCTGCATGTCTCTTCCAAGGGGCATATAATCCGTCTTGTTAAGGTACTGCGACCTCCAACGCTCCTCCAAGTGACATTTAAACCGTCTTGTTAAGCTACTATTACCTGCACGTCTCTTCCAAGGGCCATTTAAACCGTCTTGGTAAGCTACTGCGACCTGCAAGCCTCTTCCAAGGGGCATTTATACCGTCTTGTTAAGCTACTGCGACCTCCTCTGCTCTTCCAAGGGGCATTTAAACCATCTTGTTAAGCTACTGCTACCTGCATGTCTCTACCAAGGGGCATTTAAAACATCTTGTTAAGCTACTGCAACCTGCACGTCTTTTCCAAGGGGCATTTAAACCGTCTTGTTAAGCTACTGCGACCTCCTCCGCTCTTCCAAGGGGCATTTAAACCATCTTGTTAAGCTACTGCTACCTGCATGTCTCTTCCAAGAGACATTTAAACCGTCTTGGTAAGCTAATATGACCTGCAAGCCTTTTCTAAGGGGCATTTAAACTCTTTTGTTAAGCTTCTGCGACCTGCACGTCTCTTGCAAGGGGCATTTAAATCGTCTTGTTAAGCTACTGCGACCTGCATGTCTATTTCAAGGGGCATTTAAACCGTCTTGTTATGCTACTGCGACCACCACCTCTCTTACAAGGGGCATTTAAACCGTCTTATTAAGCTACTGCGACCTGCACGTCTCTTCCAAGGGGCATTTAAACAGTCTTGTTAAGCTACTGCGACCTGCACATCTCTTCCAAGGGGCATTTAAACTGTCTTGTTAAGCTACTGCGACCTCCACCGCTCTTCCAAGGGGCATTTAAACCATCTTGTTAAGGTACTGTGACCTACACGTTTCTTCCAAGGGGCATTTAAACCATCTTGTTAAGCTACTGCGACTTGCATGTCTCTTCCAAGGGGCATTTAAACCGTCTTGTTAAGCTACTGCGACCTCCACCGCTCTTCCAAGGGGCATTTAAACCATCTTGTTAAGCTACTGCAACCTGCACGTCTCTTCCAAGGGGCATTTAAACCGTCTTGGTAAGCTACTGCGACCTGCAAGCCTTTTCTAAGGGGCATTTAAACCCTTTTGTTTAGCTTCTGCGACCTGCACGTCTCTTGCAAGGGGCATTTAAACTGTCTTGGTAAGCTACTGCGACCTCCACCGCTCTTCCAAGGGGCATTTAAACCATCTTGTTAAGCTACTGCGACCTGCACGTCTTTTCCAAGGGGCATTTAAACCATCTTTTTAAGCAACTGCGACCTGCAGGGGCATTTAAACTGTCTTGTTAAGCTACTGCGACATCCACCGCTCCTCCAAGTGGCATTTAAACCGTCCTGTTAGGCTAATGCGACCTGCACGTCTCTTCCAAGGGGCATTTAAACTGTCTTGTTAAGCTACTGCGACCTGCACGTCTCTTCCAAGGGGCATTTAAACTGTCTTGTTAAGCTTCTGCGACCTCCACTGGTCTTCCATGGGGCATTTAAACCGTCTTGTTAAGCTACTGCGACCTGCAGGTCTCTTCAATGGGGCATTTAAACCGTCTTGTTAAGCTACTATGACCTGCATGTCTCTTCTGAAGGGCATTTAAACTGTCTTTTTAAGCTACTGCGACCTACACCGCTCTTCCAAGGGGCATTTAAACCGTCTTGTTAAGCTACTGCGACCTGCACGTCTCTTCCAAGGGGCATTTAAACCGTCTTGTTAAGCTACTGCGACCTGCACTTCTCTTCCAAAGCGCATTTAAAACATCTTGTTAAGCTACTGCGACCTCCACCGCTCTACCAAGGGGCGTTTAAACCGTCTTTTTAAGCTACTGCAACCTGCACGTCTCTTCCAAGGGGCATTTAAACCGTCTTGTTAAGCTACTGCGACCTCCTCCGCTCTTCCAAGCGGCATTTAAACCGTCTTGTTAAGCTACTGCGACCTGCACGTTTCTTCCAAGGGGCATTTAAACCATCTTGTTAAGCTACTGCGACTTGCACGTCTCTTCCAAGGGGCATTTAAACCGTCTTGTTAAGCTACTGTAATCTCCACCACTATTCTAAGGGGCATTTAAACAGTCTTGTTAAGCTGCTCCGACCGGCATGTCTCTTCCAAGGGGCATTTAAACCATCTTGTTAAGCTACTGCGACCTGCACGTCTCTTCCAAGGGCCATTTAAACCGTCTTGGTAAGCTCCTGCGACCAGCAAGCCTCTTCCAAGGGGCATTTATACCGTCTTGTTAAGCTACTGCGACCTGCACGTCTCTTCCAAGGGGCATTTAAAACATCTTGTTAAGCTACTGCAACCTGCACGTCTTTTCCAAGAGGCATTTAAACCGTCTTGTTAAGCTACTGCGACCTGCACGTCTCTTCCAAGGGGCATTTAAACCGTTTTGGTAAGCTACTACGACCTACAAGCCTTTTCTAAGGGGCATTTAAACTCTTTTGTTAATCTTCTGCGACCTGCACGTCTCTTGCAAGGAGCATTTAAACCGTCTTGATAAGCTACTGCGACCTGCACGTCTATTCCAAGGGGCATTTAAACCATCTTGTTAAGCTACTGCGACCTCCACCTCTTTACCAAGGGGAATTTAAACCGTCTTATTAAGCTACTGCGACCTCCACCCCTCTTACAAGGGGCATTTAAACAGTCTTGTTAAGCTACTGGGACCTGCACATCTCTTCCAAGGGGCATTTAAACAGTCTTGTTAAGCTACTGCGACCTGCCTGTCTCTTCCAAGGGGCATTTAAACTGTCTTGTTAAGCTTCTGCGACCTCCACCGCTCTTCCAAGGGGCATTTAAACAGTCTTGTTAAGCTACTGCGACTTGCACGTCTCTTCCAAGGTGCATTTAAACAGTCTTGTTAAGCTACTGCGACTTGCACGTCTCTTCCAAGGTGCATTTAATCAATCTTGTTAAGCTGCTACGACCTGCATGTCTCTTCGAAGGGGCATTTAAACCATCTTGTTAAGCTACTGCTACCTGCATGTCTCTTCCAAGGGGCATTTAAACCATCTTGGTAAGCTACTACGACCTGCAAGCCTTTTCTAAGGGGCATTTAAACTCTTTTGTTAAGCTTCTGCGACCTGCACGTCTCTTGCAAGGGGCATTTAAACCGTCTTGTTATGCTACTGCGAACTCCACCTCTCTTCCAAGGGGCATTTAAACAGTCTTGTTAAGCTACTGTGACTTGTACGTCTCTTCCAAGGGGCATTTAAACCGTCTTGTTAAGCTACTGTAATTTCCACCACTTTTCCAAAGGGCATTTAAACCGTCTTGTTAAGCTACTGCAACCTGTACGTCTTTTCCAAGGGGCATTTAAACCATCTTGTTAAGCTACTGCGACCTCCACCTCTCTTCCAAGGGGCAATTAAACCATCTTGTTAAGCTACTGCGACCTGCACGTCTCTTCCAAGGGGCATTTAAACCATCTTGTTAAGCTACTGCGACCTGCACGTCTCTTCCAAGGGGCATTTAAACCGTCTTGGTAAGCTACTGCGACCTGCACGTCTCTTCCAAGGGGCATTTAAACCGTCTTGTTAAGCTACTGCGACCTGCAAGCCTTTTCTAAGGGGCATTTAAACCCTTTTGTTAAGCTTCTGCGACCTGCACGTCTCTTGCAAGGGACATTTAAAACGTCTTGTTAAGCTACTGCGACCTTCACCGCACTTCCAAGGGGCATTTAAACCATCTTGTTAAGCCACTGCGACCTGCACGTCTCTTCCAAGGGGCATTTAAACCGTCTTGGTAAGCTACTACGACCTGCAAGCCTTTTCTAAGGGGCATTTAAACTCTTTTGTTAAGCTTCTGCGAACTGCACGTCTCTTGCAAGGGGCATTTAAACCGTCTTGATAAGCTACTGCGACCTGCACGTTTATTCCAAGGTTCATTTAAACCATCTTGTTAAGCTACTGCGACCTCCACCTCTTTACCAAGGGGCATTTAAACCGTCTTATTAAGCTACTGCGACCTGCACATCTCTTCCAAGGGGCATTTAAACAGTTTTGTTAAGCTACTGCGACCTGCACGTCTCTTCCAAGGGGCATTTAAACTGTCTTGTTAAGCTAATGTGACCTCCACCGCTCTTCCAAGGGGCATTTAAACCGTCTTGTTAAGCTACTGCGACCTGCACGTCTCTACCAAGGAGCATTTAAACCATCTTTTTAAGCTACTGCGACTTGCATGTCTCTTCCAAGGGGCATTTAATCCCTTTTGTTAAGCTTCTGTGACATGCACGTCTCTTCCAAGGGGCATTTAAACTGTCTTGTTAAGCTACTGCGAACTCCACCTCTTTTCCAAGGGGCATTTCAACGGTCTTGTTAAGCTACTGCGACCTGCACGTCTCTTCCAAGGGGCATTTAAACAGTCTTGTTAAGCTACTGCGACCTGCACGTCTCTTCCAAGGGGCATTTAAACTGTCTTGTTAAGCTACTGTGACCTACATGTCTCTTCCAACGGGCATTTCAACCGTCTTGTTAAGCTACTGCGACCTCCACCGCTCTTCCAAGACGCATTTAAACAGTCTTGTTAAGCTACTGCGACCTGCAAGCCTCTTCCAAGGGGCATTTAAAATGTCTTGTTAAGCTTCTGCGACCTGCACGTCTCTTCCAAGGGGCATTTAAACTGTCTTGTTAAGCTACTGCGACCTGCACGTCTCTTCCAAGGGGCATTTAAACAGTCTTGTTAAGCTACTGCGACATGCACGTCTCTTCCAAGGGGCATTTAAATCGTCTTGTTAAGCTACTGCGACTTGCACGTCTCTTCCAAGGGGCATTTAAACTGTCTTGTTTATCTACTGCGACCTGCACGTCTCTTCCAATGGGCATTTAAACTGTCTTGTTAAGCTACTGCGACCTCCACTGCTCTTCCAAGGGGCGTTTAAACCGTCTTGTTAAGCTACTGCGACCTCCACCTCTCTTCCAAGGGGCATTTAAACGGTCTTGTTAAGCTACTGCGACCTGCACGTCTCTTCCAAGGGGCATTTAAACCGTCTTGTTAAGCTACTGCGACCTGCACGTCTCTTCCAAGGGGCATTTAAATTGTCTTGTTAAGCTACTGTTTCCTCCCACACTTTTCCAAGGGGCATTTAAACCGTCTACTTAAGTTACTGCGACCTGCACGTCTCTTCAATGGGGCATTTAAACCATTTTGTTAAGCTACTGCGACCAGCACGTCTCTTCTAAGGAACATTTAAACCGTCTTATTAAGCTACTGCGACCTGCACGTCTCTTTCAAGGGGCATTTAAACCGTCTTGTTAAGCTACTGGAATCTCCACCACTTTTCCACGGGGCATTTAAACTGTCTTGTTAAGCTACTGCGACCTGCACGTCTCTTCCAAGGGGCAATTAAACTGTCTTGTTAAGCTACTGCGACCTGCACGTCTCTTCCAAGGGGCATTTAACCAGTCTTGTTAAGCGTCTGCGACCTGCATGTCTCTTCCAACGGGCATTTAAACCGTATTGTTAAGCTAGTGCGACCTCCCCAGCTCTTCCAAGGGGCATTTAAACCGTCTTGTTAAGCTACTGTAACCTCCAACACTTTTCTTAGGGGCATTTAAACCGTCTAGTTAAGCTACTGCCACCTGCACGTCTCTTCAATGGGGCATTTAAACCGTCTTGTTAATCTACTGCGACCTGCATGTCTCTACCAAGGGGCATTTAAACCATCTTGTTAAGCTACTGCGACCTGCACGTCTCTTCCAAGGGGCATTTAAACAGTCTTGTTAAGCTACTGCGACCTGCACGTCTCTTCCAAGGGCCATTTAAACCATCTTGGTAAGCTATTGCGACATGCAAGTCTCTTCCAAGGGGCATTTAAACAGTCTTGTTAAGCTACTGCGACCTCCACGTCTCTTCCAAGGGGCATTTAAACTGTCTTTTGTTTATCTACTGCGACCTGCACGTCTGATCCAAGGGGCATTTAAACCATCTTGTTAAGCTACTGCGACTTCCACCGCTCTTACAATGGGCATTTAAACCGTCTTTTTAAGCTACTGTGACCTCCACCTCTCTTCCAAGGGGCATTTAAACCATCTTGTTAAGCTACTGCGACCTGCACGTCTCTTCCAAGGGGCATTTAAATCGTCTTGTTAAGCTACTGTAACCTCCACCACTTTTCCAAGGGGCATTTAAACCGTCTAGTTAAGCTACTGCGACCAGCACATCTCTTCCAAGGGCCATTTAAACCGTCTTGTTAAGCTACTGTAATCTCCACCACTATTCCAAGCGATATTTAAACTGTCTTGTTAAGCTACTGCGAACTGCACGTCTCTTCCAAGGGGCATTCAAACCGTCTTGTTAAGCTACTGCGACCTGCATGTCTCTACCAAGGGGCATTTAAACCGTCTTGTTAAGCTACTGCGACCTGCACGTCTCTTCTAAGGAACATTTAAACCGCCTTATTAAGCTACTGCGACCTGCAAGCCTATTCCAAGGGGCATTTATAGCGTCTTGTTAAGCTACTGCGACCTGCACGTGTCTTCCAAGGTGCATTTAAACCGTCTTGTTAAGCTACTGCGACCTGCACGTCTCTTCCAAAGGGCATTTAAACCGTCTTGTTAAGCTACTGCGACCTGCACGTCTCTTCCAAGGGGCATTTAAATCATCTTGTTAAGCTACTGCGACTTGCATGCCTCTTCCAAGGGGCATTTAAACCGTCTTGTTAAGCTACTGCGACCTGCACGTCTCTTCCAAGGGGCATTTAAACAGTCTTGTTAAGCTACTGCGACCTGCACATCTCTTCCAAGGGGCATTTAAACTGTCTTGTTAAGCTACTGCGACCTCCACCTCTCTTCCAAGGGGCATTTCAACCTTCTTGTTAAGCTACTGCGACCTGCACGTCTCTTCCAAGGGGCATTTAAATCATCTTGTTAAGCTGCTGCGACTTGCATGCCTCTTCCAAGGGGCATTTAAACCGTCTAGTTAAGCTACTGCGACCTGCACGTCTCTTCTATGGGGCATTAAAATCGTCTTGTTAAGCTACTGCGACCTGCATGTCTCTACCAAGGGGCATTTAAACCATCTTGTTAAGCTACTGCGACCTGCACGTCTCTTCCCAGGGGCATTAAAACAGTCTTGTTAAGCTGCTGCGACCTGCATGTCTCTTCCAAGGGGCATTTAAACTGTCTTGTTAAGCTACTGCGACCTCCACCGCTCTACCAATGGGAATTTAAACCGTCTTGTTAAGCTACTGCGACCTGCACGTCTCTTCCAAGGGACATATAAATCGTCTTGGTAAGCTACTGCGACCTGCACTTCTCTTCCAAGGGGCATTTAAACCATCTTGTTAAGCTACTGCGACCTCCACCGCTCTACCTAGGGGCACTTAAACCGTCTTTTTAAGCTACTGCAACCTGCACGTCACTTCCAAGGGGCATTTAAACCGTCTTGTTAAGCTACTGCGACCTGCACGTCTTTTTCAAGGGGCATTTAAACCGTCTTGTTAAGCTACTGCGACCTGCACTTCTTTTCCAAGGGGCATTTAAACAGTCTTGTTAAGCTGCTGCGACCTGCACGTCTCTTCCAAGGGGCATTTAAACCGTCTTGTTAAGCTATTGCGACCTCCACCGCTCTTCCAAGGGGCATTTGATTTGTCTTGTTAAGCTTCTGCGACCTGCACGTCTCTTCCAAGGGCCATTTAAAACGTCTTGGTAAGCTACTGCGACCTGCAAGCCTTTTCCAAGGGGCATTTATACCGTCTTGTTAAGCTGCTGCGACCTGCACGTGTCTTCCAAGGGGCATTTAAACTGTCTTGGTAAGCTACTGCGACCTGCAAGCCTCTTCCAGGGGCCATTTTTACCGTCTTGTTAAGCTACTGCGACCTGCACGTCTCTTCCAAGGGGCATTTAAACCTTCTTGTTAAGCTACTGCGACCTGCACGTCTCTTCCAAGGGGCATTTAAACCATCTTATTAAACTACTGCGACCTGCACGTCTCTTCCAAGGGGCATTTAAACTGTCTTGTTAAGCTACTGCGACCTGCAAGTCTCTTCCAAGGGGCATTTAAACCGTATCTTTAAGCTACTGCGACCTGCACGTCTCTTCTAAGGGGCATTTAAACCGTCTTGTTAAGCTACTGCGACCTGCATGTCTCTTTCAAGGGGCATTTAAACCGTCTTATTAAGCTACTGCGACCTGCAGGTCTCTTCCAATGAGCATTTAAACCGTCTTGTTAAGCTAATGCGACCTCCACCGCTCTTCCAAGGGGCATTTAAACCATCTTGTTAAGCTACTGCGACCTGCACGTCTCTTCCAAGTGGCATTTAAACCGTCTTGTTAAGCTACTGTAACCTCCACCACATTTCCAAGGGGCATTTAAACCGTCTTGTTAAGCTACTGCGACCTGCACTTCTCTTCTCAAGGGGCATTTAAACCGTCTTGTTAATCTACTGCGACCAGCACGTCTCTTCCAAGGGGCATTTAAACCATCTTGTTAAGCTACTGCGACCTGCACTTCTCTTCCAAGGGGCATTTAAACCGTCTTGTTAAGCTACTGTGACCTGCATGTCTCTTCCAAGGGGCATTTAAACCGTCTTTTTAAGCTACTGCGACCTCCACCGCTCTTCCAAGGGGAATTTAAACCGTCTTGTTAAGCTACTGCGACCTGCACGTCTCTTCCAAGGGGCATTTAAACCGTCTTGTTAAGCTACTGCGACCTGCACGTCTCTTCCAAGGGGCATTTAAATCATCTTGTTAAGCTACTGCGACTTGCACGTTTCTTCCAAGGTGCATTTAAACAATCTTGTTAAGCTACTGTAACCTCCACCATTTTTCCAAGGGGCATTTAAACCGTCTTGTTAAGCTTCTGCGACCAGCACGTCTCTTCAATGGGGCATTTAAACCGTCTTGTTAAGCTCCTGCGACCTGCATGTCTCTACCAAGGGGCATTTAAACTGGCTTGTTAAGCTGCTGTGACCTGCATGTCTCTTCCAAAGGGCATTTAAACTGTCTTGTTAAGCTACTGCGACCTACACTGCTCTTCCAAGGGGCATTTAAACCGTCTTGTTAAGCTACTGCGACCTGCACGTCTCTTCCAAGGGTCATTTAAATCGTCTTGGTAAGCTACTGCGACCTGCACTTCTCTTCCAAGGGGCAGTTAAATCGTCTTGGTAAGATACTGCGACCTGCACGTCTCTTCAATGGGGCATTTAAACCGTCTTGTTAAGCTAATGCGACCTGCATGTCTCTGCCAAGGGGCATTTAAACAGTCTTGTTAAGCTGCTGCGACCTGCATGTCTCTTCCAAAGGGCATTTAAACTGTCTTGTTAAGCTACTGCGACCTGCACGTCTCTTCCAAGGGGCATTTAAACCGTCTTGTTAAGCTACTGCGACCTGCACGTCTCTTCCAAGGGCCAAATAATCCGCCTTGGTAAGCTACTGCGACCTGCAAGCATCTTCCAAGGGGCATTTAAACCGTCTTGTTAAGCTACTGCGACCTCCACCGCTCTTCCAAGGGGCATTTAAACCGTCTTGTTAAGCTACTACGACCTGCACGTCTCTTCCAAGGGCCATATAATCCGTCTTGGTAAGCTACTGTGACCTGCATGTCTCTTCCAAGGGGCATTTAAACCGTCTTGTTAAGCTACTGCGACCTCCACCGCTCTTCCAAGGGCCATATAATCCGTCTTGGTAAGCTACTGAGACCTGCAAGCCTCTTCTAAGCAGCATTTAAACCGTCTTGTTAAGCTACTGCGACCTGCACGTCTCTTCCAATGGGCATTGAAACCGTCTTGTTAAGCTACTGCGACCTGCACGTCTCTTCCAAGGGGCATTTAAACCATCTTATTAAGCTACTGCGACCTGCACGTCTCTTCCAAGGGGCATTTAAACTGTCTTGTTAAGCTACGGCGACCTGCACGTCTCTTCCAAGGGGCATTTAAACTGTCTTGTTAAGCTACTGCGACCTGCACGTCTCTTCCAAGGGGCATTTAAACTGTCTTGTTAAGCTAATGCGACCTGCACGTCTCTTCAAAGTGGCATTTAAACCGTCTTTTTAAGCTACTGTGACCTGCACGTCTCTTGCAAGGGGCATTTAAACCGTCTTATTTCGCTACTGCGACCTGCAAGTCTCTTCCAAGGGGCATTTAAACAGTCTTGTTAAGCTACTGCGACCTGCACGTCTCTTCCAAGGGGCATTTAAACCATCTTGTTAAGCTACTGTAACCTCCACCACATTTCCAAGGGACATTTAAACCATCTTGTTAAGCTACTGCGACCTGCACGTCTTTTCCAAGGGGCATTTAATCCGTCTTGTTAAGCTACAGTGACCTGCATGTCTCTTCCAAGGGGCATTTAAACCGTCTTGTTAAGCTACTGCGACCTGCACGTCTCTTCCAAGAGGCATTTAAATCGTCTTGTTAAGCTACAGTGACCTGCATGTCTATTCCAAGGGGCATTTAAACCGTCTTGTTAAGCTACTGCGACCTCCACCGCTCTTTCAAGGGGCATTTAGACCGTCTTGTTAAGCTACTGCGACCTGCATGTCTCTTCCGAGGGGCATTTAAACCGTCTTATTAAGCTACTGCGACCTGCACCTCTCTTCCAATGGGCATTTAAACCGTCTTGTTAAGCTAATGCGTCCTCCACCGCTCTTCCAAGGGGCATTTAAACCATCTTGTTAAGCTACTGCGACCTGCACGTCTTTTCCAAGGGGCATTTAAACCGTCTTGTTAAGCTACTGCGACCTGCACGTCTCTTCCAAGGGGCATTTAAACCGTCTAGTTAAGATACTGCGACCTGCACGTCTCTTCAATGGGGCATTAAAATCGTCTTGTTAAGCTACTGCGACCTGCATGTCTCTACCAAGGGGCATTTAAACCATCTTGTTAAGCTACTGCGACCTGCACTTCTCTTCCAAGGGGCATTTAAACAGTCTTGTTAAGCTAATGCGACCTGTACGTCTCTTCAAAGTGACATTTAAACCGTCTTTTTAAGCTACTGTGACCTGCACCTCTCTTCCAATGGGCATTTAAACCATCTTTTTAAGCTAATGCGACCTCCACCGCTCTTCCAAGGGGCATTTAAACCATCTTGTTAAGCTACTGCGACCTGCACGTCTCTTCCAAGGGGCATTTAAACCGTCTTGTTAAGCTACTGCGACCTGCACGTCTCTTCCAAGGGGCATTTAAACCGTCTTGTTAAGCTACTGCGACCAGCACGTCTCTTCCAAGGGGCATTTAAACCGTCTTGTTAAGCTACTGCGACCTGCACGTCTCTTCCAAGGGGCATTTAAACCGTCTTGTTAAGCTACTGCGACCTGCACGTCTCTTCCAAGGGGCATTTAAACCATCTTATTTCGCTACTGCGACCTGCAAGTCTCTTCCAAGGGGCATTTAAACAGTTTTGTTAAGCTACTGTAACCTCCACCACATTTCCAAGGGACATTTAAACCATCTTGTTTAGCTACTGCGACCTGCACGTCTCTTCCAAGGGCCATATAATCCGTCTTGGTAAGCTACTGTGACGTGCATGTCTCTTCCAAGGGGCATTTAAACCGTCTTGTTAAGCTACTGCGACCTCCACCGCTCTTCCAAGGGCCATATAATCCGTCTTGGTAAGCTACTGAGACCTGCAAGCCTCTTCTAAGCGGAATTTAAACCATCTTGTTAAGCTACTGCGACCTGCACGTCTCTTCCAAGGGGCATTGAAACCGTCTTGTTAAGCTACTGCGACCTGCACGTCTCTTCCAAGGGGCATTTAAACCATCTTATTAAGCTACTGCGACCTGCATGTCTCTTCCAAGGGGCATTTAAACTGTCTTGTTAAGCTACGGCGACCTGCACGTCTCTTCCAAGGGGCATTTAACCAGTCTTGTTAAGCGTCTGCGACCTGCATGTCTCTTCCAACGGGCATTTAAACTGTCTTGTTAAGCTAGTGCGACCTCCCCAGCTCTTCCAAGGGGCATTAAAACCGTCTTGTTAAGCTACTGTAACCTCCAACACTTTTCTTAGGGGCATTTAAACCGTCTAGTTAAGCTACTGCCACCTGCACGTCTCTTCAATGGGGCATTTAAACCGTCTTGTTAATCTACTGCGACCTGCATGTCTCTACAAAGGGGCATTTAAACCATGTTGTTAAGCTACTGCGACCTGCAATTCTCTTCCAAGGGGCATTTAAACAGTCTTGTTAAGCTACTGCGACCTGCACGTCTCTTCCAAGGGCCATTTAAACCATCTTGGTAAGCTATTGCGACATGCAAGTCTCTTCCAAGGGGCATTTAAACAGTCTTGTTAAGCTACTGCGACCTCCACGTCTCTTCCAAGGGGCATTTAAACTGTCTTTTGTTTATCTACTGCGACCTGCACGTCTGATCCAAGGGGCATTTAAACCATCTTGTTAAGCTACTGCGACTTCCACCGCTCTTACAATGGGCAATTAAACCGTCTTTTTAAGCTACTGTGACCTCCACCTCTCTTCCAAGGGGCATTTAAACCATCTTGTTAAGCTACTGCGACCTGCACGTCTCTTCCAAGGGGCATTTAAATCGTCTTGTTAAGCTACTGTAACCTCCACCACTATTCCAAGGGGCATTTAAACCGTCTAGTTAAGCTACTGCGACCTGCACGTCTCTACAATGGGGCATTTAAACCGTCTTGTTAAGCTACTGCGACCAGCACATCTCTTCCAAGGGCCATTTAAACCGTCTTGTTAAGCTACTGTAATCTCCACCACTATTCCAAGCGGTATTTAAACTGTCTTGTTAAGCTACTGCGAACTGCACGTCTCTTCCAAGGGGCATTTAAACCGTCTTGTTAAGCTACTGCGACCTGCATGTCTCTACCAAGGGGCATTTAAACCGTCTTGTTAAGCTACTGCGACCTGCACGTCTCTTCTAAGGAACATTTAAACCGCCTTATTAAGCTACTGCGACCTGCAAGCCTATTCCAAGGGGAATTTATAGCGTCTTGTTAAGCTACTGCGACCTGCACGTGTCTTCCAAGGTGCATTTAAACCGTCTTGTTAAGCTACTGCGACCTGCACGTCTCTTCCAAAGGGCATTTAAACCGTCTTGTTAAGCTACTGCGACCTGCACGTCTCTTCCAAGGGGCATTTAAATCATCTTGTTATGCTACTGCGACTTGCATGCCTCTTCCAAGGGGCATTTAAACCGTCTTGTTAAGCTACTGCGACCTGCACGTCTCTTCCAAGGGGCATTTAAACCGTCTTGTTAAGCTACTGCGACCTGCACGTCTCTTCCAAGGGGCATTTAAACAGTCTTGTTAAGCTACTGCGACCTGCACATCTCTTCCAAGGGGCATTTAAACTGTCTTGTTAAGCTACTGCGACCTCCACCGCTCTACCAAGGGGAATTTAAACCGTCTTGTTAAGCTACTGCGACCTGCACGTCTCTTCCAAGGGACATTTAAATCGTCTTGGTAAGCTACTGCGACCTGCACTTCTCTTCCCAGGGGCATTTAAACCATCTTGTTAAGCTACTGCGACCTCCACCACTCTACCTAGGGGCACTTAAACCGTCTTTTTAAGCTACTGCAACCTGCACGTCACTTCCAAGGGGCATTTAAACCGTCTTGTTAAGCTACTGCGACCTGCACGTCTCTTTCAAGGGGCATTTAAACCGTCTTGTTAAGCTACTGCGACTTGCATGTCTCTACCAAGGGGCATTTAAACCGTCTTGTTAAGCTACTGCGACCTGCACTTCTCTTCCAAGGGGCATTTAAACAGTCTTGTTAAGCTGCTGCGACCTGCACGTCTCTTCCAAGGGGCATTTAAACCGTCTTGTTAAGCTATTGCGACCTCCACCGCTCTTCCAAGGGGCATTTGATTTGTCTTGTTAAGCTTCTGCGACCTGCACGTCTCTTCCAAGGGCCATTTAAAACGTCTTGGTAAGCTACTGCGACCTGCAAGTCTCTTCCAAGGGGCATTTAAACCGTATTTTTAAGCTACTGCGACCTGCACGTCTCTTCTAAGGGGCATTTAAACCGTCTTGTTAAGCTACTGCGACCTGCATGTCTCTTTCAAGGGGCATTTAAACCGTCTTGTTAAGCTACTGCGACCTGCACGTCTCTTCCAAGGGGCATTTAAATCATCTTGTTAAGCTACTGCGACTTGCACGTTTCTTCCAAGGTGCATTTAAACAATCTTGTTAAGCTACTGTAACCTCCACCATTTTTCCAAGGGGCATTTAAACCGTTTTGTTAAGCTTCTGCGACCAGCACGTCTCTTCAATGGGGCATTTAAACCGTCTTGTTAAGCTCCTGCGACCTGCATGTCTCTACCAAGGGGCATTTAAACTGTCTTGTTAAGCTGCTGCGACCTGCATGTCTCTTCCAAAGGGCATTTAAACTGTCTTGTTAAGCTACTGCGACCTACACTGCTCTTCCAAGGGGCATTTAAACCGTCTTGTTAAGCTACTGCGACCTGCACGTCTCTTCCAAGGGTCATTTAAATCGTCTTGGTAAGCTACTGCGACCTGCACTTCTCTTCCAAGGGGCAGTTAAATCGTCTTGGTAAGATACTGCGACCTGCACGTCTCTTCAATGGGGCATTTAAACCGTCTTGTTAAGCTAATGCGACCTGCATGTCTCTACCAAGGGGCATTTAAACAGTCTTGTTAAGCTGCTGCGACCTGCATGTCTCTTCCAAGGGGCATTTAAACCGTCTTGTTAAGCTACTGCGACCTGCACGTCTCTTCCAAGGGCCAAATAATCCGCCTTGGTAAGCTACTGCGACCTGCAAGCATCTTCCAAGGGGCATTTAAACCGTCTTGTTAAGCTACTGCGACCTCCACCGCTCTTCCAAGGGGCATTTAAACCGTCTTGTTAAGCTACTACGACCTACACGTCTCTTCCAAGGGCCATATAATCCGTCTTGGTAAGCTACTGTGACGTGCATGTCTCTTCCAAGGGGCATTTAAACCGTCTTGTTAAGCTACTGCGACCTCCACCGCTCTTCCAAGGGCCATATAATCCGTCTTGGTAAGCTACTGAGACCTGCAAGCCTCTTCTAAGCAGCATTTAAACCGACTTGTTAAGCTACTGCGACCTGCACGTCTCTTCCAAGGGGCATTGAAACCGTCTTGTTAAGCTACTGCGACCTGCACGTCTCTTCCAAGGGGCATTTAAACCATCTTATTAAGCTACTGCGACCTGCACGTCTCTTCCAAGGGGCATTTAAACTGTCTTGTTAAGCTACGGCGACCTGCACGTCTCTTCCAAGGGGCATTTAAACTGTCTTGTTAAGCTACTGCGACCTGCACGTCTCTTCCAAGGGGCATTTAAACTGTCTTGTTAAGCTAATGCGACCTGCACGTCTCTTCAAAGTGGCATTTAAACCGTCTTTTTAAGCTACTGTGACCTGCACGTCTCTTGCAAGGGACATTTAAACCGTCTTATTTCGCTACTGCGACCTGCAAGTCTCTTCCAAGGGGCATTTAAACAGTCTTGTTAAGCTACTGCGACCTGCACGTCTCTTCCAAGGGGCATTTAAACCATCTTGTTAAGCTACTGTAACCTCCACCACATTTCCAAGGGACATTTAAACCATCTTGTTAAGCTACTGCGACCTGCACGTCTTTTCCAAGGGGAATTTTATCCGTCTTGTTAAGCTACAGTGACCTGCATGTCTCTTCCAAGGGGCATTTAAACCGTCTTGTTAAGCTACTGCGACCTGCACGTCTCCTCCAAGAGGCATTTAAACCGTCTTGTTAAGCTACAGTGACCTGCATGTCTATTCCAAGGGGCATTTAAACCGTCTTGTTAAGCTACTGCGACCTCCACCGCTCTTTCAAGGGGCATTTAGACCGTCTTGTTAAGCTACTGCGACCTGCATGTCTCTTCCGAGGGGCATTTAAACCGTCTTATTAAGCTACTGCGACCTGCACCTCTCTTCCAATGGGCATTTAAACCGTCTTATTTCGCTAATGCGTCCTCCACCGCTCTTCCAAGGGGCATTTAAACCATCTTGTTAAGCTACTGCGACCTGCACGTCTCTTCCAAGCGGCATTTAAACCGTCTTGTTAAGCTACTGCGACCTGCACGTCTCTTCCAAGGGACATTTAAACCGTCTTGTTAAGCTACTGCGACCTGCACGTCTCTTCCAAGGGGCATTTAAACCATCTTATTTCGCTACTGCGACCTGCAAGTCTCTTCCAAGGGGCATTTAAACAGTTTTGTTAAGCTACTGTAACCTCCACCACATTTCCAAGGGACATTTAAACCATCTTGTTTAGCTACTGCGACCTGCACGTCTCTTCCAAGGGCCATATAATCCGTCTTGGTAAGCCACTGTGACCTGCATGTCTCTTCCAAGGGGCATTTAAACCGTCTTGTTAAGCTACTGCGACCTCCACCGCTCTTCCAAGGGCCATATAATCCGTCTTGGTAAGCTACTGAGACCTGCAAGCCTCTTCTAAGCGGAATTTAAACCATCTTGTTAAGCTACTGCGACCTGCACGTCTCTTCCAAGGGGCATTGAAACCGTCTTGTTAAGCTACTGCGACCTGCACGTCTCTTCCAAGGGGCATTTAAACCATCTTATTAAGCTACTGCGACCTGCACGTGTCTTCCAAGGTGCATTTAAACCGTCTTGTTAAGCTACTGCGACCTGCACGTCTCTTCCAAAGGGCATTTAAACCGTCTTGTTAAGCTACTGCGACCTGCACGTCTCTTCCAAGGGGCATTTAAATCATCTTGTTATGCTACTGCGACTTGCATGCCTCTTCCAAGGGGCATTTAAACCGTCTTGTTAAGCTACTGCGACCTGCACGTCTCTTCCAAGGGGCATTTAAACCGTCTTGTTAAGCTACTGCGACCTGCACGTCTCTTCCAAGGGGCATTTAAACAGTCTTGTTAAGCTACTGCGACCTGCACATCTCTTCCAAGGGGCATTTAAACTGTCTTGTTAAGCTACTGCGACCTCCACCGCTCTACCAAGGGGAATTTAAACCGTCTTGTTAAGCTACTGCGACCTGCACGTCTCTTCCAAGGGACATTTAAATCGTCTTGGTAAGCTACTGCGACCTGCACTTCTCTTCCCAGGGGCATTTAAACCATCTTGTTAAGCTACTGCGACCTCCACCACTCTACCTAGGGGCACTTAAACCGTCTTTTTAAGCTACTGCAACCTGCACGTCACTTCCAAGGGGCATTTAAACCGTCTTGTTAAGCTACTGCGACCTGCACGTCTCTTTCAAGGGGCATTTAAACCGTCTTGTTAAGCTACTGCGACTTGCATGTCTCTACCAAGGGGCATTTAAACCGTCTTGTTAAGCTACTGCGACCTGCACTTCTCTTCCAAGGGGCATTTAAACAGTCTTGTTAAGCTGCTGCGACCTGCACGTCTCTTCCAAGGGGCATTTAAACCGTCTTGTTAAGCTATTGCGACCTCCACCGCTCTTCCAAGGGGCATTTGATTTGTCTTGTTAAGCTTCTGCGACCTGCACGTCTCTTCCAAGGGCCATTTAAAACGTCTTGGTAAGCTACTGCGACCTGCAAGTCTCTTCCAAGGGGCATTTAAACCGTATTTTTAAGCTACTGCGACCTGCACGTCTCTTCTAAGGGGCATTTAAACCGTCTTGTTAAGCTACTGCGACCTGCATGTCTCTTTCAAGGGGCATTTAAACCGTCTTGTTAAGCTACTGCGACCTGCACGTCTCTTCCAAGGGGCATTTAAATCATCTTGTTAAGCTACTGCGACTTGCACGTTTCTTCCAAGGTGCATTTAAACAATCTTGTTAAGCTACTGTAACCTCCACCATTTTTCCAAGGGGCATTTAAACCGTTTTGTTAAGCTTCTGCGACCAGCACGTCTCTTCAATGGGGCATTAAACCGTCTTGTTAAGCTCCTGCGACCTGCATGTCTCTACCAAGGGGCATTTAAACTGTCTTGTTAAGCTGCTGCGACCTGCATGTCTCTTCCAAAGGGCATTTAAACTGTCTTGTTAAGCTACTGCGACCTACACTGCTCTTCCAAGGGGCATTTAAACCGTCTTGTTAAGCTACTGCGACCTGCACGTCTCTTCCAAGGGTCATTTAAATCGTCTTGGTAAGCTACTGCGACCTGCACTTCTCTTCCAAGGGGCAGTTAAATCGTCTTGGTAAGATACTGCGACCTGCACGTCTCTTCAATGGGGCATTTAAACCGTCTTGTTAAGCTAATGCGACCTGCATGTCTCTACCAAGGGGCATTTAAACAGTCTTGTTAAGCTGCTGCGACCTGCATGTCTCTTCCAAGGGGCATTTAAACCGTCTTGTTAAGCTACTGCGACCTGCACGTCTCTTCCAAGGGCCAAATAATCCGCCTTGGTAAGCTACTGCGACCTGCAAGCATCTTCCAAGGGGCATTTAAACCGTCTTGTTAAGCTACTGCGACCTCCACCGCTCTTCCAAGGGGCATTTAAACCGTCTTGTTAAGCTACTACGACCTACACGTCTCTTCCAAGGGCCATATAATCCGTCTTGGTAAGCTACTGTGACGTGCATGTCTCTTCCAAGGGGCATTTAAACCGTCTTGTTAAGCTACTGCGACCTCCACCGCTCTTCCAAGGGCCATATAATCCGTCTTGGTAAGCTACTGAGACCTGCAAGCCTCTTCTAAGCAGCATTTAAACCGACTTGTTAAGCTACTGCGACCTGCACGTCTCTTCCAAGGGGCATTGAAACCGTCTTGTTAAGCTACTGCGACCTGCACGTCTCTTCCAAGGGGCATTTAAACCATCTTATTAAGCTACTGCGACCTGCACGTCTCTTCCAAGGGGCATTTAAACTGTCTTGTTAAGCTACGGCGACCTGCACGTCTCTTCCAAGGGGCATTTAAACTGTCTTGTTAAGCTACTGCGACCTGCACGTCTCTTCCAAGGGGCATTTAAACTGTCTTGTTAAGCTAATGCGACCTGCACGTCTCTTCAAAGTGGCATTTAAACCGTCTTTTTAAGCTACTGTGACCTGCACGTCTCTTGCAAGGGACATTTAAACCGTCTTATTTCGCTACTGCGACCTGCAAGTCTCTTCCAAGGGGCATTTAAACAGTCTTGTTAAGCTACTGCGACCTGCACGTCTCTTCCAAGGGGCATTTAAACCATCTTGTTAAGCTACTGTAACCTCCACCACATTTCCAAGGGACATTTAAACCATCTTGTTAAGCTACTGCGACCTGCACGTCTTTTCCAAGGGGAATTTAACCGTCTTGTTAAGCTACAGTGACCTGCATGTCTCTTCCAAGGGGCATTTAAACCGTCTTGTTAAGCTACTGCGACCTGCACGTCTCCTCCAAGAGGCATTTAAACCGTCTTGTTAAGCTACAGTGACCTGCATGTCTATTCCAAGGGGCATTTAAACCGTCTTGTTAAGCTACTGCGACCTCCACCGCTCTTTCAAGGGGCATTTAGACCGTCTTGTTAAGCTACTGCGACCTGCATGTCTCTTCCGAGGGGCATTTAAACCGTCTTATTAAGCTACTGCGACCTGCACCTCTCTTCCAATGGGCATTTAAACCGTCTTATTTCGCTAATGCGTCCTCCACCGCTCTTCCAAGGGGCATTTAAACCATCTTGTTAAGCTACTGCGACCTGCACGTCTCTTCCAAGCGGCATTTAAACCGTCTTTTTAAGCTACTGCGACCTGCACGTCTCTTCCAAGGGACATTTAAACCGTCTTGTTAAGCTACTGCGACCTGCACGTCTCTTCCAAGGGGCATTTAAACCATCTTATTTCGCTACTGCGACCTGCAAGTCTCTTCCAAGGGGCATTTAAACAGTTTTGTTAAGCTACTGTAACCTCCACCACATTTCCAAGGGACATTTAAACCATCTTGTTTAGCTACTGCGACCTGCACGTCTCTTCCAAGGGCCATATAATCCGTCTTGGTAAGCCACTGTGACCTGCATGTCTCTTCCAAGGGGCATTTAAACCGTCTTGTTAAGCTACTGCGACCTCCACCGCTCTTCCAAGGGCCATATAATCCGTCTTGGTAAGCTACTGAGTCCTGCAAGCCTCTTCTAAGCGGAATTTAAACCATCTTGTTAAGCTACTGCGACCTGCACGTCTCTTCCAAGGGGCATTGAAACCGTCTTGTTAAGCTACTGCGACCTGCACGTCTCTTCCAAGGGGCATTTAAACCATCTTATTAAGCTACTGCGACCTGCATGTCTCTTCCAAGGGGCATTTAAACTGTCTTGTTAAGCTACGGTGACCTGCACGTCTCTTCCAAGGGGCATTTAAACTGTCTTGTTAAGCTACTGCGACCTGCACGTCTCTTCCAAGGGGCATTTAAACTGTCTTGTTAAGCTAATGCGACCTGCACGTCTCTTCAAAGTGGCATTTAAACCGTCTTTTTAAGCTACTGTGACCTGCACGTCTCTTGCAAGGGGCATTTAAACCGTCTTGTTAAGCTACTGTAACCTCCACCACATTTCCAAGGGACATTTAAACCATCTTGTTAAGCTACTGCGACCTGCACGTCTCTTCCAAGAGGCATTTAAACCGTCTTGTTAAGATACAGTGACCTGCATGTCTATTCCAAGGGGCATTTAAACCGTCTTGTTAAGCTACTGCGACCTCCACTGCTCTTTCAAGGGGCATTTAAACCGTCTTGTTAAGCTACTGCGACCTGCATGTCTCTTCCAAGGGGCATTTAAACCTTCTTATTAAGCTACTGCGACCTGCACCTCTCTTCCAATGGGCATTTAAACTGTCTTGTTAAGCTACTGCGACCAACACGTCTCTTCCAAGGGGCATTTAAACCGTCTTGTTAAGCTACTGCGACCAGCACGTCTCTTCCAAGGGGCATTTAAACCGTCTTGATAAGCTACTGCGACCTGCACGTCTCTTCCAAGGGCCATTTAAACCATCTTGGTAAGCTACTGCGACCTGCACGTCTCTTCCAAGGGGCATTTAAACCTTCTTTTTAAGCTACTGCGACCTCCACCGCTCTTCCAAGGGGCATTTAAACCGTCTTGTTAAGCTACTGTGCCCTGCAAGTCTCTTCCAAAGGCCAAATAATCCGCCTTGGTAAGCTACTACGACCTGCAAGCATCTTCCAAGGGGCATTTAAACCATCTTGTTAAGCTACTGCGACCTCCACCGCTCTTCCAAGGGGCATTTAAACCGTCTTGTTAAGCTACTGCGACCTGCACGTCTCTTCCAAGGGCCATATAATCCGCCTTGGTAAGCTACTGTGACCTGCATGTCTCTTCCAAGGGGCATTTAAACCGTCTTGTTAAGCTACTGCGACCTCCACCGCTCTTCCAAGGGCCATATAATCCGTCTTGGTAAGCTACTGAGACCTGCAAGCCTCTTCTAAGCGGCATTTAAACCGTCTTGTTAAACTACTGCGACCTGCACGTCTCTTCCAAGGGGCATTGAAACCGTCTTGTTAAGCTACTGCGACCTGCACGTCTCTTCCAAGGGGCATTTAACCCATCTTATTAAGCTACTGCGACCTGCACGTCTCTTCCAAGGGGCATTTAAACCGTCTTGTTAAGCTTCGGCGACCTGCACGTCTCTTCCAAGGGGCATTTAAACTGTCTTGTTAAGCTACTGCGACCTGCACGTCTCTTCCAAGGGGCATTTAAACTGTCTTGTTAAGCTAATGCGACCTGTACGTCTCTTCAAAGTGGCATTTAAACCGTCTTTTTAAGCTACTGTGACCTGCACCTCTCTTCCAATGGGCATTTAAACCATCTTTTTAAGCTAATGCGACCTCCACCGCCCTTCCAAGGGGCATTTAAACCATCTTGTTAAGCTACTGCGACCTGCACGTCTCTTCCAAGGGGCATTTAAACCGTCTTGTTAAGCTACTGCGACCTGCACGTCTCTTCCAAGGGGCATTTAAACCGTCTTGTTAAGCTACTGCGACCAGCACGTCTCTTCCAAGGGGCATTTAAACCGTCTTGATAAGCTACTGCGACCTGCACGTCTCTTCCAAGGGCCATTTAAACCGTCTTGGTAAGCTACTGCGAACTGCACGTCTCTTCGAAGGGACATTTAAACCGTCTTATTAAGATCCTGTGACCTGCACGTCTCTTCCAAGGGGCTTTTAAACCGTATTGTTAAGCTACTGCGACCTGCATGTCTCTTCCAGGGGGCATTTAAATCGTCTTGTTAAGCTACTGCGACTTGCACGTCTCTTCCAAGGGGCAATTAAACCATCTTGTTAAGCTACTGTAACCTCCACCACTTTTCCAAGGGGCATTTAAACCATCTTGTTAAGCTGCTGCGACCTGCATGTCTCTTCAATGGGGCATTTGAACCGTCTTGTTAAGCTACTGCGACCTGCATGTCTCTACCAAGGGGCATTTAAACCGTCTTGTTAAGCTACTGCGACCTCCACCGCTCTTCCAAGGGGCATTTAAACCGTCTTGTTAAGCTTCTGCGACCTGACCATCTCTTCCAAGGGCCATATATTCCGTCTTGGTAAGCTACTGCGACCTGCATGTCTCTACCAAGGGGCATTTAAACCGTCTTTTTAAGCTACTGCGACCTCCACCGCTCTTCCAAGGGGCATTTAAACCGTCTTGTTAAGCTACTGCGACCTGCAAGTCTCTTCCAAAGGCCAAATAATCCGCCTTGGTAAGCTACTACGACCTGCAAGCATCTTCCAAGGGGCATTTAAACCGTCTTGTTAAGCTACTGCGACCTCCACCGCTCTTCCAAGGGGCATTTAAACCGTCTTATTTCGCTACTGCGACCTGCAAGTCTCTTCCAAGGGGCATTTAAACAGTCTTGTTAAGCTACTGCGACCTGCACGTCTCTTCCAAGGGCCATGTAATCCGTCTTGGTAAGCTACTGTGACCTGCATGTCTCTTCCAAGGGGCATTTAAACCGTCTTGTTAAGCTACTGCGACCTCCACCGCTCTTCCAAGGGCCATATAATCCGTCTTGGTAAGCTACTGAGACCTGCAAGCCTCTTCTAAGTGGCATTTAAACCGTCTTGTTAAGCTACTGTGACCTGCACGTCTCTTTCAAGGGGCATTGAAACCGTCTTGTTAAGCTACTGCGACCTGCACGTCTCTTCCAAGGGGCATTTAAACCATCTTATTAAGCTACTGCGACCTGCACGTCTCTTCCAAGGGGCATTTAAACTGCCTTTTTAAGCTACGGCGACCTGCACGTCTCTTCCAAAGGGCATTTAAACTGTCTTGTTAAGCTACTGCGACCAGCACGTCTCTTCCAAGGGGCATTTAAACCGTCTTGTTAAGCTACTGCGACCTGCATGTCTCTTCCTAGGGGCATTTAAACCGTCTTATTAAGCTACTGCGACCTGCACGTCTCTTCCAATGGGCATTTAAACCGTCTTATTAAGCTACTGCGACCTCCACCGCTCTTCCAAGGGGCATTTAAACCATCTTGTTAAGCTACTGCGACCTGCAAGTCTCTTCCAAAGGCCAAATAATCCGCCTTGGTATGCTACTACGACCTGCAAGCATCTTCCAAGGGGCATTTAAACCGTCTTGTTAAGCTACTGCGACCTCCACCGCTCTTCCAAGGGGCATTTAAACCGTCTTGTTAAGCTACTGCGACCTGCACGTCTCTTCCAAGGGCCATATAATCCGTCTTGGTAAGCTACTGTGACCTGCATGTCTCTTCCAATGGGCATTTAAACCGTCTTTTTAAGCTACTGCGACCTCCACCGCTCTTCCAAGGGCCATATAATCCGTCTTGGTAAGCTACTGAGACCTGCAAGCCTCTTCTAAGCGGCATTTAAACCGTCTTGTTAAGCTACTGCGACCTGCACGTCTCTTTCAAGGGGCATTGAAACCGTCTTGTTAAGCTACTGCGACCTGCACGTCTCTTCCAAGGGGCATTTAAACCATCTTATTAAGCTACTGCGACCTGCACGTCTCTTCCAAGGGGCATTTAAACTGTCTTGTTAAGCTACGGCGACCTGCACGTCTCTTCCAAAGGGCATTTAAACTGTCTTGTTAAGCTACTGCGACCAGCACGTGTCTTCCAAGGGGCATTTAAACCGTCTTGTTAAGCTACTGCGACCTGCATGTCTCTTCCAAGGGGCATTTAAACCGTCTTATTAAGCTACTGCAACCTGCACCTCTCTTCCAATGGGCATTTAAACCGTCTTATTAAGCTACTGCGACCTCCACCGCTCTTCCAAGGGGCATTTAAACCATCTTGTTAAGGAACTGCGACCTGCACGTCTCTTCCAAGGGGCATTTTTACCGTCTTGTTAAGCTACTGCGACCAACACGTCTCTTCCAAGGGGCATTTAAACCGTCTTGTTAAGCTACTGCGACCAGCATGTCTCTTCCAAGGGGCATTTAAACCGTCTTGATAAGCTACTGCGACCTGCACGTCTCTTCCAAGGGCCATTTAAACCGTCTTGGTAAGCTACTGCGACCTGCACGTCTCTTCCAAGGGGCATTTAAACTGTCTTTTTAAGCTACTGCGACCTCCACCGCTCTTCCAAGGGGCATTTAAACCGTCTTGTTAAGCTACTGCGACCTGCAAGTCTCTTCCAAAGTCCAAGTAATCCGCCTTGGTAAGCTACTACGACCTGCAAGCATCTTCCAAGGGGCATTTAAACCGTCTTGTTAAGCTACTGCGACCTCCACCGCTCTTCCAAGGGGCATTTAAACCGTCTTGTTAAGCTGCTGCGACCTGCACGTCTCTTCCAAGGGCCATATAATCCGTCTTGGTAAGCTACTGTGACCTGCATGTCTCTTCCAAGGGGCATTTAAACCGTCTTGTTAAGCTACTGCGACCTCCACCGCTCTTCCAAAGGCCATATAATCCGTCTTGATAAGCTACTGAGACCTGCAAGCCTCTTCTAAGCGGCATTTAAACCGTCTTGTTAAGCTACTGCGACCTGCACGTCTCTTTCAAGTGGCATTGAAACCGTCTTGTTAAGTTACTGCGACCTGCACGTCTCTTCCAAGGGGCATTTAAACCATCTTATTAAGGTACTGCGACCTGCACGTCTCTTCCAAGGGGCATTTAAACTGTCTTGTTAAGCTACGGCGACCTGCACGTCTCTTGCAAAGGGCATTTAAACTGTCTTGTTAAGCTACTGCGACCAGCACGTCTCTTCCAAGGGGCATTTAAACCATCTTATTAAGCTACTGCGACCTGCACTTCTCTTCCAAGGGGCATTTAAACCGTCTTTTTAAGCTACTGTGACCTGCATGTCTCTTCCAAGGGGCATTTAAGCCGTCTTTTTAAGCTACTGCGAACTCCACCGCTCTTCCAAGGGGCATTTAAACCGTCTTGTTAAGCGACTGCGACTTGCACGTCTCTTCCAAGGGCCAAATAATCCGCCTTGGTAAGCTACTGCGACCTGCAAGCATCTTCCAAGGGGCATTTAAACCGTCTTGTTAAGCTACTGCGACCTCCACCGCTCTTCCAAGGGGCATTTAAACCGTCTTGTTAAGCTACTGCAACCTGCACGTCTCTTCCAAGGGCCATATAATCAGTCTTGGTAAGCTACTGTGACCTGCATGTCTCTTCCAAGGGGCATTTAAACTGTCTTGTTAAGCTACTGCGACCTCCACCGCTCTTCCAAGGGCCATATAATCCGTCTTGATAAGCTACTGAGACCTGCAAGCCTCTTCTAAGCGGAATTTAAATCGTCTTGTTAAGCTACTGCGACCTGCACGTCTCTCCCAAGGGGCATTGAAACCGTCTTGTTAAGCTACTGCGACCTGCACTTCTCTTCCAAGGGGCATTTAAACCATCTTATTAAGCTACTGCGACCTGCACGTCTCTTCCAAGGGGCATTTAAACTGTCTTGTTAAGCTACGGCGACCTGCACGTCTCTTCCAAGGGCATTTAAACTGTCTTGTTAAGCTACTGCGACCTGCATGTCTCTTCCAAGGGGCATTTAAACTGTCTTGTTAAGCTAATGCGACCTGCACGTCTCTTCAAAGTGGCATTTAAACCGTCTTTTTAAGCTACTGTGACCTGCACGTCTCTTCCAAGGGGCATTTAAACCGTCTTGATAAGCTACTGCGACCTGCACGTCTCTCCCAAGGGGCATTGAAACCGTCTTGTTAAGCTACTGCGACCTGCACTTCTCTTCCAAGGGGCATTTAAACCATCTTATTAAGCTACTGCGACCTGCACGTCTCTTCCAAGGGGCATTTAAACTGTCTTGTTAAGCTACGGCGACCTGCACGTCTCTTCCAAGGGGCATTTAAACTGTCTTGTTAAGCTACTGCGACCTGCATGTCTCTTACAATGGGCATTTAAACTGTCTTGTTAAGCTAATGCGACCTGCACGTCTCTTCAAAGTGGCATTTAAACCGTCTTTTTAAGCTACTGTGACCTGCACGTCTCTTGCAAGGGGCATTTAAACCGTCTTATTTCGCTACTGCGACCTGCAAGTCTCTTCCAAGGGCATTTAAACAGTCTTGTTAAGCTACTGCGACCTGCACGTCTCTTCCAAGGGGCATTTAAACCTTCTTGTTAAGCTACTGTAACCTCCACCACATTTCCAAGGGACATTTAAACCATCTCGTTAAGCTACTGCGACCTGCACGTCTCTTCCAAGAGGCATTTAAACCGTCTTGTTAAGCTACAGTGACCTGCATGTCTATTCCAAGGGGCATTTAAACCGTCTTGTTAAGCTACTGCGACCTCCACCGCTCTTTCAAGGGGCATTTAAACCGTCTTGTTAAGCTACTGCGACCTGCATGTCTCTTCCAAGGGGCATTTATACTGTCTTATTAAGCTACTGCGACCTGCACCTCTCTTCCAATGGGCATTTAAACCGTCTTGTTAAGCTAATGCGACCTCCACCACTCTTCCAAGGGGCATTTAAACCATCTTGTTAAGGAACTGCGACCTGCACGTCTCTTCCAAGGGGCATTTAAACCGTCTTGTTAAGCTACTGCGACCAACACGTCTCTTCCAAGGGGCATTTAAACCGTCTTGTTAAGCTACTGCGAACAGCACGTCTCTTCCAAGGGGCATTTAAACCGTCTTGATAAGCTACTGCGACCTGCACGTCTCTTCCAAGGGCCATTTAAACCCTCTTGGTAAGCTACTGCGACCTGCACGTCTCATCCAAGGGGCATTTAAACCATCTTTTTAAGCTACTGCGACCTCCACCGCTCTTCCAAGGGGCATTTAAACTGTCTTGTTAAGCTACTGCGACCTGCACGTCTCTTCCAAGGTCCAAATAATCCGCCTTGGTAAGCTACTGCGACCTGCAAGCATCTTCCAAGGGGCATTTAAACCGTCTTGTTAAGCTACTGCGACCTCCACCGCTCTTCCAAGGGGCATTTAAACCGTCTTGTTAAGCTACTGCGACCTGCACGTCTCTTCCAAGGGCCATATAATCCGTCTTGGTAAGCTACTGTGACCTGCATGTCTCTTCCAAGGGGCATTTAAACCGTCTTGTTAAGCCACTGCGACCTCCATCGCTCTTCTAAGGGCCATATAATCCGTCTTGGTAAGCTAATGAGACCTGTAAGCCTCTTCTAAGCGGCATTTAAACCGTCTTGTTAAGCTACTGCGACCTGCACGTCTCTTCCAAGGGGAATTGAAACCGTCTTGTTAAGCTACTGCGACCTGCACGTCTCTTCCAAGGGGCATTTAACCCATCTTATTAAGCTACTGCGACCTGCACGTCTCTTCCAAGGGGCATTTAAACTGTCTTGTTAAGCTACGGCGACCTGCACGTCTCTTCCAAGGGGCATTTAAACTGTCTTGTTAAGCTACTGCGACCTGCACGTCTCTTCCAAGGGGCATTTAAACTGTCTTGTTAAGCTAATGCGACCTGCACTTCTCTTCAAAGTGGCATTTAAACCGTCTTTTTAAGCTACTGTGACCTGCACGTCTCTTGCAAGGGGCATTTAAACCGTCTTATTTCGCTACTGCGACCTGCAAGTCTCTTCCAAGGGGCATTTAAACAGTCTTGTTAAGCTACTGCGACCTGCACTTCTCTTCCAAGGGGCATTTAAACCGTCTTGTTAAGCTACTGTAACCTCCACCACATTTCCAAGGGACATTTAAACCATCTTGTTAAGCTACTGCGACCTGCACGTCTCTTCCAAGAGGCATTTAAACCGTCTTGTTAAGCTACAGTGACCTGCATATCTATTCCAAGGGGCATTTAAACTGTCTTGTTAAGCTACTGCGACCTGCACGTCTCTTCCAAGGGGCATTTAAACTGTCTTGTTAAGCTAATGCGACCTGCAAGTCTCTTCAAAGTGGCATTTAAACCTTTTTTTAAGCTACTGTGACCTGCATGTCTCTTGCAAGGGGCATTTAAACCGTCTTATTTCGCTACTGCGACCTGCAAGTCTCTTCCAAGGGGCATTTAAACAGTCTTGTTAAGCTACTGCGACCTGCACGTCTCTTCCAAGGGGCATTTAAACCGTCTTGTTAAGCTACTGTAACCTCCACCACATTTCCAAGGGACATTTAAACCATCTTGTTAAGCTACTGCGACCTGCACGTATCTTCCAAGAGGCATTTAAACCGTCTTGTTAAGCTACAGTGACCTGCATGTCTATTCCAAGGGGCATTTAAACCGTCTTGTTAAGCTACTGCGACCTCCACCGCTCTTTCAAGGGGCATTTAAACCGTCTTGTTAAGCTACTGCGACCTGCATGTCTCTTCCAAGGGGCATTTAAACCGTCTTATTAAGCTACTGCGACCTGCACCTCTCTTCCAATGGGCATTTAAACCGTCTTGTTAAGCTAATGCGACCTCCACCGCTCGTCCAAGGGGCATTTAAACCATCTTGTTAAGGAACTGCGACCTGCACGTCTCTTCCAAGGGGCATTTAAACCGTCTTGTTAAGCTATTGCGACCAACACGTCTCTTCGAAGGGGCATTTAAACCGTCTTGTTAAGCTACTGCGACCAGCACGTCACTTCCAAGGGGCATTTAAACCGTCTTGATAAGCTACTGCGACCTGCACGTCTCTTCCAAGGGCCATTTAAACCGTCTTGGTAAGCTACTGCGACCTGCACGTCTCTTCCAAGGGGCATTTAAACCGTCTTTTTAAGCTACTGCGACCTCCACCGCTCTTCCAAGGGGCATTTAAACCATCTTGTTAAGCTACTGCGACCTGCACTTCTCTTTCAAGGGCCTAATAATCCGCCTTGGTAAGCTACTGTGACCTGCAAGCATCTTCCAATGTGCATTTAAACCGTCTTGTTAAGCTACTGCGACCTCCACCGCTCTTCCAAGGGGCATTTAAACCGTCTTGTTAAGCTACTGCGACCTGCATGTCTCTTCCAAGGGGCATTTAAACCGTCTTGTTAAGCTACTGCGACCAGCACGTCTCTTCCAAGGGGCATTTAAACCGTCTTGATAAGCTACTGCGACCTGCACGTCTCTTCCAAGGGCCATTTAAACCGTCTTGGTAAGCTACTGCGAACTGCACGTCTCTTCGAAGGGACATTTAAACCGTCTTATTAAGATCCTGTGACCTGCACGTCTCTTCCAAGGGGCTTTTAAAACGTATTGTTAAGCTACTGCGACCTGCATGTCTCTTCCAGGGGGCATTTAAATCGTCTTGTTAAGCTACTGCGACTTGCACGTCTCTTCCAAGGGGCAATTAAACCATCTTGTTAAGCTACTGTAACCTCCACCACTTTTCCAAGGGGCATTTAAACCGTCTTGTTAAGCTGCTGCGACCTGCACGTCTCTTCAATGGGGCATTTGAACCGTCTTGTTAAGCTACTTCGACCTGCATGTCTCTACCAAGGGGCATTTAAACCGTCTTGTTAAGCTACTGCGACCTCCACCGCTCTTCCAAGGGGCATTTAAACCGTCTTGTTAAGCTACTGCGACCTGCACGTCTCTTCCAAGGGCCATATAATCCGTCTTGGTAAGCTACTGCGACCTGCATGTCTCTACCAAGGGGCATTTAAACCATCTTGTTAAGCTACTGCGACCTCCACCGCTCTTCCAAGGGGCATTTAAACCGTCTTGTTAAGCTACTGCAACCTGCAAGTCTCTTCCAAAGGCCAAATAATCCGCCTTGGTAAGCTACTACGACCTGCAAGCATCTTCCAAGGGGCATTTAAACCGTCTTGTTAAGCTACTGCGACCTCCACCGCTCTTCCAAGGGGCATTTAAACCGTCTTGTTAAGCTACTGCGACCTGCACGTCTCTTCCAAGGGCCATATAATCCGTCTTGGTAAGCTACTGTGACCTGCATGTCTCTTCCAAGGGGCATTTAAACCGTCTTGTTAAGCTACTGCGACCTCCACCGCTCTTCCAAGGGCCATATAATCCGTCTTGGTAAGCTACTGAGACCTGCAAGCCTCTTCTAAGCGGCATTTAAACCGTCTTGTTAAGCTACTGTGACCTGCACGTCTCTTTCAAGGGGCATTGAAACCGTCTTGTTAAGCTACTGCGACCTGCACGTCTCTTCCAAGGGGCATTTAAACCATCTTATTAAGCTACTGCGACCTGCACATCACTTCCAAGGGGCATTTAAACTGTCTTGTTAAGCTACGGCGACCTGCACGTCTCTTCCAAGGGGCATTTAAACTGTCTAGTTAAGCTACTGCGACCAGCACGTCTCTTCCAAGGGGCATTTATACCATCTTGTTAAGCTACTGCGACCTGCACTTCTCTTCCAAGGGGCATTTAAACCGTCTTGTTAAGCTACTGTGACCTGCATGTCTCTTCCAAGGGGCATTTAAACCTTCTTTTTAAGCTACTGCGAACTCCACCGCTCTTCCAAGGGGCATTTAAACCGTCTTGTTAAGCTACGGCGACCTGCACGTCTCTTCCAAGGGCCAAATAATCCGCCTTGGTAAGCTACTGCGACCTGCAAGCATCTTCCAAGGGGCATTTAAACCGTCTTGTTAAGCTACTGCGACCTGCACGTCTCTTCCAAGGGCCATATAATCCGTCTTGGTAAGCTACTGTGACCTGCATGTCTCTTCCAAGGGGCATTTAAACTGTCTTGTTAAGCTGCTGCGACCTCCACCGCTCTTCCAAGGGCCATATAATCCGTCTTGGTAAGCTACTGAGACCTGCAAGCCTCTTCTAAGCGGCATTTAGACCGTCTTGTTAAGCTACTGCGACCTGCACGTCTCTCCCAAGGGGCATTGAAACCGTCTTGTTAAGCTACTGCGACCTGCACGTCTCTTCCAAGGGGCATTTAAACCATCTTGTTAAGCTACTGCGACCTGCACGTCTCTTCCAAGGGGCATTTAAACTGTCTTGTTAAGCTACGGCGACCTGCACGTCTCTTCCAAGGGGCATTTAAACTGTCTTGTTAAGCTACTGCGACCTGCACGTCTCTTCAAAGTGGCATTTAAACCGTCTTTTTAAGCTACTGTGACCTGCACGTCTCTTGCAAGGGGCATTTAAACCGTCTTATTTCGCTACTGCGACCTGCAAGTCTCTTCCAAGGGGCATTTAAACAGTCTTGTTAAGCTACTGCGACCTGCACGTCTCTTCCAAGGGGCATTTAAACCGTCTTGTTAAGCTACTGTAACCTCCACCACATTTCCAAGGGACATTTAAACCATCTTGTTTAGCTACTGCGACCTGCACGTCTCTTCCAAGGGCCATATAATCCGTCTTGGTAAGCTACTGTGACCTGCATGTCTCTTCCAAGGGGCTTTTAAACCGTCTTGTTAAGCTACTGCGACCTCCACCGCTCTTCCAAGGGCCATATAATCCGTCTTGGTAAGCTAATGAGACCTGCAAGCCTCTTCTAAGCGGAATTTAAACCGTCTTGTTAAGCTACTGCGACCTGCTCGTCTCTTCCAAGTGGCATTGAAACCGTCTTGTTAAGCTACTGCGACCTGCTCGTCTCTTCCAAGGGGCATTTAAACCATCTTATTAAGCTACTGCGACCTGCATGTCTCTTCCAAGGGGCATTTAAACTGTCTTGTTAAGCTACGGCGACCTGCACGTCTCTTCCAAGGGGCATTTAAACTGTCTTGTTAAGCTACTGCGACATGCACGTCTCTTCCAAGGGGAATTTAAACTGTCTTGTTAAGCTAATGCGACCTGCACGTCTCTTCAAAATGGCATTTAAACCGTCTTTTTAAGCTACTGTGACCTGCACGTCTCTTGCAAGGGGCATTTAAACCGTCTTATTTCGCTACTGCGACCTGCAAGTCTCTTCCAAGGGGCATTTAAACAGTCTTGTTAAGATACTGCGACCTGCACGTCTCTTCCAAGGGGCATTTAAACCGTCTTGTTAAGCTACTGTAACCTCCACCACATTTCCAAGGGACATTTAAACCATCTTGTTAAGCTACTGCGCCCTGCACGTCTCTTCCAAGAGGCATTTAAACCGTCTTGTTAAGCTACAGTGACCTGCATGTCTATTCCAAGGTGCATTTAAACCGTCTTGTTAAGCTACTGCGACCTGCATGTCTCTTCCAAGGGGCATTTAAACTGTCTTATTAAGCTACTGCGACCTGCACCTCTCTTCCAATGGGCATTTAAACCGTCTTGTTAAGCTAATGCGACCTCCACCGCTCTTCCAAGGGGCATTTAAACCATCTTGTTAAGGAACTGCGACCTGCACGTCTCTTCCAAGGGGCATTTAAACCGTCTTGTTAAGCTACTGCGACCAACACGTCTCTTCCAAGGGGCATTTAAACCGTCTTGTTAAGCTACTGCGACCAGCATGTCTCTTCCAAGGGGCATTTAAACCGTCTTGATAAGCTACTGCGACCTACACGTCTCTTCCAAGGGCCATTTAAACCCTCTTGGTAAGCTACTGCGACCTGCACGTCTCTTCCAAGGGGCATTTAAACCGTCTTTTTAAGCTACTGCGACCTCCACCGCTCTTCCAAGGGGCATTTAAACTGTCTTGTTAAGCTACTGCGACCTGCACGTCTCTTCCAAGGGCCAAATAATCCGCCTTGGTAAGCTACTGCGACCTGCAAGCATCTTCCAAGGGGCATTTAAACCGTCTTGTTAAGCTACTGCGACCTCCACTGCTCTTCCAAGGGGCATTTAAACCGTCTTGTTAAGCTACTGCGACCTGCACGTCTCTTCCAAGGGCCATATAATCCGTCTTGGTAAGCTACTGTGACCTGCGTGTCTCTTCCAAGGGGCATTTAAACCGTCTTGTTAAGCTACTGCGACCTCCACCGCTCTTCCAAGGGCCATATAATCCGTCTTGGTAAGCTACTGAGACCTGTAAGCCTCTTCTAAGCGGCATTTAAACCGTCTTGTTAAGCTACTGCAACCTGCACGTCTCTTCCAAGGGGCATTGAAACCGTCTTGTTAAGCTACTGCGACCTGCACGTCTCTTCCAAGGGGCATTTAAACCATCTTATTAAGCTACTGCGACCTGCACGTCTATTCCAAGGGGCATTTAAACTGACTTGTTAAGCTACGGCGACCTGCACGTCTCTTCCAAGGGGTATTTAAACCGTCTTATTTTGCAACTGCGACCTGCAAGTCTCTTCCAAGGGGCATTTAAACAGTCTTGTTAAGCTACTGCGACCTGCACGTCTCTTCCAAGGGGCATTTAAACCGTCTTGTTAAGCTACTGTAACCTCCACCACATTTCCAAGGGACATTTAAACCATCTTGTTAAGCTACTGCGACCTGCACGTCTCTTCCAAGAGGCATTTAAACCGTCTTGTTAAGCTACAGTGACCTGCATGTCTATTCCAAGGGGCATTTAAACCGTCTTGTTAAGCTACTGCGACCTCCACCGCTCTTTCAAGGGGCATTTAAACCGTCTTGTTAAGCTACTGCGACCTGCATGTCTCTTCCAAGGGGCATTTAAACCGTCTTATTAAGCTACTGCGACCTTCACCTCTCTTCCAATGGGCATTTAAACCGTCTTGTTAAGCTAATGCGACCTCCACCGCTCTTCCAAGGGGCATTTAAACCATCTAGTTAAGGAACTGCGACCTGCACGTCTCTTCCAAGGGGAATTTAAACCGTCTTGTTAAGCTACTGCGACCAACACGTCTCTTCCAAGGGGCATTTAAACCGTCTTGTTAAGCTACTGCGACCAGCACGTCTCTTCCAAGGGGCATTTAAACCGTCTTGATAAGCTACTGCGACCTGCACGTCTCTTCTAAGGGCCATTTAAACCGTCTTGGTAAGCTACTGCGACCTGCACGTCTCTTCCAAGGGGCATTTAAACCGTCTTTTTAAGCTACTGCGACCTCCACCGCTCTTCCAAAGGGGCATTTAAACCGTCTTGTTAAGCTACTGCGACCTGCACGTCTCTTCCAAGGGCCAAATAATCCGCCTTGGTAAGCTACTGCGACCTGCAAGCATCTTCCAAGGGGCATTTAAACCGTCTTGTTAAGCTACTGCGACCTCCACCGCTCTTCCAAGGGGCATTTAAACCGTCTTGTTAAGCTACTGCGACCTGCACGTCTCTTCCAAGGGCCATATAATCCGTCTTGGTAAGCTACTGTGACCTGCATGTCTCTTCCAAGGGGCATTTAAACCGTCTTGTTAAGCTACTGCGACCTCCACCGCTCTTCCAAGGGCCATATAATCCGTCTTGGTAAGCTACTGAGACCTGCAAGCCTCTTCTAAGCGGCATTTAAACCGTCTTGTTAAGCTACTGCGACCTGCACATCTCTTCCAAGGGGCATTGAAACCGTCTTGTTAAGCTACTGCGACCTGCACGTCTCTTCCAAGGGGCATTTAAACCATCTTATTAAGCTACTGCGACCTGCACGTCTCTTCCAAGTGGCATTTAAACTGTCTTGTTAAGCTACGGCGACCTGCACGTCTCTTCCAAGGGGCATTTAAACTGTCTTGTTAAGCTACTGCGACCTGCACGTCTCTTCCAAGGGGCATTTAAACTGTCTTGTTAAGCTAATGCGACCTGCACGTCTCTTCAAAGTGGCATTTAAACCGTCTTTTTAAGCTACTGTGACCTGCACGTATCTTCCAAGGGGCATTTAAACAGTCTTGTTAAGCTACTGCGACCTGCACGTCTCTTCCAAGGGGCATTTAAACCGTCTTGTTAAGCTACTGTAACCTCCACCACATTTCCAAGGGACATTTAAACCATCTTGTTAAGCTACTGCGACCTGCACGTCTCTTCCAAGAGGCATTTAAACCGTCTTGTTAAGCTACAGTGACCTGCATGTCTATTCCAAGGGGCATTTAAACCGTCTTGTTAAGCTACTGCGACCTCCACCGCTCTTTCAAGGGGCATTTAGACCATCTTGTTAAGCTACTGCGACCTGCATGTCTCTTCCGAGGGGCATTTAAACAGTCTTAATAAGCTACTGCGACCTGCACCTCTCTTCCAATGGGCATTTAAACCATCTTGTTAAGCTAATGCGACCTCCACCGCTCTTCCAAGGGGCATTTAAACCATCTTGTTAAGCTACTGCGACCTGCACGTCTCTTCCAAGGGGCATTTAAACCGTCTTGTTAAGCTACTGCGAAAAGCACGTCTCTTCCAAGGGGCATTTAAACCGTCTTGATAAGCTACTGCGACCTGCACGTCTCTTCCAAGGGCCATTTAAACCGTCTTGGTAAGCTACTGCGAACTGCACGTCTCTTCGAAGGGACATTTAAACCGTCTTATTAAGATCCTGTGACCTGCACGTCTCTTCCAAGGGGCTTTTAAACCGTATTGTTAAGCTACTGCGACCTGCATGTCTCTTCCAGGTGTCATTTAAATCGTCTTGTTAAGCTACTGCGACTTGCACGTCTCTTCCAAGGGGCAATTAAACCATCTTGTTAAGCTACTGTAAAGTCCACCACTTTTCCAATGGGCATTTAAACCGTCTTGTTAAGCTGCTGCGACCTGCACGTCTCTTCAATGGGGCATTTGAACCGTCTTGTTAAGCTACTGCGACCTGCATGTCTCTACCAAGGGGCATTTAAACCGTCTTGTTAAGCTACTGCGACCTCCACCGCTCTTCCAAGGGGCATTTAAACCGTCTTGTTAAGCTACTGCTACCTGCACGTCTCTTCCAAGGGCCATATAATCCGTCTTGGTAAGCTACTGTGACCTGCATGTGTAGCACCCTGAGGATTCGGCTGCTACAGGAGTATTGCACCTCAGCCAGAGGTGTGATATTCCACTCCCGGGTAAGGATGGAGTGTGGAACTGAGCTCTGAGCGCTGCATGCACTACACACATCCCATTTCCGAGGGGCAGGCCGACGGTACTCCCACTTAGAAATGTGCAGGTACGACCGTGTCTGTCCCTGGCTGGAGTGGGAGGGGGTTGGAACATCCCTGTAGTGTAGGGGCAGATAGGGGGAGCAGTCTGGGTAGTGTTAGGAGCTCATTGGGTGCTGGTCACCTGAGCTGACACATAGAGGGTTATATAAGGTGGGAACCAACTAAGATCAGGGTCAGTTGTAGAGAGTCAGTCAGACTGAAGAAAGGAGCAGAGCGGCCCAGAGAGAGAGAGAGGAGCAAGAAAGGCCCAGAGGGGGAGAAAGAAAGAACTCTGAGATCCCAAATCCAATCATCGGGTGAAGAGTTGGCAACAGGGTACCGGATCCCAAACTGGTGGGGGCTACCGCATACCTCAGCCAGAGACCGGAGGCCGTGGGCAGCATCTGCCACGGCCACCCACCATATCCACCCGGAAGGCAGACCACGAGTAGGGTCAGGGAACCCAGGGCCAAGGGTTACCAACAGAAGGCCCAAGGGAGCCGGACTTAGGTGGATCACTGGTGGGGAAGGCCAGAGACAAGGACAAAACAGAAGGAGGGCTCAGGACCACGCTCCGGACTTGCTTGGGGGTTGGCCGAATCCAGGACCTGGTGGACGCAGCACGGCTCGGGTGGTCACTCAAGGCCGGAGTGGCCAGCTCAACAGCAGTAAGTAAAGACCATGAACTGCACAGCCCGACTCTGAGTCTTTATACCATCTACACTGCACCACCACAACCCCCATCCTCTGCACCTGACCCCCTGAGGCTATACCCCTCCCGTTGGGGGTTATACTACCTGGGCTGCACCAAACACCATCAGCCTCAGTGGACCCTGCTGCAGCGGCGGCCGTGTCACCGCAATACAACGGGTGGCGTAGTCGACATAAAGAACTTTAATAACATCTGTAGAACTGCCACGCATACTGAGCTTGACGCCCTGGGCACGGACCGGGTCACAGCCACTCGGAGACTACAACCCCCATCTGATCCGGCTCCGGGTATTCCCCTAAAGAATATGGCCCAGGGGGCGCGTCAACTTTGGCGTAGTCGGCAGGATAACGTGCCCGCAACAACCGGGTACTGCGTGCCTGAAGAAAAGTACACCGTTATCTCAGAAAGAAGTCTCCCGCCGGTTCCGGAGGGTCCCCGCCATCGGACTCCATCACAGGTCGGTTCCCGCCGGTTGTCCGCCATTTGCAGCGTTTTCCCGCCCTCTGCAGAGTTTCCCGCCACTGGGAGACGATTCCCGCCATTTCCAAGGATTTCCCGCCTTGGAAGAGCGGACGCCATTATGGGCGTGCCAGAGGACGGCAAGAAACCACCTCCCATCGTGGGCCAGGACGAAGAATGGCGCCAAAAGTGGAAACCGCCCCCACCAACAGAGACTGTGATGCTAGAAGTGTCAGTCAGCGTGAAAGAACTGCCCCTGGAGCTGACAATCACCAAGTTGCCCCGGGACCGCCCTCGAAGTAGGAGGAGACAGAACAAAAGAACGAAGATGGGTGCCGCCTGGAGTAGTCTGGAGAGAGCGCACCCGGAGGCAAGAAGCCTAGAGCTGAGTCCAGAAGAAGCTTACCCGGAGATGGAAGGAAAGCAGAGCAGCACCGGCCCGCTGGCCAGGAGCCTGCTGAAAACAGCGGAAGGAGAGCAGAGCAGCACCGACCCGTTGGTCAGGAGCCTGCTGGAAGCAACGACCCCACTAGGCCTAGTTGAGGTCCTAGCACAGCTCCCCCGAGACCGGGAGTGTGCGCAGACCGCGCTGGAGGGCCTCGCAAGGAGGATGGCCCGGGTGCAGCGAGAGACGTTGGCGGAGTGGAGCCGAGAGATGGCCCAGCAGACCGAGACCCGTCGGCGGAGCACGCCACCCAAGACGAGGAGACAGACCGCCTCTGAGGATGGCGCGGGAGGACTGAAGGCCGGAGACGGCGCCGAGAAGGGAGCCGAACGGACGGAGGCAGGTAAAGGGGACGTCTTTACCCCAAACCGGGAAACCGCTTACCTGCCCCAGCTCCCCGTCGCAGAGCCCGAAGGTCCCCCTGCCGTGCCCGTAACCGCAACGTCACCGCCACAGACTAGGCCTCAACCGGAAGCCGCAGCCGCGACCTCTGTGAGACGCCACGCGCCTCGACCCCGAGCGTGACTCAGCAGGAGGTACCATCCGCCTGGTCGCAAGGCCCAGTACCCCCGGGCGCCGCATTACCAACAGCGCCCCCTACCTCCGCTGAGCCACCGGCCTGGTCGCAGGGCCAAGTAGCCCAGGGCGCCGCCGTCCTCACGGTGCCCTTCACTTTCCAGGTGCCCCAGTCCTGGCCGCAAGGCCTGGGCAACCCGGGCGCCACCACCACCGCGCCCATAAAACCAAGAGTGCCGCATCTGGGAGAAGACCTGTTCGCCCAACACACATGGCCGGACGGGCGGCCCTTCATCTGGCCCCAGGAGTACTATGAACTGGAGCTGCAAAAGAAAGCAAGGGCCATGTGTGAACCCCTGATCCCGGCTCCGAAGCCCGTGACAAGGATCTCGCCCCCGCTTGAGGAGACCCAGTTTGAGTGGGACCCCACCGGAGAAGATCTAATGGGGTTCACTCAGGAGACTCGGGCAGCTGCAGCGGAGCGTGCAGAGTGCTGCCGACAACAGCTCGAGGTCTTCGAGAGGGAGCGGAGAGAGAGGCGGGTCCGGGAACAACAAGCCCAAATAAGGAGCGCCGAGCAGAAGAGCCGGACCAGGAGGGACCCCCGTGCAGCGCATAGTCCCCGCACCAACGGGACTGTGATAAAGTTCAATCTGCAGCATGGGTGGGGCTTCATCAGGGATCACCGCACCCCAGGCGACGTCTTTGTGACAAGAAGAGACGTTGAGTCCCACCTACCGGAGGGGCACAGAGGTCGTGACCTTTACATCGGGGACGAGGTCACCTTCACCCGGCACAAGTGTGCCAAAGGACCCTACGCCCTCCATGTGCATCGCCTGACGGAGGAGGAGCTGCGGTGTGAGGAGGAGCAGGAGGACCCGGACGGGTCTGAAACAGAAACGATCCCCAAAGAAAGAGCAGGAGGACGTCGTCGTTGAGTACGGCAGAGTAGGAGCTGTATATAGTTACCCGTCGGGGTACCAAGAACTGTTGCTGCTAACATAGTCCCCGTTGGGACCAGCAAGTGTGAACTGTTAACCCGTGTGTCCCTTAATCCCACTGACCGAGGACTGAGAGCGGTCATTCCCTCCTTATACCTGGCCGAGGACTGAGAGCGGCCACATTCCCCTTGTATATAGTTGCGCGTCCTAAAGCGCCCCCTACTGGTTTTACAGGACAACCATTTCCAAGAAAAGGAACTGTTGCACTTTGCCCGGTCACCAGTTGCACAGTGACCGGAGGAGAAGCAAGAAAAGAGCTACGAGAATGTTATTTATAAAAAAGTTATATATATATCTATATAATGTTTTATATGATGTTTTATATGTTTTGTTAAAAAAAAAAAAAAATTGTATGTTCTATGGTGTTTTGTCTTTTACAGCCCGAGGACGTGCTGTGATTTACCAGGGGGGAATGTAGCACCCTGAGGATTCGGCTGCTACAGGAGTATTGCACCTCAGCCAGAGGTGTGATATTCCACTCCCGGGTAAGGATGGAGTGTGGAACTGAGCTCTGAGCGCTGCATGCACTACACACATCCCATTTCCGAGGGGCAGGCCGACGGTACTCCCACTTAGAAATGTGCAGGTACGACCGTGTCTGTCCCTGGCTGGAGTGGGAGGGGGTTGGAACGTCCCTGTAGTGTAGGGGCAGATAGGGGGAGCAGTCTGGGTAGTGTTAGGAGCTCATTGGGTGCTGGTCACCTGAGCTCACACATAGAGGGTTATATAAGGTGGGAACCAACTAAGATCAGGGTCAGTTGTAGAGAGTCAGTCAGACTGAAGAAAGGAGCAGAGTGGCCCAGAGAGAGAGAGAGGAGCAAGAAAGGCCCAGAGGGGGAGAAAGAAAGAACTCTGAGATCCCAAATCCAATCATCGGGTGAAGAGTTGGCAACAGGGTACCGGATCCCAAACTGGTGGGGGCTACAGCATACCTCAGCCAGAGACCGGAGGCCGTGGGCAGCATCTGCCACGGCCACCCACCATATCCACCCGGAAGGCAGACCACGAGTAGGGTCAGGGAACCCAGGGCCAAGGGTTACCAACAGAAGGCCCAAGGGAGCCGGACTTAGGTGGATCACTGGTGGGGAAGGCCAGAGACAAGGACAAAACAGAAGTAGGGCTCAGGACCACGCTCCGGACTTGCTTGGGGGTTGGCCGAATCCAGGACCTGGTGGACGCAGCACGGCTCGGGTGGTCACTCAAGGCCGGAGTGGCCAGCTCAACAGCAGTAAGTAAAGACCATGAACTGCACAGCCCGACTCTGAGTCTTTATACCATCTACACTGCACCACCACAACCCCCATCCTCTGCACCTGACCCCCTGAGGCTATACCCCTCCCGTTGGGGGTTATACTACCTGGGCTGCACCAAACACCATCAGCCTCAGTGGACCCTGCTGCAGCGGCGGCCGTGTGACCGCAATACAACGGGTGGCGTAGTCGACATAAAGAACTTTAATAACATCTGTAGAACTGCCACGCATACTGAGCTTGACGCCCTGGGCACGGACCGGGTCACAGCCACTCGGAGACTACAACCCCCATCTGATCCGGCTCCGGGTATTCCCCTAAAGAAAATGGCCCAGGGGGCGCGTCACATGTCTCTTCCAAGGGGCATTTAAACTGTCTTGTTAAGCTACTGCGACCTCCACCGCTCTTCCAAGGGCCATATAATCCGTCTTGGTAAGCTACTGAGACCTGCAAGCCTCTTCTAAGCTGCATTTAAACCGTCTTGTTAAGCTACTGCGACCTGCACGTCTCTTCCAAGGGGCATTGAAACCGTCTCGTTAAGCTACTGCGACCTGCACGTCTCTTCCAAGGGGCATTTAAACCATCTTATTAAGCTACTGCGACCTGCATGTCTCTTCCAAGGGGCATTTAAACTGTCTTGTTAAACTACGGCGACCTGCACGTCTCTTCCAAGGGGCATTTAAACTGTCTTGTTAAGCTACTGCGACCTGCACGTCTCTTCCAAGGGGCATTTAAACTGTCTTGTTAAGCTACTGCGACCTGCACGTCTCTTCCAAGGGGCATTTAAACCGTCTTGTTAAGCTACTGTAACCTCCACCACATTTCCAAGGGACATTTAAACCATCTTGTTAAGCTACTGCGACCTGCACGTCTCTTCCAAGAGGCATTTAAACCGTCTTGTTAAGCTACAGTGACCTGCATGTCTATTCCAAGGGGCATTTAAACCGTCTTGTTAAGCTACTGCGACCTCCACCGCTCTTTCAAGGGGCATTTAGACCATCTTGTTAAGCTACTGCGACCAACACGTCTCTTCCAAGGGGCATTTAAACCGTCTTGTTAAGCTACTGCGACCAGCACGTCTCTTCCAAGGGGCATTTAAACCGTCTTGATAAGCTACTGCGACCTGCACGTCTCTTCCAAGGGCCATTTAAACCCTCTTGGTAAGCTACTGCGACCTGCACGTCTCTTCCAAGGGGCATTTAAACCGTCTTTTTAAGCTACTGCGACCTCCACCGCTCTTCCAAGGGGCATTTAAACTGTCTTGTTAAGCTACTGCGACCTGCACGTCTCTTCCAAGGGCCAAATAATCCGCCTTGGTAAGCTACTGCGACCTGCAAGCATCTTCCAAGGGGCATTTAAACCGTCTTGTTAAGCTACTGCGACCTCCACCGCTCTTCCAAGGGGCATTTAAACCGTAATGTTAAGCTACTGCGACCTGCACGTCTCTTCCAAGGGCCATATAATCCGTCTTGGTAAGCTACTGTGACCTGCGTGTCTCTTCCAAGGGGCATTTAAACCGTCTTGTTAAGCTACTGCGACCTCCACCGCTCTTCCAAGGGCCATATAATCCGTCTTGGTAAGCTACTGAGACCTGTAAGCCTCTTCTAAGCGGCATTTAAACCGTCTTGTTAAGCTACTGCGACCTGCACGTCTCTTCCAAGGGGCATTGAAACCGTCTTGTTAAGCTACTGCGACCTGCACGTCTCTTCCAAGGGGCATTTAAACCATCTTATTAAGCTACTGCGACCTGCACGTCTATTCCAAGGGGCATTTAAACTGTCTTGTTAAGCTGCTGCGACCTGCACGTCTCTTCCAAGGGGCATTTAAACTGTCTTGTTAAGCTACTGCGACCTGCACGTCTCTTCCAAGGGGCATTTAAACTGTCTTGTTAAGCTAATGCGACCTGCACGTCTCTTCAAAGTGGCATTTAAACCGTCTTTTTAAGATACTGTGACCTGCACGTCTCTTGCAAGGGGCATTTAAACCGTCTAATTTCGCAACTGCGACCTGCAAGTCTCTTCCAAGGGGCATTTAAACAGTCTTGTTAACCTACTGCGACCTGCACGTCTCTTCCAAGGGGCATTTAAACCGTCTTGTTAAGCTACTGTAACCTCCACCACATTTCCAAGGGATATTTAAACCATCTTGTTAAGCTACTGCGACCTGCACGTCTCTTCCAAGAGGCATTTAAACCGTCTTGGTAAGCTACAGTGACCTGCATGTCTATTCCAAGGGGCATTTAAACCGTCTTGTTAAGCTACTGCGACCTGCATGTCTCTTCCAAGGGGCATTTAAACCGTCTTATTAAGCTACTGCGACCTGCACCTCTCTTCCAATGGGCATTTAAACCGTCTTGTTAAGCTAATGCGACCTCCACCGCTCTTCCAAGGGGCATTTAAACCATCTTCTTAAGGAACTGCGACCTGCACGTCTCTTCCAAGGGGCATTTAAACCCTCTTGTTAAGCTACTGCGACCAACACGTCTCTTCCAAGGGGCATTTAAACCGTCTTGTTAAGCTACTGCGACCAGCACGTCTCTTCCAAGGGGCATTTAAACCATCTTGATAAGCTACTGTGACCTGCACGTCTCTTCCAAGGGCCATTTAAACCGTCTTGGTAAGCTACTGCGACCTGCACGTCTCTTCCAAGGGCCATTTAAACCGTCTTTTTAAGCTACTGCGACCTCCACCGCTCTTCCAAGGGGCATTTAAACCGTCTTGTTAAGCTACTGCGACCTGCACGTCTCTTCCAAGGGCCAAATAATCCGCCTTGGTAAGCTACTGCGACCTGCAAGCATCTTCCAAGGGGCATTTAAACCGTCTTGTTAAGCTACTGCGACCTCCACCGCTCTTCCAAGGGGCATTTAAACCGTCTTGTTAAGCTACTGCGACCTGCACGTCTCTTCCAAGGGCCATATAATCCGTCTTGGTAAGCTACTGTGACCTGCATGTCTCTTCCAAGGGGCATTTAAACCGTCTTGTTAAGCTACTGCGACCTCCACCGCTCTTCCAAGGGCCATGTAATCCGTCTTGGTAAGCTACTGAGACCTGCAAGCCTCTTCTAAGCGGCATTTAAACCGTCTTGTTAAGCTACTGCGACCTGCACATCTCTTCCAAGGGGCATTGAAACCGTCTTGTTAAGCTACTGCGACCTGCACGTCTCTTCCAAGGGGCATTTAAACCATCTTATTAAGCTACTGCGACCTGCACGTCTCTTCCAAGGGGCATTTAAACTGTCTTGTTAAGCTACGGCGACCTGCACGTCTCTTCCAAGGGGCATTTAAACTGTCTTGTTAAGCTACTGCGACCTGCACGTCTCTTCCAAGGGGCATTTAAACTGTCTTGTTAAGCTAATGCGACCTGCACGTCTCTTCAAAGTGGCATTTAAACCGTCTTTTTAAGCTACTGTGACCTGCACGTCTCTTCCAAGGGGCATTTAAACAGTCTTGTTAAGCTACTGCGACCTGCACGTCTCTTCCAAGGGGCATTTAAACCGTCTTGTTAAGCTACTGTAACCTCCACCACATTTCCAAGGGACATTTAAACCATCTTGTTAAGCTACTGCGACCTGCACGACTCTTCCAAGAGGCATTTAAACCGTCTTGTTAAGCTACAGTGACCTGCATGTCTATTCCAAGGGGCATTTAAACCATCTTGTTAAGCTACTGCGACCTCCACCGCTCTTTCAAGGGGCATTTAGACCATCTTGTTAAGCTACTGCGACCTGCATGTCTCTTCCGAGGGGCATTTAAACCGTCTTATTAAGCTACTGCGACCTGCACCTCTCTTCCAATGGGCATTTAAACCATCTTGTTAAGCTAATGCGACCTCCACCGTTCTTCCAAGGGGCATTTAAACCATCTTGTTAAGCTAATGCGACCTGCACGTCTCTTCCAAGGGGCATTTAAACCGTCTTGTTAAGCTACTGCGAGCTGCACGTCTCTTTCAAGGGGCATTTAAACCGTCTTGTTAAGCTACTGCGACCAGCACGTCTCTTCCAAGGGGCATTTAAACCGTCTTGATAAGCTACTGCGACCTGCACGTCTCTTCCAAGGGGCATCTAAACCGTCCTGTTAAGCTACTGTAACCTCCACCACATTTCCAAGGGACATTTAAACCATCTTGTTTAGCTACTGCGACCTGCACGTCTATTCCAAGGGCCATATAATCCGTCTTGGTAAGCTACTGTGACCTGCATGTCTCTTCCAAGGGGCATTTAAACCGTCTTGTTAAGCTACTGCGACCTGCACGTCTCTTCCAAGGGGCATTGAAACCGTCTTGTTAAGCTACTGCGACCTGCACGTCTCTTCCAAGGGGCATTTAAACCATCTTATTAAGCTACTGCGACCTGCATGTCTCTTACAAGGGGCATTTAAACTGTCTTGTTAAGCTACTGCGACCTGCACGTCTCTTCCAAGGGGCATTTAAACCGTCTTGTTAAGCTACTGTAACCTCCACCACATTTCCAAGGGACATTTAAACCATCTTGTTAAGCTACTGCGACCTGCACGTCTCTTCCAAGAGGCATTTTGTAGTGCCGGCGTCCCTGCCCTCTGCTAGGCAGGGACGCTGTACCCCTCACCGCTCTGCTCCGTGCCCGGCGTGCCTCTCCCGCTCTGCTGGCAGCGCGCGCTCCTTCCCCGCCACTGTGCTTAGGGCGCGCGCGCTCTCCCTCCCTCTTAAAGGGGCCGCGCGCGCCGTCCTAAGTAGTCCCCGGCCAATGGCCGGAGGACTTTACCATATGTAAGGCACCTCCTCCAAAATGGAGGTGCCCGAGCAATGTTGTTTCCACCAGTGTCTCACCTGTGCTTCAGCCCTCAGGTCCCGTTGCCAGTTACCTGCCAGTTACCTGCCAGATTCCTGCCAGTTTGCTGTCCTAATCCTAATCCTGCCTGATTTCCTGTTACCTGCCTGCCTGCCTGAGGTCCGACGGTCTGCCTTACAACTCCGGTCAGTCTGTCTAAGGACCAACTTGCCCGCTCACCTGGGAGCTCACCTCAGCTACCTGTCTGCTTGCCTGAGGTCCGACGGTCTGCCTTACCACTCCGGTTAGTCTGTCTATGGACCAGCTTGCCCGCTCACCTGGGAGCGCTTCTCCGTTACCTGTCTGCTTGCCTGCCCGGAGGCTCCGCTGTCACGTGCTGTGACCACCAGCTACTCCAGACTCTTGCCCGCTCACCTGGGAGCGCTTCTCCGCTACCTGCCTGCTTGCCTGCCCGGAGGCTCCGCTGTCACGTGCTGTGACCACCAGCTATTCCTGAGACTCTTGCCCGCTCACCTGGGAGCGCTTCTCCGTTACCTGCCTGTTTGCCTACCTGGAGGCTCCGCCGTCACGTGCTGTGACCACCTGCTATTCCAGAGACTCTCGCTTGCTCACCTGGGAGCACACGTCCTCTATCTGCCTTGCTAGCCTACCTGGAGGTTCAGCCATCACAGGTCGTACCTACCCTTTATCCAGAGACTGCCCCGATCACTTGCCGTAACCTCCTGCCCGTGCACCCAGAGACTGTCCCGGTCACCTGCTGTGTCTGCCTGCCTGGTCGCCACCCGCTCCCTTACAAGGACCGCCCCCTTGTATAGTAGCCCAAAGGTTCCGCCTCCCAGACCCATTACAGTTTGCTCGGGCCATGGAACCCGGTGGCACCCAAGCTCCCTCGCTCTCGGACCTGTGCCATGAACTGTCCCGTCAAAGGTCCCAACAGGACTCCATCCTGGGTCACCTGCGGAATGTCCATACTCGCCTGGACACTCTGACTGCTCCACCAACAACCTCCGCCAGTGCCATGTCTCGCAACCCGACAGCTCCGCAGTCCACTAACACCATGATTTCCTACCCCGGACCCCGGCTTTCTGCACCTCCTCGCTTCGGAGGCGACTCCGCCCAGGCTCAGGGCTTCATAAATCAGTGCACCCTGCACTTTGAACTATTGTCCAACCAGTTTAACTCCGACCGAGCCAAAATTGCATTCATCATGTCCCATCTCCTCGGGGAGGCCCTGGCCTGGCTAAATCCTCTATGGGAGAGAGGAGACCCCCTGGTGTCCAACTTGCCTGCTTTTCTCACGGCTTTCCGGAAAGTCTTTGACGAACCCGGACGGAGGACCTCATCCGCATCATCATTGCTACGCCTCCGTCAGGAAAGTCTCACCGTGGGCCAATATGCCATATGGTTCCGTACCCTTGCCTCGGAGCTGGCCTGGGATAACGACGCTCTGGTTTCCGTCTTCTGGGAGGGTCTGTCCGGCCGTATTAAAGATGAACTTGCCGGTCGGGACATTCCTACCACTCTCGATGACTTAATAACTCTTGCCACCCGGATTGACCTACGGTTCCAGGAGCGTGCCAGAGAGGTCACCCGTGAGAGGAGGTTACCACGTCTAGCTCCTACTTTTCAGAAACCCGTCACTCCTTCTGTCCCTAACCAGGTACACCCTCCTGAGCCTATGCAGGTCGACCAGACCAAGATGGTCAAGACCCGTCAGGACTTACGCCGTGCCGAGGGGACCTGCTTCTACTGTGGCAGTAAGGAGCACCGGATCCGTGCCTGCCCGGAGAGGTCGGGAAACGCCTGTGTCTAGGTTCGCTCAGAGAGGTCTACCTAGACAAGAATAAATCCTCTCCATCCCTGCTGTTGTCAGTTTCTATCGTCTACGGGGAGAACCGTTATTTTGAACTAGCCCAACTGGACTCTGGAGCAGCCGGGAATCTTATTTCACAGTCCCTGGTAGAGAAATACCGCATCCCCACCAAACCTCTGGCTGTACCCTTGTCTGTTGCTGCTGTGGATGGGGGGCTCTTACCACGCCCCATCCAACTCATCACCGAATCCATTACTCTGCAGGTGGGAATGCTGCATTCTGAAAGTATCTCCTTCCATGTTCTGCCTGGACTCTCTCACGCCCTCTTGCTAGGCCTACCTTGGCTCCAGAGACATGCACCCGTACTTGAATGGCAGACCGGAGAAGTTCTTCGCTGGGGACAGGGCTGCCATAAGACCTGTCTGGTCCCCGTTCATCCCGTCCGTCCTTCTCCTTCCCCAGCTAATCGACCTGGACTTCCGATTCCTTATTGGACTTATGCTGATGTCTTTAATAAAAAGGAGGCAGAGACACTACCCCCTCATAGACCATACGACTGCCCTATCGACCTGTTACCTGGTACTTCTCCTCCCCGTGGGCGTATTTATCCATTATCTGCTGCTGAGACCCGGTCGATGTCCGAATATATTGAGGAGAATCTGGCCAGGGGATTCATCCGGAAATCTACCTCCCCGGCGGGAGCAGGCTTCTTTTTCGTCAAAAAGAAGGACGGCTCTCTCCGTCCCTGTATAGACTATAGAGGCCTTAACCAGATCACGGTGAAGAATAAGTACCCCCTTCCGCTCATTCCGGAGTTATTTGATCATCTGAGGGGGGCTAGAATCTTCACCAAACTGGACCTCCGTGGGGCGTACAACCTGGTTCGTATCCGTCAGGGGGATGAATGGAAGACGGCATTCAACACCCGGGACGGCAACTATGAATATCTGGTAATGCCCTTTGGCCTCTGTAACGCTCCTGCCGTCTTTCAAGAGTTGGTCAATGACATCTTCCGGGACCTTCTCTACTCCTGCGTAGTGGTGTACCTGGACGACATCTTGGTCTTCTCTCCGGATCTCCAGACTCACCGGAGGGACGTTCGTCAGGTCCTGCTCAGGCTCAGGCAGAACCATCTCTACGCTAAATTTGAGAAGTGCCTCTTTGAGCAGACCTCGCTTCCGTTTCTGGGCTACATTATCTCTCAGACCGGCCTACAAATGGATCCTGAGAAACTGCCTGCCATCGAGAAATGGCCCCGACCAGAGGGGTTGAAGGCTATTCAACGGTTCCTGGGCTTCGCCAACTATTACCGCCTCTTCATACCGCACTTCTCTTCCCGGACTGCCCCAATTTCCGCGCTCACCCGTAAGGGTACTAATCCCAAAGAGTGGTCACCCGAAGCAGAGGAGGCCTTTCTTTCCTAAAACAGGCCTTCTCTTCCGCCCCGGTGCTGCATCGCTCGGACGGCAACAATCAGTTCTTCCTGGAAGTTGACGCCTCCTCCTCTGGAGCCGGAGCGGTACTTACTCAAAAATCATCTTCCGGGAGAATGGTAACTTGTGGCTTCTTCTCCAAACTCTTCTCCTCTTCTGAGTGTAACTATTCCATAGGAGACCGAGAGTTATTGGCCATCAAGCTGGCGTTGGAGGAGTGGCGTTACCTACTCGAGGGGGCTCTTCACCCGGTAATAATTTACACTGACCACAAGAACTTGGCTTACCTTCAGCATGCCCAGAGACTTAACCCGCGCCAAGCCCGGTGGTCCTTGTTTTTTGCTCGCTTTGATTTTGTTCTTCATTTTCGCCTGGCTGACAAGAACGTCAAAGCAGACTCCTTGTCCCGATCCTTTCTGGTGTCCGATCTCGAGGAAGAACCTAAACATATCATCGATCCCGCCAGAGTAATGCAGGTGGCTCCCGTGAGTCTAAATCGTCTCCCTCCCGGTAAGACGTTTGTTTCTGTACCTGATCGGGAGAGGATCCTACACTGGGGCCATTCGTCTAAACTAGCTGGCCACGCCGGTCAGAAAAAGACCCTCCAGCTTATTGCCCGGCACTATTGGTGGCCTACCCTGCACAAGGACATAATAGACTTTGTTTCTGCCTGTGTGTCCTGCGACCGCAACAAAGTCCCGAGACATCTGCCAGCCGGACGCCTCCTTCCGCTTCCTGTACCTGCTGCCCCCTGGCAGCATATAGCGATGGACTTTATAACTGATCTCCCCGTCTCTGCCGGTTGTACGGTCATTTGGGTGGTCGCTGACCGCTTTTCCAAGATGGCTCACTTCATTCCCCTGCCAGGCCTTCCGTCTGCACCCGAGTTGGCTAAAGACTTTATCCGCCACATCTTCCGTCTTCATGGCCTGCCCCTCCACATCGTGTTGGATCGTGGGGTACAGTTCACCTCTCGTTTCTGGAGAGCCACTTGTAAACTACTAGACGTCACCCTGGACTTCTCTTCCGCTTACCACCCACAGTCCAATGGTCAAGTGGAGCGGATCAATCAGAACCTGACCAGTTACCTCCGGCACTTCGTTAATGCCCACCATTCTGACTGGGTGGATCTCCTACCATGGGCCGAGTTCTCTTATAATAATCACGAGAGCGAATCCTCCTCCAAATCCCCGTTTTTTGTAGTCTTTGGTCAGCATCAGGGCCGGCGTCAGCACCCGGCGCACCCTGGCAAATGCCGGGGCCCTGAGCAGGCAGAGGGGCCCTCTGGCGGTCGCTCACCCCGCTGGGCTATGGGCGGAGGAGAGCGGTGTCAGCGCCCACCCTTCTCCGCCGCTTGCTCAGGGCCCCGGCAGCCCGATACTTACCTCTCCCCTTGCCTCCGCAGATCAGCTGTCTTCCTGCTCTGCGCTCCCTGTGACGTCTCAGGTCAGAGGGCGCGGTGACGTCTTTACACCGCGCCCTCCCCTGAGCCGTCACACGGAGCGCTAAGTGGGAAGACACCGACAACGCTGGAGTTCGGACCCGAGCAGCGGGCAGCGGACAGCGGGCAGCAGGTAGCAGGTGAGGAGAAGGGAGGTGAGTATTTGATTTTTTTTTTTTTTTAATGTATGGAGGCATGGGGCAGTATAAAGAGGGGAGGGGGGGCATCCTGCATGGGGCATTATAAAGAGGAGGGGTGACAGCCTGCATGGGGCATTATAAAGAGGAGGGGTGACAGCCTGCATGGGGCATTATAAGGTGGGGAACAGCCTGCATGGGGCATTATAAAGAGGGGGGGATTCCTGCTTGGGGCATTATAATGAGGAGGGGTGACAGCCTGCATGGGGCATTATAAGGTGGGGACCAGCCTGCATGGGGCATTATAAGGTGGGGACCAGCCTGCATGGGGCATTATAAGGTGGAGACCAGCCTGCATGGGGCATTATAAGGTGGGGAACAGCCTGCACGGGGCATTATAAAGAGAGGGGGGGCATCCTGCATGGGGCATTATAAAGAGGAGGGGTGACAGCCTGCATGGGGCATTATAAGGTGGGGAACAGCCTGCATGGGGCATTATAAAGAGGGGGGGATTCCTGCTTGGGGCATTATAATGAGGAGGGGTGACAGCCTGCATGGGGCATCATAAGGTGGGGACAAGCCTGCATGGGGCATTATAAGGTTGGGAACAGCCTGCACGGGGCATTATAAAGAGAGGGGGGGACATCCTGCATGGGGCATTATAAAGAGGAGGGGTGACAGCCTGCATGGGGCAGTATAAAGAGGAGGGGTGACAGCCTGCATGGGGCATTATAAAGAGGAGGGGTGACAGCCTGCATGGGGCATTATAAAGAGGAGGGGTGACAGCCTGCATGGGGCATTATAAGGTGGGGAACAGCCTGCATGGGGCATTATAAAGAGGGGGGGATTCCTGCTTGGGGCATTATAATGAGGAGGAGTGACAGCCTGCATGGGGCATTATAAGGTGGGGACCAGCCTGCATGGGGCATTATAAGGTGGGGAACAGCCTGCACGGGGCATTATAAAGAGAGGGGGGGACATCCTGCATGGGGCATTATAAAGAGGAGGGGTGACAGCCTGCATGGGGCAGTATAAAGAGGAGGGGTGACAGCCTGCATGGGGCATTATAAAGAGGAGGGGTGACAGCCTGCATGAGGCATAATAAAGAGGAGGGGTGACAGCCTGCATGGGGCATTATAAGGTGGGGAACAGCCTGCATGGGGCATTATAAAGAGGGGGGGGATTCCTGCTTGGGGCATTATAATGAGGAGGGGTGACAGCCTGCATGGGGCATTATAAGGTGGGGACCAGCCTGCATGGGGCATTATAAGGTGGGGAACAGCCTGCACGGGGCATTATAAAGAGAGGGGGGGACATCCTGCATGGGGCATTATAAAGAGGAGGGGTGACAGCCTGCATGGGGCAGTATAAAGAGGAGGGGTGACAGCCTGCATGGGGCATTATAAAGAGGAGGGGTGACAGCCTGCATGGGGCAGTATAAAGAGGAGGGGTGACAGCCTGCATGGGGCATTATAAGGTGGGGAACAGCCTGCATGGGGCATTATAAAGAGGGGGGGATTCCTGCTTGGGGCATTATAATGAGGAGGGGTGACAGCCTGCATGGGGCATTATAAGGTGGGGACCAGCCTGCATGGGGCATTATAAGGTGGGGAACAGCCTGCACGGGGCATTATAAAGAGAGGGGGGGACATCCTGCATGGGGCATTATAAAGAGGAGGGGTGACAGCCTGCATGGGGCAGTATAAAGAGGTAGGGTGACAGCCTGCTTGGAGCATTATAAAGAGGAGGGGTGACAGCCTGCATGGGGCATTATAAAGAGGGGGGCAGCCTGTATGGTGCATTATGTGGGGGGTAACAGCCTGCATGGAGCATTAAAAGGGGGGGGCCTGTATGGGGCATTATGTGGGGGGGAACAGCCTGCATGGAGCATTATAGGGGGGGGGCAGCCTGTATGGGGCATTATGTGGGGGGTAACAGCCTGCATGGAGCATTAAAAGGAGGGGCCTGTATGGGGCATTATGTGGGGGGGAACAGCCTGCATGGAGCATTATAAGGGGGGGGCAGCCTGTATGGGGCATTATGTGGGGGGTAACAGCCTGCATGGAGCATTAAAAGGGAGGGGCCTGTATGGGGCATTATGTGGGGGGTAACAGCCTGCATGGAGCATTATAAGGGGGAGACAGCCTGTATGGGGCATTATGTGGGGGGTAACAGCCTGCATGCAGCATTATATGGGGACCGGTATCCTGTATGGAGCGTTATATGGGGGCCAGTATCCTGTATGGAGCGTTATATGGGGGCCAGTATTCTGTATGGAGCCTTAAATGGGGGCCAGTATTCCGTATGGAGCCTTATATGGAAGCCAGTATTCCGTATGGAGCCTTATATGGGGGCCAGTATTCCATATGGGGGCCAGTATTCCGTATGGAGCCTTATATGGGGGCCAGTATTCCGTATGGGGTCTTATATGGGGGCCAGTATTCCGTATGGGGTCTTATATGGGGGCCAGTATTCCGTATGGGGCCTTATATGGGGGCAAGTATTCCGTATGGGGCCTTATATGGGGGCCAGTATTCCGTATGAAGCGTTATATGGGGGCCAGTATTCCGTATGGGCGTTATATGGGGGCCAGTATTCCGTATGGAGCCTTATATGGGGGCCACTATTCTGTGTGGAGCGATTCACCGGTTTCTGAGCTATTGTGGAATTTACAATAGATATCACTCATGAAGTGAAATCTTTGCATTGTACTATATATATATATTTCTCCGCCGTATCTCTGCATCATGAATCGTGGTATGTGTTAAAGGGGCCCACTGAGACTCTTTCGCCCGGGGCCCAGAAAAACCTGGAGCCGGCCCTGGTCAGCATCCTCGGATTCCTTTTCCTGTCTCCACCTCTGTGGACAACCCGGCTGCGGAATCTCTCGTTAGCAAATTTTCCTCCATATGGGAGAGTACCCGGTCCGCACTCCTTCTGTCATCCGAGCGTATGAAAAGACACGCTGACAAAAAACGCCTGGATCCTCCACAATTTCGTCCAGGAGATAAAGTCTGGCTCTCATCTAAATATGTTCGACTCAAGATACCTTCTTACAAGTTAGGGCCTCGGTTCATCGGTCCTCAACCCGGTGGCCTATAAATTGAAACTCCCGGCCAACTTACGGATCCCTAACTCCTTCCATGTATCTCTCCTCAAACCCGTGGTGCTTAACTCTTTTTCCAAGTCTACAGGTATGCCTCCTGCTCCGGTTTCTGCTGAGGACGAGTTTGAGGTAGAGAACATTCTTGCCACCAAAAGGGTAAGAGGAAAGACCTTTTTCTGGTAGATTGGAAGGGGTTTGGTCCTGAGGAGAGAACGTGGGAGCCCCGGGAGAACATCCATGTCCCTCTCATCCTAGCTAAATTTCTATCTGGCCTAAAAAAGGGGGGGCCTAAAGGGGGGGGTACTGTAGTGCCGGCGTCCCTGCCCTCTGCTAGGCAGGGACGCTGTTCCCCTCACCGCTCTGCTCCGTGCCCGGCGTCCCTCTCCCGCTCTGCTGGCAGCGCGCGCTCCTTCCCGGCCACTGTGCTTAGGGCGCGCGCGCGCGCTCTCCCTCCCTCTTAAAGGGGCCGCGCGCGCCGTCCTAAGGAGTCCCCGGCCAATGGCCGGAGGACTTTACCATATATAAGGCACCTCCTCCAAAATGGAGGTGCCCGAGCAATGTTGTTTGCACCAGTATCTCACCTGTGCTTCAGCCCTCAGGTCCCGTTGCCAGTTACCTGCCAGTTACCTACCAGATTCCTGCCAGTTTGCTGTCCTAATCCTAATCCTGCCTGATTTCCTGTTACCTGCCTGCCTGCCTGAGGTCCGACGGTCTGCCTTACAACTCCGGTCAGTCTGTCTAAGGACCAACTTGCCCGCTCACCTGGGAGCGCACCTCAGCTACCTGTCTGCTTGCCTGAGGTCCGACGGTCTGCCTTACCACTCCGGTTAGTCTGTCTATGGACCAGCTTGCCCGCTCACCTGGGAGCGCTTCTCCGTTACCTGTCTGCTTGCCTGCCCGGAGGCTCCGCTGTCACGTGCTGTGACCACCAGCTACTCCAGACTCTTACCCGCTCACCTGGGAGCGCTTCTCCGCTACCTGCCTGCTTGCCTGCCCGGAGGCTCCGCTGTCACGTGCTGTGACCACCAGCTATTCCTGAGACTCTTGCCCGCTCACCTGGGAGCGCTTCTCCGTTACCTGCCTGTTTGCCTACCTGGAGGCTCCGCCGTCACGTGCTGTGACCACCTGCTATTCCAGAGACTCTCGCTTGCTCACCTGGGAGCACACGTCCTCCATCTGCCTTGCTAGCCTACCTGGAGGTTCAGCCATCACAGGTCGTACCTACCCTTTATCCAGAGACTGCCCCGATCACTTGCCGTAACCTCCTGCCCGTGCACCCAGAGACTGTCCCGGTCACCTGCTGTGTCTGCCTGCCTGGTCGCCACCCGCTCCCTTACAAGGACCGCCCCCTTGTATAGTAGCCCAGAGGTTCCGCCTCCCAGACCCGTTACACATTTAAACCGTCTTGTTAAGCTACAGTGACCTGCATGTCTATTCCAAGGGGCATTTAAACCGTCTTGTTAAGCTACTGCGACCTCCACCGCTCTTTCAAGGGGACATTTAAACCGTCTTGTTAAGCTACTGCGACCTGCATGTCTCTTCCAAGGGTCATTTAAACCGTCTTATTAAGCTACTGCGACCTGCACCTCTCTTCCAATGGGCATTTAAACCTTGTTAAGCTAATGCGACCTCCACCGCTCTTCCAAGGGGCATTTAAACCATCTTGTTAAGGAACTGCAACCTGCACGTCTCTTCCAAGGGGCATTTAAACCATCTTGTTAAGCTACTGCGACCAACACGTCTCTTCCAAGGGGCATTTAAACCGTCTTGTTAAGCTACTGCGACCAGCACGTCTCTTCCAAGGGGCATTTAAACCGTCTTGATAAGCTACTGCGACCTGCACGTCTCTTCCAAGGGCCATTTAAACCGTCTTGGTAAGCTACTGCGACCTGCACGTCTCTTCCAAGGGGCATTTAAACCGTCTTTTTAAGCTACTGCGACCTCCACCGATCTTCCAAGGGGCATTTAAACCGTCTTGTTAAGCTACTGCGACCTGCACGTGTCTTCCAAGGGCCAAATAATCCGCCTTGGTAAGCTACTGCGAACTGCAAGCATCTTCCAAGGGGCATTTAAACCGTCTTGTTAAGCTACTGCGACCTCCACCGCTCTTCCAAGGGGCATTTAAACCGTCTTGTTAAGCTACTGCGACCTGCACGTCTCTTCCAAGGGCCATATAATCCATCTTGGTAAGCTACTGTGACCTGCATGTCTCTTCCAAGGGGCATTTAAACCGTCTTGATAAGCTACTGAGACCTCCACCGCTCTTCCAAGGGCCATATAATCTGTCTTGGTAAGCTACTGAGACCTACAAGCCTCTTCTAAGCGGCATTTAAACCGTCTTGTTAAGCTACTGCGACCTGCACGTCTCTTCCAAGGGGCATTGAAACCGTCTTGTTAAGCTACTGCGACCTGCACGTCTCTTCCAAGGGGCATTTAAACCATCTTATTAAGCTACTGCGACCTGCACGTCTCTTCCAAGGGGCATTTAAACTGTCTTGTTAAGCTACGGCGACCTGCACGTCTCTTCCAAGGGGCATTTAAACTGTCTTGTTAAGCTACTGCGACCTGCACGTCTCTTCCAAGGGGCATTTAAACTGTTTTGTTAAGCTAATGCGACCTGCACGTCTCTTCAAAGTGGCATTTAAACCGTCTTTTTAAGCTACTGTGGCCTGCACGTCTCTTGCAAGGGGCATTTAAACCGTCTTATTTCGCTACTGCGACCTGCAAGTCTCTTCCAAGGGGCATTTAAACAGTCTTGTTAAGCTACTGCGACCTGCACGTCTCTTCCAAGGGGCATTTAAACCGTCTTGTTAAGCTACTGTAACCTCCACCACATTTCCAAGGGACATTTAAACCATCTTGTTAAGCTCCTGCGACCTGCAAGTCTCTTCCAAGAGGCATTTAAACCGTCTTGTTAAGCTGCAGTGACCTGCATGTCTATTCCAAGGGGCATTTAAACCGTCTTGTTAAGCTACTGCGACCTCCACCGATCTTTCAAGGGGCATTTAGACCGTCTTGTTAAGCTACTGCGACCTGCATGTCTCTTCCGAGGGGCATTTAAACCGTCTTATTAAGCTACTGCGACGTGCACCTCTCTTCCAATGGGCATTTAAACCGTCTTGTTAAGCTAATGCGACCTCCACCGCTCTTCCAAGTGGCATTTAAACCATCTTGTTAAGCTACTGCGACCTGCACGTCTCTTCCAAGGGGCATTTAAACCGTCTTGTTAAGCTACTGCGACCTGCATGTCTCTTCCAAGGGGCATTTAAACCGTCTTGATAAGCTACTGCGACCTGCACGTCTCTTCCAAGGGCCATTTAAACCGTCTTGGTAAGCTACTGCGAACTGCACGTCTCTTCGAAGGGACATTTAAACCGTCTTATTAAGATCCTGTGACCTGCACGTCTCTTCCAAGGGGCTTTTAAACCGTCTTGTTAAGCTACTGCGACCTGCACGTCTCTTCCAGGGGGCATTTAAATCGTCTTGTTAAGCTACTGCGACTTGCACGTCTCTTCCAAGGGGCAATTAAACCATCTTGTTAAGCTACTGTAACCTCCACCACTTTTCCTAGGGGCATTTAAACCGTCTTGTTAAGCTGCTGCGACCTGCACGTCTCTTCAATGGGGCATTTGAACCGTCTTGTTATGCTACTGCGACCTGCATGTCTCTACCAAGGGGCATTTAAACCGTCTTGTTAAGCTACTGCGACCTGCACGTCTCTTCCACGCGGCATTTAAACCGTCTTGATAAGCTGCTGTGACCTGCATGTCTCTTCCAAAGGGCATTTAAACTGTCTTGTTAATCTACTGCGACCTACACCGCTCTTCCAAGGGGCATTTAAACCGTCTTGTTAAGATACTGTGACCTCCACCGCTCTACCAAGGGGCTTTTAAACCGTCTTTTTAAGCTACTGCAACCTGCACGTCTCTTCCAAGGGGCATTTAAACTGTCTTATTAAGCTCCTGTGACCTGCACGTCTCTTCCAAGGTGCATTTAAACTGTCTTGTTAAGCTTCTGCGACCTCCACCGCTCTTCCAAGGGGCACTTAAACCATCTTGTTAAGCTACTGCGACCAGCAAGTCTCTTCCAAGGGGTATTTAAACCGTCTTGTTAAGCTACTGCGACCTGCACGTCTCTTCCAAGGGGCATTTAAATCGTCTTGTTAAGCTACTGCGACCTGCACTTCTCTTCCAAGGGGCATTTAAACCGTCTTGTTAAGCTACTGTAACCTCCACCACTTTTCCAAGGGGCATTTAAACCGTATTGTTAAGCTACTGCGACCTGCACGTCTCTTCAATGGGGTATTTAAACCGTCTTGTTAAGCTACTGCGACCTGCATGTCTCTACCAAGGTGCATTTAAACCGTCTTGTTAAGCTACTGCGACCTGCACGTCTCTTCGAAGGGGCATTTAAACAGTCTTGTTAAGCTGCTGCGACCTGCATGTCTCTTCCAAAGGGCATTTAAACCGTCTTTTTAAGCTACTGCGACCTGCACCTCTCTTCTAAGGGGCATTTAAACCGTCTTATTAAGCTACTGCGACCTGCACGTCTCTTGCAAGGGGAATTTAAAACGTCTTATTAAGCTACTGCGACCTTCACGTCTCTTCCAAGGGGCATTTAAACTGTCTTGTTAAGCTACTGCGACCTGCACGTCTCTTCCAAAGGGCATTTAAACCGTCTTGTTAATCTACTGCGACCTGCACGTCTGTTCCATGGGGCATTTAAACCATCTTGTTAAGCTACTGCGACCTGCACGTCTCTTCCAAGGGGCATTTAAACCGTCTTGTTAAGCTACTGTGACCTGCATGTCTCTTCCAAGGGGCATTTAAACTGTCTTGTTAAGCTACTGCGACCTGCACGTCTCTTCCAAGGGGCATTTAAACAATCTTGTTAAGCTACTGCGAACTTCACGTCTTTTCCAAGAGGCATTTAAACCGTCTTGTTAAGCTACTGCGACCTGCACGTCTCTTCCAAGGGGGCATTTAAACCGTCTTGTTAAGCTACTGCGACATGCACGTCTCTTCCAAGGGGCATTTAAACCATCTTATTAAGCTACTGCGACCTGCACGTCTCTTCCAAGGAGCATTTAAACTTTCTTGTTAAGCTACTGTGACCTACACCGCTCTTCCAAGTGGCATTTAAACAGTCTTGTTAAGCTACTGCGACCTGCGCGTCTCTTCCAAGGGGCATTTAAACCGTCTTATTAAGCTACTGCGACCTGCATGTCTCTTCCAAGGTACATTTAAACCGTCTTATTAAGCTCCTGTGACCGGCACGTCTCTTCCAAGGGGCATTTAAACTGTCTTGGTAAGCTTCTGTGACCTCCACGTCTCTTCCAAGGGGCATTTAAACCGTCTTGTTAAGCTACTGCGACCTGCACGTCTCTTCCAAGGGGCATTTAAATTGTCTTGTTAAGCTACTGCGACTTGCACGTCTCTTCCAAGGGGCATTTAAACCGTCTTGTTAAGCTACTGCGACCTGCACGTTTCTTCCAAAGGGCATTTAAACCGTCTTGTTAATCTACTGCGACCTGCACGTCTGTTCCATGGGGCATTTAAACCATCTTGTTAAGCTACTGCGACCTGCACGTCTCTTCCAAGGGGCATTTAAACCGTCTTGTTAAGCTACTGTGACCTGCATGTCTCTTCCAAGGGGCATTTAAACTGTCTTGTTAAGCTACTGCGACCTGCACGTCTCTTCCAAGGGGCATTTAAACAATCTTGTTAAGCTACTGCGAACTTCACGTCTTTTCCAAGGGGCATTTAAACCGTCTTGTTAAGCTATTGCGACCTGCATGTCTCTTCCAAACGGCATTTAAATCGTGTTGGTAAGCTACTGCGACCTGCACTTCTCTTCCAAGGGGCATTTAAACCATCTTGTTAAGCTACTGTGACCTCCTGTTATGATCTGCTACCAAAGCTAAGGAAAGAGAATAGATCTGTCCCTACTAGAAGACTCAGCTGAATCCCTACGATGTAACAGGGAACCTGATCCTGCGATCAGACCTGCTAAAGTCCTAATCTAGTCTGTACGGAGACCTATAGATGTGGGGAGGGAATCCCTACAAGTACTAAGGACTGGGAGGAATATGGGACACCTCCTAACAGAAATAGTAGCAAACAGACGAACAAACAAAATAGAAAGAACATAGAGGTCCGTAGACCAAGCAAACTAACAGAGTTAGATACAGAGCACAGGCTAGCTAGAAAGTAGATATACAATGAAGTCCAGCAAAGCCAGAAGGGCGGAGCAGGATTAAATAGACCAACAAGGTCATGTGACCAGCAAAGGAAAAAAAACTAAGAGCAAGGTTCTAACACCTCCACCGCTCTACCAAGGGGCATTTAAACCGTCTTTTTAAGCTACTGCAACCTGCACGTCTCTTCCAAGGGGCATTTAAACTGTCTTGTTAAGCTACTGCGACCTGCACGTCTCTTCCAAGGGACATTTAAACCGTCTTATTAAGCTCCTGTGACCTGCACGTATCTTCCAAGGGGCATTTAAACTGTCTGGCTAAGCTTCTGCGACCTCCACCGCTCTTCCAAGGGGCACTTAAACTATCTTGTTAAGCTACTGCGACCAGCACGTCTCCTCCAAGGGGCATTTAAACCGTCTTGTTAAGCTACTGCGACCTACACGTCTCTTCAATGGGGCATTTAAACCGTCTTGTTAAGCTACTGCGACCTGCACGTCTCTTCCAAGGGGCATTTAAACCATCTTATTAAGCTACTGCGACCTGCACGTCTCTTCCAAGGGGCATTTAAACTGTCTTGTTAAGGTACTGCGACCTGCACGTCTCTTCCAAGGGCATTTAAACTGTCTTGTTAAGCTACTGCGACCTGCATGTCTCTTCCAAAGGGCATTTAAATCGTCTTGGTAAGCTACTGCGACCTACACTTCCCTTCTAAGGGGCATTTAAACCATCTTGTTAAGCTACTGTGACCTCCACCGCTCTACCAAGGAGCATTTAAACCGTCTTTTTAAGCTACTGCAACCTGCACGTCTCTTCCAAGGGGCATTTAAACTGTCTTGTTAAGCTACTGCGACCTGCACGTCTCTTCCAAGGGACATTTAAACCATCTTATTAAGCTCCTGTGACCTGCACGTCTCTTCCAAGGGGCATTTAAACTGTCTTGTTAAGCTTCTGCGACCTCCACCGCTCTTCCAAGGGGCACTTAAACCATCTTGTTAAGCTACTGCGACCAACACGTCTCTTCCAAGGGGTATTTAAACCGTCTTGTTAAGCTACTGTGACCAACATGTCTCTTCCAAGGGGTATTTAAACCGTCTTGTTAAGCTACTGCGACCTGCACGTCTCTTCCAAGGGGCATTTAAATCGTCTTGTTAAGCTACTGCTGTTATGTTCTGCTACCAGAGCTAAGGAAAGAGAGGAGATCTGTCCCTACGATAGAACTCAGCTTAATCCCTACGATGTAACAGGGGACCTGATCCTGCGATCAGACCTGCTAAAGTCCTAAGCTAGTCTGCACGGAGACCTATAGATGTGGGGAAGGAATCCCTACAAGTACTAAGGACTGGGAGGAAAATGGGACACCTCCTAACAGAAATAGTAGCAGACAGACGAACAAACAAAATATATAGAACATAGAGGTCCGAAGACCAAGCAAACTAACAGAGTTAGATACAGATCACAGGCTAGCTAGAAAGTAGATATACAATGAAGTCCAGCAAAGCCAGAAGGGCGGAGCAGGACTAAATAGGCCAAACAAGGTCATGTGACCAACAACAGAAAAAACCTAAGAGCAAGGTTCTAACAGTACCCCCTCTTCTAAGAGGATCCTCCGGATCCCCTAGGACCAGGCTTATCAGGAAATTTCCTGTGAAACGCTCTGATAAGTCTGGACGCGGAAACATCATCCGACCTCACCCAAGAGTTATCCTCGGGTCCGAAACCTTTCCAGGCCACAAGATACTGCAAAATACCTCTATACTGTCTAGAGTTAAGGATGCGAGAAATTTCATATTCCCCGTCCTCCACCACCGGAGGAACAGAGGCAGAGGCGTCACAATCCGATACAACAGCTTTTTTCAACAGAGAGACATGAAATACCGGATTAATTCTCCAGGAGGTAGGAACCTCCAACCTAACCGCAGATTGGTTGACAACCTGAAGCACCTTAAAGGGCCCTACAAACTTGGGACCCAATTTCTTAGAAGGAATCCTCAACTGCAGATTCCTAGAGGACAACCAAACCATGTCACCAACAGCGAACAAAACCTCCTGTCGCTTCCTATCAAAGTAGTCTTTAGATTTTCTGTTGGCCTCCTGAAGATTACCACGCACATCCGTCCAAACTCTCTCCAAATCACCGGAAAAATTCTCCTCCTCAGGCACGGCAGATCCCAACTTGGAGAACGACCCAAACGACGGATGTCTCCCAGAACAACAAAAAAAAGGCGAACAACCAGCAGAAGAAGATGTATGATTGTTCAGAGCAAATTCAGCAAGTGGCAGAAACTCAGACCACCCCTCTTGATTGTCTGCAAAAAAACAACGCAAGAACTGCTCAACATCCTGGTTTTTCCTTTCTGTCTGGCCATTAGATTCAGGATGATATCCGGACGAGAACGACAAATGAACTCCCAACCTGTCACAAAAGGCACGCCAAAAACGAGCCACGAACTGAGGACCCCTATCAGAAACAATGTCAGTAGGAACGCCATGAAGTCTGACAATTTCCTTGACAAAGGCCTTAGCGAGAGTTTTAGCGCAGGGCAGTTTGACGAAGGGAACCAAGTGATACATCTTGCTAAAATGGTCCACGACCACCCAGATGACAGTAAAACCCTCAGAGGGGGGAAGGTCAGTTATAAAGTCCATAGCCAAATGTGTCCAAGGAGCACTGGGAACCTCCAAAGGACAAAGCAACCCCGCAGCAGGAGTATGTGAGGACTTAGATCTAGCACATATAGTACATTGACGCACCCACTTAATGACTTCCTTCTGCCATCCAGGCCACTAAAAACTGCGACCCACCAGTCTCTTGGTCTCAGAGATTCCGGGATGACCTGCCAACCGAGATTCGTGACACTCAACAAACAAATCTCTCCTAAAGGTCCCAGGCACAAACAACCTCCCATGAGGAGTGTTAGATGGGGCATTCTCCTGTGCTTTAAGAATCTCATCTTCCAAAACGGAGTCCAAAGCAGCTATCACAACACCTTCTTGTAAAATGTTCTCCTCTTTCTCAGCACCGACTATGGGAGAAAAACTGCGAGACAAGGCATCCGCCTTAACATTCTTAGTACCAGGGATGTAAGTAACGGAGAAATTAAACCGCGAGAAAAACAGTGCCCACCTAGCCTGACGGGCATTCAGGCGCTTGGCAGCATCAAGATATATCAGATTTTTATGATCCGTAAGAACCTGAACGGGAAATTCCGCACCTTCCAAGAAGTGGCGCCAGTGTTCAAATGCGAGTTTAATAGCCAATAATTCCCGATTACCAATATCGTAATTCAGTTCAGTCTCCGAAAATTTTTTTGAAAAAAAGGCACAGGGATGTAATCCATCCCCGTTATCCTGAGACAATACTGTGCCAACCCCTACAGAGGAAGCATCAACCTCAACCAAAAACGGCTTAGTCACATCAGGCTGCATAAGGATGGAAGCAGAGGTGAACCTCTCCTTGAGATACACAAAAGCTTCAATGGCCTCAGAAGACCACTGAACCGCATCAGCACCTTTCCTGGTGAGATCGGTCAGAGGTTTGACAATACTAGAAAAATTTTTTATGAATTTTCTGTAATAATTGGCAAAACCTAAAAACCTCTGTATCGATTTCAAACCAATAGGCCTAGGCCATTCCTGTACAGCTTGAACTTTAACCGGGTCCATCTCAAAACCTTCGCTGGAGATAATGTAGCCCAAAAAACTAATTCTCTGTACAGCGAACTCACATTTCTCCAGCTTAGCAAAAAGCGAATTGTCCATTAATAACTGTAATACCTCACGTACGCTCCGCCAATGAGACTCCAAATCCGGCGAATAAATCAAAATGTCATCCAAATACACAACCACATTTTTGCCGATCAAAGGTCTAAGGATGTCATTAATAAGATTCTGAAAAAATGCAGGAGCATTAGTAAGACCAAAAGGCATAACCAGATTCTCAAAATGACCCACAGGAGTGTTAAAAGCAGTCTTCCATTCGTCACCCTCCTTCATGCGCAACAGATTGTATGCCCCCTTAAGGTCAATTTTAGAGAACCACTTGGCCCCCATTAACTGGTTAAACAGATCAGGAATCAATGGCAGTGGGTAAGGATTGCGTACAGTAATTTTGTTAATCTCACGAAAATCCAGACAAGGACGTAAACCGCCGTCCTTTTTTTTTACAAAAAAAAATCCAACCGCCACAGGAGACTTAGAGGGCCTAATGTGACCGGCGGCCAAACTTGTCTGTATGTATTCCTCCAAAGCCTTTCTCTCAGGAATAGTAAGGTTAAATAAACGACTTTTAGGAAGAGTCGCTCCAGGGACAAATTCAATAGAACAATCATAGTCTCTATGGGGAGGCAAAACCTGCGATTCCTTCTCAGAAAAAACTCTCCAAAAATCCTGAATAGGAACAGGCAATTCTCCCCTATCCAAAGCTGCAATACGCCCGTTACAACACTTGTCATAACATTTATGGCTCCAGGATTTAATTTCACTGGTAGACCAATCCAGTACAGGATTGTGAAATTTTAACCAGGGCAATCCCAATATTACTGGAGAAGGCAAGTTATTCAACACTACCAAATCCAATTTCTCATGGTGAACACCATTAATAGTGAGAGGAAATTCACAGACCTTGAGAGTAATATTCTTCAAAGGGGAACCATCCACAGAAACCACAGCAATGGGGGATGATAAAAGTTCGGGTTTTAAATTGAGTCTTTCCAAGAATCCCCCATCAATAACATTCAGAGTAGACCCACAATCAACAAACACCCGAAATTCCATTAATTTTTCCTGAGCAATCGTGGAAGCAGCTAAAAATACACCCTTGGAATTTAAACAGGCAATACGGGCATGACTGACCATCTTTTTTTCTTTCTTGATACGAATCTCACAGTCTTTAATCAAATGACCAGATTTTCCGCAATAGAAACACAAGCCTTCAGAAAATCTGCGATCTTTTTCTTGAGAGCGAGGTGCCATCCCTCCAATCTCCATCGATTCACCACTGTTAGTACACACATTCTCATAACCAGAAACTGATAAAGCAGAGGATTTGCTCTCATTAACCCTTGCACGCAGTCTCCTATCCACCCGTATAGCTAATTGCATAGCCTGTTGCAAATCTTCAGGTGTAGGATAAGCAATTAGCAGGTCTTTAACCCTTTCACTGAGCCCAGCAAGAAATAGACTTTTCAGAGCAGAATCGTTCCACCCTGTTTGAGTAGACCATCGACGGAAATGAGTACAATATTTTTCCACATTACCTGATCCCTGTCTCAAACGTCTTAACTCAGTCTCAGCTGATGAGACACGGTCAGGATCATCATATAATAGTCCCAAAGCAGAAAAAAAACTATCCACTGAACTGAAGCATGTATCACTAGGTTGCAAAGAAAAGGCCCACTCCTGAGGCTCTTTGCGTAAAAGTGACATTATAAACCCTACGTGCTGGGAATCATCCCCAGAGGACTTGGGTCTCAAACGAAAATACAATAAGCAAGCATTTTTAAATGAAAAAAATTCTCGGTGTTCACCAAAAAATAAATCCGGCAAACGTACCTTAGGCTCCAAGAAATGTGCTCCAGGACAGTTCCTTACGTGCTGACGGAGCTCAGTCACCTCCAAAGAGAGTCCCTGCAGGTGTTTAGCCAAATCCAGAACCGACACCATGATGGAACAGAAAAAATCTTTCCTTAGAGCATTTGCTGGGCTGGACTTACTGTTATGTTCTGCTACCAGAGCTAAGGAAAGAGAGGAGATCTGTCCCTACGATAGAACTCAGCTTAATCCCTACGATGTAACAGGGGACCTGATCCTGCGATCAGACCTGCTAAAGTCCTAAGCTAGTCTGTACGGAGACCTATACATGTGGGGAAGGAATCCCTACAAGTACTAAGGACTGGGAGGAAAATGGGACACCTACTAGCAGAAATAGTAGCAGACAGACGAACAAACAAAATATATAGAACATAGAGGTCCGAAGACCAAGCAAACTAACAGAGTTAGATACAGAGCACAGGCTAGCTAGAAAGTAGATATACAATGAAGTCCAGCAAAGCCAGAAGGGCGGAGCAGGACTAAATAGGCCAATCAAGATCATGTGACCAACAACAGAAAAAACCTAAGAGCAAGGTTCTAACAACTGCGACTTGCACGTCTCTTCCAAGGGCATTTAAACCGTCTTGTTAAGCTACTGTAACCTCCACCACTTTTCCAAGGGGCATTTAAACCGTATTGTTAAGCTACTGCGACCTGCACGTCTCTTCAATGGGGTATTTAAACCGTCTTGTTAAGCTACTGCGACCTGCATGTCTCTACCAAGGTACATTTAAACCGTCTTGTTAAGCTACTGAGACCTGCACGTCTCTTCCAAGGGGCATTTAAACAGTCTTGTTAAGCTGCTGCGACCTGCATGTCTCTTCCAAAGGGCATTTAAACCGTCTTTTTAAGCTACTGCGACCTGCACGTCTCTTCTAAGGGGCATTTAAACCGTCTTGTTAAGCTACTGCGACCTGCACGTCTCTTGCAAGGGGAATTTAAACCGTCTTATTAAGCTACTGCGACCTTCACGTCTCTTCCAAGGGGCATTTAAACTGTCTTGTTAAGCTACTGCGACCTGCACGTCTCTTCCAAAGGGCATTTAAACCGTCTTGTTAATCTACTGCGACCTGCACGTCTGTTCCAAGGGGCATTTAAACCATCTTGTTAAGCTACTGCGACTGCACGTCTCTTCCAAGGGGAATTTAAACCGTCTTGTTAAGCTACTGTGACCTGCATGTCTCTTCCAAGGGGCATTTAAACTGTCTTGTTAAGCTACTGCGACCTGCACGTCTCTTCCAAGGGGCATTTAAACAATCTTGTTAAGCTACTGCGAACTTCACGTCTTTTCCAAGGGGAATTTAAACCGTCTTGTTAAGCTACTGCGACCTGCATGTCTCTTCCAAGGGGGCATTTAAACCGTCTTGTTAAGCTACTGCGACCTGCACGTCTCTTCCAAGGGGCATTTAAACCATCTTATTAAGCTACTGCGACCTGCAAGTCTCTTCCAAGGGGCATTTAAACAGTCTTGTTAAGCTGCTGTGATCTACACCGCTCTTCCAAGTGGCATTTAAACCGTCTTGTTAATCTACTGCGACCTGCACATCTGTTCCAAGGGGCATTTAAACCATCTTGTTAAGCTACTGCGACCTGCACGTCTCTTCCAAGGGGCATTTAAACCGTCTTGTTAAGCTACTGTGACCTGCATGTCTCTTCCAAGGGGCATTTAAACTGTCTTGTTAAGCTACTGTGACCTGCACGTCTCTTCCAAGGGGCTTTTAAACAATCTTGTTAAGCTACTGCAAACTTCACGTCTTTTCCAAGAGGCATTTAAACCGTCTTGTTAAGCTACTGCGAACTACGCGTCTCTTCCAAGGGGCATTTAAACCGTCTTATTAAGCTACTGCGACCTGCACGTCTCTTCCAAGGGACATTTAAACTGTCTTATTAAGCTCCTGTGACCGACACGTCTCTTCCAAGGGGCATTTAAACTGTCTTGTTAAGCTTCTGCGACCTCCACCGCTCTTCCAAGGGGCATTTAAACCGTCTTGTTAAGCTACTGCGACCTGCACGTCTCTTCCAAGGGGCATTTAAATTGTCTTGTTAAGCTACTGCGACTTGCACGTCTCTTCCAAGGGGCATTTAAACCGTCTTGTTAAGCTATTGCGACCTGCATGTCTCTTCCAAAAGGCATTTAAATTGTGTTGGTAAGCTACTGCGACCTGCACTTCTCTTCCAAGGGGCATTTAAACCATCTTGTTAAGCTACTGTGACCTCCACCGCTCTACCAAGGGGCATTTAAACCGTCTTTTTAAGCTACTGCGACCTGCACGTCTCTTGCAAGGGGAATTTAAACCGTCTTATTAAGCTACTGCGACCTTCACGTCTCTTCCAAGGGGCATTTAAACTGTCTTGTTAAGCTACTGCGACCTGCACGTCTCTTCCAAAGGGCATTTAAACCGTCTTGATAATCTACTGCGACCTGCACGTCTGTTCCAAGGGGCATTTAAACCATCTTGTTAAGCTACTGCGACCTGCACGTCTCTTCCAAGGGGCATTTAAACCGTCTTGTTAAGCTACTGTGACCTGCATGTCTCTTCCACGGGGCATTTAAACTGTCTTGTTAAGCTACTGCGACCTGCACGTCTCTTCCAAGGGGCATTTAAACAATCTTGCTAAGCTACTGCGAACTTCACGTCTTTTCCAAGGGTCATTTAAACCGTCTTGTTAAGCTACTGCGACCTGCACGTCTCTTCCAAGGGGGCATTTAAACCGTCTTATTAAGCTACTGCGACCTGCACGTCTCTTCCAAGGGGCATTTAAACCATCTTATTAAGCAACTGCGACCTGCAAGTCTCTTCCAAGGGGCATTTAAACAGTCTTGTTAAGCTGCTGTGACCTACACCGCTCTTCCAAGTGGCATTTAAACCGTCTTGTTAATCTACTGCGACCTGCACGTCTGTTCCAAGGGGCATTTAAACCATCTTGTTAAGCTACTGCGACCTGCACGTCTCTTCCAAGGGGCATTTATACCGTCTTGTTAAGCTACTGTGACCTGCATGTCTCTTCCAAGGGGCATTTAAACTGTCTTGTTAAGCTACTGCGACCTGCACGTCTCTTCCAAGGGGCATTTAAACAATCTTGTTAAGCTACTGCGAACTTCACGTCTTTTCCAAGAGGCATTTAAACCGTCTTGTTAAGCTACTGCGACCTGCACGTCTCTTCCAAGGGGGCATTTAAACCGTCTTGTTAAGCTACTGCGACATGCATGTCTCTTCCAAGGGACATTTAAACCGTCTTATTAAGCTACTGCGACCTGCACGTCTCTTCCAAGGGACATTTAAACCATCTTATTAAGCTCCTGTGACCGGCACGTCTCTTCCAAGGGGCATTTAAACTGTCTTGCTAAGCTTCTGCGACCTCCACCGCTCTTCCAAGGGGCATTTAAACCATCTTGTTAAGCTACTGCGACCTGCACGTCTCTTCCAAGGGGCATTTAAATTGTCTTGTTTAGCTACTGCGACTTGCACGTCTCTTCCAAGGGGCATTTAAACCGTCTTGTTAAGCTATTGCGACCTGCATGTCTCTTCCAAACGGCATTTAAATCGTGTTGGTAAGCTACTGCGACCTGCACTTCTCTTCCAAGGGGCATTTAAACCATCTTGTTAAGCTACTGTGACCTCCACCGCTCTACCAAGGGGCATTTAAACCGTCTTTTTAAGCTACTGCAACCTGCACGTCTCTTCCAAGGGGCATTTAAACTGTCTTGTTAAGCTACTGCGACCTGCACTTCTCTTCCAAGGGACATTTAAACCGTCTTATTAAGCTCCTGTGACCTGCACGTCTCTTCCAAGGGGCATTTAAACTGTCTGGTTAAGCTTCTGCGACCTCCACCGCTCTTCCAAGGGGCACTTAAACCATCTTGTTAAGCTACTGCGACCAGCACGTCTCCTCCAAGGGGCATTTAAACCATCTTGTTATGCTACTGCGACCTGCACGTCTCTTCAATGGGGCATTTAAACCGTCTTGTTAAGCTACTGCGACCTGCACGTCTCTTCCAAGGGGCATTTAAACCATCTTATTAAGATACTGCGACCTGCACGTCTCTTCCAAGGGGCATTTAAACTGTCTTGTTAAGCTACTGCGACCTGCACGTCTCTTCCAAGGGCATTTAAACTGTCTTGTTAAACTACTGCGACCTGCATGTCTCTTCCAAAGTGCATTTAAATCGTCTTGGTAAGCTACTGCGACCTGCACTTCCCTTCCAAGGGGCATTTAAACCATCTTGTTAAGCTACTGTGATCTCCACCGCTCCACCAAGGGGCATTTAAACCGTCTTTTTAAGCTACTGCAACCTGCACGTCTCTTCCAAGGGGCATTTAAACTGTCTTGTTAAGCTACTGCGACCTGCACGTCTCTTCCAAGGGACATTTAAACCGTCTTATTAAGCTCCTGTGACCTGCACGTCTCTTCCAAGGGGCATTTAAACTATCTTGTTAAGCTTCTGCGACCTCCACCGCTCTTCCAAGGGGCACTTAAACCATCTTGTTAAGCTACTGCGACCAACACGTCTCTTCCAAGGGGTATTTAAACCGTCTTGTTAAGCTACTGCGACCTGCACGACTCTTCCAAGGGGCATTTAAATCGTCTTGTTAAGCTACTGCGACTTGCACGTCTCTTCCAAGGGCATTTAAACCGTCTTGTTAAGCTACTGTAACCTCCACCACTTTTCCAAGGGGCATTTAAACCATATTGTTAAGCTACTGCGACCTGCACGTCTCTTCAATGGGGTATTTAAACCGTCTTGTTAAGCTACTGCGACCTGCATGTCTCTACCAAGGTGCATTTAAACCGTCTTGTTAAGCTACTGCGACCTGCACGTCTCTTCCAAGGGGCATTTAAACAGTCTTGTTAAGCTGCTGCGACCTGCATGTCTCTTCCAAAGGGCATTTAAACCGTCTTTTTAAGCTACTGCGACCTGCACGTCTCTTCTAAGGGGCATTTAAACCGTTTTGTTAAGCTACTGCGACCTGCACGTCTCTTGCAAGGGGAATTTAAACCGTCTTATTAAGCTACTGCGACCTTCACGTCTCTTCCAAAGGGCATTTAAACCGTCTTTTTAAGCTACTGCGACCTGCACGTCTCTTCTAAGGGGCATTTAAACCGTCTTGTTAAGCTACTGCGACCTGCACGTCTCTTGCAAGGGGAATTTAAACCGTCTTATTAAGCTACTGCGACCTTCACGTCTCTTCCAAGGGGCATTTAAACTGTCTTGTTAAGCTCCTGCGACCTGCACGTCTCTTCCAAAGGGCATTTAAACCGTCTTGTTAAGCTACTGTGACCTGCATGTCTCTTCCAAGGGGCATTTAAACTGTCTTGTTAAGCTACTGCGACCTGCACGTCTCTTCCAAGGGGCATTTAAACAATCTTGTTAAGCTACTGCGAACTTCACGTCTTTTCCAAGGGGCATTTAAACCGTCTTGTTAAGCTACTGCGACCTGCACGTCTCTTCCAAGGGGCATTTAAACCGTCTTGTTAAGCTACTGCGACCTGCACGTCTCTTCCAAGGGGCATTTAAACCATCTTATTAAGCTACTGCGACCTGCAAGTCTCTTCCAAGGGGCTTTTAAACAGTCTTGTTAAGCTACTGCGACCTGCAAACCTTTTCTAAGGGGCATTTAAACCGTCTTGTTAAGCTACTGCGACCTGCACGTCTCTTCTAAGGGACATTTAAACCGTCTTGTTAAGCTACTGCGACCTGCACGTCTCTTGCAAGGGGAATTTAAACCGTCTTATTAAGCTACTGCGACCTTCACGTCTCTTCCAAGGGGCATTTAAACTGTCTTGTTAGGCTACTGCGACCTGCACGTCTCTTCCAAAGGGCATTTAAACCGTCTTTTTAATCTACTGCGACCTGCACGTCTGTTCCAAGGGGCATTTAAACCATCTTGTTAAGCAACTGCGACCTGCACGTCTCTTCCAAGGGGCATTTAAACCGTCTTGTTAAGCTACTGTGACCTGCATGTCTCTTCCAAGGGGCATGTAAACTGTCTTGTTAAGCTACTGCGACCTGCACGTCTCTTCCAAGGGGCATTTAAACAATCTTGTTAATCTACTGCGAACTTCACGTCTTTTCCAAGAGGCATTTAAACCGTCTTGTTAAGCTACTGCGACCTGCACGTCTCTTCCAAGGGGGCATTTAAACCGTCTTGTTAAGCTACTGCGACATGCATGTCTCTTCCAAGGGGCATTTAAACCATCTTATTAAGCTACTGCGACCTGCACGTCTCTTCCAAGGAGCATTTAAACTGTCTTGTTAAGCTACTGTGACCTACACTGCTCTTCCAAGTGGCATTTAAACAGTCTTGTTAAGCTACTGCGAACTGCGCGTCTCTTCCAAGGGGCATTTAAACCGTGTTATTAAGCTACTGCGACCTGCACGTCTCTTCCAAGGGACATTTAAACCGTCTTATTAAGCTCCTGTGACCGGCACGTCTCTTCCAAGGGGCATTTAAACTGTCTTGTTAAGCTTCTGCTACCTCCACCGCTCTTCCAAGGGGCATTTAAACCGTCTTGTTAAGCTACTGCGACCTGCACGTCTCTTCCAAGGGGCATTTAAACCGTCTTGTTAAGCTATTGCGACCTGCATGTCTCTTCCAAACGGCATTTAAATCGTGCTGGTAAGCTACTGCGACCTGCACTTCTCTTCCAAGGGGCATTTAAACCATCTTGTTAAGCTACTGTGACCTCCACCGCTCTTCCAAGGGGCATTTAAACCGTCTTTTTAAGCTACTGCGACCTGCACGTCTCTTGCAAGGGGAATTTAAACCGTCTTATTAAGCTACTGCGACCTTCACGTCTCTTCCAAGGGGCATTTAAACTGTCTTGTTAAGCTACTGCGACCTGCACGTCTCTTCCAACGGGCATTTAAACCGTCTTGTTAATCTACTGCGACCTGCACGTCTGTTCCAAGGGGCATTTAAACCATCTTGTTAAGCTACTGCGACCTGCACGTCTCTTCCAAGGGGCATTTAAACCGTCTTGTTAAGCTACTGTGACCTGCATGTATCTTCCAAGGGGCATTTAAACTGTCTTGTTAAGCTACTGCGACCTGCACGTCTCTTCCAAGGGGCATTTAAACAATCTTGTTAAGCTACTGCGAACTTCACGTCTTTTCCAAGGGGCATTTAAACCGTCTTGTTAAGCTACTGCGACCTGCACGTCTCTTCCAAGGGGCATTTAAACCATCTTATTAAGCTACTGCGACCTGCAAGTCTCTTCCAAGGGGCATTTAAACAGTCTTGTTAAGCTGCTGTGACCTACACCGCTCTTCCAAGTGGCATTTAAACCGTCTTGTTAATCTACTGCGAGCTGCACGTCTGTTCCAAGGGGCATTTAAACCATCTTGTTAAGCTACTGCGACCTGCACGTCTCTTCCAAGGGGCATTTAAATTGTCTTGTTTAGCTACTGTGACTTGCACGTCTCTTCCAAGGGGCATTTAAACCGTCTTGTTAAGCTATTGCGACCTGCATGTCTCTTCCAAACGGCATTTAAATCGTGTTGGTAAGCTACTGCGACCTGCACTTCTCTTCCAAGGGGCATTTAAACCATCTTGTTAAGCTACTGTGACCTCCACCGCTCTACCAAGGGGCATTTAAACCGTCTTTTTAAGCTACTGCAACCTGCACGTCTCTTCCAAGGGGCATTTAAACTGTCTTGTTAAGCTACTGCGACCTGCACTTCTCTTCCAAGGGACATTTAAACCGTCTTATTAAGCTCCTGTGACCTGCACGTCTCTTCCAAGGGGCATTTAAACTGTCTGGTTAAGCTTCTGCGACCTCCACCGCTCTTCCAAGGGGCACTTAAACCATCTTGTTAAGCTACTGCGACCAGCACGTCTCCTCCAAGGGGCATTTAAACCATCTTGTTATGCTACTGCGACCTGCACGTCTCTTCAATGGGGCATTTAAACCGTCTTGTTAAGCTACTGCGACCTGCACGTCTCTTCCAAGGGGCATTTAAACCATCTTATTAAGATACTGCGACCTGCACGTCTCTTCCAAGGGGCATTTAAACTGTCTTGTTAAGCTACTGCGACCTGCACGTCTCTTCCAAGGGCATTTAAACTGTCTTGTTAAACTACTGCGACCTGCATGTCTCTTCCAAAGTGCATTTAAATCGTCTTGGTAAGCTACTGCGACCTGCACTTCCCTTCCAAGGGGCATTTAAACCATCTTGTTAAGCTACTGTGATCTCCACCGCTCCACCAAGGGGCATTTAAACCGTCTTTTTAAGCTACTGCAACCTGCACGTCTCTTCCAAGGGGCATTTAAACTGTCTTGTTAAGCTACTGCGACCTGCACGTCTCTTCCAAGGGACATTTAAACCGTCTTATTAAGCTCCTGTGACCTGCACGTCTCTTCCAAGGGGCATTTAAACTATCTTGCTAAGCTTCTGCGACCTCCACCGCTCTTCCAAGGGGCACTTAAACCATCTTGTTAAGCTACTGCGACCAACACGTCTCTTCCAAGGGGTATTTAAACCGTCTTGTTAAGCTACTGCGACCTGCACGACTCTTCCAAGGGGCATTTAAATCGTCTTGTTAAGCTACTGCGACTTGCACGTCTCTTCCAAGGGCATTTAAACCGTCTTGTTAAGCTACTGTAACCTCCACCACTTTTCCAAGGGGCATTTAAACCATATTGTTAAGCTACTGCGACCTGCACGTCTCTTCAATGGGGTATTTAAATCGTCTTGTTAAGCTACTGCGACCTGCATGTCTCTACCAAGGTGCATTTAAACCGTCTTGTTAAGCTACTGCGACCTGCACGTCTCTTCCAAGGGGCATTTAAACAGTCTTGTTAAGCTGCTGCGACCTGCATGTCTCTTCCAAAGGGCATTTAAACCGTCTTTTTAAGCTACTGCGACCTGCACGTCTCTTCTAAGGGGCATTTAAACCGTCTTGTTAAGCTACTGCGACCTGCACGTCTCTTGCAAGGGGAATTTAAACCGTCTTATTAAGCTACTGCGACCTTCACGTCTCTTCCAAGGGGCATTTAAACTGTCTTGTTAAGCTCCTGCGACCTGCACGTCTCTTCCAAAGGGTATTTAAACCGTCTTTTTAATCTACTGCGACCTGCACGTCTGTTCCAAGGGGCATTTAAACCATCTTGTTAAGCTACTGCAACCTGCACGTCTCTTCCAAGGGGCATTTAAACCGTCTTGTTAAGCTACTGTGACCTGCATGTCTCTTCCAAGGGGCATTTAAACTGTCTTGTTAAGCTACTGCGACCTGCACGTCTCTTCCAAGGGGCATTTAAACAATCTTGTTAAGCTACTGCGAACTTCACGTCTTTTCCAAGGGGCATTTAAACCGTCTTGTTAAGCTACTGCGACCTGCACGTCTCTTCCAAGGGGCATTTAAACCGTCTTGTTAAGCTACTGCGACCTGCACGTCTCTTCCAAGGGGCATTTAAACCATCTTATTAAGCTACTGCGACCTGCAAGTCTCTTCCAAGGGGCTTTTAAACAGTCTTGTTAAGCTACTGCGACCTGCAAACCGTTTCTAAGGGGCATTTAAACCGTCTTGTTAAGCTACTGCGACCTGCACGTCTCTTCTAAGGGACATTTAAACCGTCTTGTTAAGCTACTGCGACCTGCACGTCTCTTGCAAGGGGAATTTAAACCGTCTTATTAAGCTACTGCGACCTTCACGTCTCTTCCAAGGGGCATTTAAACTGTCTTGTTAGGCTACTGCGACCTGCACGTCTCTTCCAAAGGGCATTTAAACCGTCTTTTTAATCTACTGCGACCTGCACGTCTGTTCCAAGGGGCATTTAAACCATCTTGTTAAGCAACTGCGACCTGCACGTCTCTTCCAAGGGGCATTTAAACCGTCTTGTTAAGCTACTGTGACCTGCATGTCTCTTCCAAGGGGCATGTAAACTGTCTTGTTAAGCTACTGCGACCTGCACGTCTCTTCCAAGGGGCATTTAAACAATCTTGTTAATCTACTGCGAACTTCACGTCTTTTCCAAGAGGCATTTAAACCGTCTTGTTAAGCTACTGCGACCTGCACGTCTCTTCCAAGGGGGCATTTAAACCGTCTTGTTAAGCTACTGCGACATGCATGTCTCTTCCAAGGGGCATTTAAACCATCTTATTAAGCTACTGCGACCTGCACGTCTCTTCCAAGGAGCATTTAAACTGTCTTGTTAAGCTACTGTGACCTACACTGCTCTTCCAAGTGGCATTTAAACAGTCTTGTTAAGCTACTGCGAACTGCGCGTCTCTTCCAAGGGGCATTTAAACCGTGTTATTAAGCTACTGCGACCTGCACGTCTCTTCCAAGGGACATTTAAACCGTCTTATTAAGCTCCTGTGACCGGCACGTCTCTTCCAAGGGGCATTTAAACTGTCTTGTTAAGCTTCTGCTACCTCCACCGCTCTTCCAAGGGGCATTTAAACCGTCTTGTTAAGCTACTGCGACCTGCACGTCTCTTCCAAGGGGCATTTAAACCGTCTTGTTAAGCTATTGCGACCTGCATGTCTCTTCCAAACGGCATTTAAATCGTGTTGGTAAGCTACTGCGACCTGCACTTCTCTTCCAAGGGGCATTTAAACCATCTTGTTAAGCTACTGTGACCTCCACCGCTCTTCCAAGGGGCATTTAAACCGTCTTTTTAAGCTACTGCGACCTGCACGTCTCTTGCAAGGGGAATTTAAACCGTCTTATTAAGCTACTGCGACCTTCACGTCTCTTCCAAGGGGCATTTAAACTGTCTTGTTAAGCTACTGCGACCTGCACGTCTCTTCCAACGGGCATTTAAACCGTCTTGTTAATCTACTGCGACCTGCACGTCTGTTCCAAGGGGCATTTAAACCATCTTGTTAAGCTACTGCGACCTGCACGTCTCTTCCAAGGGGCATTTAAACCGTCTTGTTAAGCTACTGTGACCTGCATGTCTCTTCCAAGGGGCATTTAAACTGTCTTGTTAAGCTACTGCGACCTGCACGTCTCTTCCAAGGGGCATTTAAACAATCTTGTTAAGCTACTGCGAACTTCACGTCTTTTCCAAGGGGCATTTAAACCGTCTTGTTAAGCTACTGCGACCTGCACGTCTCTTCCAAGGGGCATTTAAACCATCTTATTAAGCTACTGCGACCTGCAAGTCTCTTCCAAGGGGCATTTAAACAGTCTTGTTAAGCTGCTGTGACCTACACCGCTCTTCCAAGTGGCATTTAAACCGTCTTGTTAATCTACTGCGAGCTGCACGTCTGTTCCAAGGGGCATTTAAACCATCTTGTTAAGCTACTGCGACCTGCACGTCTCTTCCAAGGGGCATTTAAACCGTCTTGTTAAGCTACTGTGACCTGCATGTCTCTTCCAAAGGGCATTTAAACTGTCTTGTTAAGCTACTGCGACCTGTACGTCTCTTCCAAGGGGCATTTAAACAATCTTGTTAAGCTACTGCGAACTTCACGTCTTTTCCAAGAGGCATTTAAACCGTCTTGTTAAGCTACTGCGACCTGCACGTCTCTTCCAAGGGGGCATTTAAACCGTCTTGTTAAGCTACTGTGACATGCACGTCTCTTCCAAGGGGCATTTAAACCATCTTATTAAGGTACTGCGACCTGCACGTCTCTTCCAAGGAGCATTTAAACTGTCTTGTTAAGCTACTGTGACCTACACCGCTCTTCCAAGTGGCATTTAAACAGTCTTGTAAAGCTACTGCGAACTGCGCGTCTCTTCCAAGGGGCATTTAAACCGTGTTATTAAGCTACTGCGACCTGCACGTCTCTTCCAAGGGACATTTAAACCGTCTTATTAAGCTCCTGTGACCGGCACGTCTCTTCCAAGGGGCATTTAAACTGTCTTGTTAAGCTTCTGCTACCTCCACCGCTCTTCCAAGGGGCATTTAAACCGTCTTGTTAAGCTACTGCGACCTGCACGTCTCTTCCAAGGGGCATTTAAACCGTCTTGTTAAGCTATTGCGACCTGCATGTCTCTTCCAAACGGCATTTAAATCGTGTTGGTAAGCTACTGCGACCTGCACTTCTCTTCCAAGGGGCATTTAAACCATCTTGTTAAGCTACTGTGACCTCCACCGCTCTTCCAAGGGGCATTTAAACCGTCTTTTTAAGCTACTGCGACCTGCACGTCTCTTGCAAGGGGAATTTAAACCGTCTTATTAAGCTACTGCGACCTTCACGTCTCTTCCAAGGGGCATTTAAACTGTCTTGTTAAGCTACTGCGACCTGCACGTCTCTTCCAACGGGCATTTAAACCGTCTTGTTAATCTACTGCGACCTGCACGTCTGTTCCAAGGGGCATATAAACCATCTTGTTAAGCTACTGCGACCTGCACGTCTCTTCCAAGGGGCATTTAAACCGCCTTGTTAAGCTACTGTGACCTGCATGTCTCTTCCAAGGGGCATTTAAACTGTCTTGTTAAGCTACTGCGACCTGCACGTCTCTTCCAAGGGGCATTTAAACAATCTTGTTAAGCTACTGCGAACTTCACGTCTTTTCCAAGGGGCATTTAAACCGTCTTGTTAAGCTACTGCGACCTGCACGTCTCTTCCAAGGGGCATTTAAACCATCTTATTAAGCTACTGCGACCTGCAAGTCTCTTCCAAGGGGCATTTAAACAGTCTTGTTAAGCTGCTGTGACCTACACCGCTCTTCCAAGTGGCATTTAAACCGTCTTGTTAATCTACTGCGAGCTGCACGTCTGTTCCAAGGGGCATTTAAACCATCTTGTTAAGCTACTGCGACCTGCACGTCTGTTCCAAGGGGCATTTAAACCGTCTTGTTAATCTACTGCGACCTGCACGTCTCTTCCAAGGGGCATTTAAACCGTCTTGTTAAGCTACTGTGACCTGCATGTCTCTTCCAAAGGGCATTTAAACTGTCTTGTTAAGCTACTGCGACCTGTACGTCTCTTCCAAGGGGCATTTAAACAATCTTGTTAAGCTACTGCGAACTTCACGTCTTTTCCAAGAGGCATTTAAACCGTCTTGTTAAGCTACTGCGACCTGCACGTCTCTTCCAAGGGGGCATTTAAACCGTCTTGTTAAGCTACTGTGACATGCACGTCTCTTCCAAGGGGCATTTAAACCATCTTATTAAGGTACTGCGACCTGCACGTCTCTTCCAAGGAGCATTTAAACTGTCTTGTTAAGCTACTGTGACCTACACCGCTCTTCCAAGTGGCATTTAAACAGTCTTGTTAAGCTACTGCGACCTGCGCGTCTCTTCTAAGGGACATTTAAACCGTCTTATTAAGCTACTGCGACCTGCACGTCTCTTCCAAGGGACATTTAAACCGTCTTATTAAGCTCCTGTGACCGGCACGTCTCTTCCAAAGGGCATTTAAACTGTCTTGTTAAGCTTCTGCGACCTCCACCGCTCTTCCAAGGGGCATTTAAACCGTCTTGTTAAGCTACTGCGACCTGCACGTCTCTTCCAAGGGGCATTTAAATTGTCTTGTTAAGCTACTGCGACTTGCACGTCTCTTCCAAGGGGCATTTAAACCGTCTTGTTAAGCTACTGTGACCTCCACCGCTCTACCAAGGGGCATTTAAACCGTCTTTTTAAGCTACTGCAACCTGCACGTCTCTTCCAAGGGGCATTTAAACTGTCTTGTTAAGCTACTGCGACCTGCACGTCTCTTCCAAGGGACATTTAAACCGTCTTATTAAGCTCCTGTGACCTGCACGTCTCTTCCAAGGGGCATTTAAACTGTCTGGTTAAGCTTCTGCGACCTCCACCGCTCTTCCAAGGGGCACTTAAACCATCTTGTTAAGCTACTGCGACCAGCACGTCTCCTCCAAGGGGCATTTAAACCGTCTTGTTATGCTACTGCGACCTGCACGTCTCTTCATTGGGGCATTTAAACCGTCTTTTTAAGCTACTGCGACCTGCACGTCTCTTCCAAGGGGCGTTTAAACCATCTTATTAAGCTACTGCGACCTGCACGTCTCTTCTAAGGGGCATTTAAACTGTCTTGTTAAGCTACTGCGACCTGCACGTCTCTTCCAAGGGCATTTAAACTGTCTTGTTAAGCTACTGCGACCTGCATGTCTCTTCCAAAGGGCATTTAAATCGTCTTGGTAAGCTACTGCGACCTGCACTTCCCTTCCAAGGGGCATTTAAACCATCTTGTTAAGCTACTGTGATCTCCACCGCTCTACCAAGGGGCATTTAAACCGTCTTTTTAAGCTACTGCAACCTGCACGTCTCTTCCAAGGGGCATTTAAACTGTCTTGTTAAGCTACTGCGACCTGCACGTCTCTTCCAAGGGACATTTAAACCGTCTTATTAAGCTCCTGTGACCTGCACGTCTCTTCCAAGGGGCATTTAAACTGTCTTGTTAAGCTTCTGCGACCTCCACCGCTCTTCCAAGGGGCACTTAAACCATCTTGTTAAGCTACTGCGACCAACACGTCTCTTCCAAGGGGTATTTAAAACGTCTTGTTAATCTACTGCGACCTGCACGTCTCTTACAAGGGGCATTTAAATCGTCTTGTTAAGCTACTGCGACTTGCACGTCTCTTCCAAGGGCATTTCAACCGTCTTGTTAAGCTACTGTAACCTCCACCACTTTTCCAAGGGGCATTTAAACCGTATTGTTAAGCTGCTGCGACCTGCACGTCTCTTCAATGGGGTATTTAAACCGTCTTGTTAAGCTACTGCGACCTGCATGTCTCTACCAAGGTGCGTTTAAACCGTCTTGTTAAGCTACTGCGACCTGCACGTCTCTTCCAAGGGGCATTTAAACAGTCTTGTTAAGCTGCTGCGACCTGCATGTCTCTTCCAAAGGGCATTTAAACCGTCTTTTTAAGCTACTGCGACCTGCACGTCTCTTCTAAGGGGCATTTAAACCGTCTTGTTAAGCTACTGCGACCTGCACGTCTCTTGCAAGGGGAATTTAAACCGTCTTATTAAGCTACTGCGACCTTCACGTCTCTTCCAAGGGGCATTTAAACTGTTTAGTTAAGCTACTGCGACCTGCACGTCTCTTCCAAAGGGCATTTAAACCGTCTTTTTAATCTACTGCGACCTGCACGTCTGTTCCAAGGGGCATTTAAACCATCTTGTTAAGCTACTGTGACCTGCATGTCTCTTCCAAGGGGCATTTAAACTGTCTTGTTAAGCTACTGCGACCTGCACGTCTCTTCCAAGGGGCATTTAAACAATCTTGTTAAGCTACTGCGAACTTCACGTCTTTTCCAAGGGGCATTTAAACCGTCTTGTTAAGCTACTGCGACCTGCACGTCTCTTCCTAAGGGGCATTTAAACCGTCTTGTTAAGCTGCTGCGACCTGCACGTCTCTTCCAAGGGGCATTTAAACCATCTTATTAAGCTACTGCGACCTGCAAGTCTCTTCCAAGGGGCATTTAAACAGTCTTGTTAAGCTACTGTGACCTACACCGCTCTTCCAAGTGGCATTTAAACAGTCTTGTTAAGCTACTGCGAACTGCGCGTCTCTTCCAAGGGGCATTTAAACCGTCTTGTTAAGCTACTGCGACCTGCACGTCTCTTCCAAGGGACATTTAAACCATCTTATTAAGCTTCTACGACCTCCACCGCTCTTCCAAGGGGCATTTAAACCGTTTTGTTAAGCTACTGCGACCTGCACGTCTCTTCCAAGGGGCATTTAAATTGTCTTGTTAAGCTACTGCGACTTGCACGTCTCTTCCAAGGGGCATTTAAACCGTCTTGTTAAGCTATTGTGACCTGCATGTCTCTTCCAAAGGGCATTTAAATCGCGTTGGTAAGCTACTGCGACCTGCACTTCTCTACCAAGGGGCATTTAAACCATCTTGTTAAGCTACTGTGACCACCTCCACCGCTCTACCAAGGGGCATTTAAACCGTCTTTTTAAGCTACTGCAACCTGCACGTCTCTTCCAAGGGGCATTTAAACTGTCTTGTTAAGCTACTGCGACCTGCACGTCTCTTCCAAGGGACATTTAAACGTCTTATTAAGCTCCTGTGACCTGCACGTCTCTTCCAAGGGGCATTTAAACTGTCTGGTTAAGCTTCTGCGACCTCCACCGCTCTTCCAAGGGGCACTTAAACCATCTTTTTAAGCTACTGCGACCAGCACGTCTCCTCCAAGGGGCATTTAAACCGTCTTGTTAAGCTACTGCGACCTGCAAGTCTCTTCAATGGGGCATTTAAACCGCCTTGTTAAGCTACTGTGACCTGCACGTCTCTTCCATGGGGCATTTAAACCATCTTATTAAGCTACTGCGACCTGCACGTCTCTTCCAAGGGGCATTTAAACTGTCTTGTTAAGCTACTGCGACCTGCACGTCTCTTCCAAGGGCATTTAAACTGTCTTGTTAAGCTACTGTGACCTACACCGCTCTTCCAAGTGGCATTTAAACCGTCTTGTTAAGCTACTGCGACCTGCACGTCTCTTCCAAGGGGCATTTAAACCGTCTTGTTAAGCTACTGCGACCTGCACGTCTTTTCCAAGGGATATTTAAACCGTCTTATTAAGCTCCTGTGACCTGCACGTCTCTTCCAAGGGGCATTTAAACTGTCTTGTTAAGCTTCTGCGACCTCCACCGCTCTTCCAAGGGGCATTTAAACCGTCTTGTTAAGCTACTGCGACCTGCACGTCTCTTCCAGGGGGCATTTAAATTGTCTTGTTAAGCTACTGCGACCTGCACGTCTCTTCCAAGTGGCATTTAAACCGACTTGTTAAGCTGCTGCGACCTGCATGTCTCTTCCAAAGGGCCTTTAAACCGTCTTTTTAAGCTACTGCGACCAGCACGTCTCTTCCAAAGGGCCTTTAAACCGTCTTTTTAAGCTACTGCAACCAGCACTTCTCTTCCAAGGGGCATTTAAACCGTCTTGTTAAGCTACTGTGACCTGCACGTCTCTTCCAAGGGGCATTTAAACAGTCTTGTTAAGCTTCTGCGACCTGCACGTCTCTTCCAAGGGGCATTTAAACCGTCTTCTTTAGCTACTGCGACCTGCATGTCTCTTCCAAGGGGCATTTAAACCATCTTGTTAAGCTACTGTAACCTCCACCACAATTCCAAGTGGCATTTAAACCGTCTTGTTAAGCTACTGTGACCAGCACGTCTCTTCCAAGGGGCATTTAAACCGTCTTGTTAAGCTACTGCGACCTGCACGTCTCTTCCAAGGGCCATTTAAACCGTCTTGGTAAGCTACTGCGACCTGCATGTCTCTTCCAAGGGACATTTAAACATTCTTATTAAGATCCTGTGACCTGCACGTCTCTTCCAAGGGGCATTTAAACTGTCTTGTTAAGCTACTGCGACCTGCACGTCTTTTCCAAGGGGCATTTAATCCGTCTTGTTAAGCTACTGCGACCTGCATGTCTCTTCCAAGGGGCATTTAAACAGTCTTGTTAAGCTACTGCGACCTGCACGTCCCTTCCAAGGGGCATTTAAACCATCTTATTAAGCTACTGCGACCTGCACGTCTCTTCCAAGGGGCATTTAAACTGTCTTGTTAAGCTACTGCGACCTGCACGTCTCTTCCAAGGGGCATTTAAACTGTCTTGTTAAGCTACTGCGACCTGCACGTCTCTTCCAAGGGGCATTTAAACTGTCTTGTTAAGCTACTGCGACCTGCAGGTCTCTTCCAAGGGGCATTTAAACTGTCTTGTTAAGCTAATGCGACCTCCACCGCTCATTCAAGGGGCATTTAAACCGTCTTATTAAGCTACTGCGACCTGCACGTCTCTTCCAAGGGGCATTTAAACTGTCTTGCTAAGCTACTGCGACCTGCACGTCTCTTCCAAGTGGCATTTAAGCCGTCTTTTTAAGCTACTGTGACCTGCACGTCTCTTGCAAGGGGCATTTAAATCGTCTTATTAAGCTACTGCAACCTGCAAGTCTCTTCCAAGGGGCATTTAAATTGTCTTGTTAAGCTACTGCGACTTGCACGTCTCTTCCAAGGGGCATTTAAACCGTCTTGTTAAGCTACTGTGACCTCCACCGCTCTACCAAGGGGCATTTAAACCGTCTTTTTAAGCTACTGCAACCTGCACGTCTCTTCCAAGGGGCATTTAAACTGTCTTGTTAAGCTACTGCGACCTGCACGTCTCTTCCAAGGGACATTTAAACCGTCTTATTAAGCTCCTGTGACCTGCACGTCTCTTCCAAGGGGCATTTAAACTGTCTGGTTAAGCTTCTGCGACCTCCACCGCTCTTCCAAGGGGCACTTAAACCATCTTGTTAAGCTACTGCGACCAGCACGTCTCCTCCAAGGGGCATTTAAACCGTCTTGTTATGCTACTGCGACCTGCACGTCTCTTCATTGGGGCATTTAAACCGTCTTTTTAAGCTACTGCGACCTGCACTTCCCTTCCAAGGGGCATTTAAACCATCTTGTTAAGCTACTGTGATCTCCACCGCTCTACCAAGGGGCATTTAAACCGTCTTTTTAAGCTACTGCAACCTGCACGTCACTTCCAAGGGGCATTTAAACTGTCTTGTTAAGCTACTGCGACCTGCACGTCTCTTCCAAGGGACATTTAAACCGTCTTATTAAGCTCCTGTGACCTGCACGTCTCTTCCAAGGGGCATTTAAACTGTCTTGTTAAGCTTCTGCGACCTCCACCGCTCTTCCAAGGGGCACTTAAACCATCTTGTTAAGCTACTGCGAACAACACGTCTCTTCCAAGGGGTATTTAAACCGTCTTGTTAATCTACTGCGACCTGCACGTCTCTTACAAGGGGCATTTAAATCGTCTTGTTAAGCTACTGCGACTTGCACGTCTCTTCCAAGGGCATTTCAACCGTCTTGTTAAGCTTCTGTAACCTCCACCACTTTTCCAAGGGGCATTTAAACCGTATTGTTAAGCTACTGCGACCTGCACGTCTCTTCAATGGGGTATTTAAACCGTCTTGTTAAGCTACTGCGACCTGCATGTCTCTACCAAGGTGCGTTTAAACCGTCTTGTTAAGCTACTGCGACCTGCACGTCTCTTCCAAGGGGCATTTAAACAGTCTTCTTAAGCTGCTGCGACCTGCATGTCTCTTCCAAAGGGAATTTAAACCGTCTTTTTAAGCTACTGCGACCTGCACGTCTCTTCTAAGGGGCATTTAAACCGTCTTGTTAAGCTACTGCGACCTGCACGTCTCTTGCAAGGGGAATTTAAACCGTCTTATTAAGCTACTGCGACCTTCACGTCTCTTCCAAGGGGCATTTAAACTGTCTTGTTAAGATACTGCGACCTGCACGTCTCTTCCAAAGGGCATTTAAACCGTCTTTTTAATCTACTGCGACCTGCACGTCTGTTCCAAGGGGCATTTAAACCATCTTGTTAAGCTACTGTGACCTGCATGTCTCTTCCAAGGGGCATTTAAACTGTCTTGTTAAGCTACTGCGACCTGCACGTCTCTTCCAAGGGGCATTTAAACAATCTTGTTAAGCTACTGCGAACTTCACGTCTTTTCCAAGGGGCATTTAAACCGTCTTGTTAAGCTACTGCGACCTGCACGTCTCTTCCAAGGGGCATTTAAACCATCTTATTAAGCTACTGCGACCTGCAAGTCTCTTCCAAGGGGCATTTAAACAGTCTTGTTAAGCTACTGTGACCTACACCGCTCTTCCAAGTGGCATTTAAACAGTCTTGTTAAGCTACTACGAACTGCGCGTCTCTTCCAAGGGGCATTTAAACCGTCTTGTTAAGCTACTGCGACCTACACGTCTCTTCCAAGGGACATTTAAACCATTTTATTAAGCTTCTACGACCTCCACCGCTCTTCCAAGGGGCATTTAAACCGTTTTGTTAAGCTACTGCGACCTGCACGTCTCTTCCAAGGGGCATTTAAATTGTCTTGTTAAGCTACTGCGACTTGCACGTCTCTTCCAAGGGGCATTTAAACCGTCTTGTTAAGCTATTGTGACCTGCATGTCTCTTCCAAAGGGCATTTAAATCGCGTTGGTAAGCTACTGCGACCTGCACTTCTCTTCCAAGGGGCATTTAAACCATCTTGTTAAGCTACTGTGACCACCTCCACCGCTCTACCAAGGGACATTTAAACCGTCTTTTTAAGCTACTGCAACCTGCACGTCTCTTCCAAGGGGCATTTAAACTGTCTTGTTAAGCTACTGCGACCTGCACGTCTCTTCCAAGGGACATTTAAACCGTCTTATTAAGCTCCTGTGACCTGCACGTCTCTTCCAATGAGCATTTAAACTGTCTGGTTAAGCTTCTGCGACCTCCACCGCTCTTCCAAGGGGCACTTAAACCATCTTGTTAAGCTACTGCGACCAGCACGTCTCCTCCAAGGGGCATTTAAACCGTCTTGTTAAGCTACTGCGACCTGCAAGTCTCTTCAATGGGGCATTTAAACCGCCTTGTTAAGCTTCTGTGACCTGCACGTCTCTTCCATGGGGCATTTAAAACATCTTATTAAGCTACTGCGACCTGCACGTCTCTTCCAAGGGGCATTTAAACTGTCTTGTTAAGCTACTGCGACCTGCACGTCTCTTCCAAGGGCATTTAAACTGTCTTGTTAAGCTACTGTGACCTACACCGCTCTTCCAAGTGGCATTTAAACCGTCTTGTTAAGGTACTGCGACCTGCACGTCTCTTCCAAGGGGCATTTAAACCGTCTTGTTAAGCTACTGCGACCTGCACGTCTTTTCCAAGGGACATTTAAACCGTCTTATTAAGCTCCTGTGACCTGCACGTCTCTTCCAAGGGGCATTTAAACTGTCTTGTTAAGCTTCTGCGACCTCCACCGCTCTTCCAAGGGGCATTTAAACCATCTTGTTAAGCTACTGCGACCTGCACGTCTCTTCCAGGGGGCATTTAAATTGTCTTGTTAAGCTACTGCGACCTGCACGTCTCTTCCAAGTGGCATTTAAACTGACTTGTTAAGCTGCTGCGACCTGCATGTCTCTTCCAAAGGGCCTTTAAACCGTCTTTTTAAGCTACTGCGACCAGCACGTCTCTTCCAAAGGGCCTTTAAACCGTCTTTTTAAGCTACTGCGACCAGCACTTCTCTTCCAAGGGGCATTTAAACCGTCTTGTTAAGCTACTGTGACCTGCACGTCTCTTCCAAGGGGCATTTAAACAGTCTTGTTAAGCTACTGCGACCTGCACGTCTCTTCCAAGGGGCATTTAAACCGTCTTCTTTAGCTACTGCGACCTGCATGTCTCTTCCAAGGGGCATTTAAACCATCTTGTTAAGCTACTGTAACCTCCACCACAATTCCAAGTGGCATTTAAACCGTCTTGTTAAGCTACTGTGACCAGCACGTCTCTTCCAAGGGGCATTTAAACCGTCTTGTTAAGCTACTGCGACCTGCACGTCTCTTCCAAGGGCCATTTAAACCGTCTTGGTAAGCTACTGCGACCTACATGTCTCTTCCAAGGGACATTTAAACCGTCTTATTAAGATCCTGTGACCTGCACGTCTCTTCCAAGGGGCATTTAAACTGTCTTGTTAAGCTACTGCGACCTGCACGTCTTTTCCAAGGGGCATTTAATCCGTCTTGTTAAGCTACTGCGACCTGCATGTCTCTTCCAAGGGGCATTTAAACAGTCTTGTTAAGCTACTGCGACCTGCACGTCCCTTCCAAGGGGCATTTAAACCATCTTATTAAGCTACTGCGACCTGCACGTCTCTTCCAAGGGGCATTTAAACTGTCTTGTTAAGCTACTGCGACCTGCACGTCTCTTCCAAGGGGCATTTAAACTGTCTTGTTAAGCTACTGCGACCTGCACGTCTCTTCCAAGGGGCATTTAAACTGTCTTGTTAAGCTACTGCGACCTGCAGGTCTCTTCCAAGGGGCATTTAAACTGTCTTGTTAAGCTAATGCGACCTCCACCGCTCATTCAAGGGGCATTTAAACCGTCTTATTAAGCTACTGCGACCTGCACGTCTCTTCCAAGGGGCATTTAAACTGTCTTGCTAAGCTACTGCGAACTGCACGTCTCTTCCAAGTGGCATTTAAGCCGTCTTTTTAAGCTACTGTGACCTGCACGTCTCTTGCAAGGGGCATTTAAACCGTCTTATTAAGCTACTGCAACCTGCAAGTCTCTTCCAAGGGGCATTTAAACAGTCTTGTTAAGCTACTGCGACCTGCACGACTCTTCCAAGGGCAATTTAAACCGTCTTGGTAAGCTACTGCGACCTGCACGTCTCTTCGAAGGGACATTTAAACCGTCTTATTAAGATCCTGTGACCTGCACGTCTCTTCCAAGGGGCTTTTAAACCGTCTTGTTAAGCTACTGCGACCTGCACGTCTCTTCCAGGGGGCATTTAAATCATCTTGTTAAGCTACTGCGACTTGCACGTCTCTTCCAAGGGGCATTTAAACTGTCTTGTTAAGCTACTGCGACCTGCACGTCTCTTCCAAGGGACATTTAAACCTTCTTATTAAGCTCCTGTGACCTGCACGTCTCTTCCAAGGGGCATTTAAACTGTCTTGTTAAGCTTCTGCGACCTCCACCGCTCTTCCAAGGAGCACTTAAACCATCTTGTTAAGCTACTGCGACCAGCACGTCTCTTCCAAGGGGTATTTAAACCGTCTTGTTAAGCTACTGCGACCTGCACGTCTCTTCCAAGGGGCATTTAAACCGTCTTATTAAGCTGCTGCGACCTGCATGTCTCTTCCAAAGGGCATTTAAACCGTCTTTTTAAGCTACTGCGACCTGCACGTCTCTTCTAAGGGGCATTTAAACTGTCTTATTAAGCTACTGCGACCTGCACGTCTCTTGCAAGGGGAATTTAAACCGTATTATTAAGCTACTGCGACCTTCACGTCTCTTCCAAGGGGCATTTAAACTGTCTTGTTAAGCTACTGCGACCTGCACGTCTCTTCCAAAGGGCATTTAAACCGTCTTGGTAAGCTACTGCGACCTGCACGTCTGTTCCAAGGGGCATTTAAACCATCTTGTTAAGCTACTGCGACCTGCACGTCTCTTCCAAGGGGCATTTAAACCATCTTGGTAAGCTACTGTGACCTGCATGTCTCTTCCAAGGGGCATTTAAACTGTCTTGTTAAGCTACTGCGACCTGCACGTCTCTTCCAAGGGGCATTTAAACAATCTTGTTAAGCTACTGCGAACTTCACGTCTTTTCCAAGGGGCATTTAAACCGTCTTGTTAAGCTACTGCGACCTGCACGTCTCTTCCAAGGGGGCATTTAAACCGTCTTGTTAAGCTACTGCGACCTGCACGTCTCTTCCAAGGGGCATTTAAACCATCTTATTAAGCTACTGCGACCTGCACGTCTCTTCCAATGGGCATTTAAACTGTCTTGTTAAGATACTGCGACCTGCACGTCTCTTCCAAGGGGCATTTAAACTGTCTTGTTAAGCTACTGTGACCTACACCGCTCTTCAAAGTGGCATTTAAACCGTCTTGTTAAGCTACTGTGACCTGCGCGTCTCTTCGAAGGGGCATTTAAACCGTCTTGTTAAGCTACTTCGACCTGCACGTCTCTTCCAAGGGACATTTAAAACCGTCTTATTAAGCTCCTATGACCTGCACGTCTCTTCCAAGGGGCATTTAAACTGTCTTGTTAAGCTTCTGCGACCTCCACCGCTCTTCCAAGGGGCACTTAAACCATCTTGTTAAGCTACTGCGACCAGCACGTCTCTTCCAAGGGGTATTTAAACCGTCTTGTTAAGCTACTGCGACCTGCACGTCTCTTCCAAGGGGCATTTAAACCGTCTTGTTAAGCAACTGCGACCTGCACGTCTCTTGCAAGGGGAATTTAAACAATCTTGTTAAGCTACTGAGAACTTCACGTCTTTTCCAAGGGGGTATTTAAACCGTCTTGTTAAGCTACTGCGACCTGCATGTCTCTTACAAGGGGCATTTAAACCATCTTATTAAGCTACTGCGACCTGCACGTCTCTTCCAAGGGGCATTTAAACTGTCTTGTTAAGCTACTGTGACCTACACCGCTCTTCCAAGTGGCATTTAAACAGTCTTGTTAACCTACTGCGACCTGCGCGTCTCTTCCAAGGGGCATTTAAACCGTCTTGTTAAGCTACTGCGACCTGCACGTCTCTTCCAAGGGACATTTAAGCCGTCTTATTAAGCTCCTGTGACCGGCACGTCTCTTCCAAGGGGCATTTAAACTGTCTTGTTAAGCTTCTGCGACCTCCACCGCTCTTCCAAGGGGCATTTAAACCGTCTTGTTAAGCTACTGCGACCTGCACGTCTCTTCCAAGGGGCATTTAAATTGTCTTGTTAAGCTACTGCGACTTGCATGTCTCTTCCAAGGGGCATTTAAACCGTCTTGTTAAGCTATTGTGACCTGCATGTCTCTTCCAAAGGGCATTTAAATCGTGTTGGTAAGCTACTGCGACCTGCACTTCTCTTCCAAGGGGCATTTAAACCATCTTGTTAAGCTACTGTGACCTCCACCGCTGTACCAAGGGGCATTTAAACCGTCTTTTTAAGCTACTGCAACCTGCACATCTCTTCCAAGGGGCATTTAAACTGTCTTGTTAAGCTACTGCGACCTGCACGTCTCTTCCAAGGGACATTTAAACCGTCTTATTAAGCTCCTGTGACCTGGACGTCTCTTCCAAGGGGCATTTAAACTGTCTGGTTAAGCTTCTGCGACCTCCACCGCTCTTCCAAGGGGCACTTAAACCATCTTATTAAGCTACTGCGACCAGCAAGTCTCCTCCAAGGGGCATTTAAACTGTCTTGTTAAGCTACTGCGACCTGCACGTCTCTTCCAAGGGGCATTTAAACCATCTTATTAAGCTACTGCGACCTGCACGTCTCTTCCAAGGGGCATTTAAACTGTCTTGTTAAGCTACTGCGACCTGCACTTCTCTTCCAAGGGCATTTAAACTGTCTTGTTAAGCTACTGTGACCTACACCGCTCTTCCAAGTGGCATTTAAACCGTCTTGTTAAGCTACTGCGACCTGCACGTCTCTTCCAAGGGGCATTTAAACCGTCTTGTTAAGCTACTGCGACCTGCACGTCTCTTCCAAGGGACATTTAAACCGTCTTATTAAGCTCCTGTGACCTGCACGTCTCTTCCAAGGGGCATTTAAACTGTCTTGTTAAGCTTCTGCGACCTCCACCGCTCTTCCAAGGGGCACTTAAACCATCTTGTTAAGCTACTGCGACCAACACGTCTCTTCCAAGGGGTATTTAAACCGTCTTGTTAAGCTACTGCGACCTGCACGTCTCTTCCAAGGGGCATTTAAACCGTCTTATTAAGCTGCTGCGACCTGCATGTCTCTTCCAAAGGGCATTTAAACCGTCTTTTTAAGCTACTGCGACCTGCACGTCTCTTCTAAGGGGCATTTAAACTGTCTTATTAAGCTACTGCGACCTGCACGTCTCTTGCAAGGGGAATTTAAACCGTATTATTAAGCTACTGCGACCTTCACGTCTCTTCCAAGGGGCATTTAAACTGTCTTGTTAAGCTACTGCGACCTGCACGTCTCTTCCAAAGGGCATTTAAACCGTCTTGGTAAGCTACTGCGACCTGCACGTCTGTTCCAAGGGGCATTTAAACCATCTTGTTAAGCTACTGCGACCTGCACGTCTCTTCCAAGGGGCATTTAAACCATCTTGGTAAGCTACTGTGACCTGCATGTCTCTTCCAAGGGGCATTTAAACTGTCTTGTTAAGCTACTGCGACCTGCACGTCTCTTCCAAGGGGCATTTAAACTGTCTTGTTAAGCTACTGCGACCTGCACGTCTCTTCCAAGGGGCATTTAAACAATCTTGTTAAGCTACTGCGAACTTCACGTCTTTTCCAAGGGGCATTTAAACCGTCTTGTTAAGCTACTGCGACCTGCACGTCTCTTCCAAGGGGCATTTAAACCATCTTATTAAGCTACTGCGACCTGCACGTCTCTTCCAATGGGCATTTAAACTGTCTTGTTAAGATACTGCGACCTGCACGTCTCTTCCAAGGGGCATTTAAACTGTCTTGTTAAGCTACTGTGACCTACACCGCTCTTCAAAGTGGCATTTAAACCGTCTTGTTAAGCTACTGTGACCTGCGCGTCTCTTCGAAGGGGCATTTAAACCGTCTTGTTAAGCTACTTCGACCTGCACGTCTCTTCCAAGGGACATTTAAAACCGTCTTATTAAGCTCCTATGACCTGCACGTCTCTTCCAAGGGGCATTTAAACTGTCTTGTTAAGCTTCTGCGACCTCCACCGCTCTTCCAAGGGGCACTTAAACCATCTTGTTAAGCTACTGCGACCAGCACGTCTCTTCCAAGGGGTATTTAAACCGTCTTGTTAAGCTACTGCGACCTGCACGTCTCTTCCAAGGGGCATTTAAACCGTCTTGTTAAGCAACTGCGACCTGCACGTCTCTTGCAAGGGGAATTTAAACAATCTTGTTAAGCTACTGAGAACTTCACGTCTTTTCCAAGGGGGTATTTAAACCGTCTTGTTAAGCTACTGCGACCTGCATGTCTCTTACAAGGGGCATTTAAACCATCTTATTAAGCTACTGCGACCTGCACGTCTCTTCCAAGGGGCATTTAAACTGTCTTGTTAAGCTACTGTGACCTACACCGCTCTTCCAAGTGGCATTTAAACAGTCTTGTTAACCTACTGCGACCTGCGCGTCTCTTCCAAGGGGCATTTAAACCGTCTTGTTAAGCTACTGCGACCTGCACGTCTCTTCCAAGGGACATTTAAGCCGTCTTATTAAGCTCCTGTGACCGGCACGTCTCTTCCAAGGGGCATTTAAACTGTCTTGTTAAGCTTCTGCGACCTCCACCGCTCTTCCAAGGGGCATTTAAACCGTCTTGTTAAGCTACTGCGACCTGCACGTCTCTTCCAAGGGGCATTTAAATTGTCTTGTTAAGCTACTGCGACTTGCATGTCTCTTCCAAGGGGCATTTAAACCGTCTTGTTAAGCTATTGTGACCTGCATGTCTCTTCCAAAGGGCATTTAAATCGTGTTGGTAAGCTACTGCGACCTGCACTTCTCTTCCAAGGGGCATTTAAACCATCTTGTTAAGCTACTGTGACCTCCACCGCTGTACCAAGGGGCATTTAAACCGTCTTTTTAAGCTACTGCAACCTGCACATCTCTTCCAAGGGGCATTTAAACTGTCTTGTTAAGCTACTGCGACCTGCACGTCTCTTCCAAGGGACATTTAAACCGTCTTATTAAGCTCCTGTGACCTGGACGTCTCTTCCAAGGGGCATTTAAACTGTCTGGTTAAGCTTCTGCGACCTCCACCGCTCTTCCAAGGGGCACTTAAACCATCTTATTAAGCTACTGCGACCAGCAAGTCTCCTCCAAGGGGCATTTAAACTGTCTTGTTAAGCTACTGCGACCTGCACGTCTCTTCCAAGGGGCATTTAAACCATCTTATTAAGCTACTGCGACCTGCACGTCTCTTCCAAGGGGCATTTAAACTGTCTTGTTAAGCTACTGCGACCTGCACTTCTCTTCCAAGGGCATTTAAACTGTCTTGTTAAGCTACTGTGACCTACACCGCTCTTCCAAGTGGCATTTAAACCGTCTTGTTAAGCTACTGCGACCTGCACGTCTCTTCCAAGGGGCATTTAAACCGTCTTGTTAAGCTACTGCGACCTGCACGTCTCTTCCAAGGGACATTTAAACCGTCTTATTAAGCTCCTGTGACCTGCACGTCTCTTCCAAGGGGCATTTAAACTGTCTTGTTAAGCTTCTGCGACCTCCACCGCTCTTCCAAGGGGCACTTAAACCATCTTGTTAAGCTACTGCGACCAACACGTCTCTTCCAAGGGGTATTTAAACCGTCTTGTTAAGCTACTGCGACCTGCACGTCTCTTACAAGGGGCATTTAAATCGTCTTGTTAAGCTACTGCGACTTGCACGTCTCTTCCAAGGGCATTTAAACCGTCTTGTTAAGCTACTGTAACCTCCACCACTTTTCCAAGGGGCATTTAAACCGTATTGTTAAGCTACTGCGACCTGCACGTCTCTTCAATGGGGTATTTAAACCGTCTTGTTAAGCTACTGCGACCTGCATGTCTCTACCAAGGTGCGTTTAAACCGTCTTGTTAAGCTACTGCGACCTGCACGTCTCTTCCAAGGGGCATTTAAACAGTCTTGTTAAGCTGCTGCGACCTGCATGTCTCTTCCAAAGGGCATTTAAACCTTCTTTTTAATCTACTGCGACCTGCACGTCTCTTCTAAGTGGCATTTAAACCGTCTTGTTAAGCTACTGCGACCTGCACGTCTCTTGCAAGGGGAATTTAAACCGTCTTATTAAGCTACTGCGACCTTCACGTCTCTTCCAAGGGGCATTTAAACTGTCTTGTTAAGCTACTGCGACCTGCACGTCTCTTCCAAAGGGCATTTAAACCGTCTTTTTAATCTACTGCGACCTGCACGTCTGTTCCAAGGGGCATTTAAACCATCTTGTTAAGCTACTGCGACCTGCACGTCTCTTCCAAGGGGCATTTAAACCGTCTTGTTAAGCTACTGTGACCTGCATGTCTCTTCCAAGGGGCATTTAAACTGTCTTGTTAAGCTACTGCGACCTGCACGTCTCTTCCAAGGGGCATTTAAACAATCTTGTTAAGCTACTGCGAACTTCACGTCTTTTCCAAGGGGCATTTAAACCGTCTTGTTAAGCTACTGCGACCTGCACGTCTCTTCCTAGGGGGCATTTAAACCGTCTTGTTAAGCTGCTGCGACCTGCAAGTCTCTTCCAAGGGGCATTTAAACCATCTTATTAAGCTACTGCGACCTGCAAGTATCTTCCAAGGGGCATTTAAACAGTCTTGTTAAGCTACTGTGACCTACACCGCTCTTCCAAGTTGGCATTTAAACAGTCTTGTTAAGCTACTGCGACCTGCGCGTCTCTTCCAAGGGGTATTTAAACCGTCTTGTTAAGCTACTGCGACCTGCACGTCTCTTCCAAGGGACATTTAAACCATCTTATTAAGCTTCTGCGACCTCCACCGCTCTTCCAAGGGGCATTTAAACCGTTTTGTTAAGCTACTGCGACCTGCACGTCTCTTCCAAGGGGCATTTAAATTGTCTTGTTAAGCTACTGCGACTTGCACGTCTCTTCCAAGGGGCATTTAAACCGTCTTGTTAAGCTATTGTGACCTGCATGTCTCTTCCAAAGGGCATTTAAATCGCGTTGGTAAGCTACTGCGACCTGCACTTCTCTTCCAAGGGGCATTTAAACCATCTTGTTAAGCTACTGTCACCTCCACCGCTCTACCAAGGGGCATTTAAACCGTCTTTTTAAGCTACTGCAACCTGCACGTCTCTTCCAAGGGGCATTTAAACTGTCTTGTTAAGCTACTGCGACCTGCACATCTCTTCCAAGGGACATTTAAACCGTCTTATTAAGCTCCTGTGACCTGCACGTCTCTTCCAAGGGGCATTTAAACTGTCTGGTTAAGCTTCTGCGACCTCCACCGCTCTTCCAAGGGGCACTTAAACCATCTTGTTAAGCTACTGCGACCAGCACGTCTCCTCCAAGGGGCATTTAAACCGTCTTGTTAAGCTACTGCGACCTGCAAGTCTCTTCAATGGGGCATTTAAACCGCCTTGTTAAGCTACTGTGACCTGCACGTCTCTTCCATGGGGCATTTAAACCATCTTATTAAGCTACTGCGACCTACACGTCTCTTCCAAGGGGCATTTAAACTGTCTTGTTAAGCTACTGCGACCTGCACGTCTCTTCCAAGGGCATTTAAACTGTCTTGTTAAGCTACTGTGACCTACACCGCTCTTCCAAGTGGCATTTAAACCGTCTTGTTAAGCTACTGCGACCTGCACGTCTCTTCCAAGGGGCATTTAAACCGTCTTGTTAAGCTACTGCGACCTGCACGTCTCTTCCAAGGGACATTTAAACCGTCTTGTTAAGCTACTGTGACCTGCACGTCTCTTCCAAGGGGCATTTAAACAGTCTTGTTAAGCTACTGCGACCTGCACGTCTCTTCCAAGGGGCATTTAAATTGTCTTGTTAAGCTACTGCGACCTGCACGTCTCTTCCAAGTGGCATTTAAACCGACTTGTTAAGCTGCTGCGACCTGCATGTCTCTTCCAAAGGGCCTTTAAACCGTCTTTTTAAGCTACTGCGACCAGCACGTCCCTTCCAAAGGGCCTTTAAACCGTCTTTTTAAGCTACTGCGACCAGCACTTCTCTTCCAAGGGGCATTTAAACCGTCTTGTTAAGCTACTGTGACCTGCACGTCTCTTCCAAGGGGCATTTAAACAGTCTTGTTAAGCTACTGCGACCTGCACGTCTCTTCCAAGGGGCATTTAAACCGTCTTCTTTAGCTACTGCGACCTGCATGTCTCTTCCAAGGGGCATTTAAACCATCTTGTTAAGCTACTGTAACCTCCACCACAATTCCAAGTGGCATTTAAACCGTCTTGTTAAGCTACTGTGACCAGCAGGTCTCTTCCAAGGGGCATTTAAACCGTCTTGTTAAGCTACTGCAACCTGCACGTCTCTTCCAAGGGCCATTTAAACCATCTTGGTAAGCTACTGCGACCTGCATGTCTCTTCCAAGGGACATTTAAACCGTCTTATTAAGATCCTGTGACCTGCACGTCTCTTCCAAGGGGCATTTAAACTGTCTTGTTAAGCTACTGTGACCTCCACCGCTCTACCAAGGGGCATTTAAACCGTCTTTTTAAGCTACTGCAACCTGCACGTCTCTTCCAAGGGGCATTTAAACTGTCTTGTTAAGCTACCGCGACCTGCACGTCTCTTCCAAGGGACATTTAAACCGTCTTATTAAGCTCCTGTGACCTGCACGTCTCTTCCAAGGGGCATTTAAACTGTCTGGTTAAGCTTCTGCGACCTCCACCGCTCTTCCAAGGGGCACTTAAACCATCTTGTTAAGCCACTGCGACCAGCACGTCTCCTCCAAGGGGCATTTAAACCGTCTTGTTAAGCTACTGCGACCTGCAAGTCTCTTCAATGGGGCATTTAAACCGCCTTGTTAAGCTACTGTGACCTGCACGTCTCTTCCATGGGGCATTTAAACCATCTTATTAAGCTACTGCGACCTACACGTCTCTTCCAAGGGGCATTTAAACTGTCTTGTTAAGCTACTGCGACCTGCACGTCTCTTCCAAGGGCATTTAAACTGTCTTGTTAAGCTACTGTGACCTACACCGCTCTTCCAAGTGGCATTTAAACCGTCTTGTTAAGCTACTGCGACCTGCACGTCTCTTCCAAGGGCATTTAAACCGTCTTGTTAAGCTACTGCGACCTGCACGTCTCTTCCAAGGGACATTTAAACCGTCTTGTTAAGCTACTGTGACCTGCACGTCTCTTCCAAGGGGCATTTAAACAGTCTTGTTAAGCTACTGCGACCTGCACGTCTCTTCCAAGGGGCATTTAAATTGTCTTGTTAAGCTACTGCGACCTGCACGTCTCTTCCAAGTGGCATTTAAACCGACTTGTTAAGCTGCTGCGACCTGCATGTCTCTTCCAAAGGGCCTTTAAACCGTCTTTTTAAGCTACTGCGACCAGCACGTCCCTTCCAAAGGGCCTTTAAACCGTCTTTTTAAGCTACTGCGACCACACTTCTCTTCCAAGGGGCATTTAAACCGTCTTGTTAAGCTACTGTGACCTGCACGTCTCTTCCAAGGGGCATTTAAACAGTCTTGTTAAGATACTGCGACCTGCACGTCTCTTGCAAGGGGCATTTAAACCGTCTTCTTTAGCTACTGCGACCTGCATGTCTCTTCCAAGGGGCATTTAAACCATCTTGTTAAGCTACTGTAACCTCCACCACAATTCCAAGTGGCATTTAAACCGTCTTGTTAAGCTACTGTGACCAGCACGTCTCTTCCAAGGGGCATTTAAACCGTCTTGTTAAGCTACTGCGACCTGCACGTCTCTTCCAAGGGCCATTTAAACCATCTTGGTAAGCTACTGCGACCTGCATGTCTCTTCCAAGGGACATTTAAACCGTCTTATTAAGATCCTGTGACCTGCACGTCTCTTCCAAGGGGCATTTAAACTGTCTTGTTAAGCTACTGCGACCTGCACGTCTCTTCCAAGGGGCATTTAAACAGTCTTGTTAAGCTACTGCGACCTGCACGTCTCTTCCAAGGGGCATTTAAACCGTCTTGTTAAGCTACTGTAACCTCCACCACATTTCCAAGGGGAATTTAAACCATCTTGTTAAGCTACTGCGACCTGCACGTCCCTTCCAAGGGGCATTTAAACCATCTTATTAAGCTACTGCGACCTGCACGTCTCTTCCAAGGGGCATTTAAACTGTCTTGTTAAGCTACTGCGACCTGCACGTCTCTTCCAAGGGGCATTTAAACTGTCTTGTTAAGCTACTGCGACCTGCACGTCTCTTCCAAGGGGCATTTAAACTGTCTTGTTAAGCTACTGCGACCTGCAGGTCTCTTCCAAGGGGCATTTAATCCGTCTTGTTAAGCTAATGCGACCTCCACCGCTCATCCAAGGGGCATTTAAACCGTCTTATTAAGTTACTGCGACCTGCACGTCTCTTCCAAGGGGCATTTAAACTGTCTTGCTAAGCTACTGCGACCTGCACGTCTCTTCCAAGTGGCATTTAAGCCGTCTTTTTAAGCTACTGTGACCTGCACGTCTCTTGCAAGGGGCATTTAAACCGTCTTATTAAGCTACTGCAACCTGCAAGTCTCTTCCAAGGGGCATTTAAACAGTCTTGTTAAGCTACTGCGACCTGCACGACTCTTCCAAGGGCAATTTAAACCGTCTTGGTAAGCTACTGCGACCTGCACGTCTCTTCGAAGGGACATTTAAACCGTCTTATTAAGATCCTGTGACCTGCACGTCTCTTCCAAGGGGCTTTTAAACCGTCTTGTTAAGCTACTGCGACCTGCACGTCTCTTCCAGGGGGCATTTAAATCGTCTTGTTAAGCTACTGCGACTTGCACGTCTCTTCCAAGGGGCATTTAAACCATCTTGTTAATCTACTGTAACCTCCAACACTTTTCCAAGGGGAATTTAAACCGTCTTGTTAAGCTGCTGCGACCTGCACGTCTCTTCAATGGGGCATTTGAACCGTCTTGTTAAGCTACTGCGACCTGCATGTCTCTACCAAGGGGCATTTAAACCATCTTGTTAAGCTACTGCGACCTGCACGTCTCTTCCACGCGGCATTTAAACAGTCTTGCTAAGCTGCTGTGACCTGCATGTCTCTTCCAAAGGGCATTTAAACTCTCTTGTTAAGCTACTGCGACCTCCACCGCTCTTCGAAGGGGCATTTAAACCGTCTTGTTAAGCTACTGCGACCTGCATGTCTCTTCCAAAGGGCATTTAAATCGTCTTGGTAAGCTACTGCGACCGGCACTTCTCTTCCAAGGGGCATTTAAACCATCTTGTTAAGCTACTGTGACCTCCACCGCTCTACCAAGGGGAATTTAAACCGTCTTTTTAAGCTACTGCAACCTGCACGTCTCTTCCAAGGGGCATTTAAACTGTCTTGTTAAGCTACTGCGACCTGCACGTCTCTTCCAAGGGACATTTAAACCTTCTTATTAAGCTCCTGTGACCTGCACGTCTCTTCCAAGGGGCATTTAAACTGTCTTGTTAAGCTTCTGCGACCTCCACCGCTCTTCCAAGGAGCACTTAAACCATCTTGTTAAGCTACTGCGACCAGCACGTCTCTTCCAAGGGGCATTTAAATTGTCTTGTTAAGCTACTGCGACTTGCACGTCTCTTCCAAGGGGCATTTAAACCGTCTTGTTAAGCTACTGCGACTTCCACCGCTCTTCCAAGGGGCATTTAAACCGTATTATTAAGCTACTGCGACCTGCACCTCTCTTCCAATGGGCATTTAAACCGTCTTGTTAAGCTAATGCGACCTCCACCACTCTTCCAAGGGGCATTTAAACCATCTTGTTAAGCTACTGCGACCTGCACGTCTCTTCCAAGTGGCATTTAAACCGTCTTGTTAAGCTGCTGCGACCTGCATGTCTCTTCCAAACGGCCTTTAAACCGTCTTTTTAAGCTACTGCGACCTGCATGTCTCTTCCAAGGGGCATTTAAACTGTCTTGTTAAGCTACTGCGACCTGCATGTCTCTTCCAAGGGGCATTTAAACCGTCTTATTAAGCTACTGCGACCTGCACCTCTATTCCAATGGGCATTTAAACCGTCTTGTTAAGCTAATGCGACCTCCACCGCTCATCCAAGGGGCATTTAAACCATCTTGTTAAGCTACTGTAACCTCCACGACATTTCCAAGGGGCATTTAAACCGTTTTGTTAAGCTACTGTGACCAGCACTTCTCTTCCAAGGGGCATTTAAACAGTCTTGTTAAGCTACTGCGACCTGCATGTCTCTTCCAAGTGGCATTTAAACCATCTTGTTAAGCTACTGTAACCTCCACCACATTTCCAAGTGGCATTTAAACCGTCTTGTTAAGCTACTGTGACCAGCACGTGTCTTCCAAGGGGCATTTAAACCATCTTGTTAAGCTACTGCGACCTGCACGTCTCTTCCAAGGGCCATTTAAACCGTCTTGGTAAGCTACTGCGACTTGCATGTCTCTTCCAAGGGACATTTAAGCCGTCTTATTAAGATCCTGTGACCTGCACGTCTCTTACAAGGGGCATTTAAACTGTCTTGTAAAGCTTCTGCGACCTCCACCGATCTTCCAAGGGATATTTAAACTGTCTTGTTAAGCTACTGCGACCTGCACGTCTCTTCCAAGGGGCATTTAAACAGTCTTGTTAAGCTACTGCGACCTGCACGTCTCTTCCAAGGGGCATTTAAACCGTCTTGTTAAGCTACTGTAACCTCCACCACATTTCCAAGGGGCATTTAAACTGTCTTGTTAAGCTACTGTGACCAGCACGTCTCTTCCAAGGGGCATTTAAACAGTCTTGTTAAGCTACTGCGACCTGCACGTCTCTTCCAAGGGGCATTTAAACCGTCTTGTTAAGCTACTGCGAACTGCATGTCTCTTCCAAGGGGCATTTAAACCATCTTGTTAAGCTACTGTAACCTCCACCACATTTCCAAGTGGCATTTAAACCGTCTTGTTAAGCTACTGTGACCAGCACGTCTCTTCCAAGGGGCATTTAAACCGTCTTGTTAAGCTTCTGCGACCTGCACGTCTCTTCCAAGGGCCATTTAAACCGTCTTGGTAAGCTACTGCGACCTGCATGTCTCTTCCAAGGGACATGTAAACCGTCTTGTTATGATCCTGTGACCTGCACGTCTCTTCCAAGGGGCATTTAAACTGTCTTGTTAAGCTACTGCGACCTGCACGTCTCTTCCAAGGGGCATTTAAACAGTCTTGTTAAGCTACTGCGACCTGCACGTCTCTTCCAAGGGGCATTTAAACCGTCTTGTTAAGCTACTGTAACCTCCACCACATTTCCAAGGGGCATTTAAACCGTCTTGTTAAGCTACTGCGACCTGCACGTCTTTTCCAAGGGGCATTTAATCCGTCTTGTTAAGTTACTGCGACCTGCATGTCTCTTCCAAGGGGCATTTAAACCATCTTGTTAAGCTACTGCGACCTGCACGTCTCTTCCAAGGGGCATTTAAACCGTCTTGTTAAGCTACTGTAACCTCCACCACATTTCCAAGGGGAATTTAAACCATCTTGTTAAGCTACTGCGACCTGCACGTCCCTTCCAAGGGGCATTTAAACCATCTTATTAAGCTACTGCGACCTGCACGTCTCTTCCAAGGGGCATTTAAACTGTCTTGTTAAGCTACTGCGACCTGCACGTCTCTTCCAAGGGGCATTTAAACTGTCTTGTTAAGCTACTGCGACCTGCACGTCTCTTCCAAGGGGCATTTAAACTGTCTTGTTAAGCTACTGCGACCTGCAGGTCTCTTCCAAGGGGCATTTAATCCGTCTTGTTAAGCTAATGCGACCTCCACCGCTCATCCAAGGGGCATTTAAACCGTCTTATTAAGTTACTGCGACCTGCACGTCTCTTCCAAGGGGCATTTAAACTGTCTTGCTAAGCTACTGCGACCTGCACGTCTCTTCCAAGTGGCATTTAAGCCGTCTTTTTAAGCTACTGTGACCTGCACGTCTCTTGCAAGGGGCATTTAAACCGTCTTATTAAGCTACTGCAACCTGCAAGTCTCTTCCAAGGGGCATTTAAACAGTCTTGTTAAGCTACTGCGACCTGCACGACTCTTCCAAGGGCAATTTAAACCGTCTTGGTAAGCTACTGCGACCTGCACGTCTCTTCGAAGGGACATTTAAACCGTCTTATTAAGATCCTGTGACCTGCACGTCTCTTCCAAGGGGCTTTTAAACCGTCTTGTTAAGCTACTGCGACCTGCACGTCTCTTCCAGGGGGCATTTAAATCGTCTTGTTAAGCTACTGCGACTTGCACGTCTCTTCCAAGGGGCATTTAAACCATCTTGTTAATCTACTGTAACCTCCAACACTTTTCCAAGGGGAATTTAAACCGTCTTGTTAAGCTGCTGCGACCTGCACGTCTCTTCAATGGGGCATTTGAACCGTCTTGTTAAGCTACTGCGACCTGCATGTCTCTACCAAGGGGCATTTAAACCATCTTGTTAAGCTACTGCGACCTGCACGTCTCTTCCACGCGGCATTTAAACAGTCTTGCTAAGCTGCTGTGACCTGCATGTCTCTTCCAAAGGGCATTTAAACTCTCTTGTTAAGCTACTGCGACCTCCACCGCTCTTCGAAGGGGCATTTAAACCGTCTTGTTAAGCTACTGCGACCTGCATGTCTCTTCCAAAGGGCATTTAAATCGTCTTGGTAAGCTACTGCGACCGGCACTTCTCTTCCAAGGGGCATTTAAACCATCTTGTTAAGCTACTGTGACCTCCACCGCTCTACCAAGGGGCATTTAAACCGTCTTTTTAAGCTACTGCAACCTGCACGTCTCTTCCAAGGGGCATTTAAACTGTCTTGTTAAGCTACTGCGACCTGCACGTCTCTTCCAAGGGACATTTAAACCTTCTTATTAAGCTCCTGTGACCTGCACGTCTCTTCCAAGGGGCATTTAAACTGTCTTGTTAAGCTTCTGCGACCTCCACCGCTCTTCCAAGGAGCACTTAAACCATCTTGTTAAGCTACTGCGACCAGCACGTCTCTTCCAAGGGGCATTTAAATTGTCTTGTTAAGCTACTGCGACTTGCACGTCTCTTCCAAGGGGCATTTAAACCGTCTTGTTAAGCTACTGCGACTTCCACCGCTCTTCCAAGGGGCATTTAAACCGTATTATTAAGCTACTGCGACCTGCACCTCTCTTCCAATGGGCATTTAAACCGTCTTGTTAAGCTAATGCGACCTCCACCACTCTTCCAAGGGGCATTTAAACCATCTTGTTAAGCTACTGCGACCTGCACGTCTCTTCCAAGTGGCATTTAAACCGTCTTGTTAAGCTGCTGCGACCTGCATGTCTCTTCCAAACGGCCTTTAAACCGTCTTTTTAAGCTACTGCGACCTGCATGTCTCTTCCAAGGGGCATTTAAACTGTCTTGTTAAGCTACTGCGACCTGCATGTCTCTTCCAAGGGGCATTTAAACCGTCTTATTAAGCTACTGCGACCTGCACCTCTATTCCAATGGGCATTTAAACCGTCTTGTTAAGCTAATGCGACCTCCACCGCTCATCCAAGGGGCATTTAAACCATCTTGTTAAGCTACTGTAACCTCCACGACATTTCCAAGGGGCATTTAAACCGTTTTGTTAAGCTACTGTGACCAGCACTTCTCTTCCAAGGGGCATTTAAACAGTCTTGTTAAGCTACTGCGACCTGCATGTCTCTTCCAAGTGGCATTTAAACCATCTTGTTAAGCTACTGTAACCTCCACCACATTTCCAAGTGGCATTTAAACCGTCTTGTTAAGCTACTGTGACCAGCACGTGTCTTCCAAGGGGCATTTAAACCATCTTGTTAAGCTACTGCGACCTGCACGTCTCTTCCAAGGGCCATTTAAACCGTCTTGGTAAGCTACTGCGACTTGCATGTCTCTTCCAAGGGACATTTAAGCCGTCTTATTAAGATCCTGTGACCTGCACGTCTCTTACAAGGGGCATTTAAACTGTCTTGTAAAGCTTCTGCGACCTCCACCGATCTTCCAAGGGATATTTAAACTGTCTTGTTAAGCTACTGCGACCTGCACGTCTCTTCCAAGGGGCATTTAAACAGTCTTGTTAAGCTACTGCGACCTGCACGTCTCTTCCAAGGGGCATTTAAACCGTCTTGTTAAGCTACTGTAACCTCCACCACATTTCCAAGGGGCATTTAAACTGTCTTGTTAAGCTACTGTGACCAGCACGTCTCTTCCAAGGGGCATTTAAACAGTCTTGTTAAGCTACTGCGACCTGCACGTCTCTTCCAAGGGGCATTTAAACCGTCTTGTTAAGCTACTGCGAACTGCATGTCTCTTCCAAGGGGCATTTAAACCATCTTGTTAAGCTACTGTAACCTCCACCACATTTCCAAGTGGCATTTAAACCGTCTTGTTAAGCTACTGTGACCAGCACGTCTCTTCCAAGGGGCATTTAAACCGTCTTGTTAAGCTTCTGCGACCTGCACGTCTCTTCCAAGGGCCATTTAAACCGTCTTGGTAAGCTACTGCGACCTGCATGTCTCTTCCAAGGGACATGTAAACCGTCTTGTTATGATCCTGTGACCTGCACGTCTCTTCCAAGGGGCATTTAAACTGTCTTGTTAAGCTACTGCGACCTGCACGTCTCTTCCAAGGGGCATTTAAACAGTCTTGTTAAGCTACTGCGACCTGCACGTCTCTTCCAAGGGGCATTTAAACCGTCTTGTTAAGCTACTGTAACCTCCACCACATTTCCAAGGGGCATTTAAACCGTCTTGTTAAGCTACTGCGACCTGCACGTCTTTTCCAAGGGGCATTTAATCCGTCTTGTTAAGTTACTGCGACCTGCATGTCTCTTCCAAGGGGCATTTAAACCATCTTGTTAAGCTACTGCGACCTGCACGTCTCTTCCAAGGGGCATTTAAACCGTCTTGTTAAGCTACTGTGACCTGCATGTCTATTCCAAGGGGCATTTAAACCGTCTTGTTAAGCTACTGCGACTTCCACCGCTCTTCCAAGGGGCATTTAAACCGTCTTATTAAGCTACGGCGACCTGCACCTCTCTTCCAATGGGCATTTAAACCGTCTTGTTAAGCTAATTCGACCTCCACTACTCTTCCAAGGGGCATTTAAACCATCTTGTTAAGCTACTGCGACATGCACGTCTCTCCCAAATGGCATTTAAACCGTCTTGTTAAGCTACTGTGACCTGCACGTCTCTTGCAAGGGGCATTTAAACCGTTTTATTAAGCTACTGTAACCTCCACCACATTTCCAAGGGGCATTTAAACCGTCTTGTTAAGCTACTGCGACCTGCACGTCTCTTCTCAAGGGGCATTTAAATCGTCTTATTAAGCTACTGCGACCTGCACGTCACTTGCAAGGGGCATTTAAACCATCTTATTAATCTACTGTGACCTGCACGTCTCTTCCAAGGGGCATTTAAACTGTCTTATTAAGATCCTGTGACCTGCACGTTTCTTCCAAGGGGAATTTAAATGGTCTTGTTAAGCTACTGCGACCTCCACCGCACTTACAAGGGGCATTTAAACAGTCTTGTTAAGCTACTATGACCAGCACGTCTCTTTCAAGGGGCATTTAAACTGTCTTGTTAAGCTACTGCGACCTGCACGTCTCTTCCAATGGGAATTTAAACCTTCTTGTTAAGCTACTGCGACCTGCACGTCTCTTCCAAGGGGCATTTAAACTGTCTTGTTAAGCTACTGCGACCTGCACGTCTCTTCCAAGGTTCATTTAAACTGTCTTGTTAAGCTAATGCGACCTGCACCGCTCATCCAAGGGGCATTTAAACCGTCTTATTAAGCTACTGCGACCTGCACGTCTCTTCCAAGGGGCATTTAAACTGTCTTGCTAAGCTACTGCGACCTGCACGTCTCTTCCAAGTGGCATTTAAGCCGTCTTTTTAAGCTACTGTGACCTGCACGTCTCTTGCAAGGGGCATTTAAACCGTCTTATTAAGCTACTGCAACCTGCAAGTCTCTTCCAAGGGGCATTTAAACAGTCTTGTTAAGCTACTGCGACCTGCACGACTCTTCCAAGGGCAATTTAAACCGTCTTGGTAAGCTACTGCGACCTGCACGTCTCTTCGAAGGGACATTTAAACCATCTTATTAAGATCCTGTGACCTGCACGTCTCTTCCAAGGGGCTTTTAAACCGTCTTGTTAAGCTACTGCGACCTGCATGTCTCTTCCAGGGGTCATTTAAATCGTCTTGTTAAGCTACTGCGACTTGCACGTCTCTTCCAAGGGGCATTTAAACCACCTTGTTAATCTACTGTAACCTCCACCACTTTTCCAAGGGGCATTTAAACCGTCTTGTTAAACTAATTCGACCTCCACTACTCTTCCAAGGGGCATTTAAACCATCTTGTTAAGCTACTGCGACATGCACGTCTCTCCCAAATGGCATTTAAACCGTCTTGTTAAGCTACTGTGACCTGCACGTCTCTTGCAAGGGGCATTTAAACCGTCTTATTAAGCTACTGTAACCTCCACCACATTTCCAAGGGGCATTTAAGCCGTCTTGTTAAGCTACTGCGACCTGCACGTCTCTTCTCAAGGGGCATTTAAATCGTCTTATTAAGCTACTGCGACCTGCACGTCACTTGCAAGGGGCATTTAAACCATCTTATTAATCTACTGTGACCTGCACGTCTCTTCCAAGGGGCATTTAAACTGTCTTATTAAGATCCTGTGACCTGCACGTTTCTTCCAAGGGGAATTTAAATGGTTTTGTTAAGCTACTGCGACCTCCACCGCACTTACAAGGGGCATTTAAACAGTCTTGTTAAGCTACTACGACCAGCACGTCTCTTTCAAGGGGCATTTAAACTGTCTTGTTAAGCTACTGCGACCTGCACGTCTCTTCCAATGGGCATTTAAACCTTCTTGTTAAGCTACTGCAACCTGCACGTCTCTTCCAAGGGGCATTTAAACTGTCTTGTTAAGCTACTGCGACCTGCACGTCTCTTCCAAGGGGCATTTAAACTGTCTTGTTAAGCTAATGCGACCTCCACCGCTCATCCAAGGGGCATTTAAACCGTCTTATTAAGCTACTGCGACCTGCACGTCTCTTCCAAGGGGCATTTAAACTGTCTTGCTAAGCTACTGCGACCTGCACGTCTCTTCCAAGTGGCATTTAAGCCATCTTTTTAAGCTACTGTGACCTGCACGTCTCTTGCAAGGGGCATTTAAACCGTCTTATTAAGCTACTGCAACCTGCAAGTCTCTTCCAAGGGGCATTTAAACAGTCTTTTTAAGCTACTGCGACCTGCACGACTCTTCCAAGGGCAATTTAAACCGTCTTGGTAAGCTACTGCGACCTGCACGTCTCTTCGAAGGGACATTTAAACCATCTTATTAAGATCCTGTGACCTGCACGTCTCTTCCAAGGGGCTTTTAAACCGTCTTCTTAAGCTACTGCGACCTGCACGTCTCTTCCAGGGGGCATTTAAATCGTCTTGTTAAGCTACTGCGACTTGCACGTCTCTTCCAAGGGGCATTTAAACCATCTTGTTAATCTACTGTAACCTCCACCACTTTTCCAAGGGGCATTTAAACCGTCTTGTTAAGCTGCTGCGACCTGCACGTCTCTTCAATGGGGCATTTGAACCGTCTTGTTAAGCTACTGCGACCTGCACGTCTCTTCCACGCGGCATTTAAACAGTCTTGCTAAGCTGCTGTGACCTGCATGTCTCCTCCAAAGGGCATTTAAACTCTCTTGTTAAGCTACTGCGACCTCCACCGCTCTTCCAAGGGGCATTTAAACCGTCTTGTTAAGCTACTGCGACCTGCATGTCTCTTCCAAGGGGCATTTAAACTGTCTTGTTAAGCTACTGCGACCTGCACGTCTCTTCCAAGGGCATTTAAACTGTCTTGTTAAGCTACTGTGACCTTAACCGCTCTTCCAAGTGGCATTTAAACCGTCTTGTTAAGCTACTGCGACCTGCACGTCTCTTCCAAGGGGCATTTAAACCGTCTTGTTAAGCTACTGCGACCTGCACGTCTCTTCCAAGGGACATTTAACCGTCTTATTAAGCTCCTGTGACCTGCACGTCTCTTCCAAGGGGCATTTAAACTGTCTTGTTAAGCTTCTGCGACCTGCACCGCTCTTCCAAGGGGCATTTAAACCGTCTTGTTAAGCTGCTGCGACCTGCATGTCTCTTCCAAAGGGCATTTAAACCGTCTTTTTAAGCTACTGCGACCTGCACGTCTCTTCCAAGGGGCATTTAAACCGTCTTATTAAGCTACTGCGACCTGCACGTCTCTTGCAAGGGGAATTTAAACCGAATTATTAAGCTCCTGTGACCTGCACGTCTCTTCCAAGGGGCATTTAAACTGTCTTGTTAAGCTACTGCGACCTGCACGTCTCTTCCAAGGGGCATTTAAACCGTCTTGTTATGCTGCTGCGACCTGCATGTCTCTTCCAAAGGGCCTTTAAACAGTCTTTTTAAGCAACTGCGACCTGCATATCTCTTCCAAGGGGCATTTAAACTGTCTTGTTAAGCTACTGCGACCTGCATGTCTCTTCCAAAGGGCATTTAAACCGTCTTATTAAGCTACTGCGACCTGCACCTCTATTCCAATGGGCATTTAAACCGTCTTGTTAAGCTAATGCGACCTCCACCGCTCATCCAAGGGGCATTTAAACCATCTTGTTAAGCTACTGTAACCTCCACGACATTTCCAATTGGCATTTAAACCGTCTTGTTAAGCTACTGTGACCAGCACTTCTCTTCCAAGGGGCATTTAAACAGTCTTGTTAAGCTACTGCGACCTGCATGTCTCTTCCAAGGGGCATTTAAACCATCTTGTTAAGCTACTGTAACCTCCACCACATTTCCAAGTGGCATTTAAACCGTCTTGTTAAGCTACTGTGACCAGCACGTCTCTTCCATGGGGCATTTAAACCGTCTTGTTAAGCTACTGCGACCTGCACGTCTCTTCCAAGGGCCATTTAAACCGTCTTGGTAAGCTACTGCGACTTGCATGTCTCTTCCAAGGGACATTTAAACCGTCTTATTAAGATCCTGTGACCTGCACGTCTCTTACAAGGGGCATTTAAACTGTCTTGTAAAGCTTCTGCGACCTCCACCGCTCTTCCAAGGGATATTTAAACTGTCTTGTTAAGCTACTGCGACCTGCACGTCTCTTCCAAGGGGCATTTAAACAGTCTTGTTAAGCTACTGCGACCTGCACGTCTCTTCCAAGGGGCATTAAAACCGTCTTGTTAAGCTACTGTAACCTCCACCACATTTCCAAGGGGCATTTAAACCGTCTTGTTAAGCTACTGTGACCAGCACGTCTCTTGCAAGGGGCATTTAAACAGTCTTGTTAAGCTACTGCGACCTGCACGTCTCTTCCAAGGGGCATTTAAACCGTCTTGTTAAACTACTGCGACCTGCATGTCTCTTCCAAGGGGCATTTAAACCATCTTGTTAAGCTACTGTAACCTCCACCACATTTCCAAGTGGCATTTAAACCGTCTTGTTAAGCTACTGTGACCAGCACGTCTCTTCCAAGGGGCATTTAAACTGTCTTGTTAAGCTTCTGCGACCTGCACGTCTCTTCCAAGGGCCATTTAAACCTTCTTGGTAAGCTACTGCGACCTGCATGTGTCTTCCAAGGGACATTTAAACCGTCTTGTTATGATCCTGTGACCTGCAAGTCTCTTCCAAGGGGCATTTAAACTGTCTTGTTAAGCTACTGCGACCTGCACGTCTCTTCCAAGGGGCATTTAAACAGTCTTGTTAAGCTACTGCGACCTGCACGTCTCTTCCGAGGGGCATTTAAACCGTCTTGCTATGCTACTGTAACCTCCACCACATTTCCAAGGGGCATTTAAACCGTCTTGTTAAGCTACTGTGACCAGCACGTCTCTTCCAAGGGGCATTTAAACCGTCTTGTTAAGCTTCTGCGACCTGCACGTCTCTTCCAAGGGCCATTTAAACCGTCTTGGTAAGCTACTGCGACCTGCATGTCTCTTTCAAGGGACATTTAAACCGTCTTGTTATGATCCTGTGACCTGCACGTCTCTTCCAAGGGGCATTTAAACCGTCTTGTTAAGCTACTGTGACCAGCACGTCTCTTCCAAGGGGCATTTAAATAGTCTTGTTAAGCTACTGCGACCTGCACGTCTCGTCCAAGGGGCATTTAAACCGTCTTGTTAAGCTACTGCGACCTGCATGTCTCTTCCAAGGGGCATTTAAACCATCTTGTTAAGCTACTGTAACCTCCACCACATTTCCAAGTGGCATTTAAACCGTCTTGTTAAGCTACTGTGACCAGCACGTCTCTTCCAAGGGGCATTTAAACCGTCTTGTTAAGCTTCTGCGACCTGCACGTCTCTTCCAAGGGCCATTTAAACCGTCTTGGTAAGCTACTGCGACCTGCATGTCTCTTCCAAGGGACATTTAAACCGTCTTGTTATGATCCTGTGACCTGCACGTCTCTTCCAAGGGGCATTTAAACTGTCTTGTTAAGCTACTGCGACCTGCACGTCTCTTCCAAGGGGCATTTAAACAGTCTTGTTAAGCTACTGCGACCTGCACGTCTCTTCCAAGGGGCATTAAAACCGTCTTGTTAAGCTACTGTAACCTCCACCACATTTCCAAGGGGCATTTAAACCGTCTTGTTAAGCTTCTGCGATCTGCACGTCTTTTCCAAGGGGCATTTAATTCGTCTTGTTAAGCTACTGCGACCTGCATGTCTCTTCCAAGGGGCATTTAAACCATCTTGTTAAGCTACTGCGACCTGCACGTCTCTTCCAAGGGGCATTTAAACTGTCTTATTAAGATCCTGTGACCTGCACGTTTCTTCCAAGGGGAATTTAAATGGTCTTGTTAAGCTACTGCGACCTCCACCGCACTTACAAGGGGCATTTAAACAGTCTTGTTAAGCTACTGCGACTTCCACCGCTCTTCCAAGGGGCATTTAAACTGTCTTATTAAGCTACGGCGACCTGCACCTCTCTTCCAATGGGCATTTAAACCGTCTTGTTAAGCTAATTCGACCTCCACTACTCTTCCAAGGGGCATTTAAACCATCTTGTTAAGCTACTGCGAAATGCACGTCTCTCCCAAATGGCATTTAAACCGTCTTGTTAAGCTACTGTGACCTGCACGTCTCTTGCAAGGGGCATTTAAACCGTCTTATTAAGCTACTGTAACCTCCACCACATTTGCAAGGGGCATTTAAACCGTCTTGTTAAGCTACTGCGACCTGCACGTCTCTTCTTAAGGGGCATTTAAATCGTCTTATTAAGCTACTGCGACCTGCACGTCACTTGCAAGGGGCATTTAAACCATCTTATTAACCTACTGTGACCTTCACGTCTCTTCCAAGGGGCATTTAAACTGTCTTATTAAGATCCTTTGACCTGCACGTTTCTTCCAAGGGGAATTTAAATGGTCTTGTTAAGCTACTGCGACCTCCACCGCACTTACAAGGGGCATTTAAACAGTCTTGTTAAGCTACTACGACCAGCACGTCTCTTTCAAGGGGCATTTAAACTGTCTTGTTAAGCTACTGCGACCTGCACGTCTCTTCCAATGGGCATTTAAACCTTCTTGTTAAGCCACTGCGACCTGCACGTCTCTTCCAAGGGGCATTTAAACTGTCTTGTTAAGCTACTGCGACCTGCACGTCTCTTCCAAGGGGCATTTAAACTGTCTTGTTAAGCTAATGCGACCTCCACCTCTCATCCAAGGGGCATTTAAACCGTCTTATTAAGCTACTGCGACCTGCACGTCTCTTCCAAGGGGCATTTAAACTGTCTTGCTAAGCTACTGCGACCTGCACGTCTCTTCCAAGTGGCATTTAAGCCGTCTTTTTAAGCTACTGTGACCTGCACGTCTCTTGCAAGGGGCATTTAAACCGTCTTATTAAGCTACTGCAACCTGCAAGTCTCTTCCAAGGGGCATTTAAACAGTCTTGTTAAGCTACTGCGACCTGCACGACTCTTCCAAGGGCAATTTAAACCGTCTTGGTAAGCTACTGCGACCTGCACGGCTCTTCGAAGGGACATTTAAACTGTCTTATTAAGATCCTGTGACCTGCACATCTCTTCCAAGGGGCTTTTAAACCGTCTTGTTAAGCTACTGCGACCTGCACGTCTCTTCCAGGGGGCATTTAAATCGTCTTGTTAAGCTACTGCGACCTGCACGTCTCTTCCAGGGGGCTTTTAAACCGTCTTGTTAAGCTACTGCGACCTGCACGTCTCTTCCAGGGGGCATTTAAACCGTCTTGTTAAGGTGCTGCGACCTGCACGTCTCTTCAATGGGGCATTTGAACCGTCTTGTTAAGCTACTGCGACCTGCATGTCTCTACCAAGGGGCATTTAAACCATCTTGTTAAGCTACTGCGACCTGCACGTCTCTTCCACGCGGCATTTAAACAGTCTTGCTAAGCTGCTGTGACCTGCATGTCTCCTCCAAAGGGCATTTAAACTCTCTTGTTAAGCTACTGCGACCTCCACCGCTCTTCCAAGGGGCATTTAAACCGTCTTGTTAAGCTACTGCGACCTGCATGTCTCTTCCAAAGGGCATTTAAATCGTCTTGGTAAGCTACTGCGACCGGCACTTTTCTTCCAAGGGGCATTTAAACCGTCTTGTTAAGCTTCTGCGACCTCCACCGCTCTTCCAAGGAGCACTTAAACCATCTTGTTAAGCTACTGCGACCAGCACGTCTCTTCCAAGGGGTATTTAAACCGTCTTGTTAAGCTACTGCGACCTGCACGTCTCTTCCAAGGGGCATTTAATCCGTCTTATTAAGCTGCTGCGACCTGCATGTCTCTTCCAAAGGGCATTTAAACCGTCTTTTTAAGATACTGCCACCTGCACGTCTCTTCTAAGGGGCATTTAAACTGTCTTATTAAGCTACTGCGACCTGCACGTCTCTTGCAAGGGGAATTTAAACCGTATTATTAAGCTACTGCGACCTTCACGTCTCTTCCAAGGGGCATTTAAACTGTCTTGTTAAGCTACTGCGACCTGCACGTCTCTTCCAAAGGGCATTTAAACCGTCTTGGTAAGCTACTGCGACCTGCACGTCTGTTCCAAGGGGCATTTAAACCATCTTGTTAAGCTACTGCGACCTGCACGTCTCTTCCAAGGGGCATTTAAACCGTCTTGGTAAGCTACTGTGACCTGCATGTCTCTTCCAAGGGGCATTTAAACTGTCTTGTTAAGCTACTGCGACCTGCACGTCTCTTCCAAGGGGCATTTAAACAATCTTGTTAAGCTACTGCGAACTTCACGTCTTTTCCAAGGGGCATTTAAACCGTCTTGTTAAGCTACTGCGACCTGCACGTCTCTTCCAAGGGGGCATTTAAACCGTCTTGTTAAGCTACTGCGACCTGCACGTCTCTTCCAAGGGGCATTTAAACCATCTTATTAATCTACTGCGACCTGCACGTCTCTTCCAAGGGGCATTTAAACAATCTTGTTAAGCTACTGCGAACTTCACGTCTCTTCGAAGGGGCATTTAAACCGTCTTGTTAAGCTTCTGCGACCTGCACGTCTCTTCCAAGGGACATTTAAAACGTCTTATTAAGCTCCTGTGACCTGCACGTCTCTTCCAAGGGGCATTTATACTGTCTTGTTAAGCTTCTGCGACCTCCACCGCTCTTCCAAGGGGCACTTAAACCATCTTGTTAAGCTACTGCGACCAGCACGTCTCTTCCAAGGGCTATTTAAACCGTCTTGTTAAGCTACTGCGACCTGCACGTCTCTTCCAAGGGGCATTTAAACCGTCTTGTTAAGCTACTGCCACATGCACGTCTCTTCCAAGGGGCATTTAAACAGTCTTGTTAAGCTGCTGCGACCTGCATGTCTCTTCCAAAGGGCATTTAAACCGTCTTTTTAAGCTACTGCGACCTGCACGTCTCTTCCAAGGGGCATTTAAACCATCTTGTTAAGCTACTGAGAACTTCACGTCTTTTCCAAGGGGGCATTTAAACCGTCTTGTTAAGCTACTGCGACCTGCACGTCTCTTCCAAGGGGCATTTAAACCATCTTATTAAGCTACTGCGACCTGCACGTCTCTTCCAAGGGGCATTTAAAATGTCTTGTTAAGCTACTGCGACCTGCAAGTCTCTTCCAAGGGGCATTTAAACAGTCTTGTTAAGCTACTGCGACATGCACGACTCTTCCAAGGGCCATTTAAACAGTCTTGGTAAGCTACTGCGACCTGCACGTCTCTTCGAGGGGACATTAAAACCGTCTTATTAAGATCCTGTGACCTGCACGTCTCTTCCAGGGGGCATTTAAATCGTCTTGTTAAGATACTGCGACTTGCACGTCTCTTCCAAGGGGCATTTAAACCATCTTGTTAAGCTACTGAGAACTTCACGTCTTTTCCAAGGGGGCATTTAAACCGTCTTGTTAAGCTACTGCGACCTGCACGTCTCTTCCAAGGGGCATTTAAACCATCTTGTTAAGCTACTATAACCTCCACCACTTTTCCAAGGGGCATTTAAACCGTCTTGTTAAGCTGCTGCGACCTGCACGTCTCTTCCATGGGGCATTTGAACCGTCTTGTTAAGCTACTGCGACCTGCATGTCTCTACCAAGGGGCATTTAAACCATCTTGTTAAGCTACTGTGACCTGCACCTCTCTTCCACGCGGCATTTAAACAGTCTTCTTAAGCTGCTGTGACCTGCATGTCTCTTCCAAAGGGAATTTAAACTGTCTTGTTAAGCTACTGCGACCTACACCGCTCTTCCAAGGGGCATTTAAACCGTCTTGTTAAGCTACTGCGACCTGCATGTCTCTTCCAAAGGGCATTTAAATCGTCTTGGTAAGCTACTGCGACCTGCACTTCTCTTCCAAGGGGCATTTAAACCATCTTGTTAAGCTACTGTGACCTCCACCGCTCTACCAAGGGGCATTTAAACCGTCTTTTTAAGCTACTGCAACCTGCACGTCTCTTCCAAGGGGCATTTAAACTGTCTTGTTAAGCTACTGCGACCTGAACGTCTCTTCCAAGGGACATTTAAACCGTCTTATTAAGCTCCTGTGACCTGCACGTCTCTTCCAAGGGGCACTTAAACCATCTTGTTAAGCTACTGCGACCAGCACGTCTCTTCCAAGGGGTATTTAAACCGTCTTGTTAAGCTACTGCGACCTGCACGTCTCTTCCAAGGGGCATTTAAACCGTCTTGTTAAGCTGCTGCGACCTGCATGTCTCTTCCAAAGGGCATTTAAACCGTCTTTTTAAGCTACTGCGACCTGCACGTCTCTTCCAAGGGGCATTTAAACCGTCTTGTTAAGCTGCTGCGACCTGCATGTCTCTTCCAAAGGGCATTTAAACCGTCTTTTTAAGCTACTGCGACCTGCACGTCTCTTGCAAGGGGAATTTAAACCGTATTATTAAGCTACTGCGGCCTTCACGTCTCTTCCAAGGGGCATTTAAACTGTCTTGTTAAGCTACTGCGACCTGCACGTCTCTTCCAAAGGGCATTTAAACCGTCTTGGTAAGCTACTGCGACGTGCACTTCTGTTCCAAGGGGCATTTAAACCATCTTGTTAAGCTACTGTGACCAGCACGTCTCTTCCAAGGGGCATTTAAATAGTCTTGTTAAGCTACTGCGACCTGCACGTCTCGTCCAAGGGGCATTTAAACCGTCTTGTTAAGCTACTGCGACCTGCATGTCTCTTCCAAGGGGCATTTAAACCATCTTGTTAAGCTACTGTAACCTCCACCACATTTCCAAGTGGCATTTAAACCGTCTTGTTAAGCTACTGTGACCAGCACGTCTCTTCCAAGGGGCATTTAAACCGTCTTGTTAAGCTTCTGCGACCTGCACGTCTCTTCCAAGGGCCATTTAAACCGTCTTGGTAAGCTACTGCGACCTGCATGTCTCTTCCAAGGGACATTTAAACCGTCTTGTTATGATCCTGTGACCTGCACGTCTCTTCCAAGGGGCATTTAAACTGTCTTGTTAAGCTACTGCGACCTGCACGTCTCTTCCAAGGGGCATTTAAACAGTCTTGTTAAGCTACTGCGACCTGCACGTCTCTTCCAAGGGGCATTAAAACCGTCTTGTTAAGCTACTGTAACCTCCACCACATTTCCAAGGGGCATTTAAACCGTCTTGTTAAGCTTCTGCGATCTGCACGTCTTTTCCAAGGGGCATTTAATTCGTCTTGTTAAGCTACTGCGACCTGCATGTCTCTTCCAAGGGGCATTTAAACCATCTTGTTAAGCTACTGCGACCTGCACGTCTCTTCCAAGGGGCATTTAAACTGTCTTATTAAGATCCTGTGACCTGCACGTTTCTTCCAAGGGGAATTTAAATGGTCTTGTTAAGCTACTGCGACCTCCACCGCACTTACAAGGGGCATTTAAACAGTCTTGTTAAGCTACTGCGACTTCCACCGCTCTTCCAAGGGGCATTTAAACTGTCTTATTAAGCTACGGCGACCTGCACCTCTCTTCCAATGGGCATTTAAACCGTCTTGTTAAGCTAATTCGACCTCCACTACTCTTCCAAGGGGCATTTAAACCATCTTGTTAAGCTACTGCGAAATGCACGTCTCTCCCAAATGGCATTTAAACCGTCTTGTTAAGCTACTGTGACCTGCACGTCTCTTGCAAGGGGCATTTAAACCGTCTTATTAAGCTACTGTAACCTCCACCACATTTGCAAGGGGCATTTAAACCGTCTTGTTAAGCTACTGCGACCTGCACGTCTCTTCTTAAGGGGCATTTAAATCGTCTTATTAAGCTACTGCGACCTGCACGTCACTTGCAAGGGGCATTTAAACCATCTTATTAACCTACTGTGACCTTCACGTCTCTTCCAAGGGGCATTTAAACTGTCTTATTAAGATCCTTTGACCTGCACGTTTCTTCCAAGGGGAATTTAAATGGTCTTGTTAAGCTACTGCGACCTCCACCGCACTTACAAGGGGCATTTAAACAGTCTTGTTAAGCTACTACGACCAGCACGTCTCTTTCAAGGGGCATTTAAACTGTCTTGTTAAGCTACTGCGACCTGCACGTCTCTTCCAATGGGCATTTAAACCTTCTTGTTAAGCCACTGCGACCTGCACGTCTCTTCCAAGGGGCATTTAAACTGTCTTGTTAAGCTACTGCGACCTGCACGTCTCTTCCAAGGGGCATTTAAACTGTCTTGTTAAGCTAATGCGACCTCCACCTCTCATCCAAGGGGCATTTAAACCGTCTTATTAAGCTACTGCGACCTGCACGTCTCTTCCAAGGGGCATTTAAACTATCTTGCTAAGCTACTGCGACCTGCACGTCTCTTCCAAGTGGCATTTAAGCCGTCTTTTTAAGCTACTGTGACCTGCACGTCTCTTGCAAGGGGCATTTAAACCGTCTTATTAAGCTACTGCAACCTGCAAGTCTCTTCCAAGGGGCATTTAAACAGTCTTGTTAAGCTACTGCGACCTGCACGACTCTTCCAAGGGCAATTTAAACCGTCTTGGTAAGCTACTGCGACCTGCACGGCTCTTCGAAGGGACATTTAAACTGTCTTATTAAGATCCTGTGACCTGCACATCTCTTCCAAGGGGCTTTTAAACCGTCTTGTTAAGCTACTGCGACCTGCACGTCTCTTCCAGGGGGCATTTAAATCGTCTTGTTAAGCTACTGCGACCTGCACGTCTCTTCCAGGGGGCTTTTAAACCGTCTTGTTAAGCTACTGCGACCTGCACGTCTCTTCCAGGGGGCATTTAAACCGTCTTGTTAAGGTGCTGCGACCTGCACGTCTCTTCAATGGGGCATTTGAACCGTCTTGTTAAGCTACTGCGACCTGCATGTCTCTACCAAGGGGCATTTAAACCATCTTGTTAAGCTACTGCGACCTGCACGTCTCTTCCACGCGGCATTTAAACAGTCTTGCTAAGCTGCTGTGACCTGCATGTCTCCTCCAAAGGGCATTTAAACTCTCTTGTTAAGCTACTGCGACCTCCACCGCTCTTCCAAGGGGCATTTAAACCGTCTTGTTAAGCTACTGCGACCTGCATGTCTCTTCCAAAGGGCATTTAAATCGTCTTGGTAAGCTACTGCGACCGGCACTTTTCTTCCAAGGGGCATTTAAACCGTCTTGTTAAGCTTCTGCGACCTCCACCGCTCTTCCAAGGAGCACTTAAACCATCTTGTTAAGCTACTGCGACCAGCACGTCTCTTCCAAGGGGTATTTAAACCGTCTTGTTAAGCTACTGCGACCTGCACGTCTCTTCCAAGGGGCATTTAATCCGTCTTATTAAGCTGCTGCGACCTGCATGTCTCTTCCAAAGGGCATTTAAACCGTCTTTTTAAGATACTGCCACCTGCACGTCTCTTCTAAGGGGCATTTAAACTGTCTTATTAAGCTACTGCGACCTGCACGTCTCTTGCAAGGGGAATTTAAACCGTATTATTAAGCTACTGCGACCTTCACGTCTCTTCCAAGGGGCATTTAAACTGTCTTGTTAAGCTACTGCGACCTGCACGTCTCTTCCAAAGGGCATTTAAACCGTCTTGGTAAGCTACTGCGACCTGCACGTCTGTTCCAAGGGGCATTTAAACCATCTTGTTAAGCTACTGCGACCTGCACGTCTCTTCCAAGGGGCATTTAAACCGTCTTGGTAAGCTACTGTGACCTGCATGTCTCTTCCAAGGGGCATTTAAACTGTCTTGTTAAGCTACTGCGACCTGCACGTCTCTTCCAAGGGGCATTTAAACAATCTTGTTAAGCTACTGCGAACTTCACGTCTTTTCCAAGGGGCATTTAAACCGTCTTGTTAAGCTACTGCGACCTGCACGTCTCTTCCAAGGGGGCATTTAAACCGTCTTGTTAAGCTACTGCGACCTGCACGTCTCTTCCAAGGGGCATTTAAACCATCTTATTAATCTACTGCGACCTGCACGTCTCTTCCAAGGGGCATTTAAACAATCTTGTTAAGCTACTGCGAACTTCACGTCTCTTCGAAGGGGCATTTAAACCGTCTTGTTAAGCTTCTGCGACCTGCACGTCTCTTCCAAGGGACATTTAAAACGTCTTATTAAGCTCCTGTGACCTGCACGTCTCTTCCAAGGGGCATTTATACTGTCTTGTTAAGCTTCTGCGACCTCCACCGCTCTTCCAAGGGGCACTTAAACCATCTTGTTAAGCTACTGCGACCAGCACGTCTCTTCCAAGGGCTATTTAAACCGTCTTGTTAAGCTACTGCGACCTGCACGTCTCTTCCAAGGGGCATTTAAACCGTCTTGTTAAGCTACTGCCACATGCACGTCTCTTCCAAGGGGCATTTAAACAGTCTTGTTAAGCTGCTGCGACCTGCATGTCTCTTCCAAAGGGCATTTAAACCGTCTTTTTAAGCTACTGCGACCTGCACGTCTCTTCCAAGGGGCATTTAAACCATCTTGTTAAGCTACTGAGAACTTCACGTCTTTTCCAAGGGGGCATTTAAACCGTCTTGTTAAGCTACTGCGACCTGCACGTCTCTTCCAAGGGGCATTTAAACCATCTTATTAAGCTACTGCGACCTGCACGTCTCTTCCAAGGGGCATTTAAAATGTCTTGTTAAGCTACTGCGACCTGCAAGTCTCTTCCAAGGGGCATTTAAACAGTCTTGTTAAGCTACTGCGACATGCACGACTCTTCCAAGGGCCATTTAAACAGTCTTGGTAAGCTACTGCGACCTGCACGTCTCTTCGAGGGGACATTAAAACCGTCTTATTAAGATCCTGTGACCTGCACGTCTCTTCCAGGGGGCATTTAAATCGTCTTGTTAAGATACTGCGACTTGCACGTCTCTTCCAAGGGGCATTTAAACCATCTTGTTAAGCTACTGAGAACTTCACGTCTTTTCCAAGGGGGCATTTAAACCGTCTTGTTAAGCTACTGCGACCTGCACGTCTCTTCCAAGGGGCATTTAAACCATCTTGTTAAGCTACTATAACCTCCACCACTTTTCCAAGGGGCATTTAAACCGTCTTGTTAAGCTGCTGCGACCTGCACGTCTCTTCCATGGGGCATTTGAACCGTCTTGTTAAGCTACTGCGACCTGCATGTCTCTACCAAGGGGCATTTAAACCATCTTGTTAAGCTACTGTGACCTGCACCTCTCTTCCACGCGGCATTTAAACAGTCTTCTTAAGCTGCTGTGACCTGCATGTCTCTTCCAAAGGGAATTTAAACTGTCTTGTTAAGCTACTGCGACCTACACCGCTCTTCCAAGGGGCATTTAAACCGTCTTGTTAAGCTACTGCGACCTGCATGTCTCTTCCAAAGGGCATTTAAATCGTCTTGGTAAGCTACTGCGACCTGCACTTCTCTTCCAAGGGGCATTTAAACCATCTTGTTAAGCTACTGTGACCTCCACCGCTCTACCAAGGGGCATTTAAACCGTCTTTTTAAGCTACTGCAACCTGCACGTCTCTTCCAAGGGGCATTTAAACTGTCTTGTTAAGCTACTGCGACCTGAACGTCTCTTCCAAGGGACATTTAAACCGTCTTATTAAGCTCCTGTGACCTGCACGTCTCTTCCAAGGGGCACTTAAACCATCTTGTTAAGCTACTGCGACCAGCACGTCTCTTCCAAGGGGTATTTAAACCGTCTTGTTAAGCTACTGCGACCTGCACGTCTCTTCCAAGGGGCATTTAAACCGTCTTGTTAAGCTGCTGCGACCTGCATGTCTCTTCCAAAGGGCATTTAAACCGTCTTTTTAAGCTACTGCGACCTGCACGTCTCTTCCAAGGGGCATTTAAACCGTCTTGTTAAGCTGCTGCGACCTGCATGTCTCTTCCAAAGGGCATTTAAACCGTCTTTTTAAGCTACTGCGACCTGCACGTCTCTTGCAAGGGGAATTTAAACCGTATTATTAAGCTACTGCGGCCTTCACGTCTCTTCCAAGGGGCATTTAAACTGTCTTGTTAAGCTACTGCGACCTGCACGTCTCTTCCAAAGGGCATTTAAACCGTCTTGGTAAGCTACTGCGACGTGCACTTCTGTTCCAAGGGGCATTTAAACCATCTTGTTAAGCTACTGTGACCAGCACGTCTCTTCCAAGGGGCATTTAAACAGTCTTGTTAAGCTACTGCGACCTGCACGTCTCTTCCAAGGGGCATTTAAACCGTCTTGTTAAGCTACTGCGAACTGCATGTCTCTTCCAAGGGGCATTTAAACCATCTTGTTAAGCTACTGTAACCTCCACCACATTTCCAAGTGGCATTTAAACCGTCTTGTTAAGCTACTGTGACCAGCACGTCTCTTCCAAGGGGCATTTAAACCGTCTTGTTAAGCTTCTGCGACCTGCACGTCTCTTCCAAGGGCCATTTAAACCGTCTTGGTAAGCTACTGCGACCTGCATGTCTCTTCCAAGGGACATGTAAACCGTCTTGTTATGATCCTGTGACCTGCACGTCTCTTCCAAGGGGCATTTAAACTGTCTTGTTAAGCTACTGCGACCTGCACCTCTCTTCCAAGGGGCATTTAAACAGTCTTGTTAAGCTACTGCGACCTGCACGTCTCTTCCAAGGGGCATTTAAACCGTCTTGTTAAGCTACTGTAACCTCCACCACATTTCCAAGGGGCATTTAAACCGTCTTGTTAAGCTACTGCGACCTGCACGTCTTTTCCAAGGGGCATTTAATCCGTCTTGTTAAGTTACTGCGACCTGCATGTCTCTTCCAAGGGGCATTTAAACCATCTTGTTAAGCTACTGCGACCTGCACGTCTCTTCCAAGGGGCATTTAAACCGTCTTGTTAAGCTACTGTGACCTGCATGTCTATTCCAAGGGGCATTTAAACCGTCTTGTTAAGCTACTGCGACTTCCACCGCTCTTCCAAGGGGCATTTAAACCGTCTTATTAAGCTACGGCGACCTGCACCTCTCTTCCAATGGGCATTTAAACCGTCTTGTTAAGCTAATTCGACCTCCACTACTCTTCCAAGGGGCATTTAAACCATCTTGTTAAGCTACTGCGACATGCACGTCTCTCCCAAATAGCATTTAAACCGTCTTGTTAAGCTACTGTGACCTGCACGTCTCTTGCAAGGGGCATTTAAACCGTTTTATTAAGCTACTGTAACCTCCACCACATTTCCAAGGGGCATTTAAACCGTCTTGTTAAGCTACTGCGACCTGCACGTCTCTTCTCAAGGGGCATTTAAATCGTCTTATTAAGCTACTGCGACCTGCACGTCACTTGCAAGGGGCATTTAAACCATCTTATTAATCTACTGTGACCTGCACGTCTCTTCCAAGGGGCATTTAAACTGTCTTATTAAGATCCTGTGACCTGCACGTTTCTTCCAAGGGGAATTTAAATGGTCTTGTTAAGCTACTGCGACCTCCACCGCACTTACAAGGGGCATTTAAACAGTCTTGTTAAGCTACTATGACCAGCACGTCTCTTTCAAGGGGCATTTAAACTGTCTTGTTAAGCTACTGCGACCTGCACGTCTCTTCCAATGGGCATTTAAACCTTCTTGTTAAGCTACTGCGACCTGCACGTCTCTTCCAAGGGGCATTTAAACTGTCTTGTTAAGCTACTGCGACCTGCACGTCTCTTCCAAGGTTCATTTAAACTGTCTTGTTAAGCTAATGCGACCTGCACCGCTCATCCAAGGGGCATTTAAACCGTCTTATTAAGCTACTGCGACCTGCACGTCTCTTCCAAGGGGCATTTAAACTGTCTTGCTAAGCTACTGCGACCTGCACGTCTCTTCCAAGTGGCATTTAAGCCGTCTTTTTAAGCTACTGTGACCTGCACGTCTCTTGCAAGGGGCATTTAAACCGTCTTATTAAGCTACTGCAACCTGCAAGTCTCTTCCAAGGGGCATTTAAACAGTCTTGTTAAGCTACTGCGACCTGCACGACTCTTCCAAGGGCAATTTAAACCGTCTTGGTAAGCTACTGCGACCTGCACGTCTCTTCGAAGGGACATTTAAACCATCTTATTAAGATCCTGTGACCTGCACGTCTCTTCCAAGGGGCTTTTAAACCGTCTTGTTAAGCTACTGCGACCTGCATGTCTCTTCCAGGGGTCATTTAAATCGTCTTGTTAAGCTACTGCGACTTGCACGTCTCTTCCAAGGGGCATTTAAACCACCTTGTTAATCTACTGTAACCTCCACCACTTTTCCAAGGGGCATTTAAACCGTCTTGTTAAGCTAATTCGACCTCCACTACTCTTCCAAGGGGCATTTAAACCATCTTGTTAAGCTACTGCGACATGCACGTCTCTCCCAAATGGCATTTAAACCGTCTTGTTAAGCTACTGTGACCTGCACGTCTCTTGCAAGGGGCATTTAAACCGTCTTATTAAGCTACTGTAACCTCCACCATATTTCCAAGGGGCATTTAAGCCGTCTTGTTAAGCTACTGCGACCTGCACGTCTCTTCTCAAGGGGCATTTAAATCGTCTTATTAAGCTACTGCGACCTGCACGTCACTTGCAAGGGGCATTTAAACCATCTTATTAATCTACTGTGACCTGCACGTCTCTTCCAAGGGGCATTTAAACTGTCTTATTAAGATCCTGTGACCTGCACGTTTCTTCCAAGGGGAATTTAAATGGTTTTGTTAAGCTACTGCGACCTCCACCGCACTTACAAGGGGCATTTAAACAGTCTTGTTAAGCTACTACGACCAGCACGTCTCTTTCAAGGGGCATTTAAACTGTCTTGTTAAGCTACTGCGACCTGCACGTCTCTTCCAATGGGCATTTAAACCTTCTTGTTAAGCTACTGCAACCTGCACGTCTCTTCCAAGGGGCATTTAAACTGTCTTGTTAAGCTACTGCGACCTGCACGTCTCTTCCAAGGGGCATTTAAACTGTCTTGTTAAGCTAATGCGACCTCCACCGCTCATCCAAGGGGCATTTAAACCGTCTTATTAAGCTACTGCGACCTGCACGTCTCTTCCAAGGGGCATTTAAACTGTCTTGCTAAGCTACTGCGACCTGCACGTCTCTTCCAAGTGGCATTTAAGCCATCTTTTTAAGCTACTGTGACCTGCACGTCTCTTGCAAGGGGCATTTAAACCGTCTTATTAAGCTACTGCAACCTGCAAGTCTCTTCCAAGGGGCATTTAAACAGTCTTTTTAAGCTACTGCGACCTGCACGACTCTTCCAAGGGCAATTTAAACCGTCTTGGTAAGCTACTGCGACCTGCACGTCTCTTCGAAGGGACATTTAAACCATCTTATTAAGATCCTGTGACCTGCACGTCTCTTCCAAGGGGCTTTTAAACCGTCTTCTTAAGCTACTGCGACCTGCACGTCTCTTCCAGGGGGCATTTAAATCGTCTTGTTAAGCTACTGCGACTTGCACGTCTCTTCCAAGGGGCATTTAAACCATCTTGTTAATCTACTGTAACCTCCACCACTTTTCCAAGGGGCATTTAAACCGTCTTGTTAAGCTGCTGCGACCTGCACGTCTCTTCAATGGGGCATTTGAACCGTCTTGTTAAGCTACTGCGACCTGCACGTCTCTTCCACGCGGCATTTAAACAGTCTTGCTAAGCTGCTGTGACCTGCATGTCTCCTCCAAAGGGCATTTAAACTCTCTTGTTAAGCTACTGCGACCTCCACCGCTCTTCCAAGGGGCATTTAAACCGTCTTGTTAAGCTACTGCGACCTGCATGTCTCTTCCAAGGGGCATTTAAACTGTCTTGTTAAGCTACTGCGACCTGCACGTCTCTTCCAAGGGCATTTAAACTGTCTTGTTAAGCTACTGTGACCTTAACCGCTCTTCCAAGTGGCATTTAAACCGTCTTGTTAAGCTACTGCGACCTGCACGTCTCTTCCAAGGGGCATTTAAACCGTCTTGTTAAGCTACTGCGACCTGCACGTCTCTTCCAAGGGACATTTAACCGTCTTATTAAGCTCCTGTGACCTGCACGTCTCTTCCAAGGGGCATTTAAACTGTCTTGTTAAGCTTCTGCGACCTGCACCGCTCTTCCAAGGGGCATTTAAACCGTCTTGTTAAGCTGCTGCGACCTGCATGTCTCTTCCAAAGGGCATTTAAACCGTCTTTTTAAGCTACTGCGACCTGCACGTCTCTTCCAAGGGGCATTTAAACCGTCTTATTAAGCTACTGCGACCTGCACGTCTCTTGCAAGGGGAATTTAAACTGTCTTGTTAAGCTACTGTGACCTGCACGTCTCTTCCAAGGGGCATTTAAACTGTCTTGTTAAGCTACTGCGACCTGCACGTCTCTTCCAAGGGGCATTTAAACCGTCTTGTTAAGCTACTGCGACCTGCACGTCTCTTCCAAGGGGCATTTAAACCGTCTTGTTAAGCTACTGTGACCTGCATGTCTCTTCCAAGGGGCATTTAAACCATCTTGTTAAGCTACTGAGAACTTCACGTCTTTTCCAAGGGGGCATTTAAACCGTCTTGTTAAGCTACTGCGACCTGCACGTCTCTTCCAAGGGACATTTAAACCGTCTTATTAAGCTCCTGTGACCTGCACGTCTCTTCCAAGGGGCATTTAAACTGTCTTGTTAAGCTTCTGCGACCTGCACCGCTCTTCCAAGGGGCATTTAAACTGTCTTGTTAAGCTACTGCGACCTGCACGTCTCTTCCAAGGGGCATTTAATTAGTCTTGTTAAGCTACTGCGACTTGCACGTCTCTTCCAAGGGGCATTTAAACCGTCTTGTTAAGCTACTGCGACTTCCACCGCTCTTCCAAGGGGCATTTAAACCGTCTTATTAAGCTACTGCGACCTGCACCTCTCTTCCAATGGGCATTTAAACTGTCTTGTTAAGCTAATGCGACCTCCACCACTCTTCCAAGGAGCATTTAAACCATCTTGTTAAGCTACTGCGACCTGCACGTCTCTTCCAAGTGGCATTTAAACCGTCTTGTTATGCTGCTGCGACCTGCATGTGTCTTCCAAAGGGCCTTTAAACAGTCTTTTTAAGCTACTGCGACCTGCATATCTCTTCCAAGGGGCATTTAAACTGTCTTGTTAAGCTACTGCGACCTGCATGTCTCTTCCAAAGGGCATTTAAACCGTCTTATTAAGCTACTGCGACCTGCACCTCTATTCCAATGGGCATTTAAACCGTCTTGTTAAGCTAATGCGACCTCCACCGCTCATCCAAGGGGCATTTAAACCATCTTGTTAAGCTACTGTAACCTCCACGACATTTCCAATTGGCATTTAAACCGTCTTGTTAAGCTACTGTGACCAGCACTTCTCTTCCAAGGGGCATTTAAACAGTCTTGTTAAGCTACTGCGACCTGCATGTCTCTTCCAAGGGGCATTTAAACCATCTTGTTAAGCTACTGTAACCTCCACCACATTTCCAAGTGGCATTTAAACCGTCTTGTTAAGCTACTGTGACCAGCACGTCTCTTCCATGGGGCATTTAAACCGTCTTGTTAAGCTACTGCGACCTGCACGTCTCTTCCAAGGGCCATTAAACCGTCTTGGTAAGCTACTGCGACTTGCATGTCTCTTCCAAGGGACATTTAAACCGTCTTATTAAGATCCTGTGACCTGCACGTCTCTTACAAGGGGCATTTAAACTGTCTTGTAAAGCTTCTGCGACCTCCACCGCTCTTCCAAGGGATATTTAAACTGTCTTGTTAAGCTACTGCGACCTGCACGTCTCTTCCAAGGGGCATTTAAACAGTCTTGTTAAGCTACTGCGACCTGCACGTCTCTTCCAAGGGGCATTAAAACCGTCTTGTTAAGCTACTGTAACCTCCACCACATTTCCAAGGGGCATTTAAACCGTCTTGTTAAGCTACTGTGACCAGCACGTCTCTTGCAAGGGGCATTTAAACAGTCTTGTTAAGCTACTGCGACCTGCACGTCTCTTCCAAGGGGCATTTAAACCGTCTTGTTAAACTACTGCGACCTGCATGTCTCTTCCAAGGGGCATTTAAACCATCTTGTTAAGCTACTGTAACCTCCACCACATTTCCAAGTGGCATTTAAACCGTCTTGTTAAGCTACTGTGACCAGCACGTCTCTTCCAAGGGGCATTTAAACTGTCTTGTTAAGCTTCTGCGACCTGCACGTCTCTTCCAAGGGCCATTTAAACCTTCTTGGTAAGCTACTGCGACCTGCATGTGTCTTCCAAGGGACATTTAAACCGTCTTGTTATGATCCTGTGACCTGCAAGTCTCTTCCAAGGGGCATTTAAACTGTCTTGTTAAGCTACTGCGACCTGCACGTCTCTTCCAAGGGGCATTTAAACAGTCTTGTTAAGCTACTGCGACCTGCACGTCTCTTCCGAGGGGCATTTAAACCGTCTTGCTATGCTACTGTAACCTCCACCACATTTCCAAGGGGCATTTAAACCGTCTTGTTAAGCTACTGTGACCAGCACGTCTCTTCCAAGGGGCATTTAAACCGTCTTGTTAAGCTTCTGCGACCTGCACGTCTCTTCCAAGGGCCATTTAAACCGTCTTGGTAAGCTACTGCGACCTGCATGTCTCTTTCAAGGGACATTTAAACCGTCTTGTTATGATCCTGTGACCTGCACGTCTCTTCCAAGGGGCATTTAAACCGTCTTGTTAAGCTACTGTGACCAGCACGTCTCTTCCAAGGGGCATTTAAATAGTCTTGTTAAGCTACTGCGACCTGCACGTCTCGTCCAAGGGGCATTTAAACCGTCTTGTTAAGCTACTGCGACCTGCATGTCTCTTCCAAGGGGCATTTAAACCATCTTGTTAAGCTACTGTAACCTCCACCACATTTCCAAGTGGCATTTAAACCGTCTTGTTAAGCTACTGTGACCAGCACGTCTCTTCCAAGGGGCATTTAAACCGTCTTGTTAAGCTTCTGCGACCTGCACGTCTCTTCCAAGGGCCATTTAAACCGTCTTGGTAAGCTACTGCGACCTGCATGTCTCTTCCAAGGGACATTTAAACCGTCTTGTTATGATCCTGTGACCTGCACGTCTCTTCCAAGGGGCATTTAAACTGTCTTGTTAAGCTACTGCGACCTGCACGTCTCTTCCAAGGGGCATTTAAACAGTCTTGTTAAGCTACTGCGACCTGCACGTCTCTTCCAAGGGGCATTAAAACCGTCTTGTTAAGCTACTGTAACCTCCACCACATTTCCAAGGGGCATTTAAACCGTCTTGTTAAGCTTCTGCGATCTGCACGTCTTTTCCAAGGGGCATTTAATTCGTCTTGTTAAGCTACTGCGACCTGCATGTCTCTTCCAAGGGGCATTTAAACCATCTTGTTAAGCTACTGCGACCTGCACGTCTCTTCCAAGGGGCATTTAAACTGTCTTATTAAGATCCTGTGACCTGCACGTTTCTTCCAAGGGGAATTTAAATGGTCTTGTTAAGCTACTGCGACCTCCACCGCACTTACAAGGGGCATTTAAACAGTCTTGTTAAGCTACTGCGACTTCCACCGCTCTTCCAAGGGGCATTTAAACTGTCTTATTAAGCTACGGCGACCTGCACCTCTCTTCCAATGGGCATTTAAACCGTCTTGTTAAGCTAATTCGACCTCCACTACTCTTCCAAGGGGCATTTAAACCATCTTGTTAAGCTACTGCGACATGCACGTCTCTCCCAAATGGCATTTAAACCGTCTTGTTAAGCTACTGTGACCTGCACGTCTCTTGCAAGGGGCATTTAAACCGTCTTATTAAGCTACTGTAACCTCCACCACATTTGCAAGGGGCATTTAAACCGTCTTGTTAAGCTACTGCGACCTGCACGTCTCTTCTTAAGGGGCATTTAAATCGTCTTATTAAGCTACTGCGACCTGCACGTCACTTGCAAGGGGCATTTAAACCATCTTATTAACCTACTGTGACCTTCACGTCTCTTCCAAGGGGCATTTAAACTGTCTTATTAAGATCCTGTGACCTGCACGTTTCTTCCAAGGGGAATTTAAATGGTCTTGTTAAGCTACTGCGACCTCCACCGCACTTACAAGGGGCATTTAAACAGTCTTGTTAAGCTACTACGACCAGCACGTCTCTTTCAAGGGGCATTTAAACTGTCTTGTTAAGCTACTGCGACCTGCACGTCTCTTCCAATGGGCATTTAAACCTTCTTGTTAAGCCACTGCGACCTGCACGTCTCTTCCAAGGGGCATTTAAACTGTCTTGTTAAGCTACTGCGACCTGCACGTCTCTTCCAAGGGGCATTTAAACTGTCTTGTTAAGCTAATGCGACCTCCACCTCTCATCCAAGGGGCATTTAAACCGTCTTATTAAGCTACTGCGACCTGCACGTCTCTTCCAAGGGGCATTTAAACTGTCTTGCTAAGCTACTGCGACCTGCACGTCTCTTCCAAGTGGCATTTAAGCCGTCTTTTTAAGCTACTGTGACCTGCACGTCTCTTGCAAGGGGCATTTAAACCGTCTTATTAAGCTACTGCAACCTGCAAGTCTCTTCCAAGGGGCATTTAAACAGTCTTGTTAAGCTACTGCGACCTGCACGACTCTTCCAAGGGCAATTTAAACCGTCTTGGTAAGCTACTGCGACCTGCACGGCTCTTCGAAGGGACATTTAAACTATCTTATTAAGATCCTGTGACCTGCACATCTCTTCCAAGGGGCTTTTAAACCGTCTTGTTAAGCTACTGCGACCTGCACGTCTCTTCCAGGGGGCATTTAAATCGTCTTGTTAAGCTACTGCGACTTGCACGTCTCTTCCAAGGGGCATTTAAACCATCTTGTTAATCTACTGTAACCTCCACCACTTTTCCAAGGGGCATTTAAACCGTCTTGTTAAGGTGCTGCGACCTGCACGTCTCTTCAATGGGGCATTTGAACCGTCTTGTTAAGCTACTGCGACCTGCATGTCTCTACCAAGGGGCATTTAAACCATCTTGTTAAGCTACTGCGACCTGCACGTCTCTTCCACGCGGCATTTAAACAGTCTTGCTAAGCTGCTGTGACCTGCATGTCTCCTCCAAAGGGCATTTAAACTCTCTTGTTAAGCTACTGCGACCTCCACCGCTCTTCCAAGGGGCATTTAAACCGTCTTGTTAAGCTACTGCGACCTGCATGTCTCTTCCAAAGGGCATTTAAATCGTCTTGGTAAGCTACTGCGACCGGCACTTCTCTTCCAAGGGGCATTTAAACCGTCTTGTTAAGCTTCTGCGACCTCCACCGCTCTTCCAAGGAGCACTTAAACCATCTTGTTAAGCTACTGCGACCAGCACGTCTCTTCCAAGGGGTATTTAAACCGTCTTGTTAAGCTACTGCGACCTGCACGTCTCTTCCAAGGGGCATTTAATCCGTCTTATTAAGCTGCTGCGACCTGCATGTCTCTTCCAAAGGGCATTTAAACCGTCTTTTTAAGATACTGCCACCTGCACGTCTCTTCCAAGGGACATTTAAAACGTCTTATTAAGCTCCTGTGACCTGCACGTCTCTTCCAAGGGGCATTTATACTGTCTTGTTAAGCTTCTGCGACCTCCACCGCTCTTCCAAGGGGCACTTAAACCATCTTGTTAAGCTACTGCGACCAGCACGTCTCTTCCAAGGGCTATTTAAACCGTCTTGTTAAGCTACTGCGACCTGCACGTCTCTTCCAAGGGGCATTTAAACCGTCTTGTTAAGCTACTGCCACATGCACGTCTCTTCCAAGGGGCATTTAAACAGTCTTGTTAAGCTGCTGCGACCTGCATGTCTCTTCCAAAGGGCATTTAAACCGTCTTTTTAAGCTACTGCGACCTGCACGTCTCTTCCAAGGGGCATTTAAACCATCTTGTTAAGCTACTGAGAACTTCACGTCTTTTCCAAGGGGGCATTTAAACCGTCTTGTTAAGCTACTGCGACCTGCACGTCTCTTCCAAGGGGCATTTAAACCATCTTATTAAGCTACTGCGACCTGCACGTCTCTTCCAAGGGGCATTTAAAATGTCTTGTTAAGCTACTGCGACCTGCAAGTCTCTTCCAAGGGGCATTTAAACAGTCTTGTTAAGCTACTGCGACATGCACGACTCTTCCAAGGGCCATTTAAACAGTCTTGGTAAGCTACTGCGACCTGCACGTCTCTTCGAGGGGACATTAAAACCGTCTTATTAAGATCCTGTGACCTGCACGTCTCTTCCAGGGGGCATTTAAATCGTCTTGTTAAGATACTGCGACTTGCACGTCTCTTCCAAGGGGCATTTAAACCATCTTGTTAAGCTACTGAGAACTTCACGTCTTTTCCAAGGGGGCATTTAAACCGTCTTGTTAAGCTACTGCGACCTGCACGTCTCTTCCAAGGGGCATTTAAACCATCTTGTTAAGCTACTATAACCTCCACCACTTTTCCAAGGGGCATTTAAACCGTCTTGTTAAGCTGCTGCGACCTGCACGTCTCTTCCATGGGGCATTTGAACCGTCTTGTTAAGCTACTGCGACCTGCATGTCTCTACCAAGGGGCATTTAAACCATCTTGTTAAGCTACTGTGACCTGCACCTCTCTTCCACGCGGCATTTAAACAGTCTTCTTAAGCTGCTGTGACCTGCATGTCTCTTCCAAAGGGAATTTAAACTGTCTTGTTAAGCTACTGCGACCTACACCGCTCTTCCAAGGGGCATTTAAACCGTCTTGTTAAGCTACTGCGACCTGCATGTCTCTTCCAAAGGGCATTTAAATCGTCTTGGTAAGCTACTGCGACCTGCACTTCTCTTCCAAGGGGCATTTAAACCATCTTGTTAAGCTACTGTGACCTCCACCGCTCTACCAAGGGGCATTTAAACCGTCTTTTTAAGCTACTGCAACCTGCACGTCTCTTCCAAGGGGCATTTAAACTGTCTTGTTAAGCTACTGCGACCTGAACGTCTCTTCCAAGGGACATTTAAACCGTCTTATTAAGCTCCTGTGACCTGCACGTCTCTTCCAAGGGGCACTTAAACCATCTTGTTAAGCTACTGCGACCAGCACGTCTCTTCCAAGGGGTATTTAAACCGTCTTGTTAAGCTACTGCGACCTGCACGTCTCTTCCAAGGGGCATTTAAACCGTCTTGTTAAGCTGCTGCGACCTGCATGTCTCTTCCAAAGGGCATTTAAACCGTCTTTTTAAGCTACTGCGACCTGCACGTCTCTTCCAAGGGGCATTTAAACCGTCTTGTTAAGCTGCTGCGACCTGCATGTCTCTTCCAAAGGGCATTTAAACCGTCTTTTTAAGCTACTGCGACCTGCACGTCTCTTGCAAGGGGAATTTAAACCGTATTATTAAGCTACTGCGGCCTTCACGTCTCTTCCAAGGGGCATTTAAACTGTCTTGTTAAGCTACTGCGACCTGCACGTCTCTTCCAAAGGGCATTTAAACCGTCTTGGTAAGCTACTGCGACGTGCACTTCTGTTCCAAGGGGCATTTAAACCATCTTGTTAAGCTACTGCGACCTGCACGTCTCTTCCAAGGGGCATTTAAACCGTCTTGTTAAGCTACTGTGACCTGCATGTCTCTTCCAAGGGGCATTTAAACTGTCTTGTTAAGCTACTGCGACCTCCACGTCTCTTCCAAGGGGCATTTAAACAATCTTGTTAAGCTACTGCGAACTTCACGTCTTTTCCAAGGGGCATTTAAACCGTCTTGTTAAGCTACGGCGACCTGCACGTCTCTTCCAAGGGGGCATTTAAACCGTCTTGTTAAGCTACTGCGACCTGCACGTCTCTTCCAAGGGGCATTTAAATTGTCTTGTTAAGATACTGCGACCTGCACGTCTCTTCCAAGGGGCATTTAAACTGTCTTTTTAAGCTACTGTGACCTACACCTCTCTTCCAAGTGGCATTTACACCGTCTTGTTAAGCTACTGCGACCTGCGCGTCTCTTCGAAAGGGCATTTAAACCGTCTTGTTAAGCTACTGCGACCTGCACGTCTCTTCCAGGGGCATTTAAATCATCTTGTTAAGCTACTGCGACTTGCACGTCTCTTCCAAGGTGCATTTTAACCATCTTGTTAAGCTACTGTAACCTCCACCACTTTTCCAAGGGGCATTTAAACCGTCTTGTTAAGCTGCTGCGACCTGTACGTCTCTTCAATGGGGCATTTGAACCGTCTTGTTAAGCTACTGCGACCTGCATGTCTCTACCAAGGGGCATTTAAACCATCTTGTTAAGCTACTGCGACCTGCACGTCTCTTCCACGCGGCATTTAAACAGTCTTGTTAAGCTGCTGTGAACTGCATGTCTCTTCTAAAGGGCATTTAAACTGTCTTGTTAAGCTACTGCGACCTACACCGCTCTTCCAAGGGGCATTTAAACCGTCTTGTTAAGCTACTGCTACCTGCATGTCTCTTCCAAAGGGCATTTAAATCGTCTTGGTAAGCTACTGCGACCTGCACTTCTCTTCCAAGGGGCATTTAAACCATCTTGTTAAGCTACTGTGACCTACACCGCTCTTCCAAGTGGCATTTAAACCGTCTTGTTAAGCTACTGCGACCTGCGCGTCTCTTCGAAGGGGCATTTAAACCGTCTTGTTAAGCTACTGCGACCTGCACGTCTCTTCCAAGGGACATTTAAAACGTCTTATTAAGCTCCTGTGACCTGCACGTCTCTTCCAAGGGGCATTTAAACTGTCTTGTTAAGCTTCTGCGACCTCCACCGCTCTTCCAAGGGGCACTTAAACCATCTTGTTAAGCTACTGCGACCAGCACGTCTCTTCCAAGGGGTATTTAAACCGTCTTGTTAAGCTACTGCGACCTGCACGTCTCTTCCAAGGGGCATTTAAACCGTCTTGTTAAGCTACTGCGACCTGCACGTCTCTTCCAACGGGCATTTAAACAGTCTTGTTAAGCTGCTGCGACCTGCATGTCTCTTCCAAAGGGCATTTAAACCGTCTTTTTAAGCTACTGCGACCTGCACGTCTCTTCCAAGGGGCATTTAAACCGTCTTATTAAGCTACTGCGACCTGCACGTCTCTTGCAAGGGGAATTTAAACCGAATTATTAAGCTTCTGCGACCTGCACGTCTCTTCCAAGGGGCATTTAAACCATCTTATTAAGCTACTGCGACCTGCACGTCTCTTCCAAGGGGCATTTAAACTGTCTTGTTGAGCTACTGCGACCTGCACGTCTCTTCCAAGGGCATTTAAACTGTCTTGTTAAGCTACTGTGACCTACACCGCTCTTCCAAGTGGCATTTAAACCGTCTTGTTAAGCTACTGCGACCTGCGCGTCTCTTCCAAGGGGCATTTAAACCATCTTGTTAAGCTACTGCGACCTGCACGTCTCTTCCAAGGGACATTTAAACCGTCTTATTAAGCTCCTGTGACCGCCACGTCTCTTCCAAGGGGCATTTAAACTGTCTTTTTAAGCTTCTGCGACCTGCACCGCTCTTCCAAGGGGCATTTAAATCGTCTTGTTAAGTTACTGCGACCTGCACGTCTCTTCCAAGGGGCATTTAAATTGTCTTGTTAAGCTACTGCGACTTGCACGTCTCTTCCAAGGGCATTTAAACCGTCTTGTTAAGCTACTGCGACCTGCACGTCTCTTCCAAGGGGCATTTAAATTGTCTTGTTAAGCTACTGCGACTTGCACGTCTCTTCCAAGGTGCATTTAAACCATCTTGTTAAGCTATTGCGACCTGCATGTCTCTTCCAAAGGGCATTTAAATCGTCTTGGTAAACTACTGCGACCTCCACTTCTCTTCCAAGGGGCATTTAAACCATCTTATTAAGCTACTGTGACCTCCACCGCTCTACCAAGGGGCATTTAAATCGTCTTTTTAAGCTACTGCAACCTGCACGTCTCTTCCAAGGGGCATTTAAACTGTCTTGTTAAGCTACTGCAACCTGCACGTCTCTTCCAAGGTACATTTAAACCGTCTTATTAATCTCCTGTGACCTGCACGTCTCTTCCAAGGGGCATTTAAACTGTCTGGTTAAGCTTCTGCGACCTCCACCGCTCTTCCAAGGGGCACTTAAACCATCTTGTTAAGCTACTGCAAACAGCACGTCTCTTCCAAGGGGCATTTAAACCATCTTGTTAAGCTACTGCGACATGCACGTCTCTTCCAAGGGGCATTTAAATCGTCTTGTTAAGCTACTGCGACTTGCACGTCTCTTCCAAGGGGGCATTTAAACCGTATTGTTAAGCTACTGCGACCTGCACGTCTCTTCCAAGGGGCATTTAAACCATCTTATTAAGCTACTGCGACCTGCACGTCTCTTCCAAGGGGCATTTAAACTGTCTTGTTAAGCTACTGCGACCTGCACGTCTCTTCCAAGGGCATTTAAACTGTCTTGTTAAGCTACTGTGACCTACACCGCTCTTCCAAGAGGCATTTAAACCGTCTTGTTAAGCTACTGCTACCTGTGCGTCTCTTCCAAGGGGCATTTAAACCATCTTGTTAAGCTACTGCGACCTGCACGTCTCTTCCAAGGGACATTTAAACCGTCTTATTAAGCTCCTGTCACCGGCACGTCTCTTCCAAGGGGCATTTAAACTGTCTTGTTAAGCTTCTGCGACCTCCACCGCTCTTCCAAGGGGCATTTAAATCGTCTTGTTAAGCTACTGCGACCTGCACGTCTCTTCCAAGGGGCATTTAAATTGTCTTGTTAAGCTACTGCGACTTGGACGTCTCTTCCAAGGGGCATTTATACCGTCTTTTTATGCTACTGCGACCTGCACGTCTCTTCCAAAGGGCATTTAAACCGTCTTGTTAAGCTACTGTGACCTGCACGTCTCTTCCAAGGGGCATTTAAATTGTCTTGTTAAGCTACTGCGACTTGCACGTCTCTTCCAAGGGGCATTTAAACCGTCTTGTTAAGCTATTGCGACCTGCATGTCTCTTCCAAAGGGCATTTAAATCGTCTTGGTAAACTACTGCGACCTCCACTTCTCTTCCAAGGGGCATTTAACCATCTTATTAAGATCCTGTGACCTGCACGTCTCTTCCAAGGGGCATTTAAATTGTCTTGTTAAGCTACTGCGACTTGCACGTCTCTTCCAAGGGGCATTTAAACCGTCTTGTTAAGCTACTGCGACCTGCACGTCTCTTCCAAGGGGCATTTAAACTGTCTTGTTAAGCTTCTGCGACCTCCACCGCTCTTCCAAAGGGCATTTAAACCGTCTTGTTAAGCTACTGCGACCTGCACGTCTCTTCCAAGGGGAATTTAAACAGTCTTGTTAAGCTGCTGCGACCTGCATGTCTCTTCCAAAGGGCATTTAAACCGTCTTTTTAAGCTACTGTGACCTGCACGTCTCTTCTAAGGGGCATTTAAACCGTCTTATTAAGCTACTGCGACCTGCATGTCTCTTCCAAAGGGCATTTAAATCGTCTTGGTAAACTACTGCGACCTCCACTTCTCGTCTAAGGGGCATTTAAACCATCTTGTTAAGCTACTGTGACCTCCACCGCTCTACCAAGGGGCATTTAAACCGTCTTTTTAAGCTACTGCAACCTGCACGTCTCTTCCAAGGGGCATTTAAACTGTCTTGTTAAGCTACTGCAACCTGCACGTCTCTTCCAAGGGACATTTAAACCGTCTTATTAAGCTCCTGTGACCTGCACGTCTCTTCCAAGGGGCATTTAAACTGTCTGGTTAAGCTTCTGCGACCTCCACCGCTCTTCCAAGGGGCACTTAAACATCTTTTTAAGCTACTGCGAACAGCACATCTCTTCCAAAGGGCATTTAAACCGTCTTGTTAAGCTACTGCGACCTGCACGTCTCTTCCAAGGGGCATTTAAATCGTCTTGTTAAGCTACTGAGACTTGCACGTCTCTTCCAAGGGGCATTTAAACCGTCTTGTTAAGCTACTGTAACCTCCACCACTTTTCCAAGGGGCATTTAAACCGTATTGTTAAGCTACTGCGACCTGCACGTCTCTTCAATGGGGCATTTAAACCGTCTTGTTAAGCTACTGGGACCTGCACGTCTCTTCCAAGGGGCATTTAAACCATCTTATTAAGCTACTGCGACCTGCACGTCTCTTCCAAGGGGCATTGTAACTGTCTTGTTAAGCTACTGCGACCTGCACGTGTCTTCCAAGGGGCATTTAAACTGTCTTGTTAAGCTACTGTGACCTACACCGCTCTTCCAAGTGGCATATAAACCGTCTTGTTAAGCTACTGCGAACTGCACGTCTCTTCCAAGGGGCATTTAAACCGTCTTGTTAAGCTACTGCGACCTGCACGTCTCTTCCAAGGGACATTTAAACCGTCTTATTAAGCTCCTGTGACCTGCACGTCTCTTCCAAGGGGCATTTAAACTGTCTTGTTAAGCTTCTGCGACCTCCACCGCTCTTCCAAGGGGCATTGAAACCGTCTTGTTAAGCTACTGCGACCTGCACGTCTCTTCCACGGGGCAATTAAACCGTCTTGTTAAGCTACTGCGACTTCCACCGCTCTTCCAAGGGGCATTTAAACCGTCTTATTAAGCTACTGCGACCTGCACCTCTCTTCCAATGGGCATTTAAACCGTCTTGTTAAGCTACTGCGACCTGCACCTCTCTTCCAATGGGCATTTAAACCGTCTTATTAAGCTACTGCTACCTCCACCACTCTTCCAAGGGGCATTTAAACCATCTTGTTAAGCTACTGCGACCTGCACGTCTCTTCCAAGTGGCATTTAAACCGTCTTGTTAAGCTGCTGCGACCTGCATGTCTCTTCCAAAGGGCCTTTAAACCGTCTTTTTAAGCTACTGCGACCTGCATGTCTCTTCCAAGGGGCATTTAAACCGTCTTGTTAAGCTACTGCGACCTGCATGTCTCTTCCAAGGGGCATTTAAACCATCTTATTAAGCTACTGCGACCTGCACCTCTCTTCCAATTGGCATTTAAACCGTATTGTTAAGCTAATGCGACCTCCACCGCTCATCCAAGGGGCATTTAAACCATCTTGTTAAGCTACTGTAACCTCCACCACATTTCCAATTGCCATTTAAACCGTCTTGTTAAGCTACTGTGACCAGCACGTCTCTTCCAAGGGGCATTTAAACAGTCTTGTTCAGCTACTGCGACCTGCATGTCTCTTCCAAAGGACATTTAAACCATCTTGTTAAGCTACTGTAACCTCCACCACATTTCCAAGTGGCATTTAAACCGTCTTGTTAAGCTACTGTGACCAGCACGTCTCTTCCAAGGGGCATTTAAACCGTCTTGTTAAGCTACTGCGACCTGCACGTCTCTTCCAAGGGCCATTTAAACCGTCTTGGTAAGCTACTGCGACCTGCATGTCTCTTCCAAGGGGCATTTAAACCGTCTTATTAAGATCCTGTGACCTGCATGTCTCTTCCAAGGGGCATTTAAACTGTCTTGTAAAGCTTCTGCGACCTCCACCGCTCTTTCAAGGGATATTTAAACTGTCTTGTTAAGCTACTGCGACGTGCACGTCTCTTCCAAGGGGCATTTAAACAGTCTGGTTAAGCTACTGCGACCTGCACGTCTCTTCCAAGGGGCATTTAAACCGTCTTGTTAAGCTACTGTAACCTCCACCACATTTCCAAGGGGCATTTAAACCGTCTTTTTAAGCTACTGCGACCTGCACGTCTCTTGCAAGGGTCATTTAATCCGTCTTGTTAAGCTACTGCGACCTGCATATCTCTTCTAAGGGGCATTTAAACCATCTTGTTAAGCTGCTGCGACCTGCACGTCTCTTCCAAGGGGCATTTAAACCGTCTTGTTTAGCTAATGTGTCCTGCATGTCTATTCCAAGGGGCATTTAAACCATCTTGTTAAGCTACTGCGACTTCCACAGCTCTTCCAAGGGGCATTTAAACCGTCTTATTAAGCTACTGCGATCTGCACCTCTCTTCCAATGGGCATTTAAACTGTCTTGTTAAGCTACTGCTACCTCCACCGCTCTTCCAAGGGGCATTTAAACCATCTTGTTAAGCTACTGCGACCTGCACGTCTCTTCCAAGTGGCTTTTAAACCGTCTTGTTAAGCTACTGTGACCTGCACATCTCTTGCAAGCGGCATTTAAACCGTCTTGTTAAGCTACTGTAACCTCCACCACATTTCCAATGGGCATTTAAACCGTCTTATTAAGCTACTGCGACCGGCACGTCACTTGCAAGGGGCATTTAAACCATCTTATTAAGCTACTGCGACCTGCATGTTTCTTCCAAGGGGCATTTAAACTGTCTTGTTAAGCTACTGCGACCTCCACCGCACTTACAAGGGGCATTTAAACAGTCTTGTTAAGCTACTACGACCAGCACGTCTCTTTCAAGGGGCATTTAAACTGTCTTGTTAAGCTACTGCGACCTGCACGTCTCTTCCAAGGGGCATTTAAAACGTCTTTTTAAGCTGCTGCGTCCTGCAGGTCTCTTCCAATGGTCATTTAAACCGTCTTGTTAAGCTACTGCGACCTCCACCGCTCTTCCAAGGGGCATTTAAACCGTCTTGTTAAGCTACTGTGACCTGCACGTTTCTACCAAGGGGCATTTAAACCGTCTTATTAAGCTACTGCGACCTGCACGTCTCTTGCAAGGGGCATTTACATCGTCTTATTAAGCTACTCCGACCTGCACGTCTCTTCCAAGGGGCATTTAAACTGTCTTGTTAAGCTACTGCGACCTGCAAATCTCTTCCAAAGGGCATTTAAACCATCTTGTTAATCTACTGCGACCTGCACGTCTCTTCCAAGGGCCATATAATCCACCTTGGTAAGCTACTGCGACCTGCAAGCATCTTCCAAGGGGCATTTAAACTGTCCTGTTAAGCTACTGCGACCTGCACGTCTTTTCCAAGGGGCATTTAAACCGTCTTGGTAAGCTACTGAGACCTGCAAGCCTCTTCTAAGCGGCATTTAAACCGTCTTGTTAAGCTACTGCGACCTGCACGTCTCTTCCAAGGGGCATTTAAACCGTCTTGTTAAGCTACTGCGACCTGCACGTCTCTTCCAAGGGGCATTTAAACCATCTTATTAAGCTACTGCGACCTGCACGTCTCTTCCAAGGGGCATTTAAACTGTCTTGTTAAGCTACTGCAACCTGCACGTCTCTTCCAAGGGGCATTTAAACTGTCTTATTAAGCTCCTGTGGCATGCACGTCTCTTCCAAGGGGCATTTAAACCGTCTTATTAAGCTACTGCGACCTGCACGTCTCTTCCAAGGGGCATTTAAACTGTCTTGTTAAGCTACTGCGACCTGCACGTCTCTTCCAAGTGGCATTTAAGCCGTCTTTTTAAGCTACTGTGACCTGCACGTCTCTTGTAAGGGGCATTTAAACCGTCTTATTAAGCTACTGCGACCTGCAAGTCTCTTCCAAGGGGCATTTAAACAGTCTTGTTAAGCTACTGCGACCTGCACGACTCTTCCAAGGGGCATTTAAACCGGCTTGTTAAGCTACTGTAACCTCCACCACATTTCCAAGGGGCATTTAAATCGTCTTGTTAAGCTACTGCGACCTCCACTGCTCTTCCAAGGGGCATTTAAACCGTCTTGTTAAGCTACTGCGACCTGCATGTCTCTTCCAAGGGGCATTTAAACCGTCTTATTAAGCTACTGTGACCCGCACCTCTCTTCCAAGGGGCTTTTAAACAGTCCTGTTAAGCTACTGCGACCTGCAAGTCTCTTCGAGGGGGCATTTAAATCGTCTTGTTAAGCTACTGCGACTTGCACGTCTCTTCCAAGGGGCATTTAAACCATCTTGTTAAGCTACTATAACCTCCACCACTTTTCCAAGTGGCATTTAAACCGTCTTGTTAAGCTGCTGCGACCTGCACGTCTCTTCAATGGGGCATTTGAACCGTCTTGTTAAGCTACTGCGACCTGCATGTCTCTACCAAGGGGCATTTAAACCGTCTTGTTAAGCTACTGCGACCTGCACGTCTCTTCCACGTGGCATTTAAACAGTCTTGTTAAGCTGCAGTGACCTACATGTCTCTTCCAAAGGGCATTTAAACTGTCTTGTTAAGCTACTGCGACCTACACCGCTCTTCCAAGAGGCATTTAAACCATCTTGTTAAGCTACTGCGACCTGCATGTCTCTTCCAAAGGGCATTTAAATCGTCTTGGTAAGCTACTGCGACCTGCACTTCTCTTCCAAGGGGCATTTAAACCATCTTGTTAAGCTACTGTGACCTCCACCGCTCTACCAATGGGCATTTAAACCGTCTTTTTAAGCTAAGGCAACATGCACGTCTCTTCCAAGGGGCATTTAAATTGTCTTGTTAAGCTACTGCGACTTGCACGTCTCTTCCAAGGGACATTTAAACCGTCTTATTAAGCTCCTGTGACCTGCACGTCTCTTCCAAGGGGCATTTAAACTGTCTTGTTAAGCTTCTGCGACCTGCATGTCTCTTCCAAGGGGCATTTAAATCGTCTTGTTAAGCTACTGCGACCTCCACCGCTCTTCCATGGGGCATTTAAACCATCTTGTTAAGCTACTGCGACCTGCACGTCTCTTCCAAGGGACATTTAAACCGTCTTGTTAAGCTACTGCAACCTGCACGTCTCTTCCAAGGGGCATTTAAATCATCTTGTTAAGCTACTGCGACTTGCACATCTCTTCCAAGGGGCATTTAAACAGTCTTGTTAAGTTACTGTAACCTCCACCACTTTTCCAAGGGGCATTTAAACCGTATTGTTAAGCTACTGCGACCTGCACGTTTCTTCAATGGGGCATTTAAACTGTCTTGTTAAGCTACTGCGACCTGCATGTCTCTACCAAGGTGCATTTAAACCGTCTTGGTAAGCTACTGAGACCTGCACGTCTCTTCCAAGGGGCATTTAAACCGTCTTGTTAAGCTACTGCGACCTGCACGTCTCTTCCACGTGGCATTTAAAGAGTCTTGTTAAGCTGCGGTGACCTACATGCCTCTTCCAAGAGGCATTTAAACCGTCTGGTTAAGCTACTGCGACCTGCATGTCTCTTACAAAGGGCATTTAAATCGTCTTGGTAAGCTACTGCGACCTGCACTTCTCTTCCAAGGGGCATTTAAACCATCTTGTTAAGCTACTGTGACCTCCACCGCTCTACCAAGGGGCATTTAAACCGTCTTTTTAAGCTAATGCAACATGCACGTCTATTCCAAGGGGCATTTAAATTGTCTTGTTAAGCTACTGCGACTTGCACGTCTCTTCCAAGGGACATTTAAACCGTCTTATTAAGCTCCTGTGACCTGCACGTCTCTTCCAAGGGGCATTTAAACTCTCTTGTTAAGCTTCTGCGACCTGCATGTCTCTTCCAAGGGGCATTTAAATCGTCTTGTTAAGCTACTGCGACCTCCACCGCTCTTCCAAGGGGCATTTGAACCATCTTGTTAAGCTACTGCGACCTGCACGTCTCTTCCAAGGGGCATTTAAACCGTCTTGTTAAGCTACTGCGACCTGCACGTCTCTTCCAAGGGGCATTTAAATCGTCTTGTTAAGCTACTGCGACTTGAACGTCTCTTCCAAGGGGCATTTAAACAGTCTTGTTAAGTTACTGTAACCTCCACCACTTTTCCAAGGGGCATTTAAACCGTATTGTTAAGCTACTGCGACCTGCACGTTTCTTCAATGGGGCATTTAAACCGTCTTGTTAAGCTACTGCGACCTGCATGTCTCTGCCAAGGTGCATTTAAACCGTCTTGGTAAGCTACTGAGACCTGCACGTCTCTTCCAAGGGGCATTTAAACAGTCTTGTTAAGCTGCTGCGACCTGCACGTCTCTTCTAAGGGGCATTTAAACCGTCTTATAAAGCTACTGCGACCTGCGCGTCTCTTGCAGGGGGAATTTAAACCGTCTTATTAAGCTACTGCGACGTTCACGTCTCTTCCAAGGGGCATTTAAACTGTCTTGTTAAGCTACTGCGACCTCCGACCACTCTTCCAAGGGGCATTTAAAACGTCTTGTTAAGCTGCTGCGACCTGCACGTCTCTTCCAAGGGGCATTTAAACCGTCTTGTTAAGCTACTGCGACCTCCACCTCTCTTCCAAGGGGCATTTAAACCATCATGTTAAGCTACTACGACCTGCACTTCTCTTTCAAGGGGCATTTAAACCATCTTGTTAAGCTACTGTGACCTCCACCGCTCTACCAAGGGGCATTTAAACCGTCTTTTTAAGCTACTGCGACCTGCACGTCTCTTCCAAGGGGCATTTAAACTGTCTTGTTAAGCTCCTGTGACCGGCACGTCTCTTCCAAGGGGCATTTAAACTGTCTTGTTAAGCTTCTGCGACGTCCACCGCTCTTCCAAGGGGCATTTAAACCATCTTGTTAAGCTACTGCGACCAGCACGTCTCTTCCAAGGGGCATTTAAACAGTCTTGTTAAGCTACTGTGACCTGCACGTCTCTTCCAAGGGGCATTTAAATTGTCTTGTTAAGCTACTGTAACCTCCACCACTTTTCCAAGGGGCATTAAAACAGTATTGTTAAGCTACTGCGACCTGCATGTCTCTACCAAGGTGCATTTAAACCGTCTTGTTAAGCTACTGCGACCTGCACGTCTCTTCCAAGGAGCATTTAAACAGTCTTGCTAAGCTGCTGCGACCTGCATGTCTCTTCCAAAGGGCATTTAAACCGTCTTTTTAAGCTACTGCGACCTGCACGTCTCTTCTAAGGGGCATTTAAACCGTCTTATTATGCTACTGCGACCTGCACGTCTCTTGCAAGGAGAATTTAAACGATCTTATTAAGCTACTGCGACCTTTACGGCTCTTCCAAGGGGCATTTAAACCGTCTTGTTAAGCTACTGCGACCTGCACGTCTCTTCCAAAGGCCATTTAAACCGTCTTGGTAAGCTACTGCGACCTGTAAGCCTCTTCCAAGGGGCATTTAAACTGTCTTGTTAAGCTATTGCGACCTGCACGTCTCTTCCAAGGGGCATTTAAACAATCTTGTTAAACTACTGCGACCTTCACGTCTTTTCCAAGGGGCATTTAAACTGTCTTGTTAAGCTACTGCGACCTGCACGTCTCTTCCAAGGGGCATTTAAACCGTCTTGTTAAGCTACTGCGACCTGCACGTCTCTTCCAAGGGGCATTTAAACCATCTTATTAAGCTACTGCGACCTGCACGTTTCTTCCAAGGGGCATTTAAACTGTCTTGTTAAGCTACTGCGACCTGCTCGTCTCTTCCAAGGGGCATTTAAACTGTCTTGTTAAGCTAATGTGACCTACACCTCTCTTCCAAGTGGCATTTAAACCGTCTTGTTAATTTACTGCGACCTGCACGTCTCTACCAAGGGGCATTTAAACCGTCTTGTTAAGCTACTGCGACCTGCACGTCTCTTCCAAGGGACATTTAAACCATCTTATTAAGCTCCTGTGACCTGCACGTCTCTTCCAAAGGGCATTTAAACTGTCTTGTTAAGCTTCTGAGACCTCCACTGCTCTTCCAAGGGGCATTTAAACCGTCTTGTTAAGCTACTGCGACCTGCACGTCTCTTCCAACGGGCATTTAAAATGTCTTGTTAAGCTACTGCGACTTGCACGTCTCTTCCAAGGGGCATTTAAACCATCTTGTTAAGCTACTGTAACCTCCACCACTTTTCGAAGGGGCATTTAAACCGTATTGTTAAGCTGCTGCGATCTGCACGTCTCTTCAACGGGGTATTTAAACCGTCTTGTTAAGCTACTGCGACCTGCATGTCTCTACCAAGGTGCATTTAAACCGTCTTGTTAAGCTACTGCGACCTGCACGTCTCTTCCAAGGGGCATTTAAACAGTCTTGTTAAGCTGCTGCGACCTGCATGTCTCTTCCAAAGGGCATTTAAACCGTCTTTTTAAGCTACTGCGACCTGCATGTCTCTTCCAAGGGGCATTTAAACCGTCTTGTTAAGCTACTGCGACCTGCATGTCTCTTCCAAGGGGCATTTAAACCATCTTATTAAGCTACTGAGACCTGCACCTCTCTTCCAATGGGCATTTAAACCGTCTTGTTAAGCTAATGCGACCTCCACCGCTCATCCAAGGGGCATTTAAACCATCTTGTTAAGCTACTGTAACCTCCACCACATTTCCAAGTGGCATTTAAACCGTCTTGTTAAGCTACTGCAACCTGCACGTCTCTTCAATAGGGCATTTAAACCGTCTTGTTAAGCTACTGCGACCTGCATGTCTCTACCAAGGTGCATTTAAACGTTCTTGTTAAGCTACTGCGACCTGCACGTCTCTTCCAAGGGGCATTTAAACAGTCTTGTTAAGCTGCTGCGACCTGCATGTCTCTTCCAAAGGGCATTTAAACCATCTTTTTAAGCTACTGTGACCTGCATGTCTCTTCCAAGGGGCATTTAAACCGTCTTGTTAAGCTACTGCGACCTGCATGTCTCTTCCAAGGGGCATTTAAACCGTCTTATTAAGCTACTGCGGCCTGCACGTCTCTTCCAATGGGCATTTAAACCGTCTTGATAAGCTAATGCGACCTCCACCGCTCATCCAAGGGGCATTTAAACCATCTTGTTAATCTACTACGACCTGCACGTCTCTTCCAAGTGGCATTTAAACAGTCTTGTTAAGCTACTGTGACCTGCAAGTCTCTTGCAAGAGGCATTTAAACTGTCTTGATAAGCTACTGCGACCTGCACGTCTCTTCCAAGTGGCATTTAAACCGTCTTGTTAAGCTACTGTAACCTCCACCACATTTCCAAGGGGCATTTAAACCATCTTGTTAAGCTACTGTAACCTCCACCACATTTCCAAGGGGCATTTAAACCATCTTGTTAAGCTACTGCGACCTGCACGTCTCTTCCAAGGGGCATTTAATCCGTCTTGTTAAGCTACTGCGACCTGCATGTCTCTTCCAATGGGTATTTAAACCATCTTGTTAAGCTACTGCGACCTGCACGTCTCTTCCAAGGGGCATTTAATCCATCTTGTTAAGCTACAGTGACATGCATGTCTATTCCAAGGGGCATTTAAACCATCTTGTTAAGCTACTGCGACCTGCACGTCTCTTCCAAGGGGCATTTAAACCGTCTTGTTAAGCTACTGCGACCTGCAAGTCTCTTCCAAGGGCCATTTAAACCGTCTTGGTAAGCTACTGCGACCTGCACGTCTCTGCCAAGGGACATTTAAACCGACTTATTAAGATCCTGTGACCTGCACGTCTCTTCCAAGAGGCATTTAAACTGTCTTGTTAAGCTTCTGCGACCTCCACCGCTCTTCCAAGGGATATTTAAACCGTTTTGTTAAGCTACTGCGACCTGCACGTCTCTTCCAAGGGGCATTTAAACCGTCTTGTGAAGCTACTGCGACCTGCACGTCTCTTCCAGGGGGCATTTAAATCGTCTTGTTAAGCTACTGCGACTTGCACGTCTCTTCCAAGGGGCATTCAAACCATCTTGTTAAGCTACTGTAACCTCCACCACTTTTCCAAGGGGCATTTAAACCATCTTGTTAAGCTGCTGCGACCTGCACGTCTCTTCAATGGGGCATTTGAACCGTCTTGTTAAGCTCCTGCGACCTGCATGTCTCTTCCAAGGGCCATTTAGACTGTCTTGTTAAGCTACTGCGACCTGCACGTCTCTTCCACGCGGCATTTAAACAGTCTTGTTAAGCTGCTGCGACCTACATGTCTCTTTCAAAGGGCATTTAAACTGTCTTGTTAAGCTACTGCGACCTACACCGCTCTTCCAAGGGGCATTTAAACCGTCTTGTTAAGCTACTGCGACCTGCATGTCTCTTCAAAAGGGCATTTAAGTCGTCTTGGTAAGCTACTGCGACCTGCACTTCTCTTCCAAGGGGCATTTAAACCATCTTGTTAAGCTACTGTGACCTCCACCGCTCTACCAAGGGGCATTTAAACCGTCTTTTTAAGCTAATGCAACCTGCACGTCTCTTCCAAGGGGCATTTAAACTGTCTTGTTAAGCTACTGCGACCTGCACGTCTCTTCCAAAGGACATTTAAACCGTCTTATTAAGCTCCTGTGACCTGCACGTCTCTTCCAAGGGGCATTTAAACTGTCTTGTTAAGCTTCTGCGACCTGCATGTCTCTTCCAAGGGGCATTAAAATCGTCTTGTTAAGCTACTGCGACCTCCACCGCTCTTCCAAGGGGCATTTAAACCAACTTGTTAAGCTACTGCGACCTGCACGTCTCTTCCAAGGGGCATTTAAAACGTCTTGTTAAGCTACTGCGACCTGCACGTCTCTTCCAAGGGGCATTTAAATCGTCTTGTTAAGCTACTGCGACCTGCACGTCTCTTCCAAGGGCTATTTAAACCGTTTTGGTAAGCTACTGCGACCTGCAAGCCTCTTCCAAGGGGCATTTAAACTGTCTTGTTATGCTACTGCGACCTGCACGTCTCTTCCAAGGGGCATTTAAACAATGTTGTTAAGCTACTGCGACCTTCACGTCTTTTCCAAGGGGCATTTAAACCGTCTTGTTAAGCTACTGCGACCTCCACCGCTCTTCCAAGGGGCATTTAAACCATCTTGTTAAGCTACTGCGACCTGCATGTCTTTTCCAAGGGGCATTTAAACTGTCTTGTTAAGATACTGCGACCTGCACGTCTCTTGCAAGGGACATTTAAATCGTCTTATTAAGCTCCTGTGACCTGCACGTCTCTTCCAAGGGGCATTTAAACTGTCTTGTTAAGCTTCTGCGACCTCCAGCGCTCTTCCAAGGGGCATTTAAACCATCTTGTTAAGCTACTGCGACCTGCACGTCTCTTCCAAGGGGCATTTAAATTGTCTTGTTAAGCTACTGCGACTTGCACGTCTCTTCCAAGGGGCATTTAAACAGTCTTTTTAAGCTACTGTAACCTCCACCACTTTTCCAAGGGGCATTTAAACCGAATTGTTAAGCTACTGCGACCTGCACGTCTCTTCAATGGGGCATTTAAACCGTCTTGTTAAGCTACTGCGACCTGCATGTCTCTACCAAGGTGCATTTAAACCGTCTTGTTAAGCTACTGCTACCTGCACGTCTCTTCCAAGGGGCATTTAAACCATCTTGTTAAGCTACTGCGACCTGCACTTCTCTTCCAAGGGACATTTAAACCGTATTATTAAGCTCCTGTGACCTGCACGTCTCTTCCATGGGGCATTTAAACTGTATTGTTAAGCTTCTGCGACCTCCACCGCTCTTCTAAAGGGCATTTAAACCATCTTGTTAAGCTACTGCGACCTGCACGTCTCTTCCAAGGGCCATTTAAACCGTCTTGGTAAGGTACTGCGACCTGCACGTCTCTTCCAAGGGACATTTAAACCGTCTTATTAAGCTCCTGTGACCTGCACGTCTCTTCCAAGGGGCATTTAAACTGTATTGTTAAGCTTCTGCGACCTCCACCGCTCTTCCAAGGGGCATTTAAACTGTCTTGTTAAGCTACTGTGACCTGCACGTCTCTTCCAAGGGGCATTTAAATCGTCTTGTTAAGCTACTGCGACTTGCACTACTCTTCCAAGGGGCATTTAAACCATGTTGTTAAGCTACTGTAACCTCCACCACTTTTCCAAGGGGTATTTAAACCGTCTTGTTAAGCTGCTGCGACCTGCACGTCTCTTCAACGGGGCATTTGAACCGTCTTGTGAAGCTACTGCGACCTGCATGTCTCTACCAAGGGGCATTTAAACAGTCTTGTTAAGCTACTGCGACCAGCATGTCTCTTCCAAAGGGCATTTAAATCGTCCTGGTAAGCTACTGCGACCTGCACTTCTCTTCCAAGGGGCATTTAAACCATCTTGTTAAGATACTGCGACCTGCACGTCTCTTCCAAGGGGCAGTTAAACTGTCTTGTTAAGCTTCTGCGACCTCCACCGCTCTTCCAAAGGGCTTTTAAACCATCTTGTTAAGCTACTGCGACCTGCACGTCTCTTCCAAGGGGCATTTAAACCGTCTTGTTAAGCTACTGCGACCTGCACGTCTCTTCCAAGGGGCATTTAAATCGTCCTGTTAAGCTACTGCGACATGCACGTCTCTTCCAAGCGGCATTTAAACCGTCTTGTTTAGCTTCTGCGACCTCCAGCGCTCTTCCAAGGGGCATTTAAACCGTCTTGTTAAGCTACTGCGACCTGCACGTCTCTTCCAAGGGGCGTTTTAATTGTCTTGTTAAGCTACTGCGACTTGCACGTCTCTTCCAAGGGGCATTTAAACCGTCTTGTTAAGCTACTGTAACCTACACCAATTTTCCAAGGGGCATTTAAACCGTATTGTTAAGCTACTGCGACCTGCACGTCTCTTCAATGGGGCATTTAAACCGTCTTGTTAAGCTACTGCGACCTGCATGTCTCTACCAAGGTGCATTTAAACAGTCTTGTTAAGCTACTGCGACCTGCACGTCTCTTCCAAGGGGCATTTAAACAGACTTTTTAAGCTGCTGCGACCTGCATGTCTCTTCCAAAGGTCATTTAAACCGTCTTTTTAAGCTACTGCGACCTGCATGTCACTTCCAAGGGCCATTTAAACCGTCTTGTTAAGCTACTGCGACCTGCATGTCTCTTCCAAGGGGCATTTAAACCGTCTAATTAAGCTACTGCAACCTGCACCTCTCTTCCAATGGGCATTTAAACCATCTTGTTAAGCTACTGCGACCTGCATGTCTCATCCAAAGGGCATTTAAATCGTCTTGGTAAGCTACTGCGACCGGCACTTCTCTTCCAAGGGGCATTTAAACCATCTTGTTAAGCTACTGCGACCTGCACTTCTCTTCCAAGGGACATTTAAACCATCTTATTAAGCTCCTGTGACCTGCACGTCTCTTCCATGGGGCATTTAAAATGTATTGTTAAGCTCCTGTGACCTCCACCGCTCTTCCAAGGGGCATTTAAACCATCTTGTTAAGCTACTGCGACCTGCACGTCTCTTCCAAGGGGCATTTAAACCGGCTTGTTAAGCTACTGCGACCTGCACGTCTCTTCCAAGGGCCATTTAAACCGTCTTGGTAAGCTACTGCGACCTGCACGTCTCTTCCAAGGGGCATTTAAACCATCTTGTTAAGCTACTGTAACCTCCACCACTTTTCCAAGGGGTATTTAAACCGTCTTGTTAAGCTGCTGCGACCTGCACGTCTCTTCAACGGGGCATTTGAACCGTCTTGTGAAGCTACTGCGACCTGCACGTCTCTTCCAAGGGCCATTTAAACCGTCTTCTTTAGCTACTTCGACCTGCATGTCTCTTCCAAGGGGCATTTAAACCATCTTGTTAAGCTACTGTAACCTCCACCACTTTTCCAAGGGGTATTTAAACCGTCTTGTTAAGCTGCTGCTACCTGCACGTCTCTTCAACGGGGCATTTGAACCGTCTTGTGAAGCTACTGCGACCTGCATGTCTCTACCAAGGGGCATTTAAACAGTCTTGTTAAGCTGCTGCGACCTGCATGTCTCTTCCAAAGGGCATTTAAACTGTCTTGTTAAGCTACTGCGACCTACACCGCTCTTCCAAGGGGCATTTAAATCGTCTTGTTAAGCTACTGCGACCAGCATGTCTCTTCCAAAGGGCATTTAAATCGTCCTGGTAAGCTACTGCGACCTGCACTTCTCTTCCAAGGGGCATTTAAACCATCTTGTTAAGATACTGCGACCTGCACGTCTCTTCCAAGGGGCAGTTAAACTGTCTTGTTAAGCTTCTGCGACCTCCACCGCTCTTCCAAAGGGCTTTTAAACCATCTTGTTAAGCTACTGCGACCTGCACGTCTCTTCCAAGGGGCATTTAAACCGTCTTGTTAAGCTACTGCGACCTGCACGTCTCTTCCAAGGGGCATTTAAATCGTCCTGTTAAGCTACTGCGACATGCACGTCTCTTCCAAGCGGCATTTAAACCGTCTTGTTTAGCTTCTGCGACCTCCAGCGCTCTTCCAAGGGGCATTTAAACCGTCTTGTTAAGCTACTGCGACCTGCACGTCTCTTCCAAGGGGCGTTTTAATTGTCTTGTTAAGCTACTGCGACTTGCACGTCTCTTCCAAGGGGCATTTAAACCGTCTTGTTAAGCTACTGTAACCTACACCAATTTTCCAAGGGGCATTTAAACCGTATTGTTAAGCTACTGCGACCTGCACGTCTCTTCAATGGGGCATTTAAACCGTCTTGTTAAGCTACTGCGACCTGCATGTCTCTACCAAGGTGCATTTAAACAGTCTTGTTAAGCTACTGCGACCTGCACGTCTCTTCCAAGGGGCATTTAAACAGTCTTTTTAAGCTGCTGCGACCTGCATGTCTCTTCCAAAGGTCATTTAAACCGTCTTTTTAAGCTACTGCGACCTGCATGTCACTTCCAAGGGCCATTTAAACCGTCTTGTTAAGCTACTGCGACCTGCATGTCTCTTCCAAGGGGCATTTAAACCGTCTAATTAAGCTACTGCAACCTGCACCTCTCTTCCAATGGGCATTTAAACCATCTTGTTAAGCTACTGCGACCTGCATGTCTCATCCAAAGGGCATTTAATTCGTCTTGGTAAGCTACTGCGACCGGCACTTCTCTTCCAAGGGGCATTTAAACCATCTTGTTAAGCTACTGCGACCTGCACTTCTCTTCCAAGGGACATTTAAACCATCTTATTAAGCTCCTGTGACCTGCACGTCTCTTCCATGGGGCATTTAAAATGTATTGTTAAGCTCCTGTGACCTCCACCGCTCTTCCAAGGAGCATTTAAACCATCTTGTTAAGCTACTGCGACCTGCACGTCTCTTCCAAGTGGCATTTAAACCGTCTTGTTAAGCTACTGCGACCTGCACGTCTCTTCCAAGGGCCATTTAAACCGTCTTGGTAAGCTACTGCGACCTGCACATCTCTTCCAAGGGACATTTAAACCGTCTTATTAAGCTCCTGTGACCTGCACGTCTCTTCCAAGGGGCATTTAAACTGTATTGTTAAGCTTCTGCGACCTCCACCGCTCTTCCAAGGGATATTTAAACCGTCTTGTTAAGCTACTGCGACCTGCACGTCTCTTCCATGGGGCATTTAAACCGTCTTGTTAAGCTTCTGCGACCTGGACGTCTCTTCGAGGGGGCATTTAAATCGTCTTGTTAAGCTACTGCGACTTGCACGTCTCTTCCAAGGGGCATTTAAACCATCTTGTTAAGCTACTGCGACCTTCACGCCTTTTCCAAGGGGCATTTAAACCATCTTGTTAAGCTACTGCGACCTCCATCGCTCTTCTAAGGGGCATTTAAACCATCTTGTTAAGCTACTGCGACCTGCATGTCTCTTCCAAGGGGCATTTAAACCATCTTGGTAAGCTACTGCGACATGCACGTCTCTTCCAAGTGGCATTTAAACCGTCTTGTTAAGCTACTGCGACTTCCACCGCTCTTCGAAGGGGCATTTAAACCATCTTGTTAAGTTACTGCGACCTGCACGTCTCTTCCAAGGGCCATTTAAACTGTCTTGGTAAGCTACTGCGACCTGCAAGCATCTTCCAAGGAGCATTTAAACTGTCTTGTTAAGCTACTGCGACCTGCACGTCTCTTCCAAGGGGAATTTAAACAATCTTGTTAAGCTACCGCGACCTTCACGTCTTTTCCAAGGGGCATTTAAACCATCTTGTTAAGCTACTGCGACCTCCACCGCTCTTCTAAGGGGCATTTAAACCATCTTGTTAAGCTACTGCGACCTGCATGTCTCTTCCAAGGGGCATTTAAACCATCTTGGTAAGCTAAAGCGACCTGCAAGCCTCTTCTAAGGGGCATTTAAACCGTCTTGTTAAGCTGCTGCGACCTGCATGTCTCTTCCAAGGGGCATTTAAACCGTCTTATTAAGCTACTGCGACCTGCACGTCACTTGCAAGGGGAATTTAAACCGTCTTATTTAACTACTGCGACCTTCACGTCTCGTCCAAGGGGCATTTAAACTGTCTTGTTAAGTTACTGCGACCTGCACGTCTCTTCCAAAGGGCATTTAATCCGTCTTGATAAGCCACTGCGACCTTCACGTCTCTTCCAAGGGGCATTTAAACTGTCTTGTTAAGTTACTGCGACCTGCACGTCTCTTCCAATGGGCATTTAAACCATCTTGTTAAGCTACTGCGACTTGCACGTCTCTTCCAAGGGGCATTTAAACAGTCTTTTTAAGCTACTGTAACCTCCACCACTTTTCCAAGGGGCATTTAAACCGAATTGTTAAGCTACTGCGACCTGCACGTCTCTTCAATGGGGCATTTAAACCGTCTTGTTAAGCTACTGCGACCTGCATGTCTCTTCAAAAGGGCATTTAAGTCGTCTTGGTAAGCTACTGCGACCTGCACTTCTCTTCCAAGGGGCATTTAAACCATCTTGTTAAGCTACTGTGACCTCCACCGCTCTACCAAGGGGCATTTAAACCGTCTTTTTAAGCTAATGCAACCTGCACGTCTCTTCCAAGGGGCATTTAAACTGTCTTGTTAAGCTACTGCGACCTGCACGTCTCTTCCAAAGGACATTTAAACCGTCTTATTAAGCTCCTGTGACCTGCACGTCTCTTCCAAGGGGCATTTAAACTGTCTTGTTAAGCTTCTGCGACCTGCATGTCTCTTCCAAGGGGCATTAAAATCGTCTTGTTAAGCTACTGCGACCTCCACCGCTCTTCCAAGGGGCATTTAAACCAACTTGTTAAGCTACTGCGACCTGCACGTCTCTTCCAAGGGGCATTTAAAACGTCTTGTTAAGCTACTGCGACCTGCACGTCTCTTCCAAGGGGCATTTAAATCGTCTTGTTAAGCTACTGCGACCTGCACGTCTCTTCCAAGGGCTATTTAAACCGTTTTGGTAAGCTACTGCGACCTGCAAGCCTCTTCCAAGGGGCATTTAAACTGTCTTGTTATGCTACTGCGACCTGCACGTCTCTTCCAAGGGGCATTTAAACAATGTTGTTAAGCTACTGCGACCTTCACGTCTTTTCCAAGGGGCATTTAAACCGTCTTGTTAAGCTACTGCGACCTCCACCGCTCTTCCAAGGGGCATTTAAACCATCTTGTTAAGCTACTGCGACCTGCATGTCTTTTCCAAGGGGCATTTAAACTGTCTTGTTAAGATACTGCGACCTGCACGTCTCTTGCAAGGGACATTTAAATCGTCTTATTAAGCTCCTGTGACCTGCACGTCTCTTCCAAGGGGCATTTAAACTGTCTTGTTAAGCTTCTGCGACCTCCAGCGCTCTTCCAAGGGGCATTTAAACCATCTTGTTAAGCTACTGCGACCTGCACGTCTCTTCCAAGGGGCATTTAAATTGTCTTGTTAAGCTACTGCGACTTGCACGTCTCTTCCAAGGGGCATTTAAACAGTCTTTTTAAGCTACTGTAACCTCCACCACTTTTCCAAGGGGCATTTAAACCGAATTGTTAAGCTACTGCGACCTGCACGTCTCTTCAATGGGGCATTTAAACCGTCTTGTTAAGCTACTGCGACCTGCATGTCTCTACCAAGGTGCATTTAAACCGTCTTGTTAAGCTACTGCTACCTGCACGTCTCTTCCAAGGGGCATTTAAACCATCTTGTTAAGCTACTGCGACCTGCACTTCTCTTCCAAGGGACATTTAAACCGTATTATTAAGCTCCTGTGACCTGCACGTCTCTTCCATGGGGCATTTAAACTGTATTGTTAAGCTTCTGCGACCTCCACCGCTCTTCTAAAGGGCATTTAAACCATCTTGTTAAGCTACTGCGACCTGCACGTCTCTTCCAAGGGCCATTTAAACCGTCTTGGTAAGGTACTGCGACCTGCACGTCTCTTCCAAGGGACATTTAAACCGTCTTATTAAGCTCCTGTGACCTGCACGTCTCTTCCAAGGGGCATTTAAACTGTATTGTTAAGCTTCTGCGACCTCCACCGCTCTTCCAAGGGGCATTTAAACTGTCTTGTTAAGCTACTGTGACCTGCACGTCTCTTCCAAGGGGCATTTAAATCGTCTTGTTAAGCTACTGCGACTTGCACTACTCTTCCAAGGGGCATTTAAACCATGTTGTTAAGCTACTGTAACCTCCACCACTTTTCCAAGGGGTATTTAAACCGTCTTGTTAAGCTGCTGCGACCTGCACGTCTCTTCAACGGGGCATTTGAACCGTCTTGTGAAGCTACTGCGACCTGCATGTCTCTACCAAGGGGCATTTAAACAGTCTTGTTAAGCTACTGCGACCAGCATGTCTCTTCCAAAGGGCATTTAAATCGTCCTGGTAAGCTACTGCGACCTGCACTTCTCTTCCAAGGGGCATTTAAACCATCTTGTTAAGATACTGCGACCTGCACGTCTCTTCCAAGGGGCAGTTAAACTGTCTTGTTAAGCTTCTGCGACCTCCACCGCTCTTCCAAAGGGCTTTTAAACCATCTTGTTAAGCTACTGCGACCTGCACGTCTCTTCCAAGGGGCATTTAAACCGTCTTGTTAAGCTACTGCGACCTGCACGTCTCTTCCAAGGGGCATTTAAATCGTCCTGTTAAGCTACTGCGACATGCACGTCTCTTCCAAGCGGCATTTAAACCGTCTTGTTTAGCTTCTGCGACCTCCAGCGCTCTTCCAAGGGGCATTTAAACCGTCTTGTTAAGCTACTGCGACCTGCACGTCTCTTCCAAGGGGCGTTTTAATTGTCTTGTTAAGCTACTGCGACTTGCACGTCTCTTCCAAGGGGCATTTAAACCGTCTTGTTAAGCTACTGTAACCTACACCAATTTTCCAAGGGGCATTTAAACCGTATTGTTAAGCTACTGCGACCTGCACGTCTCTTCAATGGGGCATTTAAACCGTCTTGTTAAGCTACTGCGACCTGCATGTCTCTACCAAGGTGCATTTAAACAGTCTTGTTAAGCTACTGCGACCTGCACGTCTCTTCCAAGGGGCATTTAAACAGACTTTTTAAGCTGCTGCGACCTGCATGTCTCTTCCAAAGGTCATTTAAACCGTCTTTTTAAGCTACTGCGACCTGCATGTCACTTCCAAGGGCCATTTAAACCGTCTTGTTAAGCTACTGCGACCTGCATGTCTCTTCCAAGGGGCATTTAAACCGTCTAATTAAGCTACTGCAACCTGCACCTCTCTTCCAATGGGCATTTAAACCATCTTGTTAAGCTACTGCGACCTGCATGTCTCATCCAAAGGGCATTTAAATCGTCTTGGTAAGCTACTGCGACCGGCACTTCTCTTCCAAGGGGCATTTAAACCATCTTGTTAAGCTACTGCGACCTGCACTTCTCTTCCAAGGGACATTTAAACCATCTTATTAAGCTCCTGTGACCTGCACGTCTCTTCCATGGGGCATTTAAAATGTATTGTTAAGCTCCTGTGACCTCCACCGCTCTTCCAAGGGGCATTTAAACCATCTTGTTAAGCTACTGCGACCTGCACGTCTCTTCCAAGGGGCATTTAAACCGTCTTGTTAAGCTACTGCGACCTGCACGTCTCTTCCAAGGGCCATTTAAACCGTCTTGGTAAGCTACTGCGACCTGCACGTCTCTTCCAAGGGGCATTTAAACCATCTTGTTAAGCTACTGTAACCTCCACCACTTTTCCAAGGGGTATTTAAACCGTCTTGTTAAGCTGCTGCGACCTGCACGTCTCTTCAACGGGGCATTTGAACCGTCTTGTGAAGCTACTGCGACCTGCACGTCTCTTCCAAGGGCCATTTAAACCGTCTTCTTTAGCTACTGCGACCTGCATGTCTCTTCCAAGGGGCATTTAAACCATCTTGTTAAGCTACTGTAACCTCCACCACTTTTCCAAGGGGTATTTAAACCGTCTTGTTAAGCTGCTGCTACCTGCACGTCTCTTCAACGGGGCATTTGAACCGTCTTGTGAAGCTACTGCGACCTGCATGTCTCTACCAAGGGGCATTTAAACAGTCTTGTTAAGCTGCTGCGACCTGCATGTCTCTTCCAAAGGGCATTTAAACTGTCTTGTTAAGCTACTGCGACCTACACCGCTCTTCCAAGGGGCATTTAAATCGTCTTGTTAAGCTACTGCGACCAGCATGTCTCTTCCAAAGGGCATTTAAATCGTCCTGGTAAGCTACTGCGACCTGCACTTCTCTTCCAAGGGGCATTTAAACCATCTTGTTAAGATACTGCGACCTGCACGTCTCTTCCAAGGGGCAGTTAAACTGTCTTGTTAAGCTTCTGCGACCTCCACCGCTCTTCCAAAGGGCTTTTAAACCATCTTGTTAAGCTACTGCGACCTGCACGTCTCTTCCAAGGGGCATTTAAACCGTCTTGTTAAGCTACTGCGACCTGCACGTCTCTTCCAAGGGGCATTTAAATCGTCCTGTTAAGCTACTGCGACATGCACGTCTCTTCCAAGCGGCATTTAAACCGTCTTGTTTAGCTTCTGCGACCTCCAGCGCTCTTCCAAGGGGCATTTAAACCGTCTTGTTAAGCTACTGCGACCTGCACGTCTCTTCCAAGGGGCGTTTTAATTGTCTTGTTAAGCTACTGCGACTTGCACGTCTCTTCCAAGGGGCATTTAAACCGTCTTGTTAAGCTACTGTAACCTACACCAATTTTCCAAGGGGCATTTAAACCGTATTGTTAAGCTACTGCGACCTGCACGTCTCTTCAATGGGGCATTTAAACCGTCTTGTTAAGCTACTGCGACCTGCATGTCTCTACCAAGGTGCATTTAAACAGTCTTGTTAAGCTACTGCGACCTGCACGTCTCTTCCAAGGGGCATTTAAACAGTCTTTTTAAGCTGCTGCGACCTGCATGTCTCTTCCAAAGGTCATTTAAACCGTCTTTTTAAGCTACTGCGACCTGCATGTCACTTCCAAGGGCCATTTAAACCGTCTTGTTAAGCTACTGCGACCTGCATGTCTCTTCCAAGGGGCATTTAAACCGTCTAATTAAGCTACTGCAACCTGCACCTCTCTTCCAATGGGCATTTAAACCATCTTGTTAAGCTACTGCGACCTGCATGTCTCATCCAAAGGGCATTTAAATCGTCTTGGTAAGCTACTGCGACCGGCACTTCTCTTCCAAGGGGCATTTAAACCATCTTGTTAAGCTACTGCGACCTGCACTTCTCTTCCAAGGGACATTTAAACCATCTTATTAAGCTCCTGTGACCTGCACGTCTCTTCCATGGGGCATTTAAAATGTATTGTTAAGCTCCTGTGACCTCCACCGCTCTTCCAAGGAGCATTTAAACCATCTTGTTAAGCTACTGCGACCTGCACGTCTCTTCCAAGTGGCATTTAAACCGTCTTGTTAAGCTACTGCGACCTGCACGTCTCTTCCAAGGGCCATTTAAACCGTCTTGGTAAGCTACTGCGACCTGCACATCTCTTCCAAGGGACATTTAAACCGTCTTATTAAGCTCCTGTGACCTGCACGTCTCTTCCAAGGGGCATTTAAACTGTATTGTTAAGCTTCTGCGACCTCCACCGCTCTTCCAAGGGATATTTAAACCGTCTTGTTAAGCTACTGCGACCTGCACGTCTCTTCCATGGGGCATTTAAACCGTCTTGTTAAGCTTCTGCGACCTGGACGTCTCTTCGAGGGGGCATTTAAATCGTCTTGTTAAGCTACTGCGACTTGCACGTCTCTTCCAAGGGGCATTTAAACCATCTTGTTAAGCTACTGCGACCTTCACGCCTTTTCCAAGGGGCATTTAAACCATCTTGTTAAGCTACTGCGACCTCCATCGCTCTTCTAAGGGGCATTTAAACCATCTTGTTAAGCTACTGCGACCTGCATGTCTCTTCCAAGGGGCATTTAAACCATCTTGGTAAGCTACTGCGACATGCACGTCTCTTCCAAGTGGCATTTAAACCGTCTTGTTAAGCTACTGCGACTTCCACCGCTCTTCGAAGGGGCATTTAAACCATCTTGTTAAGTTACTGCGACCTGCACGTCTCTTCCAAGGGCCATTTAAACTGTCTTGGTAAGCTACTGCGACCTGCAAGCATCTTCCAAGGAGCATTTAAACTGTCTTGTTAAGCTACTGCGACCTGCACGTCTCTTCCAAGGGGAATTTAAACAATCTTGTTAAGCTACCGCGACCTTCACGTCTTTTCCAAGGGGCATTTAAACCATCTTGTTAAGCTACTGCGACCTCCACCGCTCTTCTAAGGGGCATTTAAACCATCTTGTTAAGCTACTGCGACCTGCATGTCTCTTCCAAGGGGCATTTAAACCATCTTGGTAAGCTAAAGCGACCTGCAAGCCTCTTCTAAGGGGCATTTAAACCGTCTTGTTAAGCTGCTGCGACCTGCATGTCTCTTCCAAGGGGCATTTAAACCGTCTTATTAAGCTACTGCGACCTGCACGTCACTTGCAAGGGGAATTTAAACCGTCTTATTTAACTACTGCGACCTTCACGTCTCGTCCAAGGGGCATTTAAACTGTCTTGTTAAGTTACTGCGACCTGCACGTCTCTTCCAAAGGGCATTTAATCCGTCTTGATAAGCCACTGCGACCTTCACGTCTCTTCCAAGGGGCATTTAAACTGTCTTGTTAAGTTACTGCGACCTGCACGTCTCTTCCAATGGGCATTTAAACCATCTTGTTAAGCTACTGCGACTTCCACCGCTCTTCGAAGGGGCATTTAAACCGTCTTGGTATTCTACTGCGACCTGCAAGCATCTTCCAAGGAGCATTTAAACTGTCTTGTTAAGCTACTGCGACCTGCACGTCTCTTCCAAGGCGAATTTAAACAATCTTGTTAAGCTACTGCGACCCTCACGTCTTTTCCAAGGGGCATTTAAACCATCTTGTTAAGCTACTGCGACCTCCACCGCTCTTCTAAGGGGCATTTAAACCATCTTGTTAAGCTACTGCGACCTGCATGTCTCTTCCAAGGGGCATTTAAACCATCTTGGTAAGCTAAAGCGACCTGCAAGCCTCTTCTAAGGGGCATTTAAACCGTCTTGTTAAGCTACTGCGAACTGCACGTCTCTTCCAAGGGGCATTTAAACTGTCTTGTTAAGCTTCTGCGAACTGCACGTCTCTTCCAAGGGGCATTTAAACCATCTTATTAAGCTACTGCGACCTGCACGTCTCTTACAAGGGGCATTTAAACTGTCTTGTTAAGCTACTGCGACCTGCACGTCTCTTACAAGGGGCATTTAAACTGTCTTGTTAAGCTTCTGTGACCTACACCGCTCTTCCAAGTGGCATTTAAACCGTCTTGTTAAGCTATTGCGACCTGCATGTCTCTTCCAAGGGGCATTTAAACCATCTTGTTAAGCTACTGCGACCTCCACCGCTCTTCCAAGGGATATTTAAACTATCTTGTTAAGCTACTGCGACCTGCACGTCTCTTCCAAGGGGCATTTAAACCATCTTGTTAAGCTACTGCCACCTGCACGTCTCTCCCAAGGGGCATTTAAACCGTCTTGTTAAGCTACTGCGACCTGCACGTCTCTTCCAAGGGCCATTTACACCTTCTTGGTAAGCTACTGCGACCTGCACGTCTCTTACAAGGGACATTTAAACCATCTTATTAAGATCCTGTGACCTGCACGTCTCTTCCAAGGGGCATTTAAGCTGTCTTGTTAAGCTTCTGCGACCTCCACCGTTCTTCCAAGGGATATTTAAACTGTCTTGTTAAGCTACTGCGACCTGCACGTCTCTTCCAAGGGGCATTTAAACCGTCTTGTTAGGCTACTGCGACCTGCAAGTCTCTTTCAGGGGGTCATTTAAATCGTCTTGTTAAGCTACTGCGACTTGCACGTCTCTTCCAAAGGGCATTTACACCATCTTGCTAAGCTACTGTAACCTCCACCACTTTTCGAAGGGGCAATTAAACTGTCTTGTTAAGCTACTGCGACCTGCACGTCTCTTCAATGGGGCATTTGAACCTTCTTGTTAAGATACTGCGACCTGCATGTCTCTACCAAGGGGCATTTAAACCGTCTTGGTAAGCTACTGCGACCTGCACGTCTCTTCCAAGCGGCATTTAAACAGTCTTGTTAAGCTGCTGCGACCTGCATGTCTCTTCCAAGGGGCATTTAAACTGTCTTGTTAAGCTACTGGGACCTACACCGCTCTTCCAAGGGGCATTTAAACCATCTTGTTAAGCTACTGCGACCTGCATATCTTTTCCAAAGGGCATTTAAATCGTCTTGGTAAGCTACTGCGACCTGCACTTCTCTTCCAAGGGGCATTTAAACCATCTTGTTAAGCTACTGTGACCTCCACCGCTCTACCAAGGGGCATTTAAACCGTCTTTTTAAGCTACTGCAACCAGCACGTCTCTTCCAAGGGGCATTTAAACTGTCTTGTTAAGCTACTGCGACCTGCACGTCTCTTCCAAGGGACATTTAAACCGTCTTATTAAGCTCCTGTGACCTACACCGCTCTTCCAAGTGGCATTTAAACCGTCTTGTTAAGCTACTGCGACCTGCATGTCTCTTCCAAGGGGCATTTAAACCATCTTGTTAAGCTACTGCGACCTCCACCGCTCTTCCAAGGGATATTTAAACTGTCTTGTTAAGCTACTGCGACCTGCACGTCTCTTCCAAGGGCATTTAAACCATCTTGTTAAGCTACTGCCACCTGCACGTCTCTCCCAAGGGGCATTTAAACCGTCTTGTTAAGCTACTGCGACCTGCACGTCTCTTCCAAGGGCCATTTACACCTTCTTGGTAAGCTACTGCGACCTGCACGTCTCTTACAAGGGACATTTAAACCGTCTTATTAAGATCCTGTGACCTGCACGTCTCTTCCAAGGGGCATTTAAACTGTCTTGTTAAGCTTCTGCGACCTCCACCGTTCTTCCAAGGGATATTTAAACTGTCTTGTTAAGCTACTGCGACCTGTACGTCTCTTCCAAGGGGCATTTAAACCGTCTTGTTAGGCTACTGCGACCTGCACGTCTCTTTCAGGGGGTCATTTAAATCGTCTTGTTAAGCTACTGCGACTTGCACGTCTCTTCCAAAGGGCATTTACACCATCTTGCTAAGCTACTGTAACCTCCACCACTTTTCGAAGGGGCAATTAAACTGTCTTGTTAAGCTACTGCGACCTGCACGTCTCTTCAATGGGGCATTTGAACCTTCTTGTTAAGATACTGCGACCTGCATGTCTCTACCAAGGGGCATTTAAACCGTCTTGGTAAGCTACTGCGACCTGCACGTCTCTTCCAAGCGGCATTTAAACAGTCTTGTTAAGCTGCTGCGACCTGCATGTCTCTTCCAAGGGGCATTTAAACTGTCTTGTTAAGCTACTGGGACCTACACCGCTCTTCCAAGGGGCATTTAAACCATCTTGTTAAGCTACTGCGACCTGCATATCTTTTCCAAAGGGCATTTAAATCGTCTTGGTAAGCTACTGCGACCTGCACTTCTCTTCCAAGGGGCATTTAAACCATCTTGTTAAGCTACTGTGACCTCCACCGCTCTACCAAGGGGCATTTAAACCGTCTTTTTAAGCTACTGCAACCAGCACGTCTCTTCCAAGGGGCATTTAAACTGTCTTGTTAAGCTACTGCGACCTGCACGTCTCTTCCAAGGGACATTTAAACCGTCTTATTAAGCTCCTGTGACCTGCACGTCTCTTCCAAGGGGCATTTAAACTGTCTTGTTAAGCTTCTGCGACCTCCACCGCTCTTCCAAGGGGCATTTAAACCATCTTGTTAAGCTACTGCGACCTGCACATCTCTTCCAAGGAGCATTTAAACCGTCTTTTTAAGCTACTGCAACCTGCACTTCTCTTCCAAGGGGCATTTAAACCGTCTTGTTAAGCTACTGCGACCTGCATGTCTCTACCAAGGGGCATTTAAACCGTCTTGTTAAGCTACTGCGACCTGCACGTCTCTTCCACGCAGCATTTAAACAGTCTTGTTAAGCTGCTGCGACCTGCATGTCTCTTCCAAAGGGCATTTAGACTGTCTTGTTAAGCTACTGCGACCTACACCGCTCTTCCAAGGGGCATTTAAACAGTCTTGTTAAGCTACTGCGACCTGCATGTCTCTTCCAAAGGTCATTTAAATCGTCTTGGTAAGCTACGGCGACCTGCACTTCTCTTCCAAGGGGCATTTAAACCATCTTGTTAAGCTACTGCGACCTGCACTTCTCTTCCAAGGGACATTTAAACCATCTTATTAAGCTTCTGTGACCTGCACGTCTCTTCCAAGGGGCATTTAAACTGTCTTGTTAAGCTTCTGTGACCTCCACCGCTCTTCCAAGGGGCATTTAAACCATCTTGTTAAGCTACTGCGACCTGCATGTCTCTTCCAATGGGCATTTAAACCGTATTGTTAAGCAACTGCGACCTGCAGGTCTCTTCAATGGGGCATTTAAACCGTCTTGTTAAGCTACTGCGACCTGCATGTCTCTACCAAGGAGCATTTAAACCGTCTTGTTAAGGTACTGCGACCTGCACGTCTCTTCCAGGGGGCATTTAAATCGTCTTGTTAAGCTACTGCGACTTGCACGTCTCTTCCAAGGGGCATTTAAACCATCTTGTTAAGCTACTGTAACCTCCACCACTATTCCAAGTTGTATTTAAACCGTCTTGTTAAGCTGCTGCGACCTGCACGTCTCTTCAATGGGGCATTTGAACCGTCTTGTTAAGCTACTGCGACCTGCATGTCTCTACCATGGGGCATTTAAACCATCTTGTTAAGCTACTTCGACATGCACTTCTCTTCCAAGGGGCATTTAAACCGTCTTGTTAAGCTACTGTAGCCTCCACCACTTTTCCAAGGGGCATTTAAACCGTATTGTTAAGCTACTGCGACCTGCATGTCTCTTCAACGGGGTATGTAAACCGTCTTGTTAAGCTACTGCGACCTCCACCGCTTTTCCAAGGGGCATTTAAACCATCTTGTTAAGCTACTGTGACCTGCACGTCTCTTCCAAGTGGCATTTAAACCATCTTATTAAGGTACTGCGACCTGCACGTTTCTTCCAAGGGGCATTTAAACTGTCTTGTTAAGCTACTGTGACCTACACCGCTCTTCCAAGTGGCATTTAAACCGTCTTGTTAAGCTCCTGTGACCTGCACGTTTCTAGCAAGGGGCATTTAAACCGTCTTATTAAGCTACTGCGACCTGCACATCTCTTGCAAGGGGCATTTAAACCATCTTATTAAGGTACTGCGACCTGCACGTCTCTTCCAAGGGGCATTTAAACTGTCTTGTTAAGCTACTGTGACCTACACCGCTCTTCCAAGTGGCATTTAAACCGTCTTGATAAGCTACTGCGACCTGCACTTCTCTTCCAAGGGGCATTTAAACCGTCTAGTTAAGCTACTGCGACCTGCACGTCTCTTCCAAGGGACATTTAAACCGTCTTATTAAGCTCCTGTGACCTGCACGTCTCTTCCAAGGGGCATTTAAACTGTCTTGTTAAGCTTCGGCAACCTCCACCGCTCTTCCAAGGGGCATTTAAACCATCTTGTTAAGCTACTGCGACCTGCACGTCTCTTCCAAGGGTCATTTAAACGTCTTGTTAAGCTACTGCGACCTGCACGTCTCTTGCAAGGGGCATTTAAATTGTCTTGTTAAGCTACTGCGACTTTCACGTCATTTCCAAGGGGCATTTAAACCGTCTTGATAAGCTACTGTAACCTCCACCACTTTTTCAAGGGGCATTTAAACCGTCTTATTAAGCTCCTGTGAGCTGCACGTCTCTTCCAAGGGGCATTTAATCTGTCTTGTTAAGCTTCGGCAACCTCCACCGCTCTTCCAAGGGGCATTTAAACCATCTTGTTAAGCTACTGCGACCTGCATGTCTCTATCAAGGTGCATTTAAACCGTTTTGTTAAGCTACTGCGACCTGCACGTCTCTTCCAAGGGGCATTTAAACAGTCTTGTTAAGCTGCTGCGACCTGCATGTCTCTTCCAAAGGGCATTTAAACCGTCTTTTTAAGCTACTGCGACCTGCACGTCTCTTCTAAGGGGCATTTAAACTGTCTTGTTAAGCTACTGCGACCAGCATGTCTCTTCCAAGGGGCATTTAAACCGTCTTATTAAGCTAATGCGACCTCCAACGCTCTTCCAAGGGGCATTTAAACCATCTTGTTAAGCTACTGCGTCCTGCACGTCTCTTCCAAGTGGCATTTAAACCGTCTTATTAAGCTACTGCGACCTGCACGTCTCTTGCAAGGGGCATTTAAACGGTCTTATTAAGCTACAGCGACCTGCACGTCTCTTCTAAGGGGCATTTAAACTGTATTGTTAAGCTACTGCGACCTGCATGTCTCTTCCAAGGGGCATTTAAACCGTCTTGTTAAGCTACTGCGACCTGCACGTCTCTTCCAAGGGCCATTTAAACTGTCTTGGTAAGCTACTGCGACCTGCACGTCTTTTCCAAGGGACATTTAAACCGTCTTATTAAGATCCTGTGACCTGCACGTTTCTTCCAAGGGGTATTTAAACCGTCTTGTTAAGCTACTGCGACCTCCATCGCTCTTCCAAGGGGCATTTAAAACGTCTTTTTAAGCTACTGTGACCTGCAAGTCTCTTCCAAGGGGCATTTAAACCGTCTTGTTAAGCTACTGCGACCTGCAGGTCTCTTGCAATGGGCATTTAAACAGTCTTGTTTAGCTACTGCGACCTCCACCGCTTTTCCAAGGGGCATTTAAACCATCTTGTTAAGCTACTGCGACCTGCACGTCTCTTCCAAGTGGCATTTAAACCGTCTTGTTAAGCTACTGTGACCTGCACGTTTCTACCAAGGGGTATATAAACCGTCTTATTAAGCTACTTCGACCTGCACATCTCTTGCAAGGGGCATTTAAACCATCTTATTAAGCTACTGCGACCTGCACGTCTCTTCCAAGGGCATTTAAACTGTCTTGTTAAGCTACTGCGACCTGCACGTCTCTTCCAAAGGTCATTTAAGCCGTCTTGTTAATCTACTGCGACCTGCACGTCTCTTCCAAGGGGCATTTAAACCATCTTGTTAAGCTACTGCGACCTGCACGTCTCTTTCAAGGGGCATTTAAACCGTCTTGTTAAGCTACTGTGACCTGCATGTCTCTTCCAAGGGGCATTTAAACCATCTTGTTAAGCTACTGCGACCTCCACCGCTCTTCCAATGGGCATTTAAACCGTCTTGTTAAGCTACTGCGACCTGCACGCCTCTTCCAAGGGCCATTTAAACCGTCTTGGTAAGCTACTGCGACCTGCAAGCCTCTTCCAAGGGGCATTTAAACTGTCTTGTTAAGCTACTGCGACCTGCACTTCTCTTCCAAGGGGCATTTAAAACGTCTTGTTAAGCTACTGTGACCTGCAAGTCTCTTCAAAGGGGCATTTACACCATCTTATTAAGCTACTGCGACCTGCATGTCTCTTCCAAGGGGCATTTAAACTGTCTTGTTAAGCTACTGGGACCTGCACGTCTCTTCCAAGGGGCATTTAAACTGTCTTGTTAAGCTACTGCGACCTGCACGTCTCTTCCAAAGGGCATTTAAGCCGTCTTGTTAATCTACTGCGACCTGCACGTCTCTTCCAAGGGGCATTTAAACTATCTTGTTAAGCTACTGTGACCTGCATGTCTCTTCCAAGGGGCATTTAAACCATCTTGTTAAGCTACTGCGACCTTCACCGCTCTTCCAATGGGCATTTAAACCGTCTTGTTAATCTACTGCGACCTGCACGTCTCTTCCAAGGGCCATTTAAACCGTCTTGGTAAGCTACTGCGACCTGCAAGCCTCTTCCAAGGGGCATTTAAACTGTCTTGTTAAGCTATTGCGACCTGCACTTCTCTTCCAAAGCACATTTAAAACGTCTTGTTAAGCTACTGTGACCTGCAAGTCTCTTCCAAGGGGCATTTACACCATCTTATTAAGCTACTGTGACCTGCACGTCTCTTCCAAGGGGCATTTAAACTGTCTTGTTAAGCTACTGGGACCTCCATCGCTCTTCCAAGGGGCATTTAAAACGTCTTTTTAAGCTACTGTGACCTGCAAGTCTCTTCCAAGGGGCATTTAAACCGTCTTGTTAAGCTACTGCGACCTGCAGGTCTCTTGCAATGGGCATTTAAACAGTCTTGTTTAGCTACTGCGACCTCCACCACTTTTCCAAGGGGCATTTAAACCATCTTGTTAAGCTACTGCGACCTGCACGTCTCTTCCAAGGGCCATATAATCCACCTTGGTAAGCTACTGCGACCTGCAAGCATCTTCCAAGGGGCATTTAAACTGTCCTGTTAAGCTACTGCGACCTGCACGTCTTTTCCAAGGGGCATTTAAACCGTCTTGGTAAGCTACTGAGACCTGCAAGCCTCTTCTAAGCGGCATTTAAACCGTCTTGTTAAGCTACTGCGACCTGCACGTCTCTTCCAAGGGGCATTTAAACCGTCTTGTTAAGCTACTGCGACCTGCACGTCTCTTCCAAGGGGCATTTAAACCATCTTATTAAGCTACTGCGACCTGCACGTCTCTTCCAAGGGGCATTTAAACTGTCTTGTTAAGCTACTGCAACCTGCACGTCTCTTCCAAGGGGCATTTAAACTGTCTTATTAAGCTCCTGTGGCATGCACGTCTCTTCCAAGGGGCATTTAAACCGTCTTATTAAGCTACTGCGACCTGCACGTCTCTTCCAAGGGGCATTTAAACTGTCTTGTTAAGCTACTGCGACCTGCACGTCTCTTCCAAGTGGCATTTAAGCCGTCTTTTTAAGCTACTGTGACCTGCACGTCTCTTGTAAGGGGCATTTAAACCGTCTTATTAAGCTACTGCGACCTGCAAGTCTCTTCCAAGGGGCATTTAAACAGTCTTGTTAAGCTACTGCGACCTGCACGACTCTTCCAAGGGGCATTTAAACCGGCTTGTTAAGCTACTGTAACCTCCACCACATTTCCAAGGGGCATTTAAATCGTCTTGTTAAGCTACTGCGACCTCCACTGCTCTTCCAAGGGGCATTTAAACCGTCTTGTTAAGCTACTGCGACCTGCATGTCTCTTCCAAGGGGCATTTAAACCGTCTTATTAAGCTACTGTGACCCGCACCTCTCTTCCAAGGGGCTTTTAAACAGTCCTGTTAAGCTACTGCGACCTGCAAGTCTCTTCGAGGGGGCATTTAAATCGTCTTGTTAAGCTACTGCGACTTGCACGTCTCTTCCAAGGGGCATTTAAACCATCTTGTTAAGCTACTATAACCTCCACCACTTTTCCAAGTGGCATTTAAACCGTCTTGTTAAGCTGCTGCGACCTGCACGTCTCTTCAATGGGGCATTTGAACCGTCTTGTTAAGCTACTGCGACCTGCATGTCTCTACCAAGGGGCATTTAAACCGTCTTGTTAAGCTACTGCGACCTGCACGTCTCTTCCACGTGGCATTTAAACAGTCTTGTTAAGCTGCAGTGACCTACATGTCTCTTCCAAAGGGCATTTAAACTGTCTTGTTAAGCTACTGCGACCTACACCGCTCTTCCAAGAGGCATTTAAACCATCTTGTTAAGCTACTGCGACCTGCATGTCTCTTCCAAAGGGCATTTAAATCGTCTTGGTAAGCTACTGCGACCTGCACTTCTCTTCCAAGGGGCATTTAAACCATCTTGTTAAGCTACTGTGACCTCCACCGCTCTACCAATGGGCATTTAAACCGTCTTTTTAAGCTAAGGCAACATGCACGTCTCTTCCAAGGGGCATTTAAATTGTCTTGTTAAGCTACTGCGACTTGCACGTCTCTTCCAAGGGACATTTAAACCGTCTTATTAAGCTCCTGTGACCTGCACGTCTCTTCCAAGGGGCATTTAAACTGTCTTGTTAAGCTTCTGCGACCTGCATGTCTCTTCCAAGGGGCATTTAAATCGTCTTGTTAAGCTACTGCGACCTCCACCGCTCTTCCATGGGGCATTTAAACCATCTTGTTAAGCTACTGCGACCTGCACGTCTCTTCCAAGGGACATTTAAACCGTCTTGTTAAGCTACTGCAACCTGCACGTCTCTTCCAAGGGGCATTTAAATCATCTTGTTAAGCTACTGCGACTTGCACATCTCTTCCAAGGGGCATTTAAACAGTCTTGTTAAGTTACTGTAACCTCCACCACTTTTCCAAGGGGCATTTAAACCGTATTGTTAAGCTACTGCGACCTGCACGTTTCTTCAATGGGGCATTTAAACTGTCTTGTTAAGCTACTGCGACCTGCATGTCTCTACCAAGGTGCATTTAAACCGTCTTGGTAAGCTACTGAGACCTGCACGTCTCTTCCAAGGGGCATTTAAACCGTCTTGTTAAGCTACTGCGACCTGCACGTCTCTTCCACGTGGCATTTAAAGAGTCTTGTTAAGCTGCGGTGACCTACATGCCTCTTCCAAGAGGCATTTAAACCGTCTGGTTAAGCTACTGCGACCTGCATGTCTCTTACAAAGGGCATTTAAATCGTCTTGGTAAGCTACTGCGACCTGCACTTCTCTTCCAAGGGGCATTTAAACCATCTTGTTAAGCTACTGTGACCTCCACCGCTCTACCAAGGGGCATTTAAACCGTCTTTTTAAGCTAATGCAACATGCACGTCTATTCCAAGGGGCATTTAAATTGTCTTGTTAAGCTACTGCGACTTGCACGTCTCTTCCAAGGGACATTTAAACCGTCTTATTAAGCTCCTGTGACCTGCACGTCTCTTCCAAGGGGCATTTAAACTCTCTTGTTAAGCTTCTGCGACCTGCATGTCTCTTCCAAGGGGCATTTAAATCGTCTTGTTAAGCTACTGCGACCTCCACCGCTCTTCCAAGGGGCATTTGAACCATCTTGTTAAGCTACTGAGACCTGCACGTCTCTTCCAAGGGGCATTTAAACCGTCTTGTTAAGCTACTGCGACCTGCACGTCTCTTCCAAGGGGCATTTAAATCGTCTTGTTAAGCTACTGCGACTTGAACGTCTCTTCCAAGGGGCATTTAAACAGTCTTGTTAAGTTACTGTAACCTCCACCACTTTTCCAAGGGGCATTTAAACCGTATTGTTAAGCTACTGCGACCTGCACGTTTCTTCAATGGGGCATTTAAACCGTCTTGTTAAGCTACTGCGACCTGCATGTCTCTGCCAAGGTGCATTTAAACCGTCTTGGTAAGCTACTGAGACCTGCACGTCTCTTCCAAGGGGCATTTAAACAGTCTTGTTAAGCTGCTGCGACCTGCACGTCTCTTCTAAGGGGCATTTAAACCGTCTTATAAAGCTACTGCGACCTGCGCGTCTCTTGCAGGGGGAATTTAAACCGTCTTATTAAGCTACTGCGACGTTCACGTCTCTTCCAAGGGGCATTTAAACTGTCTTGTTAAGCTACTGCGACCTCCGACCACTCTTCCAAGGGGCATTTAAAACGTCTTGTTAAGCTGCTGCGACCTGCACGTCTCTTCCAAGGGGCATTTAAACCGTCTTGTTAAGCTACTGCGACCTCCACCTCTCTTCCAAGGGGCATTTAAACCATCATGTTAAGCTACTACGACCTGCACTTCTCTTTCAAGGGGCATTTAAACCATCTTGTTAAGCTACTGTGACCTCCACCGCTCTACCAAGGGGCATTTAAACCGTCTTTTTAAGCTACTGCGACCTGCACGTCTCTTCCAAGGGGCATTTAAACTGTCTTGTTAAGCTCCTGTGACCGGCACGTCTCTTCCAAGGGGCATTTAAACTGTCTTGTTAAGCTTCTGCGACGTCCACCGCTCTTCCAAGGGGCATTTAAACCATCTTGTTAAGCTACTGCGACCAGCACGTCTCTTCCAAGGGGCATTTAAACAGTCTTGTTAAGCTACTGTGACCTGCACGTCTCTTCCAAGGGGCATTTAAATTGTCTTGTTAAGCTACTGTAACCTCCACCACTTTTCCAAGGGGCATTAAAACAGTATTGTTAAGCTACTGCGACCTGCATGTCTCTACCAAGGTGCATTTAAACCGTCTTGTTAAGCTACTGCGACCTGCACGTCTCTTCCAAGGAGCATTTAAACAGTCTTGCTAAGCTGCTGCGACCTGCATGTCTCTTCCAAAGGGCATTTAAACCGTCTTTTTAAGCTACTGCGACCTGCACGTCTCTTCTAAGGGGCATTTAAACCGTCTTATTATGCTACTGCGACCTGCACGTCTCTTGCAAGGAGAATTTAAACGATCTTATTAAGCTACTGCGACCTTTACGGCTCTTCCAAGGGGCATTTAAACCGTCTTGTTAAGCTACTGCGACCTGCACGTCTCTTCCAAAGGCCATTTAAACCGTCTTGGTAAGCTACTGCGACCTGTAAGCCTCTTCCAAGGGGCATTTAAACTGTCTTGTTAAGCTATTGCGACCTGCACGTCTCTTCCAAGGGGCATTTAAACAATCTTGTTAAACTACTGCGACCTTCACGTCTTTTCCAAGGGGCATTTAAACTGTCTTGTTAAGCTACTGCGACCTGCACGTCTCTTCCAAGGGGCATTTAAACCGTCTTGTTAAGCTACTGCGACCTGCACGTCTCTTCCAAGGGGCATTTAAACCATCTTATTAAGCTACTGCGACCTGCACGTTTCTTCCAAGGGGCATTTAAACTGTCTTGTTAAGCTACTGCGACCTGCTCGTCTCTTCCAAGGGGCATTTAAACTGTCTTGTTAAGCTAATGTGACCTACACCTCTCTTCCAAGTGGCATTTAAACCGTCTTGTTAATTTACTGCGACCTGCACGTCTCTACCAAGGGGCATTTAAACCGTCTTGTTAAGCTACTGCGACCTGCACGTCTCTTCCAAGGGACATTTAAACCATCTTATTAAGCTCCTGTGACCTGCACGTCTCTTCCAAAGGGCATTTAAACTGTCTTGTTAAGCTTCTGAGACCTCCACTGCTCTTCCAAGGGGCATTTAAACCGTCTTGTTAAGCTACTGCGACCTGCACGTCTCTTCCAACGGGCATTTAAAATGTCTTGTTAAGCTACTGCGACTTGCACGTCTCTTCCAAGGGGCATTTAAACCATCTTGTTAAGCTACTGTAACCTCCACCACTTTTCGAAGGGGCATTTAAACCGTATTGTTAAGCTGCTGCGATCTGCACGTCTCTTCAACGGGGTATTTAAACCGTCTTGTTAAGCTACTGCGACCTGCATGTCTCTACCAAGGTGCATTTAAACCGTCTTGTTAAGCTACTGCGACCTGCACGTCTCTTCCAAGGGGCATTTAAACAGTCTTGTTAAGCTGCTGCGACCTGCATGTCTCTTCCAAAGGGCATTTAAACCGTCTTTTTAAGCTACTGCGACCTGCATGTCTCTTCCAAGGGGCATTTAAACCGTCTTGTTAAGCTACTGCGACCTGCATGTCTCTTCCAAGGGGCATTTAAACCATCTTATTAAGCTACTGAGACCTGCACCTCTCTTCCAATGGGCATTTAAACCGTCTTGTTAAGCTAATGCGACCTCCACCGCTCATCCAAGGGGCATTTAAACCATCTTGTTAAGCTACTGTAACCTCCACCACATTTCCAAGTGGCATTTAAACCGTCTTGTTAAGCTACTGCAACCTGCACGTCTCTTCAATAGGGCATTTAAACCGTCTTCTTAAGCTACTGCGACCTGCATGTCTCTACCAAGGTGCATTTAAACGTTCTTGTTAAGCTACTGCGACCTGCACGTCTCTTCCAAGGGGCATTTAAACAGTCTTGTTAAGCTGCTGCGACCTGCATGTCTCTTCCAAAGGGCATTTAAACCATCTTTTTAAGCTACTGTGACCTGCATGTCTCTTCCAAGGGGCATTTAAACCGTCTTGTTAAGCTACTGCGACCTGCATGTCTCTTCCAAGGGGCATTTAAACCGTCTTATTAAGCTACTGCGGCCTGCACGTCTCTTCCAATGGGCATTTAAACCGTCTTGATAAGCTAATGCGACCTCCACCGCTCATCCAAGGGGCATTTAAACCATCTTGTTAATCTACTACGACCTGCACGTCTCTTCCAAGTGGCATTTAAACAGTCTTGTTAAGCTACTGTGACCTGCAAGTCTCTTGCAAGAGGCATTTAAACTGTCTTGATAAGCTACTGCGACCTGCACGTCTCTTCCAAGTGGCATTTAAACCGTCTTGTTAAGCTACTGTAACCTCCACCACATTTCCAAGGGGCATTTAAACCATCTTGTTAAGCTACTGTAACCTCCACCACATTTCCAAGGGGCATTTAAACCATCTTGTTAAGCTACTGCGACCTGCACGTCTCTTCCAAGGGGCATTTAATCCGTCTTGTTAAGCTACTGCGACCTGCATGTCTCTTCCAATGGGTATTTAAACCATCTTGTTAAGCTACTGCGACCTGCACGTCTCTTCCAAGGGGCATTTAATCCATCTTGTTAAGCTACAGTGACATGCATGTCTATTCCAAGGGGCATTTAAACCATCTTGTTAAGCTACTGCGACCTGCACGTCTCTTCCAAGGGGCATTTAAACCGTCTTGTTAAGCTACTGCGACCTGCAAGTCTCTTCCAAGGGCCATTTAAACCGTCTTGGTAAGCTACTGCGACCTGCACGTCTCTGCCAAGGGACATTTAAACCGACTTATTAAGATCCTGTGACCTGCACGTCTCTTCCAAGAGGCATTTAAACTGTCTTGTTAAGCTTCTGCGACCTCCACCGCTCTTCCAAGGGATATTTAAACCGTTTTGTTAAGCTACTGCGACCTGCACGTCTCTTCCAAGGGGCATTTAAACCGTCTTGTGAAGCTACTGCGACCTGCACGTCTCTTCCAGGGGGCATTTAAATCGTCTTGTTAAGCTACTGCGACTTGCACGTCTCTTCCAAGGGGCATTCAAACCATCTTGTTAAGCTACTGTAACCTCCACCACTTTTCCAAGGGGCATTTAAACCATCTTGTTAAGCTGCTGCGACCTGCACGTCTCTTCAATGGGGCATTTGAACCGTCTTGTTAAGCTCCTGCGACCTGCATGTCTCTTCCAAGGGCCATTTAGACTGTCTTGTTAAGCTACTGCGACCTGCACGTCTCTTCCACGCGGCATTTAAACAGTCTTGTTAAGCTGCTGCGACCTACATGTCTCTTTCAAAGGGCATTTAAACTGTCTTGTTAAGCTACTGCGACCTACACCGCTCTTCCAAGGGGCATTTAAACCGTCTTGTTAAGCTACTGCGACCTGCATGTCTCTTCAAAAGGGCATTTAAGTCGTCTTGGTAAGCTACTGCGACCTGCACTTCTCTTCCAAGGGGCATTTAAACCATCTTGTTAAGCTACTGTGACCTCCACCGCTCTACCAAGGGGCATTTAAACCGTCTTTTTAAGCTAATGCAACCTGCACGTCTCTTCCAAGGGGCATTTAAACTGTCTTGTTAAGCTACTGCGACCTGCACGTCTCTTCCAAAGGACATTTAAACCGTCTTATTAAGCTCCTGTGACCTGCACGTCTCTTCCAAGGGGCATTTAAACTGTCTTGTTAAGCTTCTGCGACCTGCATGTCTCTTCCAAGGGGCATTAAAATCGTCTTGTTAAGCTACTGCGACCTCCACCGCTCTTCCAAGGGGCATTTAAACCAACTTGTTAAGCTACTGCGACCTGCACGTCTCTTCCAAGGGGCATTTAAAACGTCTTGTTAAGCTACTGCGACCTGCACGTCTCTTCCAAGGGGCATTTAAATCGTCTTGTTAAGCTACTGCGACCTGCACGTCTCTTCCAAGGGCTATTTAAACCGTTTTGGTAAGCTACTGCGACCTGCAAGCCTCTTCCAAGGGGCATTTAAACTGTCTTGTTATGCTACTGCGACCTGCACGTCTCTTCCAAGGGGCATTTAAACAATGTTGTTAAGCTACTGCGACCTTCACGTCTTTTCCAAGGGGCATTTAAACCGTCTTGTTAAGCTACTGCGACCTCCACCGCTCTTCCAAGGGGCATTTAAACCATCTTGTTAAGCTACTGCGACCTGCATGTCTTTTCCAAGGGGCATTTAAACTGTCTTGTTAAGCTACTGTGACCTACACCGCTCTTCCAAGTGGCATTTAAACGATCTTGTTAAGCTACTGCAGCCTGCACATCTCTTCCAAGGGGCATTTAAACCGTCTTGTTAAGATACTGCGACCTGCACGTCTCTTGCAAGGGACATTTAAATCGTCTTATTAAGCTCCTGTGACCTGCACGTCTCTTCCAAGGGGCATTTAAACTGTCTTGTTAAGCTTCTGCGACCTCCAGCGCTCTTCCAAGGGGCATTTAAACCATCTTGTTAAGCTACTGCGACCTGCACGTCTCTTCCAAGGGGCATTTAAATTGTCTTGTTAAGCTACTGCGACTTGCACGTCTCTTCCAAGGGGCATTTAAACAGTCTTTTTAAGCTACTGTAACCTCCACCACTTTTCCAAGGGGCATTTAAACCGAATTGTTAAGCTACTGCGACCTGCACGTCTCTTCAATGGGGCATTTAAACCGTCTTGTTAAGCTACTGCGACCTGCATGTCTCTACCAAGGTGCATTTAAACCGTCTTGTTAAGCTACTGCTACCTGCACGTCTCTTCCAAGGGGCATTTAAACCATCTTGTTAAGCTACTGCGACCTGCACTTCTCTTCCAAGGGACATTTAAACCGTATTATTAAGCTCCTGTGACCTGCACGTCTCTTCCATGGGGCATTTAAACTGTATTGTTAAGCTTCTGCGACCTCCACCGCTCTTCTAAAGGGCATTTAAACCATCTTGTTAAGCTACTGCGACCTGCACGTCTCTTCCAAGGGCCATTTAAACCGTCTTGGTAAGGTACTGCGACCTGCACGTCTCTTCCAAGGGACATTTAAACCGTCTTATTAAGCTCCTGTGACCTGCACGTCTCTTCCAAGGGGCATTTAAACTGTATTGTTAAGCTTCTGCGACCTCCACCGCTCTTCCAAGGGGCATTTAAACTGTCTTGTTAAGCTACTGTGACCTGCACGTCTCTTCCAAGGGGCATTTAAATCGTCTTGTTAAGCTACTGCGACTTGCACTACTCTTCCAAGGGCATTTAAACCATGTTGTTAAGCTACTGTAACCTCCACCACTTTTCCAAGGGGTATTTAAACCGTCTTGTTAAGCTGCTGCGACCTGCACGTCTCTTCAACGGGGCATTTGAACCGTCTTGTGAAGCTACTGCGACCTGCATGTCTCTACCAAGGGGCATTTAAACAGTCTTGTTAAGCTACTGCGACCAGCATGTCTCTTCCAAAGGGCATTTAAATCGTCCTGGTAAGCTACTGCGACCTGCACTTCTCTTCCAAGGGGCATTTAAACCATCTTGTTAAGATACTGCGACCTGCACGTCTCTTCCAAGGGGCAGTTAAACTGTCTTGTTAAGCTTCTGCGACCTCCACCGCTCTTCCAAAGGGCTTTTAAACCATCTTGTTAAGCTACTGCGACCTGCACGTCTCTTCCAAGGGGCATTTAAACCGTCTTGTTAAGCTACTGCGACCTGCACGTCTCTTCCAAGGGGCATTTAAATCGTCCTGTTAAGCTACTGCGACATGCACGTCTCTTCCAAGCGGCATTTAAACCGTCTTGTTTAGCTTCTGCGACCTCCAGCGCTCTTCCAAGGGGCATTTAAACCGTCTTGTTAAGCTACTGCGACCTGCACGTCTCTTCCAAGGGGCGTTTTAATTGTCTTGTTAAGCTACTGCGACTTGCACGTCTCTTCCAAGGGGCATTTAAACCGTCTTGTTAAGCTACTGTAACCTACACCAATTTTCCAAGGGGCATTTAAACCGTATTGTTAAGCTACTGCGACCTGCACGTCTCTTCAATGGGGCATTTAAACCGTCTTGTTAAGCTACTGCGACCTGCATGTCTCTACCAAGGTGCATTTAAACAGTCTTGTTAAGCTACTGCGACCTGCACGTCTCTTCCAAGGGGCATTTAAACAGACTTTTTAAGCTGCTGCGACCTGCATGTCTCTTCCAAAGGTCATTTAAACCGTCTTTTTAAGCTACTGCGACCTGCATGTCACTTCCAAGGGCCATTTAAACCGTCTTGTTAAGCTACTGCGACCTGCATGTCTCTTCCAAGGGGCATTTAAACCGTCTAATTAAGCTACTGCAACCTGCACCTCTCTTCCAATGGGCATTTAAACCATCTTGTTAAGCTACTGCGACCTGCATGTCTCATCCAAAGGGCATTTAAATCGTCTTGGTAAGCTACTGCGACCGGCACTTCTCTTCCAAGGGGCATTTAAACCATCTTGTTAAGCTACTGCGACCTGCACTTCTCTTCCAAGGGACATTTAAACCATCTTATTAAGCTCCTGTGACCTGCACGTCTCTTCCATGGGGCATTTAAAATGTATTGTTAAGCTCCTGTGACCTCCACCGCTCTTCCAAGGGGCATTTAAACCATCTTGTTAAGCTACTGCGACCTGCACGTCTCTTCCAAGGGGCATTTAAACCGTCTTGTTAAGCTACTGCGACCTGCACGTCTCTTCCAAGGGCCATTTAAACCGTCTTGGTAAGCTACTGCGACCTGCACGTCTCTTCCAAGGGGCATTTAAACCATCTTGTTAAGCTACTGTAACCTCCACCACTTTTCCAAGGGGTATTTAAACCGTCTTGTTAAGCTGCTGCGACCTGCACGTCTCTTCAACGGGGCATTTGAACCGTCTTGTGAAGCTACTGCGACCTGCACGTCTCTTCCAAGGGCCATTTAAACCGTCTTCTTTAGCTACTGCGACCTGCATGTCTCTTCCAAGGGGCATTTAAACCATCTTGTTAAGCTACTGTAACCTCCACCACTTTTCCAAGGGGTATTTAAACCGTCTTGTTAAGCTGCTGCTACCTGCACGTCTCTTCAACGGGGCATTTGAACCGTCTTGTGAAGCTACTGCGACCTGCATGTCTCTACCAAGGGGCATTTAAACAGTCTTGTTAAGCTGCTGCGACCTGCATGTCTCTTCCAAAGGGCATTTAAACTGTCTTGTTAAGCTACTGCGACCTACACCGCTCTTCCAAGGGGCATTTAAATCGTCTTGTTAAGCTACTGCGACCAGCATGTCTCTTCCAAAGGGCATTTAAATCGTCCTGGTAAGCTACTGCGACCTGCACTTCTCTTCCAAGGGGCATTTAAACCATCTTGTTAAGATACTGCGACCTGCACGTCTCTTCCAAGGGGCAGTTAAACTGTCTTGTTAAGCTTCTGCGACCTCCACCGCTCTTCCAAAGGGCTTTTAAACCATCTTGTTAAGCTACTGCGACCTGCACGTCTCTTCCAAGGGGCATTTAAACCGTCTTGTTAAGCTACTGCGACCTGCACGTCTCTTCCAAGGGGCATTTAAATCGTCCTGTTAAGCTACTGCGACATGCACGTCTCTTCCAAGCGGCATTTAAACCGTCTTGTTTAGCTTCTGCGACCTCCAGCGCTCTTCCAAGGGGCATTTAAACCGTCTTGTTAAGCTACTGCGACCTGCACGTCGCTTCCAAGGGGCGTTTTAATTGTCTTGTTAAGCTACTGCGACTTGCACGTCTCTTCCAAGGGGCATTTAAACCGTCTTGTTAAGCTACTGTAACCTACACCAATTTTCCAAGGGGCATTTAAACCGTATTGTTAAGCTACTGCGACCTGCACGTCTCTTCAATGGGGCATTTAAACCGTCTTGTTAAGCTACTGCGACCTGCATGTCTCTACCAAGGTGCATTTAAACAGTCTTGTTAAGCTACTGCGACCTGCACGTCTCTTCCAAGGGGCATTTAAACAGTCTTTTTAAGCTGCTGCGACCTGCATGTCTCTTCCAAAGGTCATTTAAACCGTCTTTTTAAGCTACTGCGACCTGCATGTCACTTCCAAGGGCCATTTAAACCGTCTTGTTAAGCTACTGCGACCTGCATGTCTCTTCCAAGGGGCATTTAAACCGTCTAATTAAGCTACTGCAACCTGCACCTCTCTTCCAATGGGCATTTAAACCATCTTGTTAAGCTACTGCGACCTGCATGTCTCATCCAAAGGGCATTTAAATCGTCTTGGTAAGCTACTGCGACCGGCACTTCTCTTCCAAGGGGCATTTAAACCATCTTGTTAAGCTACTGCGACCTGCACTTCTCTTCCAAGGGACATTTAAACCATCTTATTAAGCTCCTGTGACCTGCACGTCTCTTCCATGGGGCATTTAAAATGTATTGTTAAGCTCCTGTGACCTCCACCGCTCTTCCAAGGAGCATTTAAACCATCTTGTTAAGCTACTGCGACCTGCACGTCTCTTCCAAGTGGCATTTAAACCGTCTTGTTAAGCTACTGCGACCTGCACGTCTCTTCCAAGGGCCATTTAAACCGTCTTGGTAAGCTACTGCGACCTGCACATCTCTTCCAAGGGACATTTAAACCGTCTTATTAAGCTCCTGTGACCTGCACGTCTCTTCCAAGGGGCATTTAAACTGTATTGTTAAGCTTCTGCGACCTCCACCGCTCTTCCAAGGGATATTTAAACCGTCTTGTTAAGCTACTGCGACCTGCACGTCTCTTCCATGGGGCATTTAAACCGTCTTGTTAAGCTTCTGCGACCTGGACGTCTCTTCGAGGGGGCATTTAAATCGTCTTGTTAAGCTACTGCGACTTGCACGTCTCTTCCAAGGGGCATTTAAACCATCTTGTTAAGCTACTGCGACCTTCACGCCTTTTCCAAGGGGCATTTAAACCATCTTGTTAAGCTACTGCGACCTCCATCGCTCTTCTAAGGGGCATTTAAACCATCTTGTTAAGCTACTGCGACCTGCATGTCTCTTCCAAGGGGCATTTAAACCATCTTGGTAAGCTACTGCGACATGCACGTCTCTTCCAAGTGGCATTTAAACCGTCTTGTTAAGCTACTGCGACTTCCACCGCTCTTCGAAGGGGCATTTAAACCATCTTGTTAAGTTACTGCGACCTGCACGTCTCTTCCAAGGGCCATTTAAACTGTCTTGGTAAGCTACTGCGACCTGCAAGCATCTTCCAAGGAGCATTTAAACTGTCTTGTTAAGCTACTGCGACCTGCACGTCTCTTCCAAGGGGAATTTAAACAATCTTGTTAAGCTACCGCGACCTTCACGTCTTTTCCAAGGGGCATTTAAACCATCTTGTTAAGCTACTGCGACCTCCACCGCTCTTCTAAGGGGCATTTAAACCATCTTGTTAAGCTACTGCGACCTGCATGTCTCTTCCAAGGGGCATTTAAACCATCTTGGTAAGCTAAAGCGACCTGCAAGCCTCTTCTAAGGGGCATTTAAACCGTCTTGTTAAGCTGCTGCGACCTGCATGTCTCTTCCAAGGGGCATTTAAACCGTCTTATTAAGCTACTGCGACCTGCACGTCACTTGCAAGGGGAATTTAAACCGTCTTATTTAACTACTGCGACCTTCACGTCTCGTCCAAGGGGCATTTAAACTGTCTTGTTAAGTTACTGCGACCTGCACGTCTCTTCCAAAGGGCATTTAATCCGTCTTGATAAGCCACTGCGACCTTCACGTCTCTTCCAAGGGGCATTTAAACTGTCTTGTTAAGTTACTGCGACCTGCACGTCTCTTCCAATGGGCATTTAAACCATCTTGTTAAGCTACTGCGACTTCCACCGCTCTTCGAAGGGGCATTTAAACCGTCTTGGTAATCTACTGCGACCTGCAAGCATCTTCCAAGGAGCATTTAAACTGTCTTGTTAAGCTACTGCGACCTGCACGTCTCTTCCAAGGCGAATTTAAACAATCTTGTTAAGCTACTGCGACCCTCACGTCTTTTCCAAGGGGCATTTAAACCATCTTGTTAAGCTACTGCGACCTCCACCGCTCTTCTAATGGGCATTTAAACCATCTTGTTAAGCTACTGCGACCTGCATGTCTCTTCCAAGGGGCATTTAAACCATCTTGGTAAGCTAAAGCGACCTGCAAGCCTCTTCTAAGGGGCATTTAAACCGTCTTGTTAAGCTACTGCGAACTGCACGTCTCTTCCAAGGGGCATTTAAACTGTCTTGTTAAGCTTCTGCGAACTGCACGTCTCTTCCAAGGGGCATTTAAACCATCTTATTAAGCTACTGCGACCTGCACGTCTCTTACAAGGGGCATTTAAACTGTCTTGTTAAGCTACTGCGACCTGCACGTCTCTTACAAGGGGCATTTAAACTGTCTTGTTAAGCTACTGTGACCTACACCGCTCTTCCAAGTGGCATTTAAACCGTCTTGTTAAGCTATTGCGACCTGCATGTCTCTTCCAAGGGGCATTTAAACCATCTTGTTAAGCTACTGCGACCTCCACCGCTCTTCCAAGGGATATTTAAACTATCTTGTTAAGCTACTGCGACCTGCACGTCTCTTCCAAGGGGCATTTAAACCATCTTGTTAAGCTACTGCCACCTGCACGTCTCTCCCAAGGGGCATTTAAACCGTCTTGTTAAGCTACTGCGACCTGCACGTCTCTTCCAAGGGCCATTTACACCTTCTTGGTAAGCTACTGCGACCTGCACGTCTCTTACAAGGGACATTTAAACCATCTTATTAAGATCCTGTGACCTGCACGTCTCTTCCAAGGGGCATTTAAGCTGTCTTGTTAAGCTTCTGCGACCTCCACCGTTCTTCCAAGGGATATTTAAACTGTCTTGTTAAGCTACTGCGACCTGCACGTCTCTTCCAAGGGGCATTTAAACCGTCTTGTTAGGCTACTGCGACCTGCAAGTCTCTTTCAGGGGGTCATTTAAATCGTCTTGTTAAGCTACTGCGACTTGCACGTCTCTTCCAAAGGGCATTTACACCATCTTGCTAAGCTACTGTAACCTCCACCACTTTTCGAAGGGGCAATTAAACTGTCTTGTTAAGCTACTGCGACCTGCACGTCTCTTCAATGGGGCATTTGAACCTTCTTGTTAAGATACTGCGACCTGCATGTCTCTACCAAGGGGCATTTAAACCGTCTTGGTAAGCTACTGCGACCTGCACGTCTCTTCCAAGCGGAATTTAAACAGTCTTGTTAAGCTGCTGCGACCTGCATGTCTCTTCCAAGGGGCATTTAAACTGTCTTGTTAAGCTACTGGGACCTACACCGCTCTTCCAAGGGGCATTTAAACCATCTTATTAAGCTACTGCGACCTGCATATCTTTTCCAAAGGGCATTTAAATCGTCTTGGTAAGCTACTGCGACCTGCACTTCTCTTCCAAGGGGCATTTAAACCATCTTGTTAAGCTACTGTGACCTCCACCGCTCTACCAAGGGGCATTTAAACCGTCTTTTTAAGCTACTGCAACCAGCACGTCTCTTCCAAGGGGCATTTAAACTGTCTTGTTAAGCTACTGCGACCTGCACGTCTCTTCCAAGGGACATTTAAACCGTCTTATTAAGCTCCTGTGACCTACACCGCTCTTCCAAGTGGCATTGAAACCGTCTTGTTAAGCTACTGCGACCTGCATGTCTCTTCCAAGGGGCATTTAAACCATCTTGTTAAGCTACTGCGACCTCCACCGCTCTTCCAAGGGATATTTAAACTGTCTTGTTAAGCTACTGCGACCTGCACGTCTCTTCCAAGGGCATTTAAACCATCTTGTTAAGCTACTGCCACCTGCACGTCTCTCCCAAGGGGCATTTAAACCGTCTTGTTAAGCTACTGCGACCTGCACGTCTCTTCCAAGGGCCATTTACACCTTCTTGGTAAGCTACTGCGACCTGCACGTCTCTTACAAGGGACATTTAAACCGTCTTATTAAGATCCTGTGACCTGCACGTCTCTTCCAAGGGGCATTTAAACTGTCTTGTTAAGCTTCTGCGACCTCCACCGTTCTTCCAAGGGATATTTAAACTGTCTTGTTAAGCTACTGCGACCTGTACGTCTCTTCCAAGGGGCATTTAAACCGTCTTGTTAGGCTACTGCGACCTGCACGTCTCTTTCAGGGGGTCATTTAAATCGTCTTGTTAAGCTACTGCGACTTGCACGTCTCTTCCAAAGGGCATTTACACCATCTTGCTAAGCTACTGTAACCTCCACCACTTTTCGAAGGGGCAATTAAACTGTCTTGTTAAGCTACTGCGACCTGCACGTCTCTTCAATGGGGCATTTGAACCTTCTTGTTAAGATACTGCGACCTGCATGTCTCTACCAAGGGGCATTTAAACCGTCTTGGTAAGCTACTGCGACCTGCACGTCTCTTCCAAGCGGCATTTAAACAGTCTTGTTAAGCTGCTGCGACCTGCATGTCTCTTCCAAGGGGCATTTAAACTGTCTTGTTAAGCTACTGGGACCTACACCGCTCTTCCAAGGGGCATTTAAACCATCTTGTTAAGCTACTGCGACCTGCATATCTTTTCCAAAGGGCATTTAAATCGTCTTGGTAAGCTACTGCGACCTGCACTTCTCTTCCAAGGGGCATTTAAACCATCTTGTTAAGCTACTGTGACCTCCACCGCTCTACCAAGGGGCATTTAAACCGTCTTTTTAAGCTACTGCAACCAGCACGTCTCTTCCAAGGGGCATTTAAACTGTCTTGTTAAGCTACTGCGACCTGCACGTCTCTTCCAAGGGACATTTAAACCGTCTTATTAAGCTCCTGTGACCTGCACGTCTCTTCCAAGGGGCATTTAAACTGTCTTGTTAAGCTTCTGCGACCTCCACCGCTCTTCCAAGGGGCATTTAAACCATCTTGTTAAGCTACTGCGACCTGCACATCTCTTCCAAGGAGCATTTAAACCGTCTTTTTAAGCTACTGCAACCTGCACTTCTCTTCCAAGGGGCATTTAAACCGTCTTGTTAAGCTACTGCGACCTGCATGTCTCTACCAAGGGGCATTTAAACCGTCTTGTTAAGCTACTGCGACCTGCACGTCTCTTCCACGCAGCATTTAAACAGTCTTGTTAAGCTGCTGCGACCTGCATGTCTCTTCCAAAGGGCATTTAGACTGTCTTGTTAAGCTACTGCGACCTACACCGCTCTTCCAAGGGGCATTTAAACAGTCTTGTTAAGCTACTGCGACCTGCATGTCTCTTCCAAAGGTCATTTAAATCGTCTTGGTAAGCTACGGCGACCTGCACTTCTCTTCCAAGGGGCATTTAAACCATCTTGTTAAGCTACTGCGACCTGCACTTCTCTTCCAAGGGACATTTAAACCATCTTATTAAGCTTCTGTGACCTGCACGTCTCTTCCAAGGGGCATTTAAACTGTCTTGTTAAGCTTCTGTGACCTCCACCGCTCTTCCAAGGGGCATTTAAACCATCTTGTTAAGCTACTGCGACCTGCATGTCTCTTCCAATGGGCATTTAAACCGTATTGTTAAGCAACTGCGACCTGCAGGTCTCTTCAATGGGGCATTTAAACCGTCTTGTTAAGCTACTGCGACCTGCATGTCTCTACCAAGGAGCATTTAAACCGTCTTGTTAAGGTACTGCGACCTGCACGTCTCTTCCAGGGGGCATTTAAATCGTCTTGTTAAGCTACTGCGACTTGCACGTCTCTTCCAAGGGGCATTTAAACCATCTTGTTAAGCTACTGTAACCTCCACCACTATTCCAAGTTGTATTTAAACCGTCTTGTTAAGCTGCTGCGACCTGCACGTCTCTTCAATGGGGCATTTGAACCGTCTTGTTAAGCTACTGCGACCTGCATGTCTCTACCATGGGGCATTTAAACCATCTTGTTAAGCTACTTCGACATGCACTTCTCTTCCAAGGGGCATTTAAACCGTCTTGTTAAGCTACTGTAGCCTCCACCACTTTTCCAAGGGGCATTTAAACCGTATTGTTAAGCTACTGCGACCTGCATGTCTCTTCAACGGGGTATGTAAACCGTCTTGTTAAGCTACTGCGACCTCCACCGCTTTTCCAAGGGGCATTTAAACCATCTTGTTAAGCTACTGTGACCTGCACGTCTCTTCCAAGTGGCATTTAAACCATCTTATTAAGGTACTGAGACCTGCACGTTTCTTCCAAGGGGCATTTAAACTGTCTTGTTAAGCTACTGTGACCTACACCGCTCTTCCAAGTGGCATTTAAACCGTCTTGTTAAGCTCCTGTGACCTGCACGTTTCTAGCAAGGGGCATTTAAACCGTCTTATTAAGCTACTGCGACCTGCACATCTCTTGCAAGGGGCATTTAAACCATCTTATTAAGGTACTGCGACCTGCACGTCTCTTCCAAGGGGCATTTAAACTGTCTTGTTAAGCTACTGTGACCTACACCGCTCTTCCAAGTGGCATTTAAACCGTCTTGATAAGCTACTGCGACCTGCACTTCTCTTCCAAGGGGCATTTAAACCGTCTAGTTAAGCTACTGCGACCTGCACGTCTCTTCCAAGGGACATTTAAACCGTCTTATTAAGCTCCTGTGACCTGCACGTCTCTTCCAAGGGGCATTTAAACTGTCTTGTTAAGCTTCGGCAACCTCCACCGCTCTTCCAAGGGGCATTTAAACCATCTTGTTAAGCTACTGCGACCTGCACGTCTCTTCCAAGGGTCATTTAAACGTCTTGTTAAGCTACTGCGACCTGCACGTCTCTTGCAAGGGGCATTTAAATTGTCTTGTTAAGCTACTGCGACTTTCACGTCATTTCCAAGGGGCATTTAAACCGTCTTGATAAGCTACTGTAACCTCCACCACTTTTTCAAGGGGCATTTAAACCGTCTTATTAAGCTCCTGTGAGCTGCACGTCTCTTCCAAGGGGCATTTAATCTGTCTTGTTAAGCTTCGGCAACCTCCACCGCTCTTCCAAGGGGCATTTAAACCATCTTGTTAAGCTACTGCGACCTGCATGTCTCTATCAAGGTGCATTTAAACCGTTTTGTTAAGCTACTGCGACCTGCACGTCTCTTCCAAGGGGCATTTAAACAGTCTTGTTAAGCTGCTGCGACCTGCATGTCTCTTCCAAAGGGCATTTAAACCGTCTTTTTAAGCTACTGCGACCTGCACGTCTCTTCTAAGGGGCATTTAAACCGTCTTGTTAAGCTACTGCGACCAGCATGTCTCTTCCAAGGGGCATTTAAACCGTCTTATTAAGCTAATGCGACCTCCAACGCTCTTCCAAGGGGCATTTAAACCATCTTGTTAAGCTACTGCGTCCTGCACGTCTCTTCCAAGTGGCATTTAAACCGTCTTATTAAGCTACTGCGACCTGCACGTCTCTTGCAAGGGGCATTTAAACGGTCTTATTAAGCTACAGCGACCTGCACGTCTCTTCTAAGGGGCATTTAAACTGTATTGTTAAGCTACTGCGACCTGCATGTCTCTTCCAAGGGGCATTTAAACCGTCTTGTTAAGCTACTGCGACCTGCACGTCTCTTCCAAGGGCCATTTAAACTGTCTTGGTAAGCTACTGCGACCTGCACGTCTTTTCCAAGGGACATTTAAACCGTCTTATTAAGATCCTGTGACCTGCACGTTTCTTCCAAGGGGTATTTAAACCGTCTTGTTAAGCTACTGCGACCTCCATCGCTCTTCCAAGGGGCATTTAAAACGTCTTTTTAAGCTACTGTGACCTGCAAGTCTCTTCCAAGGGGCATTTAAACCGTCTTGTTAAGCTACTGCGACCTGCAGGTCTCTTGCAATGGGCATTTAAACAGTCTTGTTTAGCTACTGCGACCTCCACCGCTTTTCCAAGGGGCATTTAAACCATCTTGTTAAGCTACTGCGACCTGCACGTCTCTTCCAAGTGGCATTTAAACCGTCTTGTTAAGCTACTGTGACCTGCACGTTTCTACCAAGGGGTATATAAACCGTCTTATTAAGCTACTTCGACCTGCACATCTCTTGCAAGGGGCATTTAAACCATCTTATTAAGCTACTGCGACCTGCACGTCTCTTCCAAGGGCATTTAAACTGTCTTGTTAAGCTACTGCGACCTGCACGTCTCTTCCAAAGGTCATTTAAGCCGTCTTGTTAATCTACTGCGACCTGCACGTCTCTTCCAAGGGGCATTTAAACCATCTTGTTAAGCTACTGCGACCTGCACGTCTCTTTCAAGGGGCATTTAAACCGTCTTGTTAAGCTACTGTGACCTGCATGTCTCTTCCAAGGGGCATTTAAACCATCTTGTTAAGCTACTGCGACCTCCACCGCTCTTCCAATGGGCATTTAAACCGTCTTGTTAAGCTACTGCGACCTGCACGCCTCTTCCAAGGGCCATTTAAACCGTCTTGGTAAGCTACTGCGACCTGCAAGCCTCTTCCAAGGGGCATTTAAACTGTCTTGTTAAGCTACTGCGACCTGCACTTCTCTTCCAAGGGGCATTTAAAACGTCTTGTTAAGCTACTGTGACCTGCAAGTCTCTTCAAAGGGGCATTTACACCATCTTATTAAGCTACTGCGACCTGCATGTCTCTTCCAAGGGGCATTTAAACTGTCTTGTTAAGCTACTGGGACCTGCACGTCTCTTCCAAGGGGCATTTAAACTGTCTTGTTAAGCTACTGCGACCTGCACGTCTCTTCCAAAGGGCATTTAAGCCGTCTTGTTAATCTACTGCGACCTGCACGTCTCTTCCAAGGGGCATTTAAACTATCTTGTTAAGCTACTGTGACCTGCATGTCTCTTCCAAGGGGCATTTAAACCATCTTGTTAAGCTACTGCGACCTTCACCGCTCTTCCAATGGGCATTTAAACCGTCTTGTTAATCTACTGCGACCTGCACGTCTCTTCCAAGGGCCATTTAAACCGTCTTGGTAAGCTACTGCGACCTGCAAGCCTCTTCCAAGGGGCATTTAAACTGTCTTGTTAAGCTATTGCGACCTGCACTTCTCTTCCAAAGCACATTTAAAACGTCTTGTTAAGCTACTGTGACCTGCAAGTCTCTTCCAAGGGGCATTTACACCATCTTATTAAGCTACTGTGACCTGCACGTCTCTTCCAAGGGGCATTTAAACTGTCTTGTTAAGCTACTGGGACCTCCATCGCTCTTCCAAGGGGCATTTAAAACGTCTTTTTAAGCTACTGTGACCTGCAAGTCTCTTCCAAGGGGCATTTAAACCGTCTTGTTAAGCTACTGCGACCTGCAGGTCTCTTGCAATGGGCATTTAAACAGTCTTGTTTAGCTACTGCGACCTCCACCACTTTTCCAAGGGGCATTTAAACCATCTTGTTAAGCTACTGCGACCTGCACGTCTCTTCCAAGTGGCATTTAAACCGTCTTGTTAAGCTACTGTGACCTGCACGTTTCTACCAAGGGGTATATAAACCGTCTTATTAAGCTACTGCGACCTGCACATCTCTTGCAAGGGGCATTTAAACCATCTTATTAAGCTACTGCGACCTGCACGTTTCTTCCAAGGGCATTTAAACTGTCTTGTTAAGCTACTGCGACCTGCACGTCTCTTCCAAAGGGCATTTAAGCCGTCTTGTTAATCTACTGCGACCTGCACGTCTCTTCCAAGGGGCATTTAAACCATCTTGTTAAGCTACTGCGACCTGCACGTCTCTTTCAAGGGGCATTTAAACCGTCTTGTTAAGCTACTGTGACCTGCATGTCTCTTCCAAGGGGCATTTAAACCATCTTGTTAAGCTACTGCGACCTCCACCGCTCTTCCAATGGGCATTTAAACCGTCTTGTTAAGCTACTGCGACCTGCACGTCTCTTCCAAGGGCCATTTAAACCGTCTTGGTAAGCTACTGCGACCTGCAAGCCTCTTCCAAGGGGCATTTAAACTGTCTTGTTAAGCTACTGCGACCTGCACTTCTCTTCCAAGGGGCATTTAAAACGTCTTGTTAAGCTACTGTGACCTGCAAGTCTCTTCAAAGGGGCATTTACACCATCTTATTAAGCTACTGCGACCTGCACGTCTCTTCCAAGGGGCATTTAAACTGTCTTGTTAAGCTACTGGGACCTGCACGTCTCTTCCAAGGGGCATTTAAACTGTCTTGTTAAGCTACTGCGACCTGCACGTCTCTTCCAAAGGGCATTTAAGCCGTCTTGTTAATCTACTGCGACCTGCACGTCTCTTCCAAGGGGCATTTAAACTATCTTGTTAAGCTACTGTGACCTGCATGTCTCTTCCAAGGGGCATTTAAACCATCTTGTTAAGCTACTGCGACCTCCACCGCTCTTCCAATGGGCATTTAAACCGTCTTGTTAATCTACTGCGACCTGCACGTCTCTTCCAAGGGCCATTTAAACCGTCTTGGTAAGCTACTGCGACCTGCAAGCCTCTTCCAAGGGGCATTTAAACTGTCTTGTTAAGCTATTGCGACCTGCACTTCTCTTCCAAGGCACATTTAAAACGTCTTGTTAAGCTACTGTGACCTGCAAGTCTCTTCCAAGGGGCATTTACACCATCTTATTAAGCTACTGTGACCTGCACGTCTCTTCCAAGGGGCATTTAAACTGTCTTGTTAAGCTACTGGGACCTGCACGTCTCTTCCAAGGGGCATTTAAACTGTCTTGTTAAGCTACTGTGACCTACACCGCTCTTCCAAGTGGCATTTAAACCATCTTGTTAAGCTACTGCGACCTGCACGTCTCTTCCAAGGGGCATTTAAACCATCCTGTTAAGCTACTGCGACCTGCATGTCTCTTCCAAGAGGCATTTAAACCGTCTTGTTAAGCTACTGCGACCTGCACGTCTCTTGCAAGGGGCATTTAAATTGTCTTGTTAAGCTACTGCGACTTGCACGTCTCTTCCAAGTGGCATTTAAACCGTCTTGTTAAGCTACTGCAACCTCCACCACTTTTTCAAGGGGCATTTAAACCGTATTGTTAAGCTACTGCGACCTGCACGTCACTTCAATGGGGCATTTAAACCATCTTCTTAAGCTCCTGCGATCTACATGTCTCCACCAAAGTGCATTTAAACCGTCTTGTTAAGCTACTGCGACCTGCACGTCTCTTCCAAGGGGCATTTAAACAGTCTTGTTAAGCTGCTGCGACCTGCATGTCTCTTCCAAAGGGCATTTAAACCGTCTTGTTAAGCTACTGTGACCTGCATGTCTATTCCAAGGGTCATTTAAACCGTCTTGTTAAGCTACTGCGACCTCCGCCGCACTTCCAAGGGGCATTTAAACGATCTTGTTAAGCTACTGCGAACTGCACATGTCTTCCAAGGGGCATTTAAACCATATTGTTAAGCTACTGTGACCTGCAGGTCTATTCGAAGGGGCATTTAAACCGTCTTGTTAAGCTACTGCGACCTCCACCGCTCTTCCAAGGGGCATTTAAACCGTCTTGTTGAGCTACTGCGACCTGCACGTCTCTTCCAAGGGCCATTTAAACCATCTTGGTAAGCTACTGCGACCTGCAAGCCTCTTCCAAAGGGCATTTAAACTGTCTTGTTAAGCTACTGCAACCTGCACGTCTCTTCCAAGGGGCATTTAAACAATCTTGTTAAGCTACTGCGACCTTCACGTCTTTTCCAATGGGCATTTAAACCGTCTTGTTAAGCTACTGCGACCTCCAACGCTCTTCCAAGGGGCATTTAAACCATCTTGTTAAGCTACTGCGACCTGCACGTCTTTTCCAAGGGGCATTTAAACCATCTTGGTAAGCTACTGCGACCTGCAAGCCTCTTCTGAGGAGCATTTAAACCGTCTTGTTAAGCTACTGCGACCTGCACGTCTCTTCCAAGGGGCATTTAAACCGTCTTGTTAAGCTACTGTGACCTGCAAGTCTCTTCCAAGGGGCATTTAAACCATCTTATTAAGCTACTGCGACCTGCACGTCTCTTCCAAGGGGCATTTAAACTGTCTTGTTAAGCTACTGCGACCTCCACCGCTCTTCCAAGGGGCATTTAAACCATCTTGTTAAGCTACTGCGACCTGCACATGTCTTCCAAGGGGCATTTAAACCGTCTTGTTAAGCTACTGTGACCTGCAGGTCTATTCGAAGGGGCATTTAAACCGTCTTGTTAACCTACTGCGACCTGCACCGCTCTTCCAAGGGGCATTTAAACCGTCTTGTTAAGCTACTGCGACCTGCTCGTCTATTCCAAGGGCCATTTAAACCATCTTGGTAAGCTACTGCGACCTGCAAGCCTCTTCCAAAGGGCATTTAAACTGTCTTGTTAAGCTACTGCAACCTGCACGTCTCTTCCAAGGGGCAATTAAACAATCTTGTTAAGCTACTGCGACCTTCACGTCTTTTCCAATGGGCATTTAAACCGCCTTGTTAAGCTACTGCGACCTGCACCGCTCTTCCAGGGGGCATTTAAACCATCTTGTTAAGCTACTGCGACCTGCACGTCTTTTCCAAGGGGCATTTAAACCATCTTGGTAAGCTACTGCGACCTGCAAGCCTCTTCTGAGGGGCATTTAAACCGTCTTGTTAAGCTACTGCGACCTGCATGTCTCTTCCAAGGGGCATTTAAACTGTCTTGTTAAGCTACTGTGACCTGCAAGTCTCTTCCAAGGGGCATTTAAAACATCTTATTAAGCTACTGCGACCTGCACGTCTCTTCCAAGGGGCATTTAAACTGTCTTGTTAAGCTACTGCGACCTCCATCGCTCTTCCAAGGGGTATTTAAACCGTCTTGTTAAGCTACTGCGACCTGCACGTTTCTACCAAGGGGCATTTAAACGTTCTTATTAAGCTACTGCGACCTGCACGTCTCTTGCAAGTGGCATTTAAACCATCTTATTATGCTACTGCGAACTGCACGTCTCTTCCAAGGGGCATTTAAACTGTCTTGTTAAGCTACTGTGACCTGCATGTCTATTCGAAGGGGCATTTAAACCGTCTTGTTAAGCTACTGCGACCTGCACGTCTCTTCCAAGGGCCATTTAAACCGTCTTTTTAAGCTACTGCGACCTGGACGTCTCTTCCAAGGGACATTTAAACTGTCTTATTAAGATCCTGTGACCTGCATGTGTCTTCCAAGGGGCATTTAAACCGTCTTGTTAAGCTACTGTGACCTGCAAGTCTCTTGCAGGGGGCATTTAAATCGTCTTGTTAAGCTACTGCGACTTGCACGTCTCTTCCAAAGGGCATTTAAACCATCTTGGTAAGCTACTGTAACCTCCACCACTTTTCCAAGGGGCAATTAAACCGTCTTGTTAAGCTACTGCGACCTGCACGTCTCTTCAATGGGGCATTTGAACCTTCTTGTTAAGATACTGCGACCTGCATGTATCTACCAAGGGGCATTTAAACCGTCTTGGTAAGCTACTGCGACCTGCACGTCTCTTCCAAGCGGCATTTAAACAGTCTTGTTAAGCTGCTGCGACCTGCATTCTCTTCCAAAGGGCATTTAAACTGTCTTGTTAAGCTACTGCGACCAACACCGCTCTTCCAAGGGGCATTTAAACCGTCTTGTTAAGCTACTGCGACCTGCATGTCTCTTCCAAAGGGCATTTAAATCGTCATGGTAAGCTACTGCGACCTGCACGTCTCTTACAAGGGACATTAAAACCGTCTTATTAAGCTCCTGTTACCTGCACGTCTCTTCCAAGGGGCATTTAAACTGTCTTGTTAAGCTTCTGCGACCTCCACCGCTCTTCCAAGGGGCATTTAAACCATCTTGTTAAGCTACTGCGACCTGCACGTCTCTTCCAAGGGGGATTTAAACCATCTTGTTAAGCTACTGCAACCTGCACGTCTCTTCCAAGGGTCATTTAAATCGTCTTGTTAAGCTACTGCAACCTGCACGTCTCTTCCAAGGGGCATTTAAATCGTCTTGTTAAGCTACTGCAACCTGCACGTCCCTTCCAAGGGGCATTTAAATCGTCTTGTTAAGCTACTGCGACCTGCACGTCTCTTCCAAGGGCCATTTAAACCACCTTTTTAAGCTACTACGACCTGCACGTCTCTTTCAAGGGACATTTAAACCGTCTTATTAAGATCCTGTGACCTGCATGTCTCTTCCAAGGGGCATTTAAACTGTCTTGTTAAGCTACTGCGACCTCCACCGCACTTACAATGGGCATTTAAACAGTCTTGTTAAGCTACTGCGACCTCCACCGCTCTTCCAAGGGGCATTTAAACCGCCTTTTTAAGCTACTGCGACCTGCACGTCTCTTCCAAGGGTCATTTAAACCGTCTTGTTAAGCTACTGCGACCTGCAGGTCTCTTCCAATGGGCATTTAAACCGTCTTGTTAAGCTACTGCGACCTGCATGTCTCTTCCAAGGGGCATTTAAACCATCTTGTTAAGCTACTGCGACCTGCACATCTCTTCCAAGGGGCAGTTAAACCATCTTTTTAAGCTACTGCGACCTGCACGTCTCTTCCAAGGGACATTTAAACCGTCTTATTAAGATCCTGTGACCTGCATGTCTCTTCCAAGGGGCATTTAAACTGTCTTGTTAAGCTTCTGCGACCTCCACCGCTCTTCCAAGGGGCATTTAAACCATCTTGTTAAGCTACTGCGACCTGCACATCTCTTCCAAGGGGCATTTAAACCGTCTTGTTAAGCTACTGCAACCTGCACGTCTCTTCCAAGGGGCATTTAAATCGTCTTGTTAAGCTACTGCGACTTGCACGTCTCTTTCAAGGGGCATGTAAACCGTCTTGTTAAGCTACTGTAACCTCCACAACTTTTCCAAGGGGCATTTAAACCGTATTGTTAAGCTACTGCGACCTGCATGTCTCTTCAATGGGGCATTTAAACCGTATTGTTAAGCTACTGCGACCTGCATGTCTCTACCAAGGTGCCTTTAAACCGTCTTGTTAAGCTACTGCGACCTGCATGTCTCTTCCAAAGGGCATTTAAACCGTCTTTTTAAGCTACTGCGACCTGCACGTCCCTTCCAAGGGGCATTTAAACTGTCTTGTTAAGCTACTGCGACCTGCATGTCTCTTCCAAGGGGCATTTAAACCGTCTTATTAAGCTACTGCGACCTGCATGTCTCTTTCAATGGACATTTAAAACGTCTTGTTAAGCTAATGCGACCTCCAACGCTCTTCCAAGGGGCATTTAAACCATCTTGTTAAGCTACTGCGACCTGCATGTCTCTTCCAAGGGGCATTTAAACCATCTTGTTAAGCTACTGCGACCTACACATCTCTTCCAAGGGGCATTTAAACCGTCTTGTTAAGCTACTGTGACCTGCATGTCTATTAGAAGGGGCATTTAAACCGTCTTGTTAAGCTACTGCGACCTCCTCCGCTCTTCCAAGGGGCATTTAAACCGTCTTGTTAAGCTACTGCGACCTGCACGTTTCTTCCAAGGGCCATTTAAACTGTCTTGGCAAGCTACTGCGACCTGCACTTCTCTTCCAAGGGACATTTAAACCGTCTTATTAAGATCCTGTGACCTGCACGTTTCTTCCAAGGGGCATTTAAACAGTCTTGTTAAGCTACTGCGACCTCCACCGCACTTACTATGGGCATTTAAATCGTCTTTTTAAGCTACTGCAACCTGCACGTCTCTTCAAAAGGGCATTTAAACCGTCTTGATAATCTACTGCGTCCTGCACGTCTCTTCCAAGGGGCATTTAAACCATCTTGTTAAGCTACTGCGACCTCCACCGCTCTTCCAAGAGGCATTTAAACCGTCTTGTTAAGCTACTGCGACCTGCACGTCTCTTCCAAGGGCCATTTAAACAGTCTTGGTAAGCTACTGCGACCTGCAAGCCTCTTCCAAGGGGCATTTAAACTGTCTTGTTAAGCTACTACGACCTGCACGTCTCTTTCAAGGGGCATTTAAACAATCTTGTTAAGCTACTGCGACCTACACCGCTCTTCCAAGGGGCATTTAAACCATCTTGGTAAGCTACTGCAACCTGCACGTCTTTTCCAAGGGGCATTTAAACCATCTTGGTAAGCTACAGCGACCTGCACGTCTCTTCCAAGGGGCATTTAAACTGTCTTGTTAAGCTACTGGGACCTGCACGTCTCTTCCAAGGGGCATTTAAACTGTCTTGTTAAGCTACTGTGACCTACACCGCTCTTCCAAGTGGCATTTAAACTGTCTTGTTAAGCTACTGCGACCTGCACGTGTCTTCCAAGGGGCATTTAAACCGTCTTGTTAAGCTACTGCGACCTGCACGTCTCTTCCAAGGGCCATTTAAACCGTCTTTTTAAGCTACTGCGACCTGGACGACTCTTCCAAGGGACATTTAAACTGTCTTATTAAGATCCTGTGACCTGCATGTGTCTTCCAAGGGGCATTTAAACCGTCTTGTTAAGCTACTGTGACCTGCAAGTCTCTTGCAGGGGGCATTTAAATCGTCTTGTTAAGCTACTGCGACTTGCACGTCTCTTCCAAAGGGCATTTAAACCATCTTGGTAAGCTACTGTAACCTCCACCACTTTTCCAAGGGGCAATTAAACCGTCTTGTTAAGCTACTGCGACCTGCACGTCTCTTCAATGGGGCATTTGAACCTTCTTGTTAAGATACTGCGACCTGCATGTATCTACCAAGGGGCATTTAAACCGTCTTGGTAAGCTACTGCGACCTGCACGTCTCTTCCAAGCGGCATTTAAACAGTCTTGTTAAGCTGCTGCGACCTGCATTCTCTTCCAAAGGGCATTTAAACTGTCTTGTTAAGCTACTGCGACCAACACCGCTCTTCCAAGGGGCATTTAAACCGTCTTGTTAAGCTACTGCGACCTGCATGTCTCTTCCAAAGGGCATTTAAATCGTCATGGTAAGCTACTGCGACCTGCACGTCTCTTACAAGGGACATTAAAACCGTCTTATTAAGCTCCTGTTACCTGCACGTCTCTTCCAAGGGGCATTTAAACTGTCTTGTTAAGCTTCTGCGACCTCCACCGCTCTTCCAAGGGGCATTTAAACCATCTTGTTAAGCTACTGCGACCTGCACGTCTCTTCCAAGGGGGATTTAAACCATCTTGTTAAGCTACTGCAACCTGCACGTCTCTTCCAAGGGTCATTTAAATCGTCTTGTTAAGCTACTGCAACCTGCACGTCTCTTCCAAGGGGCATTTAAATCGTCTTGTTAAGCTACTGCAACCTGCACGTCCCTTCCAAGGGGCATTTAAATCGTCTTGTTAAGCTACTGCGACCTGCACGTCTCTTCCAAGGGCCATTTAAACCACCTTTTTAAGCTACTACGACCTGCACGTCTCTTTCAAGGGACATTTAAACCGTCTTATTAAGATCCTGTGACCTGCATGTCTCTTCCAAGGGGCATTTAAACTGTCTTGTTAAGCTACTGCGACCTCCACCGCACTTACAATGGGCATTTAAACAGTCTTGTTAAGCTACTGCGACCTGCACGTCTCTTCCAAGGGTCATTTAAACCGTCTTGTTAAGCTACTGCGACCTGCAGGTCTCTTCCAATGGGCATTTAAACCGTCTTGTTAAGCTACTGCGACCTGCATGTCTCTTCCAAGGGGCATTTAAAGCATCTTGTTAAGCTACTGCGACCTGCACATCTCTTCCAAGGGGCATTTAAACCATCTTTTTAAGCTACTGCGACCTGCACGTCTCTTCCAAGGGACAATTAAACCGTCTTATTAAGATCCTGTGACCTGCATGTCTCTTCCAAGGGGCATTTAAACTGTCTTGTTAAGCTTCTGCGACCTCCACCGCTCTTCCAAGGGGCATTTAAACCATCTTGTTAAGCTACTGCGACCTGCACATCTCTTCCAAGGGGCATTTAAACCGTCTTGTTAAGCTACTGCAACCTGCACGTCTCTTCCAAGGGGCATTTAAATCGTCTTGTTAAGCTACTGCGACTTGCACGTCTCTTTCAAGGGGCATGTAAACCGTCTTGTTAAGCTACTGTAACCTCCACAACTTTTCCAAGGGGCATTTAAACCGTATTCTTAAGCTACTGCGACCTGCATGTCTCTTCAATGGGGCATTTAAACCGTATTGTTAAGCTACTGCGACCTGCATGTCTCTACAAAGGTGCCTTTAAACCGTCTTGTTAAGCTACTGCGACCTGCATGTCTCTTCCAAAGGGCATTTAAACCGTCTTTTTAAGCTACTGCGACCTGCACGTCCCTTCCAAGGGGCATTTAAACTGTCTTGTTAAGCTACTGCGACCTGCATGTCTCTTCCAAGGGGCATTTAAACCGTCTTATTAAGCTACTGCGACCTGCATGTCTCTTTCAATGGACATTTAAAACGTCTTGTTAAGCTAATGCGACCTCCAACGCTCTTCCAAGGGGCATTTAAACCATCTTGTTAAGCTACTGCGACCTGCATGTCTCTTCCAAGGGGCATTTAAACCATCTTGTTAAGCTACTGCGACCTACACATCTCTTCCAAGGGGCATTTAAACCGTCTTGTTAAGCTACTGTGACCTGCATGTCTATTAGAAGGGGCATTTAAACCGTCTTGTTAAGCTACTGCGACCTCCTCCGCTCTTCCAAGGGGCATTTAAACCGTCTTGTTAAGCTACTGCGACCTGCACGTTTCTTCCAAGGGCCATTTAAACTGTCTTGGCAAGCTACTGCGACCTGCACTTCTCTTCCAAGGGACATTTAAACCGTCTTATTAAGATCCTGTGACCTGCACGTTTCTTCCAAGGGGCATTTAAACAGTCTTGTTAAGCTACTGCGACCTCCACCGCACTTACTATGGGCATTTAAATCGTCTTTTTAAGCTACTGCAACCTGCACGTCTCTTCAAAAGGGCATTTAAACCGTCTTGATAATCTACTGCGACCTGCACGTCTCTTCCAAGGGGCATTTAAACCATCTTGTTAAGCTACTGCGACCTCCACCGCTCTTCCAAGAGGCATTTAAACCGTCTTGTTAAGCTACTGCGACCTGCACGTCTCTTCCAAGGGCCATTTAAACAGTCTTGGTAAGCTACTGCGACCTGCAAGCCTCTTCCAAGGGGCATTTAAACTGTCTTGTTAAGCTACTGCGACCTGCACGTCTCTTTCAAGGGGCATTTAAACAATCTTGTTAAGCTACTGCGACCTACACCGCTCTTCCAAGGGGCATTTAAACCATCTTGGTAAGCTACTGCGACCTGCACGTCTTTTCCAAGGGGCATTTAAACCATCTTGGTAAGCTACAGCGACCTGCACGTCTCTTCCAAGGGGCATTTAATCTGTCTTGTTAAGCTACTGGGACCTGCACGTCTCTTCCAAGGGGCATTTAAACTGTCTTGTTAAGCTACTGTGACCTACACCGCTCTTCCAAGGGCCATTTAAACTGTCTTGTTAAGCTACTGCGACCTGCACGTCTCTTCCAAGGGGCATTTAAACCGTCTTGTTAAGCTACTGCGACCTGCACGTCTCTTCCAAGGGACATTTAAACCGTCTTATTAAGCTCCTGTGACCTGCACGTCTCTTCCAAGGGGCATTTAAACTGTCTTGTTAAGCTTCTGCGACCTCCACCGCTCTTCCAAGGGGCATTTAAACCATCTTGTTAAGCTACTGCGACCTGCACGTCTCTTCCAAGGGGCATTTAAACCGTCTTATTAAGCTACTGCGACCTGCACGTCTCTTGCAAGGGGCATTTAAATTGTCTTGTTAAGCTACTGAGACTTGCACGTCTCTTCCAAAGTGCATTTAAACCGTCTTGTTAAGCTACTGTAACCTCCACTACTTTTCCAGGGGGCATTTAAACCGTATTGTTAAGCTACTGCGACCTGCACGTGTCTTCAATGGGGCATTTAAACCATCTTGTTAAACTACTGCGACCTACATGTCTCTACCAAGATGCATTTAAACCGTCTTGTTAAGCTACTGCGACCTGCACGTCTCTTCCAAGGGGCATTTAAACAGTCTTGTTAAGCTGCTGCGACCTGCATGTCTCTTCCAAAGGGCATTTAAACCGTCTTTTTAAGCTACTGCGACCTGCACGTCTCTTGCAAGGGGCATTTAAACCGTCTTATTAAGCTACTGCGACCTGCACGTCTCTTCCAAGGGGCATTTAAACTGTCTTGTTAAGCTACTGCGACTTGCACGTCTCTTTCAAGGGGCATTTAAACCGTCTTGTAAAGCTACTGTAACCTCCACCACATTTCCAAGGGGCACTTAAACCGTCTTGTTAAGCTGCTGCGACCTGCACGTCTCTTCCAAGGGGCATTTAAACCGTATTGTTAAGCTACTGCGACCTGCATGTCTCTTCCAAGGGGCATTTAAACCATCTTATTAAGCTACTGCGACCTGCACGTCTCTTCCAAGGGGCATTTAAACCGTCTTGTTAAGCTACTGTGACCTGCATGTCTATTCCAAGGGTCATTTAAACCGTCTTGTTAAGCTACTGCGACCTCCACCGCTCTTCCAAGGGGCATTTAAACCGTCTTGTTAAGCTATTGCGACCGGCACGTCTCTTCCACGGGCCATTTAAACCGTCTTGGTAAGCTACTGCGACCTCCACCGCTCTTCCAAGGGGCATTTAAACCGTCTTGTTAAGCTATTGCGACCGGCACGTCTCTTCCAAGGGACATTTAAACCGTCTTATTAAGATCCTGTGACCTGCACGTCTCTTCCAAGGGGCATTTAAACTGCCTTGTTAAGCTTCTGCGACCTCCACCGCTCTTCCAAGGGGCATTTAAACCGTCTTGTTAATCTACTGCGACCTGCACGTCTCTTCAATGGGGCATTTGAAACGTCTTGTTAAGCTACTGCGACCTGCACGTCTCTTCCAAGGGGCATTTAAACTGTCTTGCTAAGCTACTGCGACCTGCACGTCTCTTCCAAGGGGCATTTAAACCATCTTGTTAAGCTACTGCGACCTGCATGTCTCTTCCAAGGGGCATTTAAACCGTCTTGTTAAGCTACTGCGACCTGCACGTCTCTTGCAAGGTGCATTTAAATTGTCTTGTTAAGCTACTGCGACTTGCACGTCTCTTAAAAGGGGCATTTAAACCGTCTTGTTAAGCTACTGTAACCTCCACCACTTTTCCAAGGGGCATTTAAACCGTATTGTTAAGCTACTGCGACCTGCACGTCTCTTCAATGGGGCATTTAAACCATCTTGTTAAACTACTGAGACCTACATGTCTCTACGAAGGTGCATTTAAACCGTCTTGTTAAGCTACTGCGACCTGCACGTCTCTTCCAAGGGGCATTTAAACAGTCTTGTTAAGCTGCTGCGACCTGCATGTCTCTTCCAAAGGGCATTTAAACCGTCTTTTTAAGCTACTGCGACCTGCACGTCTCTTGCAAGGGGCATTTAAACCGTCTTCTTAAGCTACTGCGACCTGCACGTCTCTTCCAAGGGGCATTTAAACTGTCTTGTTAAGCTACTGCGACCTGCACGTTTCTTCCAAGGGGCATTTAAACCATCTTGTAAAGCTACTGTAACCTCCACCACATTTCCAAGGGACACTTAAACCGTCTTGTTAAGCAACTGCGACCTGCACGTCTCTTCCAAGGGGCATTTAAACCGTCTTGTTAAGCTACTGCGACCTGCATGTCTCTTCCAAGGGGCATTTAAACCATCTTATTAAGCTACTGCGACCTGCACGTCTCTTCCAAGGGGCATTTAAACCGTCTTGTTAAGCTACTGTGACCTGCATGTCTATTCCAAGGGTCATTTAAACCGTCTTGTTAAGCTACTGCGACCTCCACCGCTCTTCCAAGGGGCATTTAAACCGTCTTGTTAAGCTATTGCGACCGGCACGTCTCTTCCTCGTGCCATTTAAACCATCTTGGTAAGCTACTGCGACCTCCACCGCTCTTCCAAGGGGCATTTAAACCGTCTTGTTAAGCTATTGCGACCGGCACGTCTCTTCCAAGGGACATTTAAACCGTCTTATTAAGATCCTGTGACCTGCACGTCTCTTCCAAGGGGCATTTAAACTGCCTTGTTAAGCTTCTGCGACCTCCACCGCTCTTCCAAGGGGCATTTAAACCGTCTTGTTAAGCTACTGCGACCTGCACGTCTCTTCAATGGGGCATTTGAAACGTCTTGTTAAGCTACTGCGACCTGCACGTCTCTTCCAAGGGGCATTTAAACTGTCTTGCTAAGCTACTGCGGCATGCACGTCTCTTCCAAGGGGCATTTAAACCATCTTGTTAAGCTACTGCGACCTGCATGTCTCTTCCAAGGGGCATTTAAACCATCTTGTTAAGCTACTGCGACCTGCACATCTCTTCTAAGGGACATTTAAACCGTCTTGTTAAGCTACTGTGACCTGCATGTCTATTCGAAGGGGCATTTAAACCGGCTTGTTAAGCTACTGCGACCTCCATCGCTCTTCCAAGGGGCATTTAAACCGTCTTGTTAAGCTACTGCGACCTGCAAGTCTCTTCCAAGGGACATTTAAACCGTCTTGTTAAGCTACTGCGACCTGCACGTCTCTTCCAAGGGACATTTAAACCGTCTTATTAAGATCCTGTGACCTGCACGTTTCTTCCAAGGGGCATTTAAAAAGTCTTGTTAAGCTACTGCGACCTCCACCGCACTTACAATGGGCATTTAAACAGTCTTGTTAAGCTACTGCGACCTCCACCGCTCTTCCAAGGGGCATTTAAACCGTCTTGTTAAGCTACTGCGACCTGCACGTCTCTTCCAAGGGCCATTTAAACTGTCTTGGTAAGCTACTGCGACCTGCACGTCTCTTCCAAGGGACATTTAAACTGTCTTATTACGATCCTGTGACCTGCACGTTTCTTCCAAGGGGCATTTAAACCGTCTTGTTAAGCTACTGCGATCTGCACGTCTTTTCCAAGGGCCATTTAAACCATCTTTTTAAGCTACTGCGACCTGCACGTCTCTTCCAAGGGACATTTAAACCGTCTTATTAAGATCTTGTGACCTGCACGTTTCTTCCAAGGGGCATTTAAACCGTCTTGTTAAGCTACTGCGACCTCCACCGCACTTACAATGGGCATTTAAACAGTCTTGTTAAGCTACTGCGACCTCCACCGCTCTTCCAAGGGGCATTTAAACCGTCTTTTTAAGCTACTGCGACCTGCACGTCTCTTCCAAGGGGCATTTAAACCGTCTTGTTAAGCTACTGCGACCTGCAGGTCTCTTACAATGGGCATTTAAACCGTCTTGTTAAGCTACTGCGACCTGCACTTCTCTTCCTAGGGAAGTGACCCTGGGAACTATAGACCAGTCAGCTTAACGTCTGTTGTGGGTAAATTGTTTGAAGGATTTCTTAGAGATGCTATTGTAGAATATCTTAATGATAATAACTGTCTAACTCCATATCAACATGGATTCATGAGGGATCGCTCCTGCCAAACAAACCTGATCACCTTCTACGAGGAGGTGAGCTCACAGCTGGACCGCGGAGAGTCAGTGGATGTTTTATACCTTGACTTCTCCAAAGCGTTTGATACCGTGCCACACAAAAGGTTGGTATATAAAATGATAATGCTTGGTCTGGGGGATAATGTGTGCAAGTGGGTAAATAGCTGGCTGAGTGATAGAAAGCAGAGGGTGGTTATCAATGGAGTAAGCTCAGGGTGTGTCAGGGTTACTAGCGGGGTGCCTCAAGGGTCTGTCTTGGGCCCTATATTATTTAATATATTTATTAATGATCTAGTGGAAGGGTTGCATAGTAAAATAGCAATATTTGCAGATGATACTAAACTTTGTAAAGTAGTTAATACAGATGAGGACAGGGCACAGCTACAGGAGAATTTAGATAAATTGGGGAGTTGGGCCAAAAAATGGCAAATGGGGTTCAATGCCGATAAATGTAAGGTCATGCACATGGGAAAGAAAAACAGCAGTCACCCATACATATTAAATGGGAAACCGTTGGGGAAATCTGACATGGAGAAGGACCTGGGCGTCTTGGTTAACAGCAAATTAAATTGGAGTGCCCAGTGTCAGGCAGCAGCTGCGAAGGCAAATAGAGTCATGGCATGCATCAGAAGAGGAATAGGGGCATATGATGAGAACATTGTTCTTCCTCTGTATAAAGCGCTGGTAAGGCCGCACTTAGAATATTGTGCACAGTTCTGGGCTCCGGTGCTCAGGAAAGACATATTGGAGCTAGAGAGGGTACAAAGGAGGGCGACTAAGGTAATAAAGGGAATGGAGGGACTAGAATACCCAGAGAGGTTGTCAAAATTAGGCCTATTTACATTGGAAAAGAGAAGGCTTAGGGGAGACCTCATAAACATGTATAAATACATCAGGGGGCAGTACAGAGATCTCTCCCATGACCTGTTTATACCAAAGATGGTGACAAAGACGAGGGGGCACACTATGCGTCTGGAGGAAAGGAGGTTCCTGCACCAGCAGAGAAGGGGATTCTTTACGGTCAGAGCCGTGAGACTCTGGAACTCTCTGGGAGAGGAAGTGGTGATGTCCAACTCACTTAAAGAGTGCAAGAGAGGCCTGGACGTCTTTCTTGAGAACAATAAAATTACATCTTATGCTTAGTTAATTAATCCAGGGATTTAATCTTACTGCCAGATTGGTGTCGGGAAGTGAATTTTTCCTCAGTGATGTAAATTGGCCTATACCTCATGGTTTTTTGTTGCCTTCCCCTGGATCAACGCTGCGGAATAGCTGCAGTGCACAAGAAATAGGCTGAACTGGATGGACGCTTGTCTTTTTTCGGCCTTATAAACTATGTAGCTATGTAACTATGTAACTATGACATTAAAACCGTCTTATTAAGCTCCTGTTACCTGCACGTCTCTTCCAAGGGGCATTTAAACTGTCTTGTTAAGCTTCTGCGACCTGCACGTCTCTTCCAAGGGGCATTTAAACCGTCTTGTTAAGCTACTGCGACCTGCACATCTCTTCCAAGGGGCATTTAAACCGTCTTGTTAAGCTACTGCAACCTGCACGTCTCTTCCAAGGGGCATTTAAATCGTCTTGTTAAACTACTGCGACTTGCACGTCTCTTCCAAGGGGCATGTAAACCGTCTTGTTAAGCTACTGTAACCTCCACCACTTTTCCAAGGGGCATTTAAACCGTATTGTTAAGGTACTGCGACCTGCACGTCTCTTCAATGGGGCATTTAAACCGTCTTGTTAAGCTACTGCGACCTCCACCGCACTTACAATGGGCATTTAAACAGTCTTGTTAAGCTACTGCGACCTCCAACGCTCTTCCAAGGGGCATTTAAACCGTCTTTTTAAGCTACTGCGACCTGCACGTCTCTTCCAAAGGTCATTTAAACCGTCTTTTTAAGCTACTGCGACCTGCAGGTCTCTTCCAATGGGCATTTAAACCGTCTTGTTAAGCTACTGCGACCTGCATGTCTCTTCCAAGGGGCATTTAAACCATCTTGTTAAGCTACTGCGACCTGCACGTCTCTTCCAAGGGGCATTTAAACCGTCTTGTTAAGCTACTGCGACCTGCACGTCTCTTCCAAGGGCCATTTAAACCATCTTTTTAAGCTACTGCGACCTGCACGTCTCTTCCAAGGGACATTTAAACCGTCTTATTAAGATCCTGTGACCTGCATGTCTCTTCCAAGGGGCATTTAAACTGTCTTGTTAAGCTTCTGCGACCTCCAACGCTCTTCCAAGGGATATTTAAACTGTCTTGTTAAGCTACTGCGACCTGCACGTCTCTTCCAAGGGGTATTTAAACCTTCTTGTTAAGCTACTGCGACCTGCAAGTTTCTTCCAGGGGGCATTTAAATAATCTTGTTAAGCTACTGCGACTTGCACGTCTCTTCCAAAGGGCATTTAAACCATCTTGCTAAGCTACTGTAACCTCCACCACTTTTCCAAGGGGCAATTAAACCGTCTTGTTAAGCTACTGCGACCTGCACGTCTCTTCCATGGGGCAAGTGAACCTTCTTGTTAAGATACTGCGACCTGCATGTCTCTACCAAGGGGCATTTAAACCGTCTTGGTAAGCTACTGCGACCTGCACGTCTCTTCCAAGCGGCATTTAAACAGTCTTGTGAAGCTGCTGCGACCTGCATGTCTCTTCCAAAGGGCATTTAAACTGTCTTGTTAAGCTACTGCGACCTACACCGCTCCTCCAAGGGGCATTTAAACCGTCTTGTTAAGCTACTGCGACCTGCATGTCTCTTCCAAAGGGCATTTAAATCGTCTTGGTAAGCTACTGCGACCTGCACGTCTCTTCCAAGGGACATTAAAACCGTCTTATTAAGCTCCTGTTACCTGCACGTCTCTTCCAAGGGGCATTTAAACTGTCTTGTTAAGCTTCTGCGACCTCCACCGCTCTTCCAAGGGGCATTTAAACCATCTTGTTAAGCTACTGCAACCTGCACGTCTCTTCCAAGGGACATTTAAACTGTCTTATTACGATCCTGTGACCTGCACGTTTCTTCCAAGGGGCATTTAAACCGTCTTGTTAAGCTACTGCGATCTGCACGTCTCTTCCAAGGGCCATTTAAACCATCTTTTTAAGCTACTGCGACCTGCACGTCTCTTCCAAGGGACATTTAAACCGTCTTATTAAGATCTTGTGACCTGCACGTTTCTTCCAAGGGGCATTTAAACCGTCTTGTTAAGCTACTGCGACCTCCACCGCACTTACAATGGGCATTTAAACAGTCTTGTTAAGCTACTGCGACCTCCACCGCTCTTCCAAGGGGCATTTAAACCGTCTTTTTAAGCTACTGCGACCTGCACGTCTCTTCCAAGGGGCATTTAAACCGTCTTGTTAAGCTACTGCGACCTGCAGGTCTCTTACAATGGGCATTTAAACCGTCTTGTTAAGCTACTGCGACCTGCACTTCTCTTCCTAGGGAAGTGACCCTGGGAACTATAGACCAGTCAGCTTAACGTCTGTTGTGGGTAAATTGTTTGAAGGATTTCTTAGAGATGCTATTGTAGAATATCTTAATGATAATAACTGTCTAACTCCATATCAACGTGGATTCATGAGGGATCGCTCCTGCCAAACAAACCTGATCACCTTCTACGAGGAGGTGAGCTCACAGCTGGACCGCGGAGAGTCAGTGGATGTTTTATACCTTGACTTCTCCAAAGCGTTTGATACCGTGCCACACAAAAGGTTGGTATATAAAATGAGAATGCTTGGTCTGGGGGATAATGTGTGCAAGTGGGTAAATAGCTGGCTGAGTGATAGAAAGCAGAGGGTGGTTATCAATGGAGTAAGCTCAGGGTGTGTCAGGGTTACTAGCGGGGTGCCTCAAGGGTCTGTCTTGGGCCCTATATTATTTAATATATTTATTAATGATCTAGTGGAAGGGTTGCATAGTAAAATAGCAATATTTGCAGATGATACTAAACTTTGTAAAGTAGTTAATACAGATGAGGACAGGGCACAGCTACAGGAGAATTTAGATAAATTGGGGAGTTGGGCCAAAAAATGGCAAATGGGGTTCAATGCCGATAAATGTAAGGTCATGCACATGGGAAAGAAAAACAGCAGTCACCCATACATATTAAATGGGAAACCGTTGGGGAAATCTGACATGGAGAAGGACCTGGGCGTCTTGGTTAACAGCAAATTAAATTGGAGTGCCCAGTGTCAGGCAGCAGCTGCGAAGGCAAATAGAGTCATGGCATGCATCAGAAGAGGAATAGGGGCATATGATGAGAACATTGTTCTTCCTCTGTATAAAGCGCTGGTAAGGCCGCACTTAGAATATTGTGCACAGTTCTGGGCTCCGGTGCTCAGGAAAGACATATTGGAGCTAGAGAGGGTACAAAGGAGGGCGACTAAGGTAATAAAGGGAATGGAGGGACTAGAATACCCAGAGAGGTTGTCAAAATTAGGCCTATTTACATTGGAAAAGAGAAGGCTTAGGGGAGACCTCATAAACATGTATAAATACATCAGGGGGCAGTACAGAGATCTCTCCCATGACCTGTTTATACCAAGGATGGTGACAAAGACGAGGGGGCACACTATGCGTCTGGAGGAAAGGAGGTTCCTGCACCAGCAGAGAAGGGGATTCTTTACGGTCAGAGCCGTGAGACTCTGGAACTCTCTGGGAGAGGAAGTGGTGATGTCCAACTCACTTAAAGAGTGCAAGAGAGGCCTGGACGTCTTTCTTGAGAACAATAAAATTACATCTTATGCTTAGTTAATTAATCCAGGGATTTAATCTTACTGCCAGATTGGTGTCGGGAAGTGAATTTTTCCTCAGTGATGTAAATTGGCCTATACCTCATGGTTTTTTGTTGCCTTCCCCTGGATCAACGCTGCGGAATAGCTGCAGTGCACAAGAAATAGGCTGAACTGGATGGACGCTTGTCTTTTTTCGGCCTTATAAACTATGTAACTATGTAACTATGTAACTATGACATTAAAACCGTCTTATTAAGCTCCTGTTACCTGCACGTCTCTTCCAAGGGGCATTTAAACTGTCTTGTTAAGCTTCTGCGACCTGCACGTCTCTTCCAAGGGGCATTTAAACCGTCTTGTTAAGCTACTGCGACCTGCACATCTCTTCCAAGGGGCATTTAAACCGTCTTGTTAAGCTACTGCAACCTGCACGTCTCTTCCAAGGGGCATTTAAATCGTCTTGTTAAACTACTGCGACTTGCACGTCTCTTCCAAGTGGCATGTAAACCGTCTTGTTAAGCTACTGTAACCTCCACCACTTTTCCAAGGGGCATTTAAACCGTATTGTTAAGGTACTGCGACCTGCACGTCTCTTCAATGGGGCATTTAAACCGTCTTGTTAAGCTACTGCGACCTCCACCGCACTTACAATGGGCATTTAAACAGTCTTGTTAAGCTACTGCGACCTCCAACGCTCTTCCAAGGGGCATTTAAACCGTCTTTTTAAGCTACTGCGACCTGCACGTCTCTTCCAAAGGTCATTTAAACCGTCTTTTTAAGCTACTGCGACCTGCAGGTCTCTTCCAATGGGCATTTAAACCGTCTTGTTAAGCTACTGCGACCTGCATGTCTCTTCCAAGGGGCATTTAAACCATCTTGTTAAGCTACTGCGACATGCACGTCTCTTCCAAGGGGCATTTAAACCGTCTTGTTAAGCTACTGCGACCTGCACGTCTCTTCCAAGGGCCATTTAAACCATCTTTTTAAGCTACTGCGACCTGCACGTCTCTTCCAAGGGACATTTAAACCGTCTTATTAAGATCCTGTGACCTGCATGTCTCTTCCAAGGGGCATTTAAACTGTCTTGTTAAGCTTCTGCGACCTCCAACGCTCTTCCAAGGGATATTTAAACTGTCTTGTTAAGCTACTGCGACCTGCACGTCTCTTCCAAGGGGTATTTAAACCTTCTTGTTAAGCTACTGCGACCTGCAAGTCTCTTCCAGGGGGCATTTAAATAATCTTGTTAAGCTACTGCGACTTGCACGTCTCTTCCAAAGGGCATTTAAACCATCTTGCTAAGCTACTGTAACCTACACCACTTTTCCAAGGGGCAATTAAGCCGTCTTGTTACGCTACTGCGACCTGCACGTCTCTTCCATGGGGCAAGTGAACCTTCTTCTTAAGATACTGCGACCTGCATGTCTCTACCAAAGGGCATTTAAACCGTCTTGGTAAGCTACTGCGACCTGCACGTCTCTTCCAAGCGGCATTTAAACAGTCTTGTTAAGCTGCTGCGACCTGCATGTCTCTTCCAAAGGGCATTTAAACTGTCTTGTTAAGCTACTGCGACCTACACCGCTCCTCCAAGGGGCATTTAAACCGTCTTGTTAAGCTACTGCGACCTGCATGTCTCTTCCAAAGGGCATTTAAATCGTCTTGGTAAGCTACTGCGACCTGCACGTCTCTTCCAAGGGACATTAAAACCGTCTTATTAAGCTCCTGTTACCTGCACGTCTCTTCCAAGGGGCATTTAAACTGTCTTGTTAAGCTTCTGCGACCTCCACCGCTCTTCCAAGGGGCATTTAAACCATCTTGTTAAGCTACTGCAACCTGCACATCTCTTCCAAGGGGCATTAAAACCGTCTTATTAAGCTACTGCAACCTGCACGTCTCTTCCAAGGGGCATTTAAATCGTCTTGTTAAGCTACTGCGACTTGCACGTCTCTTCAAAGGGGCATGTAAACCGTCTTGTTAAGCTACTGTAACCTCCACCACTTTTCCAAGGGGCATTTAAACCGTATTGTTAAGCTACTGCGACCTGCACGTTTCTTCAATGGGGCATTTAAACCTTCTTGTTAAGCTACTGCGACCTGCATGTCTCTACCAAGGTGCATTTAAACCGTCTTGTTAAGCTACTGCGACCTGCACGTCTCTTCCAAGGGGCATTTAAACTGTCTTGTTAAGCTACTGCGACCTGCATGTCTCTTCCAAGGGGCATTTAAAACGTCTTATTAAGCTATTGCGACCTGCATGTCTCTTTCAATGGGCATTTAAAACGTCTTGTTAAGCTAATGCGACCTCCAACGCTCTTCCAAGGGGCATTTAAACCATCTTGTTAAGCTACTGCGACCTGCATGTCTCTTCCAAGGGGCATTTAAACCATCTTGTTAAGCTACTGCGACCTACACATCTTTTCCAAGGGGCATTTAAACAGTCTTGTTAAGAAACTGTGACCTGCATGTCTATTCGAAGGGGCATTTAAACCGTCTTGTTAATCTACTGCGACCTCCACCGCTCTTCCAAGGGGCATTTAAACCGTCTTGTTAAGCTACTGCGACCTGCATGTCTCTTCCAAGGGGCATTTAAACCATCTTATTAAGCTACTGCGACCTGCACGTCTCTTCCAAGGGCCATTTAAACCATCTTTTTAAGCTACTGCGACCTGCACGTCTCTTCCAAGGGACATTTAAACCATCTTATTAAGATCCTGTGACCTGCATGTCTCTTCCAAGGGGCATTTAAACTGCCTTGTTAAGTTTCTGCGATCTCCACCGCTCTTCCAAGGGGCATTTAAACCGTCTTGTTAAGCTACTGCGACCTGCACGTCTCTTCCAAGGGACATTTAAACTGTCTTGCTAAGCTACTGCGACCTGCACGTCTCTTCCAAGGGGCATTTAAACCATCTTGTTAAGCTACTGCGACCTGCATGTCTCTTCCAAGGGGCATTTAAACCATCTTGTTAAGCTACTGCGACCTGCACATCTCTTCCAAGGGACATTTAAACCGGCTTGTTAAGCTACTGTGACCTGCTTGTCTATTCGAAGGGGCATTTAAACCGTCTTGTTAAGCTACTGCGACCTGCACGTCTCTTCCAAGGGACATTTAAACCGTCTTATTAAGATCCTGTGACCTGCACGTTTCTTCCAAGGGGCATTTAAACCGTCTTGTTAAGCTACTGCGACCTCCACCGCACTTACAATGGGCATATAAACAGTCTTGTTAAGCTACTGCGACCTCCACCGCTCTTCCAAGGGGCATTTAAACCGTCTTTTTAAGCTACTGCGACCTGCACGTCTCTTCCAAGGGGCATTTAAACCATCTTGTTAAGCTACTGCGACCTGCAGGTCTTTTCCAAGGGGCATTTAAACCGTCTTGTTAAGCTACTGCGACCTGCACGTCTCTTCCAAGGGGCATTTAAACCGTCTTTTTAAGCTACTGCGACCTGAACGTCTCTTCCAATGGGCATTTAAACCGTCTTGTTAAGCTACTGCGACCTCCAACGCTCTTCCAAGGGGCATTTAAACCATCTTGTTAAGCTACTGCGACCTGCACGTCTCTTCCAAGTGGCATTTAAACCGTCTTGTTAAGCTACTGTGACCTGCACATTTCGACCAAGGGGCATATAAACCGTCTTATTAAGCTACTGCGACCTGCACGTCTCTTGCAAGGGGCATTTAAACCGTCTTATTAAGCTACTGCGACATGCACGTCTCTTCCAAGTGGCATTTAAACTGTTTTGTTAAGCTACTGCGACCTGCACGTCTCTTCCAAGGGGCATTTAAACCGCCTTGTTAAGCTACTGAGACCTGCATGTCTTTTCCGAGGGGCATTTAAACCGTCTTGTTAAGCTACTGCGACCTGCACATCTCTTCCAAGGGGAATTTAAAACGTCTTGTTAAGCTATTTTGACCTGCATGTCTATTCGAAGGGGCATTTGAACCGTCTTGTTAAGCTACTGCGACCTCCACCGCTTTTCCAAGGGGCATTTAAACCGTCTTGTTTAGCTACTGTGACCTGCACGTTTCTACCAAGGGGCATTTAAACCGTCTTATTAAGCTACTGCGACCTGCACGTCTCTTGCAAGGGGCATTTAAACCATCTTATTAAGCTACTGCGACCTGCACGTCTCTTCCAAGGGGCATTTAAACTGTCTTGTTAAGCGACAGCGACCTGCACGTCTCTTCCAAGGGGCATTTAAACCGTCTTGTTAAGCTACTGCGACCTGCATGTCTCTTCCAAGGGGCATTTAAACCATCTTGTTAAGCTACTGCGACCTGCACATCTCTTCCAGGGGGCATTTAAACCGTCTTGTTAAGCTACTGTGACCTGCGTGTCTATTCGAAGGGGCATTTAAACCGTCTTGTTAAGCTACTGCGACCTCCAACGCTCTTCCAAGGGGAATTTAAACCGTCTTGTTAAGCTACTGCGACCTGCACGTCTCTTCCAAGGGCCATTTAAACTGTCTTGGTAAGCTACTGCGACCTGCACGTTTCTTGCAAGGGGCATTTAATCCGTCTTATTAAGCTACTGCGACCTGCACGTCTCTTCCAAGGGGCATTTAAACTGTCTTGCTAAGCTACAGCGACCTGCACGTCTCTTTCAAGGGGCATTTAAACCGTCTTGTTAAGCTACTGCGACCTGCATGTCTCTTCCAAGGTGCTTTTAAACCATCTTGTTAAGCTACTGCGACCTGCACGTCTCTTCCAAGGGCCATTTAAACTGTCTTGGTAAGCTACTGCGACCTGCACGTCTCTTCCAAGGGACATTTAAACCGTCTTGTTAAGCTACTGCGACCTCCACCGCTCTTCCAAGGGGCATTTAAATCGTCTTGTTAAGCTACTGCGACCTGCACGTCTCTTCCAAGGGCCATTTAAACTGTCTTGGTAAGCTACTGCGACCTGCACGTCTCTTCCAAGGGACATTTAAACCGTCTTATTAAGATCCTGTGACCTGCACGTTTCTTCCAAGGGGCATTTAAACCGTCTTGTTAAGCTACTGCGACCTCCACCGCACTTACAATGGGCATTTAAACAGTCTCTGTTAAGCTACTGCGACCTCCACCGCTCTTCCAAGGGGCATTTAAACCATCTTATTAAGCTACTGCGACCTGCACGTCTCTTCCAAGGGGCATTTAAACAGTCTTGTTAAGCTACTGCGACCAGCAGGTCTCTTCCAAGGGGCATTTAAACCGTCTTGTTAAGCTACTGAGACCTCCACCGCTCTTCCAAGGGGCATTTAAACCATCTTGTTAAGCTACTGCGACCTGCACGTCTCTTCCAAGTGGCATTTAAACTGTCTTGTTAAGCTACGGTGACCTGCACGTTTCTACCAAGGGGCATTTAAACCGTCTTGTTAAGCTACTGCGACCTGCACGTCTCTTGCAAGGGGCATTTAAATTGTCTTGTTAAGCTACTGCGACTTGAACGTCTCTTCCAAGGGGCATTTAAACCGTCTTGTTAAGCTACTGTAACCTCCACCACTTTTACAAGGGGCATTTAAACCGTATTGTTAAGCTACTGCGACCTGCACGTCTCTTCAATGGGGCATTTAAACCATCTTGTTAAGCTACTGCGACCTACATGTCTCTACCAAGGTGCATTTAAACAGTCTTGTTAAGCTGCTGCGACCTGCATGTCTCTTCCAAAGGGCATTTAAACCGTCTTTTTAAGCTACTGCGACCTGCACGTCTCTTGCAAGGGGCATTTAAACCGTCTTATTAAGCTACTGCGACCTGCACGTCTCTTCCAAGGGGCATTTAAACCGTCTTGTTAAGCTACTGTAACCTCCACCACATTTCCAAGGGGCATTTAAACCGTCTTGTTAAGCTACTGCGACCTGCACGTCTCTTACAAGGGGCATTTAAACCGTCTTGTTAAGCTACTGCGACCTGCACGTCTCTTGCAAGGGGCATTTAAACCGTCTTATTAAGCTACTGCGACCTGCACGTCTCTTCCAAGGGGCATTTAAACTGTCTTGTTAAGCTACTGCGACCTGCACGTCTCTTCCAAGGGGCATTTAAACCGCCTTGTTAAGCTACTGAGACCTGCATGTCTTTTCCTAGGGGCATTTAAACCGTCTTGTTAAGCTACTGCGACCTGCACATCTCTTCCAAGGGGAATTTAAAACGTCTTGTTAAGCTATTTTGACCTGCATGTCTATTCGAAGGGGCATTTGAACCGTCTTGTTAAGCTACTGCGACCTCCACCGCTTTTCCAAGGGGCATTTAAACCGTCTTGTTAAGCTACTGTGACCTGCACGTTTCTACCAAGGGGCATTTAAACCGTCTTATTAAGCTACTGCGACCTGCACGTCTCTTGCAAGGGGCATTTAAACCATCTTATTAAGCTACTGCGACCTGCACGTCTCTTCCAAGGGGCATTTAAACTGTCTTGTTAAGCGACAGCGACCTGCACGTCTCTTCCAAGGGGCATTTAAACCGTCTTGTTAAGCTACTGCGACCTGCATGTCTCTTCCAAGGGGCATTTAAACCATCTTGTTAAGCTACTGCGACCTGCACATCTCTTCCAGGGGGCATTTAAACCGTCTTGTTAAGCTACTGTGACCTGCGTGTCTATTCGAAGGGGCATTTAAACCGTCTTGTTAAGCTACTGCGACCTCCAATGCTCTTCCAAGGGGAATTTAAACCGTCTTGTTAAGCTACTGCGACCTGCACGTCTCTTCCAAGGGCCATTTAAACTGTCTTGGTAAGCTACTGCGACCTGCACGTTTCTTGCAAGGGGCATTTAAACCGTCTTATTAAGCTACTGCGACCTGCACGTCTCTTCCAAGGGGCATTTAAACTGTCTTGCTAAGCTACAGCGACCTGCACGTCTCTTTCAAGGGGCATTTAAACCGTCTTGTTAAGCTACTGCGACCTGCATGTCTCTTCCAAGGGGCTTTTAAACCATCTTGTTAAGCTACTGCGACCTGCACGTCTCTTGCAAGGGGCATTTAAATTGTCTTGTTAAGCTACTGCGACTTGCACGTCTCTTCCAAGGGGCATTTAAACCGTCTTGTTAAGCTACGGTAACCTCCACCACTTTTCCAAGGGGCATTTAAACCGTATTGTTAAGCTACTGCGACCTGCACGTCTCTTCCATGGGGCATTTAAACCATCTTGTTAAGCTACTGCGACCTACATGTCTCTAACAAGGTGCATTTAAACAGTCTTGTTAAGCTGCTGCGACCTGCATGTCTCTTCCAAAGGGCATTTAAACCGTCTTTTTAAGCTACTGCGACCTGCACGTCTCTTGCAAGGGGCATTTAAACCGTATTATTAAGCTACTGCGACCTGCACGTCTCTTCCAAGGGGCATTTATACCGTCTTGTTAAGCTACTGTAACCTCCACCACATTTCCAAGGGGCATTTAAACCGTCTTGTTAAGCTACTGCGACCTGCATGTCTCTTCCAAGGGGCATTTAAAACGTCTTGTTAAGCTACTGCGACCTGCATGTCTCTTCCAAGGGGCATTTAAACCATCTTATTAAGCTACTGCGACCTGCACGTCTCTTCCAAGGGGCATTTAAACCGTCTTGTTAAGCTACTGTGACCTGCGTGTCTATTCGAAGGGGCATTTAAACCGTCTTGTTAAGCTACTGCGACCTCCAACGCTCTTCCAAGGGGAATTTAAACCATCTTTTTAAGCTACTGCGACCTGCACGTCTCTTCCAAGGGACATTTAAACCATCTTATTAAGATCCTGTGACCTGCATGTCTCTTCCAAGGGGCATTTAAACTGCCTTGTTAAGTTTCTGCGATCTCCACCGCTCTTCCAAGGGGCATTTAAACCGTCTTGTTAAGCTACTGCGACCTGCACGTCTCTTCCAAGGGACATTTAAACTGTCTTGCTAAGCTACTGCGACCTGCACGTCTCTTCCAAGGGGCATTTAAACCATCTTGTTAAGCTACTGCGACCTGCATGTCTCTTCCAAGGGGCATTTAAACCATCTTGTTAAGCTACTGCGACCTGCACATCTCTTCCAAGGGACATTTAAACCGGCTTGTTAAGCTACTGTGACCTGCATGTCTATTCGAAGGGGCATTTAAACCGTCTTGTTAAGCTACTGCGACCTGCACGTCTCTTCCAAGGGACATTTAAACCGTCTTATTAAGATCCTGTGACCTGCACGTTTCTTCCAAGGGGCATTTAAACCGTCTTGTTAAGCTACTGCGACCTCCACCGCACTTACAATGGGCATATAAACAGTCTTGTTAAGCTACTGCGACCTCCACCGCTCTTCCAAGGGGCATTTAAACCGTCTTTTTAAGCTACTGCGACCTGCACGTCTCTTCCAAGGGGCATTTAAACCATCTTGTTAAGCTACTGCGACCTGCAGGTCTTTTCCAAGGGGCATTTAAACCGTCTTGTTAAGCTACTGCGACCTGCACGTCTCTCCCAAGGGGCATTTAAACCGTCTTTTTAAGCTACTGCGACCTGAACGTCTCTTCCAATGGGCATTTAAACCGTCTTGTTAAGCTACTGCGACCTCCAACGCTCTTCCAAGGGGCATTTAAACCATCTTGTTAAGCTACTGCGACCTGCACGTCTCTTCCAAGTGGCATTTAAACCGTCTTGTTAAGCTACTGTGACCTGCACATTTCGACCAAGGGGCATATAAACCGTCTTATTAAGCTACTGCGACCTGCACGTCTCTTGCAAGGGGCATTTAAACCGTCTTATTAAGCTACTGCGACATGCACGTCTCTTCCAAGTGGCATTTAAACTGTTTTGTTAAGCTACTGCGACCTGCACGTCTCTTCCAAGGGGCATTTAAACCGCCTTGTTAAGCTACTGAGACCTGCATGTCTTTTCCGAGGGGCATTTAAACCGTCTTGTTAAGCTACTGCGACCTGCACATCTCTTCCAAGGGGAATTTAAAACGTCTTGTTAAGCTATTTTGACCTGCATGTCTATTCGAAGGGGCATTTGAACCGTCTTGTTAAGCTACTGCGACCTCCACCGCTTTTCCAAGGGGCATTTAAACCGTCTTGTTTAGCTACTGTGACCTGCACGTTTCTACCAAGGGGCATTTAAACCGTCTTATTATGCTACTGCGACCTGCACGTCTCTTGCAAGGGGCATTTAAACCATCTTATTAAGCTACTGCGACCTGCACGTCTCTTCCAAGGGGTATTTAAACTGTCTTGTTAAGCGACAGCGACCTGCACGTCTCTTCCAAGGGGCATTTAAACCGTCTTGTTAAGCTACTGCGACCTGCATGTCTCTTCCAAGGGGCATTTAAACCATCTTGTTAAGCTACTGCGACCTGCACATCTCTTCCAGGGGGCATTTAAACCGTCTTGTTAAGCTACTGTGACCTGCGTGTCTATTCGAAGGGGCATTTAAACCGTCTTGTTAAGCTACTGCGACCTCCAACGCTCTTCCAAGGGGAATTTAAACCGTCTTGTTAAGCTACTGCGACCTGCACGTCTCTTCCAAGGGCCATTTAAACTGTCTTGGTAAGCTACTGCGACCTGCACGTTTCTTGCAAGGGGCATTTAATCCGTCTTATTAAGCTACTGCGACCTGCACGTCTCTTAAAAAGGGGCATTTAAACTGTCTTGCTAAGCTACAGCGACCTGCACGTCTCTTTCAAGGGGCATTTAAACCGTCTTGTTAAGCTACTGCGACCTGCATGTCTCTTCCAAGGTGCTTTTAAACCATCTTGTTAAGCTACTGCGACCTGCACGTCTCTTCCAAGGGCCATTTAAACTGTCTTGGTAAGCTACTGCGACCTGCACGTCTCTTCCAAGGGACATTTAAACCGTCTTGTTAAGCTACTGCGACCTCCACCGCTCTTCCAAGGGGCATTTAAATCGTCTTGTTAAGCTACTGCGACCTGCACGTCTCTTCCAAGGGCCATTTAAACTGTCTTGGTAAGCTACTGCGACCTGCACGTCTCTTCCAAGGGACATTTAAACCGTCTTATTAAGATCCTGTGACCTGCACGTTTCTTCCAAGGGGCATTTAAACCGTCTTGTTAAGCTACTGCGACCTCCACCGCACTTACAATGGGCATTTAAACAGTCTCTGTTAAGCTACTGCGACCTCCACCGCTCTTCCAAGGGGCATTTAAACCATCTTATTAAGCTACTGCGACCTGCACGTCTCTTCCAAGGGGCATTTAAACAGTCTTGTTAAGCTACTGCGACCAGCAGGTCTCTTCCAAGGGGCATTTAAACCGTCTTGTTAAGCTACTGCGACCTCCACCGCTCTTCCAAGGGGCATTTAAACCATCTTGTTAAGCTACTGCGACCTGCACGTCTCTTCCAAGTGGCATTTAAACTGTCTTGTTAAGCTACGGTGACCTGCACGTTTCTACCAAGGGGCATTTAAACCGTCTTGTTAAGCTACTGCGACCTGCACGTCTCTTGCAAGGGGCATTTAAATTGTCTTGTTTAGCTACTGCGACTTGAACGTCTCTTCCAAGGGGCATTTAAACCGTCTTGTTAAGCTACTGTAACCTCCACCATTTTACAAGGGGCATTTAAACCGTATTGTTAAGCTACTGCGACCTGCACGTCTCTTCAATGGGGCATTTAAACCATCTTGTTAAGCTACTGCGACCTACATGTCTCTACCAAGGTGCATTTAAACAGTCTTGTTAAGCTGCTGCGACCTGCATGTCTCTTCCAAAGGGCATTTAAACCGTCTTTTTAAGCTACTGCGACCTGCACGTCTCTTGCAAGGGGCATTTAAACCGTCTTATTAAGCTACTGCGACCTGCACGTCTCTTCCAAGGGGCATTTAAACCGTCTTGTTAAGCTACTGTAACCTCCACCACATTTCCAAGGGGCATTTAAACCGTCTTGTTAAGCTACTGCGACCTGCACGTCTCTTACAAGGGGCATTTAAACCGTCTTGTTAAGCTACTGCGACCTGCACGTCTCTTGCAAGGGGCATTTAAACCGTCTTATTAAGCTACTGCGACCTGCACGTCTCTTCCAAGGGGCATTTAAACTGTCTTGTTAAGCTACTGCGACCTGCACGTCTCTTCCAAGGGGCATTTAAACCGCCTTGTTAAGCTACTGAGACCTGCATGTCTTTTCCTAGGGGCATTTAAACCGTCTTGTTAAGCTACTGCGACCTGCACATCTCTTCCAAGGGGAATTTAAAACGTCTTGTTAAGCTATTTTGACCTGCATGTCTATTCGAAGGGGCATTTGAACCGTCTTGTTAAGCTACTGCGACCTCCACCGCTTTTCCAAGGGGCATTTAAACCGTCTTGTTAAGCTACTGTGACCTGCACGTTTCTACCAAGGGGCATTTAAACCGTCTTATTAAGCTACTGCGACCTGCACGTCTCTTGCAAGGGGCATTTAAACCATCTTATTAAGCTACTGCGACCTGCACGTCTCTTCCAAGGGGCATTTAAACTGTCTTGTTAAGCGACAGCGACCTGCACGTCTCTTCCAAGGGGCATTTAAACCGTCTTGTTAAGCTACTGCGACCTGCATGTCTCTTCCAAGGGGCATTTAAACCATCTTGTTAAGCTACTGCGACCTGCACATCTCTTCCAGGGGGCATTTAAACCGTCTTGTTAAGCTACTGTGACCTGCGTGTCTATTCGAAGGGGCATTTAAACCGTCTTGTTAAGCTACTGCGACCTCCAATGCTCTTCCAAGGGGAATTTAAACCGTCTTGTTAAGCTACTGCGACCTGCACGTCTCTTCCAAGGGCCATTTAAACTGTCTTGGTAAGCTACTGCGACCTGCACGTTTCTTGCAAGGGGCATTTAAACCGTCTTATTAAGCTACTGCGACCTGCACGTCTCTTCCAAGGGGCATTTAAACTGTCTTGCTAAGCTACAGCGACCTGCACGTCTCTTTCAAGGGGCATTTAAACCGTCTTGTTAAGCTACTGCGACCTGCATGTCTCTTCCAAGGGGCTTTTAAACCATCTTGTTAAGCTACTGCGACCTGCACGTCTCTTGCAAGGGGCATTTAAATTGTCTTGTTAAGCTACTGCGACTTGCACGTCTCTTCCAAGGGGCATTTAAACCGTCTTGTTAAGCTACGGTAACCTCCACCACTTTTCCAAGGGGCATTTAAACCGTATTGTTAAGCTACTGCGACCTGCACGTCTCTTCCATGGGGCATTTAAACCATCTTGTTAAGCTACTGCGACCTACATGTCTCTAACAAGGTGCATTTAAACAGTCTTGTTAAGCTGCTGCGACCTGCATGTCTCTTCCAAAGGGCATTTAAACCGTCTTTTTAAGCTACTGCGACCTGCACGTCTCTTGCAAGGGGCATTTAAACCGTATTATTAAGCTACTGCGACCTGCACGTCTCTTCCAAGGGGCATTTATACCGTCTTGTTAAGCTACTGTAACCTCCACCACATTTCCAAGGGGCATTTAAACCGTCTTGTTAAGCTACTGCGACCTGCATGTCTCTTCCAAGGGGCATTTAAAACGTCTTGTTAAGCTACTGCGACCTGCATGTCTCTTCCAAGGGGCATTTAAACCATCTTATTAAGCTACTGCGACCTGCACGTCTCTTCCAAGGGGCATTTAAACCGTCTTGTTAAGCTACTGTGACCTGCGTGTCTATTCGAAGGGGCATTTAAACCGTCTTGTTAAGCTACTGCGACCTCCAACGCTCTTCCAAGGGGAATTTAAACCGTCTTGTTAAGCTACTGCGACCTGCACGTCTCTTCCAAGGGCCATTTAAACTGTCTTGGTAAGCTACTGCGACCTGCACGTTTCTTGCAAGGGGCATTTAAACCGTCTTATTAAGCTACTGCGACCTGCACGTCTCTTCCAAGGGGCATTTAAACTGTCTTGCTAAGCTACAGCGACCTGCACGTCTCTTTCAAGGGGCATTTAAACCGTCTTGTTAAGCTACTGCGACCTGCATGTCTCTTCCAAGGGGCTTTTAAACCATCTTGTTAAGCTACTGCGACCTGCACGTCTCTTGCAAGGGGCATTTAAATTGTCTTGTTAAGCTACTGCGACTTGCACGTCTCTTCCAAGGGGCATTTAAACCGTCTTGTTAAGCTACGGTAACCTCCACCACTTTTCCAAGGGGCATTTAAACCGTATTGTTAAGCTACTGCGACCTGCACGTCTCTTCCATGGGGCATTTAAACCATCTTGTTAAGCTACTGCGACCTACATGTCTCTAACAAGGTGCATTTAAACAGTCTTGTTAAGCTGCTGCGACCTGCATGTCTCTTCCAAAGGGCATTTAAACCGTCTTTTTAAGCTACTGCGACCTGCACGTCTCTTGCAAGGGGCATTTAAACCGTATTATTAAGCTACTGCGACCTGCACGTCTCTTCCAAGGGGCATTTATACCGTCTTGTTAAGCTACTGTAACCTCCACCACATTTCCAAGGGGCATTTAAACCGTCTTGTTAAGCTACTGCGACCTGCATGTCTCTTCCAAGGGGCATTTAAAACGTCTTGTTAAGCTACTGCGACCTGCATGTCTCTTCCAAGGGGCATTTAAACCATCTTATTAAGCTACTGCGACCTGCACGTCTCTTCCAAGGGGCATTTAAACCGTCTTGTTAAGCTACTGTGACCTGCATGTCTATTCCAAGGGTCATTTAAACCGTCTTGTTAAGCTACTGCGACCTCCACCGCTCTTCCAAGGGGCATTTAAACCGTCTTGTTAAGCTATTGCGACCGGCACGTCTCTTCCAAGGAACATTTAAACCGTCTTATTAAGATCCTGTGACCTGCACGTCTCTTCCAAGGGGCATTTAAACTGCCTTGTTAAGCTTATGCGACCTCCACCGCTCTTCCAAGGGGCATTTAAACCGTCTTGTTAAGCTACTGCGACCTGCACATCTCTTCAATGGGGCATTTGAACCGTCTTGTTAAGCTACTGCGACCTGCACGTCTCTTCCAAGGGGCATTTAAACTGTCTTGCTAAGCTACTGCGACCTGCACGTCTCTTCCAAGGGGCATTTAAACCATCTTGTTAAGCTACTGCGACCTGCATGTCTCTTCCAAGGGGCATTTAAACCATCTTGTTAAGCTACTGCGACCTGCACATCTCTTCCAAGGGGCTTTTAAACCATCTTGTTAAGCTACTGCGACCTGCACATCTCTTCCAAGGGGCATTTAAACCGTCTTGTTAAGCTACTGCGACCTCCACCGCTCTTCCAAACGGCATTTAAACCGTCTTGTTAAGCTACTGCGACCTGCACGTCTCTTCCAAGGGCCATTTAAACTGTCTTGGTAAGCTACTGCGACCTGCACGTCTCTTCCAAGGGACATTTAAACCGTCTTAATAAGATCCTGTGACCTGCACGTTTCTTCCAAGGGGCATTTAAACCATCTTGTTAAGCTACTGCGACCTCCACCGCACTTACAATGGGCATTTAAACAGTCTTGTTAAGCTACTGCGACCTCCAACGCTCTTCCAAGGGGCATTTAAACCGTCTTATTAAGCTACTGCGACCTGCACGTCTCTTCCAAGGGGCATTTAAACCGTCTTGTTAAGCTACTGCGACCTGCAGGTCTCTTCCAAGGGGCATTTAAACCGTCTTGTTGAGCTACTGCGACCTCCACCGCTCTTCCAAGGGGCATTTAAACCATCTTGTTAAGCTACTGCGACCTGCACGTCTCTTCCAAGTGGCATTTAAACCGTCTTGTTATGCTACGGTGACCTGTACGTTTCTACCAAGGGGCATTTAAACCGTCTTGTTAAGCTACTGCGACCTGCACGTCTCTTGCAAGGGGCATTTAAATTGTCTTGTTAAGCTACTGCGACTTGAACGTCTCTTCCAAGGGGCATTTAAACCGTCTTGTTAAGCTACTGTAACCTCCACCACTTTTACAAGGGGCATTTAAACCGTATTGTTAAGCTACTGCGACCTGCACGTCTCTTCAATGGGGCATTTAAACCATCTTGTTAAGCTACTGCGACCTACATGTCTCTACCAAGGTGCATTTAAACAGTTTTGTTATGCTGCTGCGACCTGCATGTCTCTTCCAAAGGTCATTTAAACCGTCTTTTTAAGCTACTGCGACCTGCACGTCTCTTGCAAGGGGCATTTAAACCGTCTTATTAAGCTACTGCGACCTGCACGTCTCTTCCAAGGGGCATTTAAACCGTCTTGTTAAGCTACTGCGACCTGCACGTCTCTTCCAAGGGGCATTTAAACCGTCTTGTTAAGCTACTGCGACCTGCACGTCTCTTGCAAGGGGCATTTAAACCGTCTTATTAAGCTACTGCGACCTGCACGTCTCTTCCAAGGGGCATTTAAACTGTCTTGTTAAGCTACTGCGACCTGCACGTCTCTTCCAAGGGGCATTTAAACCGCCTTGTTAAGCTACTGAGACCTGCATGTCTTTTCCGAGGGGCATTTAAACCGTCTTGTTAAGCTACTGCGACCTGCACATCTCTTCCAAGGGGAATTTAAAACGTCTTGTTAAGCTATTTTGACCTGCATGTCTATTCGAAGGGCCATTTGAACCGTCTTGTTAAGCTACTGTGACCTCCACCGCTTTTCCAAGGGGCATTTAAACGTTCTTGTTAAGCTACTGTGACCTGCACGTTTCTACCAAGGGGCATTTAAACTGTCTTATTAAACTACTGCGACCTGCACGTCTCTTGCAAGGGGCATTTAAACCATCTTATTAAGCTACTGCGACCTGCACGTCTCTTCCAAGGGGCATTTAAACTGTCTTGTTAAGCGACAGCGACCTGCACGTCTCTTCCAAGGGGCATTTAAACCATCTTGTTAAGCTACTGCAACCTGCACATCTCTTCCAGGGGGCATTTAAACCGTCTTCTTAAGCTACTGCGACCTCCAACGCTCTTCCAAGGGGAATTTAAACCGTCTTGTTAAGCTACTGCAACCTGCACGTTTCTTCCAAGGGCCATTAAAACTGTCTTGGTAAGCTACTGCGACCTGCACGTTTCTTGCAAGGGGCATTTAAACCGTCTTATTAAGCTACTGCGACCTGCACGTCTCTTCCAAGGGGCATTTAACTGTCTTGCTAAGCTACAGCGACCTGCACGTCTCTTTCAAGGGGCATTTAAACCGTCTTGTTAAGCTACTGCGACCTGCATGTCTCTTCCAAGGGGCTTTTAAACCATCTTGTTAAGCTACTGCGACCTGCACATCTCTTCCAAGGGGCATTTAAACCGTCTTGTTAAGCTACTGCGACCTGCACGTCTCTTCCAAGGGCCATTTAAACTGTCTTGGTAAGCTACTGCGACCTGCACGTCTCTTCCAAGGGACATTTAATCCGTCTTATTAAGATCCTGTGACCTGCACGTCTCTTCCAAGGGGCATTTAAACCGTCTTGTTAAGCTACTGCGACCTCCACCGCACTTACAATGGGCATTTAAACAGTCTTGTTAAGCTAGTGCGACCTCCACCGCTCTTCCAAGGGGCATTTAAACCGACTTATTAAGCTACGGCGACCTGCATGTCTCTTCCAAGGGGCATTTAAACCGTCTTGTTAAGCTACTGCGACCTGCAGGTCTCTTCCAAGGGGCATTTAAACCGTCTTGTTAAGCTACTGCGACCTCCACCGCTCTTCCAAGGGGCATTTAAACCATCTTGTTAAGCTACTGCGACCTGCACGTCTCTTCCAAGTGGCATTTAAACCGTCTTGTTAAGCTACGGTGACCTGCACGTTTCTCCCAAGGGGCATTTAAACCGTCTTGTTAAGCTACTGCGACCTGCACGTCTCTTGCAAGGGGCATTTAAATTGTCTTGTTAAGCTACTGCGACTTGCACGTCTCTTCCAAGGGGCACTTAAACCGTCTTGTTAAGCTACTGTAACCTCCACCACTTTTCCAAGGGGCATTTAAACCGTATTGTTAAGCTACTGCGACCTGCACGTCTCTTCAATGGGGCATTTAAACCATCTTGTTAAGCTACTGCGACCTACATGTCTCTACCAAGGTGCATTTAAACAGTCTTGTTAAGCTGCTGCGACCTGCATGTCTCTTCCAAAGGGCATTTAAACCGTCTTTTTTAAGCTACTGCGGCCTGCACGTCTCTTGCAAGGGGCATTTAAACCGTCTTATTAAGCTACTGCGACCTGCACGTCTCTTCCAAGGGGCATTTAAACCGTCTTGTTAAGCTACTGTAACCTCCACCACATTTCCAAGGGGCATTTAAACCGTCTTGTTAAGCTACTGCGACCTGCACGTCTCTTCCAAGGGGCATTTAAAACGTCTTGTTAAGCTACTGTGACCTGCATGTCTATTCCAAGGGTCATTTAAACCGTCTTGTTAAGCTACTGCGACCTCCACCGCTCTTCCAAGGGGCATTTAAACCGTCTTGTTAAGCTATTGCGACCGGCACGTCTCTTCCAAGGGACATTTAAACCGTCTTATTAAGATCCTCTGACCTGCACGTCTCTTCCAAGGGGCATTTAAACTGCCTTGTTAAGCTTATGCGACCTCCACCGCTCTTCCAAGGGGCATTTAAACCGTCTTGTTAAGCTACTGCGACCTGCACGTCTCTTCAATGGGGCATTTGAACCGTCTTGTTAAGCTACTGCGACCTGCACGTCTCTTCCAAGGGGCATTTAAACTGTCTTGCTAAGCTACTGCGACCTGCACGTCTCTTCCAAGGGGCATTTAAACCATCTTGTTAAGCTACTGCGACCTGCATGTCTCTTCCAAGGGGCATTTAAACCATCTTGTTAAGCTACTGCGACCTGCACATCTCTTCCAAGGGACATTTAAACCGTCTTGTTAAGCTACTGTGACCTGCATGTCTATTCGAAGGGGCATTTAAACCGTCTTGTTAAGCTACTGCGACCTCCATCGCTCTTCCAAGGGACATTTAAACCGTTTTGTTAAGCTACTGCGACCTGCAAGTCTCTTCCAAGGGACATTTAAACCGTCTTGTTAAGCTACTGCGACCTGCACGTCTCTTCCAAGGGACATTTAAACCGTCTTATTAAGATCCTGTGACCTGCACGTTTCTTCCAAGGGGCATTTAAAAAGTCTTGATAAGCTACTGCGACCTCCACCGCACTTACAATGGGCATTTAAACAGTCTTGTTAAGCTACTGCGACCTCCACCGCTCTTCCAAGGGGCATTTAAACTGTCTTGGTAAGCTACTGCGACCTGCACGTCTCTTCCAAGGGACATTTAAACCGTCTTATTAAGATCCTGTGACCTGCACGTTTCTTCCAAGGGGCATTTAAACCGTCTTGTTAAGCTACTGCGACCTCCACCGCACTTACAATGCGCATTTAAACAGTCTTGTTAAGCTACTGCGACCTCCACCGCTCTTTCAAGGGGCATTTAAACCGTCTTTTTAAGCTACTGCGACCTGCACGTCTCTTCCAAGGGGCATTTAAACCGTCTTGTTAAGCTACTGCGACCTGCAGGTCTCTTACAATGTGCATTTAAACAGTCTTGTTAAGCTACTGCGACCTGCACGTCTCTTCCAAGGGGCATTTAAACCGTCTTGTTAAGCTACTGCGACCTGCAGGTCTCTTCCAAGGGGCATTTAAACTGTCTTGTTAAGCTTCTGCGACCTCCACTGCTCTTCCAAGGGGCATTTAAACCATCTTGTTTAGCTTCTGCGACCTGCACATCTCTTCCAAGGGGCATTTAAACCGTCTTGTTAAGCTACTGCAACCTGCACGTCTCTTCCAAAGGTCATTTAAACCGTCTTTGTAAGCTTCTGCGACCTGCAGGTCTCTTCCAATGGGCATTTAAACCGTCTTGTTAAGCTACTGCGACCTGCATGTCTCTTCCAAGGGGCATTTAAACCATCTTGTTAAGCTACTGCGACCTGCACGTCTCTTCCAAGGGGCATTTAAACCGTCTTGTTAAGCTACTGCGACCTGCACGTCTCTTCCAAGGGCCATTTAAACCATCTTTTTAAGCTACGGCGACCTGCACATCTCTTCCAAGGGACAATTAAACCGTCTTATTAAGATCCTGTGACCTGCATGTCTCTTCCAAGGGGCATTTAAACTGTCTTGTTAAGCTTCTGCGACCTCCAGCGCTCTTCCAAGGGATATTTAAACTGTCTTGTTAAGCTACTGCGACCTGCACGTCTCTTCCAAGGGGTATTTAAACCGTCTTCTTAAGCTACTGCGACCTGCAAGTCTCTTCCAGGGGGCATTTAAATAATCTTGTTAAGCTGCTGCGACTTGCACGTCTCTTCCAAAGGGCATTTAAACCATCTTGCTAAGCTACTGTAACCTCCACCACTTTTCCAAGGGGCAATTAAACCGTCTTGTTAAGCTACTGCGACCTGCACGTCTCTTCAATGGGGCAAGTGAACCTTCTTGTTAGATACTGCGACCTGCATGTCTCTACCAAGGGGCATTTAAACCGTCTTGGTAAGCTACTGCGACCTGCACGTCTCTTCCAAACGGCTTTTAAACAGTCTTGTTAAGCTGCTGCGACCTGCATGTCTCTTCCAAAAGGCATTTAAACTGTCTTGTTAAGCTACTGCGACCTACACCGCTCTTCCAAGGGGCATTTAAACCGTCTTGTTAAGCTACTGCGACCTGCATGTCTCTTCCAAAGGGCATTTAAATCGTCTTGGTAAGCTACTGCGACCTGCACGTCTCTTCCAAGGGACATTAAAACCGTCTTATTAAGCTCCTGTTACCTGCACGTCTCTTCCAAGGGGCATTTAAACTGTCTTGTTAAGCTTCTGCGACCTCCACCGCTCTTCCAAGGGGCATTTAAACCATCTTGTTAAGCTACTGCGACCTGCACATCTCTTCCAAGGGGCATTTAATCCGACTTATTAAGCTACTGCAACCTGCACATCTCTTCCAAGGGGCATTTAAATCGTCTTGTTAAGCTACTGCTTCTTGCACGTCTCTTCCAAGGGGCATGTAAACCGTCTTGTTAAGCTACTTTTACCTCCACCACTTTTCCAAGGGGCATTTAAACCGTATTGTTAAGCTACTGCAACTTGCACGTCTCTTCAATGGGGCATTTAAACCGTCTTGTTAAGCTACTGCGACCTGCATGTCTCTACCAAGGTGCATTTAAACCGTCTTGTTAAGCTACTGCGAACTGCACGTCTCTTCCAAGGGGCATTTAAACAGTTTTGTTAAGCTCCTGCGACCTGCATGTCTCTTCCAAGGGGCATTTAAATCGTCTTTTTAAGCTACTGCGACCTGCACGTCCCTTCCAAGGGGCATTTAAACTGTCTTGTTAAGCTACTGCGACCTGCATGTCTCTTCCAAGGGGCATTTAAACCATCTTATTAAGCTATTGCGACCTGCATGTCTCTTTCAATGGGCATTTAAAACGTCTTGTTAAGCTAATGCGACCTCCAGCGCTCTTCCAAGGTACATTTAAACCATCTTGTTAATCTACTGCGACCTGCATGTCTCTTCCAAGGGGCATTTAAACCATCTTGTTAAGCTACTGCGACCTACACATCTCTTCCAAGGGGCATTTAAACCGTCTTGTTAAGCTACTGTGACCTGCATGTCTATTCGAAGGGGCATTTAAACCATCTTGTTAAGCTACTGCGACCTACACCGCTCTTCCAAGGGGCATTTAAACCGTCTTGTTAAGCTACTGAGACCTGCATGTCTCTTCCAAGGGGCATTTAAACCATCTTATTAAGCTACTGCGACCTGCACGTCTCTTCCAAGGGCTATTTCAACCATCTTTTAAAGCTACTGCGACCTGCACGTCTCTTCCAAGGGACATTTAAACCGTCTTATTAAGATCCTGTGACCTGCACGTCTCTTCCAAGGGGCATTTAAACTGCCTTGTTAAGCTTCTGCGACCTCCACCGCTCTTCCAAGGGGCATTTAAACCGTCTTGTTAAGCTACTGCGACCTGCACGTCTCTTCAATGGGGCATTTGAACCGTCTTGTTAAGCTACTGCGACCTGCACGTCTCTTCCAAGGGGCATTTAAACTGTCTTGCTAAGCTACTGCGACCTGCACGTCTCTTCCAAGGGGCATTTAAACCATCTTGCTAAGCTACTGCGACCTGCATGTCTCTTCCAAGGGGCATTTAAACCATCTTGTTAAGCTACTGCGACCTGCACATCTCTTCCAAGGGACATTTAAACCGTCTTGTTAAGCTACTGTGACCTGCATGTCTATTCGAAGGGGCATTTAAACCGTCTTGTTAAGCTACTGCGACCTGAACGTCTCTTCCAAGGGACATTTAAACTGTCTTATTAAGATCCTGTGACCTGCACGTTTCTTCCAAGGGGCATTTAAAAAGTCTTGTTAAGCTACTGCGACCTCCACCGCACTTACAATGGGCATTTAAACAGTCTTGTTAAGCTACTGTGACCTCCACCGCTCTTCCAAGGGGCATTTAAACCGTCTTGTTAAGCTACTGCGACCTGCACGTCTCTTCCAAGGGCCATTTAAACTGTCTTGGTAAGCTACTGCGACCTGCACGTCTCTTCCAAGGGACATTTAAACCGTCTTATTAAGATCCTGTGACCTGCACGTTTCTTCCAAGGGGCATTTAAACCGTCTTGTTAAGCTACTGCGACCTCCACCGCACTTACAATGGGCATTTAAACAGTCTTGTTAAGCTACTGCGACCTCCACCACTCTTCCAAGGGGCATTTAAACCGTCTTTTTAAGCTACTGCGACCTGCACGTCTCTTCCAAGGGGCATTTAAACCGTCTTGTTAAGCTACTGCGACCTGCAGGTTTCTTCCAAGGGGCATTTAAACCGTCTTGTTAAGCTACTGCGACCTGCACGTCTCTTCCAAGGGGCATTTAAACCGTCTTTTTAAGCTACTGCGACCTGCACGTCTCTTCCAATGGGCATTTAAATCGTCTTGTTAACCTACTGCGACCTCCAACGCTCTTCCAAGGGGCATTTAAACCATCTTGTTAAGCTACTGCGACCTGCACGTCTCTTCCAAGTGGCATTTAAACCGACTTTTTAAGCTGCTGTGACCTGCACGTTTCTACCAAGGGGCATATAAACCGTCTTATTAAGATCCTATGACCTGCACGTCTCTTGCAAGGGGCATTTAAACCGTCTTATTAAGCTACTGCGACCTGCATGTCTTTTCCAAGGGGCATTTAAACTGTCTTGTTAAGCTACTGCGACCTGCACGTCTCTTCCAAGGGGCATTTAAACCGTCTTGTTAAGCTACTTTGACCTGCATGTCTATTCGAAGGGGCATTTAAACCGTCTTGTTAAGCTACTGCGACCTCCACCGCTTTTCCAAGGGGCATTTAAACCATCTTGTTAAGCTACTGTGACCTGCACGTTTCTACCAAGGGGCATTTAAAATGTCTTATTAAGCTACTGCGACCTGCACGTCTCTTCCAAGGGACATTTAAACCGTCTTATTAAGATCCTGTGACCAGCACGTTTCTTCCAAGGGGCATTTAAACCGTCTTGTTTAGCTACTGCGACCTCCACCGCACTTACAATGGGCATTTAAACAGTCTTGTTAAGCTACTGCGACCTCCACCGCTCTTCCAAGGGGCATTTAAACCGTCTTGTTAAGCTACGGTGACCTGCACGTTTCTACCAAGGGGCATTTAAACCGTCTTGTTTAGCTACTGCGACCTGCACGTCTCTTCCAAGGGGCATTTAAACCGTCTTGTTAAGCTACTGCGACCTGCATGTCTCTTCCAAGGGGCATTTAAACCATCCTATTAAGCTACTGCGACCTGCACGTCTCTTCCAAGGGGCATTTAAACCGTCTTGTTAAGCTACTGTGACCTGCATGTCTATTCCAAGGGTCATTTAAACCGTCTTGTTAAGCTACTGCGACCTCCACCGCTCTTCCAAGTAGCATTTAAACCGTCTTGTTAAGCTATTGCGACCGGCACATCTCTTCCAAGGGACATTTAAACCGTCTTATTAAGATCCTGTGACCTGCATGTCTCTTCCAAGGGGCATTTAAACTGCCTTGTTAAGCTTCTGTGACCTCCACCGCTCTTCCAAGGGGCATTTAAACCGTCTTGTTAAGCTACTGCGACCTGCACGTCTCTTCAATGGGGCATTTGAACCGTCTTGTTAAGCTACTGCGACCTGCACGTCTCTTCCAAGGGGCATTTAAACTGTCTTGCTAAGCTACTGCGACCTGCATGTCTCTTCCAAGGGGCATTTAAACCATCTTGTTAAGCTACTGCGACCTGCACATCTCTTCCAAGGGACATTTAAACCGTCTTGCTAAGCTACTGTGACCTGCATGTCTATTCGAAGGGGCATTTAAACCGTCTTGTTAAGCTACTGCGACCTGCACGTCTCTTCCAAGGGACATTTAAACCGTCTTGTTAAGCTACTGCGACCTGCACGTCTCTTCCAAGGGACATTAAAACCGTCTTATTAAGATCCTGTGACCTGCACGTTTTTTCCAAGGGGCATTTAAAAAGTGTTGTTAAGCTACTGCGACCTCCACCGCACTTACAATGGGCATTTAAACAGTCTTGTTAAGCTACTGCGACCTCCACCGCTCTTCCAAGGGGCACTTAAACCGTCTTTTTAAGCTACTCCGACCTGCACGTCTCTTCCAAGGGGCATTTAAACCGTCTTGTTAAGCTACTGCGACCTGCAGGTCTCTTACAATGGGCATTTAAACAGTCTAGTTAAGCTACTGCGACCTGTACTTCTCTTCCTAGGGACATTAAAACAGTCTTATTAAGCTCCTGTTACCTGCACGTCTCTTCCAAGGGGCATTTAAACTGTCTTGTTAAGCTTCTGCGACCTCCACCGCTCTTCCAAGGGGCATTTAAACCATCTTGTTAAGCTACTGCGACCTGCCCATCTCTTCCAAGGGGCATTTAAACCGTCTTGTTAAGCTACTGCAACCTGCACGTCTCTTCCAAGGGGCATTTAAATCGTCTTGTTAAACTACTGCGACTTGCACGTCTCTTCCAAGGGGCATGTAAACCGTCTTGTTAAGCTACTGTAACCTCCACCACTTTTCCAAGGGGCATTTAAACCGTATTGTTAAGGTACTGCGACCTGCACGTCTCTTCAATGGGCCATTTAAACCGTCTTTTTAAGCTACTGCGACCTGCACGTCTCTTCCAAAGGTAATTTAAACCGTCTTTTTAAGCTACTGCCACCTGCAGGTCTCTTCCAATGGGCATTTAAACCGTCTTGTTAAGCTACTGCGACCTGCATGTCTCTTCCAAGGGGCATTTAAACCATCTTGTTAAGATACTGTGACCTGCACGTCTCTTGCAAGGGGCATTTAAACCGTCTTGTTAAGCTACTGCGACCTGCACGTCTCTTCCAAGGGCCATTTAAACCGTCTTTTTAAGCTACTGCGACCTGCACATCTCTTCCAAGGGACATTTAAACCGTCTTATTAAGATCCTGTGACCTGCATGTCTCTTCCAAGGGGCATTTAAACTGTCTTGTTAAGCTTTTGCGACCTCCAACGCTCTTCCAAGGGCTATTTAAACTGTCTTCTTAAGCTACTGCGACCTGCAAGTCTCTTCCAGGGGGCATTTAAATAATCTTGTTAAGCTACTGCGACTTGCACGTCTCTTCCAAAGGGCATTTAAACCATCTTGCTAAGCTACTGTAACCTCCACCACTTTTCCAAGGGGCAATTAAACCGTCTTGTTAAGCTACTGCGACCTGCACGTCTCTTCAATGGGGCAAGTGAACCTTCTTGTTAAGATACTGCGACCTGCATGTCTCTACCAAGGGGCATTTAAACCGTCTTGGTAAGCTACTGCGACCTGCACGTCTCTTCCAAGCGGCATTTAAACAGTCTTGTTAAGCTGCTGCGACCTGCATGTCTCTTCCAAAGGGCATTTAAACTGTCTTGTTAAGCTACTGCGACCTACACCGCTCTTCCAAGGGGCATTTAAACCATGTTGTTAAGCTACTGCGACCTGCATGTCTCTTCCAAAGGGCATTTAAATCGTCTTGGTAAGCTACTGCGACCTGCACGTCTCTTCCAAGGGACATTAAAACCGTCTTATTAAGCTCCTGTTACCTGCACGTCTCTTCCAAGGGGCATTTAAACTGTCTTGTTAAGCTTCTGCGACCTCCACCGCTCTTCCAAGGGGCATTTAAACCATCTTGTTAAGCTACTGCGACCTGCACATCTCTTCCAAGGGGCATTTAAACCGTCTTATTAAGCTACTGCAACCTGCACATCTCTTCCAAGGGGCATTTAAATCGTCTTGTTAAGCTACTGCGACTTGCACGTCTCTTCCAAGGGGCATGTAAACCGTCTTGTTAAGCTACTGTAACCTCCACCACTTTTCCAAGGGGCATTTAAACCGTATTGTTAAGCTACTACGACCTGCACGTCTCTTCAATGGGGCATTTAAACCGTCTTGTTAAGCTACTGCGACCTGCATGTCTCTTCCAAGGGGCATTTAAACCGTCTTATTAAGCTATTGCGACCTGCATGTCTCTTTCAATGGGCATTTAAAACGTCTTGTTAAGCTAATGCGACCTCCAACGCTCTTCCAAGGGGCATTTAAACCATCTTGTTAAGCTACTGCGACCTGCATGTCTCTTCCAAGGGGCATTTAAACCATCTTGTTAAGCTACTGCGACCTACACATCTCTTCCAAGGGGCATTTAAACCGTCTTATTAAGCTACTGTGACCTGCATGTCTATTCGAAGGGGCATTTAAACCGTCTTGTTAAGCTACTGCGACCTACACCGCTCTTCCAAGGGGCATTTAAACCGTCTTGTTAAGCTACTGAGACCTGCATGTCTCTTCCAAGGGGCATTTAAACCATCTTATTAAGCTACTGCGACCTGCACGTCTTTTCCAAGGGCCATTTAAACCATCTTTTTAAGCTACTGCGACCTGCATGTCTCTTCCAAGGGCCATTTAAACCATCTTTTTAAGCTACTGCAACCTGTACGTCTCTTCCAAGGGACATTTAAACCGCCTTATTAAGATCCTGTGACCTATACGTCTCTTCCAAGGGGCAATTAAACTGCCTTGTTAAGCTTCTGCGACCTCCACCACTCTTCCAAGGGGCATTTAAACCGTCTTGTTAAGTTACTGCGACCTGCACGTCTCTTCAATGGGGCATTTGAACCGTCTTGAAAAGCTACTGCGACCTGCACGTCTCTTCCAAGGGGCATTTAAACTGTCTTGCTAAGCTACTGCGACCTGCACGTCTCTTCCAAGGGGCATTTAAACCATCTTGTTAAGCTACTGCGACCTGCATGTCTCTTCCAAAAGGCATTTAAACCATCTTGTTAAGCTACTGCGACCTGCACATCTCTTCCAAGGGACATTTAAACCGTCTTGTTAAGCTACTGTGACCTGCATGTCTATTCGAAGGGGCATTTAAACCGTCTTGTTAAGATACTGCGACCTGCACGTCTCTTCCAAGGGACATTTAAACCGTCTTATTGAGATCCTGTGAGCTGCACGTTTCTTCCAAGGGGCATTTAAAAAGTCTTGTTAAGCTACTGCGACCTCCACCGCACTTACAATGGGCATTTAAACAGTCTTGTTAAGCTACTGCGACCTCCACCGCTCTTCCAAGGGGCATTTAAACCGGCTTGTTAAGCTACTGCGACCTGCACGTCTCTTCCAAGGGCCATTTAAACTGTCTTGGTAAGCTACTGCGACCTGCACGTCTCTTCCAAGGGACATTTAAACCGTCTTATTAAGATCCTGTGACCTGCACGTTTCTTCCAAGGGGCATTTAAACCGTCTTGTTAAGCTACTGCGACCTCCACCGCACTTACAATGGGCATTTAAACAGTCTTGTTAAGCTACTGCGACCTCCACCACTCTTCCAAGGGGCATTTAAACCGCCTTTTTAAGCTACTGCGACCTGCACGTCTCTTCAAAGGGGCATTTAAACCGTCTTGTTAAGCTACTGCGACCTGCAGGTCTCTTCCAAGGGGCATTTAAACCGTCTTGTTAAGCTACTGCGATCTGCACGTCTCTTCCAAGGGGCATTTAAACCGTCTTTTTAAGCTACTGCGACCTGCACGTCTCTTCCAATGGGCATTTAAACCGTCTTGTTAAGCTACTGCGACCTCCAACGCTCTTCCAAGGGGCATTTAAACCATCTTGTTAAGCTACTGCGACCTGCACGTCTCTTCCAAGTGGCATTTAAACCGTCTTGTTAAGCTACTGTGACCTGCACGTTTCTACCAAGGGGCATATAAACCGTCTTATTAGAGCTACTGCTACCTGCACGTCTCTTGCAAGGGGCATTTAAACCTTCTTATTAAGCTACTGCGACCTGCACGTCTCTTCCAAGGGGCATTTAAACTGTCTTGTTAAGCTACTGCGACCTGCACGTCTCTTCCAAGGGGCATTTAAACCGTCTTGTTAAGCTACTGAGACCTGCATGTCTTTTCCGAGGGGCATTTAAACCATCTTGTTAAGCTACTGCAACCTGCACATCTCTTCCAAGGGGCATTTAAACCGTCTTGTTAAGCTACTGTGACCTGCATGTCTATTCGAAGGGGCATTTAAACCGTCTTGTTAAGCTACTGCGACCTCCACCGCTTTTCCAAGGGGCATTTAAACCGTCTTGTTAAGCTACTGTGACCTGCACGTTTCTACCAAGGGGCATTTAAAATGTCTTATTAAGCTACTGCGACCTGCACGTCTCTTGCAAGGGGCATTTAAACCGTCTTATTAAGCTACTGCGACCTGCACGTCTCTTCCAAGGGGCATTTAAACTGTCTTGTTAAGCGACAGCGACCTGCACGTCTATTCCAAGGGGCATTTAAACCGTCTTGTTAAGCTACTGCGACCTGCATGTCTCTTCCAAGGGGCATTTAAACCATCTTGTTAAGCTACTGCGACCTGCACATCTCTTCCAAGGGGCATTTAAACCGTCTTGTTAAGCTACTGTGACCTGCATGTCTATTCGAAGGGGCATTTAAACCGTCTTGTTAAGCTACTGCGACCTCCAACGCTCTTCCAAGGGGAATTTAAACCGTCTTGTTAAGCTACTGCTACCTGCACGTCTCTTCCAAGGGCCATTTAAACTGTCTTGGTAAGCTACTGCGACCTGCACGTCTCTTGCAAGGGGCATTTAAACCGTCTTATTAAGCTACTGCGACCTGCACGTCTCTTCCAAGGGGCATTTAAACTGTCTTGTTAAGCTACAGCGACCTGCACGTCCCTTCCAAGGGGCATTTAAACCGTCTTTTTAAGCTACTGCGACCTGCATTTCTCTTCCAAGGGGCTTTTAAACCATCTTATTAAGCTACTGCGACCTGCACATCTCTTCCAAGGGGCATTTAAACCGTCTTGTTAAGCTACTGTGACCTGCATGTCTATTCGAAGGGGCATTTAAACCGTCTTGTTAAGCTACTGCGACCTCCACCGCTCTTCCAAGGGGCATTTAAACCGTCTTGTTAAGCTACTGCGACCTGCACGTCTCTTCCAAGGGCCTTTTAAACTGTCTTGGTAAGCTACTGCGACCTGCACGTCTCTTCCAAGGGACATTTAAACCGTCTTATTAAGATCCTGTGACCTGCACGTTTCTTCCAAGGGGCATTTAAACCGTCTTGTTAAGCTACTGCGACCTCCACCGCACTTACAATGGGCATTTAAACAGTCTTGTTAAGCTTCTGCGACCTCCACCGCTCTTCCAAGGGGCATTTAAACCGTCTTATTAAGCTACTGCGACCTGCACGTCTCTTCCAAGGTGCATTTAAACCGTCTTGTTAAGCTACTGCGACCTGCAGGTCTCTTCCAAGGGGCATTTAAACCGTCTTGTTAAGCTACTGCGACCTCCACCGCTCTTCCAAGGGGCATTTAAACCATCTTGTTAAGCTACTGCGACCTGCACGTCTCTTCCAAGGGCCATTTAAACTGTCTTGGTAAGCTACTGCGACCTGCACGTCTCTTCCAAGGGACATTTAAACCGTCTTATTAAGATCCTGTGACCTGCACGTTTCTTCCAAGGGGCATTTAAACCGTCTTGTTAAGCTACTGCGACCTCCACCGCTCTTCCAAGGGGCATTTAAACCGTCTTATTAAGCTACTGCGACCTGCACGTCTCTTCCAAGGGGCATTTAAACCGTCTTGTTAAGCTACCGTGACCTGCACGTTTCTACCAAGGGGCATTTAAACCGTCTTATTAAGCTACTGCGACCTGCATGTCTCTTGCAAGGGGCATTTAAGCCGTCTTATTAAGCTACTGCGACCAGCAAGTCTCTTCCAAGGGGCACTTAAACTGTCTTGTTAAGCTACTGCGACCTGCATGTCTCTTCCAAGGGGCATTTAAACCATCTTATAAAGCTACTGCGACCTGCACGTCTCTTCTAAGGGGCATTTAAACCGTCTTGTTAAGCTACTGTGACCTGCATGTCTATTCCAAGGGTCATTTAAACCGTGTTGTTAAGCTACTGCGACCTCCACCGCTCTTTCAAGGGGCATTTAAACCGTCTTGTTAAGCTATTGCGACCTGCACGTCTCTTCCAATGGACATTTAAACCGTCTTATTAAGATCCTGTGACCTGCACGTTTCTTCCAAGGGGCATTTAAACCGTCTTGTTAAGCTACTGCGACCTCCACCGCTCTTCCAAGGGGCATTTAAACCGTCTTATTAAGCTACTGCGACCTGCACGTCTCTTCCAAGGGGCATTTAAACCGTCTTGTTAAGCTACTGCGACCTGCAGGTCTCTTCCAAGGGGCATTTAAACCGTCTTGTTGAGCTACTGCGACCTCCACCGCTCTTCCAAGGGGCATTTAAACCATCTTGTTAAGCTACTGCGACCTGCACGTCTCTTCCAAGTGGCATTTAAACCGTCTTGTTAAGCTACGGTGACCTGTACGTTTCTACCAAGGGGCATTTAAACCGTCTTGTTAAGCTACTGCGACCTGCACGTCTCTTGCAAGGGGCATTTAAATTGTCTTGTTAAGCTACTGCGACTTGAACGTCTCTTCCAAGGGGCATTTAAACCGTCTTGTTAAGCTACTGTAACCTCCACCACTTTTACAAGGGGCATTTAAACCGTATTGTTAAGCTACTGCGACCTGCACGTCTCTTCAATGGGGCATTTAAACCATCTTGTTAAGCTACTGCGACCTACATGTCTCTACCAAGGTGCATTTAAACAGTCTTGTTATGCTGCTGCGACCTGCATGTCTCTTCCAAAGGTCATTTAAACCGTCTTTTTAAGCTACTGCGACCTGCACGTCTCTTGCAAGGGGCATTTAAACCGTCTTATTAAGCTACTGCGACCTGCACGTCTCTTCCAAGGGGCATTTAAACCGTCTTGTTAAGCTACTGTAACCTCCACCACATTTCCAAGGGGCATTTAAACCGTCTTGTTAAGCTACTGCGACCTGCACGTCTCTTCCAAGGGGCATTTAAACCGTCTTGTTAAGCTACTGCGACCTGCACGTCTCTTGCAAGGGGCATTTAAACCGTCTTATTAAGCTACTGCGACCTGCACGTCTCTTCCAAGGGGCATTTAAACTGTCTTGTTAAGCTACTGCGACCTGCACGTCTCTTCCAAGGGGCATTTAAACCGCCTTGTTAAGCTACTGAGACCTGCATGTCTTTTCCGAGGGGCATTTAAACCGTCTTGTTAAGCTACTGCGACCTGCACATCTCTTCCAAGGGGAATTTAAAACGTCTTGTTAAGCTATTTTGACCTGCATGTCTATTCGAAGGGCCATTTGAACCGTCTTGTTAAGCTACTGTGACCTCCACCGCTTTTCCAAGGGGCATTTAAACGTTCTTGTTAAGCTACTGTGACCTGCACGTTTCTACCAAGGGGCATTTAAACTGTCTTATTAAACTACTGCGACCTGCACGTCTCTTGCAAGGGGCATTTAAACCATCTTATTAAGCTACTGCGACCTGCACGTCTCTTCCAAGGGGCATTTAAACTGTCTTGTTAAGCGACAGCGACCTGCACGTCTCTTCCAAGGGGCATTTAAACCGTCTTGTTAAGCTACTGCGACCTGCATGTCTCTTCCAAGGGGCATTTAAACCATCTTGTTAAGCTACTGCAACCTGCACATCTCTTCCAGGGGGCATTTAAACCGTCTTGTTAAGCTACTGCGACCTCCAACGCTCTTCCAAGGGGAATTTAAACCGTCTTGTTAAGCTACTGCAACCTGCACGTTTCTTCCAAGGGCCATTAAAACTGTCTTGGTAAGCTACTGCGACCTGCACGTTTCTTGCAAGGGGCATTTAAACCGTCTTATTAAGCTACTGCGACCTGCACGTCTCTTCCAAGGGGCATTTAACTGTCTTGCTAAGCTACAGCGACCTGCACGTCTCTTTCAAGGGGCATTTAAACCGTCTTGTTAAGCTACTGCGACCTGCATGTCTCTTCCAAGGGGCTTTTAAACCATCTTGTTAAGCTACTGCGACCTGCACATCTCTTCCAAGGGGCATTTAAACCGTCTTGTTAAGCTACTGCGACCTGCACGTCTCTTCCAAGGGCCATTTAAACTGTCTTGGTAAGCTACTGCGACCTGCACGTCTCTTCCAAGGGACATTTAATCCGTCTTATTAAGATCCTGTGACCTGCACGTTTCTTCCAAGGGGCATTTAAACCGTCTTGTTAAGCTACTGCGACCTCCACCGCACTTACAATGGGCATTTAAACAGTCTTGTTAAGCTAGTGCGACCTCCACCGCTCTTCCAAGGGGCATTTAAACCGTCTTATTAAGCTACGGCGACCTGCACGTCTCTTCCAAGGGGCATTTAAACCGTCTTGTTAAGCTACTGCGACCTGCAGGTCTCTTCCAAGGGGCATTTAAACCGTCTTGTTAAGCTACTGCGACCTCCACCGCTCTTCCAAGGGGCATTTAAACCATCTTGTTAAGCTACTGCGACCTGCACGTCTCTTCCAAGTGGCATTTAAACCGTCTTGTTAAGCTACGGTGACCTGCACGTTTCTCCCAAGGGGCATTTAAACCGTCTTGTTAAGCTACTGCGACCTGCACGTCTCTTGCAAGGGGCATTTAAATTGTCTTGTTAAGCTACTGCGACTTGCACGTCTCTTCCAAGGGGCACTTAAACCGTCTTGTTAAGCTACTGTAACCTCCACCACTTTTCCAAGGGGCATTTAAACCGTATTGTTAAGCTACTGCGACCTGCACGTCTCTTCAATGGGGCATTTAAACCATCTTGTTAAGCTACTGCGACCTACATGTCTCTACCAAGGTGCATTTAAACAGTCTTGTTAAGCTGCTGCGACCTGCATGTCTCTTCCAAAGGGCATTTAAACCGTCTTTTTTAAGCTACTGCGGCCTGCACGTCTCTTGCAAGGGGCATTTAAACCGTCTTATTAAGCTACTGCGACCTGCACGTCTCTTCCAAGGGGCATTTAAACCGTCTTGTTAAGCTACTGTAACCTCCACCACATTTCCAAGGGGCATTTAAACCGTCTTGTTAAGCTACTGCGACCTGCACGTCTCTTCCAAGGGGCATTTAAAACGTCTTGTTAAGCTACTGTGACCTGCATGTCTATTCCAAGGGTCATTTAAACCGTCTTGTTAAGCTACTGCGACCTCCACCGCTCTTCCAAGGGGCATTTAAACCGTCTTGTTAAGCTATTGCGACCGGCACGTCTCTTCCAAGGGACATTTAAACCGTCTTATTAAGATCCTCTGACCTGCACGTCTCTTCCAAGGGGCATTTAAACTGCCTTGTTAAGCTTATGCGACCTCCACCGCTCTTCCAAGGGGCATTTAAACCGTCTTGTTAAGCTACTGCGACCTGCACGTCTCTTCAATGGGGCATTTGAACCGTCTTGTTAAGCTACTGCGACCTGCACGTCTCTTCCAAGGGGCATTTAAACTGTCTTGCTAAGCTACTGCGACCTGCACGTCTCTTCCAAGGGGCATTTAAACCATCTTGTTAAGCTACTGCGACCTGCATGTCTCTTCCAAGGGGCATTTAAACCATCTTGTTAAGCTACTGCGACCTGCACATCTCTTCCAAGGGACATTTAAACCGTCTTGTTAAGCTACTGTGACCTGCATGTCTATTCGAAGGGGCATTTAAACCGTCTTGTTAAGCTACTGCGACCTCCATCGCTCTTCCAAGGGACATTTAAACCGTTTTGTTAAGCTACTGCGACCTGCAAGTCTCTTCCAAGGGACATTTAAACCGTCTTGTTAAGCTACTGCGACCTGCACGTCTCTTCCAAGGGACATTTAAACCGTCTTATTAAGATCCTGTGACCTGCACGTTTTTTCCAAGGGGCATTTAAAAAGTCTTGATAAGCTACTGCGACCTCCACCGCACTTACAATGGGCATTTAAACAGTCTTGTTAAGCTACTGCGACCTCCACCGCTCTTCCAAGGGGCATTTAAACTGTCTTGGTAAGCTACTGCGACCTGCACGTCTCTTCCAAGGGACATTTAAACCGTCTTATTAAGATCCTGTGACCTGCACGTTTCTTCCAAGGGGCATTTAAACCGTCTTGTTAAGCTACTGCGACCTCCACCGCACTTACAATGCGCATTTAAACAGTCTTGTTAAGCTACTGCGACCTCCACCGCTCTTTCAAGGGGCATTTAAACCGTCTTTTTAAGCTACTGCGACCTGCACGTCTCTTCCAAGGGGCATTTAAACCGCCTTTTTAAGCTACTGCGACCTGCACGTCTCTTCAAAGGGGCATTTAAACCGTCTTGTTAAGCTACTGCGACCTGCAGGTCTCTTCCAAGGGGCATTTAAACCGTCTTGTTAAGCTACTGCGATCTGCACGTCTCTTCCAAGGGGCATTTAAACCGTCTTTTTAAGCTACTGCGACCTGCACGTCTCTTCCAATGGGCATTTAAACCGTCTTGTTAAGCTACTGCGACCTCCAACGCTCTTCCAAGGGGCATTTAAACCATCTTGTTAAGCTACTGCGACCTGCACGTCTCTTCCAAGTGGCATTTAAACCGTCTTGTTAAGCTACTGTGACCTGCACGTTTCTACCAAGGGGCATATAAACCGTCTTATTAGAGCTACTGCTACCTGCACGTCTCTTGCAAGGGGCATTTAAACCTTCTTATTAAGCTACTGCGACCTGCACGTCTCTTCCAAGGGGCATTTAAACTGTCTTGTTAAGCTACTGCGACCTGCACGTCTCTTCCAAGGGGCATTTAAACCGTCTTGTTAAGCTACTGAGACCTGCATGTCTTTTCCGAGGGGCATTTAAACCATCTTGTTAAGCTACTGCAACCTGCACATCTCTTCCAAGGGGCATTTAAACCGTCTTGTTAAGCTACTGTGACCTGCATGTCTATTCGAAGGGGCATTTAAACCGTCTTGTTAAGCTACTGCGACCTCCACCGCTTTTCCAAGGGGCATTTAAACCGTCTTGTTAAGCTACTGTGACCTGCACGTTTCTACCAAGGGGCATTTAAAATGTCTTATTAAGCTACTGCGACCTGCACGTCTCTTGCAAGGGGCATTTAAACCGTCTTATTAAGCTACTGCGACCTGCACGTCTCTTCCAAGGGGCATTTAAACTGTCTTGTTAAGCGACAGCGACCTGCACGTCTATTCCAAGGGGCATTTAAACCGTCTTGTTAAGCTACTGCGACCTGCATGTCTCTTCCAAGGGGCATTTAAACCATCTTGTTAAGCTACTGCGACCTGCACATCTCTTCCAAGGGGCATTTAAACCGTCTTGTTAAGCTACTGTGACCTGCATGTCTATTCGAAGGGGCATTTAAACCGTCTTGTTAAGCTACTGCGACCTCCAACGCTCTTCCAAGGGGAATTTAAACCGTCTTGTTAAGCTACTGCTACCTGCACGTCTCTTCCAAGGGCCATTTAAACTGTCTTGGTAAGCTACTGCGACCTGCACGTCTCTTGCAAGGGGCATTTAAACCGTCTTATTAAGCTACTGCGACCTGCACGTCTCTTCCAAGGGGCATTTAAACTGTCTTGTTAAGCTACAGCGACCTGCACGTCCCTTCCAAGGGGCATTTAAACCGTCTTTTTAAGCTACTGCGACCTGCATTTCTCTTCCAAGGGGCTTTTAAACCATCTTATTAAGCTACTGCGACCTGCACATCTCTTCCAAGGGGCATTTAAACCGTCTTGTTAAGCTACTGTGACCTGCATGTCTATTCGAAGGGGCATTTAAACCGTCTTGTTAAGCTACTGCGACCTCCACCGCTCTTCCAAGGGGCATTTAAACCGTCTTGTTAAGCTACTGCGACCTGCACGTCTCTTCCAAGGGCCTTTTAAACTGTCTTGGTAAGCTACTGCGACCTGCACGTCTCTTCCAAGGGACATTTAAACCGTCTTATTAAGATCCTGTGACCTGCACGTTTCTTCCAAGGGGCATTTAAACCGTCTTGTTAAGCTACTGCGACCTCCACCGCACTTACAATGGGCATTTAAACAGTCTTGTTAAGCTTCTGCGACCTCCACCGCTCTTCCAAGGGGCATTTAAACCGTCTTATTAAGCTACTGCGACCTGCACGTCTCTTCCAAGGTGCATTTAAACCGTCTTGTTAAGCTACTGCGACCTGCAGGTCTCTTCCAAGGGGCATTTAAACTGTCTTGTTAAGCTACTGCGACCTCCACCGCTCTTCCAAGGGGCATTTAAACCATCTTGTTAAGCTACTGCGACCTGCACGTCTCTTCCAAGGGCCATTTAAACTGTCTTGGTAAGCTACTGCGACCTGCACGTCTCTTCCAAGGGACATTTAAACCGTCTTATTAAGATCCTGTGACCTGCACGTTTCTTCCAAGGGGCATTTAAACCGTCTTGTTAAGCTACTGCGACCTCCACCGCTCTTCCAAGGGGCATTTAAACCGTCTTATTAAGCTACTGCGACCTGCACGTCTCTTCCAAGGGGCATTTAAACCGTCTTGTTAAGCTACCGTGACCTGCACGTTTCTACCAAGGGGCATTTAAACCGTCTTATTAAGCTACTGCGACCTGCACGTCTCTTGCAAGGGGCATTTAAGCCGTCTTATTAAGCTACTGCGACCAGCAAGTCTCTTCCAAGGGGCACTTAAACTGTCTTGTTAAGCTACTGCGACCTGCATGTCTCTTCCAAGGGGCATTTAAACCATCTTATAAAGCTACTGCGACCTGCACGTCTCTTCTAAGGGGCATTTAAACCGTCTTGTTAAGCTACTGTGACCTGCATGTCTATTCCAAGGGTCATTTAAACCGTGTTGTTAAGCTACTGCGACCTCCACCGCTCTTTCAAGGGGCATTTAAACCGTCTTGTTAAGCTATTGCGACCTGCACGTCTCTTCCAATGGACATTTAAACCGTCTTATTAAGATCCTGTGACCTGCACGTTTCTTCCAAGGGGCATTTAAACCGTCTTGTTAAGCTACTGCGACCTCCACCGCTCTTCCAAGGGGCATTTAAACCGTCTTATTAAGCTACTGCGACCTGCACGTCTCTTCCAAGGGGCATTTAAACCGTCTTGTTAAGCTACTGCGACCTGCAGGTCTCTTCCAAGGGGCATTTAAACCGTCTTGTTGAGCTACTGCGACCTCCACCGCTCTTCCAAGGGGCATTTAAACCATCTTGTTAAGCTACTGCGACCTGCACGTCTCTTCCAAGTGGCATTTAAACCGTCTTGTTAAGCTACGGTGACCTGTACGTTTCTACCAAGGGGCATTTAAACCGTCTTGTTAAGCTACTGCGACCTGCACGTCTCTTGCAAGGGGCATTTAAATTGTCTTGTTAAGCTACTGCGACTTGAACGTCTCTTCCAAGGGGCATTTAAACCGTCTTGTTAAGCTACTGTAACCTCCACCACTTTTACAAGGGGCATTTAAACCGTATTGTTAAGCTACTGCGACCTGCACGTCTCTTCAATGGGGCATTTAAACCATCTTGTTAAGCTACTGCGACCTACATGTCTCTACCAAGGTGCATTTAAACAGTCTTGTTATGCTGCTGCGACCTGCATGTCTCTTCCAAAGGTCATTTAAACCGTCTTTTTAAGCTACTGCGACCTGCACGTCTCTTGCAAGGGGCATTTAAACCGTCTTATTAAGCTACTGCGACCTGCACGTCTCTTCCAAGGGGCATTTAAACCGTCTTGTTAAGCTACTGTAACCTCCACCACATTTCCAAGGGGCATTTAAACCGTCTTGTTAAGCTACTGCGACCTGCACGTCTCTTCCAAGGGGCATTTAAACCGTCTTGTTAAGCTACTGCGACCTGCACGTCTCTTGCAAGGGGCATTTAAACCGTCTTATTAAGCTACTGCGACCTGCACGTCTCTTCCAAGGGGCATTTAAACTGTCTTGTTAAGCTACTGTGACCTGCACGTCTCTTCCAAGGGGCATTTAAACCGCCTTGTTAAGCTACTGAGACCTGCATGTCTTTTCCGAGGGGCATTTAAACCGTCTTGTTAAGCTACTGCGACCTGCACATCTCTTCCAAGGGGAATTTAAAACGTCTTGTTAAGCTATTTTGACCTGCATGTCTATTCGAAGGGCCATTTGAACCGTCTTGTTAAGCTACTGTGACCTCCACCGCTTTTCCAAGGGGCATTTAAACGTTCTTGTTAAGCTACTGTGACCTGCACGTTTCTACCAAGGGGCATTTAAACTGTCTTATTAAACTACTGCGACCTGCACGTCTCTTGCAAGGGGCATTTAAACCATCTTATTAAGCTACTGCGACCTGCACGTCTCTTCCAAGGGGCATTTAAACTGTCTTGTTAAGCGACAGCGACCTGCACGTCTCTTCCAAGGGGCATTTAAACCGTCTTGTTAAGCTACTGCGACCTGCATGTCTCTTCCAAGGGGCATTTAAACCATCTTGTTAAGCTACTGCAACCTGCACATCTCTTCCAGGGGGCATTTAAACCGTCTTGTTAAGCTACTGCGACCTCCAACGCTCTTCCAAGGGGAATTTAAACCGTCTTGTTAAGCTACTGCAACCTGCACGTTTCTTCCAAGGGCCATTAAAACTGTCTTGGTAAGCTACTGCGACCTGCACGTTTCTTGCAAGGGGCATTTAAACCGTCTTATTAAGCTACTGCGACCTGCACGTCTCTTCCAAGGGGCATTTAACTGTCTTGCTAAGCTACAGCGACCTGCACGTCTCTTTCAAGGGGCATTTAAACCGTCTTGTTAAGCTACTGCGACCTGCATGTCTCTTCCAAGGGGCTTTTAAACCATCTTGTTAAGCTACTGCGACCTGCACATCTCTTCCAAGGGGCATTTAAACCGTCTTGTTAAGCTACTGCGACCTGCACGTCTCTTCCAAGGGCCATTTAAACTGTCTTGGTAAGCTACTGCGACCTGCACGTCTCTTCCAAGGGACATTTAATCCGTCTTATTAAGATCCTGTGACCTGCACGTTTCTTCCAAGGGGCATTTAAACCGTCTTGTTAAGCTACTGCGACCTCCACCGCACTTACAATGGGCATTTAAACAGTCTTGTTAAGCTAGTGCGACCTCCACCGCTCTTCCAAGGGGCATTTAAACCGTCTTATTAAGCTACGGCGACCTGCACGTCTCTTCCAAGGGGCATTTAAACCGTCTTGTTAAGCTACTGCGACCTGCAGGTCTCTTCCAAGGGGCATTTAAACCGTCTTGTTAAGCTACTGCGACCTCCACCGCTCTTCCAAGGGGCATTTAAACCATCTTGTTAAGCTACTGCGACCTGCACGTCTCTTCCAAGTGGCATTTAAACCGTCTTGTTAAGCTACGGTGACCTGCACGTTTCTCCCAAGGGGCATTTAAACCGTCTTGTTAAGCTACTGCGACCTGCACGTCTCTTGCAAGGGGCATTTAAATTGTCTTGTTAAGCTACTGCGACTTGCACGTCTCTTCCAAGGGGCACTTAAACCGTCTTGTTAAGCTACTGTAACCTCCACCACTTTTCCAAGGGGCATTTAAACCGTATTGTTAAGCTACTGCGACCTGCACGTCTCTTCAATGGGGCATTTAAACCATCTTGTTAAGCTACTGCGACCTACATGTCTCTACCAAGGTGCATTTAAACAGTCTTGTTAAGCTGCTGCGACCTGCATGTCTCTTCCAAAGGGCATTTAAACCGTCTTTTTTAAGCTACTGCGGCCTGCACGTCTCTTGCAAGGGGCATTTAAACCGTCTTATTAAGCTACTGCGACCTGCACGTCTCTTCCAAGGGGCATTTAAACCGTCTTGTTAAGCTACTGTAACCTCCACCACATTTCCAAGGGGCATTTAAACCGTCTTGTTAAGCTACTGCGACCTGCACGTCTCTTCCAAGGGGCATTTAAAACGTCTTGTTAAGCTACTGTGACCTGCATGTCTATTCCAAGGGTCATTTAAACCGTCTTGTTAAGCTACTGCGACCTCCACCGCTCTTCCAAGGGGCATTTAAACCGTCTTGTTAAGCTATTGCGACCGGCACGTCTCTTCCAAGGGACATTTAAACCGTCTTATTAAGATCCTCTGACCTGCACGTCTCTTCCAAGGGGCATTTAAACTGCCTTGTTAAGCTTATGCGACCTCCACCGCTCTTCCAAGGGGCATTTAAACCGTCTTGTTAAGCTACTGCGACCTGCACGTCTCTTCAATGGGGCATTTGAACCGTCTTGTTAAGCTACTGCGACCTGCACGTCTCTTCCAAGGGGCATTTAAACTGTCTTGCTAAGCTACTGCGACCTGCACGTCTCTTCCAAGGGGCATTTAAACCATCTTGTTAAGCTACTGCGACCTGCATGTCTCTTCCAAGGGGCATTTAAACCATCTTGTTAAGCTACTGCGACCTGCACATCTCTTCCAAGGGACATTTAAACCGTCTTGTTAAGCTACTGTGACCTGCATGTCTATTCGAAGGGGCATTTAAACCGTCTTGTTAAGCTACTGCGACCTCCATCGCTCTTCCAAGGGACATTTAAACCGTTTTGTTAAGCTACTGCGACCTGCAAGTCTCTTCCAAGGGACATTTAAACCGTCTTGTTAAGCTACTGCGACCTGCACGTCTCTTCCAAGGGACATTTAAACCGTCTTATTAAGATCCTGTGACCTGCACGTTTTTTCCAAGGGGCATTTAAAAAGTCTTGATAAGCTACTGCGACCTCCACCGCACTTACAATGGGCATTTAAACAGTCTTGTTAAGCTACTGCGACCTCCACCGCTCTTCCAAGGGGCATTTAAACTGTCTTGGTAAGCTACTGCGACCTGCACGTCTCTTCCAAGGGACATTTAAACCGTCTTATTAAGATCCTGTGACCTGCACGTTTCTTCCAAGGGGCATTTAAACCGTCTTGTTAAGCTACTGCGACCTCCACCGCACTTACAATGCGCATTTAAACAGTCTTGTTAAGCTACTGCGACCTCCACCGCTCTTTCAAGGGGCATTTAAACCGTCTTTTTAAGCTACTGCGACCTGCACGTCTCTTCCAAGGGGCATTTAAACCGTCTTGTTAAGCTACTGCGACCTGCAGGTCTCTTACAATGGGCATTTAAACAGTCTTGTTAAGCTACTGCGACCTGCACGTCTCTTCCAAGGGGCATTTAAACCGTCTTGTTAAGCTACTGCGACCTGCAGGTCTCTTCCAAGGGGCATTTAAACTGTCTTGTTAAGCTTCTGCGACCTCCACTGCTCTTCCAAGGGGCATTTAAACCATCTTGTTTAGCTACTGCGACCTGCACATCTCTTCCAAGGGGCATTTAAACCGTCTTATTAAGCTACTGCAACCTGCACGTCTCTTCCAAAGGTCATTTAAACCGTCTTTGTAAGCTTCTACGACCTGCAGGTCTCTTCCAATGGGCATTTAAACCGTCTTGTTAAGCTACTGCGACCTGCATGTCTCTTCCAAGGGGCATTTAAACCATCTTGTTAAGCTACTGCGACCTGCACGTCTCTTCCAAGGGGCATTTAAACCGTCTTGTTAAGCTACTGCGACCTGCACGTCTCTTCCAAGGGCCATTTAAACCATCTTTTTAAGCTACGGCGACCTGCACATCTCTTCCAAGGGACAATTAAACCGTCTTATTAAGATCCTGTGACCTGCATGTCTCTTCCAAGGGGCATTTAAACTGTCTTGTTAAGCTTCTGCGACCTCCAGCGCTCTTCCAAGGGATATTTAAACTGTCTTGTTAAGCTACTGCGACCTGCACGTCTCTTCCAAGGGGTATTTAAACCGTCTTCTTAAGCTACTGCGACCTGCAAGTCTCTTCCAGGGGGCATTTAAATAATCTTGTTAAGCTGCTGCGACTTGCACGTCTCTTCCAAAGGGCATTTAAACCATCTTGCTAAGCTACTGTAACCTCCACCACTTTTCCAAGGGGCAATTAAACCGTCTTGTTAAGCTACTGCGACCTGCACGTCTCTTCAATGGGGCAAGTGAACCTTCTTGTTAAGATACTGCGACCTGCATGTCTCTACCAAGGGGCATTTAAACCGTCTTGGTAAGCTACTGCGACCTGCACGTCTCTTCCAAGGGACATTTAAACCGTCTTATTAAGATCCTGTGACCTGCACGTTTCTTCCAAGGGGCATTTAAACCGTCTTGTTAAGCTACTGCGACCTCCACCGCTCTTCCAAGGGGCATTTAAACCGTCTTATTAAGCTACTGCGACCTGCACGTCTCTTCCAAGGGGCATTTAAACCGTCTTGTTAAGCTACCGTGACCTGCACGTTTCTACCAAGGGGCATTTAAACCGTCTTATTAAGCTACTGCGACCTGCACGTCTCTTGCAAGGGGCATTTAAGCCGTCTTATTAAGCTACTGCGACCAGCAAGTCTCTTCCAAGGGGCACTTAAACTGTCTTGTTAAGCTACTGCGACCTGCATGTCTCTTCCAAGGGGCATTTAAACCATCTTATAAAGCTACTGCGTCCTGCACGTCTCTTCTAAGGGGCATTTAAACCGTCTTGTTAAGCTACTGTGACCTGCATGTCTATTCCAAGGGTCATTTAAACCGTGTTGTTAAGCTACTGCGACCTCCACCGCTCTTTCAAGGGGCATTTAAACCGTCTTGTTAAGCTATTGCGACCTGCACGTCTCTTCCAATGGACATTTAAACCGTCTTATTAAGATCCTGTGACCTGCACGTTTCTTCCAAGGGGCATTTAAACCGTCTTGTTAAGCTACTGCGACCTCCACCGCTCTTCCAAGGGGCATTTAAACCGTCTTATTAAGCTACTGCGACCTGCACGTCTCTTCCAAGGGGCATTTAAACCGTCTTGTTAAGCTACTGCGACCTGCAGGTCTCTTCCAAGGGGCATTTAAACCGTCTTGTTGAGCTACTGCGACCTCCACCGCTCTTCCAAGGGGCATTTAAACCATCTTGTTAAGCTACTGCGACCTGCACGTCTCTTCCAAGTGGCATTTAAACCGTCTTGTTAAGCTACGGTGACCTGTACGTTTCTACCAAGGGGCATTTAAACCGTCTTGTTAAGCTACTGCGACCTGCACGTCTCTTGCAAGGGGCATTTAAATTGTCTTGTTAAGCTACTGCGACTTGAACGTCTCTTCCAAGGGGCATTTAAACCGTCTTGTTAAGCTACTGTAACCTCCACCACTTTTACAAGGGGCATTTAAACCGTATTGTTAAGCTACTGCGACCTGCACGTCTCTTCAATGGGGCATTTAAACCATCTTGTTAAGCTACTGCGACCTACATGTCTCTACCAAGGTGCATTTAAACAGTCTTGTTATGCTGCTGCGACCTGCATGTCTCTTCCAAAGGTCATTTAAACCGTCTTTTTAAGCTACTGCGACCTGCACGTCTCTTGCAAGGGGCATTTAAACCGTCTTTTTAAGCTACTGCGACCTGCACGTCTCTTCCAAGGGGCATTTAAACCGTCTTGTTAAGCTACTGTAACCTCCACCACATTTCCAAGGGGCATTTAAACCGTCTTGTTAAGCTACTGCGACCTGCACGTCTCTTCCAAGGGGCATTTAAACCGTCTTGTTAAGCTACTGCGACCTGCACGTCTCTTACAAGGGGCATTTAAACCGTCTTATTAAGCTACTGCGACCTGCACGTCTCTTCCAAGGGGCATTTAAACTGTCTTGTTAAGCTACTGCGACCTGCACGTCTCTTCCAAGGGGCATTTAAACCGCCTTGTTAAGCTACTGAGACCTGCATGTCTTTTCCGAGGGGCATTTAAACCGTCTTGTTAAGCTACTGCGACCTGCACATCTCTTCCAAGGGGAATTTAAAACGTCTTGTTAAGCTATTTTGACCTGCATGTCTATTCGAAGGGCCATTTGAACCGTCTTGTTAAGCTACTGTGACCTCCACCGCTTTTCCAAGGGGCATTTAAACGTTCTTGTTAAGCTACTGTGACCTGCACGTTTCTACCAAGGGGCATTTAAACTGTCTTATTAAACTACTGCGACCTGCACGTCTCTTGCAAGGGGCATTTAAACCATCTTATTAAGCTACTGCGACCTGCACGTCTCTTCCAAGGGGCATTTAAACTGTCTTGTTAAGCGACAGCGACCTGCACGTCTCTTCCAAGGGGCATTTAAACCGTCTTGTTAAGCTACTGCGACCTGCATGTCTCTTCCAAGGGGCATTTAAACCATCTTGTTAAGCTACTGCAACCTGCACATCTCTTCCAGGGGGCATTTAAACCGTCTTGTTAAGCTACTGCGACCTCCAACGCTCTTCCAAGGGGAATTTAAACCGTCTTGTTAAGCTACTGCAACCTGCACGTTTCTTCCAAGGGCCATTAAAACTGTCTTGGTAAGCTACTGCGACCTGCACGTTTCTTGCAAGGGGCATTTAAACCGTCTTATTAAGCTACTGCGACCTGCACGTCTCTTCCAAGGGGCATTTAACTGTCTTGCTAAGCTACAGCGACCTGCACGTCTCTTTCAAGGGGCATTTAAACCGTCTTGTTAAGCTACTGCGACCTGCATGTCTCTTCCAAGGGGCTTTTAAACCATCTTGTTAAGCTACTGCGACCTGCACATCTCTTCCAAGGGGCATTTAAACCGTCTTGTTAAGCTACTGCGACCTGCACGTCTCTTCCAAGGGCCATTTAAACTGTCTTGGTAAGCTACTGCGACCTGCACGTCTCTTCCAAGGGACATTTAATCCGTCTTATTAAGATCCTGTGACCTGCACGTTTCTTCCAAGGGGCATTTAAACCGTCTTGTTAAGCTACTGCGACCTCCACCGCACTTACAATGGGCATTTAAACAGTCTTGTTAAGCTAGTGCGACCTCCACCGCTCTTCCAAGGGGCATTTAAACCGTCTTATTAAGCTACGGCGACCTGCACGTCTCTTCCAAGGGGCATTTAAACCGTCTTGTTAAGCTACTGCGACCTGCAGGTCTCTTCCAAGGGGCATTTAAACCGTCTTGTTAAGCTACTGCGACCTCCACCGCTCTTCCAAGGGGCATTTAAACCATCTTGTTAAGCTACTGCGACCTGCACGTCTCTTCCAAGTGGCATTTAAACCGTCTTGTTAAGCTACGGTGACCTGCACGTTTCTCCCAAGGGGCATTTAAACCGTCTTGTTAAGCTACTGCGACCTGCACGTCTCTTGCAAGGGGCATTTAAATTGTCTTGTTAAGCTACTGCGACTTGCACGTCTCTTCCAAGGGGCACTTAAACCGTCTTGTTAAGCTACTGTAACCTCCACCACTTTTCCAAGGGGCATTTAAACCGTATTGTTAAGCTACTGCGACCTGCACGTCTCTTCAATGGGGCATTTAAACCATCTTGTTAAGCTACTGCGACCTACATGTCTCTACCAAGGTGCATTTAAACAGTCTTGTTAAGCTGCTGCGACCTGCATGTCTCTTCCAAAGGGCATTTAAACCGTCTTTTTTAAGCTACTGCGGCCTGCACGTCTCTTGCAACGGGCATTTAAACCGTCTTATTAAGCTACTGCGACCTGCACGTCTCTTCCAAGGGGCATTTAAACCGTCTTGTTAAGCTACTGTAACCTCCACCACATTTCCAAGGGGCATTTAAACCGTCTTGTTAAGCTACTGCGACCTGCACGTCTCTTCCAAGGGGCATTTAAAACGTCTTGTTAAGCTACTGTGACCTGCATGTCTATTCCAAGGGTCATTTAAACCGTCTTGTTAAGCTACTGCGACCTCCACCGCTCTTCCAAGGGGCATTTAAACCGTCTTGTTAAGCTATTGCGACCGGCACGTCTCTTCCAAGGGACATTTAAACCGTCTTATTAAGATCCTCTGACCTGCACGTCTCTTCCAAGGGGCATTTAAACTGCCTTGTTAAGCTTATGCGACCTCCACCGCTCTTCCAAGGGGCATTTAAACCGTCTTGTTAAGCTACTGCGACCTGCACGTCTCTTCAATGGGGCATTTGAACCGTCTTGTTAAGCTACTGCGACCTGCATGTCTCTTCCAAGGGGCATTTAAACTGTCTTGCTAAGCTACTGCGACCTGCACGTCTCTTCCAAGGGGCATTTAAACCATCTTGTTAAGCTACTGCGACCTGCATGTCTCTTCCAAGGGGCATTTAAACCATCTTGTTAAGCTACTGCGACCTGCACATCTCTTCCAAGGGACATTTAAACCGTCTTGTTAAGCTACTGTGACCTGCATGTCTATTCGAAGGGGCATTTAAACCGTCTTGTTAAGCTACTGCGACCTCCATCGCTCTTCCAAGGGACATTTAAACCGTTTTGTTAAGCTACTGCGACCTGCAAGTCTCTTCCAAGGGACATTTAAACCGTCTTGTTAAGCTACTGCGACCTGCACGTCTCTTCCAAGGGACATTTAAACCGTCTTATTAAGATCCTGTGACCTGCACGTTTTTTCCAAGGGGCATTTAAAAAGTCTTGATAAGCTACTGCGACCTCCACCGCACTTACAATGGGCATTTAAACAGTCTTGTTAAGCTACTGCGACCTCCACCGCTCTTCCAAGGGGCATTTAAACTGTCTTGGTAAGCTACTGCGACCTGCACGTCTCTTCCAAGGGACATTTAAACCGTCTTATTAAGATCCTGTGACCTGCACGTTTCTTCCAAGGGGCATTTAAACCGTCTTGTTAAGCTACTGCGACCTCCACCGCACTTACAATGCGCATTTAAACAGTCTTGTTAAGCTACTGCGACCTCCACCGCTCTTTCAAGGGGCATTTAAACCGTCTTTTTAAGCTACTGCGACCTGCACGTCTCTTCCAAGGGGCATTTAAACCGTCTTGTTAAGCTACTGCGACCTGCAGGTCTCTTACAATGGGCATTTAAACAGTCTTGTTAAGCTACTGCGACCTGCACGTCTCTTCCAAGGGGCATTTAAACCGTCTTGTTAAGCTACTGCGACCTGCAGGTCTCTTCCAAGGGGCATTTAAACTGTCTTGTTAAGCTTCTGCGACCTCCACTGCTCTTCCAAGGGGCATTTAAACCATCTTGTTTAGCTACTGCGACCTGCACATCTCTTCCAAGGGGCATTTAAACCGTCTTATTAAGCTACTGCAACCTGCACGTCTCTTCCAAAGGTCATTTAAACCGTCTTTGTAAGCTTCTACGACCTGCAGGTCTCTTCCAATGGGCATTTAAACCGTCTTGTTAAGCTACTGCGACCTGCATGTCTCTTCCAAGGGGCATTTAAACCATCTTGTTAAGCTACTGCGACCTGCACGTCTCTTCCAAGGGGCATTTAAACCGTCTTGTTAAGCTACTGCGACCTGCACGTCTCTTCCAAGGGCCATTTAAACCATCTTTTTAAGCTACGGCGACCTGCACATCTCTTCCAAGGGACAATTAAACCGTCTTATTAAGATCCTGTGACCTGCATGTCTCTTCCAAGGGGCATTTAAACTGTCTTGTTAAGCTTCTGCGACCTCCAGCGCTCTTCCAAGGGATATTTAAACTGTCTTGTTAAGCTACTGCGACCTGCACGTCTCTTCCAAGGGGTATTTAAACCGTCTTCTTAAGCTACTGCGACCTGCAAGTCTCTTCCAGGGGGCATTTAAATAATCTTGTTAAGCTGCTGCGACTTGCACGTCTCTTCCAAAGGGCATTTAAACCATCTTGCTAAGCTACTGTAACCTCCACCACTTTTCCAAGGGGCAATTAAACCGTCTTGTTAAGCTACTGCGACCTGCACGTCTCTTCAATGGGGCAAGTGAACCTTCTTGTTAAGATACTGCGACCTGCATGTCTCTACCAAGGGGCATTTAAACCGTCTTGGTAAGCTACTGCGACCTGCACGTCTCTTCCAAACGGCTTTTAAACAGTCTTGTTAAGCTGCTGCGACCTGCATGTCTCTTCCAAAGGGCATTTAAACTGTCTTGTTAAGCTACTGCGACCTACACCGCTCTTCCAAGGGGCATTTAAACCGTCTTGTTAAGCTACTGCGACCTGCATGTCTCTTCCAAAGGGCATTTAAATCGTCTTGGTAAGCTACTGCGACCTGCACGTCTCTTCCAAGGGACATTAAAACCGTCTTATTAAGCTCCTGTTACCTGCACGTCTCTTCCAAGGGGCATTTAAACTGTCTTGTTAAGCTTCTGCGACCTCCACCGCTCTTCCAAGGGGCATTTAAACCATCTTGTTAAGCTACTGCGACCTGCACATCTCTTCCAAGGGGCATTTAATCCGACTTATTAAGCTACTGCAACCTGCACATCTCTTCCAAGGGGCATTTAAATTGTCTTGTTAAGCTACTGCTTCTTGCACGTCTCTTCCAAGGGGCATGTAAACCGTCTTGTTAAGCTACTTTTACCTCCACCACTTTTCCAAGGGGCATTTAAACCGTATTGTTAAGCTACTGCAACTTGCACGTCTCTTCAATGGGGCATTTAAACCGTCTTGTTAAGCTACTGCGACCTGCATGTCTCTACCAAGGTGCATTTAAACCGTCTTGTTAAGCTACTGCGAACTGCACGTCTCTTCCAAGGGGCATTTAAACAGTTTTGTTAAGCTCCTGCGACCTGCATGTCTCTTCCAAAGGGCATTTAAATCGTCTTTTTAAGCTACTGCGACCTGCACGTCCCTTCCAAGGGGCATTTAAACTGTCTTGTTAAGCTACTGCGACCTGCATGTCTCTTCCAAGGGGCATTTAAACCATCTTATTAAGCTATTGCGACCTGCATGTCTCTTTCAATGGGCATTTAAAACGTCTTGTTAAGCTAATGCGACCTCCAACGCTCTTCCAAGGTACATTTAAACCATCTTGTTAATCTACTGCGACCTGCATGTCTCTTCCAAGGGGCATTTAAACCATCTTGTTAAGCTACTGCGACCTACACATCTCTTCCAAGGGGCATTTAAACCGTCTTGTTAAGCTACTGTGACCTGCATGTCTATTCGAAGGGGCATTTAAACCATCTTGTTAAGCTACTGCGACCTACACCGCTCTTCCAAGGGGCATTTAAACCGTCTTGTTAAGCTACTGAGACCTGCATGTCTCTTCCAAGGGGCATTTAAACCATCTTATTAAGCTACTGCGACCTGCACGTCTCTTCCAAGGGCTATTTCAACCATCTTTTAAAGCTACTGCGACCTGCACGTCTCTTCCAAGGGACATTTAAACCGTCTTATTAAGATCCTGTGACCTGCACGTCTCTTCCAAGGGGCATTTAAACTGCCTTGTTAAGCTTCTGCGACCTCCACCGCTCTTCCAAGGGGCATTTAAACCGTCTTGTTAAGCTACTGCGACCTGCACGTCTCTTCAATGGGGCATTTGAACCGTCTTGTTAAGCTACTGCGACCTGCACGTCTCTTCCAAGGGGCATTTAAACTGTCTTGCTAAGCTACTGCGACCTGCACGTCTCTTCCAAGGGGCATTTAAACCATCTTGCTAAGCTACTGCGACCTGCATGTCTCTTCCAAGGGGCATTTAAACCATCTTGTTAAGCTACTGCGACCTGCACATCTCTTCCAAGGGACATTTAAACCGTCTTGTTAAGCTACTGTGACCTGCATGTCTATTCGAAGGGGCATTTAAACCGTCTTGTTAAGCTACTGCGACCTGAACGTCTCTTCCAAGGGACATTTAAACTGTCTTATTAAGATCCTGTGACCTGCACGTTTCTTCCAAGGGGCATTTAAAAAGTCTTGTTAAGCTACTGCGACCTCCACCGCACTTACAATGGGCATTTAAACAGTCTTGTTAAGCTACTGTGACCTCCACCGCTCTTCCAAGGGGCATTTAAACCGTCTTGTTAAGCTACTGCGACCTGCACGTCTCTTCCAAGGGCCATTTAAACTGTCTTGGTAAGCTACTGCGACCTGCACGTCTCTTCCAAGGGACATTTAAACCGTCTTATTAAGATCCTGTGACCTGCACGTTTCTTCCAAGGGGCATTTAAACCGTCTTGTTAAGCTACTGCGACCTCCACCGCACTTACAATGGGCATTTAAACAGTCTTGTTAAGCTACTGCGACCTCCACCACTCTTCCAAGGGGCATTTAAACCGTCTTTTTAAGCTACTGCGACCTGCACGTCTCTTCCAAGGGGCATTTAAACCGTCTTGTTAAGCTACTGCGACCTGCAGGTTTCTTCCAAGGGGCATTTAAACCGTCTTGTTAAGCTACTGCGACCTGCACGTCTCTTCCAAGGGGCATTTAAACCGTCTTTTTAAGCTACTGCGACCTGCACGTCTCTTCCAATGGGCATTTAAATCGTCTTGTTAAGCTACTGCGACCTCCAACGCTCTTCCAAGGGGCATTTAAACCATCTTGTTAAGCTACTGCGACCTGCACGTCTCTTCCAAGTGGCATTTAAACCGACTTTTTAAGCTACTGTGACCTGCACGTTTCTACCAAGGGGCATATAAACCGTCTTATTAAGATCCTATGACCTGCACGTCTCTTGCAAGGGGCATTTAAACCGTCTTATTAAGCTACTGCGACCTGCATGTCTTTTCCAAGGGGCATTTAAACTGTCTTGTTAAGCTACTGCGACCTGCACGTCTCTTCCAAGGGGCATTTAAACCGTCTTGTTAAGCTACTTTGACCTGCATGTCTATTCGAAGGGGCATTTAAACCGTCTTGTTAAGCTACTGCGACCTCCACCGCTTTTCCAAGGGGCATTTAAACCATCTTGTTAAGCTACTGTGACCTGCACGTTTCTACCAAGGGGCATTTAAAATGTCTTATTAAGCTACTGCGACCTGCACGTCTCTTCCAAGGGACATTTAAACCGTCTTATTAAGATCCTGTGACCTGCACGTTTCTTCCAAGGGGCATTTAAACCGTCTTGTTTAGCTACTGCGACCTCCACCGCACTTACAATGGGCATTTAAACAGTCTTGTTAAGCTACTGCGACCTGCACATCTCTTCCAAGGGGCATTTAAACCGTCTTGTTAAGCTACTGTGACCTGCATGTTGTAGCGCCGGCGTCCCTGCCCTCTGCTAGGCAGGGACGCTGTTCCCCTCACCTCTCTGCTCCGTGCCCGGCGTCCTCCTCCCGCTCTGCTGCCAGCGCTCGCTCCTTCCTGGCCACTGTGCTTAGGGCGCGCGCGCTCTCCCTCCCTCTTAAAGGGGCCGCGCGCGCCGTCCTAAGGAGTCCCCGGCCAATGGCCGGAGGACTTCACCATATATAAGGCACCTCCTCCAAAATGGAGGTGCCCGAGCAATGTTGTTGCACTGTTCACTACTCTGCTTCAGCCCTCAGGTCCCGTTGCCAGTTACCTGCCAGTTACCTGCCAGATTCCTGCCTGATTATCTGCTACCTGCCTGCTAGTCTGAGGTCCGACGGTCTGCCTTACTACTCCTGTCAGTCTGTCTAAGGACCAGCCTGCCCGCTCACCTGGGAGCGCACATCAGCTACCTGCCTGCTTGCCTGAGGTCCGACGGTCTGCCTTCCAACTCCTGTCAGTCTGTCTATGGACCAGCTTGCCCACTCACCTGGGAGCACACATCTGCTACCTGTCTGCTAGCCTACCTGGAGGCTCCGCCGTCACGTGCTGTGACCACCTGCCTGTCCAGTGACTCCTGCCCGCTCACCTGGGAGCGCTCATCTGCTGCCTGTCTGCTAGCCTACCTGGAGGCTCTGCCGTCACGTGCTGTGACCACCCGCCCGTCCAGAGACTTCTGCCCGCTCACCTGGGAGCGCTCATCTGCCGCCTGTCTGTTGGTCTTCCTGGAGGCTCCGCCGTCACATGCTGTGACCACCCGTTCATCCAGAGACTCTCGCCTGCTCACCTGGGAGCTCACGTCTATCATCAGCCGCCACAGGTCGTACCAACCCCTTACCTAGAGACTGCCCCGGTCACTTGCCGTGACCATCTGCCCGTTCATTCAGAGATTGCCCCGGTCACTTGCCGTGACCATCTGCCCGTTCATTTAGAGACTGCCCCGGTCAATTGCCGTGACCATCAGCCCGTTCATCCAGAGACTGCCCCGGTCACTTGCCGTGACCTCCAGCCCGTTCACTCAGAGACTGTCCCGGTCACCTGCTGTGACTTCCTGCCCGTCTTCCCTGGTCGCCACCCGCTCCCTTACAAGGACCGCCCCCTTGTATAGTAGCTCAGAGGTTCCGCCTCCCAGACCCGTTACAGTTTGCTCGGGCCATGGAACCCGGTGGCACCCAAGCTCCCTCGCTCTCGGACCTGTGTCATGAACTGTCCCGTCAAAGGTCCCAACAGGAGTCCATCCTGGGTCACCTGCGGAATGTCAATACTCGCCTGGACACTCTGACTGCTCCACCAGCAACCTCCGCCAGTGCCATGTCTCGCAATCCGGCAGCTCCGCTGCCCACTAGTACCATGATATCTTACCCCGGACCCCGGCTTTCTGCACCTCCTCGCTTCGGAGGCGACTCCGCCCAGGCTCGGGGCTTCATAAATCAGTGCACCCTGCACTTTGAACTATTGTCTCACCAGTTTAACTCCGACCGGGCCAAAATTGCATTCATCATGTCCCATCTCACCGGGGAGGCCCTGGCCTGGCTAAATCCTCTATGGGAGAGAGGAGACCCCCTGGTATCCAACTTGCCTGCTTTTCTCACGGCTTTCCGGAAAGTCTTCGACGAACCCGGACGGAAGACCTCATCCGCATCATCACTGATACGCCTCCGTCAGGGAAGTCTCACCGTGGGCCAATATGCCATATGGTTCCATACCCTTGCCTCGGAGCTGGCCTGGGATAATGATGCTCTGGTTTCCGTCTTCTGGGAGGGTCTGTCCGGCCGTATTAAAGATGAACTTGCCGGTTGGGACATTCCTACCACTCTCGATGACCTAATAACTCTTGCCACCCGGATTGACCTACGGTTCCAGGAGCGTGCCAAAGAGGTCACCCGTGAGAGGAGGTTACCACGTCTAGCTCCTACTTTTCAGAAACCCGTCACTCCCTCCGTCTCTACCCAGGTACACTCTCCTGAGCCTATGCAGGTCGACCAGACCAAGATGCTCAAAATCCGTCAGGACTTACGCCGTGCCGAGGGGAGCTGCTTCTACTGTGGCAGTAAGGAGCACCAGATCCGTGCCTGCCCGGAGAGGTCGGGAAACGCCTGTGTCTAGGTTCGCTCAGAGAGGTCGACCTAGACAAGAATAAATCCTCTCCATCTCTGCTGTTGTCAGTCTCAATCGTCTGCGGGGAGAACCGTTATTTCGAACTAGCCCAACTTGACTCTGGAGCAGCCGGGAATCTTATTTCACAGTCCCTGGTAGAGAAATACCACATCCCCAGCAAACCTCTGGCTGTACCCTTGTCTGTTGCTGCCGTGGATGGGGGTCTCTTACCACGCCCCATCCAACTCATCACCGAATCCATTACTCTGCAGGTGGGAATGCTGCATTCTGAGAGTATCTCCTTTCATGTTCTGCCTGGACTCTCTCACGCCCTCTTGCTAGGCCTACCTTGGCTCCAGAGACATGCACCCGTGCTTGACTGGCAGACCAGAGAAGTCCTTCGCTGGGGACAGGACTGCCATAAGACCTGTCTGTTTCCCGTCCATCCCGTCCGTCCTTCTCCTACCCCAGCTAATCTACCTGGACTTCCGATTCCTTATTGGTCTTATGCTGATGTCTTTAATAAAAAGGAGGCAGAGACACTACCCCCTCATAGACCATACGACTGCCCTATCGACCTGTTACCTGGTACTTCTCCTCCCCGTGGGCGTATTTATCCATTATCCGCTGCTGAGACCCGGTCGATGTCCGAATATATTGAGGAGAATCTGGCCAGGGGATTCATCCGGAAATCTACCTCCCCGGCGGGAGCAGGCTTCTTTTTCGTCAAAAAGAAGGACGGCTCTCTCCGTCCCTGTATAGACTATAGAGGTCTTAACCAGATCACGGTGAAGAATAAGTACCCCCTTCCGCTCATTCGGGAGTTATTTGATCGTCTGAGGGGGGCTAGAATCTTCACCAAACTGGACCTCCATGGGGCGTACAACCTGGTTCGTATCCGTCAGGGGGATGAATGGAAGACGGCATTCAACACCCGGGACGGCCACTATGAATATCTGGTAATGCCCTTTGGTCTCTGTAACGCTCCTGCCGTCTTTCAAGAGTTGGTCAATGACATCTTCCGGGACCTTCTCTACTCCTGCGTAGTGGTTTACCTGGACGACATCTTGGTCTTCTCTCCGGATCTCCAGACTCACCGGAGGGACGTTTGTCAGGTCCTGCTCAGGCTCAGGCAGAATCACCTCTTCGCTAAATACGAGATGTGCCTCTTTGAGCAGACCTCGCTTCCGTTTTTGGGCTACATTATTTCTCAGACCGGCCTACGAATGGATCCAGAGAAACTGTCTGCCATCGAGAAATGGCCTCGACCGGAGGGGTTGAAGGCCATTCAGCGATTCCTGGGCTTCGCCAACTACTACCGCCTCTTCATACCACACTTCTCTTCCCGGACTGCCCCAATTTCCGCGCTCACCCGTAAAGGTACTAATCCCAAAGAGTGGCCGCCCGAAGCAGAGGAGGCCTTTCTTTCCCTAAAACAGGCCTTCTCTTCCGCCCCGGTGCTGCATCGCCCAGATGGCAACAAGCAGTTCTTCCTGGAAGTTGACGCCTCCTCCTCTGGAGCCGGAGCGGTACTTACTCAAAAATCATCTTCCGGGAGAATGGTAACTTGTGGCTTCTTCTCTAAACTCTTCTCCTCCTCAGAGCGCAATTATTCCATAGGAGACCGAGAGTTATTGGCCATCAAACTGGCATTGGAGGAGTGGCGTTACCTGCTCGAGGGGGCTCTTCACCCGGTAATAATTTACACTGACCACAAGAACTTGGCTTACCTCCAGCATGCCCAGAGACTTAACCCGCGCCAAGCCCGGTGGTCCTTGTTTTTTGCTCGCTTTGATTTTGTTCTTCATTTTCGCCCGGCTGACAAAAACGTCAAAGCAGACGCCTTGTCCCGATCCTTTCTGGTGTCCGATCTCGAGGAAGAACCTAAACATATCATCGATCCCGCCAGAGTAATGCAGGTGGCTCCCGTGAGTCTAAATCGTCTCCCTCCCGGTAAGACGTTTGTTTCAGTACCTGATCGGGAGAAGATCCTACACTGGGGCCATTCGTCTAAACTAGCTGGCCATGCCGGTCAGAAAAAGACCCTCCAGCTTATTGCCCGGCACTACTGGTGGCCTACCCTGCACAAGGACGTAATAGACTTTGTTTCTACCTGTGTGTCCTGCGCCCGCAACAAAGTCCCGAGACACCTGCCAGCCGGTCGCCTCCTTCCGCTTCCTGTGCCTGCTGCCCCCTGGCAGCATATTGCTATGGACTTCATAACTGATCTCCCCGTCTCTGCCGGTTGTACGGTCATTTGGGTGGTCGCTGACCGCTTTTCCAAGATGGCTCACTTTATTCCCCTGCCAGGCCTCCCGTCTGCACCCGAGCTGGCTAAAGACTTTATCCGCCACATCTTCCGTCTTCATGGCCTGCCCCTCCACATCGTGTCGGATCGTGGGGTACAGTTCACCTCACGTTTCTGGAGAGCCACTTGTAAACTGCTAGACGTCACCCTGGACTTCTCTTCCGCTTACCACCCACAGTCCAATGGTCAAGTGGAGCGGATCAATCAGAACCTGACCAATTACCTCCGGCACTTCGTTAATGCCCATCATTCAGACTGGGTGGATCTCCTACCATGGGCCGAGTTCTCTTATAATAATCACCAGAGCGAATCCTCCTCCAAATCCCCGTTTTTTGTAGTCTTCGGTCAGCATCCTCGGATTCCTTTTCCTGTTTCCACCTCTGTGGACAACCCGGCTGCGGAATCTCTCATTAGCAAATTTTCCTCCATTTGGGAGAGTACCCGATCCGCACTCCTTCAGTCGTCCGAACGGATGAAAAGACACGCTGACAAAAAACGCCTGGATCCTCCACAATTTCGTCCTGGAGATAAAGTCTGGCTCTCATCTAAATATGTCCGACTCAAGATACCTTCTTACAAGTTAGGGCCTCGGTTCATCGGTCCTCTGGAGGTCATCAGTCAGATCAACCCGGTGGCCTATAAATTGAAACTCCCGGCCAACTTACGGATCCCTAACTCCTTCCATGTATCTCTCCTCAAACCTGTGGTTCTTAACTGTTTTTCCAAGTCTACAGGTACGCCTCCTGCTCCGGTTTCTGCTGAGGACGAGTTTGAGGTAGAGAACATTCTTGCCACCAAAAGGGTAAGAGGAAAGACCTTTTTTCTAGTAGATTGGAAGGGGTTTGGTCCTGAGGAGAGAACGTGGGAGCCCCGGGAGAACATCCATGCCCCTCTTATCCTTGCTAAATTTCTGTCTGGCCTAAAAAAGGGGGGCCTAAAGGGGGGGGTACTGTAGCGCCGACGTCCCTGCCCTCTGCTAGGCAGGGACGCTGTTCCCCTCACCTCTCTGCTCCGTGCCCGGCGTCCTCCTCCCGCTCTGCTGCCAGCGCGCGCTCCTTCCCGGCCACTGTGCTTAGGGCGCGCGCGCTCTCCCTCCCTCTTAAAGGGGCCGCGCGCGCCGTCCTAAGGAGTCCCCGGCCAATGGCCGGAGGACTTCACCATATATAAGGCACCTCCTCCAAAATGGAGGTGCCCGAGCAATGTTGTTGCACTGTTCACTACTCTGCTTCAGCCCTCAGGTCCCGTTGCCAGTTACCTGCCAGTTACCTGCCAGATTCCTGCCTGATTATCTGCTACCTGCCTGCTAGTCTGAGGTCCGACGGTCTGCCTTACTACTCCTGTCAGTCTGTCTAAGGACCAGCCTGCCCGCTCACCTGGGAGCGCACATCAGCTACCTGCCTGCTTGCCTGAGGTCCGACGGTCTGCCTTCCAACTCCTGTCAGTCTGTCTATGGACCAGCTTGCCCGCTCACCTGGGAGCACACATCTGCTACCTGTCTGCTAGCCTACCTGGAGGCTCCGCCGTCACGTGCTGTGACCACCTGCCTGTCCAGTGACTCCTGCCCGCTCACCTGGGAGCGCTCATCTGCTGCCTGTCTGCTAGCCTACCTGGAGGCTCTGCCGTCACGTGCTGTGACCACCCGCCCGTCCAGAGACTTCTGCCCGCTCACCTGGGAGCGCTCATCTGCCGCCTGTCTGTTGGTCTTCCTGGAGGCTCCGCCGTCACATGCTGTGACCACCCGTTCATCCAGAGACTCTCGCCTGCTCACCTGGGAGCTCACGTCTATCATCAGCCGCCACAGGTCGTACCAACCCCTTACCTAGAGACTGCCCCGGTCACTTGCCGTGACCATCTGCCCGTTCATTCAGAGACTGCCCCGGTCACTTGCCGTGACCATCTGCCCGTTCATTTAGAGATTGCCCCGATCACTTGCCGTGACCATCAGCCCGTTCATCCAGAGACTGCCCCGGTCACTTGCCGTGACCTCCAGCCCGTTCACTCAGAGACTGTCCCGGTCACCTGCTGTGACTTCCTGCCCGTCTTCCCTGGTCGCCACCCGCTCCCTTACAAGGACCGCCCCCTTGTATAGTAGCTCAGAGGTTCCGCCTCCCAGACCCGTTACACATGTCTATTCGAAGGGGCATTTAAACCGTCTTGTTAAGCTACTGCGACCTCCACCGCTTTTCCAAGGGGCATTTAAACCGTCTTGTTAAGCTACTGTGACCTGCACGTTTCTACCAAGGGGCATTTAAACCGTCTTATTAAGCTACTGCGACCTGCACGTCTCTTGCAAGGGGCATTTAAACCGTCTTATTAAGCTACTGCGACCTGCATGTCTCTTCCGAGGGGCATTTAAACCATCTTGTTAAGCTACTGCGACCTGCACATCTCTTCCAAGGGGCATTTAAACCGTCTTGTTAAGCTACTGTGACCTGCATGTCTATTCGAAGGGGCATTTAAACCGTCTTGTTAAGCTACTGCGACCTCCACCGCTTTTCCAAGGGGCATTTAAACCGTCTTGTTAAGCTACTGTGACCTGCACGTTTCTACCAAGGGGCATTTAAACCGTCTTATTAAGCTACTGCGACCTGCACGTCTCTTGCAAGGGGCATTTAAACCGTCTTATTAAGCTACTGCGACCTGCACGTCTCTTCCAAGGGGCATTTAAACCGTTTTGTTAAGCTACTGTGACCTGCATGTCTATTCGAAGGGGCATTTAAACCGTCTTGTTAAGCTACTGCGACCTCCACCGCTTTTCCAAGGGGCATTTAAACCGTCTTGTTAAGCTACTGTAACCTGCACGTTTCTACCAAGGGGCATTTAAACCGTCTTATTAAGCTACTGTGACCTGCACGTCTCTTGCAAGGGGCCTTTAAACTGTCTTGTTAAGCTACAGCGACCTGCACGTCTCTTCCAAGGGGCATTTAAACCGTCTTGTTAAGCTACGGCGACCTGCATGTCTCTTCCAAGGGGCATTTAAACCATCTTGTTAAGCTACTGCGACCTGCACATCTCTTCAATGGGGCATTTAAACCGTCTTGTTAAGCTACTGTGACCTGCATGTCTATTCGAAGGGGCATTTAAACCGTCTTGTTAAGCTACTGCGACCTCCACCGCTCTTCCAAGGGGCATTTAAACCGTCTTGTTAAGCTACTGCGACCTGCACGTCTTTTCCAAGGGCCATTTAAACTGTCTTGGTAAGCTACTGCGACCTGCACGTCTCTTCCAAGGGACATTTAAACCGTCTTATTAAGATCCTGTGACCTGCACGTTTCTTCCAAGGGGCATTTAAACCATCTTGTTAAGCTATTGCGACCTGCACGTTTCTTCCAAGGGGCATTTAAACCGTCTTGTTAAGCTACTGCGACCTCCACCGCACTTACAATGGGCATTTAAACAGTCTTGTTAAGCTACTGCGACCTCCACCGCTCTTCCAAGGGGCATTTAAACCGTCTTATTAAGCTACTGCGACCTGCACATCTCTTCCAAGTGGCATTTAAACCGTCTTGTTAAGCTACGGTGACCTGTACGTTTCTACCAAGGGGCATTTAAACCGTCTTATTAAGCTACTGCGACCTGCACGTCTCTTGCAAGGGGCATTTAAACCGTCTTATTAAGCTACTGCGACCAGCAAGTCTCTACCAAGGGGCACGTAAACTGTCTTGTTAAGCTACTGCGACCTGGACGTCTCTTCCAAACGGCATTTAAACCGTCTTGTTAATCTACTGCGACCTGCACGTCTCTTCCAAGGGGCATTTAAACCATCTTGTTAAGCTACTGCGACCTGCACGTCTCTTCCAAGGGGCATTTAAACCATCTTGTTAAGCTACTGTGACCTGCATGTCTCTTCCAAGGGGCATTTAAACCATCTTGTTAAGCTACTGCGACCTCCACCGCTCTTCCAAGGGGCATTTAAACCGTCTTGTTAAGCTACTGCGACCTGCACGTCTCTTTCAAGGGGCACTTAAACTGTCTTGTTAAGCTACTGCGACCTGCACGTCTCTTTCAAGGGGCATTTAAACAATCTTGTTAAGCTACTGCTACCTCCACCGCTCTTCCAAGGGGCATTTAAACCATCTTGTTAAGCTACTGCGACCTGCACGTCTTTTCCAAGGGGCATTTAAACCATCTTGGTAAGCTACTGCGACCTGCAAGCCTCTTCTGAGGGGCATTTAAACCGTCTTGTTAAGCTACTGCGACCTGCATGTCTCTTCTAAGAGGCATTCAAACTGTCTTGTTAAGCTACTGCGACCTGCAAGTCTCTTCCAAGGGGCATTTAAACCATCTTATTAAGCTACTGCGACCTGCACGTCTCTTCCAAGGGGCATTTAAACTGTCTTGTTAAGCTACTGGGACCTGCACGTCTTTTCCAAGGGGCATTTAAACCGTCTTGTTAAGCTACTGCGACCTGCACGTCTCTTCCAAGGGACATTTAAACCGTCTTATTAAGCTCCTGTGACCGGCACGTCTCTTCCAAGGGTCATTTAAACTGTCTTGTTAAGCTTCTGCGACCTCCACCGTTCTTCCAAGGGGCATTTAAACCATCTTGTTAAGCTACTGCGACCTGCACGTCTCTTCCAAGGGGCATTTAAACCGTCTTGTTAAGCTACTGCGACCTGCACGTCTCTTCCAAGGGGCATTTAAATTGTCTTGTTAAGCTACTGCGACTTGCACTTCTCTTCCAAGGGGCATTTAAACCGTCTTGTTAAGCTACTGCAAACTCCACCACTTTTCCAAGGGGCATTTAAACCGTATTGTTAAGCTACTGCGACCTGCACGTCTCTTCAATGGGGCATTTAAACCATCTTGTTAAGCTATTGCGACCTACATGTCTCTACCAAGGTGCATTTAAACCGTCTTGTTAAGCTACTGCGACCTGCACGTCTCTTCCAAGGGGCATTTAAACAGTCTTGTTAAGCTGCTGAGACCATCATGTCTCTTCCAAAGGGCATTTAAACCGTCTTTTTAAGCTACTGCGACCCGCACGTCTCTTGCAAGGGGCATTTAAACCGTCTTATTAAGCTACTGCGAATTGCACGTCTCTTCCAAGGGGCATTTAAACCATCTTGTTAAGCTACTGTAACCTCCACCACATTTCCAAGGGGCATGTAAACCGTCTTGTTAAGCTACTGCAACCTGCACGTCTCTTCCAAGGGGCATTTAAACCGTCTTGTTAAACTACTGCGACCTGCATGTCTCTTCCAAGGGGCATTTAAACCATCTTATTAAGCTAATGCGACCTGCACGTCTCTTCCAAGGGGCATTTAAACCGTCTTGTCAAGCTACTGTGACCTGCATGTCTATTCCAAGGGTCATTTAAACCGTCTTGTTAAGATATTGCGACCTCCACCTCTCTTTCAAGGGGCATTTAAACTGTCTTGTTAAGCTATTGCGACCTGCACGTCTCTTCCACGTGCCATTTAAACCGTCTTGGTAAGCTACTGCGTCCTGCACGTCTCTTCCAAGGGGCATTTAAACTGCCTTGTTAAGCTTCTGCGACCTCCACCGCTCTTCCAAGGGGCATTTAAACCATCTTGTTAAGCTATTGCGACCTGCACGTCTCTTCAATGGGGCATTTGAACCGTCTTGTTAAGCTACTGCAACCTGCATGTCTCTACCAAGGGGCATTTAAACTGTCTTGTTAAGCTACTGCGACCTGCACTTCTCTTCCAAGCGGCATTTAAACAGTCTTGTTAAGCTGCTGCGACCTGCATGTCTCTTCCAAAGGGCATTTAAACTGTCTTGTTGAGCTACTGCGACCTACACCACTCTTCCAAGGGGCATTTTAACCGTCTTGTTAAGCTACTGCGACCTGCATGTCTCTTCCAAAGGGCATTTAAATCGTCTTGGTAAGCTACTGCGACCTGCACTTCTCTTCCAAGGGGCATTTAAACCATCTTGTTAAGCTACTGTGACCTCCACCGCTCTACCAAGGGGCATTTAAACCGTCTTTTTAAGCTACTGCAACCTGCACGTCTCTTCCAAGGGGTATTTAAACTGTCTTGTTAAGCTACTGTGACCTGCACGTCTCTTCCAAGGGGCATTTAAATCGTCTTGTTAAGCTACTGCGACTTGCACGTCTCTTCCAAGGGGCATTTAAACCGTCTTGTTAAGCTACTGTAACCTCCAACACTTTTGCAAGGGGCATTTAAACCGTCTTGTTAAGCTACTGCGACCTGCACGTCTCTTCCAAGGGGCATTTAAACAGTCTTGTTAAGCTGCTGCGACCTGCATGTCTCTTCCAAAGGGCATTTAAACCGTCTTTTTAAGCTAATGCGACCTGCACGTCTCTTCTAAGGGGCATTTAAACCGTCTTGTTAAGCTACTGTGACCTGCATGTCTCTTCCAAGGGGCATTTAAACCGTCTTATTAAGCTACTGCGACCTGCACGTCTCTTCCAATGGGCATTTAAACCGTCTTGTTAAGCTAATGCGACCTCCACTGCTCTAACAAGGGGCATTTAAACCATCTTGTTAAGCTACTGCGACCTGCACGTCTCTTCCAAGTGGCATTTAAACCGTCTTGTTAATCTACTGTGACCAGCACGTCTCTTGCAAGGGGCATTTAAACCGTCTTATTAAGCTACTGCGACCTGCACGTCTCTTGCAAGGGGCATTTAAACCGTCTTATTAAGCTACTGCGACCAGCACGTCTCTTCCAAGGGACATTTAAACCGTCTTATTAAGATCCTGTGACCTGCACGTTTCTTCCAAGGGGCATGTAAACCGTCTTGTTAAGCTACTGGAACCTGCACGTCTCTTCCAAGGGGCATTTAAACCGTCTTGTTAAACTACTGCGACCTGCACGTCTCTTCCAAGGGACATTTAAACCGTCTTATTAAGATCCTGTGACCTGCACGTTTCTTCCAAGGGGCATTTAAACCGTCTTGTTAAGCTACTGCGACCTCCACCGCACTTACAATGGGCATTTAAACAGTCTTGTTAAGCTACTGCGACCTCCACCGCTCTTCCAAGGGGCATTTAAACCGTCTTATTAAGCTACTGCGACCTGCACGTCTCTTCCAAGTGGCATTTAAACCGTCTTGTTAAGCTACGGTGACCTGCACTTTTCTACCAAGGGGCATTTAAACCGTCTTGTTAATCTACTGCGACCTGCACGTCTCTTCCAAGGGGCATTTAAACCATCTTGTTAAGCTACTGCGACCTGCACATCTCTTCCAAGGGGCATTTAAACCATCTTGTTAAGCTACTGTGACCTGCATGTCTCTTCCAAGGGGCATTTAATCCATCTTGTTAAGCTACTGCGACCTCCACCGCTCTTCCAATGGGCATTTAAACCGTCTTGTTAAGCTACTGCGACCTACACGTCTCTTTCAAGGGGCACTTAAACTGTCTTGTTAAGCTACTGCGACCTGCACGTCTCTTTCAAGGGGCATTTAAACAATCTTGTTAAGCTACTGCGACCTCCACCGCTCTTCCAAGGGGCATTTAAACCATCTTGTTAAGCTGCTGCGACCTGCACGTCTTTTCCAAGGGGCATTTAAACCATCTTGGTAAGCTACTGCGACCTGCAAGCCTCTTCTGAGGGGCATTTAAACCGTCTTGTTAAGCTACTGCGACCTGCATGTCTCTTTTAAGGGGCATTTAAACAATGTTGTTAAGCTACTGCGACCTGCAAGTCTCTTCCAAGGGGCATTTAAACCATCTTATTAAGCTACTGCGACCTGCACGTCTATTCCAAGGGGCATTTAAACTGTCTTGTTAAGCTACTGGGACCTGCACGTCTTTTCCAAGGGGCATTTAAACCGTCTTGTTAAGCTACTGCGACCTGCACGTCTCTTCCAAGGGACATTTAAACCGTCTTATTAAGCTCCTGTGACCGGCACGTCTCTTCCAAGGGTCATTTAAACTGTCTTGTTAAGCTTCTGCGACCTCCACCGCTCTTCCAAGGGGCATTTAAACCATCTTGTTAAGCTACTGCGACCTGCACATCTCTTCCAAGGGGCATTTAAACCGTCTTGTTAAGCTACTGTGACCTGCATGTCTATTCGAAGGGGCATTTAAACCGTCTTGTTAAGCTACTGCGACCTCCACCGCTTTTCCAAGGGGCATTTAAACCGTCTTGTTAAGCTACTGTGACCTGCACGTTTCTACCAAGGGGCATTTAAACCGTCTTATTAAGCTACTGCGACCTGCACGTCTCTTGCAAGGGGCATTTAAACCGTCTTATTAAGCTACTGCGACCTGCACGTCTCTTCCAAGGGGCATTTAAACCGTTTTGTTAAGCTACTGTGACCTGCATGTCTATTCGAAGGGGCATTTAAACCGTCTTGTTAAGCTACTGCGACCTCCACCGCTTTTCCAAGGGGCATTTAAACCGTCTTGTTAAGCTACTGTAACCTGCACGTTTCTACCAAGGGGCATTTAAACCGTCTTATTAAGCTACTGTGACCTGCACGTCTCTTGCAAGGGGCCTTTAAACTGTCTTGTTAAGCTACAGCGACCTGCACGTCTCTTCCAAGGGGCATTTAAACCGTCTTGTTAAGCTACGGCGACCTGCATGTCTCTTCCAAGGGGCATTTAAACCATCTTGTTAAGCTACTGCGACCTGCACATCTCTTCAATGGGGCATTTAAACCGTCTTGTTAAGCTACTGTGACCTGCATGTCTATTCGAAGGGGCATTTAAACCGTCTTGTTAAGCTACTGCGACCTCCACCGCTCTTCCAAGGGGCATTTAAACCGTCTTGTTAAGCTACTGCGACCTGCACGTCTTTTCCAAGGGCCATTTAAACTGTCTTGGTAAGCTACTGCGACCTGCACGTCTCTTCCAAGGGACATTTAAACCGTCTTATTAAGATCCTGTGACCTGCACGTTTCTTCCAAGGGGCATTTAAACCATCTTGTTAAGCTATTGCGACCTGCACGTTTCTTCCAAGGGGCATTTAAACCGTCTTGTTAAGCTACTGCGACCTCCACCGCACTTACAATGGGCATTTAAACAGTCTTGTTAAGCTACTGCGACCTCCACCGCTCTTCCAAGGGGCATTTAAACCGTCTTATTAAGCTACTGCGACCTGCACATCTCTTCCAAGTGGCATTTAAACCGTCTTGTTAAGCTACGGTGACCTGCACGTTTCTACCAAGGGGCATTTAAACCGTCTTATTAAGCTACTGCGACCTGCACGTCTCTTGCAAGGGGCATTTAAACCGTCTTATTAAGCTACTGCGACCAGCAAGTCTCTACCAAGGGGCACGTAAACTGTCTTGTTAAGCTACTGCGACCTGGACGTCTCTTCCAAACGGCATTTAAACCATCTTGTTAATCTACTGCGACCTGCACGTCTCTTCCAAGGGGCATTTAAACCATCTTGTTAAGCTACTGCGACCTGCACGTCTCTTCCAAGGGGCATTTAAACCATCTTGTTAAGCTACTGTGACCTGCATGTCTCTTCCAAGGGGCATTTAAACCATCTTGTTAAGCTACTGCGACCTCCACCGCTCTTCCAAGGGGCATTTAAACCGTCTTGTTAAGCTACTGCGACCTGCACGTCTCTTTCAAGGGGCACTTAAACTGTCTTGTTAAGCTACTGCGACCTGCACGTCTCTTTCAAGGGGCATTTAAACAATCTTGTTAAGCTACTGCTACCTCCACCGCTCTTCCAAGGGGCATTTAAACCATCTTGTTAAGCTACTGCGACCTGCACGTCTTTTCCAAGGGGCATTTAAACCATCTTGGTAAGCTACTGCGACCTGCAAGCCTCTTCTGAGGGGCATTTAAACCGTCTTGTTAAGCTACTGCGACCTGCATGTCTCTTCTAAGAGGCATTCAAACTGTCTTGTTAAGCTACTGCGACCTGCAAGTCTCTTCCAAGGGGCATTTAAACCATCTTATTAAGCTACTGCGACCTGCACGTCTCTTCCAAGGGGCATTTAAACTGTCTTGTTAAGCTACTGGGACCTGCACGTCTTTTCCAAGGGGCATTTAAACCGTCTTGTTAAGCTACTGCGACCTGCACGTCTCTTCCAAGGGACATTTAAACCGTCTTATTAAGCTCCTGTGACCGGCACGTCTCTTCCAAGGGTCATTTAAACTGTCTTGTTAAGCTTCTGCGACCTCCACCGTTCTTCCAAGGGGCATTTAAACCATCTTGTTAAGCTACTGCGACCTGCACGTCTCTTCCAAGGGGCATTTAAACCGTCTTGTTAAGCTACTGCGACCTGCACGTCTCTTCCAAGGGGCATTTAAATTGTCTTGTTAAGCTACTGCGACTTGCACTTCTCTTCCAAGGGGCATTTAAACCGTCTTGTTAAGCTACTGCAAACTCCACCACTTTTCCAAGGGGCATTTAAACCGTATTGTTAAGCTACTGCGACCTGCACGTCTCTTCAATGGGGCATTTAAACCATCTTGTTAAGCTATTGCGACCTACATGTCTCTACCAAGGTGCATTTAAACCGTCTTGTTAAGCTACTGCGACCTGCACGTCTCTTCCAAGGGGCATTTAAACAGTCTTGTTAAGCTGCTGAGACCATCATGTCTCTTCCAAAGGGCATTTAAACCGTCTTTTTAAGCTACTGCGACCCGCACGTCTCTTGCAAGGGGCATTTAAACCGTCTTATTAAGCTACTGCGAATTGCACGTCTCTTCCAAGGGGCATTTAAACCATCTTGTTAAGCTACTGTAACCTCCACCACATTTCCAAGGGGCATGTAAACCGTCTTGTTAAGCTACTGCAACCTGCACGTCTCTTCCAAGGGGCATTTAAACCGTCTTGTTAAACTACTGCGACCTGCATGTCTCTTCCAAGGGGCATTTAAACCATCTTATTAAGCTAATGCGACCTGCACGTCTCTTCCAAGGGGCATTTAAACCGTCTTGTCAAGCTACTGTGACCTGCATGTCTATTCCAAGGGTCATTTAAACCGTCTTGTTAAGATATTGCGACCTCCACCTCTCTTTCAAGGGGCATTTAAACTGTCTTGTTAAGCTATTGCGACCTGCACGTCTCTTCCACGTGCCATTTAAACCGTCTTGGTAAGCTACTGCGTCCTGCACGTCTCTTCCAAGGGGCATTTAAACTGCCTTGTTAAGCTTCTGCGACCTCCACCGCTCTTCCAAGGGGCATTTAAACCATCTTGTTAAGCTATTGCGACCTGCACGTCTCTTCAATGGGGCATTTGAACCGTCTTGTTAAGCTACTGCAACCTGCATGTCTCTACCAAGGGGCATTTAAACTGTCTTGTTAAGCTACTGCGACCTGCACTTCTCTTCCAAGCGGCATTTAAACAGTCTTGTTAAGCTGCTGCGACCTGCATGTCTCTTCCAAAGGGCATTTAAACTGTCTTGTTGAGCTACTGCGACCTACACCACTCTTCCAAGGGGCATTTTAACCGTCTTGTTAAGCTACTGCGACCTGCATGTCTCTTCCAAAGGGCATTTAAATCGTCTTGGTAAGCTACTGCGACCTGCACTTCTCTTCCAAGGGGCATTTAAACCATCTTGTTAAGCTACTGTGACCTCCACCGCTCTACCAAGGGGCATTTAAACCGTCTTTTTAAGCTACTGCAACCTGCACGTCTCTTCCAAGGGGTATTTAAACTGTCTTGTTAAGCTACTGTGACCTGCACGTCTCTTCCAAGGGGCATTTAAATCGTCTTGTTAAGCTACTGCGACTTGCACGTCTCTTCCAAGGGGCATTTAAACCGTCTTGTTAAGCTACTGTAACCTCCAACACTTTTGCAAGGGGCATTTAAACCGTCTTGTTAAGCTACTGCGACCTGCACGTCTCTTCCAAGGGGCATTTAAACAGTCTTGTTAAGCTGCTGCGACCTGCATGTCTCTTCCAAAGGGCATTTAAGCCGTCTTTTTAAGCTAATGCGACCTGCACGTCTCTTCTAAGGGGCATTTAAACCGTCTTGTTAAGCTACTGTGACCTGCATGTCTCTTCCAAGGGGCATTTAAACCGTCTTATTAAGCTACTGCGACCTGCACGTCTCTTCCAATGGGCATTTTAAACCGTCTTGTTAAGCTAATGCGACCTCCACTGCTCTAACAAGGGGCATTTAAACCATCTTGTTAAGCTACTGCGACCTGCACGTCTCTTCCAAGTGGCATTTAAACCGTCTTGTTAATCTACTGTGACCAGCACGTCTCTTGCAAGGGGCATTTAAACCGTCTTATTAAGCTACTGCGACCTGCACGTCTCTTGCAAGGGGCATTTAAACCGTCTTATTAAGCTACTGCGACCAGCACGTCTCTTCCAAGGGACATTTAAACCGTCTTATTAAGATCCTGTGACCTGCACGTTTCTTCCAAGGGGCATATAAACCGTCTTGTTAAGCTACTGGAACCTGCACGTCTCTTCCAAGGGGCATTTAAACCGTCTTGTTAAACTACTGCGACCTGCACGTCTCTTCCAAGGGACATTTAAACCGTCTTATTAAGATCCTGTGACCTGCACGTTTCTTCCAAGGGGCATTTAAACCGTCTTGTTAAGCTACTGCGACCTCCACCGCACTTACAATGGGCATTTAAACAGTCTTGTTAAGCTACTGCGACCTCCACCGCTCTTCCAAGGGGCATTTAAACCGTCTTATTAAGCTACTGCGACCTGCACGTCTCTTCCAAGTGGCATTTAAACCGTCTTGTTAAGCTACGGTGACCTGCACTTTTCTACCAAGGGGCATTTAAACCGTCTTGTTAATCTACTGCGACCTGCACGTCTCTTCCAAGGGGCATTTAAACCATCTTGTTAAGCTACTGCGACCTGCACATCTCTTCCAAGGGGCATTTAAACCATCTTGTTAAGCTACTGTGACCTGCATGTCTCTTCCAAGGGGCATTTAATCCATCTTGTTAAGCTACTGCGACCTCCACCGCTCTTCCAATGGGCATTTAAACCGTCTTGTTAAGCTACTGCGACCTACACGTCTCTTTCAAGGGGCACTTAAACTGTCTTGTTAAGCTACTGCGACCTGCACGTCTCTTTCAAGGGGCATTTAAACAATCTTGTTAAGCTACTGCGACCTCCACCGCTCTTCCAAGGGGCATTTAAACCATCTTGTTAAGCTGCTGCGACCTGCACGTCTTTTCCAAGGGGCATTTAAACCATCTTGGTAAGCTACTGCGACCTGCAAGCCTCTTCTGAGGGGCATTTAAACCGTCTTGTTAAGCTACTGCGACCTGCATGTCTCTTTTAAGGGGCATTTAAACAATGTTGTTAAGCTACTGCGACCTGCAAGTCTCTTCCAAGGGGCATTTAAACCATCTTATTAAGCTACTGCGACCTGCACGTCTATTCCAAGGGGCATTTAAACTGTCTTGTTAAGCTACTGGGACCTGCACGTCTTTTCCAAGGGGCATTTAAACCGTCTTGTTAAGCTACTGCGACCTGCACGTCTCTTCCAAGGGACATTTAAACCGTCTTATTAAGCTCCTGTGACCGGCACGTCTCTTCCAAGGGTCATTTAAACTGTCTTGTTAAGCTTCTGCGACCTCCACCGCTCTTCCAAGGGGCATTTAAACCATCTTGTTAAGCTACTGCGACCTGTACGTCTCTTCCAAGGGGCATTTAAACCGTCTTGTTAAGCTACTGCGACCTGCACGTCTCTTCCAAGGGGCATTTAAATTGTCTTGTTAAGCTACTGCGACTTGCACTTCTCTTCCAAGGGGCATTTAAACCGTCTTGTTAAGCTACTGCAAACTCCACCACTTTTCCAAGGGGCATTTAAACCGTATTGTTAAGCTACTGCGACCTGCACGTCTCTTCAATGGGGCATTTAAACCATCTTGTTAAGCTACTGCGACCTACATGTCTCTACCAAGGTGCATTTAAACCGTCTTGTTAAGCTACTGCGACCTGCACGTCTTTTCCAAGGGGCATTTAAACCGTCTTATTAAGCTACTGCGAATTGCACGTCTCTTCCAAGGGGCATTTAAACCATCTTGTTAAGCTACTGTAACCTCCACCACATTTCCAAGGGGCATGTAAACCGTCTTTTTAAGCTACTGCGACCCGCACCTCTCTTGCAAGGGGCATTTAAACCGTCTTATTAAGCTACTGCGAATTGCACGTCTCTTCCAAGTGGCATTTAAACCATCTTGTTAAGCTACTGTAACCTCCACCACATTTCCAAGGGGCATGTAAACCGTCTTGTTAAGCTACTGCAACCTGCACGTCTCTTCCAAGGGGCATTTAAACCATCTTGTTAAACTACTGCGACCTGAATGTCACTTCCAAGGGGCATTTAAACCATCTTATTAAGCTACTGCGACCTGCACGTCTCTTCCAAGGGGCATTTAAACCGTCTTGTTAAGCTACTGTGACCTGCATGTCTATTCCAAGGGTCATTTAAACCGTCTTGTTAAGCTATTGCGACCTCCACCTCTCTTTCAAGGGGCATTTAAACCGTCTTGTTAAGCTATTGCGACCTGCACGTCTCTTCCACGGGCCATTTAAACCGTCTTGGTAAGCTACTGCATCCTGCACGTCTCTTCCAAGGGGCATTTAAACTGCCTTGTTAAGCTTCTGCGACCTCCACCGCTCTTCCAAGGGGCATTTAAACCATCTTGTTAAGCTACTGCGACCTTCACGTCTCTTCAATGGGGCATTTGAACCGTCTTGTTAAGCTACTGCAACCTGCATGTCTCTACCAAGGGGCATTTAAACTGTCTTGTTAAGCTACTGCGACCTGCAAGTCTCTTCCAAGCGGCATTTAAACAGTCTTGTTAAGCTGCTGCGACCTGCATGTCTCTTCCAAAGGGCATTTAAACTGTATTGTTGAGCTACTGCGACCTACACCGCTCTTCCAAGGGGCATTTTAACCGTCTTGTTAAGCTACTGCGACCTGCATGTCTCTTCCAAAGGGCATTTAAATCGTCTTGGTAAGCTACTGCGACCTGCACTTCTCTTTCAAGGGGCATTTAAACCATCTTTTTAAGCTACTGTGACCTCCACCGCTCTACCAAGGGGCATTTAAACCGTCTTTTTAAGCTACTGCAACCTGCACGTCTCTTCCAAGTGGCATTTAAACTGTCTTGTTAAGCTACTGTGACCTGCACGTCTCTAACAAGGGGCATTTAAAGCATTTTGTTAAGCTACTGCGACCTGCACGTCTCTTCCAAGGGGCATTTAAATCGTCTTGTTAAGCTACTGCGACTTGCACGTCTCTTCCAAGGGGCATTTAAACCGTCTTGTTAAGCTACTGTAACCTCCAACACTTATCCAAGGGGCATTTAAACCGTCTTGTTAAGCTACTGCGACCTGCACGTCTCTTCCAAGGGGCATTTAAACAGTCTTGTTAAGCTGCTGCGACCTGCATGTCTCTTCCAAAGGGCATTTAAACCGTCTTTTTAAGCTAATGCGACCTGCACGTCTCTTCTAAGGGGCATTTAAACCATCTTGTTAAGCTACTGTGACCTGCATGTCTCTTCCAAGGGGCATTTAAACCGTCTTGTTAAGCTAATGCGACCTCCACTGCTCTAACAAGGGGCATTTAAACCATCTTGTTAAGCTACTGCGACCTGCACGTCTCTTCCAAGTGGCATTTAAACCGTCTTGTTAATCTACTGTGACCAGCACGTCTCTTGCAAGGGGCATTTAAACCGTCTTATTAAGCTACTGCGACCTGCATGTCTCTTGCAAGGGGCATTTAAACCGTCTTATTAAGCTACTGCGACCAGTACGTCTCTTACAAGGGGCATTTAAACTGTCTTGTTAAGCTACTGCGACCTGCAAGTCTCTTCCAAGGGGAATTTAAACCGTCTTGTAAAGCTACTGCGACCTCCAGCGCTATTCCAAGGGGCATTTAAACCGTCAAGTTAAGCTACTGCGACCTCCAGCGCTATTCCAAGGGGCATTTAAACCGTCAAGTTAAGCTACTGTGACCTGCACGTCTCTTCCAAGGGACATTTAAAACGTCTTATTAAGATCCTGTGACCTGCACGTCTCTTCAAAGGGGCAGTTAAACTGTCTTGTTAAGCTTCTGCGACCTCCAAAGCTCTTCCAAAGGGCATTTAAACCATCTTGTTAAGCTACTGCGACCTGCACGTCTCTACCAAGGGGCATTTAAATCGTTTTGTTAAGCTACTGTAACCTCCACCACATTTCTAAGGGGCATTTAAACCCTCTTGTTAAGCTACTGCGACATGCACGTCTGTTGCAAGGGGCATGTAAACCGTCTTGTTAAGCTCCTGCGACCTGCACGTCCCTTCCAAGGGGCATTTAAACAGTCTTGTTAAGCTACTGCGACCTGCACGTCTCTTCCAAGGGGCATTTAAACTGTCTTGTTAAGCTACTGCGACCTGCACGTCTCTTCCAAGGGGCATTTAAACCGTCTTGTTAAGCTACTGAGACCTGCACGTCTCTTCCAAGGGGCATTTAAACGGTCTTGTTAAGCTACTGCGACCTGCACGTCTCTTCCAAGGGCCATTTAAACTGTCTTTGTAAGCTGCTGTGACCTCCACGGCTCTTCCAAGGGGCATTTAAACCATCTTGTTAAGCTACTGCGACCTGCACGTCTCTTCCAAGGGGCATTTAAACCGTCTTGTTAAGCTAATGCGACCTCCAACGCTTTTCAAAGGGGAATTTAAACCGTCTTGTTAAGCTACTGCGACCTGCACGTCTCTTCCAAGGGGCATTTAAACCGTCATGTTAAGCTACTGTAACCTGCACCACTTTTCCAAGGGGCATTTAAACCGTCTTGTTAAGCTACTGCGACCTGCATGTCTCTTCCAAGGGGCATTTAATCCGTCTTGTTAAGCTACTGCGACCTGCACGTCTCTTCCAAGGGGCATTTAAACCGTCTTGTTAAGCTGCTGCGACCTGCATGTCTCTTCCAAGGGGCATTTAAACTGTCTTGTTATGCTACTGAGACCTCCACCGCACTTACAAGGGGCATTTAAACCGTCTTTTTAAGCTACTGCGACATGCTCGTCTCTACCAAGGGGCATTTAAATCGTTTTGTTAAGCTACTGTAACCTCCACCACATTTCTAAGGGGCATTTAAACCCTCTTGTTAAGCTACTGCGACCTGCACGTCTGTTGCAAGGGGCATGTAACCCGTCTTGTTAAGCTCCTGCGACCTGCACGTCCCTTCCAAGGGGCATTTAAACAGTCTTGTTAAGCTACTGCGACCTGCACGTCTCTTCCAAGGGGCAGTTAAACTGTCTTGCTAAGCTACAGCGACCTACACCTCTCTTCCAAGGGGTATTTCAACCGTCTTGTTAAGCTACTGCAACCTGCACGTCTCTTCCAAGGGGCATTTAAACCGTCTTGTTAAGCTACTGAGACCTGCACGTCTCTTCCAAGGGGCATTTAAACTGTCTTGTTAAGCTACTACGACCTGCACGTCACTTCCAAGGGCCATTTAAACTGTCTTTGTAAGCTGCTGTGACCTCCACGGCTCTTCCAAGGGGCATTTAAACCATCTTGTTAAGCTACTGCGACCTGCACGTCTCTTAAAAGGGGCATTTAAACCGTCTTGTTAAGCTAATGCGACCTCCACCGCTTTTCAAAGGTGAATTTAAACCGTCTTGTTAAGCTACTGCGACCTGCACGTCTCTTCCAAGGGGCATTTAAACCGTCATGTTAAGCTACTGTAACCTGCACCACTTTTGCAAGGGGCATTTAAATCGTCTTGTTAAGCGACTGCGACCTGCATGTCTCTTCCAAGGGGCATTTATACCGCTTTGTTAAGCTACTGCGACCTGCATGTCTCTTCCAAGGGGCATTTAATCCGTCTTGTTAAGCTACTGCGACCTGCACGTCTCTTCCAAGGGGCATTTAAACCGTCTTGTTAAGCTGCTGCGACCTGCGTGTCTCTTCCAAGGGGCATGTAAACTGTCTTGTTATGCTACTGCGACCTCCACCGCACTTACAAGGGGCATTTAAACCGTCTTTTTAAGCTACTGCGACCTGCACGTCTTTTCCAAGGGGCATTTAAACTGTCTTGTTAAGCTACTGAGACCTGCAAGTCTTTTCCTAGGGGCATTTAAACCGTCTTGTTAAGCTACTGTGACCTCCACCTCTCTTCCAAGGGGCATTTAAACCATCTTGTTAACCTACTGCGACCTGCACGTCTCTTCCAAGCGGCATTTAAACCTTCTTGTTAAACTACTGTGACCTGCACGTTTCTACCAAGGGGCATTTAAACCGTCTTATTAAGCTACTGCGACCTGCATGTCTCTTCCAAGGGGCATTTAAAACGTCTTTTTAAGCTACTTTGACCTGCATGTCTCATCCAAGGGGCATTTAAACCGTCTTGTTAAGCTACTGCGACCTCCAACGCTCTTCCAAGGGGCATTTAAACCGTCTTGTTAAGCTACTGCGACCTGCATGTCTCTTCCAAGAGCCATTTAAACAGTCCTGGTAAGCTACTGCGACCTGCAAGCCTCTTCCAAGGGGCATTTAAACTGGCTTGTTAAGCTACTGCGACCTGCACGTCTCTTCCAAGGGGCATTTAAACCATCTTGTTAAGCTACTGCGACCTTCACGTCTTTTCCAAGGGGCATTTAAACCATCTTGTTAAGCTACAGCCACCTCCACAGCTCTTCCAAGGGGCATTTAAACCATCTTGTTAAGCTACTGCGACCTGCACGTCTCTTCCAAATGGCATTTAAACCGTCTTTTTAAACTACTGTCACCTGCACGTTTCTTCGTAGGGGCATTTTAATCGTATTATTAAGCTACTGCGACCTGCATGTCTCTTCCAAGGGGCATTTAAACCGTCTTTTTAAGCTACTGTGACCTGCAGGTCTCTTCCAAGGGGCATTTAAACTGTCTTGTTAAGCTACTGCGACCTCCACCGCTCTTCCAAGGGGCATTTAAACCATCTTGTTAAGCTACTGTGACCTTCACGTCTTTTCCAAGGGGCATTTAAACCGTCTTGTTAAGCTACTGCGACCTCCACCACTCTTCCAAGGGGCATTTAAACCATCTTGTTAAGCCACTGCGACCGGCACGTCTTTTCCAAGGGGCATTTGAACCGTCTTGGTAAGATACTGCGACCTGCAAGCCTCTTCTAAGGGGCATTTAAAACGTCTTGTTAAGCTACTGCGACCTGCACGTCTCTTCCAAGGTTCATTTAAACCGTCTTGTTAAGCAACTGCGACCTACACGTCTCTTCCAAGGGGCATTTAAACCATCTTATTAAGCTGCTGCCACCTGCACGTCTCTTCCAATGGGCATTTAAACTGTCTTGTTAAGCTACTGCGACCTCCACTGCTCTTCCAAGTAGCATTTAAAACATCGTGTTAAGCTACTGCGACCTGCAAGTCTCTTCCAAGGGGAATTTAAACCATCTTATTAAGCTACTGCGACCTGCACGTCTCTTCCAAGGGGCAATTAAACCGTCTTGTTAAGCTACTGCGACCTGCACGTCTCTTCCTTGGGGCACTTAAATCATCTTGTTAAGCTACTGCGACCTGCACGTCTATTCCAAGGGACATTTAAACCGTTTTGTTAAGCTACTGCGACCTGCACTTCTCTTCAATGGGGCATTTAAAACGTCTTGTTAACCTACTGCGACCTGCATGTCTCTAACAAGGAGCATTTAAACCATCTTGTTAAGCTACTGCGACCTGCATGTCTCTACCAAGTGGCATTTAAACCGTCTTGTTAAGCTACTGCGACCTACACCGCTCTTTGAAGGGGCATTTAAACCGTCTTTTTAAGCTACTGCGACCTGCACGTCTCTTCCAAGGGGCATTTAAATCGTCTTGGTAAGCTACTGCGACCTGTACTACTCTTCCAAGGGGCATTTAAACCTTCTTGTTAAGCTACTGCGACCTCCACAGCTTTACCAAGGGGCAGTTAAACAGTCTTCTTAAGCTGCTGCAACCTGCACGTCTCTTCCAAGGGGCATTTAAACCGTCTTGTTAAGCTACTGCGACCTCCACCGCTTTTCAAAGGGGCATTTAAACCATCTTGTTAAGCTACTGTGACCTTCACGTCTTTTCCAAGGGGCATTTAAACCGTCTTGTTAAGCTACTGCGACCTCCACCACTCTTTCAAGGGGCATTTAAACCATCTTGTTAAGCTACTGCGACCTGCACGTCTTTTCCAAGGGGCATTTGAACCGTCTTGGTAACATACTGCGACCTGCAAGCCTCTTCTAAGGGGCATTTAAAACGTCTTGTTAAGCTACTGCGACCTGCACGTCTCTTCCAAGGGTCATTTAAACCGTCTTGTTAAGCAACTGCGACCTGCACGTCTCTTCCAAGGGGCATTTAAACCATCTTATTAAGCTGCTGCCACCTGCACGTCTCTTCCAATGGGCATTTAAACTGTCTTGTTAAGCTACTGCGACCTCCACTGCTCTTCCAAGTAGCATTTAAAACATCGTGTTAAGCTACTGCGACCTGCAAGTCTCTTCCAAGGGGAATTTAAACCGTCTTGTTAAGCTACTGCGACCTGCACGTCTCTTCCAAGGGGCAATTAAACCGTCTTGTTAAGCTACTGCGACCTGCACGTCTCTTCCTTGGGGCACTTAAATCATCTTGTTAAGCTACTGCGACCTGCACGTCTATTCCAAGGGGCATTTAAACCGTCTTGTTAAGCTACTGCGACCTGCACTTCTCTTCAATGGGGCATTTAAACCGTCTTGTTAAGCTACTGCGACCTGCATGTCTCTAACAAGGAGCATTTAAACCATCTTGTTAAGCTACTGCGACCTGCATGTCTCTACCAAGTGGCATTTAAACCGTCTTGTTAAGCTACTGCGACCTACACCGCTCTTCGAAGGGGCATTTAAACCGTCTTTTTAAGCTACTGCGACCTGCACGTCTCTTCCAAGGGGCATTTAAATCGTCTTGGTAAGCTACTGCGACCTGTACTACTCTTCCAAGGGGCATTTAAACCTTCTTGTTAAGCTACTGCGACCTCCACCGCTTTACCAAGGGGCAGTTAAACAGTCTTCTTAAGCTGCTGCAACCTGCACGTCTCTTCCAAGGGGCATTTAAACCGTCTTGTTAAGCTACTGCGACCTCCACCGCTTTTCAAAGGGGCATTTAAACCGTCTTGTTAAGCTACTGCGACCTGCACGTCTCTTCCAAGGGGCATTTAAACCGTCTTGTTAAGCTACTGCGACCTGCACGTCTCTTCCAAGGGGCATTTAAACCATCTTGTTAAGCTACTGCGACTTGCACGTCTCTTCCAAGGGGCATTTAAACCGTCTTGTTAAGCTACTGTAATCTACACCACTTTTCCAATTGGCATTTAAACTGTCTTGTTAAGCTACTGCGACCTCCACCTCTCTTCCAAGGGGTATTTCAACCGTCTAGTTAAGCTACTACGACCTGCACGTCTCTTCCAAGGAGCATTTAAACAGTCTTGTTAAGCTACTGCGACCTGCACGTCTCTTCAAAGGGGCATTTAAATCGTCTTGTTAAGCTACTGCGACCTTCAACGCTCTTCCAAGGAGCATTTAAACCATCTTGTTAAGCTACTGCGACCTGCATGTCTCTACCAAGTGGCATTTAAACCGTCTTGTTAAGCTACTGCGACCTGCACGTATCTTCCAAGGGGCATTTAAACAGTCTTGTTAAGCTGCTGCGACCTGCATGTCTCTTCCAAAGGGCATTTAAACTGTCTTGTTAAGCTACTGCGACCTACACCGCTCTTCCAAGGGTCATTTAAACCGTCTTTTTAAGCTACTGCGACCTGCACGTCTCTTCCAAGGGGCATTTAAATCGTCTTGGTAAGCTACTGCGACCTGCACTTCTCTTCCAAGGGGCATTTAAACCATCTTGTTAAGCTACTGCGACCTGAACGTCTTTTCCAAGGGGCATTTAAACCGTCTTATTAAGCTACTACGACCTGCACGTCTCTTCCAAGGGGCATGTAAACTGTCTTGTCAAGCTACTGCGACCTGCACGTCTCTTCCAAGGGGCATTTAAACTGTCTTGATAATCTACTGCGACCTCCACCGCTCTTCCAATTGGCATTTAAACCGTTTTGTTAAGCTCCTGTGACCTGCACGTCTCTACCAAGGGGCATTTAAACTGTCTTGTTAAGCTTCTGCGACCTGCACGTCTCTTCCAAGGGACATTTGAACCGTCTTGTTAAGCTCCTGTGACCTGCACGTCTCTTCCAAGGAGCATTTAAATCGTCTTGTTAAGCTACTGCGACCTCCACCGCTCTTCCAAGGGGCATTTATCCATCTTGTTAAGCTATTGCGACCTGCACGTCTCTTCCAACGGACATTTAAAACATCTTATTTAGCTCCTGTGACCTGCAAGTCTCTTCCAATGGGCATTTAAACCGACTTGTTAAGCTACTGCCACCTGCACGTCTCTTCAAAGGGACATTTTAATCGTCTTGTTAAGCTCCTGCAACCTCCACCACTTTTCGAAGGGGCATTTAAACCGTCTTGTTAAGCTACTGCGACCTGCACGTCTCTTCAATGGGGCATTTAAACAGTCTTGTTGAGCTACTGCGACCTGCATGTCTCTACCATGGGGCATTTAAACCATCTTGGTAAGCTACTGCGACCTGCACGTATCTTCCAAGGGGCATTTAAACAGTCTTGTTAAGCTGCTGCGCCCTGCATATCTCTTCCAAAGGGCATTTAAACTGTCTTGTTAAGCTACTGCGACCTACACCGCTCTTCCAAGGGGCATTTAAACCGTCTTGTTAAGCTACTGCGACCTGCACCTCTCTTCAAAGGGGCATTTAAATCGTCCTGGTAAGCTTCTGCGACCTACACTTCTCTTCCAAGGGGCACTTAAACCATCTTGTTAAGCTACTGCGACCTCCACCTCTCTACCAAGGGGCATTTAAACCGTCTTTTTAAGCTACTGCAATCTGCACGTTTCTTCCAAGGGGCATTTAACCCGTCTTGTTAAGCTACTGCGACCTGCACGTCTCTTCAAAGGGGCATTTAAACCGTCTTGTTAACCTACTGCGACCTGCACGTCTCTACCAAGGGGCATTTAAACCGTCTTTTTAAGCTACTGCGACCTGCACGTCTCTTCCAAGGGGCATTTAAACAGTCTTGTTAAGCTGCTGCGACCTGCATGTCTCTTCCAAGGGGCATTTAAACCATCTTGTTAAGCTACTGCGACCTTCACCGCTCTTCCAAGGGGCATTTAAACCGTCTTGTTAAGCTACTGCGACCTGCACGTCTCTTCCAAGGGCCATTTAAACCGTCTTGGTAAACTACTGCGACCTGCAAGCCTCTTCCAAGTGGCATTTATACCGTGTTGTTAAGCTACTGCGACCTGCACGTCTCTTCCAAGGGGCATTTAAAACATCTTGTTAAGCTACTGCGACCTGCACGTCTTTTCCAAGGGGCATTTAAACTGTCTTGTTAAGCTACTGCGACATCCACCGCTCTTCCAAGGGGCATTTAAACCATCTTGTTAAGCTACTGCGACCTGCACGTCTCTTCCAAGGGGCATTTAAAAAGTCTTGGTAAGCTACTGCGACCTGCAAGCCTTTTCTAAGGGGCATTTAAACCCTTTTTTAAGCTACTGCGACCTGCACGTCTCTTGCAAGGGGCATTTAAACCGTCTTGCTAAGCTACTGCGACCTGCACGTCTCTTCCAAGGTGCATTTCAACCGTCTTTTTAAGCTACTGTGACCTGCACGTCTCTTCCAAGGCGCATTTAAACCGTCTTGTTAAGCTACTGTAACCTCCACCACTTTTCCAAGCGGCATTTAAACAGTCTTGTTAAGCTACTGCGACCTGCACGTCTCTTCCAAGGTGCATTTAAACCGTCTTGTTAAGCTACTGCGACCTGCACGTCTCTTCCAAGGCGCATTTAAACAGTCTTTTTAAGCTACTGTAACCTCCACCACTTTTCCAAGGGGCATTTAAACTGTCTTGTTAAGCTACTGCGACCTGCACGTCTCTTCCAAGGCGCATTTAAACCGTCTTGTTAAGCTACTGCGACCTGCATGTCTCTTCCAAGGGGCATTTAAACCGTCTTGTTAAGCTACTGCGACCTGCACGTCTCTACCAAGGGGCATTTAAACCGTCTTATTAAGCTACTGCGACCTGCACGTCACTTCCAAGGGGCATTTCAACAGTCTTGTTAAGCTACTGCGACTTGCACGTCTCTTCCAAGGAGCATTTAAACCGTCTTGTTAAGCTCCTGCGACCTGCACGTCTCTTCCAAGGGGGATTTAAACCATCTTGTTAAACTACTGCGACCTGCACATTTCTTCCAAGGGGAATTTAAACCGTCTTGTTAAGCTACTGCGAAATGTTCGTCTCTTCCAAGGGGCATTTAAACCGTCTTGTTAAGCTACTGCGACCTGCACGTCTCTTCCAGGGCGCATTTAAACCATCTTGTTAAGCTACTGCGACCTGCACGTCTCTTTCAAGGGGCATTTAAACCGTCTTGTTAAGCTACTGTAACCTCCACCACTTTTCCAAGGGGCATTTAAACCATCTTATTAAGCTACTGCGACCTGCATGTCTCTTCCAAGGGGCATTTAAACCGTCTTGTTAAGCTACTGCGACCTGCATGTCTCTTCCAAGGGGCATTTAAACCATTTTGTTAAGCCACTGCGAAATGCACGTCTCTTTAAAGGGGCATTTAAACCGTCTTTTTAAGCTGCTGCGACCTCCACCGCTCTTCCAAGGGGCATTTAAACCATCTATTTAAGCTACTGCGACATGCACGTCTCTTCCAAGGGGCATTTAAACCCTCTTGTTAAGCTACTGCGACCTGCACGTCTCTTCCAAGGGGCATTTAAGCCGCCTTATTAAGCTATTGCGACCTCCACCGCTCTTCCAAGTGGCATTTAAACCGTCTTGTTAAGCTACTGCGACCTGCACGTCGTTTCCAGGGGACATTTAAACCGTCTTGTTAAGCTACTTCGACCTGCACGTCTCTTCCAAGGGACATTTAAACCGTCTTATTAAGCTACTGCGACCTGCACGTATCTTCCAAGGGGCATTTAAACAGTCTTGTTAAGCTACTGCGACCTACACCGCTCTTCCAAGGGGCATTTAAACCGTCTTGTTAAGATACTGTGACCTGCACGTCTCTTCAATGGGGCATTTAAACCGTCATGTTAAGCTACTGCGACCTGCATGTCTCTACCAATGGGCATTTAAACCGTACTGTTAAGCTACTGCGACCTGCACGTATCTTCCAAGGGGCATTTAAACAGTCTTGTTAAGCTACTGCGACCTACACCGCTCTTCCAAGGGGCATTTAAACCGTCTTTTTAAGCAACTGCGATATGCACGTCTCTTCCAAGGGTCATTTAAACCGTCTTGTTAAGCTACTGCGACCTGCACGTCTCTTCCAAGGGTCATTTAAACCATTTTGTTAAGCTACTGCGACTTGCACGTCTCTTCCAAGCGGCATTTTAAACCGTCTTGTTAAGCTACTGTAATCTACACCACTTTTCCAAGGGGCATTTAAGCCGTCTTGTTAAGCTACTGCGACCTCCACCGCTCTTCCAAGGGGCATTTAAAACGTCTTGTTGAGCTACTGCGACCTGCACGTCTCTTCCAAGGGGCATTTAAACTGTCTTGTTGAGCTACTGCGACCTGCACGTCTCTTCCAAGGGTCATTTAAACCGTCTTGTTGAGCTACTGCGACCTGCATGTCTCTTCCAAGGGGCATTTAAACCGTCTTTTTAAGCTACTGCGACCTACACTTCTCTTCCAGGGGTTATTTAAACAGTCTTGTTAAGTTGCTGCGACCTGCATGTCTCTTCCGAGGGGCATTTAAACCGTCTTGTTAAACTACTGCGACCTGCAAGTCTCTTCCAAGGGCCATTTAAACCATCTTGTAAGCTACTGCGACCTGCACTTCTCTTCCAAGGGGCATTTAAACCGTCTTCTAAAGCTACTGCCACCTGTACGTCTCTTCCAAGGGGCATTTAAACCGTCTTATTAAGCTACTGCGACCTGCACTTCTCTTCCAAGGGGCATTTAAGCCGTCTTGTTAAGCTACTGCGACCTGCACATCTCTTCCAAGTTTCATTTAAACCGTCTTGTTAAGCTACTGCGACCTGCACGTCTCTTCCAAGGGGCATTTAAACCGTCTTATTAAGCTTCTGTGACCTCCACCGCTAGTGTTGAGCGATACCTTCCGATATCAGGAAATATCGTATCGGATTGGATCGGGCCGATACCCAAAAAGTATCGGATATCGCCGATTCCGATACCGGAAACCAATGCAAGTCAATGGGACACAAATATCGGAATGAAAATAAACCCTTTCTTTCCTTGAAGGTTAATTCTACATGAAGTAAAACAACTAAGAATAATGTAGAATGACATGAAAAGCCGGCAATTCATCAGCGGCATTCACCGGTACCCGACAATTTACAACAGAAAGAATAGAGCTTCACACATAGATTAGGTAGATAGAAACATGTCAGTCACATATATATGAAGTACAGTGACAGTGTTGCTTACTGTACTTGTCATTTAGTGCAAAGGATTTATTTAAAAAAATATTAGTGTTTTCGTGCACCGTCTCTCTAAAAAAGCCGGCCGGCAATTCAGCAGCGGTACCCGACAATTTATAACAGAAAGATAGAGCATCACACATAGATTAGATAGATAGAAACATGTCAGTCACATATATATGAAGTACAGTGACAGTGTTGATTACTGTACTTGTCATTTAGTGTTAAAATAAAGGATTTATTTAAAAAAAAATTGGCGTGGGGTTCCCCTTAATTTTAGGCTCTAGCGGAGGTTAAGCAGACAGTTGGGGCAAATGTTTGAAGCCTGGCAAGGGGGTAATACACACGGAGCTTCCCAGGCTACTAATATCAGCCCCCAGCTGAATACCTAGCCTTTACTAGCTATTAAAATGGGGGAACCCCCCCAAAAAAATAACGTGGGGTCCCCCCTAATTTAATAGCTAGCAAAGGCTAGGCAGACAGCTGGGGGCTGATTTTAATAGCCCAGGAAGGGTGCCATGAATATTGGCCCCCTCCCATTCTAGAAACACCAGCCATCAGCCGCCCCAGAAATGGCGCATCCATAGGATGCACCAATTCTGGCACTTAGCCTCGCTCTTCCCACTGCCCTGTAGCGGTGGCAGGGGGTAATAGGGTTGGGGTTGATGTCAGCTTATAATGCCAGCTGACATCAAGCCCAGGTTAGTAATGGAGAGGCGTCTATAAGACACCCCCATTACTAACCCCATAGTCAAAGTTAAAGAAAAACACAAACACCCAGAATAAAGTCCTTTAATTGAAATAAACACACAATTCTTTATTGTTCTAAATTAAACCATACTTACCGTCACGCCCATTCCAGCTGAAGCCAACGATCTCCTGCAATAAAAGAAAAATAATAAAGCAACCTCATCCTTACCTTTCCATGGTTCCCACGACAGCTTCAGCTCTGCTACATCGAGATGACAGGCTGGACCGCAGCAGAACGCTGCCATCCAGCCTGTCATCCCGCAGACACTGAAGCGCAGGCATGCTTGCGCTCCTCAGTGTCTCTCTGTGACGTCATCCAGATGAGCCGAGTTCATGTCCAATGAACTCAGCTCACCTCATGCACGTCACTGACAGCGTGGGAAAATTCTCACGCTGAAGCGCTGAGTGCTGGAGAATTTTCCCACGCTGTCAGTGACGTGCATGAGGTGAGCTCATGTCCAATGAACTCAGCTCACCTCATGCACGTCACTGACAGCGTGGGAAAATTCTCCTGCACTCAGCGCTTCAGCGTGAGAATTCTCCCACGCTGTCAGTGACATACATGAGGTGAGGTCATGTCCAATGAACTCAGCTCACCTCATGCACGTCACTGACAGCGTGGGAAAATTCTCACGCTGAAGTGCTGAGTGCAGGAGAATTTTCCCACGCTGTCAGTGACGTGCATGAGGTGAGCTGAGTTCATTGGACATGACCTCGGCTCATCTTTATGCCGTCACAGCCAGACACTGAGGAGCACAAGCATGCCTGCGCTTCTCAGTGTCTGCGGGATGACAGGCTGGATGGCAGCTTTCTGCTGCGGTCCAGCCTGTCATCTCGATGTAGCAGAGCTGAAGCTGTCGTGGGAACCATGGAAAGGTAAGGATGATGTTGCTTTATTATTTTTCTTTTATTGCAGAAGACATTGGCTTCAGCTGGAATGGGCGTGATGGTAAGTATGGTTTAATTTAGAACAATAAAGAATTGTGTGTTTATTTCAATTAAAGGACTTTATTCTGGGTGTTGTGTTTTTTTAAATACTTTACTAGAAATTCATGGTGGTCATGTCTAATATTGGCGTGACCCCATGAATTTCGGGCTTAGGGCCAGCTGATAATGCCAAGCTGGCCTTAACCCCTTTATTACCCAGTGAGCTACCGCACCAGGGCCCTGGATGAGTTGGGTACAGCGCCAGAAGATGGCGCTTCTATGAACGCGCCATTTTCTGGGGCGGCTGCGGACTGCAATTTGCAGCGGGGGTGGCCCAGAAAGCTTGGGTCTCCCTGCGCTGCGGATTCCAGCCCCCAGCTGCCTAGTTGTACCTGGCTGGGCACAAAAATAGGGCGAAGCCCCACGCATTTTTTTTTTTAATTATTTCATGAAATTCATGGAATAATTAAGAAAAAAAGGGCTTCCCTATATTGTTGTGTCCAACCAGGTACAAATAGGCAGCTGGTGGTTGGGGGCAGCCCATTCCTGCCTGCTGTACCTGGCTGGACACAAATATAGGGCGAAGCCCCACGTCAATTTTTTTTTAAATAAATCCTTTATTTTAACACTAAATGACATTTGAGTAGTTAATAAAGATGCAGTCTCTAAATTATTATTTATTTTTTAATTAATTTTTCCCAAAACTTTTGACGTGGGCTTCGCCATATTTTTGTATGCCAGCCAGGTACAGCATCCAGCTTCTATGAACGCGTCATTTTCCGGGGTGGCTGCGGACTGCAATTTTCAGCGGGGGGGGGGGGGGGGGGGCAGAAAGCTTGGGCCTCCCTGCGCTGCAGATTCCATCCCCCAGCTGCCTAGTTGTACCTGGCTGGACACAAAAATAGGGAGAAGCTTCACGTATTTTTTTTTTTGAATTATTTCATGAAATTCATGAAATAATTAAGAAAAAAAGGGCTTCCCTATATTGTTGTGTCCAACTAGGTACAAATAGGCAGCTGGTGGTTGGGGGCAGCCCGTTCCTGCCTGCTGTACCTGGCTGGACACAAATATAGTGCGAAGCCCCACATCAATTTTTTTTAAATCATTTCAGGAAATTCATGAAATAATTAAAAAAAATTGATGTGGGGCTTCGCCCTATATTTGTGTCCAGTCAGGTACAGCAGGCAGGAACGGGCTGCCCCTAACCACCAGCTGCCTATTTGTACCTGGCCGGACACAACAATATAGAGAAGCCCTTTTTTTCTTAATTATTTCATGAATTTCATGAATTTAAAAAAAAAATACGTGGAGCTTCGCCCTATTTTTGTGTCCAGCCAGGTACAACTAGGCAGCTGGGGGCTGGAATCTGCAGCGCAGGGAGGCCCAAGCTTTCTGGGCCCCACCCGCTGCAAATTGCAGTCTGCAGCCGCCCCGGAAAATGGCGCGTTCATAGAAGCGCCATCTTCTGGCGCTGTACCCAACTCATCCAGGGCCCTGGTGCGATGGCTCACTGGGTAATAAAGGGGTTAAGGCCAGCTTGGCATTATCAGCTGGCCCTAAGCCTGAAATTCATGGGGTCACGCCAATATTAGACATGACCACCATGAATTTCTAGTAAAGTATTTAAAAAAAACACAAACACCCAGAAAAAAGTCCTTTAATTGAAATAAACACACAATTCTTTATTGTTCTAAATTAAACCATACTTACCATCACGCCCATTCCAGCTGAAGCCAACGATCTCCTGCAATAAAAGTAAAATAATAAAGCAACATCATCCTTACCTTTCCATGGTTCCCACGACAGCTTCAGCTCTGCTACATCGAGATGACAGGCTGGACCGCAGCAGAACGCTGCCATCCAGCCTGTCAACCCGCAGACACTGAGAAGCGCAGGCATGCTTGCGCTCCTCAGTGTCTGGCTGTGACGGCATAAAGATGAGCCGAGGTCATGTCCAATGAACTCGGCGCACCTCATGCACGTCACTGACAGCGTGGGAAAATTCTCACGCTGAAGCGCTGAGTGCAGGAGAATTTTCCCACGCTGTCAGTGACGTGCATGAGGTGAGCTGAGTTCATTGGACATGACCTCACCTCATGTATGTCACTGACAGCGTGGGAGAATTCTCCTGCACTCAGCGCTTCAGCGTGAGAATTTTCCCACGCTGTCAGTGACGTGCATGAGGTGCGCCGAGTTCATTGGACATGACCTCGGCTCATCTTTATGCCGTCACAGCCAGACACTGAGGAGCACAAGCATGCCTGCGCTTCTCAGTGTCTGTGGGATTACAGGCTGGATGGCAGCGTTCTGCTGCGGTCCAGCCTGTCATCTCGATGTAGCAGAGCTGGAGGTGTCCTGGGAACCATGGAAAGGTAAGGATGATGTTGCTTTATTATTTTTCTTTTATTGCAGGAGATCGTTGGCTTCAGCTGGAATGGGCGTGATGGTAAGTATGGTTTAATTTAGAACAATAAAGAATTGTGTCTTTATTTCAATTAAAGGACTTTTTTCTGGGTGTTTGTGTTTTTTTTAAATACTTTACTAGAAATTCATGGCGGTCATGTCTAATATTGGCGTGACCCCATGAATTTCGGGCTTAGGGCCAGCTGATAATGCCAAGCTGGCCTTAACCCCTTTATTACCCAGTGAGCCACCGCACCAGGGCCCTGGATGAGTTGGGTACAGCGCCAGAAGATGGCGCTTCTATGAACGCGCCATTTTCCGGGGCGGCTGCGGACTGCAATTTGCAGCGGGTGGGGCCCAGAAAGCTTGGGCCTCCCTGCGCTGCGGATTCCAGCCCCCAGCTGCCTTGTTGTACCTGGCTGGACACAAAAATAGGGCGAAGCCCCACGTATTTTTTTTTTTAATTATTTCATGTAATTCATGGAATAATTAAGAAAAAAAGGGCTTCCCTATATTGTTGTGTCCGGCTAGGTACAAATAGGCAGCTGGTGGTTGGGGGCAGCCTGTTCCTGCCTGCTGTACCTGACTGGACACAAATATAGGGCGAAGCCCCACATAATTTTTTTTTAATTATTTCATGAATTTCCTGAAATAATTAAAAAAAAATTGACGTGGGGCTTTGCACTATATTTGTGTCCAGTCAGGTACAGCAGGCAGGAACGGGCTGCCCCCAACCACCAGCTGCCTATTTGTACCTGGTTGGACACAACAATATAGGGAAGCCCTTTTTTTCTTAATTATTCCATGAATTTCATGAAATAATTAAAAAAAAAAAAAAACGTGGAGCTTCTCCCTATTTTTGTGTCCAGCCAGGTTCAACTAGGCAGCTGGGGGATGGAATCTGCAGCGCAGGGAGAGGGAGGCCCAAGCTTTCTGCCCCCCGCCCCCCCCCCCCCCCCCCGCTGAAAATTGCAGTCCGCAGCCGCCCCGGAAAATAGCGCGTTCATAGAAGCTGGATGCTGTACCTGGCTGGCATACAAAAATATGGCGAAGCCCACGTCAAAAGTTTTGGGAAAAATTAATTAAAAAATAAATAATAATTTAGGGACTGCATCTTTATTAACTCCTCAAATGTCATTTAGTGTTAAAATAAAGGATTTATTTTAAAAAAAAATGGCGTGGGATCCCCCATAATTTTAGTCTCTAGCGGAGGTTAAGCAGACGGCTGGGGCAGATGTTTGAAGCCTGAGAATGGGGTAAAACCCACGGAGCTTCCCAGGCTACTAATATCAGCCCCCAGCTGAATACCTAGCCTTTACTAGCTATTAAAATGGGGGACCCCCCCAAAAAAAATGACGTGGGGTCCCCCCTATTTTAATAGCTAGCAAAGGCTAGGCAGACAGCTGGGGGCTGATATTAATAGCCCAGGAAGGGTGCCATGAATAATGACCCCCTCCCAGGCTAGAAACACCAGCCGTCAGCCGCCCCAGAAATGGTGCATCCATAGGATGCGCCAATTCTGGCACTTAGCCTCGCTCTTCCACGCTGCCCTGGTGCGGTGGCAGGGGGTAATAGTGGTGGGGTTCATGTCAGCGCCAGCTGCCATGAAGCCCAGGTTAGTAATGATGGGCGTCTATAAGACACCCCCATTACTAACCTACAAAGTGTTAAAAAGAAAACAAACACTACACCCAGAAAAAAATAATTTATTTGAAATAAAACACACCATTTTATTTAATTCTTAGTTTACTAAAAATAATAGTTACCTGTACACGTTCCTGCGCTGATCTCCCATGCACAGCTGTCACATCTGGAGATGGTGACAGCTGTGCATGGCTGCTGTAAGCTCACGCTGCCGGGTACACGTCCGCTCCCGGCAGCGGGAGCCACTGACTGAGGTCACCGGAGTGCATTCAGTCAGCGCAGCTCCGGAGACCTCCTTTACGGCACTGCTGTACCGTGGGAATTTCTCACGATACAGCAGGGCCGTAAAGCAGCTAACCGGAGCAGAGCTGCCTGAACTCCGGTGAACCCTTATGGCCCCGTCATTCTAGCGGCGGCAGCGGTTCAGAGCGGTCACATTCTATGTGGCTGCTCTGAACTGGAGATCATCGTGGGACACTCGTGGACTACTACGGAGGGGTAAGGATAAGGTTGTGGTTTATTATTTTACATTTTATTACAGGAGATCGATGGCTTCGGGGAATTAGGTGTCTAGGTGAGTATAGGTGTAGTTTTTCATTTTTTACTTTATTTTAGGTGGCGATCGGCGGGGACAGGTAATGTATGAACTAATTTATTGTAGGTAACCACTGGCCACCAATGACATGTATCTAACATTTATTGGGGACACAGTAGGGCAATTTAAATAGGATCAGGCTGATGGGAACTACTGCTCCCATCGAGCTGATCCTGCTGGCACGAGTCCATGGGGGACAGACATAGGCCGATGGGAGTAGTAGTGTCACATCTGGAGATGGTGACAGCTGTGCATGGCTGCTGTAAGCTCACGCTGCCGGGTACACGTCCGCTCCCGGCAGCGGGAGCCACTGACTGAGGTCACCGGAGTGCATTCAGTCAGCGCAGCTCCGGAGACCTCCTTTACGGCACTGCTGTACCGTGGGAATTTCTCACGATACAGCAGGGCCGTAAAGCAGCTAACCGGAGCAGAGCTGCCTGAACTCCGGTGAACCCTTATGGCCCCGTCATTCTAGCGGCGGCAGCGGTTCAGAGCGGTCACATTCTATGTGGCTGCTCTGAACTGGAGATCATCGTGGGACACTCGTGGACTACTACGGAGGGGTAAGGATAAGGTTGTGGTTTATTATTTTACATTTTATTACAGGAGATCGATGGCTTCGGGGAATTAGGTGTCTAGGTGAGTATAGGTGTAGTTTTTTATTTTTTACTTTATTTTAGGTGGCGATCGGCGGGGACAGGTAATGTATGAACTAATTTATTGTAGGTAACCACTGGCCACCAATGACATGTATCTAACATTTATTGGGGACACAGTAGGGCAATTTAAATAGGATCAGGCTGATGGGAACTACTGCTCCCATCGAGCTGATCCTGCTGGCACGAGTCCATGGGGGACAGACATAGGCCGATGGGAGTAGTAGTGTCACATCGGCCTATGTCTGCCTGCACGCACACACCCCGCACACAGACACCCCGCACACAGACAACCCGCACACACACCCGCACACACACCCGCACACACACCCCGCACACAGACACCCCGCACACAGACACCCCGCACACAGACACCCCGCACACACACACCTCGCACACACACACACCCCGCACACACACACCCCGCACACACACACCCCGCACACACACTAATTATGACCGGTCTGATGGTCTGGGAGGTGAGGCTGACCTGTGCGGCCGTGGGAAAGTTCATGTGAGTTCATGCAGTCAAGCATGAACTCACATGAACCCTCTGAGGGCACCGGGCGACTTCAAATGAACAGCTGATCGGCATCACCTGATACCTCAGCTGTTCATTTGAAATAACCGGCGGGAAAGCGCAGCACAGAACGGGAAAGTCGGCGGTGAAGTCTTTTCACTGCCGGCTTCCCCGCCCGGGTCCTTCGCTCCTTGGTGCTGCGCTCCCCGCCCGGTCCTAATTTACGATTGGGATGGGAGGTGGCGAGGGGAGCGGAGGAGGCTGCGGGGAAGCAGTACGGGGCTGTGCGATTGTTTAAAAGCCGGCGGCTTTTTTCCGCGCGCCGGCTTTTAAACAATCAGGAGAATTCTCCCCCGCTGGGATGGCATTCTGATGACAGGCTGGATCGCGCTGCCATCCAACTTGTCATCCTTCACAGACACTGCAGAGCGCAGGCATTATGGGAACTTCCGATTCCGGTATTCGATATTGTAAAAGTATCGGAATTAAGTATCGGAATTCCGATACCGCGAATATCGGCCGATACCCGATATTTCAGTATCGGAATGCTCAACACTATCCACCGCTCTTCCAAGTGGCATTTAAACTGTCTTGTTAAGCTACTGCGACCTGCACGTCTCTTCCAAGGGGCATTTAAACCGTCTTGTTAAGCTAATGCGACATGCATGTCTCTGCAAAGGGGCATTTAAAGCGTCTTTTTAAGCTACTGCGACCTGCACGTCTCTTCCAAGGGGCATTTAAACCGTCTTTTTAAGCTACTGCGACCTGCACTTCTCTTCCAAGGGGTATTTAAACAGTCTTGTTAAGCTGCTGCGACCTGCATGTCTCTTCCGAGGGGCATTTAAACCGTCTTGTTAAGCTACTGCGACCTGCAAGTCTCTTCCAAGGGCCATTTAAACCATCTTGTAAGCTACTGCGATTTGCACTTCTCTTCCAAGGGGCATTTAAACCGTCTTCTAAAGCTACTGCCACCTGTACGTCTCTTCCAAGGGGCATTTAAACCGTCTTATTAAGCTACTGCGACACGCACTTCTCTTCCAAGGGGCATTTAAGCCGTCTTGTTAAGCTACTGCGACCTGCACGTCTCTTCCAAGGGGCATTTAAACCGTCTTATTAAGCTACTGCGACCTGCACTTCTCATCCAAGGGGCATTTAAACTGTCTTGTTAAGCTACAGCGACCTCCACCAATCTTACAAGGGGCATTTAAACTGTCTTGTTAAGCTACTGCGACCTGCACGTCTCTTCCAAGGGGCATTTAAACCGTCTTATTAAGCTACTGCGACCTGCACTTCTCATCCAAGGGGCATTTAAACTGTCTTATTAAGCTACAGCGACCTCCACCGCTCTTACAAGGGGCATTTAAACTGTCTTGTTAAGCTATTGCGACCTGCACGTCTCTTCCAAGGGGCATTTAAACCGTCTTGTTAAGCTACTGCGACCTCCACCGCTCTTCCAAGTGGCATTTAAACCGTCTTGTTAAGCTACTGCGACCTGCACGCCTCTTCCAAGGGGCATTTAAACCGTCTTATTAAGCTTCTGCGACCTCCACCGCTCTTCCAAGTGGCATTTAAACTGTCTTGTTAAGCTACTGCGACCTGCACGTCTCTTCCAAGGGGCATTTAAACCGTCTTGTTAAGCTAATGCGACATGCATGTCTCTGCCAAGGGGCATTTAAAGCGTCTTTTTAAGCTACTGCGACCTGCACGTCTCTTCCAAGGGGCATTTAAACCATCTTGTTAAGCTACTGCAACCTGCACATCTCTTCCAAGGGCCATTTAAACCGTCTTGTTAAGCTACTGCGACCTGTACGTCTCTTCCAAGGGGCATTTAAACCGTCTTGTTAAGCTACTGCGACCTGCACTTCTCTTCCAAGGGGCATTTAAACCATCTTGTTAAGCTACTGCTACCTGCATGTCTCTACCAAGTGGCATTTAAACCGTTTTGTTAAGCTACTGCGACCTGCACGTATCTTCCAAGGGGCATTTAAACAGTCTTGTTAAGCAGCTGCGACCTGCATGTCTCTTCCAAAGGGCATTTAAACTGTCTTGTTAAGCTACTGCGACCTACACCGCTCTTCCAAGGGGCATTTAAACCGTCTTTTTAAGCTACTGCGACCTGCACCGCTTTACCAATGGGCAGTTAAACCGTCTTTTCAATCTACTACAACCTGCACGTCTCTTCCAAGGGGCATTTAAACCGTCTTGTTCAGCTACTGTGACCTCCAACGTTTTTCAAAGAGGCATTTAAACCGTCTTGTTAAGCTACTGCGACCTGCAAGTCTCTTCCAAGGGGCATTTAAACCGTCTTGTTAAGCTACTGCGACCTGCACGTCTCTTCCAAGGGGCATTTAAACCATCTTGTTAAGCTACTGCTACTTGCACGTCTCTTCCAAGGGGCATTTAAACCGTCTTGTTAAGCTACTGCTACCTCCACCGTTTTTCAAAGGGGCATTTAAACCGTCTTGTTAAGCTACTGCGACCTGTACGTCTCTTCAACGGGGCATTTAAACCGTCTTGTTAAGCTACTGCGACCTTCAACGCTCTTCCAAGGGGCATTTAAACCGTCTTGTTAAGCTACTGCGGCCTGCACGTCTCTTCAAAGGGGCATTTAAACCGTCTTGTTAAGCTACTGTGACCTGCACGTCTCTTCCAAGGGCCATTTAAACCGTCTTGGTAAGCTACTGCGACCTGCAAGCCTCTTCCAAGGGGCATTTAAACCGTGTTGTTAAGCTACTCCTACCTGCACTTCTCTTCAATGGGGTATTTAAAACATCTTGTTAAGCTACTGCGACCTGCACGTATCTTCCAAGGAGCATTTAAACCATCTTGTTAAGCTACTGTGACCTGCATGTCTCTACCAAGTGGCATTTAAACCGTCTTGTTAAGCTACTGCGATCTGCACGTATCTTCCAAGGGGCATTTAAACAGTCTTGTTAAGCTGCTGCGACCTGCATGTCTCTTCCAAAGGGCATTTAAACTGTCTTGTTAAGCTACTGCGACCTACACCGCTCTTCCAAGGGGCACTTAAACCGTCTTTTTAAGCTACTGCGACCTGCACGTCTCTTCCAAGGGGCATCTAAATCGTCTTGGTAAGCTACTGCGACCTGCACTTCTCTTCCAAGGGGCATTTAAACCATCTTGTTAAGCTACTGCGACCTCCAACGCTTTTCCAAGGGGCAGTTAAACCGTCTTTTCAAGCTACTGCAACCTGCAAGTCTCTTCCAAGGGCCATTTAAACCGTCTTGGTAAGCTACTGTGACATGCAAGCCTCTTCCAAGGGGCATTTAAGCTGTCTTGTTAAGCTACTGCGACCTGTACGTCTCTTCCAAGGGGCATTTAAACCGTCTTGTTAAGCTACTGCGACCTCCACCGCTCTTCCAAGGGGCATTTAAACCGTCTTGGTAAGCTACTGCTACCTGCATGTCTCTACCAAGTGGCATTTAAACCGTTTTGTTAAGCTACTGCGACCTGCACGTATCTTCCAAGGGGCATTTAAACAGTCTTGTTAAGCAGCTGCGACCTGCATGTCTCTTCCAAAGGGCATTTAAACTGTCTTGTTAAGCTACTGCGACCTACACCGCTCTTCCAAGGGGCATTTAAACCGTCTTTTTAAGCTACTGCGACCTGCACCGCTTTACCAATGGGCAGTTAAACCGTCTTTTCAATCTACTACAACCTGCACGTCTCTTCCAAGGGGCATTTAAACCGTCTTGTTAAGCTACTGTGACCTCCAACGTTTTTCAAAGAGGCATTTAAACCGTCTTGTTAAGCTACTGCGACCTGCAAGTCTCTTCCAAGGGGCATTTAAACCGTCTTGTTAAGCTACTGCGACCTGCACGTCTCTTCCAAGGGGCATTTAAACCATCTTGTTAAGCTACTGCTACTTGCACGTCTCTTCCAAGGGGCATTTAAACCGTCTTGTTAAGCTACTGCTACCTCCACCGTTTTTCAAAGGGGCATTTAAACCGTCTTGTTAAGCTACTGCGACCTGTACGTCTCTTCAAAGGGGCATTTAAACCGTCTTGTTAAGCTACTGCGACCTTCAACGCTCTTCCAAGGGGCATTTAAACCGTCTTGTTAAGCTACTGCGGCCTGCACGTCTCTTCAAAGGGGCATTTAAACCGTCTTGTTAAGCTACTGTGACCTGCACGTCTCTTCCAAGGGCCATTTAAACCGTCTTGGTAAGCTACTGCGACCTGCAAGCCTCTTCCAAGGGGCATTTAAACCGTGTTGTTAAGCTACTCCTACCTGCACTTCTCTTCAATGGGGTATTTAAAACATCTTGTTAAGCTACTGCGACCTGCACGTATCTTCCAAGGAGCATTTAAACCATCTTGTTAAGCTACTGCGACCTGCATGTCTCTACCAAGTGGCATTTAAACCGTCTTGTTAAGCTACTGCGATCTGCACGTATCTTCCAAGGGGCATTTAAACAGTCTTGTTAAGCTGCTGCGACCTGCATGTCTCTTCCAAAGGGCATTTAAACTGTCTTGTTAAGCTACTGCGACCTACACCGCTCTTCCAAGGGGCACTTAAACCGTCTTTTTAAGCTACTGCGACCTGCACGTCTCTTCCAAGGGGCATCTAAATCGTCTTGGTAAGCTACTGCGACCTGCACTTCTCTTCCAAGGGGCATTTAAACCATCTTGTTAAGCTACTGCGACCTCCAACGCTTTTCCAAGGGGCAGTTAAACCGTCTTTTCAAGCTACTGCAACCTGCAAGTCTCTTCCAAGGGCCATTTAAACCGTCTTGGTAAGCTACTGTGACATGCAAGCCTCTTCCAAGGGGCATTTAAGCTGTCTTGTTAAGCTACTGCGACCTGTACGTCTCTTCCAAGGGGCATTTAAACCGTCTTGTTAAGCTACTGCGACCTCCACCGCTCTTCCAAGGGCCATTTAAACCGTCTTGGTAAGCTACTGCGACCTGCAAGCCTCTTCTAAGGGGCATTTAAACCGTATTGCTAACCTACTGCGACCTGCACGTCTCTTTCAAGGGGCATTTAAACCGTCTTGTTAAGCTACTGTGACCTGAACGTCTCTTCCAAGGGGCATTTAAACCATCTTATTAAGCTACTACGACCTGCACGTCTCTTCCAAGGGGCATTTAAACTGTCTTGTCAAGCTACTGCGACCTGCACGTCTCTTCCAAGGGGCATTTAAACTGTCTTGCTAATCTACTGCGACCTCCACCGCTCTTCCAATTGGCATTTAAACCGTCTTGTTAAGCTCCTGTGACCTGCACGTCTTTACCAAGGGGCATTTAAACTGTCTTGTTAAGCTTCTGCAACCTGCACGTCTCTTCCAAGGGACATTTAAACCGTCTTATTAAGCTCCTGTGACCTGCACGTCTCTTCCAAGGGGCGTTTAATACGTCTTGTTAAGCTACTGTGACATGCACGTCTCTTCCAAGGGGCATTTAAATCGTCTTGTTAAGCTACTGCGACCTCCGTCGCTCTTCCAAGGGGCATTTAAACCATCTTGTTAAGCTACTGCGACCTGCACGTCTCTTCAATGGGGCATTTAAACCATCTTGTTGAGCTACTGCGACCTGCATGTCTCTACCATGGGGCATTTAAACCATCTTGGTAAGCTACTGCGACCTGCACGTATCTTCCAAGGTGCATTTAAACAGTCTTGTTAAGCTGCTGCGCCCTGCATATCTCTTCCAAAGGGCATTTAAACTGTCTTCTTAAGCTACTGCGACCAACACCGCTCTTCCAAGGGGCATTTAAACCGTCTTGTTAAGCTACTGCGACCTGCACGTCTCTTCCAAGGGGCATTTAAATCGTCTTGATAAGCTACTGCGACCTACACTTCTCTTCCAAGGGGCACTTAAACCATCTTGTTAAGCTACTGCGACCTCCACCGCTCTACCAAGGGACATTTAAACCGTCTTTTTAAGCTACTGCAATCTGCACGTTTCTTCCAAGGGGCATTTAAACTGTCTTGTTAAGCTACTGCGACCTGCACGTCTCTTCAAAGGGGCATTTAAACCGTCTTGTTAAGCTACTGCGACCTGCACGTCTCTACCAAGGTGCATTTAAAACGTCTTTTTAAGCTACTGCGACCTGCACGTCTCTTCCAAGGGGCATTTAAACAGTCTTGTTAAGCTGCTGCGACCTGCATGTCTCTTCCAAGGGGCATTTAAACCATCTTGTTAAGCTACTGCGACCTTCAACGCTCTTCCAAGGGGCATTTAAACCGTCTTGTTAAGCTACTGCGACCTGCACGTCTCTTCCAAGGGCCATTTAAACCGTCTTGGTAAGCTACTGCGACCTGCAAGCCTCTTCAAAGGGGCATTTATACCGTCTTGTTAAGCTACTGCGACCTGCACGTCTCTTCCAAGGGGCATTTAAAACATCTTGTTAAGCTACTGCGACCTGCACGTCTTTTCCAAGGGGCATTTAAACCGTCTTGTTAAGCTACTGCGACATCCACCGCTCTTCCAAGGGGCATTTAAACTGTCTTGTTAAGCTACTGCGACCTCCACGTCTCTTCCAAGGGGCATTTAAAAAGTCTTGGTAAGCTACTGCGACCTGCAAGCCCTTTCTAAGGGGCATTTAACCCTTTTGTTAAGCTTCTGCGACCTGCACGTCTCTTGCAAGGGGCATTTAAAGCGTCTTGCTAAGCTACTGCGACCTGCACGTCTCTTCCAAGGGGCATTTCAACCGTCTTTTTAAGCTATTGTGACCTGCACGTCTCTTCCAAGGCGCATTTAAACCGTCTTGTTAAGCTACTGTAACCTCCACCACTTTTCCAAGCGGCATTTAAACCGTCTTGTTAAGCTACTGCGACCTGCACATCTCTTCCAAGGTGCATTTAAACCGTTTTGTTAAGCTACTGCGACCTGCACCTCTCTTTCAAGGCGCATTTAAACAGTCTTGTTAAGCTACTGTAACCTCCATCACTTTTCCAAGGGGCATTTAAACTGTCTTGTTAAGCTACTGTGACCTGCACGTCTCTTCCAAGGCGCATTTCAACCATCTTGTTAAGCTACTGTAACCTCCACCACTTTTCCAAGTGGCATTTAAACCGTCTTGTTAAGCTACTGCGACCTGCACGTCTCTTCCAAGGTGCATTTAAACCGTCTTGTTAAGCTACTGTTACCTGCATGTCTCTTCCAAGGGGCATTTAAACCGTCTTGTTAAGCTACTGCGACCTGCACGTCTCTTCCAAGGTGCATTTAAACCATCTTGTTAAGCTACTGCGACCTGCATGTCTCTTCCAAGGGGCATTTAAACCGTCTTATTAAGCTACTGCGACCTGCACGTCACTTCCAAGGGGCATTTCAACCGTCTTGTTAAGCTACTGCGACTTGCACGTCTCTTCCAAGGGGGATTTAAACCATCTCGTTAAACTACTGCGACCTGCACGTTTCTTCCAAGGGGAATTTAAACCGTCTTGTTAAGCTACTGCGAACTGTTCGTCTCTTCCAAGGGGCATTTAAACCGTCTTGTTAAGCTACTGCGACCTGCACGTCTCTTCCAGGGCGCATTTAAACCGTCTTGTTAAGCTACTGCGACCTGCACGTCTCTTCCAAGGGGCATTTAAACCGTCTTGTTAAGCTACTGTAACCTCCACCACTTTTCCAAGGGGCATTTAAACCATCTTGTTAAGCTACTGCGACCTGCATGTCTCTTCCAAGGGGCATTTAAACCGTCTTGCTAAGCTACCGCGACCTGCATGTCTCTTCCAAGGGGCATTTAAACCGTTTTGTTAAGCCACTGCGAAATGCACGTCTCTTTAAAGGGGCATTTAAACCGTCTTTTCAAGCTGCTGCGACCTCCACCGCTCTTCCAAGGGGCATTTAAACCATCTATTTAAGCTACTGCGACATGCACGTCTCTTCCAAGGGGCATTTAAACCCTCTTGTTAAGCTACTGCGACCTGCACGTCTCTTCCAAGGGGCATTTAAGCCGTCTTATTAAGCTATTGCCACCTCCACCGCTCTTCCAAGGGGCATTTAAACAATCTTGTTAAGCTACTGCGACCTTCACGTCTCTTCCAAGGGGTATTTAAGCCGTCTTGTTAAGCTACTGCGACCTCCACCGCTCTTCCATGGGGCATTTAAAACGTCTTGTTGAGCTACTGCGACCTGCACGTCTCTTCCAAGGGGCATTTAAACTGTCTTGTTGAGCTACTGCGACCTGCACGTCTCTTCCAAGGGTCATTTAAACCGTCTTGTTGAGCTGCTGCGACCTGCATGTCTCTTCCAAGGGGCATTTAAACCGTCTTTTTAAGCTACTGCGACCTGCACTTCACTTCCAAGGGGTATTTAAACAGTCTTGTTAAGCTGCTGCGACCTGCATGTCTCTTCCAAGGGGCATTTAAACCGTCTTGTTAAGCTACTGCGAACTGCACGTCTCTTCCAAGGGCCATTTAAACCATCTTGTAAGCTACTGCGACCTGCACTTCTCTTCCAAGGGGCATTTAAACCGTCTTCTTAAGCTACTGCCACCTGCACTTCTCTTCCAAGGGGCATTTAAACCGTCTTCTTAAGCTACTGCGACCTGCACTTCTCTTCCAAGGGGCATTTAAGCCGTCTTGTTAAGCTACTGCGAGCTGCACGTCTCTTCCAAGGGGCATTTAAACCTTCTTATTAAGCTACTGCGACCTGCACTTCTCTTCCAAGGGGCATATAAACTGTCTTGTTAAGCTACAGCGACCTCCACCGCTCTTACAAGGGGCATTTAAACTGTATTGTTAAGCTACTGCGACCTGCACGTCTCTTCCAAGGGGCATTTAAACCGTCTTGTTAAGCTACTGCGACCACCACCGCTCTTACAAGTGGCATTTAAACCGTCTTGTTAAGCTACTGCGACCTGCATGTCTCTTCCAAGGGGCATTTAAACCGTCTTATTAAGCTACTGCGACCTCCACCGCTCTTCCAAGGGGCATTTAAACTGTCTTGTTAAGCTACTGCGACCTGCATGTCTCTTCCAAGGGGCATTTAAACCGTCTTGTTAAGCTAATGCAACATGCATGTCTCTGCCAAGGGGCATTTAAACCGTCTTTTTAAGCTACTGCGACCTGCACGTCTCTTCCAAGGGGCATTTAAACCATCTTGTTAAGCTACTGCGACCTGCACATCTCTTCCAAGGGCCATTTAAACCGTCTCGTTAAGCTACTGCGACCTGCACGTCTCTTCCAAGGGGCATTTAAACCGTCTTATTAAGCTACTGCGACCTCCACCGCTCTTCCAAGGGGCATTTAAACCGTCTTGTTAAGCTAATGCGACCTGCACGTCTCTTCCAAGGGACATTTAAACCATCTTATTAAGCTACTGCGACCTGCACGTCTCTTCCAAGGGGTATATAATCTGTCTTGATAATCTTCTGCGACCTCCACCGCTCTTCCATGGGGCATTTAAACTATCTTGTTAAGCTACTGCGACCTGCACGTCTCTTCCACGGGGAATTTAAACTGTCTTGTTAAGCTACTGCGACCTCCACCGCTCTTCCAAGGGGCATTTAAACCGTCTTGTTAAGCTTCTGCGACCTGCACGTCTCTTCCAAGGAGTATTTAAACCGTCTTGTTAAGCTTCTGCGACCTGCACGTCTCTTCCAAGGAGTATTTAAACTGTCTTGTTAAGCTACTGCGACTTGCACTTCTCTACCAAGGGACATTTAAACGGTCTTGTTAAGCTACTGTAAACTCCACCACTTTTCCAAGGGGCATTTAAACCGTCTTGTTAAGCTGCTGCGACCTGCATATCTCTTCCAAGGGGCATTTAAACCATCTTGTTAAGCTACTGCGACCTGCACGTCTCTTCCAAGGGCCATTTAAACCGTCTTGGTAAGCTACTGCAACCTGCACTTCTCTTCCATGGGGCATTTAAACCGTCTTGTTAAGCTACTGCGACCTGTACGTCTCTTCCAAGGGGCATTTAAACCGTCTTATTAAGCTACTGCGACCTGCACTTCTCTTCCAAGGGGCATTTAAACCGTCTTGTTAAGCTACTGCGACCTGCACGTCTCTTCCAAGGGGAATTTAAACCATCTTATTAAGCTACTGCGACCTGCACTTCTCTTCCAAGGGTCATTTAAACTGTCCTATTAAGCTACAGCGACCTTGACCGCTCTTACAAGGGGCATTTAAACTGTCTTGTGAAGCTACTGCGACCTGCACGTCTCTTCCAAGGGGCATTTAAACTGTCTTGTTAAGCTACTGCGACCCCACCGCTCTTCCAAGTGGCATTTAAACCGTCTTGTTAAGCTACTGCGACCTGCACGTCTCTTCCAAGGGGCATTTAAACCGTCTTATTAAGCTACTGCGAACTGCACGTCTCTACCAAGGGGCATTTAAACCGTCTTGTTAAGCTAATGTGACCTGCACGTCTCTTCCAAGGGACATTGAAACAGTCTTATTAAGCTACTGCGACCTGCACGTCTCTTCCAAGGGGCATTTAAACCGTCTTATTAAGCTACTGCGACCTGCTCGTCTCTTCCTAGGGGTATTTAATCTGTCTTGTTAAGCTTCTGCTACCTCCACCGCTCTTCCATGGGGCATTTAAACCATCTTGTTAAGCTACTGCGACCTGCACGTCTCTTCCACGGGGCATTTAAACTGTCTTGTTAAGCTACTGCGACTTGCACTTCTCTACCAATGGACTTTTAAACGGTCTTGTTAAGCTACTGTAACTTCCACCACTTTTCCAAGAGGCATTTAAACCGTCTTGTTAAGCTACTGCGACCTGCACGTCTCTACCAATGGGCATATAAACCGTCTTGTTAAGCTACTGCGACCTGCACTTATCTTCGAAGGGGCATTTAAACAGTCTTGTTAAGCTGCTGCGACCTGCATGTCTCTTCCAAGGGGCATTTAAACTGTCTTGTTAAGCTACTGCGACCTACACCGCTCTTCCAAGGGGCATTTAAACCATCTTTTTAAGCAACTGCGATATGCACGTCTCTTCTAAGGGGCATTTAAACCATCTTGTTAAGCTACTGCGACTTGCACGTCTCTTCCAAGGGGCATTTAAACCGTCTTGTTAAGCTAATGTAATCTACACCACTCTTCCAAGGGGCATTTAAACTGTCTTGTTAAGCTACTGCGACCTCCACCGCTCTTCCAAGGGGCATTTAATTCGTCTTGTTGAGCTACTGCGACCTGCACGTCTCTTCCAAGGGTCATTTAAACCGTCTTGTTAAGCTACTGCGACCTGCATGTCTCTTCCAAGGGGCATTTAAACAGTCTTGTTAAGCTGCTGCGACCTACATGTCTCTTCCAAGGGGCATTTAAACCGTCTTGTTAAGCTACAGTGACCTGCATGTCTCTTCCAAGGGCCATTTAAACCGTCTTGTAAGCTACTGCGACCTACACTTCTCTTCCAAGGGGCATTTAAACCGTCTTGTTAAGCTACTGCGACCTGCACGTCTCTTCCAAGGGGCATTTAAACTGTCTTGTTAACTACTGCGACGTCCACCGCTCTTCCAAGTGGCATTTAAACCGTCTTGATAAGCTACTGCGACCTGCACGTCTCTTCCAAGTGGCATTTTATCCGTCTTATTAACCTACTGCGACCTCCACCGCTCTTCCAAGTGGCATTTAAACCGTCTTGTTAAGCTACTGCGACCTGCATGTCTCTGCCAAGGGGCATTTAGACCGTCTTTTTAAGCTACTGCGACCTGCACGTCTCTTCCATGGGGCATTTAAACAGTCTTGTTAAGCTGCTGCGACCTGCATGTCTCTTCCAAGGGGCATTTAAACCGTCTTGTTAAGCTACTGCGACCTGCACGTCTCTTCCAAGGGCCATTTAAACCGTCTTGGTAAGCTACTGCGACCTGCACTTCTCTTCCATAGGGCATTTAAACCGTCTTGTTAAGCTACTGCGACCTGCACTTCTCTTCCAAGGGGCATTTAAACCGTCTTATTAAGCTACTACGAACTGCACGTCTCTTCCAAGGGGAATTTAAACCATCTTATTAAGCTACTGCGACCTGCACGTCTCTTCCACAGGGCATTTAAACTGTCTTGTTAAGCTACTGCGACCTCCACCGCTCTTCCAAGGGGCATTTAAACCGTCTTGTTAAGCTACTGCGACCTCCACCGCTCTTCCAAGTGGCATTTAAACCGTCTTGTTAAGCTACAGCGACCTAAACCGCTCTTACAAGGGGCATTTAAACTGTCTTGTTAAGCTACTGCGACCTGCAGGTCTCTTCCAAGGGGCATTGAAACTGTCTTGTTAAGATACTGCGACCCCACCGCTCTTCCAAGTGGCATTTAAACCGTCTTGTTAAGCTACTGCGACCTGCACGTCTCTTCCAAGGGGCATTTAAACCGTATTGTTAAGCTACTGCGACCTGCACGTCTCTTCCAAGGGGCATTTAAACCATCTTATTAAGCTACTGCGACCTCCACCGCTCTTCCAAGTGGCATTTAAACCGTATTGTTAAGCTACTGCGAACTGCACGTCTCTTCCAAGGGGCATTTAAACCGTCTTGTTAAGCTAATGCGACATGCACGTCTCTTCCAAAGGGCATTTAAACTGTCTTGTTAAGCTACTGCGACCTACACCGCTCTTCCAAGGGGCATTTAAACCGTGTTTTTAAGCTACTGCGACATACACGTCTCTTCCAAGGGGCATTTAAACCGACTTGTTAAACTACTGCATCCTGCACGTCTCTTCAATGGGGCATTTAAACCGTCTTTTTATGCTACTGCGACCTGCATGTATCTTCCAAGGGGCATTTAAACCGTATTGTTAAGCTACTGCGACCTGCACGTCTCTTCCAAGGGGCATTTAAATAGTCTTGTTAAGCTGCTGCGACCTGCATGTCTCTTCCAAAGGGCATTTAAACTGTCTTGTTAAGCTACTGCGACCTACACCGCTCTTCCAAGGGGCATTTAAACCGTGTTTTTAAGCTACTGCGACATACACGTCTCTTCCAAGGGGCATTTAAACCGACTTGTTAAACTACTGCGACCTGCACGTCTCTTCCAAGGGGCATTTAAACCATCTTGTTAAGCTACTGCGACTTGCACGTCTCTTCCAAGGGTCATTTAAACCGTCTTGTTAAGCTACTGCGACCTCCACCGCTCTTCCAAGGGGCATTTAAACAGTCTTGTTAAGCTACTGCGACCTGCATGTCTCTGCCAAGGGGCATTTAAACTGTCTTTTTAAGCTACTGCGACCTGCATGTCTCTTCCAAGGGGCATTTAAACCGTCTTGTTAAGCTACTGCGACCTGCACGTCTCTTCCAATGGCCATTTAAACCGCCTTGGTAAGCTACTGCGACCTGCACTTCTCTTCCAAGGGGCATTTAAACCGTCTTGTTAAGCTACTGGGACCTGCACGTCTCTTCCAAGGGGCATTTAAACCGTCTTATTAAGCTACTGCGACCTGCACTTCTCTTCCAAGGGGCATTTAAACCGTCTTATTAAGCTACTGCGACCTGCACGTCTCTTCCAAGGGGAATTTAAACCATCTTATTAAGCTACTGCGACCTGCACTTCTCTTCCAAGGGGCATTTAAACTGTCTTGTTAAGCTACAGCGACCTCCACAGCTCTTACAAGGGGAATTTAAACTGTCTTGTTAAGCTACTGCGACCTCCACCGCTCTTCCAAGTGGCATTTAAACCGTCTTGTTAAGCTACTGCGACCTGCACGTCTCTTCCAAGGGGCATTTAAACCGTTTTGTTAAGCTAATGCGACATGCATGTCTCTGCCAAGGGGCATTTAAACCGTCTTTTTAAGCTACTGCGACCTGCACGTCTCTTCCAAGGGGCATTTAAACCATCTTGTTAAGCTACTGCGACCTGCACATCTCTTTCAAGGGCCATTTAAACTGTCTTGTTAAGCTGCTGCGACCTGCATATCTCTTCCAAGGGGCATTTAAACCATCTTGTTAAGCTACTGCGACCTGCACGTCTCTTCCAAGGGCCATTTAAACCGTCTTGGTAAGCTAATGCAACCTGCACTTCTCTTCCATGGGGCATTTAAACCGTCTTGTTAAGCTACTGCGACCTGTACGTCTCTTCCAAGGGGCATTTAAACCGTCTTATTAAGCTACTGCGACCTGCACTTCTCTTCCAAGGGGCATTTAAACCATCTTGTTAAGCTACTGCGACCTGCACGACTCTTCCAAGGGGAATTTAAACCATCTTATTAAGCTACTGCGACCTGCACTTCTCTTCCAAGGGGCATTTAAACTGTCCTGTTAAGCTACAGCGACCTTGACCTCTCTTACAAGGGGCATTTAAACTGTCTTGTGAAGCTACTGCGACCTGCACGTCTCTTCCAAGGGGCATTTAAACTGTCTTGTTAAGCTACTGCGACCCCACCGCTCTTCCAAGTGGCATTTAAACCGTCTTGTTAAGCTACTGCGACCTGCACGTCTCTTCCAAGGGTCATTTAAACCGTCTTATTAAGCTACTGCGAACTGCACGTCTCTTCCAAGGGGCATTTAAACCGTCTTGTTAAGCTAATGTGACCTGCACGTCTCTTCCAAGGGACATTGAAACAGTCTTATTAAGCTACTGCGAAATGCACGTCTCTTCCAAGGGGCATTTAAACCGTCTTATTAAGCTACTGCGACCTCCAGCGCTCTTCCAAGGGGCATTTAAACCGTCTTGTTAAGCTAATGCTAAATGCACGTCTCTTCCAAGGGACATTTAAACCATCTTATTAAGCTACTGCGAACTGCACGTCTCTTCCAAGGGGTATTTAATCTGTCTTGATAAGCTTCTGCGACCTCCACCGCTCTTCCATGGGGCATTTAAACCATCTTGTTAAGATACTGCGACCTGCACGTCTCTTCCACGGGGCATTTAAACTGTCTTGTTAAGCTACTGCGACCTCCACCGCTCTTCCAAGGGGCATTTAAACCGTCTTGTTAAGCATCTGCGACCTGCACGTCTCTTCCAAGGAGTATTTAAACTGTCTTGTTAAGCTACTGCGACTTGCACTTCTCTACCAAGGGACATTTAAACGGTCTTGTTAAGCTATTGTAACCTCCACCACTTTTCCAAGGGGCATTTAAACCGTCTTGTTAAGCTACTGCGACCTGCATGTCTCTACCAATGGGCATTTAAACCGTCTTGTTAAGCTACTGCGACCTGCACGTATCTTCGAAGGGGCATTTAAACAGTCTTGTTAAGCTACTGCGACCTGCACGTCTCTTCCATGGGGCATTTAAACCGTCTTATTAAGCTGCTGCGACCTCCACCGCTCTTCCAAGTGGCATTTAAACCGTCTTATTAAGCTAGTGCGACCTGCACGTCTCATCCAAGGGGCATTTAAACCGTCTTGTTAAGCTAATGCAACATGCATGTCTCTGCCAAGGGGCATTTAAACAGTCTTGTTAAGCTGCTGCGACCTGCATATCTCTTCCAAGGGGCATTTAAACCATCTTGATAAGATACTGCAACCTGCACGTCTCTTCCAAGGGCCATTTAAACCGTCTTGGTAAGCTACTGCAACCTGCACTTCTCTTCCATGGGGCATTTAAGCCGTCTTGTTAAGCTACTGCGACCTGTACGTCTCTTCCAAGGGGCATTTAAACCGTCTTATTAAGCTACTGCGACCTGCACTTCTCTTCCAAGGGGCATTTAAACCGTCTTGTTAAGCTACTGCGACCTGCACGACTCTTCCAAAGGGAATTTAAACCATCTTATTAAGCTACTGCGACCTGCACTTCTCTTCCAAGGGGCATTTATACTGTCCTGTTAAGCTACAGCGACCTTGACCGCTCTTACAAGGGGCATTTAAACTGTCTTTTGATGATACTGCGACCTGCACGTCTCTTCCAAGGGGCATTTAAACTGTCTTGTTAAGCTACTGCGACCCCACCGCTCTTCCAAGTGGCATTTAAACCGTCTTGTTAAGCTACTGCGACCTGCACGTCTCTTCCAAGGGTCATTTAAACCGTCTTATTAAGCTACTGCGAACTGCACGTCTCTTCCAAGGGGCATTTAAACCGTCTTCTTAAGCTAATGTGACCTGCACGTCTCTTCCAAGGGACATTGAAACAGTCTTATTAAGCTACTGCGAAATGCACGTCTCTTCCAAGGGGCATTTAAACCGTCTTATTAAGCTACTGCGACCTCCAGCGCTCTTCCAAGGGGCATTTAAACCGTCTTGTTAAGCTAATGCTAAATGCACGTCTCTTCCAAGGGACATTTAAACCATCTTATTAAGCTACTGCGAACTGCACGTCTCTTCCAAGGGGTATTTAATCTGTCTTGATAAGCTTCTGCGACCTCCACCGCTCTTCCATGGGGCATTTAAACCATCTTGTTAAGCTACTGCGACCTGCACGTCTCTTCCACGGGGCATTTAAACTGTCTTGTTAAGCTACTGCGACCTCCACCGCTCTTCCAAGGGGCATTTAAACCGTCTTGTTAAGCATCTGCAACCTGCACGTCTCTTCCAAGGAGTATTTAAACTGTCTTGTTAAGCTACTGCGACTTGCACTTCTCTACCAAGGGACATTTAAACGGTCTTGTTAAGCTATTGTAACCTCCACCACTTTTCCAAGGGGCATTTAAACCGTCTTGTTAAGCTACTGCGACCTGCATGTCTCTACCAATGGGCATTTAAACCGTCTTGTTAAGCTACTGCGACCTGCACGTATCTTCGAAGGGGCATTTAAACAGTCTTGTTAAGCTACTGCGACCTGCACGTCTCTTCCATGGGGCATTTAAACCGTCTTATTAAGCTGCTGCGACCTCCACCGCTCTTCCAAGTGGCATTTAAACCGTCTTATTAAGCTAGTGCGACCTGCACGTCTCATCCAAGGGGCATTTAAACCGTCTTGTTAAGCTAATGCAACATGCATGTCTCTGCCAAGGGGCATTTAAACAGTCTTGTTAAGCTACTGCAACCTGCACTTCTCTTCCATGGGGCATTTAAGCCGTCTTGTTAAGCTAATGCAACATGCATGTCTCTTCCAAGGGCCATTTAAACCGTCTTGGTAAGCTACTGCAACCTGCACTTCTCTTCCATGGGGCATTTAAGCCGTCTTGTTAAGCTACTGCGACCTGTACGTCTCTTCCAAGGGGCATTTAAACCGTCTTATTAAGCTACTGCGACCTGCACTTCTCTTCCAAGGGGCATTTAAACCGTCTTGTTAAGCTACTGCGACCTGCACGACTCTTCCAAGGGGAATTTAAACCATCTTATTAAGCTACTGCGACCTGCACTTCTCTTCCAAGGGGCATTTATACTGTCCTGTTAAGCTACAGCGACCTTGACCGCTCTTACAAGGGGCATTTAAACTGTCTTTTGATGATACTGCGACCTGCACGTCTCTTCCAAGGGGCATTTAAACTGTCTTGTTAAGCTACTGCGACCCCACCGCTCTTCCAAGTGGCATTTAAACCGTCTTATTAAGCTACTGCGAACTGCACGTCTCTTCCAAGGGGTATTTAAACCGTCTTGTTAAGCTAATGCGACCTGCACGTCTCTTCCAAGGGACATTGAAACAGTCTTATTAAGCTACTGCGACCTGCACGTCTCTTCAAAGGGGCATTTAAACCGTCTTATTAAGCTACTGCGACCTGCTCGTCTCTTCCAAGGGGTATTTAATCTGTCTTGTTAAGCTTCTGCGACCTCCACCGCTCTTCCATGGGGCATTTAAACCATCTTGTTAAGTTACTGCGACCTGCACGTCTCTTCCACGGGGCATTTAAACTGTCTTGTTAAGATACTGCGACCTCCACCGCTCTTCCAAGGCGCATTTAAAGCATCTTGTTAAGCTTCTGCGACCTGCACGTCTCTTCCAAGGGGTATTTAAACTGTCTTGTTAAGCTACTGTGACTTGCACTTCTCTACCAAGGGACTTTTAAACGGTCTTGTTAAGCTACTGTAACCTCCACCACTTTTCCAAGGGGCATTTAAACCGTCTTGTTAAGCTACTGCGACCTGCACGTCTCTACCAATGGGCATATAAACCGTCTTGTTAAGCTACTGCGACCTGCACGTATCTTCCAAGGGGCATTTAAACTGTCTTGTTAAGCTACTGCGACCTACACCGCTCTTCCAAGGGGCATTTAAACCGTGTTTTTAAGCTACTGCGACATACACGTCTCTTCCAAGGGGCATTTAAACCGACTTGTTAAACTACTGCGACCTGCACGTCTCTTCCAAGGGGCATTTAAACCATCTTGTTAAGCTACTGCGACTTGCACGTCTCTTCCAAGGGTCATTTAAACCGTCTTGTTAAGCTACTGCGACCTCCACCGCTCTTCCAAGGGGCATTTAAACAGTCTTGTTAAGCTACTGCGACCTGCATGTCTCTGCCAAGGGGCATTTAAACCGTCTTTTTAAGCTACTGCGACCTGCATGTCTCTTCCAAGGGGCATTTAAACCGTCTTGTTAAGCTACTGCGACCTGCACGTCTCTTCCAATGGCCATTTAAACCGCCTTGGTAAGCTACTGCGACCTGCACTTCTCTTCCAAGGGGCATTTAAACCGTCTTGTTAAGCTACTGCGACCTGTACGTCTCTTCCAAGGGGCATTTAAACCGTCTTATTAAGCTACTGCGACCTGCACTTCTCTTCCAAGGGGCATTTAAACCGTCTTATTAAGCTACTGCGACCTGCACGTCTCTTCCAAGGGGAATTTAAACCATCTTATTAAGCTACTGCGACCTGCACTTCTCTTCCAAGGGGCATTTAAACTGTCTTGTTAAGCTACAGCGACCTCCACAGCTCTTACAAGGGGAATTTAAACTGTCTTGTTAAGCTACTGCGACCTCCACCGCTCTTCCAAGGGGCATTTAAACCGTCTTGTTAAGCTACTGCGACCTGCACGTCTCTTCCAAGGGGCATTTAAACCATCTTGTTAAGCTAATGTGACATGCATGTCTCTGCCAAGGGGCATTTAAACCGTCTTTTTAAGCTACTGCGACCTTCACGTCTCTTCCAAGGGGCATTTAAACCATCTTGTTAAGCTACTGCGACCTGCACATCTCTTTCAAGGGCCATTTAAACCGTCCTGTTAAGCTGCTGCGACCTGCATATCTCTTCCAAGGGGCATTTAAACCATCTTGTTAAGCTACTGCGACCTGCACGTCTCTTCCAAGGGCCATTTAAACCGTCTTGGTAAGCTAGTGCAACCTGCACTTCTCTTCCATGGGGCATTTAAACCGTCTTGTTAAGCTACTGCGACCTGTACGTCTCTTCCAAGGGGCATTTAAACCGTCTTATTAAGCTACTGCGACCTGCACTTCTCTTCCAAGGGGCATTTAAACCATCTTGTTAAGCTACTGCGACCTGCACGACTCTTCCAAGGGGAATTTAAACCATCTTATTAAGCTACTGCGACCTGCACTTCTCTTCCAAGGGGCATTTAAACTGTCCTGTTAAGCTACAGCGACCTTGACCGCTCTTACAAGGGGCATTTAAACTGTCTTGTGAAGCTACTGCGACCTGCACGTCTCTTCCAAGGGGCATTTAAACTGTCTTGTTAAGCTACTGCGACCCCACCGCTCTTCCAAGTGGCATTTAAACCGTCTTGTTAAGCTACTGCGACCTGCACGTCTCTTCCAAGGGTCATTTAAACCGTCTTATTAAGCTACTGCGAACTGCACGTCTCTTCCAAGGGGCATTTAAACCGTCTTGTTAAGCTAATGTGACCTGCACGTCTCTTCCAAGGGACATTGAAACAGTCTTATTAAGCTACTGCGAAATGCACGTCTCTTCCAAGGGGCATTTAAACCGTCTTATTAAGCTACTGCGACCTCCAGGGCTCTTCCAAGGGGCATTTAAACCGTCTTGTTAAGCTAATGCTAAATGCACGTCTCTTCCAAGGGACATTTAAACCATCTTATTAAGCTACTGCGAACTGCACGTCTCTTCCAAGGGGTATTTAATCTGTCTTGATAAGCTTCTGCGACCTCCACCGCTCTTCCATGGGGCATTTAAACCATCTTGTTAAGCTACTGCGACCTGCACGTCTCTTCCACGGGGCATTTAAACTGTCTTGTTAAGCTACTGCGACCTCCACCGCTCTTCCAAGGGGCATTTAAACCATCTTGTTAAGCATCTGCGACCTGCACGTCTCTTCCAAGGAGTATTTAAACTGTCTTGTTAAGCTACTGCGACTTGCACTTCTCTACCAAGGGACATTTAAACGGTCTTGTTAAGCTATTGTAACCTCCACCACTTTTCCAAGGGGCATTTAAACCGTCTTGTTAAGCTACTGCGACCTGCATGTCTCTACCAATGGGCATTTAAACCGCCTTGTTAAGCTACTGCGACCTGCACGTATCTTCGAAGGGGCATTTAAACAGTCTTGTTAAGCTACTGCGACCTGCACGTCTCTTCCAAGGGGCATTTAAACCGTCTTATTAAGCTGCTGCGACCTCCACCGCTCTTCCAAGTGGCATTTAAACCGTCTTATTAAGCTAGTGCGACCTGCACGTCTCATCCAAGGGGCATTTAAACCGTCTTGTTAAGCTAATGCAACATGCATGTCTCTGCCAAGGGGCATTTAAACAGTCTTGTTAAGCTGCTGCGACCTGCATATCTCTTCCAAGGGGCATTTAAACCATCTTGTTAAGCTACTGCAACCTGCACGTCTCTTCCAAGGGCCATTTAAACCGTCTTGGTAAGCTACTGCAACCTGCACTTCTCTTCCATGGGGCATTTAAGCCGTCTTGTTAAGCTACTGCGACCTGTACGTCTCTTCCAAGGGGCATTTAAACCGTCTTATTAAGCTACTGCGACCTGCACTTCTCTTCCAAGGGGCATTTAAACCGTCTTGTTAAGCTACTGCGACCTGCACGACTCTTCCAAGGGGAATTTAAACCATCTTATTAAGCTACTGCGACCTGCACTTCTCTTCCAAGGGGCATTTATACTGTCCTGTTAAGCTACAGCGACCTTGACCGCTCTTACAAGGGGCATTTAAACTGTCTTTTGATGATACTGCGAACTGCACGTCTCTTCCAAGGGGCATTTAAACTGTCTTGTTAAGCTACTGCGACCCCACCGCTCTTCCAAGTGGCATTTAAACCGTCTTATTAAGCTACTGCGAACTGCACGTCTCTTCCAAGGGGTATTTAAACCGTCTTGTTAAGCTAATGCGACCTGCACGTCTCTTCCAAGGGACATTGAAACAGTCTTATTAAGCTACTGCGACCTGCACGTCTCTTCAAAGGGACATTTAAACCGTCTTATTAAGCTACTGCGACCTGCTCGTCTCTTCCAAGGGGTATTTAATCTGTCTTGTTAAGCTTCTGCGACCTCCACCGCTCTTCCATGGGGCATTTAAACCATCTTGTTAAGCTACTGCGACCTGCACGTCTCTTCCACGGGGCATTTAAACTGTCTTGTTAAGATACTGCGACCTCCACCGCTCTTCCAAGGCGCATTTAAAGCATGTTGTTAAGCTTCTGCGACCTGCACGTCTCTTCCAAGGGGTATTTAAACTGTCTTGTTAAGCTACTGTGACTTGCACTTCTCTACCAAGGGACTTTTAAACGGTCTTGTTAAGCTACTGTAACCTCCACCACTTTTCCAAGGGGCATTTAAACCGTCTTGTTAAGCTACTGCGACCTCCACGTCTCTACCAATGGGCATATAAACCGTCTTGTTAAGCTACTGCGACCTGCACGTATCTTCCAAGGGGCATTTAAACTGTCTTGTTAAGCTACTGCGACCTACACTGCTCTTCCAAGGGGCATTTAAACCATCTTTTTAAGCAACTGCGATATGCACGTCTCTTCTAAGAGGCATTTAAACCATCTTGTTAAGCTACTGCGACTTGCACGTCTCTTCCAATGGGCATTTAAACCGTCTTGTTAAGCTAATGTAATCTACACCACTCTTCCAAGGGGCATTTAAACTGTCTTGTTAAGCTACTGCGACCTCCACCGCTCTTCCAAGGGGCATTTAAACCGTCTTGTTGAGCTACTGCGACCTGCACGTCTCTTCCAAGGGTCATTTAAACCGTCTTGTTAAGCTACTGCGACCTGCATGTCTCTGCCAAGGGGCATTTAAACCGTCTTTTTAAACTCCTTCGACCTTCACGTCTCTTCCAAGGGGCATTTAAACAGTCATGTTAAGCTGCTGCGACCTGCATGTCTCTTCCAAGGGGCATTTAAACCGTCTTGTTAAGCTACAGCGACCTGCATGTCTCTTCCAAGGGCCATTTAAACCGTCTTGTAAGCTACTGCGACCTACACTTCTCTTCCAAGGGGCATTTAAACCGTCTTGTTAAGGTACTGCGACCTGCACGTCTCTTCCAAGGGGCATTTAAACTGTCTTGTTAACTACTGCGACGTCCACCGCTCTTCCAAGTGGCATTTAAACCGTCTTGATAAGCTACTGCGACCTGCACGTCTCTTCCAAGGGGCATTTTAACCGTCTTATTAAGCTACTGCAACCTCCACCGCTCTTCCAAGTGGCATTTAAACCGTCTTGTTAAGCTACTGCGACCTGCACGTCTCTTCCAAGGGGCATTTAAACCGTCTTGTTAAGCTAATGCGACCTGCATGTCTCTGCCAAGGGGCATTTAAACCGTCTTTTTAAGCTACTGCGACCTGCACGTCTCTTCCATGGGGCATTTAAACAGTCTTGTTAAGCTGCTGCGACCTGCATGTCTCTTCCAAGGGGCATTTAAACCGTCTTGTTAAGCTACTGCGACCTGCACGTCTCTTCCAAGGGCCATTTAAACCGTCTTGGTAAGCTACTGCGACCTGCATGTCTCTTCCATGGGGCATTTAAACCGTCTTGTTAAGCTACTGTGACCTGCACTTCTCTTCCAAGTGGCATTTAAACCGTCTTATTAAGCTACTGCGAACTGCACGTCTCTTCCAAGGGGAATTTAAACCATCTTATTAAGCTACTGCGACCTGCACGTCTCTTCCACGGGGCATTTAAACTGTCTTGTTAAGCTACTGCGACCTCCACCGCTCTTCCAAGGGGCATTTAAACCTTCTTGTTAAGCTAGTGCGACCTCCACCGCTCTTCCAAGTGGCATTTAAACCGTCTTGTTAAGCTACAGCGACCTAAACCGCTCTTACAAGGGGCATTTAAACTGTCTTGTTAAGCTACTGCGACCTGCAGGTCTCTTCCAAGGGGCATTGAAACTGTCTTGTTAAGCTACTGCGACCCCACCACTCTTCCAAGTGGCATTTAAACCGTCTTGTTAAGCTACTGCGACCTGCACGTCTCTTCCAAGGGGCATTTAAACCGTATTGTTAAGCTACTGCGACCTGCAAGTCTCTTCCACGGGGCATTTAAAATGTCTTGTTAAGCTACTGCGACCTCCACCGCTCTTCCAAGGGGCATTTAAACCGTCTTGTTAAGCTACTGCGACCTGCACGTCTCTTCCAAGGGGCATTTAAATAGTCTTGTTAAGCTACTGCGACTTGCACTTCTCTTCCAAGGGACATTTAAACGGTCTTGTTAAGCTACTGCGTCCTGCACGTCTCTTCAATGGGGCATTTAAACCGTCTTTTTAAGCTACTGCGACATACACGTCTCTTTCAAGGGGCATTTAAACCGTCTTGTTAAACTACTGCGACCTGCATGTATCTTCCAAGGGGCATTTAAACCGTCTTGTTAAGCTACTGCGACCTGCACGTATCTTCCAAGGGGAATTTAAATAGTCTTGTTAAGCTGCTGCGACCTGCATGTCTCTTCCAAAGGGCATTTAAACTGTCTTGTTAAGCTACTGCGACATACACGTCTCTTCCAAGGGGCATTTAAACCGACTTGTTAAACTACTGCGACCTGCACGTCTCTTCCAAGGGGCATTTAAACCATCTTGTTAAGCTACTGCGACTTGCACGTCTCTTCCAAGGGTAATTTAAACCGTCTTGTTAAGCTACTGTAATCTACACCACTTTTCCAAGGGGCATTTAAACCGTCTTGTTAAGCTACTGCGACCTCCACCGCTCTTCCAAGGGGCATTTAAACAGTCTTGTTAAGCTGCTGCGACCTGCATGTCTCTGCCAAGGGGCATTTAAACCGTCTTTTTAAGCTACTGCGACCTGCATGTCTCTTCCAAGGGGCATTTAAACCGTCTTGTTAAGCTACTGCGACCTGCACGTCTCTTCCAATAGCCATTTAAACCGCCTTGGTAAGCTACTGCGACCTGCACTTCTCTTCCAAGGGGCATTTAAACCGTCTTGATAAGCTACTGCGACCTGCACATCTCTTCCAAGGGGCATTTAAACTGTCTTATTAAGCTACTGCGACCTGCACTTCTCTTCCAAGGGGCATTTAAACTGTCTTGTTAAGCTACAGCGACCTACACAGCTCTTACAAGGGGCATTTAAACTGTCTTGTTAAGCTACTGCGACCTCCACCGCTCTTCCAAGTGGCATTTAAACCGTCTTGTTAAGCTACTGCGACCTGCAAGTCTCTTCCAAGGGGCATTTAAACAGCCTTATTAAGCTACTGCGACCTGCACGTCTTTTCCAAGGGACATTTAAACCATCTTATTAAGCTACTGCGACCTGCACGTCTCTTCCAAGGGCTATTTAAACTGTCTTGTTAAGCTTCTGCGACCTCCACCGCTCTTCCATGGGGCATTTAAACCATCTTGTTAAGCTACTGAGAACTGCACGTCTCTTCCAAGGGGCATTTAAACTGTCTTGTTAAGCTACTGTGACCTCCACCGCTCTACCAAGGGGCATTTAAACCGTCTTGTTAAGCTACTGCGACCTGCACGTCTCTTCCAAGTGCCATTTAAATTGTCTTGTTAAGCTACTGCGACTTGCACTTCTCTTCCAAGGGACATTTAAACGGTCTTGTTAAGCTACTGCGACCTGCACGTCTCCTCAATGGGGCATTTAAACCATCTTGTTAAGCTACTGCGACCTGCACGTATCTTCCAAGGGGCATTTAAATAGTCTTGTTAAGCTGCTGCGACCTGCATGTCTCTACCAAAGGGCATTTAAACTGTCTTGTTAAGCTACTGCGACCTCCACCGCTCTTCCAAGGGGCATTTAAACCGTCTTTTTAAGCTACTGCGACCTGAACGTCTCTTCCAAGGGGCATTTAAACCGTCTTGTTAAACTACTGCGACCTGCACGTCTCTTCGAAGGGGCATTTAAACCATCTTGTTAAGCTACTGCGACTTGCACGTCTCTTCCAAGGGTCATTTAAACCATCTTGTTAAGCTACTGTAATCTACACCACTTTTCCAAGGGGAATTTAAACCGTCTTGTTAAGCTACTGCGACCTCCACCGCTCTTCCAAGGGGCATTTAAACCGTCTTGTTAAGCTACTGCGACCTGCACGTCTCTTCCAAGGGTCATTTAAACCGTCTTGTTAAGCTACTGCGACCTGCATGTCTCTGCCAAGGGGCATTTAAACCATCTTTTTAAGCTACTGCGACCTGCACGTATCTTCCAAGGGGCATTTAAACAGTCTTGTTATGCTGCTGCGACCTGCATGTCTCTTCCAAGGGGCATTTAAACCGTCTTATTAAGCTACTGCGACCTGCACGTCTCTTCCAAGGGGCATTTAAAACATCTTGTTAAGCTACTGCGACCTGCACGTCTTTTCCACGGGACATTTAAACAGTCTAGTTAAGCTACTGCGACCTCCACCGCTCTTCCAAGGGGCATTTAAACCATCTTCTTAAGCTACTGCGACCTGCACGTCTCTTCCAAGGGGCATTTAAACCGTCTTGTTAAGATACTGTGACCTGCAAGCCTTTACTAAGGGGCATTTAAACCCTTTTCTTAAGCTACTGCGACCTGCATGTCTCTTCCAAGGGGCATTTAAACCGTCTTGTTAAGCTACAGCGACCTGCATGTCTCTTCCAAGGGCCATTTAAACCGTCTTGTAAGCTACTGCGACCTACACTTCTCTTCCAAGGGGCATTTAAACCATCTTGTTAAGCTACTGCGACCTGCACGTCTCTTCCAAGGGGCATTTAAACTGTCTTGTTAACTACTGCGACGTCCACCGCTCTTCCAAGTGGCATTTAAACCGTCTTGATAAGCTACTGCGACCTGCACGTCTCTTCCAAGGGGCATTTTAACCGTCTTATTAAGCTACTGCAACCTCCACCGCTCTTCCAAGTGGCATTTAAACCGTCTTGTTAAGCTACTGCGACCTGCACGTCTCTTCCAAGGGGCATTTAAACCGTCTTGTTAAGCTAATGCGACCTGCATGTCTCTGCCAAGGGGCATTTAAACCATCTTTTTAAGCTACTGCGACCTGCACGTCTCTTCCATGGGGCATTTAAACAGTCTTGTTAAGCTGCTGCGACCTGCATGTCTCTTCCAAGGGGCATTTAAACTGTCTTGTTAAGCTACTGCGACCTGCACGTCTCTTCCAAGGGCCATTTAAACCGTCTTGGTAAGCTACTGCGACCTGCATGTCTCTTCCATGGGGCATTTAAACCGTCTTGTTAAGCTACTGTGACCTGCACTTCTCTTCCAAGGGGCATTTAAACCGTCTTATTAAGCTACTGCGAACTGCACGTCTCTTCCAAGGGGAATTTAAACCATCTTATTAAGCTACTGCGACCTGCACGTCTCTTCCACGGGGCATTTAAACTGTCTTGTTAAGCTACTGCGACCTCCACCGCTCTTCCAAGGGGCATTTAAACCGTCTTGTTAAGCTACTGCGACCTCCACCGCTCTTCCAAGTGGCATTTAAACCGTCTTGTTAAGCTACAGCGACCTAAACCGCTCTTACAAGGGGCATTAAAACTGTCTTGTTAAGCTACTGCGACCTGCAGGTCTCTTCCAAGGGGCATTGAAACTGTCTTGTTAAGCTACTGCGACCCCACCACTCTTCCAAGTGGCATTTAAACCGTCTTGTTAAGCTACTGCGACCTGCACGTCTCTTCCAAGGGGCATTTAAACCGTATTGTTAAGCTACTGCGACCTGCAAGTCTCTTCCACGGGGTATTTAAAATGTCTTGTTAAGCTACTGCGACCTCCACCGCTCTTCCAAGGGGCATTTAAACCGTCTTGTTAAGCTACTGCGACCTGCACGTCTCTTCCAAGGGGCATTTAAATAGTCTTGTTAAGCTACTGCGACTTGCACTTCTCTTCCAAGGGACATTTAAACGGTCTTGTTAAGCTACTGCGTCCTGCACGTCTCTTCAATGGGGCATTTAAACCGTCTTTTTAAGCTACTGCGACATACACGTCTCTTCCAAGGGGCATTTAAACCGTCTTGTTAAACTACTGCGACCTGCATGTATCTTCCAAGGGGCATTTAAACCGTCTTGTTAAGCTACTGCGACCTGCACGTATCTTCCAAGGGGCATTTAAATAGTCTTGTTAAGCTGCTGCGACCTACATGTCTCTTCCAAAGGGCATTTAAACTGTCTTGTTAAGCTACTGCGACATACACGTCTCTTCCAAGGGGCATTTAAACCGACTTGTTAAACTACTGCGACCTGCACGTCTCTTCCAAGGGGCATTTAAACCATCTTGTTAAGCTACTGCGACTTGCACGTCTCTTCCAAGGGTAATTTAAACCGTCTTGTTAAGCTACTGTAATCTACACCACTTTTCCAAGGGGCATTTAAACCGTCTTGTTAAGCTACTGCGACCTCCACCGCTCTTCCAAGGGGCATTTAAACAGTCTTGTTAAGCTGCTGCGACCTGCATGTCTCTGCCAAGGGGCATTTAAACCGTCTTTTTAAGCTACTGCGACCTGCATGTCTCTTCCAAGGGGCATTTAAACCGTCTTGTTAAGCTACTGCGACCTGCACGTCTCTTCCAATAGCCATTTAAACCGCCTTGGTAAGCTACTGCGACCTGCACTTCTTTTCCAAGGGGCATTTAAACCGTCTTGATAAGCTACTGCGACCTGTACGTCTCTTCCAAGGGGCATTTAAACCGTCTTATTAAGCTACTGCGACCTGCACTTCTCTTCCAAGGGGCATTTAAACCGTCTTATTAAGCTACTGCGACCTGCACGTCTCTTCCAAGGGGAATTTAAACCATCTTATTAAGCTACTGCGACCTGCACTTCTCTTCCAAGGGGCATTTAAACTGTCTTGTTAAGCTACAGCGACCTCCACAGCTCTTACAAGGGGCATTTAAACTGTCTTGTTAAGCTACTGCGACCTCCACCGCTCTTCCAAGTGGCATTTAAACCGTCTTGTTAAGCTACTGCGACCTGCAAGTCTCTTCCAAGGGGCATTTAAACAGCCTTATTAAGCTACTGCGACCTGCACGTCTTTTCCAAGGGACATTTAAACCATCTTATTAAGCTACTGCGACCTGCATGTCTCTTCTAAGGGGTATTTAAACTGTCTTGTTAAGCTTCTGCGACCTCCACCGCTCTTCCATGGGGCATTTAAACCATCTTGTTAAGCTACTGAGAACTGCACGTCTCTTCCAAGGGGCATTTAAACTGTCTTGTTAAGCTACTGCGACCTCCACCGCTCTACCAAGGGGCATTTAAACCGTCTTGTTAAGCTACTGCGACCTGCACGTCTCTTCCAAGTGCCATTTAAATTGTCTTGTTAAGCTAATGCGACCTGCATGTCTCTGCCAAGGGGCATTTAAACCGTCTTTTTAAGCTACTGCGACCTGCACGTCTCTTCCATGGGGCATTTAAACAGTCTTGTTAAGCTGCTGCGACCTGCATGTCTCTTCCAAGGGGCATTTAAACCATCTTGTTAAGCTACTGCGACCTGCACGTCTCTTCCAAGGGCCATTTAAACCGTCTTGGTAAGCTACTGCGACCTGCATGTCTCTTCCATGGGGCATTTAAACCGTCTTGTTAAGCTACTGTGACCTGCACTTCTCTTCCAAGGGGCATTTAAACCGTCTTATTAAGCTACTGCGAACTGCACGTCTCTTCCAAGGGGAATTTAAACCATCTTATTAAGCTACTGCGACCTGCACGTCTCTTCCACGGGGCATTTAAACTGTCTTGTTAAGCTACTGCGACCTCCACCGCTCTTCCAAGGGGAATTTAAACCGTCTTGTTAAGCTACTGCGACCTCCACCGCTCTTCCAAGTGGCATTTAAACCGTCTTGTTAAGCTACAGCGACCTAAACCGCTCTTACAAGGGGCATTTAAACTGTCTTGTTAAGCTACTGCGACCTGCAGGTCTCTTCCAAGGGGCATTGAAACTGTCTTGTTAAGCTTCTGCGACCCCACCACTCTTCCAAGTGGCATTTAAACCGTCTTGTTAAGCTACTGCGACCTGCACGTCTCTTCCAAGGGGCATTTAAACCGTATTGTTAAGCTACTGCGACCTGCAAGTCTCTTCCACGGGGCATTTAAAATGTCTTGTTAAGCTACTGCGACCTCCACCGCTCTTCCAAGGGGCATTTAAACCGTCTTGTTAAGCTACTGCGACCTGCACGTCTCTTCCAAGGGGCATTTAAATAGTCTTGTTAAGCTACTGCGACTTGCACTTCTCTTCCAAGGGACATTTAAACTGTCTTGTTAAGCTACTGCGTCCTGCACGTCTCTTCAATGGGGCATTTAAACCGTCTTTTTAATCTACTGCGACATACACGTCTCTTCCAAGGGGCATTTAAACCGTCTTGTTAAACTACTGCGACCTGCATGTATCTTCCAAGGGGCATTTAAACCGTCTTGTTAAGCTACTGCGACCTGCACGTATCTTCCAAGGGGCATTTAAATAGTCTTGTTAAGCTGCTGCGACCTGCATGTCTCTTCCAAAGGGCATTTAAACTGTCTTGTTAAGCTACTGCGACATACACGTCTCTTCCAAGGGGCATTTAAACCGACTTGTTAAACTACTGCGACCTACACGTCTCTTCCAAGGGGCATTTAAACCATCTTGTTAAGCTACTGCGACTTGCACGTCTCTTCCAAGGGTAATTTAAACCGTCTTGTTAAGCTACTGTAATCTACACCACTTTTCCAAGGGGCATTTAAACCGTCTTGTTAAGCTACTGCGACCTCCACCGCTCTTCCAAGGGGAATTTAAACAGTCTTGTTAAGCTGCTGCGACCTGCATGTCTCTGCCAAGGGGCATTTAAACCGTCTTTTTAAGCTACTGCGACCTGCATGTCTCTTCCAAGGGGCATTTAAACCGTCTTGTTAAGCTACTGCGACCTGCACGTCTCTTCCAATAGCCATTTAAACCGCCTTGGTAAGCTACTGCGACCTGCACTTCTCTTCCAAGGGGCATTTAAACCGTCTTGATAAGCTACTGCGACCTGTACGTCTCTTCCAAGGGGCATTTAAACCGTCTTATTAAGCTACTGCGACCTGCACTTCTCTTCCAAGGGGCATTTAAACAGTCTTATTAAGCTACTGCGACCTGCACGTCTCTTCCAAGGGGAATTTAAACCATCTTATTAAGCTACTGCGACCTGCACTTCTCTTCCAAGGGGCATTTAAACTGTCTTGTTAAGCTACAGCGACCTCCACAGCTCTTACAAGGGGCATTTAAACTGTCTTGTTAAGCTATTGCGACCTCCACCGCTCTTCCAAGTGGCATTTAAACCGTCTTGTTAAGCTACTGCGACCTGCAAGTCTCTTCCAAGGGGCATTTAAACAGCCTTATTAAGCTACTGCGACCTGCACGTCTTTTCCAAGGGACATTTAAATCATCTTATTAAGCTACTGCGACCTCCACAGCTCTTCCATGGGGCATTTAAACCATCTTGTTAAGCTACTGAGAACTGCACGTCTCTTCCACTGGGCATTTAAACCGTCTTGTTAAGCTACTGCGACCTGCACGTCTCTTCCAAGTGCCATTTAAATTGTCTTGTTAAGCTACTGCGACTTGCACTTCTCTTCCAAGGGACATTTAAACGCTCTTGTTAAGCTACTGCGACCTGCACATCTCCTCAATGGGGCATTTAAACCATCTTGTTAAGCTACTGCGACCTGCACGTATCTTCCAAGGGGCATTTAAATAGTCTTGTTAAGCTGCTGTGACCTGCATGTCTCTACCAAAGGGCATTTAAACTGTCTTGTTAAGCTACTGCGACCTCCACCGCTCTTCCAAGGGGCATTTAAACTGTCTTTTTAAGCTACTGCGACCTGCACGTCTCTTCCAAGGGGCATTTAAACCGTCTTGTTAAACTACTGCGACCTGCACGTCTCTTCGAAGGGGCATTTAAACCATCTTGTTAAGCTACTGCGACTTACACGTCTCTTCCAAGGGTCATTTAAACCATCTTTTTAAGCTACTGTAATCTACACCACTTTTCCAAGGGGAATTTAAACCGTCTTGTTAAGCTACTGCTACCTCCACCGCTCTTCCAAGGGGCATTTAAACCGTCTTGTTAAGCTACTGCGACCTGCACGTCTCTTCCAAGGGTCATTTAAACCGTCTTGTTAAGCTGCTGCGACCTGCATGTCTCTGCCAAGGGGCATTTAAACCGTGTTTTTAAGCTACTGCGACCTGCACGTCTCTTCCAAGGGGCATTTAAACAGTCTTGTTATGCTGCTGCGACCTGCATGTCTCTTCCAAGGGGCATTTAAACCGTCTTGTTAAGCTACTGCGACCTGCACGTCTCTTCCAAGGGGCATTTAAAACATCTTGTTAAGCTACTGCGACCTGCACGTCTTTTCCACGGGACATTTAAACAGTCTAGTTAAGCTACTGCGACCTCCACCGCTCTTCCAAGGGGCATTTAAACCATCTTCTTAAGCTACTGCGACCTGCACGTCTCTTCCAAGGGGCATTTAAACCGTCTTGGTAAGATACTGTGACCTGCAAGCCTTTACTAAGGGGCATTTAAACCCTTTTGTTAAGCTACTGCGACCTGCACGTCTCTTCCAAGGGGCATTTAAACTGTCTTGTTAAGCTACTGCGATCTCCACCTCTCTTCCAAGGGGCATTTCAACCGTCTTGTTAAGCTACTGCGACCTGCACGTCTCTTCCAAGGGGCATTTAAACCGTCTTGTTAAGCTACTGCGACTTGCACGTCTCTTCCAAGGGGCATTTAAACTGTCTTGTTAAGATACTGCGACCTTCAACGCTCTTCCAAGGGGCATTTAAACCATCTTATTAAGCTACTGCGACCTGCACGTCTCTTCCAAGGGGCAATTAAACCATCTTGTTAAGCTACTACGACCTGCACGTCTCTTTCAAGGGGCATTTAAACCGTCTTGTTAAGCTACTGCGACCTGCACGTGTCTTCCAATGGGTATTTAAGCCGTCTTGTTAAGCTACTGCGACCTGCATGTCTCTACCAAGGGGCATTTAAACAGTCTTGTTAAGCTACTGCGACCTGCACGTCTGTTCCATGGGGTATTTAAACAGTCTTGTTAAGCTACTGCGACCTGCATGTCTCTTCCAACGGGCATTTAAACTGTCTTGTTAAGCTACAGCGACCTCCACCGCTCTTACAAGGGGCATTTAAACTGTCTTGTTAAGCTACTGCGACCTGCACGTCTCTTCCAAGGGGCATTTAAACTGTCTTGTTTAGGTACTGCGACATCCACCGCTCTTCCAAGTGGCATTTAAACGGTCTTGTTCAGCTAATGCGACCTGCTCGTCTCTTCTAAGGGGCATTTAAACCGTCTTGTTAAGCTACTGCGACCTGCACATCTCTTCCAAGACGCATTTAAAGCGTCTTTTTAAGCTACTGCGACTTGCACGTCTCTTCCAAGGGGCATTTAAACCGTCTTGTTAAGCTACTGTAACCTCCACCACTTTTCCAAGTGGCATTTAAACCGTCTTGTTAAGCTACTGCGACCTGCACGTCTCTTCCAAGGGGCATTGAAACCGTCTTGTTAAGCTACTGCGACCTGCACGTCTCTTCCAAGGGCCATTTAAACTGTCTTGTTAAACTACTGTGACCTGCACGTTTCTACCAAGGGGCATTTAAACCATCTTATTAAGCTACTGCGACCTGCACGTCTCTTCCAAGTGGCATTTAAACCGTCTTGTTAAACTACTGTGACCTGTACGTTTCTACCAAGGGGCATTTAAACCGTCTTATTAAGCTACTGCGACCTGCACGTCTCTTCCAAGGGGCATTTAAACCATCTTGTTAAGCTACTGCGACCTGCACGTCTCTTCCAAGGGGCATTTAAACCATTTTGTTAAGCTACTGTGACCTGCATGTCTCTTTCAAGGGGCATTTAAACCGTCTTGTTAAGCTACTGAGACCTCCACCGCTCTTCCAAGGGGACATTTAATCCGTCTTGTTAAGCTAGTGGGAACTCCACCGCTCTTCCAATTGGCATTTAAAACGTCTTGTTAAGCTACTGCGACCTGCACGTCTCTTCCAAGGGCCATTTAAACCGTCTTGGTAAGCTACTGCGACCTGTAAGCCTTTTCTAAGGGGCATTTAAACCTTCTTGTTAAGCTACTGCGATCTGCACGTCTCTTCCAATGGGCATTTAAACCGTCTTGTTAAGCTACTGTGACCTGAACGTCTCTTCCAAGGGGCTTTTAAACCGTCTTATTAAGCTACTGCGACCTGCACGTCTCTTCCAAGGGGCATTTAAACTGTCTTGTCAAGCTACTGCGACCTGCACGTCTCTTCCAAGGGGCATTTAAACTGTCTTGTTAATCTACTGCGACCTCCTCCGCTCTGCCAATTGGCATTTAAAACGTCTTGTTAAGCTACTGCGACCTGCACGTCTCTTCCAAGGGGCATTTAAACTGTCTTGTTAAGATACTGCGACCTCCACCGCTCTTCCAAGTGGCATTTAAACCTTCTTGTTAAGCTACTGCGACCTCCACCGCTGTTCCAAGGGGCATTTAAACCGTCTTGTTAAGCTACTGCGACCTGCACGTCTCTTCCAAGGGGCATTTAAACCGTCTTGTTAAGCTAATGTGACCTGCACGTCTCTTCCAAGGGACTTTTAAACCATCTTATTAAGCTAATGCGACCTGCACGTCTCTTCCAAGGGGCATTTTAACTGTCTTGTTAAGCTACTGCTACCTCCACCGCTCTTCCAAGTGGCATTTAAACCGTCTTGTTAAGCTTCTGCGACCTTCACCTCTCTTCCATGGGGCATTTAAACCATCTTGTTAAGCTACTGCGACCTGCACGTCTCTTCCAAGGGGCATTTAAACAGTCTTTTTAAGCTGCTGCGACCTGCATATCTCTTCCAAGGGGCATTTAAACCATCTTGTTAAGCTACTGCAACCTGCACGTCTCTTCCAAGGGCCATTTAAACCGTCTTGGTAAGATACTGCAACCTGCACTTCTCTTCCATGGGGCATTTAAACCGTCTTGTTAAGCTACTGCGACCTGTACGTCTCTTCCAAGGGGCATTTAAACCGTCTTATTAAGCTACTGCGACCTGCACTTTTCTTCCAAGGGCCATTTAAACCGTCTTGTTAAGCTACTGCGACCTGCACGACTCTTCCAAGGGGAATTTAAACCATCTTATTAAGGTACTGCGACCTGCACTTCTCTTCCAAGGGGCATTTAAACTGTCCTGTTAAGCTACAGCGACCTTGACCGCTCTTACAAGGGGCATTTAAACTGTCTTGTGAAGCTACTGCGACCTGCACGTCTCTTCCAAGGGGCATTTAAACTGTCTTGTTAAGCTACTGCGACCCCACCGCTCTTCCAAGTGGCATTTAAATCGTCTTGTTAAGCTACTGCGACCTGCACGTCTCTTCCAAGAGGCATTTAAACCGTCTTATTAAGCTTCTGCGAACTACACGTCTCTTCCAAGGGGCATTTAAACCGTCTTGTTAAGCTAATGCGACCTGCACGTCTCTTCCAAGGGACATTGAAACAGTCTTATTAAGCTACTGCGACCTGCACGTCTCTTCCAAGGGGCATTTAAACCGTCTTATTAAGCTACTGCGACCTGCTCGTCTCTTCCAAGGGGTATTTAATCTGTCTTGTTAAGCTTCTGCGACCTCCACCGCTCTTCCATGGGGCATTTAAACCATCTTGTTAAGCTACTGCGACCTGCACGTCTCTTCCACGGGGCAATTAAACTGTCTTGTTAAGCTACTGCGACCTCCACCGCTCTTCCAAGGCGCATTTAAACCATCTTGTTAAGCTTCTGCGACCTGCACGTCTCTTCCAAGGGGTATTTAAACTGTCTTGTTAAGCTACTGCGACTTGCACTTCTCTACCAAGGGACTTTTAAACGGTCTTGTTAAGCTACTGTAACCTCCACCACTTTTCCAAGGGGCATTTAAACCGTCTTGTTAAGCTACTGCGACCTGCACGTCTCTACCAATGGGCATATAAACCGTCTTGTTAAGCTACTGCGACCTGCACGTCTCTTCTAAGGGGCATTTAAACCATCTTGTTAAGCTACTGCGACTTGCACGTCTCTTCCAAGGGGCATTTAAACCGTCTTGTTAAGCTAATGTAATCTCCACCGCTCTTCCAAGGGGCATTTAAACCGTCTTGTTGAGCTACTGCGACCTGCACGTCTCTGCCAAGGGGCATTTAAACCGTCTTTTTAAGCTCCTGCGACCTGCACGTCTCTTCCAAGGGGCATTTAAACAGTCATGTTAAGCTGCAGCGACCTGCGTGTCTCTTCCAAGGGGCATTTAAACCGTCTTGTTAAGCTACAGCGACCTGCATGTCTCTTCCAAGGGCCATTTAAACCGTCTTGTAAGCTACTGCGACCTACACTTCTCTTCCAAGGGGCATTTAAACCGTCTTGTTAAGCTACTGCGACCTGCACGTCTCTTCCAAGGGGCATTTAAACTGTCTTGTTAACTACTGCGACGTCCACCGTTCTTCCAAGTGGCATTTAAACCGTCTTGATAAGCTTCTGCGACCTGCACGTCTCTTCCAAGGGGCATTTTAACCGTCTTATTAAGCTACTGCGACCTCCACCGCTCTTCCAAGTGGCATTTAAACCGTCTTGTTAAGCTACTGCGACCTGCACGTCTCTTCCAAGGGGCATTTAAACCGTCTTGTTAAGCTAATGCGACCTGCATGTCTCTGCCAAGGGGCATTTAAACCGTCTTTTTAAGCTACTGCGACCTGCACGTCTCTTCCATGGGGCATTTAAACAGTCTTATTAAGCTGCTGCGACCTGCATGTCTCTTCCAAGGGGCATTTAAACCGTCTTGTTAAGCTACTGCGACCTGCACGTCTCTTCCAAGGGCCATTTAAACCATCTTGGTAAGCTACTGCGACCTGCACTTCTCTTCCATGGGGCATTTAAACCGTCTTGTTAAGCTACTGCGACCTGCACTTCTCTTCCAAGGGGCATTTAAACCGTCTTATTAAGCTACTGCGAACTGCACGTCTCTTCCAAGGGGAATTTAAACCATCTTATTAAGCTACTGCGACCTGCACGTCTCTTCCACGGGGCATTTAAACTGTCTAGTTAAGCTACTGCGACCTCCACCGCTCTTCCAAGGGGCATTTAAACCGTCTTGTTAAGCTACTGCGACCTCCACCGCTCTTCCAAGTGGCATTTAAACCGTCTTGTTAAGCTACAGCGACCTAAACCGCTCTTACAAGGGGCATTTAAACTGTCTTGTTAAGCTACTGCGACCTGCAGGTCTCTTCCAAGGGGCATTGAAACTGTCTTGTTAAGCTACTGCGACCCCACCACTCTTCCAAGTGGCATTTAAACCGTCTTGTTAAGCTACTGCGACCTGCACGTCTTTTCCAAGGGGCATTTAAACCGTATTGTTAAGCTACTGCGACCTGCACGTCTCTTCCAAGGGGCATTTAAACCATCTTATTAAGCTACTGAGACCTCCACCGCTCTTCCAAGTGGCATTTAAACCGTATTGTTAAGCTACTGCGAACTTCACGTCTCTTCCAAGGGACATTTAAACCATCTTATTAAGCTACTGCGACCTGCACGTCTCTTCCAAGGGGTATTTAATCTGTCTTGTTAAGCTTCTGCCACCTCCACCGCTCTTCCATGGGGCATTTAAACCATCTTGTTAAGCTACTGCGACCTGCACGTCTCTTCCACGGGGCATTTAAAATGTCTTGTTAAGCTACTGCGACCTCCACCGCTCTTCCAAGGGGCATTTAAACCGTCGTGTTAAGCTACTGCGACCTGCACGTCTCTTCCAAGGGGCATTTAAATAGTCTTGTTAAGCTACTGCGACTTGCACTTCTCTTCCAAGGGACATTTAAACGGTCTATTTAAGCTACTGCGTCCTGCACGTCTCTTCAATGGGGCATTTAAACCGTCTTTTTAAGCTACTGCGACATACACGTCTCTTCCAAGGGGCATTTAAACCGTCTTGTTAAACTACTGCGACCTGCATGTATCTTCCAAGGGGCATTTAAACCGTCTTGTTAAGCTACTGCGACCTGCACGTATCTTCCAAGGGGCATTTAAATAGTCTTGTTAAGCTGCTGCGACCTGCATGTCTCTTCCAAAGGGCATTTAAATTGTCTTGTTAAGCTACTGCGACCTGCACGTATCTTCCAAGGGGCATTTAAATAGTCTTGTTAAGCTGCTGCGACCTGCATGTCTCTTCCAAAGGGCATTTAAATTGTCTTGTTAAGCTACTGCGACCTACACCGCTCTTCCAAGGGGCATTTAAACCGTCTTTTTAAGCTACTGCGACATACACGTCTCTTCCAAGGGGCATTTAAACCGACTTGTTAAACTACTGCGACCTGCACGTCTCTTCCAAGGGGCATTTAAACCATCTTGTTAAGCTACTGCGACTTGCACGTCTCTTCCAAGGGTCATTTAAACCGTATTGTTAAGCTACTTTAATCTACACCACTTTTCCAAGGGGCATTTAAACCGTCTTGTTAAGCTACTGCGACCTCCACCGCTCTTCCAAGGGGCATTTAAACAGTCTTGTTAAGCTGCTGCGACCTGCATGTCTCTGCCAAGGGGCATTTAAACCGTCTTTTTAAGCTACTGCGACCTGCATGTCTCTTCCAAGGGGCATTTAAACCGTCTTGTTAAGCTACTGCGACCTGCACGTCTCTTCCAATGGCCATTTAAACCGCCTTGGTAAGCTACTGCGACCTGCACTTCTCTTCCAAGGGGCATTTAAACCGTCTTGATAAGCTACTGCGACCTGTACGTCTCTTCCAAGGGGCATTTAAACCGTCTTATTAAGCTACTGCGACCTGCACTTCTCTTGCAAGGGGCATTTAAACCGTCTTATTAAGCTACTGCGACCTGCACGTCTCTTCCAAGGGGAATTTAAACCATCTTATTAAGCTACTGCGACCTGCACTTCTCTTCCAAGGGGCATTTAAACTGTCTTGTTAAGCTACAGCGACCTCCACAGCTCTTACAAGGGGCATTTAAACTGTCTTGTTAAGCTACTGCGACCTCAACCGCTCTTCCAAGTGGCATTTAAACCGTCTTGTTAAGCTACTGCGACCTGCAAGTCTCTTCCAAGGGGCATTTAAACAGCCTTATTAAGCTACTGCGACCTGCACGTCTCTTCCAAGGGACATTTAAACCATCTTATTAAGCTACTGCGACCTGCACGTCTCTTCCAAGGGGTATTTAAACTGTGTTGTTAAGCTTCTGCGACCTCCACCGTTCCTCCATGGGGCATTTAAACCATCTTGTTAAGCTACTGAGACCTGCACGTCTCTTCCAAGGGGCATTTAAACTGTCTTGTTAAGCTACTGCGACCTGCACGTCTCTTCCAAGTGCCATTTAAATTGTCTTGTTAAGCTACTGCGACTTGCACTTCTCTTCCAAGGGACATTTAAACGGTCTTGTTAAGCTACTGCGACCTGCACGTCTCCTCAATGGGGCATTTAACCCGTCTTGTTAAGCTACTGCGACCTGCACGTATCTTCCAAGGGGCATTTAAACCGTCTTGTTAAACTACTGCGACCTGCACGTCTCTTCGAAGGGGCATTTAAACCATCTTGTTAAGCTACTGCGACTTGCACGTCTCTTCCAAGGGTCATTTAAACCGTCTTGTTAAGCTACTGTAATCTACACCACTTTTCCAAGGGGAATTTAAACCGTCTTGTTAAGCTACTGCGACCTCCACCGCTCTTCCAAGGGGCATTTAAACCGTCTTGTTAAGCTACTGTAATCTACACCACTTTTCCAAGGGGAATTTAAACCGTCTTGTTAAGCTACTGCGACCTCCACCGCTCTTCCAAGGTGCATTTAAACCGTCTTGTTAAACTACTGCGACCTGCATGTATCTTCCAAGGGGCATTTAAACCGTCTTGTTAAGCTACTGCGACCTGCACGTATCTTCCAATGGGCATTTAAATAGTCTTGTTAAGCTGCTGCGACCTGCATGTCTCTTCCAAAGGGCATTTAAATTGTCTTGTTAAGCTACTGCGACCTACACCGCTCTTCCAAGGGGCATTTAAACCGTCTTTTTAAGCTACTGCGACATACACGTCTCTTCCAAGGGGCATTTAAACCGACTTGTTAAACTACTGCGAACTGCACGTCTCTTCCAAGGGGCATTTAAACCATCTTGTTAAGCTACTGCGACTTGCACGTCTCTTCCAAGGGGCATTTAAACCGTCTTGTTAAGCTACTGCGACCTCCACCGCTCTTCCAAGGGGCATTTAAACAGTCTTGTTAAGCTGCTGCGACCTGCATGTCTCTGCCAAGGGGCATTTAAACCGTCTTTTTAAGCTACTGCGACCTGCATGTCTCTTCCAAGGGGCATTTAAACCGTCTTGTTAAGCTACTGCGACCTGCACGTCCCTTCCAATGGCCATTTAAACCGCCTTGGTAAGCTACTGCGACCTGCACTTCTCTTCCAAGGGGCATTTAAACCGTCTTGATAAGCTACTGCGACCTGTACGTCTCTTCCAAGGGGCATTTAAACCGTCTTATTAAGCTACTGCGACCTGCACTTCTCTTCCAAGGGGCATTTAAACCGTCTTATTAAGCTATTGCGACCTGCACGTCTCTTCCAAGGGGAATTTAAACCATCTTATTAAGCTACTGCGACCTGCACTTCTCTTCCAAGGGGCATTTAAACTGTCTTGTTAAGCTACAGCGACCTCCACAGCTCTTATAAGGGGCATTTAAACTGTCTTGTTAAGCTACTGCGACCTCCACCGCTCTTCCAAGTGGCATTTAAACCGTCTTGTTAAGCTACTGCGACCTGCAAGTCTCTTCCAAGGGGCATTTAAACAGCCTTATTAAGCTACTGCGACCTGCACGTCTCTTCCAAGGGACATTTAAACCATCTTATTAAGCTACTGCGACCTGCACGTCTCTTCCAAGGGGTATTTAAACTGTCTTGTTAAGCTTCTGCGACCTCCACCGCTCTTCCATGGGGCATTTACACCATCTTGTTAAGCTACTGAGACCTGCACGTCTCTTCCAAGTGCCATTTAAATTGTCTTGTTAAGCTACTGCGACTTGCACTTCTCTTCCAAGGGACATTTAAACGGTCTTGTTAAGCTACTGCGACCTGCACGTCTCCTCAATGGGGCATTTAAACCGTCTTGTTAAGCTACTGCGACCTGCACGTGTCTTCCAAGGGGCATTTAAATAGTCTTGTTAAGCTGCTGCGACCTGCATGTCTCTACCAAAGGGCATTTAAACTGTCTTGTTAAGCTACTGCGACCTCCACCGCTCTTCCAAGGGGCATTTAAACCGTCTTTTTAAGCTACTGCGACCTGCACGTCTCTTCCAAGGGGCATTTAAACCGTCTTGTTAAACTACTGCGACCTGCACGTCTCTTCGAAGGGGCATTTAAACCATCTTGTTAAGCTACTGCGACTTGCACGTCTCTTCCAAGGGTCATTTAAACCGTCTTGTTAAGCTACTGTAATCTACACCACTTTTCCAAGGGGAATTTAAACCGTCTTGTTAAGCTACTGCGACCTCCACCGCTCTTCCAAGGGGCATTTAAACCGTCTTGTTAAGCTACTGCGACCTGCACGTCTCTTCCAAGTGCCATTTAAATCGTCTTGTTAAGCTACTGCGACTTGCACTTCTCTTCCAAGGGACATTTAAACGGTCTTGTTAAGCTACTGCGACCTGCACGTCTCCTCAATGGGGCATTTAAACCGTCTTGTTAAGCTACTGCGACCTGCACGTATCTTCCAAGGGGCATTTAAATAGTCTTGTTAAGCTGCTGCGACCTGCATGTCTCTACCAAAGGGCATTTAAACTGTCTTGTTAAGCTACTGCGACCTCCACCGCTCTTCCAAGGGGCATTTAAACCGTCTTTTTAAGCTACTGCGACCTGCACGTCTCTTCCAAGGGGCATTTAAACCGTCTTGTTAAACTACTGCGACCTGCATGTCTCTTCGAAGGGACATTTAAACCATCTTGTTAAGCTACTGAGACTTGCACGTCTCTTCCAAGGGTCATTTAAACCGTCTTGTTAAGCTACTGTAATCTACACCACTTTTCCAAGGGGAATTTAAACCGTCTTGTTAAGCTACTGCGACCTCCTCCGCTCTTCCAAGGGGCATTTAAACCGTCTTGTTAAGCTACTGCGACCTGCACGTCTCTTCCAAGGGTCATTTAAACCGTCCTGTTAAGCTACTGCGACCTGCATGTCTCTGCCAAGGGGCATTTAAACCGTCTTTTTAAGCTACTGCGACCTGCACGTCTCTTCCAAGGGGCATTTAAACAGTCTTGTTATGCTGCTGCGACCTGCATGTCTCTTCCAAGGGGCATTTAAACCGTCTTGTTAAGCTACTGCGACCTGCACGTCTCTTCCAAGGGGCATTAAAAACATCTTGTTAAGCTACTGCGACCTGCACGTCTTTTCCACTGGACATTTAAACAGTCTAGTTAAGCTACTGCGACCTCCACCGCTCTTCCAAGGGGCATTTAAACCATCTTGTTAAGCTACTGCGACCTGCACGTCTCTTCCAAGGGGCATTTAAACCATCTTGGTAAGCTACTGTGACCTGCAAGCCTTTTCTAAGGGGCATTTAAACCCTTTTGTTAAGCTACTGCGACCTGCACGTCTCTTCCAAGGGGCATTTAAACTGTCTTGTTAAGCTACTGCGAGCTCCAGCTCTCTTCCAAGGGGCAATTTAACCGTCTTGTTAAGCTACTGCGACCTGCACGTCTCTTCCAAGGGGCATTTAAACCGTCTTGTTAAACTACTGCGACTTGCACGTCTCTTCCAAGGGGCATTTAAACTGTCTTGCTAAGCTACTGCGACCTTCAACGCTCTTCCAAGGGGCATTTAAACCATCTTATTAAGCTTCTGCGACCTGCACGTCTCTTCCAAGGGGCAATTAAACCATCGTGTTAAGCTACTACGACCTGCACGTCTCTTTCAAGGGGCATTTAAACCGTCTTGTTAAGCTACTGCGACCTGCACGTCTCTTTCAAGGGGCATTTAAACTGTCTTGTTAAGCTACTGTGACCTCCACCGCTCTTCCAAGGGGCATTTAAACCGTCTTGTTAAGCTACTGCGACCTGCACATCTCTTCCAAGGGGCATTTAAATTTTCTTGCTAAGCTACTGCGACTTGCACTTCTATTCCAAGGGACATTTAAACGGTCTTGTTAAGCTACTGCGACCTGCATGTCTCTTCCAAGGGGCATTTAAACCGTCTTGTTAATCTACTGCGACCTGCATATCTCTACCAAGGGGCATTTAAACCGTCTTGTTAAGCTACTGCGACCTGCATATCCCTACCAACGGGCATTTAAACCGTCTTGTTAAGCTACTGCGACCTGCACGTCTCATCCAAGGGGCATTTAAACCGTCTTGTTAAACTACTGCGACCTGCACGTCTCTTCCAAGGGGTCATTTAAACCATCTTGTTAAGCTACTGCGACTTGCACGTCTCTTCCAAGGGTCATTTAAACCGTCTTGTTAAGCTACTGCAACCTGCACGTCTCTACCAATGGTCATTTAATACGTCTTTTTAAGCTACTGCGACCTGCATGTCTCTGCCAAGGGGCATTTAAACCATCTTTTTAAGTTACTGCGACCTGCACGTCTCTTCCAAGGGGCATTTAAACAGTCTTGTTAAGCTACTGCGACCTTCACGTCTCTTCCAAGGGCCATTTAAACCGTCTTGGTAAGCTACTGCGACCTACAAGCCTCTTCCAAGGCGCATTTCTACGTCTTGTTAAGCTACTGCGACCTGCACGTCTCTTCCAAGGGGGATTTAAAACATCTTGTTAAGCTACTGCGACCTGCACGTCTCTTCCAAGGGGCATTTAAACTGTCTTGTTAAGCTACTGCGACCTCCACCGCTCTTCCAAGGGGCATTTAAACCGTCTTGTTAAGCTACTGCGACCTGCACGTCTCTTCCAAGGGGAATTTAAATTGTCTTGTTAAGCTACTGCGACTTGCACTTCTCTTCCAAGGGACATTTAAACGGTCTTGTTAAGTTACTGTGACCTCCACCACTTTTCCAAGGGGCATTTAAACCGTCTTGTTAAGCTAATTCGAATTGCACGTCTCTTCCAAGGGGCATTTAAACTGTCTTGTTAAGCTACTGCGACCTTCAATGCTCTTCCAAGGGGCATTTAAACCGTCTTATTAAGCTACTGCGACCTGCACATCTCTTCCAAGGGGCAATTAAACTGTCTTGTTAAGCTAATGCGACCTGCACGTCTCTTTCAAGGGGCATTTAAACCGTCTTGTTAAGCTACTGCCAACTGCACGTCTCTTCCAATGGGTATTTAAGCCGTCTTGTTAAGCTACTACGACCAGCATGTCTCTACCAAGGGGCATTTAAACAGTCTTGTTAAGCTACTGCGACCTGCACGTCTCTGACAAGGGGTCATTTAAACAGTCTTGTCAAGCTGCTGTGACCTGCATGTCTTTTCCAAGGGGCATTTAAACAGTCTTGTTAAGCAACTGCGACCTGCACGTCTCTTCCATTGGGCATTTAAACTGTCTTGTTGAGCTACAGCGACCTCCACCGCTCTTACAAGTGGCATTTAAACTGTCTTGTTAAGCTACTGCGACCTGCACGTCTCTTCCAAGGGGCATTTAAACGGTCTTGTTAAGCTACTGCGACCTCCACCGCTCTCCAAGGGGCATTTAAACCGTCTTGTTAAACTACTGTGACCTGAACGTTTCTACCAAGGGGCATTTAAACCGTCTTATTAAGCTACTGCTACCTGCACGTCTCTTCCAAGGGGACATTTAAACAGTCTTGGTAAGCTACTGCGACCTGCAAGCCTCTTCCAAGGGGCATTTAAACTGTCTTGTTAAGCTACTGCGACCTGCACGTCTCTTCCAAGCGGCATTTAAGCCGTCTTGTTAAGCTACTGCGACCTCCACAGCTCTTCCAAGGGCCATTTAAAACGTCTTGTTAAGCTACTGCGACCTGCTCGTCTCTTCCAAGGGGCATTTAAACTGTCTTGTTAAGCTACTGCGACCTGCACGTCTCTTCCAAGGGGCACTTAAACTGTCTTGTTAAGCTACTGCGATCTCCACCGCTCTTCCAAGGGGCATTAAAACCGTCTTGTTAAGCTACGGCGACCTGCACGTCTCTTCTAAGGGGCATTTAAAACGTCTTGTTAAGCTACTGCGACCTGCACGTCTCTTCCAAGGGGCATTTAAACCGTCTTTTTAAGCTACTGCGACCTCCACCGCTCTTCCAAGGGCCATTTAAACCGTCTTGGTAAGCTTCTGCGATCTGCAAGCCTCTTCTAAAGGGTATTTAAAACGTCTTGCTAAGCTACTGCGACCTACACGTCTCTTCGAAGGGGCATTTAATCCGTCTTGTTAAGCTACTGTGACCTGAACGTCTCTTCCAAGGGGCATTTAAACCGTCTTATTAAGCTACTGCGACCTGCACGTTTCTTCCAAGGGTCATTTAAACTGTCTTGTTAATCTACTGCGACCTCCACCGCTCTTCCAATTGGCATTAAAAACATCTTGTTAAGCTACTGCGACCTGCACGTCTCTTCCAAGGGGCATTTAAACTGTCTTGTTAAGCTACTGCGACCTGCACGTCTCTTCAATGGGGCATTTAAACCGTCTTGTTGAGCTACTGCGACCTGCATGTCTCTACCATGGGCCATTTAAACCGTCTTGTTAAGCTACTGTGACCTGCAAGCCTCTTCCAAGGGGCATTTAAACTGTCTTGTTAAGCTACTGCGACCTGCACGTTTCTTCCAAGCGGCATTTAAGCCGACTTGTTAAGCTACTGCGACCTCCACCGCTCTTACAAGGGCCATTTAAACCGTCTTGGTAAGCTAAAGCGACCAGCAAGCCTCTTCTAAGGGGTATTTAAACCGTCTTGTTAAGCTACTGCGACCTGCACGTCTCTTCCAATGGGCATTTAAACTGTCTTGTTAAGCTACTGCGACCTGCACGTCTCTTCCAAGGGGCATTTAAACAGGCTTGTTAAGCTACTGCGACCTGCACGTCTTTTCCAAGACGCATTTAAACCATCTTGTTAAGCTACTGCGACCTGCACGTCTCTTCCAAGGGGCATTTAAACCGTCTTGTTAAGCTACTGCGACCTCCACCGCTTTTCCAAGGGCCATTTAAACCGTCTTGTTAAGCTACTGCGACCTGCTCGTTTCTTCTAAGGGGCATTTAAACCGTCTTGTTAAGCTACTGCGACCTGCACGTCTCTTACAAGACGCATTTAAATCGTCTTGTTAAGCTACTGCGACCTGCACGTCTCTTCCAAGGGTCATTTAAATCGTCTTGTTAAGCTACTGCGACCTCCACCGCTCTTCCAAGGGCCATTTAAACCGTCTTGTTAAGCTACTGAGACCTACACGTCTCTTCCAAGGGCCATTTAAACCGTCTTGGTAAGCTACTGCGACCTGCAAGCCTCTTCTAAGGGGCATTTAAACCGTCTTGTTAAGCTACTGCGATCTGCACGTCTCTTCCAACGGGCATATAAACTGTATTGTTAAACTATTGTGACCTGAACGTTTCTACCAAGGGGCATTTAAACCGTCTTATTAAGCTACTGCGACCTGCACGTCTCTTCCAAGGGGCATTTAAACCATCTTGTTAAGCTACTGCGACCTGCACGTCTCTTCCAAGGGGCATTTAAACCGTTTTGTTAAGCTACTGTGACCTGCACGTCTCTTACAAGACGCATTTAAACTGTCTTGTTAAGCTACTGCGACCTGCACGTCTCTTCTAAGGGGCATTAAAATCGTCTTGTTAAGCTACTGCGACCTCCACCGCTCTTCCAAGGGGCATTTAAACCGTCTTGTTAAGCTACTGCGACCTGCTCGTCTCTTCTAAGGGGCATTTAAACCGTCTTGTTAAGCTACTGCGACCTGCACGTCTCTTACAAGACGCATTTAAACCGTCTTGTTAAGCTACTGCGGCCTGCACGTCTCTTCCAAGGGGCATTTAAATCGTCTTGTTAAGCTACTGCGACCTCCACCGCTCTTCCAAGGGCCATTTAAACCGTCTTGTTAAGCTACTGCGACCTGCACGTCTCTTCCAAGGGCCATTTAAACCGTCTTGGTAAGCTACTGCGACTTGCAAGCCTCTTCTAAGAGGCATTTAAACCGTCTTGTTAAGCTACTGCGATCTGCACGTCTCTTCCAATGGGCATTTAAACCGTTTTGTTAAGCTACTGTGACCTGAACGTCTCTTCCAAGGGGCTTTTAAACCGTCTTATTAAGCTACTGCGACCTGCACGTCTCTTCCAAGGGGCATTTAAACTCTCTTGTCAAGCTACTGCGACCTGCACGTCTCTTCCAAGGGGCATTTAAACTGTCTTGTTAAGCTACTGCTACCTCCACCGCTCTTCCAAGGGGCATTTAAACTGTCTTGTTAAGCTACTGCGACCTGCTTGTCTCTTCTAAGGGGCATTTAAACCGTCTTGTTAAGTTACTGCGACCTGCACGTCTCTTCCAAGATGCATTTAAACCGTCTGGTTAAGCTACTGCGACCTGGACGTCTCTTCCAAGGGTCATTTAAACCGTCTTGTTAAGCTACTGCGACCTCCACCGCTCTTCCAAGGGCCATTTAAACCGTCTTGGTAAGCTACTGCGAGCTGCAAGACTCTTCTAAGGGGTATTTAAACCGTCTTGCTAAGCTACTGCGACCTGCACGTCTATTCCCAGGGGCATTTAAACTGTCTTGTTAAGCTACTGCGACCTGCATGTCTCTTCAATGGGGCATTTAAACCGTCTTGTTGAGCTACTGCGACCTGCATGTCTCTACCATGGGGCATTTAAACCATCTTGGTAAGCTACTGCGACCTGCACGTATCTTCCAAGGGGCATTTAAACAGTCTTGTTAAGCTGCTGCGTCCTGCATGTCTCTTACAAAGGGCATTTAAACTGTCTTGTTAAGCTACTGCAACCTCCACCGCTCTACCAAGTGGCATTTAAACAGTCTTGTTAAACTACTGTGACCTGAACTTTTCTACCAAGGGGCATTTAAACCGTCTTATTAAGCTACTGCGACCTGCACGTCTCTTCCAAGGGGCATTTAAACCATCTTGTTAAGCTACTGCGACCTGCACGTCTCTTCCAAGGGGCATTTAAACCGTTTTGTTAAGCTACTGTGACCTGCACTTCTCTTCCAATGGGCATTTAGACTGTCTTGTTGAGCTACAGCGACCTCCACCGCTTTTCCAATTGGCATTTAAAACGTCTTGTTAAGCTAAAGCGACCTGCACGTCTCTTCCAAGGGGCATTTAAACTGTCTTGTTGAGCTACAGCGACCTCCACCGCTCTTACAAGGGGCATTTAAACTGTCTTGTTAAGCTACTGCGACCTGTACTTCTCTTCCAAGGGGCATTTAAACTGTCTTGGTAAGCTACTGCGACCTGCAAGACTCTTCTAAGGGGTATTTAAACCGTCTTGCTAAGCTACTGCGACCTGCACGTCTCTTCCAAGGGGCATTTAAACTGTCTTGTTAAGCTACTGCGACCTGCACGTCTCTTCAATGGGGCATTTAAACCGTCTTGTTGAGCTACTGCGACCTGCATGTCTCTACCATGGGGCATTTAAACCATCTTGGTAAGCTACTGCGACCTGCACTTATCTTCCAAGGGGCATTTAAACTGTCTTGTTGAGCTACAGCGACCTCCACCGCTTTTCCAATTGGCATTTAAAACGTCTTGGTAAGCTACTGCGACCTGCATGTATCTTCCAAGGGGCATTTAAACAGTCTTGTTAAGCTGCTGCGTCCTGCATGTCTCTTACAAAGGGCATTTAAACTGTCTTGTTAAGCTACTGCAACCCCCACCGCTCTACCAAGTGGCATTTAAACCGTCTTGTTAAACTACTGTTACCTGAACGTTTCTACCAAGGGGCATTTAAACCGTCTTATTAAGCTACTGCGACCTGCACGTCTCTTCCAAGGGGCATTTAAACCATCTTGTTAAGCTACTGCGAGCTGCACGTCTCTTCCAAGGGGCATTTAAACCGTTTTGTTAAGCTACTGCGACCTGTATGTCTCTTCCAAGGGGCATTTAAACTGTCTTGTTGAGCTACATCGACCTCCACCGCTTTTCCAATTGGCATTTAAAACGTCTTGTTAAGCTACTGCGACCTGCACTTCTCTTCCAAGGGGCATTTAAACTGTCTTGCTGAGCTACAGCGACCTCCACCGCTCTTACAAGGGGCATTTAAACTGTCTTTTTAAGCTACTGCGACCTGCACGTCTCTTCCAATGGGCATTTAAACTGTGTTGTTTAACTACTGCGATCTCCACCGCTCTTCCAAGGGGCATTTAAAACGTCTTGTTAAGCTACTGCGACCTGCTCGTCTCCTCTAAGGGGCATTTAAACCGTCTTGTTAGGATACTGTAACCTCCACCACTTTTCCAAGTGGCATTTAAAACGTCTTGTTAAGCTACTGCGAACTGCACGTCTCTTCCAAGGGGCATTTAAACAGTCTTATTAAGCTACTGCGACCTGCACATCTCTTCCAAGGGGCATCTAAACTGTCTTGTTAAACTACTGTGTCCTGCACGTTTCTACCAAGGGGCATTTAAACCATCTTATTAAGCTACTGCGACCTGCACGTCTCTTCCAAGGAGCATTTAAACTGTCTTGTTAAGCTACTGCGACCTGCACGTCTCTTCCAAGGGGCATTTAAACCGTCTTGTTAAACTACTGTGACCTGAACGTTTCTAACAAAGGGCATTTAAACCGTCTTATTAAGCTACTGCTACCTGCACGTCTCTTCCAAGGGGACATTTAAACCGTCTGGTTAAGCTACTGCGACCTGCACGTCTTTTCCAAGGGCTATTTAAAACGTCTTGGTAAGCTACTGCGACCTGCAAGCCTCTTCTAAGGGGTATTTAAACCGTCTTGTTAAGCTACTGCGACCTCCACCGCTCTTCCAAGGGCCATTTAAACCGTCTTGGTAAGCTACTGTGACCTGCAAGCCTCTTCTAAGGGGTATTTAAACCGTCTTGTTAAGCTACAGCGACCTGCACGTCTCTTCCAAGGGGCATTTAAACCGTCTTGTTAAGCTACTGCGACCTGCTCGTCTCTTCTAAGGGGCATTTAAACCGTCTTGTTAAGCTACTGCGACCTGCACGTCTCTTCCAAGACGCATTTAAACCGTCTTGTTAAGCTACTGTGAACTGCACGTCTCTTCCAAGGGGCATTTAAACCGTCTTGTTAAGCTACTGCGACCTCCAACGCTCTTCCAAGGGTCATTTAAACCGTCTTGGTAAGCTACTGCGACCTGCAAGCCTCTTCTAAGGGGTATTTAAAACGTCTTGCTAAGCTACTGCGACCTGCACTTCTCTTCCAAGGGGCATTTAAACCGTCTTGTTAAGCTACTGTGACCTGAACGTCTCTTCCAAGGGGCATTTAAACCGTCTTATTAAGCTACTGCGACCTGCACGTCTCTTCCAAGGGGCATTTAAACTGTCTTGTTAATCTACTGCGACCTCCACCGCTCTTCCAATTGGCATTTAAAACGTCTTGTTAAGCTACTGCGACCTGCACGTCTCTTCAATGGGGCATTTAAACCATCTTGTTGAGCTACTGCGACCTGCATGTCTCTACCATGGGCCATTTAAACTGTCTTGGTAAGCTACTGTGACCTGCAAGCCTCTTCCAAGGGGCATTTAAACTGTCTTGTTAAGCTACTGCGATCTGCACGTCTCTTCCAAGCGGCATTTAAGCCGTCTTGTTAAGCTACTGCGACCTCCACCGCTCTTCCAAGGGCCATTTAAACCGTCTTGGTAAGCTACTGCGACCTGCAAGCCTCTTCTAAGGTCTACTTAAACCTTCTTGTTAAGCTACTGCGACCTGCACGTCTCTTCCAAGGGGCATTTAAACTGTCTTGTTAAACTACTGCGACCTGCACGTCTCTTCCAAGGGGCATTTAAACTGTCTTGTTAAGCTACTGCGACCTCCACCGCTCTTCCAAGGGGCATTTAAACCGTCTTGTTAAGCTACTGCGACCTGCTCGTCTCTTCTAAGGGGCATTTAAACCGTCTTGTTAAGCTACTGCGACCTGCACGTCTCTTCCTAGAGGCATTTAAACTGTCTTGTTAAGCTACTGCGACCTGCACGTCTCTTCAATGGGGCATTTAAACCGTCTTGTTGAGCTACTGCGACCTGCATGTCTCTACCATGGGGCATTTAAATCGTCTTGGTAAGCTACTGCGACCTGCATGTATCTTCCAAGGGGCATTTAAACAGTCTTGTTAAGCTGCTGCGTCCTGCATGTCTCTTACAAAGGGCATTTAAACTGTCTTGTTAAGCTACTGCAACCTCCACCACTCTACCAAGTGGCATTTAAACCGTCTTGTTAAACAACTGTGATCTGAACGTTTCTACCAAGGGGCATTTAAACCGTCTTATTAAGCTACTGCGACCTGCACGTCTCTTCCAAGGGGCATTTAAACCGTCTTGTTAAACTACTGCGACCTGCACGTCTCTTCCAAGGGGTCATTTAAACCATCTTGTTAAGCTACTGCGACTTGCACGTCTCTTCCAAGGGTCATTTAAACCGTCTTGTTAAGCTACTGCAACCTGCACGTCTCTACCAATGGTCATTTAATACGTCTTTTTAAGCTACTGCGACCTGCATGTCTCTGCCAAGGGGCATTTAAACCATCTTTTTAAGTTACTGCGACCTGCACGTCTCTTCCAAGGGGCATTTAAACAGTCTTGTTAAGCTACTGCGACCTTCACGTCTCTTCCAAGGGCCATTTAAACCGTCTTGGTAAGCTACTGCGACCTACAAGCCTCTTCCAAGGCGCATTTCTACCGTCTTGTTAAGCTACTGCGACCTGCACGTCTCTTCCAAGGGGGATTTAAAACATCTTGTTAAGCTACTGCGACCTGCACGTCTCTTCCAAGGGGCATTTAAACTGTCTTGTTAAGCTACTGCGACCTCCACCGCTCTTCCAAGGGGCATTTAAACCGTCTTGTTAAGCTACTGCGACCTGCACGTCTCTTCCAAGGGGAATTTAAATTGTCTTGTTAAGCTACTGCGACTTGCACTTCTCTTCCAAGGGACATTTAAACGGTCTTGTTAAGTTACTGTGACCTCCACCACTTTTCCAAGGGGCATTTAAACCGTCTTGTTAAGCTAATGCGAATTGCACGTCTCTTCCAAGGGGCATTTAAACTGTCTTGTTAAGCTACTGCGACCTTCAATGCTCTTCCAAGGGGCATTTAAACCGTCTTATTAAGCTACTGCGACCTGCACATCTCTTCCAAGGGGCAATTAAACTGTCTTGTTAAGCTACTGCGACCTGCACGTCTCTTTCAAGGGGCATTTAAACCGTCTTGTTAAGCTACTGCCAACTGCACGTCTCTTCCAATGGGTATTTAAGCCGTCTTGTTAAGCTACTACGACCAGCATGTCTCTACCAAGGGGAATTTAAACAGTCTTGTTAAGCTACTGCGACCTGCACGTCTCTGACAAGGGGTCATTTAAACAGTCTTGTCAAGCTGCTGTGACCTGCATGTCTTTTCCAAGGGGCATTTAAACAGTCTTGTTAAGCAACTGCGACCTGCACGTCTCTTCCATTGGGCATTTAAACTGTCTTGTTGAGCTACAGCGACCTCCACCGCTCTTACAAGTGGCATTTAAACTGTCTTGTTAAGCTACTGCGACCTGCACGTCTCTTCCAAGGGGCATTTAAACGGTCTTGTTAAGCTACTGCGACCTCCACCGCTCTCCAAGGGGCATTTAAACCGTCTTGTTAAACTACTGTGACCTGAACGTTTCTACCAAGGGGCATTTAAACAGTCTTATTAAGCTACTGCTACCTGCACGTCTCTTCCAAGGGGACATTTAAACAGTCTTGGTAAGCTACTGCGACCTGCAAGCCTCTTCCAAGGGGCATTTAAACTGTTTTGTTAAGCTACTGCGACCTGCACGTCTCTTCCAAGCGGCATTTAAGCCGTCTTGTTAAGCTACTGCGACCTCCACAGCTCTTCCAAGGGCCATTTAAAACGTCTTGTTAAGCTACTGCGACCTGCTCGTCTCTTCCAAGGGGCATTTAAACTGTCTTGTTAAGCTACTGCGACCTGCACGTCTCTTCCAAGGGGCATTTAAACTGTGTTGTTAAGCTACTGCGATCTCCACCGCTCTTCCAAGGGGTATTAAAACCGTCTTGTTAAGCTACGGCGACCTGCACGTCTCTTCCAAGGGGCATTTAAACCGTCTTTTTAAGCTACTGCGACCTCCACCGCTCTTCCAAGGGCCATTTAAACCGTCTTGGTAAGCTTCTGCGATCTGCAAGCCTCTTCTAAAGGGTATTTAAAACGTCTTGCTAAGCTACTGCGACCTACACGTCTCTTCCAAGGGGCATTTAATCCGTCTTGTTAAGCTACTGTGACCTGAACGTCTCTTCCAAGGGGCATTTAAACCGTCTTATTAAGCTACTGCGACCTGTACGTTTCTTCCAAGGGTCATTTAAACTGTCTTGTTAATCTACTGCGACCTCCACCGCTCTTCCAATTGGCATTAAAAACATCTTGTTAAGCTACTGCGACCTGCACGTCTCTTCCAAGGGGCATTTAAACTGTCTTGTTAAGCTACTGCGACCTGCACGTCTCTTCAATGGGGCATTTAAACCGTCTTGTTGAGCTACTGCGACCTGCATGTCTCTACCATGGGCCATTTAAACCGTCTTGTTAAGCTACTGTGACCTGCAAGCCTCTTCCAAGGGGCATTTAAACTGTCTTGTTAAGCTACTGCGACCTGCACGTTTCTTCCAAGCGGCATTTAAGCCGTCTTGTTAAGCTACTGCGACCTCCACCGCTCTTACAAGGGCCATTTAAACCGTCTTGGTAAGCTAAAGCGACCAGCAAGCCTCTTCTAAGGGGTATTTAAACCGTCTTGTTAAGCTACTGCGACCTGCACGTCTCTTCCAATGGGCATTTAAACTGTCTTGTTAAGCTACTGCGACCTGCACGTCTCTTCCAAGGGGCATTTAAACAGGCTTGTTAAGCTACTGCGACCTCCACCGCTTTTCCAAGGGCCATTTAAACCGTCTTGTTAAGCTACTGCGACCTGCTCGTTTCTTCTAAGGGGCATTTAAACCGTCTTGTTAAGCTACTGCGACCTGCACGTCTCTTACAAGACGCATTTAAACCGTCTTGTTAAGCTACTGCGACCTGCACGTCTCTTCCAAGGGTCATTTAAATCGTCTTGTTAAGCTACTGCGACCTCCACCGCTCTTCCAAGGGCCATTTAAACCGTCTTGTTAAGCTACTGAGACCTACACGTCTCTTCCAAGGGCCATTTAAACCGTCTTGGTAAGCTACTGCGACCTGCAAGCCTCTTCTAAGGGGCATTTAAACCGTCTTGTTAAGCTACTGCGATCTGCACGTCTCTTCCAACGGGCATATAAACTGTATTGTTAAACTATTGTGACCTGAACGTTTCTACCAAGGGGCATTTAAACCGTCTTATTAAGCTACTGCGACCTGCACGTCTCTTCCAAGGGGCATTTAAACCATCTTGTTAAGCTACTGCGACCTGCACGTCTCTTCCAAGGGGCATTTAAACCGTTTTGTTAAGCTACTGTGACCTGCACGTCTCTTACAAGACGCATTTAAACTGTCTTGTTAAGCTACTGCGACCTGCACGTCTCTTCTAAGGGGCATTAAAATCGTCTTGTTAAGCTACTGCGACCTCCACCGCTCTTCCAAGGGGCATTTAAACCGTCTTGTTAAGCTACTGCGACCTGCTCGTCTCTTCTAAGGGGCATTTAAACCGTCTTGTTAAGCTACTGCGACCTGCACGTCTCTTACAAGACGCATTTAAACCGTCTTGTTAAGCTACTGCGGCCTGCACGTCTCTTCCAAGGGGCATTTAAATCGTCTTGTTAAGCTACTGCGACCTCCACCGCTCTTCCAAGGGCCATTTAAACCGTCTTGTTAAGCTACTGCGACCTGCACGTCTCTTCCAAGGGCCATTTAAACCGTCTTGGTAAGCTACTGCGACCTGCAAGCCTCTTCTAAGAGGCATTTAAACCGTCTTGTTAAGCTACTGCGATCTGCACGTCTCTTCCAATGGGCATTTAAACCGTCTTGTTAAGCTACTGTGACCTGAACGTCTCTTCCAAGGGGCTTTCAAACCGTCTTATTAAGCTACTGCGACCTGCACGTCTCTTCCAAGGGGCATTTAAACTCTCTTGTCAAGCTACTGCGACCTGCACGTCTCTTCTAAGGGGCATTTAAACTGTCTTGTTAAGCTACTGCTACCTCCACCGCACTTCCAAGGGGCATTTAAACTGTCTTGTTAAGCTACTGCGACCTGCACGTCTCTTCCAAGGGGCATTTAAATCGTCTTGTTAAGCTACTGCGACCTCCACCGCTCTTCCAAGGGCCATTTAAACCGTCTTGTTAAGCTACTGCGACCTGCACGTCTCTTCCAAGGGCCATTTAAACCATCTTGGTAAGCTACTGCGACCTGCAAGCCTCTTCTAAGAGGCATTTAAACCGTCTTGTTAAGCTACTGCGATCTGCACGTCTCTTCCAATGGGCATTTAAACCGTCTTGTTAAGCTACTGTGACCTGAACGTCTCTTCCAAGGGGCTTTTAAACCGTCTTATTAAGCTACTGCGACCTCCACGTCTCTTCCAAGGGGCATTTAAACTCTCTTGTCAAGCTACTGCGACCTGCACGTCTCTTCTAAGGGGCATTTAAACTGTCTTGTTAAGCTACTGCTACCTCCACCGCTCTTCCAAGGGGCATTTAAACTGTCTTGTTAAGCTACTGCGACCTGCTCGTCTCTTCTAAGGGGCATTTAAACCGTCTTGTTAAGTTACTGCGACCTGCACGTCTCTTCCAAGACGCATTTAAACCGTCTGGTTAAGCTACTGCGACCTGCACGTCTCTTCCAAGGGTCATTTAAACCGTCTTGTTAAGCTACTGCGACCTCCACCGCTCTTCCAAGGGCCATTTAAACCGTCTTGGTAAGCTACTGCGAGCTGCAAGACTCTTCTAAGGGGTATTTAAACCGTCTTGCTAAGCTACTGCGACCTGCACGTCTATTCCCAGGGGCATTTAAACTGTCTTGTTAAGCTACTGCGACCTGCATGTCTCTTCAATGGGGCATTTAAACCGTCTTGTTGAGCTACTGCGACCTGCATGTCTCTACCATGGGGCATTTAAACCATCTTGGTAAGCTACTGCGACCTGCACGTATCTTCCAAGGGGCATTTAAACAGTCTTGTTAAGCTGCTGCGTCCTGCATGTCTCTTACAAAGGGCATTTAAACTGTCTTGTTAAGCTACTGCAACCTCCACCGCTCTACCAAGTGGCATTTAAACAGTCTTGTTAAACTACTGTGACCTGAACTTTTCTACCAAGGGGCATTTAAACCGTCTTATTAAACTACTGCGACCTGCACGTCTCTTCCAAGGGGCATTTAAACCATCTTGTTAAGCTACTGCGACCTGCACGTCTCTTCCAAGGGGCATTTAAACCGTTTTGTTAAGCTACTGTGACCTGCACGTCTCTTCCAATGGGCATTTAGACTGTCTTGTTGAGCTACAGCGACCTCCACCGCTTTTCCAATTGGCATTTAAAACGTCTTGTTAAGCTAAAGCGACCTGCACGTCTCTTCCAAGGGGCATTTAAACTGTCTTGTTGAGCTACAGCGACCTCCACCGCTCTTACAAGGGGCATTTAAACTGTCTTGTTAAGCTACTGCGACCTGTACGTCTCTTCCAAGGGGCATTTAAACTGTCTTGGTAAGCTACTGCGACCTGCAAGACTCTTCTAAGGGGTATTTAAACCGTCTTGCTAAGCTACTGCGACCTGCACGTCTCTTCCAAGGGGCATTTAAACTGTCTTGTTAAGCTACTGCGACCTGCACGTCTCTTCAATGGGGCATTTAAACCGTCTTGTTGAGCTACTGCGACCTGCATGTCTCTACCATGGGGCATTTAAACCATCTTGGTAAGCTACTGCGACCTGCACTTATCTTCCAAGGGGCATTTAAACTGTCTTGTTGAGCTACAGCGACCTCCACCGCTTTTCCAATTGGCATTTAAAACGTCTTGTTAAGCTACTGCGACCTGCACGTCTCTTCCAAGGGGCATTTAAACTGTCTTGTTGAGCTACAGCGACCTCCACCGCTCTTACAAGGGGCATTTAAACCGTCTTGTTAAGCTACTGCGACCTCCACCGCTCTTCCAATGGCCATTTAAACCGTCTTGGTAAGCTACTGCGACCTGCAAGACTCTTCTAAGGGGTATTTAAACCGTCTTGCTAAGCTACTGCGACCTGCACGTCTCTTCCAAGGGGCATTTAAACTGTCTTGTTAAGCTACTGCGACCTGCATGTCTCTTCAATGGGACATTTAAACCGTCTTGTTGAGCTACTGCGACCTGCATGTCTCTACCATGGGGCATTTAAACCATCTTGGTAAGCTACTGCGACCTGCATGTATCTTCCAAGGGGCATTTAAACAGTCTTGTTAAGCTGCTGCGTCCTGCATGTCTCTTACAAAGGGCATTTAAACTGTCTTGTTAAGCTACTGCAACCCCCACCGCTCTACCAAGTGGCATTTAAACCGTCTTGTTAAACTACTGTTACCTGAACGTTTCTACCAAGGGGCATTTAAACCGTCTTATGAAGCTACTGCGACCTGCACGTCTCTTCCAAGGGGCATTTAAACCATCTTGTTAAGCTACTGCGACCTGCACGTCTCTTCCAAGGGGCATTTAAACCGTTTTGTTAAGCTACTGCGACATGTATGTCTCTTCCAAGGGGCATTTAAACTGTCTTGTTGAGCTACATCGACCTCCACCGCTTTTCCAATTGGCATTTAAAACATCTTGTTAAGCTACTGCGACCTGCACTTCTCTTCCAAGGGGCATTTAAACTGTCTTGCTGAGCTACAGCGACCTCCACCGCTCTTACAAGGGGCATTTAAACTGTCTTTTTAAGCTACTGCGACCTGCACGTCTCTTCCAATGGGCATTTAAACTGTCTTGTTTAACTACTGCGATCTCCACCGCTCTTCCAAGGGGCATTTAAAACGTCTTGTTAAGCTACTGCGACCTGCTCGTCTCCTCTAAGGGGCATTTAAACCGTCTTGTTAGGATACTGTAACCTCCACCACTTTTCCAAGTGGCATTTAAAACGTCTTGTTAAGCTACTGCGAACTGCACGTCTCTTCCAAGGGGCATTTAAACAGTCTTATTAAGCTACTGCGACCTGCACATCTCTTCCAAGGGGCATCTAAACTGTCTTGCTAAACTACTGTGTCCTGCACGTTTCTACCAAGGGGCATTTAAACCATCTTATTAAGCTACTGCGACCTGCACGTCTCTTCCAAGGAGCATTTAAACTGTCTTGTTAAGCTACTGCGACCTGCACGTCTCTTCCAAGGGGCATTTAAACCGTCTTGTTAAACTACTGTGACCTGAACGTTTCTAACAAAGGGCATTTAAACCGTCTTATTAAGCTACTGCTACCTGCACGTCTCTTCCAAGGGGACATTTAAACCGTCTGGTTAAGCTACTGCGACGTGCACGTCTTTTCCAAGGGCTATTTAAAACGTCTTGGTAAGCTACTGCGACCTGCAAGCCTCTTCTAAGGGGTATTTAAACCGTCTTGTTAAGCTACTGCGACCTCCACCGCTCTTCCAAGGGCCATTTAAACCGTCTTGGTAAGCTACTGCGACCTGCAAGCCTCTTCTAAGGGGTATTTAAACCGTCTTGTTAAGCTACAGCGACCTGCACGTCTCTTCCAAGGGGCATTTAAACCGTCTTGTTAAGCTACTGCGACCTGTTCGTCTCTTCTAAGGGGCATTTAAACCGTCTTGTTAAGCTACTGCGACCTGCACGTCTCTTCCAAGACGCATTTAAACCGTCTTGTTAAGCTACTGCAACCTGCACGTCTCTTCCAAGGGGCATTTAAACCGTCTTGTTAAGCTACTGCGACCTCCACCGCTCTTCCAAGGGTCATTTAAACCGTCTTGGTAAGCTACTGCGACCTGCAAGCCTCTTCTAAGGGGTATTTAAAACGTCTTGCTAAGCTACTGCGACCTGCACTTCTCTTCCAAGGGGCATTTAAACCGTCTTGTTAAGCTACTGTGACCTGAACGTCTCTTCCAAGGGGCATTTAAACCGTCTTGTTAAGCTACTGCGACCTGCACGTCTCTTCCAAGGGGCATTTAAACTGTCTTGTTAATCTACTGGGACCTCCACCGCTCTTCCAATTGGCATTTAAAACGTCTTGTTAAGCTACTGCGACCTGCACGTCTCTTCAATGGGGCATTTAAACCATCTTGTTGAGCTACTGCGACCTGCATGTCTCTACCATGGGCCATTTAAACCATCTTGGTAAGCTACTGTGACCTGCAAGCCTCTTCCAAGGGGCATTTAAACTGTCTTGTTAAGCTACTGCGATCTGCACGTCTCTTCCAAGCGGCATTTAAACCGTCTTGTTAAGCTACTGCGACCTCCACCGCTCTTCCAAGGGAAATTTAAACCGTCTTGGTAAGCTACTGCGACCTGCAAGCCTCTTCTAAGGTCTACTTAAACCTTCTTGTTAAGCTACTGCGACCTGCACGTCTCTTCCAAGGGGCATTTAAACTGTCTTGTTAAACTACTGCGACCTGCACGTCTCTTCCAAGGGGCATTTAAACTGTCTTGTTAAGCTACTGCGACCTCCACCGCTCTTCCAAGGGGCATTTAAACCGTCTTGTTAAGCTACTGCGACCTGCTCGTCTCTTCTAAGGGGCATTTAAACCGTCTTGTTAAGCTACTGCGACCTGCACGTCTCTTCCTAGAGGCATTTAAACTGTCTTGTTAAGCTACTGCGACCTGCACGTCTCTTCAATGGGGCATTTAAACCGTCTTGTTGAGCTACTGCGACCTGCATGTCTCTACCATGGGGCATTTAAATCGTCTTGGTAAGCTACTGCGACCTGCATGTATCTTCCAAGGGGCATTTAAACAGTCTTGTTAAGCTGCTGCGTCCTGCATGTCTCTTACAAAGGGCATTTAAACTGTCTTGTTAAGCTACTGCAACCTCCACCACTCTACCAAGGGGCATTTAAACCGTCTTATTAAGCTACTGCGACCTGCACGTCTCTTCCAAGGGGCATTTAAACCATCTTGTTAAGCTACTGCGACCTACACGTCTCTTCCAAGGGGCATTTAAACCGTTTTGTTAAGCTACTGTGACCTGCATGTCTCTTCCAAGGGGCATTTAAACTGTCTTATTAATCTACTGCGACCTCCACCGCTCTTCCAATTGGCATTTAAAACGTCTTGTTAAGCTACTGCGACCTGCACGTCTCTTCCAAGGGGCATTTAAACTGTCTTGTTAAGCTACTGCGACCTGCACGTCTCTTCAATGGGGCATTTAAACCGTCTTGTTGAGCTACTGCGACCTGCATGTCTCTACCATGGGCCATTTCAACTGTCTTGTTAAGCTACTGCGACCTGCTCGTCTCTTCTAAGGGGCATTTAAACCGTCTTGTTAGGCTACTGTAACCTCCACCACTTTTCCAAGTGGCATTTAAACCGTCTTGTTAAGCTACTGCGAACTGCACGTCTCTTCCAAGGGGCATTTAAACAGTCTTGTTAAGCTACTGCGACCTGCACGTCTCTTCCAAGGGGCATTTAAACTGTCTTGTTAAACTACTGTGTCCTGCACGTTTCTACCAAGGGGCATTTAAACCATCTTATTAAGCTACTGCGACCTGTACGTCTCTTCCAAGGGGCATTAAAACTGTCTTGTTAAGCTACTGCGACCTGCATGTCTCTTCCAAGGGGCATATAAACCGTCTAGTTAAACTACTGTGACCTGAACGTTTCTAACAAGGGGCATTTAAACCGTCTTATTAAGCTACTGCTACCTGCACGTCTCTTCCAATGGGACATTTAAACCGTCTGGTTAAGCTACTGCGACCTGCACGTCTTTTCCAAGGTCCATTTAAACCGTCTTGGTAAGCTACTGCGACCTGCAAGCCTCTTCTAAGGAGTATTTAAACCATCTTGTTAAGCTACTGCGACCTCCACCGCTCTTCCAAGGGCCATTTAAACCATCTTTGTAAGCTACTGCGACCTGCAAGCCTCTTCTAAGGGGTATATAAACCGTCTTGTTAAGCTACTGCGACCTGCACGTCTCTTCCAAAGGGCATTTAAACTGTCTTGTTAAGCTACTGCGACCTGCACGTCTCTTCCAAAGGGGCATTTAAACTGTCTTGTTAAGCTACTGCGATCTCCACCGCTCTTCCAAGGGGCATTTAAACCGTCTTGTTAAGCTACTGCGACCTGCTCGTCTCTTCTAAGGGGCATTTAAACCGTCTTGTTAAGCTACTGCGACCTGCACGTCTCTTCCAAGACGCATTTAAACCGTCTTGTTAAGCTACTGCGACCTGCACGTCTCTTCCAAGGGGCATTTAAACCGTCTTGTTAAGCTACTGCGACCTCCACCGCTCTTCCAAGGGCCATTTAAACCGTCTTGGTAAGCTACTGCGACCTGCAAGCCTCTTCTAAGGGGTATTTAAAACGTCTTGCTAAGCTACTGCGACCTGCACGTCTCTTCCAAGGGGCATTTAAACCGTCTTGTTAAGCTACTGTGACCTGAACGTCTCTTCCAAGGGGCATTTAAACCGTATTATTAAGCTACTGCGACCTGCACGTCTCTTCCAAGGGGCATTTAAACTGTCTTGTTAATCTACTGCGACCTCCACCGCTCTTCCAATTGGCATTTAAAACGTCTTGTTAAGCTACTGCGACCTGCACGTCTCTTCCAAGGGGCATTTAAACTGTCTTTTTAAGCTACTGCGACCTGCACGTCTCTTCAATGGGGCATTTAAACCGTCTTGTTGAGCTACTGCGACCTGCATGTTTCTACCATGGGCCATTTCAACCGTCTTGTTAAGCTACTGCGACCTGCTCGTCTCTTCTAAGGGGCATTTAAACCGTCTTGTTAGGCTACTGTAACCTCCACCACTTTTCCAAGTGGCATTTAAACCGTCTTGTTAAGCTACTGCGAACTGCACTTCTCTTCCAAGGGGCATTTAAACAGTCTTGTTAAGCTACTGCGACCTGCACGTCTCTTCCAAGGGGCATTTAAACTGTCTTGTTAAACTACTGTGTCCTGCACGTTTCTACCAAGGGGCATTTAAACCATCTTATTAAGCTACTGCGACCTGTACGTCTCTTCCAAGGGGCATTAAAACTGTCTTGTTAAGCTACTGCGAAATGCATGTCTCTTCCAAGGGGCATATAAACCGTCTTGTTAAACTACTGTGACCTGAACGTTTCTAACAAGGGGCATTTAAACCGTCTTATTAAGCTACTGCTACCTGCACGTCTCTTCCAATGGGACATTTAAACCGTCTGGTTAAGCTACTGCGACCTGCACGTCTTTTCCAAGGTCCATTTAAACCGTCTTGGTAAGCTACTGCGACCTGCAAGCCTCTTCTAAGGGGTATTTAAACCATCTTGTTAAGCTACTGCGACCTCCACCTCTCTTCCATGGGCCATTTAAACCGTCTTTGTAAGCTACTGCGACCTGCAAGCCTCTTCTAAGGGGTATATAAACCGTCTTGTTAAGCTACTGCGACCTGCACGTCTCTTCCAAGGGGCATTTAAACTGTCTTGTTAAGATACTGCGACCTGCACGTCTCTTCCAAAGGGGCATTTAAACTGTCTTGTTAATCTACTGCGACCTCCACCGCTCTTCCAATTGGCATTTAAAACGTCTTGTTAAGCTACTGCGACCTGCACGTCTCTTCCAAGGGGCATTTAAACTGTCTTTTTAAGCTACTGCGACCTGCACGTCTCTTCAATGGGGCATTTAAACCGTCTTGTTGAGCTACTGCGACCTGCATGTCTCTACCATGGGCCATTTAAACCGTCTTGTTGAGCTACTGCGACCTGCACGTCTCTTCCAAGCGGCATTTAAGCCGTCCTGTTAAGCTATTGCGACCTCCACCGCTATTCCAAGCGCCATTTAAACCGTCTTGGTAAGCTACTGCGACCTGCAAGCCTCTTCTAAGGTGTATTTAAACCGTCTTGTTAAGCTACTGCGACCTGCACGTCTCTTCCAAGGGGCATTTAAACTGTCTTGTTAAGCTACTGCGACCTGCACGTCTCTTCCAAGGGGCAATTAAACTGTCTTGTTAAGCTACTGCGACCTCCACCGCTCTTCCAAGGGACATTTAAACCGTCTTGTTAAGCTACTGCGACCTGCTCGTCTCTTCTAAGGGGCATTTAAACCGTCTTGTTAAGCTACTGCGACCTGCACGTCTCTTTCAAGACGCATTTAAACCGTCTTCTTAAGCTACTGCGACCTGCACGTCTCTTCCAAGGGCCATTTAAACCGTCTTGTTAAGCTACTGTGACCTCCACCGCTCTTCCAAGGGCCATTTAAACCGTCTTGGTAAACTACTGCGACCTGCAAGCCTCTTCTAAGGGGTATTAAAACCGCATTGCTAAGCTACTGCGACCTGTACGTCTCTTCCAAGGGGTATTTAAACTGTCTTGTTAAGCTACTGCGACCTGCACGTCTCTTCAATGGGGCATTTAAACCGTCTTGTTGAGCTACTGCGACCTGCATGTCTCTACCATGGGCCATTTAAACCGTCTTGGTAAGCTACCGCGACCTGCAAGCCTCTTCCAAGGGGCATTTAAACTGTCTTGTTAAGCTACTGCGACCTGCACGTCTCTTCCAAGCGGCATTTAAGCCGTCTTGTTAAGCTACTGCGACCTCCACCGCTCTTCCAAGGGCCATTTAAACAGTCTTGGTAAGCTACTGCGACCTGCAAGCCTCTTCTAAGGGGTATTTAAACCGTCTTGTTAAGCTACTGCGACCTGCACGTCTCTTCAATGGGGCATTTAAACCGTCTTGTTGAGCTACTGCGACCTGCATGTCTCTACCATGGGCCATTTAAACCGTCTTGGTAAGCTACCGCGACCTGCAAGCCTCTTCCAAGGGGCATTTAAACTGTCTTGTTAAGCTACTGCGACCTGCACGTCTCTTCCAAGCGGCATTTAAGCCGTCTTGTTAAGCTACTGCGACCTCCACCGCTCTTCCAAGGGCCATTTAAACAGTCTTGGTAAGCTACTGCGACCTGCAAGCCTCTTCTAAGGGGTATTTAAACCGTCTTGTTAAGCTACTGCGACCTGCACGTCTCTTCCAAGGGGCCTTTAAACTGTCTTGTTAAGCTACTGCGACCTGCACGTCTCTTCCAAGGGGCATTTAAACTGTCTTGTTAAGCTACTGCGACCTCTACCGCTCTTCCAAGGGGCATTTAAACCGTCTTGTTAAGCTACTGCGACCTGCTCGTCTCTTCTAAGGGGCATTTAAACCGTCTTGTTAAGCTACTGCGCCTTGCACGTCTCTTGCAAGACGCATTTAAACCATCTTGTTAAGCTACTGCGAACTGCACGTCTCTTCCAAGGGGCATTTAAACAGTCTTGTTAAGCTACTGCGACCTCCACCGCTCTTCCAAGGGCCATTTAAACCATCTTGGTAAGCTACTGCGACCTGCAAGCCTCTTCTAAGTGTATTTAAACCGTCCTGCTAAGCTACTGCGACCTGCACGTCTCTTCCAAGGGGCATTTAAACTGTCTTGTTAAGCTACTGCGACCTGCACGTCTCTTCAATGGGGCATTTAAACCGTCTTGTTGAGCTACTGCGACCTGCATGTCTCTACCATGGGCCATTTCAACTGTCTTGTTAAGCTACTACGACCTGCTCGTCTCTTCTAAGGGGCATTTAAACCGTCTTGTTAGGCTACTGTAACCTCCACCACTTTTCCAAGTGGCATTTAAACCGTCTTGTTAAGCTACTGCGAACTGCACGTCTCTTCCAAGGGGCATTTAAACAGTCTTGTTAAGCTACTGCGACCTGCACGTCTCTTCCAAGGGGCATTTAAACTGTCTTGTTAAACTACTGTGTCCTGCACGTTTCTACCAAGGGGCATTTAAACCATCTTATTAAGCTACTGCGACCTGTACGTCTCTTCCAAGGGGCATTAAAACTGTCTTGTTAAGCTACTGCGACCTGCATGTCTCTTCCAATGGGACATTTAAACCGTCTGGTTAAGCTACTGCGACCTGCACGTCTTTTCCAAGGTCCATTTAAACCGTCTTGGTAAGCTACTGCGACCTGCAAGCCTCTTCTAAGGAGTATTTAAACCATCTTGTTAAGCTACTGCGACCTCCACCGCTCTTCCAAGGGCCATTTAAACCATCTTTGTAAGCTACTGCGACCTGCAAGCCTCTTCTAAGGGGTATATAAACCGTCTTGTTAAGCTACTGCGACCTGCACGTCTCTTCCAAAGGGCATTTAAACTGTCTTGTTAAGCTACTGCGACCTGCACGTCTCTTCCAAAGGGGCATTTAAACTGTCTTGTTAAGCTACTGCGATCTCCACCGCTCTTCCAAGGGGCATTTAAACCGTCTTGTTAAGCTACTGCGACCTGCTCGTCTCTTCTAAGGGGCATTTAAACCGTCTTGTTAAGCTACTGCGACCTGCACGTCTCTTCCAAGACGCATTTAAACCGTCTTGTTAAGCTACTGCGACCTGCACGTCTCTTCCAAGGGGCATTTAAACCATCTTGTTAAGCTACTGCGACCTCCACCGCTCTTCCAAGGGCCATTTAAACCGTCTTGGTAAGCTACTGCGACCTGCAAGCCTCTTCTAAGGGGTATTTAAAACGTCTTGCTAAGCTACTGCGACCTGCACGTCTCTTCCAAGGGGCATTTAAACCGTCTTGTTAAGCTACTGTGACCTGAACGTCTCTTCCAAGGGGCATTTAAACCGTCTTATTAAGCTACTGCGACCTGCACGTCTCTTCCAAGGGGCATTTAAACTGTCTTGTTAATCTACTGCGACCTCCACCGCTCTTCCAATTGGCATTTAAAACGTCTTGTTAAGCTACTGCGACCTGCACGTCTCTTCCAAGGGGCATTTAAACTGTCTTTTTAAGCTACTGCGACCTGCACGTCTCTTCAATGGGGCATTTAAACCGTCTTGTTGAGCTACTGCGACCTGCATGTTTCTACCATGGGCCATTTCAACCGTCTTGTTAAGCTACTGCGACCTGCTCGTCTCTTCTAAGGGGCATTTAAACCGTCTTGTTAGGCTACTGTAACCTCCACCACTTTTCCAAGTGGCATTTAAACCGTCTTGTTAAGCTACTGCGAACTGCACTTCTCTTCCAAGGGGCATTTAAACAGTCTTGTTAAGCTACTGCGACCTGCACGTCTCTTCCAAGGGGCATTTAAACTGTCTTGTTAAACTACTGTGTCCTGCACGTTTCTACCAAGGGGCATTTAAACCATCTTATTAAGCTACTGCGACCTGTACGTCTCTTCCAAGGGGCATTAAAACTGTCTTGTTAAGCTACTGCGAAATGCATGTCTCTTCCAAGGGGCATATAAACCGTCTTGTTAAACTACTGTGACCTGAACGTTTCTAACAAGGGGCATTTAAACCGTCTTATTAAGCTACTGCTACCTGCACGTCTCTTCCAATGGGACATTTAAACCGTCTGGTTAAGCTACTGCGACCTGCACGTCTTTTCCAAGGTCCATTTAAACCGTCTTGGTAAGCTACTGCGACCTGCAAGCCTCTTCTAAGGGGTATTTAAACCATCTTGTTAAGCTACTGCGACCTCCACCTCTCTTCCAAGGGCCATTTAAACCGTCTTTGTAAGCTACTGCGACCTGCAAGCCTCTTCTAAGGGGTATATAAACCGTCTTGTTAAGCTACTGCGACCTGCACGTCTCTTCCAAGGGGCATTTAAACTGTCTTGTTAAGATACTGCGACCTGCACGTCTCTTCCAAAGGGGCATTTAAACTGACTTGTTAATCTACTGCGACCTCCACCGCTCTTCCAATTGGCATTTAAAACGTCTTGTTAAGCTACTGCGACCTGCACGTCTCTTCCAAGGGGCATTTAAACTGTCTTTTTAAGCTACTGCGACCTGCACGTCTCTTCAATGGGGCATTTAAACCGTCTTGTTGAGCTACTGCGACCTGCATGTCTCTACCATGGGCCATTTAAACCGTCTTGTTGAGCTACTGCGACCTGCACGTCTCTTCCAAGCGGCATTTAAGCCGTCCTGTTAAGCTATTGCGACCTCCACCGCTATTCCAAGCGCCATTTAAACCGTCTTGGTAAGCTACTGCGACCTGCAAGCCTCTTCTAAGGTGTATTTAAACCGTCTTGTTAAGCTACTGCGACCTGCACGTCTCTTCCAAGGGGCATTTAAACTGTCTTGTTAAGCTACTGCGACCTGCACGTCTCTTCCAAGGGGCAATTAAACTGTCTTGTTAAGCTACTGCGACCTCCACCGCTCTTCCAAGGGACATTTAAACCGTCTTGTTAAGCTACTGCGACCTGCTCGTCTCTTCTAAGGGGCATTTAAACCGTCTTGTTAAGCTACTGCGACTTGCACGTCTCTTTCAAGACGCATTTAAACCGTCTTCTTAAGCTACTGCGACCTGCACGTCTCTTCCAAGGGCCATTTAAACCGTCTTGTTAAGCTACTGTGACCTCCACCGCTCTTCCAAGGGCCATTTAAACCGTCTTGGTAAACTACTGCGACCTGCAAGCCTCTTCTAAGGGGTATTAAAACCGCATTGCTAAGCTACTGCGACCTGTACGTCTCTTCCAAGGGGTATTTAAACTGTCTTGTTAAGCTACTGCGACCTGCACGTCTCTTCAATGGGGCATTTAAACCGTCTTGTTGAGCTACTGCGACCTGCATGTCTCTACCATGGGCCATTTAAACCGTCTTGGTAAGCTACCGCGACCTGCAAGCCTCTTCCAAGGGGCATTTAAACTATTTGTTAAGCTACTGCGACCTGCACGTCTCTTCCAAGCGGCATTTAAGCCGTCTTGTTAAGCTACTGCGACCTCCACCGCTCTTCCAAGGGCCATTTAAACAGTCTTGGTAAGCTACTGCGACCTGCAAGCCTCTTCTAAGGGGTATTTAAACCATCTTGTTAAGCTACTGCGACCTGCACGTCTCTTCCAAGGGGCCTTTAAACTGTCTTGTTAAGCTACTGCGACCTGCACGTCTCTTCCAAGGGGCATTTAAACTGTCTTGTTAAGCTACTGCGACCTCTACCGCTCTTCCAAGGGGCATTTAAACCGTCTTGTTAAGCTACTGCGACCTGCTCGTCTCTTCTAAGGGGCATTTAAACCGTCTTGTTAAGCTACTGCGCCTTGCACGTCTCTTGCAAGACGCATTTAAACCGTCTTGTTAAGCTACTGCAAACTGCACGTCTCTTCCAAGGGGCATTTAAACAGTCTTGTTAAGCTACTGCGACCTCCACCGCTCTTCCAAGGGCCATTTAAACCATCTTGGTAAGCTACTGCGACCTGCAAGCCTCTTCTAAGTGTATTTAAACCGTCCTGCTAAGCTACTGCGACCTGCACGTCTCTTCCAAGGGGCATTTAAACTGTCTTGTTAAGCTACTGCGACCTGCACGTCTCTTCAATGGGGCATTTAAACCGTCTTGTTGAGCTACTGCGACCTGCATGTCTCTACAAGGGGCATTTAAACTGTCTTGGTAAGCTACTGCGACCTGCACGTATCTTCCAAGGAGCATTTAAACAGTCTTGTTAAACTGCTGCGTCCTGCATGTCTCTTACAAAGGGCATTTAAACTGTATTGTTAAGCTACTGCAACCTCCACCACTCTACCAAGTGGCATTTAAACCGTCTTGTTAAACTACTGTGACCTGAACGTTTCTACCAAGGGGCATTTAAACCGTCTTATTAAGCTACTGCGACCTGCACGTCTCTTCCAAGGGTCATTTAAACCATCTTGTTAAGCTACTGCAACCTGCACGTATCTTCCAAGGGGCATTTAAACCGTTTTGTTAAGTTACTGTGACCTGCATGTCTCTTCCAAGGTGCATTTAAACCGTCTTGTTAAGCTACTGAGACCTCCACCGCTCTTCCAAAGGGACATTTCAACCGTCTTGTTAAGCTACTGCGACCTGCACGTCTCTTCCAGGGGCCGTTTAAACCGTCTTGGTAAGCTACTGCGACCTGCAAGCCTCTTCTAAGGGGCATTTAAACCGTCTTGTTAAGCTACTGCGATCTGCACGTCTCTTCCAATGGGCATTTAAACCGTCTTGTTAAGCTACTGTGAACTGAACGTCTCTTCCAAGGGGCTTTTAAACAATCTTGTCAAGCTACTGCGACCTGCACGTCTCTTCCAAGGGGCATTTAAACTGTCTTGTTAATCTACTGCGACCTCCACCGCTCTTCCAATTGGCATTTAAAACGTCTTGTTAAGCTACTGTGACCTGCACGTCTCTTCCAAGGGGTATTTAAATTGTCTTGTTAAGCTACTGCGACTTGCACTTCTCTTCCAAGGGACATTTAAACGTTCTTGTTAAGCTACTGCGACCTGCACGTCTCTTCAATCTGGCATTTAAACCATCTTGTTAAGCTACTGCGACCTGCACGTATCTTCCAAGGGGCATTTAAACCGTCTTGTTAATCTACTGCGACCTGCATATCTCTACCAAGGGGCATTTAAACCGTTTTGTTAAGCTACTGCGACCTGCAGTATCTTCCAAGGGGCATTTAAATAGTCTTGTTAAGCTGCTGCGACCTGCATGTCTCTTCCAAAGGGCATTTAAACTGTCTTGTTAATCTACTGCGACCTGCATATCTCTACCAAGGGGCATTTAAACCATCTTGTTAAGCTCCTGCGACCTGCACGTATCTTCCAAGGGGCATTTAAATAGTCTTGTTAAGCTGCTGCGACCTGCATGTCTCTTCCAAATGGCTTTTAAACTATCTTGTTAAGCTACTGCGACCTACAAAGCTCTTCCAAGGGGCATTTAAACCGTCTTTTTAAGCTACTGCGACCTGCACGTCTCTTCCAAGGGGCGTTTAAACCGTCTTGTTAAACAACTGCGACCTGCACGTCTCTTCCAAGGGGCATTTAAACCATCTTGTTAAGCTACTGCGACTTGCACGTCTCTTCCAAGGGTCATTTAAACCGTCTTGTTAAGCTACTGCGACCTGCACGTTTCTACCAATGGTCATTTAAACCGTCTTGTTAAGCTACTGTGACCTGCATGTCTCTGCCAAGGGGCATTTAAACCGTCTTTTTAAGCTACTGCGACCTGCACGTCTCTTCCAAGGGGCATTTAAACCGTCTTGTTAAGCTACTGCGATCTGCACGTCTCTTCCAATGGGCATTTAAACGGTCTTGTTAAGCTACTGTGAACTGAACGTCTCTTCCAAGGGGCTTTTAAACCGTCCTATTAAGCTGCTGCGACCTGCACGTCTCTTCCAAGGGGCATTTAAACTGTCTTGTCAAGCTACTGCGACCTGCACGTCTCTTCCAAGGGGCATTTAAACTGTCTTGTTAATCTATTGCGACCTCCACCGCTCTTCCAATTGGCATTTAAAACGTCTTGTTAAGCTACTGCGACCTGCACGTCTCTTCCAAGGGGCATTTAAACTGTCTTGCTAAGCTACTGCGACCTCCACCGCTTTTCCGAGTGGCATTTAAACCTTCTTGTTAAGCTACTGCGACCTGCACGTCTATTCCAAGGGGCATTTAAACCGTCTTATTAAGCTACTGCGACCTCCACCGCTGTTTCAAGTGGCATTTAAACCGTCTTGTTAAGCTACTGCGACCTGCACGTCTCTTCCAAGGGGCATTTAAACCGTCTTGTTAAGCTAATGCGACCTGCACGTCTCTTCCAAGGGACTTTTAAACCATCTTATTAAGCTAATGCGACCTGCACGTCTCTTCCAAGGGGTATTTAAACTGTCTTGTTAAGCTTCTGCGGCCTCCACCGCTCTTCCATGGGGCATTTAAACCATCTTGTTAAGCTACTGCGACCTGCACGTCTCTTCCAAGGGGCATTTAAACTGTCTTGTTAAGCTACTGCGACCTCCACCGCTCTTCCAAGGGGCATTTAAACTGTCTTGTTAAGCTACTGCGACCTGCGTGTCTCTTCCAAGGGGCATTTAAATTGTCTTGTTAAGCTACTGCGACTTGCACTTCTCTTTCAAGGGACATTTAAACGGTCTTGTTAAGCTACTGTAACCTCCACCGCTCTTCCATGGGGCATTTGAACCATCTTGTTAAGCTACTGCGACCTGCACGTCTCTTCCAAGGGGCATTTAAACTGTCTTGTTAAGCTACTGCGACCTCCACCGCTCTTCCAAGGGGCATTTAAACCGTATTGTTAAGCTACTGCGACCTGCACGTCTCTTGCAAGGGGCATTTAAATTGTCTTGTTAAGCTACTGCGACCTACACCGCTCTTCCAAGGGGCATTTAAACCGTCTTGTTAAGCTACTGCGACCTGCACTTCTCTTCCAAGGGACATTTAAATGGTCTTGTTAAGCTACTGCGACCTGCACGTCTCTTTAATGGGGAATTTAAACCGTCTTGTTAAGCTACTGCGACCTGCATGTCTCTACCAAGGGGCATTTCAACCGTCTTGTTAAGCTACTGCGACCTGCACGTATCTTCCAAGGGGTATTTAAATTGTCTTGTTAAGCTACTGCGCCCTGCATGTCTCTTCCAAAGGGCATTTAAACTGTCTTGTTAAGCTACTGCGTCCTACACCGCTCTTCAAAGGGGCATGTAAACCGTCTTGTTAAGCTACTGCGAACTGAACGTCTCTTCCAAGGGGCATTTAAACCGTCTTGTTAAGCTAATGCGACCTGCACGTCTCTTTCAAGGGACATTTAAACTATCTTATTAAGCTACTGCGACCTGCATTTCTCTTCCAAGGGGTATTTAAACTGTCTTGCTAAGCTTCTGCGACCTCCACCGCTCTTCCATGGGGCATTTAAACCAACTTGTTAAGCTACTGCGACCTGCACGTCTCTTCCAAGGAGCATTTAAACTGTCTTGTTAAGCTACTGCGACCTCCACCGCTCTTCCAAGGGGCATTTAAACCGTCTTGTTAAGCTACTGCGACCTGCACGTCTCTTCCAAGGGGCATTTAAATTGTCTTGTTAAGCTACTGCAACCTCCACCGCTCTTCCAAGGGGCATTTAAACCGTCTTGTTAAGCTACTGCGACTTGCACTTCTCTTCCAAGGGGCATTTAAACCGTCTTGTTAATCTACTGCGACCTGCATATCTCTACCAAGGGGCATTTAAACTGTCTTGTTAAGCTACTGCGACCTGCACGTATCTTCCAAGGGGCATTTAAATAGTCTTGTTAAGCTGCTGCGACCTGCATGTCTCTTCCAAAGGGCATTTAAACTGTCCTGTTAATCTACTGCGACCTGCATATCTCTACCAAGGGGCATTTAAACCGTCTTGTTAAGCTACTGCGACCTGCACTTATCTTCCAAGGGGCATTTAAATAGTCTTGTTAAGCTGCTGCGACCTGCATGTCTCTTCCAAAGGGCATTTATACTCTCTTGTTAAGCTACTGCGACCTACAAAGCTCTTCCAAGGGGCATTTAAACCGTCTTTTTAAGCTACTGCAACCCGCACGTCTCTTCCAAGGGGCGTTTAAACCGTCTTGTTAAACTACTGCGACCTGCACGTCTCTTCCAAGGGGCATTTAAACCATCTTGTTAAACTACTGCGACTTGCACGTCTCTTCCAAGCGACATTTAAACCATCTTGTTAAGCTACTGCGACCTGCACGTCTCTTCCAAGGGGCATTTAAACCATCTTGTTAAGCTTCTGCGACCTGCACGTCTCTACCAAGGGTCATTTAAACCGTCTTGTTAAGCTACTGCGACCTGCACGTCTCTACCAATGGTCATTTAAACCGTCTTGTTAAGCTACTGCGACCTGCATGTCTCTGCCAAGGGGCATTTAAACTGTCTATTTTAGCTACTGCGACCTGCACGTCTCTTCCAAGGGGCATTTAAACAGTCTTGCTTAGCTGCTGCGACCAGCACGTCTCTTCCAAGGGGGATTTAAAACATCTTGTTAAGCTACTGCGACCTGCACTGCACGTCTTTTCCACAGGGCATTTAAACAGTCTTGTTAAGCTACTGCGACCTCCACCGCTCTTCCAAGGGGCATTTAAACCATCTTGTTAAGCTACTACGACCTGCACGTCTCTTCCACGGGGCATTTAAACCATCTTGGTAAGCTACTGCGACATGCAAGCCTTTACTAAGGGGCATTTAAACCCTTTTGTTAAGCTACTGCGACCTGCATGTCTCTTCCAAGGGGCATTTAATCTGTCTTGTTAAGCTACTGCGACCTCCACCTCTCTTCCAAGGGGCATTTAAACCGTCTTGTTAAGTTACTGTGACCTGCACGTCACTTCCAAGGGGCATTTAAACCGTCTTGTTAAGCTACTGCGATCTGCATGTCTCTTCAAAGGGGCATTTAAACCCTCTTGTTAAGCTACTGCGAATTGCACGTCTCTTCAAAGGGGCATTAAAACTGTCTTGTTAAGCTACTGCGACCTTCAACGCTCTTCCAAGGGGCATTTAAACCATCTTATTAAGCTACTGCGACCTGCACGTCTCTTCCAAGGGGCAATTAAACCATCTTGTTAAGCTACTACGAACTGCACGTCTCTTTCAAGTGTCATTTAAACCGTCTTGTTAAGCTACTGCGACCTGCACGTCTCTTCCAATGGGTATTTAAGCCTTCTTGTTAAGCTACTGCGATCTGCATGTCTCTACCAAGGGGCATTTAAACAGACTTGTTAAGCTACTGCGACCTGCACGTCTCTGACAACTGGCATTTAAACAGTCTTGTTAAGCTGCTGTGACCTGCATGTCTGTTCCAAGGGACATTTAAACTGTCTTGTTAAGCTACAGCGACCTCCACCGCTCTTCCAAGGGGCATTTAAACTGTCTTGTTAAGCTACTGCGACCTGCACGTCTCTTCCAAGGGTCATTTAAACTGTCTTGTTTAGCTACTGCGACCTCCACCGCAGCTTCCAAGGGGCATTTAAACCGTCTTGTTAAACTACTGCGACCTGCACGTGTCTTCCAAGGGTCATTTAAACCGTCTTTTAAAGCTACTGCGACCTGCACGTATCTTCCAAGACGCATTTAAACCATCTTTTTAAGCTACTGCGACTTGCAAGCCTCTTCCAAGGGGCATTTAAACTGTCTTGATAAGCTACTGCGACCTGCACTTCTCTTCCAAGCGGCATTTAAACCATCTTGTTAAGCTACTGCGACCTCCACCGCTCTTCCAAGGGCCATTTCAACTGTCTTGGTAAGCTACTGCGACCTGCAAGCCTCTTCTAAGGGGCATTTAAACCGTCTAGTTAAGTTACTGCGACCTGCACGTCTCTTCCAAGGGGCATTTAAACCGTCTTGTTAAGCTACTGTGACCTGAACGTCTCTTCCAAGTGGCATTTAAACCGTCTTATTAAGCTACTGCGACCTGCACGTCTCTTCCAAGGGGCATTTAAACTGTCTTGTCAAGCTAATGCGACCTACACGTCTCTTCCAAGGGGCATTTAAACTGTCTTGTTAATCTACTGCGACCTCCACCGCTCTTCCAATTGGAATTAAAACGTCTTGTTCAGCTACTGCGACCTGCACGTCTCTTCAAAGGGGCATTTAAACTGTCTTGTTAAGCTACTGCGACCTCCCCCGCTCTTCCAAGTGGCATTTAAACCGTCTTGTTAAGCTACTGCGACCTGCACGTCTCTTCCAAGGGGCATTTAAACCGTCTTATTAAGCTACTGCAACCTCCACCGCTCTTCCAACTGGCATTTAAACCGTCTTGTTAAGCTGCTGTGACCTGCACGTCTCTTCCAAGGGGCATTTAAACCGTCTTGTTAAGCTAATGCGACCTGCACGTCTCTTCCAAGGGACATTTAAACCATCTTATTAAGCTACTGTGACCTGCACGTCTCTTCCAAGGGGTATTTAAACTGTCTTGTTAAACTTCTGCGACCTCCACCGCTCTTCCATGGGGTATTTAAACCATCTTGTTAAGCTACTGCGACCTGCACGTCTCTTCCAAGGGGCATTTAAATGGTCTTGTTAAGCTACTGCGACTTGCACTTCTCTTCCAAGGGACATTTAAACGGTCTTGTTAAGCTACTGTAACCTCCACCGCTCTTCCATGGGGCATTTGAACCATCTTGTTAAGAGACTGCGACCTGCACGTCTCTTCCAAGGGGCATTTCAACTGTCTTGTTAAGCTACTGCGACCTCCACCGCTCTTCCAAGGGGCATTTAAACCGTCTTGTTAAGCTACTGCGACCTGCATGTCTCTTCCAAGGGGCATTTAAATTGTCTTGTTAAGCTACAGCGACCTGCACGTCTCTTCAATGGGGCATTTAAACCATCTTGTTAAGCTACTGCGACCTGCATGTCTCTACCAAGGGGCATTTCAACGGTCTTGTTAAGCTACTGCGACCTGCACGTATCTTCCAAGGGGTCATTTAAACTATCTTATTAAGCTACTGCGACCTGCACGTCTCTTCCAAGGGGTATTTAAACTGTGTTGTTAAGCTTCTGCGACATCAACCGCTCTTCCATGGGGCATTTTAACCATGTTGTTAAGCTACTGCGACCTGCACTTCTCTTCAATGGGGCATTTAAACCATCTTGTTAAGCTACTGCGACCTGCATGTCTCTACCAAGGGGCATTTCAACTGTCTTGTTAAGCTACTGCGACCTGCACGTATCTTCCAAGGGGCATTTAAACTATCTTATTAAGCTACTGCGACCTGCACGTCTCTTCCAAGGGGTATTTAAACTGTCTTGTTAAGCTTCTGCGACCTCAACCGCTCTTCCAAGGGGCATTTAAACAGTCTTGTTAAGCTACTTCGACCTGCACATCTCTTCCAATGGGCATTTAAACCGTCTTGGTAAGCTACTACGACATGCAAGCCTTTACTAAGGGGCATTTAAACCCTTTTGTTAAGCTACTGCGACCTGCATGTCTCTTCTAAGGGGCATTTAATCTGTCTTGTTAAGCTACTGCGACCTCCACCTCTCTTCCAAGGGGCATTTCAACCGTCTTTTTAAGCTACTGCGACCTGCACGTCTCTTCCAGGGGGCATTTAAACCTTCTTGTTAAGCTACTGCGACTTGCACATCTCTTCCAAGGGGCATATAAACTGTCTTGTTAAGCTACTGCGACCTTCAACGCTTTTCCAAGGGGCATTTAAACCATCTTATTAAGCTAGTGCGACCTGCACGTCTCTTCCAAGGGGCAATTAAACCATCTTGTTAAGCTACTACGACCTGCACGTCTCTTTCAAGGGGCATTTAAACCGTCTTGTTAAGCTACTGCGACCTGGATGTCTCTTCCAATGGGTATTTAAGCCTTCTTGTTAAGCTACTGCGACCTGCACGTCTCTGACAAGTGGCATTTAAACAATCTTGTTAAGCTGCTGTGACCTGCATGTCTGTTCCAAGGGGCATTTAAACAGTCTTGTTAAGCTACTGCGACCTGCACGTCTCTTCCAAGGGGCATTTAAACTGTCTTGTTAAGCTACAGTGACCTCCACCGCTCTTAAAAGGGGCATTTAAACAGTCTAGTTAAGCTACTGTGACCTGCATGTCTCTTCCAAGAGGCATTTAAACTGTCTTGTTAATCTGCTACGACCTCCACCGCTCTTCCAATTGGCATTTAAAACGTCTTGTTAAGCTACTGCGACATGCACGTCTCTTCCAAGGGGCATTTAAACTGTCTTGTTAAGCTACTGCGACCTCCACCGCTCTTCCAAGTGGCATTTAAACCGTCTTGTTTAGCTACTGCGACCTGCACGTCTCTTCCAAGGGGCATTTAAACTGTCTTGCTAAGCTACTGCGACCTCCACAGCTCTTCCAAGGTGCATTTAAACCATATTGTTAAGCTACTGCGACTTGCACATCTCTGCCAAGGGGCATTTAAATTGTCTTGTTAAGCTACTGCGACTTGCACTTCTCTTCCAATTGACATTTAAACGGTCTTGTTAAGCTACTGTAACCTCCACCACTTTTCCAAGGGGCATTTAAACCGTCTTGTTAAACTACTGCGACTTGCACGTCTCTTCCAAGGGGCATTTAAACTGTCTTTTTAAGCTACTGCGACCTTCATTGCTCTTCCAAGGGGCATTTAAACCGTCTTATTAAGCTACTGCGACCTGCACATCTCTTCCAAGGGGCAATTAAACCGTCTTGTTAAGCTACTGCGACCTGCACTTCTCTACCAAGGGTCATTTAAACCGTCTTGTTAAGCTACTGCGACCTACACGTCTCTACCAATGGTCATTTAAACCGTCTTGTTAAGCTACTGTGACCTGCATGTCTCTGCTAAGGGGCATTTAAATCGTCTTTTTTAAGGTACTGCGACCTGCACTTCTCTTCCAAGGGGCATTTAAACAGTGTTGTTAAGCTGCTGCGACCAGCATGTCTCTTCCAAGGGGCATTTAAACAGTTTTGTTAAGCTACTGCGACCTGCACGTCTCTTCCAAGGGCCATTTAAACCGTCTTGGTAAGCTACTGCGACCTGCAAGCCTCTTCCAAGGCCCATTTATACCGTCTTGTTAAGCTACTGCGACCTGCACGTCTCTTCCAAGGGGGATTTAAAACATCTTGTTAAGCTACTGCGACCTGCACGTCTTTTCCACGGGTCATTTAAACAGTCTTGTTAAGCTACTGCGACCTCCACCGCTCTTCCAAGGGGCATTTAAACCATCTTGTTAAGCTACTGCGAACTGCACGTCTCTTCCAAGGGGCATTTAAACCGTCTTGGTAAGCTACTGCGACATGCAAGCCTTTACTAAGGGGCATTTAAACCCTTTTGTTAAGCTACTGCGACCTGCACGTCTCTTCCAAGGGGCATTTAATCTGTCTTGTTAAGCTACTGCGACCTCCACCTCTCTTCCAAGGGGCATTTCAACCGTCTTGTTAAGCTACTGCGACCTGCACGTCACTTCCAAGGGGCATGTAAACCGTCTTGGTAAGCTACTATGATCTGCATGTCTCTTCAAAGGGGCATTTAAACCGTCTTGTTAAGCTACTGCGACTTGCACGTCTCTTCCAAGAGGCATTAAAACTGTCTTGTTAAGCTACTGCGACCTGCAACGCTCTTCCAAGGGGCATTTAAACCATCTTATTAAGCTACTGCGACCTCCACCGCTCTTCCAAGGGCCATTTCAACTGTCTTGGTAAGCTACTGCGACCTGCAAGCCTTTTCTAAGGGGCATTTAAACCGTCTAATTAAGCTACTGCGACCTGCACGTCTCTTCCAAGGGGCATTTAAACTGTCTTGTCAAACTAATGCGACCTGCACGTCTCTTCCAAGGGGCATTTAAACTGTCTTGTTAATCTACTGCGACCTCCACCGCTCTTCCAATTGGCATTAAAACGTCTTGTTAAGCTACTGCGACCTGCACGTCTCTTCCAAGGGGCATTTAAACTGTCTTGTTAAGCTACTGCGACCTCCACCGCTCTTCCAAGTGGCATTTAAACCGTCTTGTTAAGCTACTGCGACCTGCACGTCTCTTCCAAGGGGCATTTAAACCGTCTTATTAAGCTACTGCAACCTCCACCGCTCTTCCAAGTGACATTTAAACCGTCTTGTTAAGCTACTGCGACCTGCACGTCTCTTCCAAGGGGCATTTAAACTGTCTTGTTAAGCTAATGCGACCTCCACCGCTCTTCCAAGGGGCATTTAAACCGTCTTGTTAAGCTACTGCGACCTGCACGTCTCTTCCAAGGGCCTTTAAATGGTCTTGTTAAGCTACTGCGACCTGCACTTCTCTTCCAAGGGACATTTAAATGGTCTTGTTAAGCTACGGCGACCTGCACGTCTCTTCAGTGGGGCATTTAAACCATCTTGTTAAGCTACTGCGACCTGCACGTCTCTTCCAAGGGGCATTTCAACTGTCTTTTTAAGCTATTGCGACCTCCACCGCTCTTCCAAGGGGCATTTAAACCGTCTTGTTAAGCTACTGCGACCTGCACATCTCTTCCAAGGGGCATTTAAATTGTCTTGTTAAGCTACTGCGACTTGCACTTCTCTTCCAAGGGACATTTAAAAGGTCTTGTTAAGCTACTGCGACCTGCACGTCTCTTCAATGGGGCATTTAAACCATCTTGTTAAGTTACTGCGACCTGCATGTCTCTACCAAGGGGCATTTCAACCGTCTTGTTAAGCTACTGCGACCTGCACGTATCTTCCAAGGGCCATTTAAATAGTCTTGTTAAGCTGCTGCGACCTGCATGTCTCTTCCAAAGGGCATTTAAACAGTCTTGTTAAGCTACTGCGACCTACACCGCTCTTCCAAGGGGCATTTAAACCGTCTTGTTAAGCTACTGCGAACTGCACGTCTCTTCCAAGGGTCATTTAAACCGTCTTGTTAAGCTAATGCGACCTGCACGTCTCTTTCAAGGGACATTTAAACTATCTTATTAAGCTACTGCGACCTGTACGTCCCTTCCAAGGGGTATTTAAACTGTCTTGTTAAGCTACTGCGAACTCCACCGCTCTTCCATGGGGCATTTAAACCATCTTGTTAAGCTACTGCGACCTGAACGTCTCTTCCAAGGGGCATTTAAACTGTCTTGTTAAGCTACTGCGACCTCCACCGCTCTTCCATGGGGCATTTAAACCGTCTTGTTAAGCTACTGCGACCTGCACGTCTCTTCCAAGGGGCATTTAAATTGTCTTGTTAAGCTACTGCGACTTGCACTTCTCTTCCAAGGGACATTTAAACGGTCTTGTTAATCTACTGCGACCTGCATATCTCTACCAAGGGGCATTTAAACCGTCTTGTTAAGCTACTGCGACCTGCACGTATCTTCCAAGGGGCATTTAAATAGTCTTGTTAAGTTGCTGCGACCTGCATGTCTCTTCCAAAGGACATTTAAACTGTCTTGTTAAGCTACTGCGACCTACAAAGCTCTTCCAAGGGGCATTTAAACCGTCTTTTTAAGCTACTGCGACCTGCATGTCTCTGCCAAGGGGCATTTAAACCATCTTTTTAAGCTGCTGCGACCTGCATGTCTCTTCCAAGGGGCATTTAAACAGTCTTGTTAAGCTACTGTGACCTGCACGTCTCTTCCAAGGGGCATTTAAACAGTCTTGTTAAGCTGCTGCGACCTGCATGTCTCTTCCAAGGGGCATTTAAAAAGTCTTGTTAAGCTACTGTGACCTGCACGTCTCTTCCAAGGGCCATTTACACCGTCTTGGTAAGCTACTGCGACCTGCAAGCCTCTTCCAAGGCGCATTTATACCGTCTTGTTAAGCTACTGCGACCTGCACGTCTCTTCCAAGGGGGATTTAAAACATCTTATTAAGCTACTGCGACCTGCACGTCTCTTCCAAGGGGCATTTAAAACATCTTGTTAAGCTACTGCGACCTGCACGTCTCTTCCAATGGGTATTTAAGCCTTCTTGTTAAGCTACTGCGACCTGCATGTCTCTACAAAGGGGCATTTAATCTGTCTTGTTAAGCTACTGCGATCTGCACATCTCTTCAAAGGGGCATTTAAACCGTCTTGTTAAGCTACTGCGACCTCCACCTCTCTTCCAAGGGGCATTTCAACCGTCTTGTTAAGCCACTGCGACCTGCACGTCTCTTCCAAGGGGCATTTAAGCCGTCTTGTTAAGCTACTGCGATCTGCACATCTCTTCAAAGGGGCATTTAAACCGTCTTGTTAAGCTACTGCGACTTGCACGTCTCTTCCAAGGGGCATTTAAACTGTCTTGTTAAGCTGCTGCGACCTTCAACGCTTTTCCAAGGGGCATTTAAACCATCTTATTAAGCTACTGCGACCTGCACGTCTCTTCCAAGGGGAAATTAAACCATCTTGTTAAGCTACTACGACCTGCACGTCTCTTTCAAGGGGCATTTAAACCGTCTTGTTAAGCTACTGCGACCTGCACGTCTCTTTCAATGGGTATTTAAGCCTTCTTCTTAAGCTACTGCGACCTGCATGTCTCTACCAAGGGGCATTTAAACAGTCTTGTTAAGCTACTGCGACCTGCACGTCTCTGACAAGTGGCATTTAAACAGTCTTGTTAAACTGCTGTGACCTGCATTTCTGTTCCAAGGGGCATTTAAACAGTCTTGTTAAGCTACTGCGACCTGCACGTCTCTTCCAAGGGGCATTTAAACTGTCTTGTTAAGCTACAGCGACCTCCACCGCTCTTACAAGGGGCATTTAAACTGTCTTGTTAAGCTACTGCGACCTGCACGTCTCTTCCAAGGGCCATTTACACCGTCTTGGTAAGCTACTGCGACCTGCAAGCCTCTTCCAAGGCGCATTCATACCGTCTTGTTAAGCTACTGCGACCTGCACGTCTCTTCCAAGGGGGATTTAAAACATCTTGTTAAGCTACTGCGACCTGCACGTCTTTTCCACGTGGCATTTAAGCAGTCTTGTTAAGCTACTGCGACCTCCACCGCTCTTCCAAGGGGCATTTAAACCATCTTGTTAAGCTACTGTGACCTGCACGTCTCTTCCAAGGAGCATTTAAACCATCTTGGTAAGCTACTGCGACATGCAAGCCTTTACTAAGGGGCATTTAAACCCTTTTGTTAAGCTACTGCGACCTGCATGTCTCTTCTAAGGGGCATTTAATCTGTCTTGTTAAGCTACTGCGACCTCCACCTCTCTTCCAAGGGGCATTTCAACCGTCTTGTTAAGCTACTGCGACCTGCACGTCTCTTCCAAGGGGCATTTAAACCGTCTTATTAAGCTACTGCGACCTGCACATCTCTTCCAAGGGGTAATTAAACCGTCTTGTTAAGCCACTGCGACCTGCACGTCTCTTTCAAGGGGCATTTAAACCTTCTTGTTAAGCTACTGCGACCTGCACTTCTCTACCAAGAGTCATTTAAACCGTCTTGTTAAGCTACTGCGACCTGCACGTCTCTACCAATGGTCATTTAAACCGTCTTATTAAGCTACTGTGACCTGCATGTCTCTGCTGAGGGGCATTTAAACAGTCTTTTTAAGCTACTGCGACCTGCACGTCTCTTCCAAGGGGCATTTAAACAGTCTTGTTAAGCTGCTGCGACCAGCATGTCTCTTCCAAGGGGCATTTAAACAGTCTTGTTAAGCTACTGCGACCTGCACGTCTCTTCCAAGGGCCATTTAAACCGTCTTGGTAAGCTACTGCGACCTGCAAGCCTCTTCCAAGGCCCATTTATACCGTCTTGTTAAGCTACTGCGACCTGCACGTCTCTTCCAAGGGGGATTTAAAACATCTTGTTAAGCTACTGCGACCTGCACGTCTTTTCCACGGGTCATTTAAACAGTCTTGTTAAGCTACTGCGACCTCCACCGCTCTTCCAAGGGGCATGTAAACCATCTTGTTAAGCTACTGCTAACTGCACGTCTCTTCCAAGGGGCATTTAAACCGTCTTGGTAAGCTACTGCGACATGCAAGCCTTTACTAAGGGGCATTTAAACCCTTTTGTTAAGCTACTGCGACCTGCACGTCTCTTAGAAGGGGCATTTAATCGGTCTTGTTAAGCTACTGCGACCTCCACCTCTCTTCCAAGGGGCATTTCAACCGTCTTGTTAAGCTACTGCGACCTGCACTTCACTTCCAAGGGGCATTTAAACCGTCTTGGTAAGCTACTATGATCTGCATGTCTCTTCAAAGGGGCATTTAACCCGTCTTGTTAAGCTACTGCGACTTGCACGTCTCTTCCAAGGGGCATTAAAACTGTCTTGTTAAGCTACTGCGACCTGCAACGCTCTTCCAAGGGGCATTTAAACCATCTTATTAAGCTACTGCGACCTCCACCGCTCTTCCAAGGGCCATTTCAACTGTCTTGGTAAGCTACTGCGACCTGCAAGCCTCTTCTAAGGGGCATTTAAACAGTCTAGTTAAGTTACTGCGACCTACACGTCTCTTGCAAGGGGCATTTAAACCGTGTTGTTAAGGTACTGTGACCTGAACTTCTCTTCCAAGTGGCATTTAAACCGTCTTATTAAGCTACTGCGACCTGCACATCTCTTCCAAGGGGCATTTAAACTGTCTTGTCAAGCTAATGCGACCTGCACGTCTCTTCCAAGGGGCATTTAAACTGTCTTGTTAATCTACTGCGACCTCCACCGCTCTTCCAATTGGCATTTAAAACGTCTTGTTAAGCTACTGCGACCTGCATGTCTCTTAAAAGGGGCATTTAAACTGTCTTGTTAAGCTACGGCGACCTCCACCGCTCTTCCAAGTGGCATTTAAACCGTCTTGTTAAGCTACTGCGACCTGCACGTCTCTTGCAAGGGGCATTTAAACCGTCTTATTAGGCTACTGCAACCTCCAACGCTCTTCCAAGTGGCATTTAAACCGTCTTGTTAAGCTACTGCGACCTGCACGTCTCTTCCAAGGGGCATTTAAACTGTCTTGTTAAGCTAATGCGACCTGCACGTCTCTTCCAAGGGACATTTAAACCATCTTATTAAGCTACTGTGACCTGCACGTCTCTTCCAAGGGGTATTTAAACTGTCTTGTTAAACTTCTGCGACCTCCACCGCTCTTCCATGGGGCATTTAAACCATCTTGTTAAGCTACTGCGACCTGCACGTCTCTTCCAAGGGGCATTTAAACTGTCTTGTTAAGCTACTGCGACCTCCACCGCTCTTCCAAGGGGCATTTAAACCGTCTTGTTAAGCTACTGCGACCTGCACGTCTCTTCCAAGGGGCATTTAAATTGTCTTGTTAAGCTACTGCGACTTGCACTTCTCTTCCAAGGGACATTTAAACGGTCTTGTTAATCTACGGCGACCTGCATATCTCTACCAAGGGGCATTTAAACCGTCTTGTTAAGCTACTGCGACCTGCACGTATCTTCCAAGGGGCATTTAAATAGTCTTGTTAAGCTGCTGCGACCTGCATGTCTCTTCCAAAGGACATTTAAACTGTCTTGTTAAGCTACTGCGACCTACAAAGCTCTTCCAAGGGGCATTTAAACCGTCTTTTTAAGCTACTGCGACCTGCATGTCTCTGCCAAGGGGCATTTAAACCATCTTTTTAAGCTGCTGGGACCTGCATGTCTCTTCCAAGGGGCATTTAAACAGTCTTCTTAAGCTACTGTGACCTGCACGTCTCTTCCAAGGGGCATTTAAACAGTCTTGTTAAGCTGCTGCGACCTGCATGTCTCTTCCAAGGGGCATTTAAAAAGTCTTGTTAAGCTACTGTGACGTGCACGTCTCTTCCAAGGGCCATTTACACCGTCTTGGTAAGCTACTGCGACCTGCAAGCCTCTTCCAAGGCGCATTTATACCGTCTTGTTAAGCTACTGCGACCTGCACGTCTCTTCCAAGGGGGATTTAAAACATCTTATTAAGCTACTGCGACCTGCACGTCTCTTCCAAGGGGGATTTAAAACATCTTGTTAAGCTACTGCGACCTGCACGTCTCTTCCAATGGGTATTTAAGCCTTCTTGTTAAGCTACTGCGACCTGCATGTCTCTACAAAGGGGCATTTAATCTGTCTTGTTAAGCTACTGCGACCTCCACCTCTCTTCCAAGGGGCATTTCAACCATCTTGTTAAGCTACTGCGACCTGCACGTCTCTTCCAAGGGGCATTTAAGCCGTCTTGTTAAGCTACTGCGATCTGCACATCTCTTCAAAGGGGCATTTAAACCGTCTTGTTAAGCTACTGCGACTTGCACGTCTCTTCCAAGGGGCATTTAAACTGTCTTGTTAAGCTGCTGCGACCTTCAACGCTTTTCCAAGGGGCATTTAAACCATCTTATTAAGCTACTGCGACCTGCACGTCTCTTCCAAGGGGAAATTAAACCATCTTGTTAAGCTACTACGACCTGCACGTCTCTTTCAAGGGGCATTTAAACCGTCTTGTTAAGCTACTGCGACCTGCACGTCTCTTTCAATGGGTATTTAAGCCTTCTTCTTAAGCTACTGCGACCTGCATGTCTCTACCAAGGGGCATTTAAACAGTCTTGTTAAGCTACTGCGACCTGCACGTCTCTGACAAGTGGCATTTAAACAGTCTTGTTAAACTGCTGTGACCTGCATTTCTGTTCCAAGGGGCATTTAAACAGTCTTGTTAAGCTACTGCGACCTGCACGTCTCTTCCAAGGGGCATTTAAACTGTCTTGTTAAGCTACAGCGATCTCCACCGCTCTTACAAGGGGCATTTAAACTGTCTTGTTAAGCTACTGCGACCTGCACGTCTCTTCCAAGGGCATTTACACCGTCTTGGTAAGCTACTGCGACCTGCACGTCTCTTCCAAGGGGGATTTAAAACATCTTGTTAAGCTACTGCGACCTGCACGTCTTTTCCACGTGGCATTTAAGCAGTCTTGTTAAGCTACTGCGGCCTCCACCGCTCTTCCAAGGGGCATTTAAACCATCTTGTTAAGCTACTGCGACCTGCACGTCTCTTCCAAGGGGCATTTAAACCATCTTGGTAAGCTACTGCGACATGCAAGCCTTTACTAAGGGGCATTTAAACCCTTTTGTTAAGCTACTGCGACCTGCATGTCTCTTCTAAGGGGCATTTAATCTGTCTTGTAAAGCTACTGCGACCTCCACCTCTCTTCCAAGGGGCATTTCAACCGTCTTGTTAAGCTACTGCGACCTGCACGTCTCTTCCAAGGGACATTTAAACCGTCTTATTAAGCTACTGCGACCTGCACATCTCTTCCAAGGGGTAATTAAACCGTCTTGTTAAGCCACTGCGACCTGCACGTCTCTTTCAAGGGGCATTTAAATCTTCTTGTTAAGCTACTGCGACCTGCACTTCTCTACCAAGGGTCATTTAAACCGTCTTGTTAAGCTACTGCGACCTGCACGTCTCTACCAATGGTCATTTAAACCGTCTTATTAAGCTACTGTGACCTGCATGTCTCTGCTGAGGGGCATTTAAACCGTCTTTTTAAGCTACTGCGACCTGCACGTCTCTTCCAAGGGGCATTTAAACAGTCTTGTTAAGCTGCTGCGACCAGCATGTCTCTTCCAAGGGGCATTTAAACAGTCTTGTTAAGCTACTGCGACCTGCACGTCTCTTCCAAGGGCCATTTAAACCGTCTTGGTAAGCTACTGCGACCTGCAAGCCTCTTCCAAGGCCCATTTATACCGTCTTGTTAAGCTACTGCGACCTGCACGTCTCTTCCAAGGGGGATTTAAAACATCTTGTTAAGCTACTGCGACCTGCACGTCTTTTCCACGGGTCATTTAAACAGTCTTGTTAAGCTACTGCGACCTCCACCGCTCTTCTAAGGGGCATGTAAACCATCTTGTTAAGCTACTGCTAACTGCACGTCTCTTCCAAGGGGCATTTAAACCGTCTTGGTAAGCTACTGCGACATGCAAGCCTTTATTAAGGGGCATTTAAACCCTTTTGTTAAGCTACTGCGACCTGCACGTCTCTTAGAAGGGGCATTTAATCTGTCTTGTTAAGCTACTGCGACCTCCACCTCTCTTCCAAGGGGCATTTCAACCGTCTTGTTAAGCTACTGCGACCTGCACGTCACTTCCAAGGGGCATTTAAACCGTCTTGGTAGGCTACTATGATCTGCATGTCTCTTCAAAGGGGCATTTAACCCGTCTTGTTAAGCTACTGCGACTTGCACGTCTCTTCCAAGGGGCATTAAAACTGTCTTGTTAAGCTACTGCGACCTGCAACGCTCTTCCAAGGGGCATTTAAACCATCTTATTAAGCTACTGCGACCTCCACCGCTCTTCCAAGGGCCATTTCAACTGTCTTGGTAAGCTACTGCGACCTGCAAGCCTCTTCTAAGGGGCATTTAAACAGTCTAGTTAAGTTACTGCGACCTGCACGTCTCTTCCAAGGGGCATTTAAACCGTGTTGTTAAGGTACTGTGACCTGAACTTCTCTTCCAAGTGGCATTTAAACCGTCTTATTAAGCTACTGCGACCTGCACATCTCTTCCAAGGGGCATTTAAACTGTCTTGTCAAGCTAATGCGACCTGCACGTCTCTTCCAAGGGGCATTTAAACTGTCTTGTTAATCTACTGCGACCTCCACCGCTCTTCCAATTGGCATTTAAAACGTCTTGTTAAGCTACTGCGACCTGCATGTCTCTAAAAAGGGGATTTAAACTGTCTTGTTAAGCTACTGCGACCTCCACCGCTCTTCCAAGTGGCATTTAAACCGTCTTGTTAAGCTACTGCGACCTGCACGTCTCTTCCAAGGGGCATTTAAACCGTCTTATTAGGCTACTGCAACCTCCACCGCTCTTCCAAGTGGCATTTAAACCGTCTTGTTAAGCTACTGCGACCTGCACGTCTCTTCCAAGGGGCATTTAAACTGTCTTGTTAAGCTAATGCGACCTGCACGTCTCTTCCAAGGGACATTTAAACCATCTTATTAAGCTACTGTGACCTGCACGTCTCTTTCAAGGGGTATTTAAACTGTCTTGTTAAACTTCTGCGACCTCCACCGCTCTTCCATGGGGCATTTAAACCATCTTGTTAAGCTACTGCTACCTGCACGTCTCTTCCAAGGGGCATTTAAACTGTCTTGTTAAGCTACTGCGACCTCCACCGCTCTTCCAAGGGGCATTTAAACGGTCTTGTTAAGCTACTGCGACCTGCACGTCTCTTCCAAGGGCCTTTAAATGGTCTTGTTAAGCTACTGCGACCTGCACTTCTCTTCCAAGGGACATTTAAATGGTCTTCTTAAGCTACTGTAACCTCCACCGCTCTTCCATGGGGCATTTGAACCATCTTGTTAAGCTACTGCGACCTGCACGTCTCTTCCAAGGGGCATTTCAACTGTGTTTTTAAGCTACTGCGACCTCCACCGCTCTTCCAAGGGGCATTTAAACCGTCTTGTTAAGCTACTGCGACCTGCACGTCTCTTCCAAGGGGCATTTAAATTGTCTTGTTAAGCTACTGCGACTTGCACTTCTCTTCCAAGGGACATTTAAAAGGTCTTGTTAAGCTACTGCGACCTGCACGTCTCTTCAATGGGGCATTTAAACCATCTTGTTAAGCTACTGCGACCTGCATGTCTCTACCAAGGGGCATTTCAACCGTCTTGTTAAGCTACTGCGACCTGCACGTATCTTCCAAGGGCCATTTAAATAGTCTTGTTAAGCTGCTGCAACCTGCATGTCTCTTCCAAAGGGCATTTAAACTGTCTTGTTAAGCTACTGCGACCTACACCGCTCTTCCAAGGGACATTTAAACTATCTTATTAAGCTACTGCGACCTGCACGTCCCTTCCAAGGGGTATTTAAACTGTCTTGTTAAGCTTCTGCGAACTCCACCGCTCTTCCATGGGGCATTTAAACCGTCTTGTTAAGCTACTGCGACCTGCACGTCTCCTCCAAGGGGCATTTAAACTGTCTTGTTAATCTACTGCGACCTCCACCGCTCTTCCAATTGGCATTTAAAACGTCTTGTTAAGCTACTGCGACCTGCATGTCTCTTAAAAGGGGCATTTAAACTGTCTTGTTAAGCTACTGCGACCTCCACCGCTCTTCCAAGTGGCATTTAAACCGTCTTGTTAAGCTACTGCTACCTGCACGTCTCTTCCAAGGGGCATTTAAACCGTCTTATTAGGCTACTGCAACCTCCACCGCTCTTCCAAGTGGCATTTAAACCGTCTTGTTAAGCTACTGCGACCTGCACGTCTCTTCCAAGGGGCATTTAAACTGTCTTGTTAAGCTAATGCGACCTGCACGTCTCTTCCAAGGGACATTTAAACCATCTTATTAAGCTACTGTGACCTGCACGTCTCTTCCAAGGGGTATTTGAACTGTCTTGTTAAACTTCTGCGACCTCCACCGCTCTTCCATGGGGCATTTAAACCATCTTGTTAAGCTACTGCGACCTGCACGTCTCTTCCAAGGGGCATTTAAACTGTCTTGTTAAGCTACTGCGACCTCCACCGCTCTTCCATGGGGCATTTAAACCGTCTTGTTAAGCTACTGCGACCTGCACGTCTCTTCCAAGGGCCTTTAAATGGTCTTGTTAAGCTACTGCGACTTGCACTTCTCTTCCAAGGGACATTTAAACGGTCTTCTTAAGCTACTGTAACCTCCACCGCTCTTCCATGGGGCATTTGAACCATCTTGTTAAGCTACTGCGACCTGCACGTCTCTTCCAAGGGGCATTTCAACTGTCTTTTTAAGCTACTGCGACCTCCACCGCTCTTCCAAGGGGCATTTAAACCGTCTTGTTAAGCTACTGCGACCTGCACGTCTCTTCCAAGGGGCATTTAAATTGTCTTGTTAAGCTACTGCGACTTGCACTTCTCTTCCAAGGGACATTTAAAAGGTCTTGTTAAGCTACTGCGACCTGCACGTCTCTTCAATGGGGCATTTAAACCATCTTGTTAAGCTACTGCGACCTGCATGTCTCTACCAAGGGGCATTTCAACCGTCTTGTTAAGCTACTGCGACCTGCACTTATCTTCCAAGGGCCATTTAAATAGTCTTGTTAAGCTGCTGCAACCTGCATGTCTCTTCCAAAGGGCATTTAAACTGTCTTGTTAAGCTACTGCGACCTACACCGCTCTTCCAAGGGGCATTTAAACCGTCTTGTTAAGCTACTGCGAACTGCACGTCTCTTCCAAGGGTCATTTAAACCGTCTTGTTAAGCTAATGCGACCTGCACGTCTCTTTCAAGGGACATTTAAACTATCTTATTAAGCTACTGCGACCTGCACGTCCCTTCCAAGGGGTATTTAAACTGTCTTGTTAAGCTTCTGCGAACTCCACCGCTCTTCCATGGGGCATTTAAACCATCTTGTTAAGCTACTACGACCTGAACGTCTCTTCCAAGGGGCATTTAAACTGTCTTGTTAAGCTACTGCGACCTCCACCGCTCTTCCATGGGGCATTTAAACCATCTTGTTAAGCTACTGCGACCTGCACGTCTCTTACAAGCGGCATTTAAACTGTCTTGTTAAGCTACTGCGACCTCCACCGCTCTTCCAAGGGGCATTTAAACCGTCTTGTTAAGCTACTGCGACCTGCACGTCTCTTCCAAGGGGCATTTCAATTGTTTTGTTAAGCTACTGCGACTTGCACTTCTCTTCCAAGGGACATTTAAACGGTCTTGTTAATCTACTGCGACCTGCATATCTCTACCAAGGGGCATTTAAACCGTCTTGTTAAGCTACTGCGACCTGCACGTATCTTCCAAGGGGCATTTAAATAGTCTTGTTAAGCTGCTGCGACCTGCATGTCTCTTCTAAAGGGCATTTAAACTGTCTTGTTAAGCTACTGCGACCTACAAAGCTCTTCCAAGGGGCATTTAAACCGTCTTTTTAAGCTACTGCGACCTCCACCTCTCTTCCAAGGGGCGTTTAAACCGTCTTGTTAAACTACTACGACCTGCACGTCTTTTCCAAGGGGCATTTAAACCATCTTGTTAAGCTACTGCGACTTGCACTTCTCTTCCAAGGGTCATTTAAACCGTCTTGTTAAGCTACTGCGACCTGAACGTCTCTACCAATGGTCATTTAAACCGTCTTGTTAAGCTACTGCGACCTGCATGTCTCTGCCAAGGGGCATTTAAACCATCTTTTTAAGCTACTGCGACCTGCACGTCTCTTCCAAGGGGCATTTAAACAGTCTTGTTAAGCTGCTACGACCTGCATGTCTCTTCCAAGGGGCATTTAAACAGTCTTGTTAAGCTACTGTGACCTGCACGTCTCTTCCAAGGGCCATTTACACCGTCTTGGTAAACTACTGCGACCTGCAAGCGGGCATTGATAATGTCTTTTTATTCCACTGTGACCTCTACCACTCTTCCAAGGGGCATTAAAACTGTCTTGTTAAGCTACTATGTACTCCACGTCTCTTCCAGGAGGCATTGATATTGTCTTTTTATTCCACTGCGACCTCCACCACTCTACCAAGGGGCACTGATATTGTCTTTTTATTCCACTGCGACCTCCACCACTCTTCCGAGGGGCATTAAAACCGTCTTGCTAAGATATTGTGACCTCCACGTCTCTTTCATGGGGCATTGATATTGTCTATTTATTCCACTGTAACCTCCACCACTCTTCCAAAGGGCATTAAACCGTCTTTTTAAGCTACTTTGACCTCCACGTCTCTTCGAAGGGGCCTTAAAACAGTCTTGTTAAACCTCTCTGATTTCCATAACTCTTCCAAGGGGCATAATAACCATCTTGTAAAGCTACTGTGACCTCCACGTTTCTACCACGGGGTATTGGTATTGTCTTTTTATTCCACTGCGACCTCCACCACTCTTCCAAGGGGCATTGATATTGTCTTTTTAATCCATTGCGACCTCCACCACTCTTCCAAGGGGCATTGATATTGTCTTTTTATTCCACTGCGACCTCCACCACTCTTCCAAGGGGCATTAAAACCGTCTAGTAAGCTACTCTGACCTCCAAGTCTCTTCCATGGGGCATTGATATTTTTTTATTCCACTGAAACCTCCACCACTTTTCCTAGGGGCATTAAAACCGTGTTGTTAAGCTACTGTGACCTCCATGTCTCATCCAAGGGCCATTAAAAGCGTCTTGTCAAACTGCTCTGAATTTGACAGCTTTTTCAAGGGGCATTAAAACCGTCTTGTTTTGCTACTGTGACCTCCACGTCTCTTCCACGGGGCATTGATATTGTTTTTTTATTCCACTGCGACCTCCACCACTCTTCCAAGGGTCATTAAAACAGTCTTGTTAAGCTACTGTGACCTCCACGTCTCTTCTATGTGGCACTGATATTGTTTTTTTATTGCACAGTAATCTCCACCGCTTTTCCAATGGCTTTAAAGACGTCTTGTTAAGTTTCTGTGACCTATACGTCTTTTCCACGGGGCATTGATATTGTCTTTTTATTCCACTGCGACATCCACCACTTTTCCAAGGGGCATTAAGACCGTCTTGTTAAGATACTGTGAGATCCATGTCTCTTCCAGGGGGCATTGATATTGTTTTTTGGTCCAAAGTGACCTCCACCACTCTTCCAAATGGCATTAAAACCATCTTGTTAGGCTACTGTGACCTCCACGTCTCTTCCACGGGGCATTGATATTGTCTTTTTATTCCACTGTGACCTCCACCACTCTTCCAAGGGGCATTAATAATGTCTCTTTATTCCACTGTGACCTCCACCACTCTTCCAAGGGGCATTAAGACCGTGTTGTTAAGCTACTGTGACCTCCACGTCTCTATCATGGGGCATTGATATTGTTTTTTTCTCCACTGTGACCTCTGTCACTCTTCCAAGAGGCATTAAAACCAACTTGTTAAGCTTCTATGACCTCCACGTCTCTTCCACGGGGCACTGATATTGTCTTTTTATTCCACTGCGACCTCCACCACTCTTCCAAGGGGCATTGATATTGTCTTTTTATTCCACTGCAACCTCCACCTCTCTTTCAAGGGGCATTAAAACTGTCTTGTCAAGCTACAGTGACCTTTACGTCTCTTCCACCGGACATTGATATTGTCTTTTTATTCCACTGCGACCTCCACCACTCTTCCAAGGGGAATTAAAACCAACTTGTTAAGCTACTGTGACCTCCTCGTCTCTTCCTCGGGGCGTTGATATTGTCTTTTTATTCCACTGCGACCTCCACCACTCTTCCAAGGTGCATAGATTTTGTCTTTTTATTTCACTGCCACCTCCACCACTCTTCCAAGGGCCATTATAACTGTCTTGTTAAGCTACTGTGACATCCACGTCTCTTCCATGGGGCATTGATATTGTCTTTTTATTGCACAGTAACCTCCACCTTTCTTCCAAGGAGCATTAAAACCATCTTGTTAAGCTTCTGTGACCTCCACGTCTCTTCCAAGGGGCATTAATATTGTCTTTTTATTCCACTGCAACCACCACCACTCTTCCATGGGTCATTGATATTGTCTTTTTATTCCACTGCAACCTACACCATTCTTCCAAGGGTCATTAAAACCTACTTGTTAAGCTCCTTTGACCTTCATGTCTCTTCCACGGGGCATTGATATTGTCTTTTTATTTCACTGTAACCTCCACCACTCTTCCAAGGGGCATTAAAACTGTCTTGTTAAGCTACTGTGACCTGCACGTCTCTTCCCCAGGGCATTGATATTGTCTTTTTATTTCAATGAGACCTCCACCACTCTTCCAAGGGGCATTGATATTATCTTTTTATTCCACTGCTACCTCCACCACTCTTCCAAGGGGTATTAAAATGTTCTTGTTAAACTACTGTGACCTCCAAGTCTCTCCCACGGGGAATTTATATTGTCTTTTTATTCTGCTGTGACGTCCACCTCTTTTCCAAGGTGCATTAAAATCATTTTGCTAAGCTACTGTGACCATCACGTCTCTTCCACGGGGCATTAAAATTGTCTTTTTATTCCACTGTATCCTCCACCACTCTTCCAAAGGACTTTAAAACCGTCTTGTTAAACTACTCTGACCTCCACGTCTCTTCCATTGGGCATTGATATTGTCTTTTTATTCCACTGTAACCTCCGCCACTCTTCCAAGGGGCATTAAAACCATCTTGTTAAGCTACTGTGACATCCACGTGTCTTCCACGTGGCACTGATATTGTCTTTTTATTCCACTGTAACCTCCACCACTCTTCCATCGGGCGTTAAAACTGTTTTGTTAAGCTACTGTGACCTCCATGTCTCTTCCAAGGGTCATTGATATTGTCTTTTTATTCAACTGCGAACTCCACGACTCTTCCACGGGTCATTGATATTGTCTTTTTATTCCACTGCAACCTACCCAACTCTTCCAAGGGACATTAAAACCTTCTTTTTAAGCTACTGTGACCTCCATGTCTCTTAAACGGGCCATTGATATTGTCTTTTTATTCCACTGTAACCTCCACCACTGTTCCAAGGTGCATTAAAACTGTCTTGTTAAGCTACTGTGACCTCCACATCTTTTCCACTGGGCATTGATATTGTCTTTTTATTCCTCTGCGACCTCCACCGTTCTTGAAAGGGGCATTGATAATGTCTTTTTATTCCACTGCGACCTCCACCACTCTTGCAAGGTGCATTAAATCCATCTTGTTAATTTACTGTGACTTCCAAGTCTCTTCCACGGGGCATTGATATTGCTTTTTAATTCCACTGCGACATCTACCACTCTATCAAGGGGCATTGATATTGTCTTTTTATTCCACTGTGACCTCCACCACTCTTCCATGAGGCATTAAAACCGTCTTGTTAAGCTACTGTGACCTCCACGTCTCTTCCACGGGGCATTGATATTGTTTTTTAATTCCACTGCGACATCTACCACTCTACCAAGGGGCATTAATATTGTCTTTTTATTCCACTTCGACCACCACCACTCTTCCGAGGGGAATTAAAACCGTCTTGCTAAGATACTGTGACCTCTACGTCTCTTTCAAGGGGTATTGATATTGTCTTTTTGTTCCACTGTAACCTCTATCAGTTTTCCAAAGGGCATTAAAAGAGGCTTGTTAAGCTACTGTGACCTCCACGTCTCTTCCACGGGTCATTGATATTGTCTTTTTATTCCCCAGCGACATCCACCAACCTTCCAAGGGGCATTAAGACCGTCTTGTTAAGCTACTGTGACCTCCACGTCTCTTCCAGGGGGCATTGATATTGTTTTTTTGTTCCAAAGTGACCTCCACCACTCTTCCAAATGGCCTTAAAACCATCTTGTTAGGCTACTGTGACCTCCACGTCTCTTCCACGGGGCATTGATATTGTCTTTTTATTAAACTGCGACCTCCACCACTCTTCCAAGGGGCATTGATAATGTCTTTTTATTCCACTGCGACCTCCACCACTCTTCCAAGGGCATTAAAACTGTCTTGTTAAGCTACTGTGTACTCCACGTCCCTTCCATGAGGCATTGATATTGTCTTTTTATTCCACTGCGACATCCACCACTCTTCCAAGGGGCACTGATATTGTCTTTTTATTCCACTGCGACCTCCACCACTCTTCCGAGGGGCATTAAAACCGTCTTGCTAAGATATTGTGACCTCCACGTCTCTTTCATGGGGCATTGATATTGTCTATTTATTCCACTGTAAGCTCCACCACTCTTCCAAAGGGCATTAAAACCGTCTTTTTAAGATACTGTGACCTCCACGTCTCTTCGAAGGGGCATTAAAACCGTCTTGCTAAACCTCTGTGAATTCCACAGCTCTTCCAAGGGGCATTAAAACCAGCTTGTAAAGCTACTGTGACCTCCACGTTTCTACCACGGGGTATTGGTATTGTCTTTTTATTCTACTGCGACCTCCACCACTCTTCCAAGGGGCATTGATATTGTCTTTTTAATCCATTGCGACGTCCACCACTCTTCCACGGGGCATTGATATTGTCTTTTTATTCCACTGCGACCTCCACCACTCTTCCAAGGGGCATTAAAACCATATAGTAAGCTACTCTGACCTCCAAGTCTCTTCCATGGGGCATTGATATTTTTTTATTCCACTGAAACCTCCACCACTTTTCCTAGGGGCATTAAAACCGTGTTGTTAAGCTACTGTGACCTCCATGTCTCTTCCAAGGGGCATTAAAACCGTCTTGTCAAACCGCTCTGAACTCGACAGCTTTTCCAAGGGGCATTAAAACTGTTTTTTTATGCTACTGTGACCTCCACTTCTCTTCCACGGGGCAGTGATATTGTCTTTTTATTCCACTGCAACCTCCACCACTCTTCCAAGGGTCATTAAAACAGTCTTGTTAAGCTACTGTGACCTCCACGTTTCTTCCACGGGGCATTGATATTGTCTTTTTATTCCACGGCGACGTCCACCACTCTTCCAAGGGTCATTGATATTGTCTTTTTATTCCACTGTGAGCTCCACCACTCTTCCAAGGGGCTTTAAATCCGACTTGTTAAGCTACTGTGACCAGCACGTCTCTTCTATGGGGCACTGATTTTGTTTTTTTATTGCCCAGTAATCTCCACCACTTTTCCAAGGGGCTTTAAAGACGTCTTGTTACGTTTCTGGAACCCATACGTCTTTTCCACAGGGCATTGATATTGTTTTTTTATTCCACTGCGACCTCCACCACTCTTCCAAGGGTCATTAAAACAGTCTTGTTAAGCTACTGTGACCTCCACGTCTCTTCTATGGGGCACTGATATTGTTTTTTTATTGCACAGTAATCTCCACCGCTTTTCCAATGGCATTAAAGACGTCTTGTTAATTTTCTGTGACCTATACGTCTTTTCCACGGGGCATTGATATTGTCTTTTTATTCCACTGCGACATCCACCACTTTTCCATGGGGCATTAAGACCGTCTTGTTAAGATACTGTGACATCCATGTCTCTTCCAGGGGGCATTGATATTGTTTTTTTGTTCCAAAGTGACCTCCACCACTCTTCCAAGGGGCATTAATAATGTCTCTTTATTCCACTGTGACCTCCACCACTCTTCCAAGGGGCATTAAAACCGTGTTGTTAAGCTACTGTGACCTCCACGTCTCTATCAGGGGGCATTGATATTGTTTTTTTCTCCACTGTGACCTCTGTCACTCTTCCAAGAGGCATTAAAACCAACTTGTTAAGCTTCTATGACCTCCACGTCTCTTCCACGGGGCACTGATATTGTCTTTTTATTCCACTGCGACCTCCACCACTCTTTCAAGGGGCATTGATATTGTCTTTTTGTTCCACTGCAACCTCCACCTCTCTTTCAAGGGGCATTAAAACTGTCTTGTCAAGCTACAGTGATCTTTACGTCTCTTCCACCAGACATTGATATTGTCTTTTTATTCCACTGCGACCTCCAACACTCTTCCAAGGGGCATAGATTTTGTCTTTTTATTCCACTGCCACCTCCACCACTCTTCCAAGGGGCATTATAACTGTCTTGTTAAGCTACTGTGACATCCACGTCTCTTCCATGGGGCATTGATATTGTCTTTTTATTGCACAGTAACCTCCACCTTTCTTCCAAGGAGCATTAAAACCATCTTGTTAAGCTTCTGTGACCTCCACGTCTCTTCCAAGGGGCATTAATATTGTCTTTTTATTCCACTGCAACCACCACCACTCTTCCATGGGTCATTGATATTGTCTTTTTATTCCACTGCAACCTACACCACTCTTCCAAGGGTCATAAAAACCTACTTGTTAAGCTCCTTTGACCTTCATGTCTCTTCCACGGGGCATTGATATTGTCTTTTTATTTCACTGTAACCTCCACCACTCTTCCAAGGGGCATTAAAACCGTCTTGTTAAGCTACTGTGATCTCCACGTCTCTTCCCCAGGGCATTGAAATTGTCATTTTATTTCAATGAGACCTCCACCACTCTTCCAAGGGGCATTGATATTATCTTTTTTTTCCACTGCTACCTCCACCACTCTTCCAAGGGGTTTTAAAACGTTCTTGTTAAACTCCTGTGACCTCCAAGTCTCTCCCACGGGGAATTTATATTGTCTTTTTATTCTGCTGTGACGTCCACCACTTTTCCAAGGTGCATTAAAATCATCTTGCTAAGCTACTGTGACCATCACGTCTCTTCCACGGGGCATTGAAATTGTCTTTTTATTCCACTGTATCCTCCACCACTCTTCCAAAGGACTTTAAAACCGTCTTGTTAAACTACTCTGACCTCCACGTCTCTTCCTTGGGGCATTGATATTGTCTTTTTATTCCACTGTAACCTCCGCCACTCTTCCAAGGGGCATTAAAACCATCTTGTTAAGCTAATGTGACATCGACGTGTCCTCCACGTGGCACTGATATTGTCTTTTTATTCCACTGTAACCTCCACCACTCTTCCATCTGGCGTTAAAACTGTTTTGTTAAGCTACTGTGACCTCCATGTCTCTTCCAAGGGTCATTGATATTGTCTTTTTATTCAACTGCGAACTCCACGACTCTTCCACGGGTCATAGATATTGTCTTTTTATTCCACTGCAACCTACACAACTCTTCCAAGGGACATTAAAACCTTCTTGTTAAGCTACTGTGACCTCCATGTCTCTTAAACGGGCCATTGATATTGTCTTTTTATTCCACTGTAACCTCCACCACTGTTCCAAGGTGCATTAAAACTGTCTCGTTAAGCTACTGTGACCTCCACATCTTTTCCACTGGGCATTGATATTGTCTTTTTATTCCTCTGCGACCTCCACCATTCTTGAAAGGGGCATTGATAATGTCTTTTTATTCCACTGCGACCTCCACCACTCTTCCAAGGTGCATTAAATCCATCTTGTTAATTTACTATGACTTCCAAGTCTCTTCCATGGGGCATTGATATTGTTTTTTAATTCCACTGCGACATCTACCACTCTACCAAGGGGCATTGATATTGTCTTTTTATTCCACTGTGACCTCCACCACTCTTCCATGAGGCAATAAAACCGTCTTGTTAAGCTACTGTGACCTCCACGTCTCTTCCACGGGGCATTGATATTGTTTTTTAATTCCACTGCGACATCTACCACTCTACCAAGGGGCATTAATATTGTCTTTTTATTCCACTTCGACCTCCACCACTCTTCCGAGGGGAATTAAAACCGTCTTGCTAAGATACTGTGACCTCTATGTCTCTTTCAAGGGGTATTGATATTGTCTTTTTGTTCCACTGTAACCTCCATCAGTCTTCCAAAGGGCATTAAAAGAGGCTTGTTAAGCTACTGTGACCTCCACGTCTCTTCCACGGGTCATTGATATTGTCTTTTTATTCCTCAGTGACATCCACCAACCTTCCAAGAGGCATTAAGACCGTCTTGTTAAGCTACTGTGACCTCCACGTCTCTTCCAGGGGGCATTGGTATTGTTTTTTTGTTCCAAAGTGACCTCCACCACTCTTCCAAATGGCATTAAAACCATCTTGTTAGGCTACTGTGACCTCCACGTCTCTTCCACGGGGCATTGATATTGTCTTTTTATTAAACTGCGACCTCCACCACTCTTAAAAAGGGGCATTGATAATGTCTTTTTATCCCACTGCGACCTCCAGCACTCTTCCAAGGGGCATTAAAACTGTCTTGTTAAGCTACTGTGTACTCCACTTCTCTTCCATGAGGCATTGATATTGTCTGTTTATTCCACTGCGTCCTCCACCACTCTTCCAAGTGGCACTGATATTGTCTTTTTATTCCACTGCGACCTCCACCACTCTTCCGAGGGGCATTAAAACCGTCTTGTTAAGATACGGTGACCTCTACGTCTCTTTCACGGGGTATTGATATTGTCTTTTTGTTCCACTGTAACCTCCATCAGTCTTCCAAGGGGCATTAAAACCGTCTTGTTAAGCTACTGTGACCTCCACGTCTCTTCCACGGGGCATTGATATTGTCTATTTATTCCACAGCGACATCCACCACCCTTCCAAATGGCATTAAAACCATCTTGTTAGGCTATTGTGAACTCCACGTGTCTTCCACAGGGCATTGATATTGTCTTTTTATTAAACTGCGACCTCCACCACTCTTCCAAGGGGCATTGATAATGTCTTTTTATTCCACTGCGACCTCCACCACTCTTCCAAGGGGCATTAAAACTGTCTTGTTAAGCTACTGTGTACTCCACATCCCTTCCATGAGGCATTGATATTGTCTTTTTATTCCACTGCGACATCCACCACTCTTCCAAGGGGCACTGATATTGTCTTTTTATTCCACTGCGACCTCCACCACTCTTCCGAGGGGCATTAAAACCATCTTGCTAAGATATTGTGACCTCCACGTCTCTTTCATGGGGCATTGATATTGTCTATTTATTCCACTGTAACCTCCACCACTCTTCCAAAGGGCATTAAAACCGTCTTTTTAAGATACTGTAACCTCCACGTCTCTTCGAAGGGGCATTAAAACCGTCTTGTTAAAACGCTCTGAATTCCACAGCTCTTCCAAGGGGCATTAAAACCAGCTTGTAAAGCTACTGTGACCTCCACGTTTCTACCACGGGGTATTGGTATTATCTTTTTATTCCACTGCGACCTCCACCACTCTTCCAAGGGGCATTGATATTGTCTTTTTAATCCATTGCGACGTCCACCACTCTTCCAAGGGGCATTGATATTGTCTTTTTATTCCACTGCGACCTCCACCACTCTTCCAAGGGGCATTAAAAACGTCTAGTTAAGCTACTCTGACCTCCAAGTCTCTTCCATGGGGAATTGATATTTTTTTATTCCACTGAAACCTCCACCACTTTTCCAAGGGGCATTAAAACCATGTTGTTAAGCTACTGTGACCTCCATGTCTCTTCCAAGGGGCATTAAAACCGTCTTGTCAAACCGCTCTGAACTCGACAGCTTTTCCAAGGGGCATTAAAACCGTTTTGTTATGCTACTGTGACCTCCACTTCTCTTCCACGGGGCATTGATATTGTCTTTTTATTCCACTGCGACCTCCACCACTCTTCCAAGGGTCATCAAAACAGTCTTGTTAAGCTACTGTGACCTCCACGTTTCTTCCACGGGGCATTGATATTGTCTTTTTATTCCACGGCGACGTCCACCACTCTTCCAAGGGTCATTGATATTGTCTTTTTATTCCACTGTGAGCTCCACCACTCTTCCAAGGGGCTTTAAAACCAACTTGTTAAGCTACTGTGACCTCCACGTCTCTTCTATGGGGCACTGATATTGTTTTTTTATTGCCCAGTAATCTCCACCACTTTTCCAAGGGGCTTTAAAGACGTCTTGTTACGTTTCTGGAACCCATACGTCTTTTCCACAGGGCATTGATATTGTCTTTTTATTCCACTGCGACATCCACCACTTTTCCAAGGGGCATTAAGACCATCTTGTTAAGCTACTGTGACCTCCACGTCTCTTCCAGGGGGAATTGATATTGTTTTTTTTGTTCCAAAGTGACCTACACCACTCTTCCAAATGGCATTAAAACCATCTTATTAGGCTACTGTGACCTCCACGTCTCTTCCACGGGGCATTGATATTGTCTTTAAATTCCACTGCGACCTCCACCACTCTTCCAAGGGGCATTGATAATGTCGTTTTATTCCACTGCGACCTCCACCACTCTTCCAAGGGGCATTAAAACCGTGTTGTTAAGCTACTGTGACCTCCACGTCTCTATCAGGAGGAATTGATATTGTTTTTTTCTCCACTATGACCTCTGTCACTCTTCCAAGAGGCATTAAAACCAACCTGTTAGGCTTTTATGACCTCCACGTCTCTTCCACCGGGCACTGATATTGTCTTTTTATTCCACTGCACCCTCCACCTCTCTTCCAAGGGGCATTAAAACCGTCTTGTCAAGCTACAGTGACCTTTACGTCTCTTCCACCGGACATTGATATTGTCTTTTTATTCCACTGCGACCTCCACCACTCTTCCAAGGGGAATTAAAACCATCTTGTTAAGCTACTGCGACCTCCAAGTTTCTCCCACAGGGAATTTATATTGTCTTTTTATTCTGCTGTGACGTCCACCACTTTTCCAAGGTGCATTAAAATCATCTTACTAAGCTACTGTGACCATCACGTCTCTTCCACGGGGCATTGAAATTGTCTTTTTATTCCACTGTATCCTCCACCACTCTTCCAAGGGGCATTAAAATCATCTTGTTAAGCTACTGTGAACTCCACGTGTCTTCCACGTTGCACTGATATTGTCTTTTTATTCCACTGTAACTCCACCACACTTCCAAGGGGCGTTAAAACTGTTTTGTTAAGCTACTGTGACCTCCATGTCTCTTCCAAGGGTCATTAATATTGTCTTTTTATTCCACTGCGAACTCCACGACTCTTCCTCGGGTCATTGATATTGGTTTTATATTCCACTGCAACCTACACAACTCTTCCAAGGGACATTAAAACTTTCTTGTTAACCTACTGTGACCTCCATGTCTCTTAAACGGGGCATTGATATTGTCTTTTTATTCCACTGTAACCTCCACCACTCTTCCAAGGGGCATTAAAACTGTCTTGTTAAGCTGCTGTGACCTCCACTTCTTTTCCACGGGGCTTTGATATTGTCTTTTTATTCCTCTGCGACCTACACCACTCTTGAAAGGGTCATTGATAATGTCTTTTTATTCCACTGCGACCTCCACCAATCTTCCAAGGGGCATTAAATCCATCTTGTTAATTTACTGTGACTTCCAAGTCTCTTCCACATGGCATTGATATTGTTTTTTAATTCCACTGCGACATCTACCACTCTACCAAGGGGCATTGATATTGTCTTTTTATTCCACTGTGACCTCCACCACTCTTCCATGAGACATTAAAACCGTCTTGTTAAGCTACTGTGACCTCCATGTCTCTTTCACGGGGCATTGATATTGTCTTTTTGTTCCACTGTAACCTCCATCAGTCTTCCAAGGGGCAATAAAACCGTCTTGTTAAGCTACTGTGACCTCCAGGTCTCTTCCACGGGGCATTGATATTGTCTTTTTATTCCACAGCGACATCCACCACCCTTCCAAGGGGCATATAGACCGTCTTCTTAAGCTACTGTGACTTCCATGTCTCTTCCAGGGGGCATTGATATTGTTTTTTTGTTTCAAAGTGACCTCCACCACTCTTCCAAATGGCATTAAAACCATCTTGTTAGGGTACTGTGACCTCCACGTCTCTTCCACGGGGCATTGATATTGTCCTTTTATTCCACTACGACCTCCACCACTCTTCCAAAGGGTCATTGATAATGTCTTTTTATTTCACTGCGACCTCCACCACTCTTCCAAGGGGCATTAAAACCATCTTGTTAAGCTACTGTGTACTCCACGTCTCTTCCACGAGGCATTGATATTGTATTTTTATTCCACAGCGACCTCCACCACTGTTCCAAGGGGCACTGATATTGTCTTTTTATTCCACTTCGACCTCTACCACTCTTCCGAGGGGAAATAAAACCGTCTTGCTAAGATACTGTGACCTCTACGTCTCTTTCACGGGGTATTGATATTGTCTTTTTGTTCCACTGTAACCTCCATCAGTCGTCCAAGGGGCATTAAAACCTTCTTGTTAAACCACTCTGAACTCCACAGCTTTTCCAAGGGGCATTAAAACCGTCTTGTTAAGCTACTGTGACCTCCATGTCTCTACCAAGGGGCATTGATATTGTCTTTTTATTCCACTGCAACCTCCACCACTCTTCCAAGGGGCATTAAAACCATCTTGTTAAGCTACTGCGAACTCCTCGTCTCTTCCAAGGGGAATTAAACCATCTTGTTAAACCACTCTGAACTCCACAGATCTTACAATGGGCATTAAAACCGTCTTGTTAAGCTACTGTGACCTCCACCTCAATTCCATGAGGCATTGATATTGTCTTTTTATTCCACAGCGACATCCACCACCCTTCCAAGGGGCATTAAGACCGTCTTGTTAAGCTACTGTGACCTCCACGTCTCTTCCAGGGGGCATTGATATTGTTTTTCTGTACCAAAGTGACCTCCACCACTCTTCCAAATGGCATTAAAACCATCTTTTTAAGCTACTGTGACCTCCACGTCTTTTACAAGGGGCACTGAAACCATCTTGTTAAACCACTCTGTACTCCACATCTCTTCCAAGGGGCATAAAAACCGTCTTGTAAAGCTACTGTGACCTCCATGTCTCTTCCTTGGGGAATTGATATCGTCTTTTTTTTCCACTGCGACTTCCACCACTCTTTCATGGGGCATTAAAACTGTCTTGTTAAGCTACTGGGACTTCCACGTCTCTTCCACGGGGCATTGATATTGCCTTTTTATTCCATAGTGACCTCCACCACTCTTCCAAGGGGTATTAAAACCGTCTTGTTAAGCTACTGTTACCTCCATGTATCTTCCCGTGGGCATTGATATTGTCTTTTTATTCCACTGTAACATCCACCACTTTTCCAAGGGTCATTAAAACCATCTTGTTAAGCTATTGTGACCTTCACGTCTCTTCCACAGGGTATTGATATTGTCTTTTTATTCCACGTCTCTTCCACAGGGCATTAATATTGTCTTTTTATTCCACTGCGACCTCCACCACTCTTCCAAGGGGCATTGATTTTGTCTTTTTATTCCACTGCGACCTCCACCATTCTTCCAAGGGGCATTATAACTGTCTTGTTAAGCTACTGTGACATCCACATATCTTCCATGGGGCATTGATATTGTCTTTGTATTGCACAGTAACCTCCACCTTTCTTCCAAGGGGCATTAAAACCATCTTGTTAAGCTTCTGTGACCTCCACGTCACAGAAGCTTCCAATGCCAAGGGGCATTAATATTGTCTTTTTATTCCACTGCGACCACCACCACTCTTCCATGTGTCATTGATATTGTCTTTTTATTCCAGTGCAACCTACACCACTCTTCCAAGGGGCATTAAAACCTACTTGTTAAGCTATTGTGACCTTCATGTCTCTTCCACGGGGCATTGATATTTGTAACGGGTCTGGGAGGTGGAACCTCTGAGCTACTATACAAGGGGGCGGTCCTTGTAAGGGAGCGGGTGGCGACCAGGGTAGACGGGCAGGCAGTCACAGCAGGTGACTGGGACAGTCTCTGAATGAACGGACAGGAGGTCACGGCAAGTGACCGGGACAGTCTCTGGATGAACGGGCAGGAGGTCACGGCTAGTGACCGGGGCAGTCTCTGGATGAACGGGCAGGAGGTCACGGCAAGTGACCGGGGCAGTCTCTGGATGAACGGGCAGGAGGTCACGGCAAATGACCGGGGCAGTCTCTGGGTAAAGGATTGGTACGACCTGTGGCGGCAGATGATAGACGTGAGCTCCCAGGTGAGCAGGCGAGAGTCTCTGGATAATCGGGTGGTCACAGCATGTGACGGCGGAGCCTCCAGGAAGACCAACAGACAGGTAGCAGATGAGCGCTCCCAGGTGAGCGGGCAGGAGTCTCTGGACAAGCGGGTGGTCACAGCACGTGACGGCAGAGCCTCCTGGTAGGCTAGCAGACAGGCAGCAGATGAGCGCTCCCAGGTGAGCGGGCAAGCTGGTCCTTAGACAGACTGACAGGAGTTGGAAGGCAGACCGTCGGACCTCAGGCAAGCAGGCAGGTAGAAGATGTGTGCTCCCAGGTGAGCGGGCAAGCTGGTCCTTAGACAGACTGACAGAAGTTGGAAGGCAGACCGTCGGACCTCAGGCTAGCAGGCAGGTAGCAGGATATCAGGCAGGAATTAGACAGTAGACTGGCAGGAATCTGGCAGGAATCTGGCAGGTATCTGGCAGGTATCTGGCAGGTAACTGGCAACGGGACCTGAGGGCTGAAGCAGAGTAGTGAACAGTGCTACAACATTGCTCGGGCACCTCCATTTTGGAGGAGGTGCCTTTTATATGGGAGGTCCTCCGGCAATTGGCCAGGGACTCCTTAGGACGGCGCGTGCGGTCCCTTTAAGAGAGGGGGAGCGCGCGCGCGTGCGCCCTAAGCACACTGCCGGGGAAGGAGCGCGTGCCGGAAGCAGCGGGGAGAGAAGCGCTGGAGGACGCCGCGCCAGGAGCGGGGAGGTGAGAGGGACGGCGTCTCTGCCTAGAACGGGGCAGAGACGCCGATGCTACAGTACCCCTCCCTTTAGGCCCCCTCTTTTTTTGGCCAGAAAGAAATTTCTCAAGGAGAAGCGGGGCGTTGATGTTCTCCCTGGGTTCCCAAGTTCTCTCCTCAGGACCAAACCCCTTCCAATCAACCAGAAAAAAGGTTTTTCCTCTTACCCTCTTGGAGGCCAGAATACTCTTTACCTCAAAGATGTCATCAGCGGAAACCAGAGCAGGAGGGGCACCTGGATTTTTGGAAAAAAAGTTAAAGACAACGGGTTTGAGGAGAGATACGTGGAAGGAGTTGGGGATCCGTAGGGTGGCCGGGAGTTTTAATTTGTAGGCCACAGGGTTAATTTGCCTGAGGACTTCGAAGGGGCCGATGAATCGAGGACCCAACTTGTAGGAGGGTACTTTGAGCCGCACATGTTTGGATGAGAGCCAAACCTTGTCTCCCGGACGGAATTTGGGCGGATCCAGACGTCTCTTATCAGCATATTTCTTCATCCGCTCAGAGGAGAGAAGAAGAGCGGACCTGGTGCTCTCCCAAATAGTAGAAAATTCGCTGACAAGAGACTCCGCAGCAGGGTTGTCCACAGAAACGGAGACAGGAAGTGGAATCCGGGAATGTTGGCCACCGACTATAAAGAAAGGGGATTTGGAAGAGGACTCGCTCTCATGGTTGTTATAAGAGAACTCGGCCCATGGTAGGAGATCCACCCAGTCCGAGTGGTGAGCATCAACGAAGTGCCGGAGGTAGCTGGACAAGATCTGATTGATCCGCTCCACTTGACCATTGGACTGAGGGTGGTAAGCGGAGGAGAAATCCAGGGTAATGTCCAGCAGCTTACATGTGGCTCTCCAGAAGCGAGAGGTGAACTGAACCCCACGATCCGACACGATGTGGAGGGGCAGACCATGGAGACGGAAGATGTGGCGGATAAAGTCTTTAGCCAGCTCGGGTGCAGACGGAAGACCAGGCAGGGGAATGAAGTGGGCCATCTTAGAAAAACGGTCAGCGACAACCCAAATGACAGTACAACCGGCAGAAACTGGAAGGTCGGTGATAAAGTCCATAGCGATGTGTTGCCAAGGAGCAGCAGGTACGGGAAGGGGCAGGAGATGGCCGGCAGGTAGATGTCGGGGAACTTTGTTACGGGCACAGGACGAACAGGCCGCGACGAAGTCTACCACGTCCTTACGCAGGGTAGGCCACCAGTAATGCCGGGTAATTAGTTGGAAGGTCTTCTTTTGGCCAGCATGGCCAGCTAGTTTAGAAGAATGTCCCCAGCGAAAAACCCTCTCCCTATCTGGCACAGCTACGAACGTCTTACCTGGTGGAAGACGAGTCAGATCCAAGGGGGCCACATTCATCACCTTGGAGGAGTCGATGATGTGCGTAGGTTCCTCCTCTTGATCGGAGGACAGGAAGGACCGGGACAAGGCATCAGCTTTGACGTTCTTGTCCGCCGGACGGAAATGAAGAATGAAGTCGAAGCGGGCAAAAAACAACGACCACCGGGCCTGGCGAGGATTGAGTCTCTGGGCATTTTGGAGATATGCCAGGTTTTTGTGATCCGTGTAGATAATTACCGGGTAGAGAGCCCCTTCAAGCAGATAGCGCCACTCTCCCAGTGCCAATTTGATGGCTAGCAATTCCCGGTCTCCAATGGAGTAGTTGCGCTCCGACGAGGAGAAGATTTTGGAGAAGAAGCCGCACGTTACCATTCTCCCGGTAGAAGACTTCTGGGTGAGCACCGCTCCGGCTCCGGAGGAGGAGGCATCAACCTCCAGGTAGAATTGTTTATTACAGTCCGGACGGTGCAGGACGGGAGCAGAGGCGAAGGCTTTCTTTAGGGAAAGGAAGGCCTCCTCGGCTTCAGGCGACCATGTCCTGGGGTTAGCCCCCTTACGGGTAAGTGCAGATATGGGAGCAGTCCGAGACGAGAAGTGTGGGATGAAAAGACGATAATAATTAGCGAAGCCCAGGAATCGCTGTATCGCCTTCAAACCTTCAGGACGAGGCCATTTTAGAACGGAAGAGAGCTTCTCGGGATCCATTTGCAGACCTGTTTGGCAGATGACATAGCCCAAGAACGGAAGGGAGGTTTGATCGAAGAGGCACTTCTCGTATTTGGCGTAAAGGTGGTTCTGCCGAAGCCTAAGCAGGACCTGCCGAACATCCCTCCGGTGTGTGGGGAGATCCGGAGAGAAGACCAAGATATCGTCCAGGTATACCACTACGCAGGAGTACAGGAGGTCACGGAAGATGTCGTTGACTAGTTCCTGAAAGACCGCGGGAGCATTACACAGACCGAAGGGCATCACAAGGTACTCGTAGTGACCGTCCCGGGTATTGAATGCCGTCTTCCACTCGTCTCCTTGACGGATACGGACCAGATTATACGCTCCTCATAGATCCAGCTTGGAGAAGATCCTGGCGCCCTTGAGACGGTCAAACAATTCGGAGATGAGTGGGAGGGGATATTTGTTTTTTACCGTGATGAGATTGAGTCCTCTGTAGTCAATACAGGGACGTAGCGAGCCGTCTTTCTTTTTGACAAAGAAGAATCTGGCTCCAGCCGGGGAGGTAGATTTTCGGATAAATCCCCTAGCCAGATTCTCTTCAATGTACTCAGACATGGCTCGGGTCTCGGCTGCAGACAACGGGTAGATACGCCCACGGGGAGGAGTGGTGCCAGGTACCAGGTCGATCGGGCAATCGTATGGCCTATGGGGTGGCAACGTCTCAGCTTCCTTTTTACCGAAGACGTCCGCATAGGGCCAGTAGGGAGCCGGGAGACCAGGTAAGTTAGCTGGAGTAGGCTGAGGGCGAAGTGGACGGACCGGGACCAGGCAGGTCCTATGGCAGTCAGGACCCCATCGGAGTACTTCACCGGACCGCCAGTTCAATACGGGTTCATGTGTCTGGAGCCAAGGTAGACCTAGCAACAGGGAGTGAGAAAGTCCGGACAGCACATGGAATGAGATCTCCTCAGAGTGCAGCATTCCCACCTGCAGGGTTATGGGTTCGGTGACGAGCAGGATGGTCTCCGAGAGAAGTCTTCCATCCACGGAGGCGACTGACAATGGTTCAGCCAGGGACTTGGTGGGAATATGGTATCTCTCTACCAGAGACTGGGAGATGAGGTTTACAGCAGCTCCAGAATCCAGATGGGCGAGTTCAAAGAGACGGTTTTCTCCCCAAGCAATAGAGACCGGTAAGGTCAGAGACGGAGAGGGCTTACTTTTGTCTAGGACGACCTCTCCGAGTGGTCCTAGACACTGGCGTTTCCCGGCTTTTCCGGGCAGGAACGGATGAAGTGCTTCATACCGCCACAATAGAAACAGCTTCCCTCGGCTCGGTGAGATTCTTGGCGAGAACCGACCATCTTGGTCTGGTCGACCTGCATAGGCTCAGGAGAGTGTAGCTGAGGAGAGACGGAGGGAGTGACGGATTTCTGAAAAGTAGGAGCTAGACGTGGAAACCTCCTCTCACGGGTGACCTCTTTGGCACGCTCCTGGAACCGCAGGTCACTCCGGGTGGCAAGAGTTATTAGGTCATCGAGAGTGGTAGGAATGTCCCGACCGGCAAGTTCATCTTTAATACGGCCGGACAGACCCTCCCAGAAGACGGAAACCAGAGCGTCATTATCCCAGGCCAGCTCCGAGGCAAGGGTATGGAACCGTATGGCATATTGGCCCACGGTGAGACTTCCCTGACAGAGGCGTAGCAGAGATGATGCGGATGAGGTCTTCCGTCCGGGTTCGTCGAAGACTTTCCGGAAAGCCGTGAGAAAGGCAGGCAAGTCGGACACCAGGGGGTCTCCTCTCTCCCATAGAGGATTTAGCCAGGCCAGGGCCTCTCCGGTGAGATGGGACATGATGAAGGCAATTTTGGCCCGGTCGGAGTTAAACTGGTGAGACAGGAGTTCAAAGTGCAGGGTGCACTGATTTATGAAGCCCCGAGCCTGGGCGGAGTCGCCTCCGAAACGAGGAGGTGCAGAAAGCCGGGGTCCGGGGTAGGATACCATGTTATTAGTGGGCAGTGGAGCTGCCGGATTGCGAGTCATGGCACTGGCGGTGGTTGCAGGCAGAGCAGTCAGAGTGTCCAGGCGAGAATTGACATTCCGCAGGTGACCCAGGATGGACTCCTGTTGGGACCTCTGACGGGACAGTTCATGACACAGGTCCGAGAGCGAGGGAGCTTGGGTGCCACCGGGTTCCATGGCCCGAGCAAACTGTAACGGGTCCGGGAGGCGAAACCTCTGAGCTACTATACAAGGGGGCGGTCCTTGTAAGGGAGCGGGTGGCGACCAGGGTAGACGGGCAGGCAGTCACAGCAGGTGACTGGGACAGTCTCTGAATGAACGGACAGGAGGTCACGGCAAGTGACCGGGGCAGTCTCTGGATGAACGGGCAGGAGGTCACGGCAAGTGACCGGGGCAGTCTCTGGATGAACGGGCAGGAGGTCACGGCAAGTGACCGGGGCAGTCTCTGGATGAACGGGCAGGAGGTCACGGCAAGTGACCGGGGCAGTCTCTGGGTAAAGGATTGGTACGACCTGTGGCGGCAGATGATAGACGTGAGCTCCCAGGTGAGCAGGCGAGAGTCTCTGGATAATCGGGTGGTCACAGCATGTGACGGCGGAGCCTCCAGGAAGACCAACAGACAGGTAGCAGATGAGCGCTCCCAGGTGAGCGGGCAGGAGTCTCTGGACAGGCGGGTGGTCACAGCACGTGACGGCAGAGCCTCCTGGTAGGCTAGCAGACAGGCAGCAGATGAGCGCTCCCAGGTGAGCGGGCAAGCTGGTCCTTAGACAGACTGACAGGAGTTGGAAGGCAGACCGTCGGACCTCAGGCAAGCAGGCAGGTAGAAGATGTGCGCTCCCAGGTGAGCGGGCAAGCTGGTCCTTAGACAGACTGACAGAAGTTGGAAGGCAGACCGTCGGGCTAGCAGGCAGGTAGCAGGATATCAGGCAGGAATTAGACAGTAGACTGGCAGGAATCTGGCAGGAATCTGGCAGGTATCTGGCAGGTAACTGGCAACGGGACCTGAGGGCTGAAGCAGAGTAGTGAACAGTGCTACAACATTGCTCGGGCACCTCCATTTTGGAGGAGGTGCCTTTTATATGGGAGGTCCTCCGGCAATTGGCCGGGGACTCCATAGGACGGCGCGCGCGGTCCCTTTAAGAGAGGGGGAGCGCGCGCGCGTGCGCCCTAAGCACACTGCCGGGGAAGGAGCGCGTGCCGGAAGCAGCGGGGAGAGAAGCGCTGGAGGACGCCGCGCCAGGAGCGGGGAGGTGAGAGGGACGGCGTCTCTGCCTAGAACGGGGCAGAGACGCCGATGCTGCAATATTGTATTTTTATTAAACTGTAACCTCCACCACTCTTCCAAGGGGCATTAAAACCGTCTTGTTAAGCTATTGTGACCTCCACGTCTATTCCCCGGGGCATTGATATTGTCTTTTTATTCCAATGAGACCTCCAGCACTCTTCCAAGGGGCATTGATATTATCTTTTTATTCCACTGCTACCTCCACCACTCTTCCAAGGGGTATTAAAACCTTCTTGTTAAACTATTGTGACCTCCAAGTATCTCCCACGGGGAATTTATATTGTCTTTTTATTCCAATGAGACCTCCACCACTCTTCCAAGGGGCATTAATATTGTATTTTTATTCCACTGTAACCTTCATCACTTTTGCAAGGGGCATTAAAACCGCTTTGTTAAGCTACTGTGACCTCCACGTCTCATCCAAGAGGCATTAATACCGTCTAGTTAAACCGCTCTGAACTCCACTGCTCTTCCAAGGGGCATTAAAACTGTCTTGTTAAACAACTGTAACTTCCAAATCTTATCCAAGGGGCATTAAAACCGTCTTGTTAAAGAACTCTGAACTCCACAACTCTTACAAGGGGCATTAAATCCGTCTTGTTAAACTGCTTTGACCTCCACGTCTCTTCCACGGGGCATTGATATTGTTCTTTTATTCCACTGCGACCTACATCACTCTTCCAAGTGGCATTAAAACAGTGTTGTTAAGCTACTGTGACCTCTATGTCTCTTCCACGGGACATTGATATTGCCTTTTTATTCCACTGCGACCTCCAACACTTTTCCAAGGGGAATTAAAACCATCTTGTTAATCTAATGTGACCTTAACGTCTCTTCCTCGGGGCATTGATATTGTCTTTTTATTCCACTGCGACCTCCACCACTCTTCCAAGGGGCATTAAAACCGTGTTGTTAAGCTACTGTGACCTTCACGTCTCTTCCACGGGGCATTGATATTGTCTTTTTATTCCACTGTAACCTCCACAACTCTTCAGAGGGGAATTAAAACTGTCTTGTTAAGCTACTTTGAGCTCCATGTCTCTTTCATGGGGCAATAAAACCGTCTTGTTAAACCACTCTGAACTCCACTACTCTTCCAAGTGGCATTAAAACCGTCTTGTTAAGCTACTGTGACTTCCACAGCTCTTCCAAGGGGCATTATTATTGTCTTCACTACTCTTTCAAGAGGCATTGATATTGTCTTTTTATTCCACTGTGACCTACACGACTCATCCCCGGGTCATTGATATTGTCTTTTTATTCCACTGCGACCTCCACCACTCTTCCAAGGTGCATTAAAACCATCTTGCTAAGCTACTGTGACCTCCACGTCTCTTCCAGGGTGCATTGATATTGTCTTTTTGTTCCACTGTAACCTCCAACACTCTTCCAAGGGGCGTTAAAACTGTCTGGTTAAGCTACTGTGACATCTACGCCTCTTCCACAGGCCATTGATATTGTCTTTTTATTCCACTGCGACCTCCACCACTCTTCCACGGTGCATTGATATTGTCTTTTTTTTCCACTGCAACCTCCACCACTCTTCTAAGGGGCATTTAAACTGTCTTGGTAAACTACTGTGACCTCCCAGTTTCTTACAAGTGGCATTAAAACCATCTTGTTAAACCACTTTGTACTCCACAGCTCTACCAAGGGGCATAAAAACAGTCTAATTAAGCTACTGTGAACTCCACTTCTCTTGCAAGGGCCAAAAAAATCGTCTTGTTAAGCTATTGTGACCTTCACCACTCTTCCAAGGCACATTAAAACCGTCTTGTTAAGCTACTGTGACCTCCATCTCTCTTCCACAGGGCATTGATATGGTCCTTTTATTCCACTGTATCCTCCACCTCTCTTCCAAGGGGCATTAAAACCACCTTGTTAAGCTATTGTGACCTCCACGTCTCTTGCAAGGGGCATTAAAACCGACTTGTTAAGCTACTGTGAACTCCACCTCTCATAGGGCATTGATATTGTCTTTTTATCCCACTGTAACCACCAATACTCTTCCAAGGGGCATTAAAACCGTCTTGTTAAGCAACTGTGACCTCTACGTCTCTTCCAAGGGGCATTGATATTATCTTTTTACTCTACTGCGACCTCCACCACTCTTCCAAGGGGCATTAAAACACTCTTGTTAAACTACTGTGACCTCTACATCTCTTCCAAGGGGCATTAAAAACGTCTTCTCAAACTACTCTGAACTGCACAGTTCTTACAAGGGGCATTAAAACCATCTTGTTAAGCTATTGTGACCTCCACGTCTTTTCCACGGGGCTTTGATATTGTATTTTTATTCTACAGGGACCTCCATTGCTCTTCCAAGGGGCCTTAAAACCGTCTTGTTTAGCTTCTGTGACCTCCACTTCTCTTCCACGGGGCATTGATATTGTGATTTTATTCCACTGAGACCTCCACCACTCTTCCAAGGGGCATTAAAACTAACTTGTAGAGGATACTGTGACCTTCTCTTCTCTTCCACGGGACATTGATATTGCCTTTTTATTCCACTGTAACTTCCACCACTGGTCCAAGGGGCATTAAACCGTCTTGTTAAGCTACTGTGACCTCCACATCTCTTCCCTGGGGCATTGATATTGTGTTTTTATTCCACTGCGACCTCCAACACTCTTCCGAGGGGCATTGATATTGTATTTTCATTCCACTGCGACCCCCACCACTCTTCGAAGGGGCATTGATATTGTCTTTTTATTCCACTGCGTTCTTCACCACTCATCCCCGGGTCATTGATATTGTCTTTTTATTCCACTTCGACCTCCACCACTCTTCAAAGGTGCATTAAAACCGTCTTGCTAAGCTACTGTGACCTCCACTTCTCTTCCAGGGGGCATTGATATTGTCTTTTTGTTCCACTGTAACCTCCACCACTCTTCCAAGGGGCATTAAAACAAACTTGTAAGACTACTGTGACCTTCTCTTCTCTTCCACAGGACATTGATATTGCCTTTTCATTCCACTGTAACTTCCACCACTGGTCCAAGGGGCATTAAACTGTTTTGTTAAGATATTGTGACCTCCACGTCTCTTCCACGCGGCATTGATATCGTCTTTTTATTTCACAGCAACCTTCACCACTCTTCCAAGGGGCATAAAAACCATCTTGTTAAGCTTCTGTGACCTCCAAGTCTCTCCCACGGTGCATTGACATTGTCTTTTTATTCCACTGCGACCTCCACCACTCTTCCAAGGGGAATTGAAATCATCTTGTTAAGCTATTGTGACCTCCATGTCTCTTCCACAGGGCATTGTTATTGTCTTTTTATTCCACTGTAACCTCCACCACTCGTCCAAGGAGCATTGATATTGTCTTTTTATTCCACTGCGACCACCATCACTCTTCCAAGCGTTATTAAAACAGTCTTGTTAAGCTACTCTGACCTCCAAGTTTCTTCCACGGGGCACTGATATTGACTTTTTATTGCACTGCGATCTCCACCACTCTTCCAATGTGCATCAAAACCGTCTTCTTAAGCTACTGTGACCTTTACGTCTCTTCCACGGTACATTGATATTGTCTTTTTATTCCACTGCGACCTCCAGCACTCTTCCAATGCCCATTCATATTGTCTTTTTTTCCCACTGCGACTTCCACCACTCTTCCAAGGGGCATTAATACCATCTTGTTACCCTACTGTGACCTCCACGTCTCTGTCACCGGGCATTGATATTGTCTATTTATTCCACTGTAGCCTCCTCCACTATTCCAAGGGGCATTAAAACCGTCTTGTTAAGCAACTGTGACCTCCATATCTCTTGCAAATAGGTTTAAATCCGTCTTGATAAACCATTCTGAACTCCACAGCTCTTCCAAGGGGCATTAAAACCGTATTGCAAAGCTACTGTGACCTCCACGTCTCTCCCACGGTGCGTTGATATTGTCTTTTTATTCCACTGCGACCTCCACCACTCTTCCAATGGGCATTGATATTGTCTATATATGCCACTGCGACATCCACCACTCTTCCAAGGGGTATTAAAAACAACTTGTTAAGCTAGTGTGACCTCCACGTCTATTCCATGGGGCATTGATATTGTCTTTTTATTGCACTGTAACCTCCACCACTCTTCCAAGGGGCATTAAAGCAGTATTATTAAGCTTCTGTGAACTCCAAGTCTCTTCCACGGGGCATTGATGTTATCTTTTTATTCCACTGCGACCTCCACCACTCTTCCAAAGGGCATTAAAACTGTCTTGTTAAGCTACTGTGACCTCCAAGTCTCTTCCATGGGGCATTGATATTGTCTTTTTATTCCACTGCGACCTCCACCGCTCCTCCAAGGGGCATTATATCCATCTTGTTAAGCTGCTGTGACCTCCACGTCTCTTCCACGGGGCATTGATATTGTCTATTTATTCCAATGCGACCTCCACCACTGTTCCAAGGGGCATTGATATTGTCTTTTTATTCCACTGCGACCTCCACCACTCTTCAAAGAGGCATGAAAACCATCTTGTTAAGCTACTGTGACCTCCACGTCTCTTCCACAGGGCATTGCTATTGTCTTTTTATTGCACTGTAACCTTCACCACTCTACCAAGGGGTCATTAAAACAGAATAATTAAGCTACTGTTACCTCCATGTCTGTTACAAGGGGCATTAAAACCGTCTTGTTAAACCACTCTGAACCCCACCACTCTTCCAAGGGGCAGTAAAACCGTCTTCTTAAGTTACTGTTACCTCAACGTCTCTTCCAAGGGGCATTAATATTGTCTTTTTATTCCACTGTGACCTCCACGTCTCTTCCACGGGGCATTGATATTGTCTTTTTATTCCACTGTTACCTCCACCACTCTTCCAAGGGGCAGTAAAACCGTCTTCTTAAGCTACTGTTACCTCCACCACTCTTCCAAGGGGCAGTAAAACCGTCTTCTTAAGCTACTGTTACCTCCACGTCTATTCCAAGGGGCATTAGAATTGTATTTTTATTCCACTGTGACCTCCACGTCTCTTCCACGGGGCATTGATATTGTCTTTTTATTCCACTCTTACCTCCACCACTCTACCAAGGGGCATTAAAACAGTCTTGTTAAGCTACTGTGACCTCCACATCTCTTCCAATGGTTATTAAAACCATCTTGTTAAACCACTCTGTACTCCACCACTCTTCCAAGGGGTGTTAAAACCGTTTTGGTAAGCTACTGTGACCTCCACCACTCTTCCAAGGGGCATAAAAATCGTCTTATTAAGCTACTGTGCTCACCATGTCTCTTACAAGGGGCATTAAAACCATCGTGTTAAACCACTCTGAAATCCACCACTCTTCCAAGGGGTGTTAAAACCATTTTGTTAAGCCACTGTGACTACCACAAATCTTCCAAGGGGCAATATTATTGTCTTTTTATTCCACTGCGACCTGCACCACTCTATCAAGCGGAATTGATATTGTCTTTTATTCCACTGCGACCTCCACCACTCTTCCATGGATCATTGATATTGTCTTTTTATTCCACTGCAAGCTCCACCACTCTTCCAAGGGGCATTAACACCATCTTGTTAAGCTACTGTGACCTCCACGTCTCTTCCACGGGACATTGATATTGTCTTTTTATTCTACTGTAACCTTCACCACTCTTCCAAGGGGCATTAAAACCATCTTGTTATGCTATTGTGACCTCCATGTCTCTTCCAAGGGGAATTAAACCATCTTCTTAAACCACTCTGAACTCCACAGGTCTACCAATGGGCATTAAAACCATCTGGTTAAGCTACTGTGACCTCCACGTCTCTTCCAAGGGGCATTAATATTGTTTTTTTATTCCACATCGACCTTCACCACTCCTCCAAGGGGAATTAAAACCGTCTTGTAAAGCTACTGTGACCTGCAGGTCGCTCCCACGGGGTATTGATATTGTCTTTACATTCCACTGCGACCTCCACCACTCTTCCAAGGGGCATTAAAATCATCTTGCTAAGCTACTGTGACCCCCACGTCTCTTTGAGGGGCATTGATATTGTTTTTTTATTCCACTGTAACCTCCACCACTTCTCCAAGGGGCATTGATATTGTCTTTTTTTTCCACTGCGATCTCCACCACTTTTCCAAGGGGCTTTAAAACCGTCTTGTTAAGCTACTAAGACCTCCACTTCTCTTCCAAGGAGGTTTAAATACGTCTTATTAAACCACTCTGAACTCCACAGATCTTCCAAGGGGCATTAAAACCATCTGGTTAAGCTACTGTGACCTCCACGTCTCTTCCAAGGGGCATTAATATTGTTTTTTTATTCCACATCGACCTTCACCACTCTTCCAAGGGGAATTAAAACCGTCTTGTAAAGCTACTGTGACCTGCATGTCGCTACCACGGGGTATTGATAATGTCTTTACATTCCACTGCGACCTCCACCACTCTTCCAAGGGGCATTAAAATCATCTTGCTAAGATACTGTGACCTCCACTTCTTTTTGAGGGGCATTTATATTGTTTTTTTATTCCACTGTAACCTCCACCACTCTTCCAAGGGGCATTGATATTGTCTTTTTTTTCCACTGCGACCTCCACCACTTTTCCAAGGGGCTTTAAGACCGTCTTGTTAAGCTACTAAGACCTCCACGTCTCTTCCAAGGAGGTTTAAATACGCCTTGTTAAACCACTCTGAACTCCACAGCTCTTCCAAGGGGCATTAAAACCGGCTTGTAAAGCTACTGTGACCTCCACGTCTCTTCCACGGTGCATTGATGTTGTCTTTTTATTCCACTGCGACCTCCACCACTCTTCCAAGGGGCATTGATATTGTCTACATATTCCACTGCGACCTCCACCACTCTTCCCAGGGGCATTGAAACAGTCTTGTTACGCTACTGTGACCTCCACATCTCTTCCACGGGGCATTGATATTTTCTTTTTATTCCTCTGCGACCTCCACCACTCTTCCAAGAGGCATTGATATTGTCTATTTATCCCACTGCGACCTCAACCACTCTTCCAAGGGGCATTAAAGCCGTCTTGTTAAGCTACTGTGACCTCCACGTCTCTTCCACGGGGCATTGATATTGTCTTTTTATTCCACAGCGACATCCACCACCCTTCCAAGGAGCATTAAGACCGTCTTGTTAAGCTACTGTTACCTCCACATCTCTTCCAGGGGGCATTGATATTGTCTTTTTATTCCACAGGACATCCACCACTCTTCCAAGGGGCATTAAACCCGTCTTGTTAAGCTACTGTGACCTCCATGTCTCTACCAAGGGGCATTAAAACCATATTCTTAAACCACTCTGAACACCACAGCACTAAAATGGGCATTAAAACCCTCTGGTTAAGCTACTGTGACCTCCACGTCGCTCCCACGGGGTATTGATATTGTCTTTACATTCCACTGCGACCTCCACCACTCTTCCAAGGGGCATTAAAATCAACTTGCTAAGCTACGGTGACCTCCACGTCTCTTCGAGGGGCATTGATATTTTTTTTTATTCCACTGTAACCTCCACCACTCTTACAAGGAGAATTAAAACCATCTTGTTAAGCTATTGTGACCTCCACGTCTATTCCAATGGGCATTAAAACCATCTTGTTAAGCTACTCTCACCTGCACGTCTCTTCCACGGGGTATTGATATTGTACTTTTATTCCACTGCGACCTCCACCACTCTTCCAAGGGGCATTGTTATTGTCTTTTTATTCCACTGTTACCTCCGCCACTCTTCCAAGGGGCATTAATACCATCTTGTTAAGCTCCTGTGACCTCAACGTCTCTTCCAAGGGGCATTAAAACCGTCTTGTTAAACCACTCTGAACTCCACAGCTCTTCCAAGGGGTGTTAAAACCGTCTTGTTAAGCTACTGTGACCTTCACGTCTCTACCACGTGGCCTTGATATGGTCCTTTTATTCCTCTGCGACCTCCACCACTCTGCCAAGGGGCATTAAAACCATCTTGTTAAGCTACTGCGACCTCCACGTCTCTTCCACGGGGCATTGATATTGTCTTTTTATTCCACTTCGACCTCCACCACTCTTCAAAGGTGCATTAAAACCGTCTTGCTAAGCTACTGTGACCTCCACTTCTCTTCCAGGGGGCATTGATATTGTCTTTTTGTTCCACTGTAACCTCCACCACTCTTCCAAGGGGCATTAAAACAAACTTGTAAGACTACTGTGACCTTCTCTTCTCTTCCACAGGACATTGATATTGCCTTTTCATTCCACTGTAACTTCCACCACTGGTCCAAGGGGCATTAAACTGTTTTGTTAAGATATTGTGACCTCCACGTCTCTTCCACGCGGCATTGATATCGTCTTTTTATTTCACAGCAACCTTCACCACTCTTCCAAGGGGCATAAAAACCATCTTGTTAAGCTTCTGTGACCTCCAAGTCTCTCCCACGGTGCATTGACATTGTCTTTTTATTCCACTGCGACCTCCACCACTCTTCCAAGGGGAATTGAAATCATCTTGTTAAGCTATTGTGACCTCCATGTCTCTTCCACAGGGCATTGTTATTGTCTTTTTATTCCACTGTAACCTCCACCACTCGTCCAAGGAGCATTGATATTGTCTTTTTATTCCACTGCGACCACCATCACTCTTCCAAGAGTTATTAAAACAGTCTTGTTAAGCTACTCTGACCTCCAAGTTTCTTCCACGGGGCACTGATATTGACTTTTTATTGCACTGCGATCTCCACCACTCTTCCAATGTGCATCAAAACCGTCTTCTTAAGCTACTGTGACCTTTACGTCTCTTCCACGGTACATTGATATTGTCTTTTTATTCCACTGCGACCTCCAGCACTCTTCCAATGCCCATTCATATTGTCTTTTTTTCCCACTGCGACTTCCACCACTCTTCCAAGGGGCATTAATACCATCTTGTTACCTTACTGTGACCTCCACGTCTCTGTCACCGGGCATTGATATTGTCTATTTATTCCACTGTAGCCTCCTCCACTATTCCAAGGGGCATTAAAACCGTCTTGTTAAGCAACTGTGACCTCCATATCTCTTGCAAATAGGTTTAAATCCGTCTTGTTAAACCATTCTGAACTCCACAGCTCTTCCAAGGGGCATTAAAACCGTATTGCAAAGCTACTGTGACCTCCACGTCTCTCCCACGGTGCGTTGATATTGTCTTTTTATTCCACTGCGACCTCCACCACTCTTCCAATGGGCATTGATATTGTCTATATATGCCACTGCGACATCCACCACTCTTCCAAGGGGTATTAAAAACAACTTGTTAAGCTAGTGTGACCTCCACGTCTATTCCATGGGGCATTGATATTGTCTTTTTATTGCACTGTAACCTCCACCACTCTTCCAAGGGGCATTAAAGCAGTATTATTAAGCTTCTGTGAACTCCAAGTCTCTTCCACGGGGCATTGATGTTATCTTTTTATTCCACTGCGACCTCCACCACTCTTCCAAAGGGCATTAAAACTGTCTTGTTAAGCTACTGTGACCTCCAAGTCTCTTCCATGGGGCATTGATATTGTCTTTTTATTCCACTGCGACCTCCACCGCTCCTCCAAGGGGCATTATATCCATCTTGTTAAGCTACTGTGACCTCCACGTCTCTTCCACGGGGCATTGATATTGTCTATTTATTCCAATGCGACCTCCACCACTGTTCCAAGGGGCATTGATATTGTCTTTTTATTCCACTGCGACCTCCACCACTCTTCAAAGAGGCATGAAAACCATCTTGTTAAGCTACTGTGACCTCCACGTCTCTTCCACAGGGCATTGCTATTGTCTTTTTATTGCACTGTAACCTTCACCACTCTACCAAGGGGTCATTAAAACAGAATAATTAAGCTACTGTTACCTCCATATCTGTTACAAGGGGCATTAAAACCGTCTTGTTAAACCACTCTGAACCCCACCACTCTTCCAAGGGGCAGTAAAACCGTCTTCTTAAGTTACTGTTACCTCAACGTCTCTTCCAAGGGGCATTAATATTGTCTTTTTATTCCACTGTGACCTCCACGTCTCTTCCACGGGGCATTGATATTGTCTTTTTATTCCACTGTTACCTCCACCACTCTTCCAAGGGGCAGTAAAACCGTCTTCTTAAGCTACTGTTACCTCCACCACTCTTCCAAGGGGCAGTAAAACCGTCTTCTTAAGCTACTGTTACCTCCACGTCTATTCCAAGGGGCATTAGAATTGTATTTTTATTCCACTGTGACCTCCACGTCTCTTCCACGGGGCATTGATATTGTCTTTTTATTCCACTCTTACCTCCACCACTCTACCAAGGGGCATTAAAACAGTCTTGTTAAGCTACTGTGACCTCCACATCTCTTCCAATGGTTATTAAAACCATCTTGTTAAACCACTCTGTACTCCACCACTCTTCCAAGGGGTGTTAAAACCGTTTTGGTAAGCTACTGTGACCTCCACCACTCTTCCAAGGGGCATAAAAACCGTCTTATTAAGCTACTGTGCTCACCATGTCTCTTACAAGGGGCATTAAAACCATCGTGTTAAACCACTCTGAAATCCACCACTCTTCCAAGGGGTGTTAAAACCATTTTGTTAAGCCACTGTGACTACCACAAATCTTCCAAGGGGCAATATTATTGTCTTTTTATTCCACTGCGACCTGCACCACTCTTTCAAGCGGAATTGATATTGTCTTTTATTCCACTGCGACCTCCACCACTCTTCCATGGATCATTGATATTGTCTTTTTATTCCACTGCAAGCTCCACCACTCTTCCAAGGGGCATTAACACCATCTTGTTAAGCTACTGTGACCTCCACGTCTCTTCCACGGGACATTGATATTGTCTTTTTATTCTACTGTAACCTTCACCACTCTTCCAAGGGGCATTAAAACCATCTTGTTATGCTATTGTGACCTCCATGTCTCTTCCAAGGGGCATTAAAACCATCTTCTTAAACCACTCTGAACTCCACAGGTCTACCAATGGGCATTAAAACCATCTGGTTAAGCTACTGTGACCTCCACGTCTCTTCCAAGGGGCATTAATATTGTTTTTTTATTCCACATCGACCTTCACCACTCCTCCAAGGGGAATTAAAACCGTCTTGTAAAGCTACTGTGACCTGCAGGTCGCTCCCACGGGGTATTGATATTGTCTTTACATTCCACTGCGACCTCCACCACTCTTCCAAGGGGCATTAAAATCATCTTGCTAAGCTACTGTGACCCCCACGTCTCTTTGAGGGGCATTGATATTGTTTTTTTATTCCACTGTAACCTCCACCACTCCTCCAAGGGGCATTGATATTGTCTTTTTTTTCCACTGCGATCTCCACCACTTTTCCAAGGGGCTTTAAAACCGTCTTGTTAAGCTACTAAGACCTCCACTTCTCTTCCAAGGAGGTTTAAATACGTCTTATTAAACCACTCTGAACTCCACAGATCTTCCAAGGGGCATTAAAACCATCTGGTTAAGCTACTGTGACCTCCACGTCTCTTCCAAGGGGCATTAATATTGTTTTTTTATTCCACATCGACCTTCACCACTCTTCCAAGGGGAATTAAAACCGTCTTGTAAAGCTACTGTGACCTGCATGTCGCTACCACGGGGTATTGATAATGTCTTTACATTCCACTGCGACCTCCACCACTCTTCCAAGGGGCATTAAAATCATCTTGCTAAGATACTGTGACCTCCACTTCTTTTTGAGGGGCATTTATATTGTTTTTTTATTCCACTGTAACCTCCACCACTCTTCCAAGGGGCATTGATATTGTCTTTTTTTTCCACTGCGACCTCCACCACTTTTCCAAGGGGCTTTAAGACCGTCTTGTTAAGCTACTAAGACCTCCACGTCTCTTCCAAGGAGGTTTAAATACGCCTTGTTAAACCACTCTGAACTCCACAGCTCTTCCAAGGGGCATTAAAACCGGCTTGTAAAGCTACTGTGACCTCCACGTCTCTTCCACGGTGCATTGATGTTGTCTTTTTATTCCACTGCGACCTCCACCACTCTTCCAAGGGGCATTGATATTGTCTACATATTCCACTGCGACCTCCACCACTCTTCCCAGGGGCATTGAAACAGTCTTGTTACGCTACTGTGACCTCCACATCTCTTCCACGGGGCATTGATATTTTCTTTTTATTCCTCTGCGACCTCCACCACTCTTCCAAGAGGCATTGATATTGTCTATTTATCCCACTGCGACCTCAACCACTCTTCCAAGGGGCATTAAAGCCGTCTTGTTAAGCTACTGTGACCTCCACGTCTCTTCCACGGGGCATTGATATTGTCTTTTTATTCCACAGCGACATCCACCACCCTTCCAAGGAGCATTAAGACCGTCTTGTTAAGCTACTGTGACCTCCACATCTCTTCCAGGGGGCATTGATATTGTCTTTTTATTCCACAGGACATCCACCACTCTTCCAAGGGGCATTAAACCCGTCTTGTTAAGCTACTGTGACCTCCATGTCTCTACCAAGGGGCATTAAAACCATATTCTTAAACCACTCTGAACACCACAGCACTAAAATGGGCATTAAAACCCTCTGGTTAAGCTACTGTGACCTCCACGTCGCTCCCACGGGGTATTGATATTGTCTTTACATTCCACTGCGACCTCCACCACTCTTCCAAGGGGCATTAAAATCAACTTGCTAAGCTACGGTGACCTCCACGTCTCTTCGAGGGGCATTGATATTGTTTTTTTCTTCCACTGTAACCTCCACCACTCTTACAAGGAGAATTAAAACCATCTTGTTAAGCTATTGTGACCTCCACGTCTATTCCAATGGGCATTAAAACCATCTTGTTAAGCTACTCTCACCTGCACGTCTCTTCCACGGGGTATTGATATTGTACTTTTATTCCACTGCGACCTCCACCACTCTTCCAAGGGGCATTGTTATTGTCTTTTTATTCCACTGTTACCTCCGCCACTCTTCCAAGGGGCATTAATACCATCTTGTTAAGCTCCTGTGACCTCAACGTCTCTTCCAAGGGGCATTAAAACCGTCTTGTTAAACCACTCTGAACTCCACAGCTCTTCCAAGGGGTATTAAAACCGTCTTGTTAAGCTACTGTGACCTTCACGTCTCTACCACGTGGCCTTGATATGGTCCTTTTATTCCTCTGCGACCTCCACCACTCTGCCAAGGGGCATTAAAACCGTCTTGTTAAGCTACTGTGACCTCCACGTCTCTTCCACGGGGCATTGATATTGTGTTTTTATTCCACTGCAACCTCCACCACTCTTCCAAGGGGCATTAAAACCGTCTTGTTAAGCTACTGTGACCTCCACGTCTCGTCCATGGGGCATTAAACCCATCTTGTAAAACAACTCTGAACTCCACAGCTCTTCCAAGGGGCATTAAAACCGTCTTGTTTAGCTACTGTGACCTCCACGTCTCTTCCACGAGGCATTGATATGGTCTTTTTATTCCACAGCGACCTCCACCACTCTTCCATGGGGCATTGATATTGTCTTTTTATTCCACAGTAACCTCGACCACTCTTTCAAGGGGCATTAAAACCATCTTGTTAAGCTACTGTGACGTCCACGTCTCTTCCAAGGGGCATTAAAACCATCTTGTTAAACCTCTCTGAACTCCACAGCTCTACCAAGGGGCATTAAAACCATCTGGTTAAGCTAATGTGACCTCCTCGTCTCTTCCACGGGACATTGATATTGTCTTTTTATTCCACAGCGACCTTCACCACTCTTCCAAGGTGCGTTAAAACCGTCTTGTAAAGCTACTGTGACCTCCAGGTCTCTCCCACGGGGCATTGATATTGTATTTATATTACACTGCGACCTCCACCACTCTTCCAAGGGGCATTAAAATCATCTTGCTAAGCTACTGTGACCTCCACGTTTCTTCCAGGGGCTTTGATATATTTTTTTTATTCCTTTGTAACCTCCACCACAATTCCACGGGGCATTAAAACCATCTTCTTAAGCTGTTATGACCTCCACGTCTATTCCAAGCGGCATAAAACCGTCTTCTTAAGCTACTCTGACCTCCACGTCTCTTCCACGGGGTATTGATATTGTCTATTTATTCCACTGTGCCCTCTACCACTCTTCCCAAGGGCATTGATATTGTCTTTTAATTTCACTGCGACCTCCAACACTCTTCCCAGGGGCATTGATATTGTCTTTTTATTCCACTGCGACCTCCACCCCTCTTCCCTGGGGCAAAAAAAATGTCTTGTTAAGCTACTGTGATCTCCACTTCTCTTCCACGGGGCATTGATATTGTCTTTTTATGCCACTGTAATCTCCACCACTCCTCCAAGGGACATTAATACCGTCTTGTTTAGCTACTGTGACCTCCACGTCTCCTCCAAGGGGCATTAAAACCGTCTTGTTAAACAACTCTGAACTCCACAGATCTTTCGAGGGGCATTGATATTGTCTTTTTGTTCCACTGCGACCTTCACCACTCTTCCAAGGGGCATTAAAACCGTCTTGTTAAGCTACTATGACCTCCACATCTCTTCCACGGGGCATTGATATTGTCTTTTTATTTCACTGCGACCTCCACCACTCTTCCAAGGGGCATTGATATTGTCTATTTATTCCACTGCGACCTCCACCACTTTTCCCAGGGGCTTTGAAACCGTCTTGTTACGCTACTGTGACCTCCACATGTCTTCCACGGGGCATTGATATTGTCTTTTTATTCCTCTGCAACCTCCACCACTCTTCCAAGGGGCATTGATATTGTCTTTTTATTCCACTGCGACCTCCACCACTCTTCCAAGGGGCATTAAAGCTGTCTTGTTAAGCTACTGTGACCTCCACGTCTCTTACACGGTGCATTGATATTGTCTTTTTATTCCACAGCGACATACACCACCCTTCCAAGGGGCATTAAGACCGTCTTGTTAAGCTACTGTGACCTCCACGTCTCTTCCAGGGTGCATTGATATTGTCTTTTTATTCCACTGTAACCTTCACTACTCTTCCAAGGGGCATTAAAACCGTCTTGTTAAGCTACTGTGACCTCCATGTCTCTACCAAGGGGCATTAAAACCATCTTCTTAAACCACTCTGAACTCCACAGCACTAAAATTGGCATTAAAACCATCTGGTTAAACCACTGTGACCTCCACGTCTCTTCCAAGGGGCATTGATTTTGTCTTTTTATTCCACAGCGACCTTCACCACTCTTCCAAGGGGAATTAAAACCGTCTTGTAAAGCTACTGTGACCTCCAGGTCGCTCCCACGGGGTATTGATGTTGTCTTTACATTCCACTGCGACCTCCATCACTCTTCCAAGGGGCATTAAAATCATCTTGCTAAGTTACTGTGACCTCCATATCTCTTCGAGGGGCATAGATATTGTTTTCTTATTCCACTGTAACCTCCACCACTCTTACAAGGGGTATTAAAACCATCTTGTTAAGCTATTGTGACCTCCACGTCTATTCCAATGGGCATTAAAGCCATCTTGTTAAGCTACTCTTACCTCCATGTCTCTTCCACGGGGTATTGATATTGTCTATTTATTCCACTGTGCCCTCTACCACTCTTCCCAAGGGCATTGATATTGTCTTTTAATTCCACTGCGACCTCCACCACTCTTCCCAGGGGCATTAATATTGTCTTTCTATTCCACTGCGATCTCCACCCCTCTTCCTTGGCGCAAAAAAAATGTCTTGTTAAGCTACTGTGACCTCCACGTCTCTTCCACGGGGCATTGATATTGTCTTTTTATTCCACTGTAACCTCCACCACTCTTCCAAGGGACATTAATACCGTCTTGTTAAGCTACTGTGACATCCACGTCTCATCCAAGGGGCATTAAAACCGTCTTGTTAAACAACTCTGAACTCCACAGATCTTTCGAGGGGCATTGATATTGTCTTTTTGTTCCACTGCGACCTTCACCACTCTTCCAAGGGGCATTAAAACCGTCTTGTTAAGCTACTATGACCTACACATCTCTTCCACGGGGCATTGATATTGTCTTTTTATTTCACTGCGACCTCCACCACTCTTCCAAGGGGCATTGATATTGTCTATTTATTCCACTGCGACCTCCACCACTTTTCCCAGGGGCTTTGAAACCGTCTTGTTACGCTACTGTGACCTCCACATGTCTTCCACGGGGCATTGATATTGTCTTTTTATTCCTCTGCAACCTCCACCACTCTTCCAAGGGGCATTGATATTGTCTTTTTATTCCACTGCAACCTCCACCACTCTTCCAAGGGGCATTAAAGCTGTCTTGTTAAGCTACTATGACCTCCACGTCTCTTACACGGTGCATTGATATTGTCTTTTTATTCCACAGCGACATACACCACCCTTCCAAGGGGCATTAAGACCGTCTTGTTAAGCTACTGTGACCTCCACGTCTCTTCCAGGGTGCATTGATATTGTCTTTTTATTCCACTGTAACCTTCACCACTCTTCCAAGGGGCATTAAAACCGTCTTGTTAAGCTACTGTGACCTCCATGTCTCTACCAAGGGGCATTAAAACCATCTTCTTAAACCACTCTGAACTCTACAGCACTAAAATTGGCATTAAAACCATCTGGTTAAACCACTGTGACCTCCACGTCTCTTCCAAGGGGCATTGATATTGTCTTTTTATTCCACAGCGACCTTCACCACTCTTCCAAGGGGAATTAAAACCGTCTTGTAAAGCTACTGTGACCTCCAGGTCGCTCCCACGGGGTATTGATGTTGTCTTTACATTCCACTGCGACCTCCATCACTCTTCCAAGGGGCATTAAAATTATCTTGCTAAGCTACTGTGACCTCCATATCTCTTCGAGGGGCATTGATATTGTTTTCATATTCCACTGTAACCTCCACCACTCTTACAAGGGGTATTAAAACCATCTTGTTAAGCTATTGTGACCTCCACGTCTATTCCAATGTGCATTAAAGCCATCTTGTTAAGCTACTCTTACCTCCATGTCTCTTCCACGGGGTATTGATATTGTCTATTTATTCCACTGTGCCCTCTACCACTCTTCCCAAGGGCATTGATATTGTCTTTTAATTCCACTGCGACCTCCACCACTCTTCCCAGGGGCATTAATATTGTCTTTCTATTCCACTGCGATCTCCACTCCTCTTCCTTGGCGCAAAAAAAATGTCTTGTTAAGCTACTGTGACCTCCACGTCTCTTCCACGGGGCATTGATATTGTCTTTTTATTCCACTGTAACCTCCACCACTCTTCCAAGGGACATTAATACCGTCTTGTTAAGCTACTGTGACATCCACGTCTCATCCAAGGGGCATTAATACCGTCTTGTTAAACAACTCTGAACTCCACAGATCTTTCGAGGGGCATTGATATTGTCTCTTTGTTCCACTGCGACCTTCACCACTCTTCCAAGGGGCATTAAAACCGTCTTGTTAAGCTACTATGACCTCCACATCTCTTCCACGGGGCATTGATATTGTCTTTTTATTTCACTGCGACCTCCACCACTCTTCCAAAGGGCATTAAAACCATCTTGTTAAGCTACTGGCACCTCCACGTGTCTTCCACTGGGCATTGATTTTGTCTTTTTTTTCCACTGCGATCTCCACCACTCTTCCAATTCGCATTGACATTGTCTTTTTTTTTCCACTGCGACCTCCACCACTCTTCCAAGGGGCACTAAAACCAGCTTGTTAAGCTACTGTGATCTCCACATCTCTGTCACCGGGCATTGATAATTTCTATTTATTCCACTGTAGCCTCCACCACTTTTCCAAGGGGCATTAAAATCGTCTTGTTAAGCTACTGTGACCTCCATGTCTCTTGCAAGGAGGTTTAAATCTGTCTTGTTAAACCACTCTGAACTCCACAGCTCTTCCAAGGGGCGTTAAAACCGTATTGTAAAGCTACTGTGACCTCCACGTCTCTTCCATGGTGCATTGATATTGTCTTTTTACTCCACTGCGACCTCCAACACTCTTCCAAGGGGCATTGATATTGTCTATTTATTCCACTGCGACCTCCACCACTCTTCCAAGGGGCATTACAACTGTCTTGTTAAGCTAGTGTGACCTCCACGTCTATTCCATGAGGCATTGATATTGTCTTTTTATTGCACTGTAACCTCCATCACTCTTCCAAGGGGCATTTAAGCAGTATTATTAAGCTACTGTGACCTCCACGTCTCTTCTACGGGGCATTGATATTGTCTTTTTATTCCACTGCGACCTACACCACTCTTCCAAGGGGCATTAAATCCATCTTGTTAAGCTACTGTGATCTCCACTTCTCTACCAAGAGGCATTGATATTGTCTTTTAATTCCTCTGCGACCTCCACCACTCTTCCAAGGGGCATTTATATTGTCTTTTTATTCCACTGTGACCTCCACCACTCTTCCAAGGGGCATGAAAACCGTCTTCTTAAGCTACAGTCACCTCCACGTCTCTTCCACAGGGCATTGATATTGTCTTTTTATTCCACTGTTACCTTCACCACTCTTCCAAGGCGCATTAAAACCGTCTAATTAAGCTACTATGACCTCCATGTCTGTTACAAGGGGCATTAAAACCGTCTTGTTAAACCACTCTGAACTCCACCACTCTTCCAAGGGGCAGTAAAACCGTCTTGTTAAGCTACTTTGACCTCCACTTCTCTTCCAAGGAGGTTTAAATACGTCTTGTTAAACAACTCTGAACTCCACAGCTCTTCCAAGGGGCATTAAAACCGGCTTGTAGAGCTACTGTGACCTCCAAGTCTCTTCCACGGTGCATTGATATTGTCTTTTTATTCCACTGCGACCTCCACCACTCTTCCAAGGGGCATTGATATTGTCTATTTATTCCACTACGACCTCCACTACTCTTCCCAGGTGCTTTGAAACTGTCTTGTTACGCTACTGTGACCTCCACATGTCTTCCACGGGGCATTGATATTGTCTTTTTATTCCTCTGCATCCTTCAGCACTCTTCCAAGGGGCATTGATATTGTCTTTTTATTCCACTGCGACCTCCACCACTCTTCCAAGGGGCATTAAAGCTGTCTTGTTAAGCTACTGTGACCTCCACGTCTCTTACACGGTGCATTGATATTGTCTTTTTATTCCACAGCGACATACACCACCCTTCCAAGGGGCATTAAGACCGTCTTGTTAAGCTACTGTGACCTCCACGTCTCTTCCAGGGTGCATTGATATTGTCTTTTTATTCCACTGTAACCTTCACCACTCTTCCAAGGGGCATTAAAAACATCTTGTTAAGCTACTGTGACCTCCATGTCTCTACCAAGGGGCATTAAAACCATCTTCTTAAACCACTCTGAACTCCACAGCTCTTTCGAAGGGCATTGATATTGTCTTTTTGTACCACTGCGACCTTTACCACTCTTCCAAGGGGCATTAAAACCGTCTTGTTAAGCTACTATGACCTCCACATCTCTTCCACGGGGCATTGATATTGTCTTTTTATTTCACTGCGACCTCCACCACTCTTCCAAAGGGCATTAACACTAGAACTACTGATGAAGTCATTTTGACTCCTTTCGTTTTTTATTTCTCTTCTGTGACTACATTTTTCAGAATTCCGGCTTGAAACTCGGTGACTTTTCCTCAAATATGATGTGAAAAAAGATTTTGTGAGAATAAATAATTTTGGTGAAAAATTTGCGTGTTTTTTTCAAAATTTACCAAGAACTACTGAAGGGAGTCATTTTGACTCCCTACTATATTTTGAGGTCCTTTTGTCACTAAATGTTGCTATAAAGTTTTGTGCATAATTTTTTCACTCTGTCTTATTTACCCTGATGTTCATATAGATGTAGTTCAATTTACATGTCAACTTTTCACATTTTCCTTGTGTTTTACCTGCTTGTATTACTGTGTAATGCTGAACAAAATAGCTTGTTTACTCTAGGCTCTTATCTTATGCTAATGAACGGTGGTGTTTTTCTAAGGTCCTAGCAGGAGACAGTATTCTGGATAGTAACTTTACTTTCAGTTCAGCTGAAGAGACAAAGAGAACAGACGCAGACATACGAGCTCTGAAGACTCATACAGGTATGAATTGTTATGAAATAGTTTAGCTGTCTGTCAACTGATTCAGCCCACCTACTTTTGAAGGTGGCAGAACAGTTATTATTTCTTTTAGTTTTCATTTCATTTCTATTTTTCAGCAGGGAACTATATAGAATTATGGAATTTGTGAGGAATATGGAGAGAAGACGTTTGATAAAGCCTCAGGATATTCTGGCTACTTTGCAATCCATACCGGAGGATGAATCGGAATCCGAATTGCAGGAACATGTATTTGATTCTGACAGTGATGAAGATTTCATTCCTCAGAACATATCAAGTGAATCTGAAGACTCAGAAGGAACAAATCCAGAAGGTAAGTAGTTATGTGTATTTATTTGTTCTTCCACACACTGAGTTAGGGCCTGTGCACACTAGCAGAATTCTGGCTGAATAGCCATCTGGATATTCTTGCCGCAATACAGGCCGTACCTGCCCGCTCATGCCTGAAGCTCCGCTCCGAACCCTGGTCTGGAGCCGCTGTCAGGGACAGAGCAGCGCTTACTTAAGCGCGAGCACGGCTCCGTCCCAGACAGCGGCTCCAGCCCGGGGTTCGGAGCTTCAGGTATGAAACTCCGCTCTGTACCTGAGCGGGCAGGTACGGGCTGGATTGTGGTGAGAATATCCGGTCGGATATTCCGCCGCTAATCCAGCCAGTGTGCACGGACCCTTACAAAACAAAAATTCTAAATATTCATCAACTTTTTTCCAGATATTCCAAGCACATCAACTGGGGATCGGGCTCATGCAGTTATGTTGCCTCGTGACCATCCTCCTGGTCGTGGACAGAAAAAATCAGCAAAACGTCCCAGAAATGAATGAACAACAGATAACGATGGCGGCGAAGGTAATGCAACAACAAACACCAGAGAAGGCGAATCTGAAGGAATACTAGTTTCAGCGGATGGTATTCAATGGAAACCTGTTGAAATTGGAGAACACTTGCCTGGTAGGCGTGACAGCCAAAATATTCTTCGAGAAGCACCTGGCCCTACAGGATACGCCAGAAGAAATATCATTATCGATAGTCCTTTGAGCGCATGGCGTTTATTTTTTGATTCATATATATTGACACATATAAAGAACTGTACGCTTGCAGAAGCATGCAGGAACAATAATTTACAGTTTACTCTATCTGATGAGGAGCTAGATGCATTCATTGCGATATTCTATGCTCGTGGAATATCTGGCACGAACCGTCACTCGATTAGCAGTATTTGGTGTAATGACTGGGGAATACCGTTTTGCAAAGCGACAATGTCTAGGGACCGCTTTGTTGAAATTATGAGGTTTCTCAGATTTGATGAGAAATCTACTCGATCGGAGAGACTGCAAACGGACAAGTTTGCTCTATTTTCTACTGTGTGGGACAGGTTTATTGAAAATTGTATTGCGTGTTACAAACCTGGCCCATACATAACGGTGAATGAGCAACTTTTCCCAAGCAAAACTAGGTGTCCATTCACGCAGTACATGCCTTCCAAACCAGATAAATATGGCCACAAATATTGGCTAGCTGTTGATAAGAGGAGCAAATATCTGGCAAATGGCTTCCCTTATCTAGGCAAAGATGACACACGCCGTGCTGAGGACCGTTTAGCTGACCATGTGGTAATGAAGTTATTGGACCCGTTTTTGAAAAAAGGTCGCAATGTTACAACCGATAATTATTTTACTTCAGTAAAATTAGCTAAACAGCTAAAAAGCAAAGGAACAACCATCGTGGGAACACTGAACAAGATAAGGCGAGAAGTGCCTAAAGAAATAAAATCCATGAAAGAGGAATTGTACAACACTAAAGTGTTTAGAAATGAAGACAATTTTACACTTACAGTATATCAAGGAAAGCCCAACAAAAATGTTGTCATTTTGAGTTCCGTCCATCCAGATGTTGTTGTTGCGTCTGATTCCGCTAAAAAAACTCCAGAAACGGTAAAGTTTTACAATGAAACAAAATATGGAGTAGATGTAGTGGATCAGATGGCACGAAAATATACCACACGAACATGCACAAGGAGATGGCCTGTTCATGCATTTGAAAATGCCTTAGACTTTGCGGGTATAAATGCATGGATAATATTCAAGGAGATTACCCACCAAAAAATGTCACGCAAGGCATTTTTGCAAACGCTTGTGAGAGAGTTGAGTGGTCCTTATGTCACAGATAGGGAAAAGGGTTCACGTCCCAAGTTTCTACATGCTCAGAAGTGATGGTTCAAACAAAATTTTGCCAGATCAAAGAAAAGTGCAAGAAAAATAGATCTGTCGGAAATTGTAAGACTTGTGGTAAGTCTTTGTGTGGGCAATGTACTGCCATAAATCAAAGGCAATGCCTAAAATGCGAAACACCAAATGTTTAGAAGGTGAATTCTGCGCCATATTTTCAATTTTATGCTCCTCCACCTACATTTTCTCTGCTTTTTGTTCTTCAGTTGTTGTTTATATGTGTGCACTTGAATAAAAAAAAATGTTTGAAAAACGTCTATTATAATTATTGTTATTTTCTGTAGAAAAATAAGAAAAGCAGAAAAAAAACAATCAAAAGCATTACTGTTGGATCTCACAATAATAATACATTACAAAAAATATAATTATTAATAAATAACCACAAATGAAACTCTAAAAATAAACGAAAACAAGCAAGGAGTCAAAATGACTCCTTTCAGTAGTTCTAGGCGGGGTCACGAGTCCAGTAGTCCTAGTGTTAAAACCATCTTGTTAAGCTACTGGCACCTCCACGTGTCTTCCACTGGGCATTGATTTTGTCTTTTTTTTCCACTGCGACCTCCAGCACTCTTCCAATTCGCATTGACATTGTCTTTTTTTTTCCACTGCGACCTCCACCACTCTTCCAAGGGGCACTAAAACCAGCTTGTTAAGCTACTGTGATCTCCACGTCTCTGTCACCGGGCATTGATAATTTCTATTTATTCCACTGTAGCCTCCACCACTTTTCAAGGGGCATTAAAACCGTCTTGTTAAGCTACTGTGACCTCCATATCTCTTGCAAGGAGGTTTAAATCTGTCTTGTTAAACCACTCTTAACTCCACAGCTCTTCCAAGGGGCGTTAAAACAGTATTGTAAAGCTACTGTGACCTCCACGTCTCTTCCATGGTGCATTGATATTGTCTTTTTACTCCACTGCGACCTCCAACACTCTTCCAAGGGGCATTGATATTGTCTATTTATTCCACTGCGACCTCCACCACTCTTCCAAGGGGCATTACAACTGTCTTGTTAAGCTAGTGTGACCTCCACGTCTATTTCATGAGGCATTGATATTGTCTTTTTATTGCACTGTAACCTCCACCACTCTTCCAAGGGGCATTAAAGCAGTATTATTAAGCTACTGTGACCTCCACGTCTCTTCCACGGGGCATTGATATTGTCTTTTTATTCCACTGCGACCTCCACCACTCTTCCAAGGGGCATTAAATCCATCTTGTTAAGCTACTGTGACCTCCACGTCTCTACCACGAGGCATTGATATTGTCTTTTTATTCCACTGTGACCTCCACCACTCTTCCAAGGGGCATGAAAACCGTCTTCTTAAGCTACAGTCACCTCCACGTCTCTTCCACAGGGCATTGATATTGTCTTTTTATTCCACTGTAACCTTCACCACTCTTCCAAGGCGCATTAAAACCGTCTAATTAAGCTACTATGACCTCCATGTCTGTTACAAGGGGCATTAAAACCGTCTTGTTAAACCACTCTGAACTCCACCACTCTTCCAAGGGGCAGTAAAACCGTCTTGTTAAGCTACTTTGACCTCCACTTCTCTTCCAAGGAGGTTTAAATACGTCTTGTTAAACAACTCTGAACTCCACAGCTCTTCCAAGGGGCATTAAAACCGGCTTGTAGAGCTACTGTGACCTCCACGTCTCTTCCACGGTGCATTGATATTGTCTTTTTATTCCACTGCGACCTCCACCACTCTTCCAAGGGGCATTGATATTGTCTATTTATTCCACTGCGACCTCCACCACTCTTCCCCGGGGCTTTGAAACTGTCCTGTTACGCTACTGTGACCTCCACATGTCTTCCACGGGGCATTGATATTGTCTTTTTATCCCTCTGCATCCTCCACCACTCTTCCAAGGGGCATTGATATTGTCTTTTTATTCCACTGCGACCTCCACCACTCTTCCAAGGGGATTTAAAGCTGTCTTGTTAAGCTACTGTGACCTCCACGTCTCTTACACGATGCATTGATATTGTCTTTTTATTCCACAGCGACATACACCACCCTTCCAAGGGGCATTAAGACCGTCTTGTTAAGCTACTGTGACCTCCACGTCTCTTCCAGGGTGCATTGATATTGTCTTTTTATTCCACTGTAGCCTTCACCACTCTTCCAAGGGGCATTAAAAACGTCTTATTAAGCTACTGTGACCTCCACGTCTCTTCCACGTGGTATTGATATAGTCTTTTTATTCCACTGCGACCTCCACCACTCTTCCTCGGGGCATGGATATTGTCTTTTAATTCCACTGCGACCTCTATCACTCTTCCAAGGGGCATGGATATTGTCTTTTTATTCCAATGTAACTTCCACCACTATTCCAAGGGGCATTAAAACCGTCTTGTTAAGCTACTGAAACCTTTACGTCTCTTCCAAGGGGCATTAAAACCGTCTTGTAAAGCTACTGTGACCTCCATGTCTCTACCAAGGGGCATGGATATTGCATTTTATTCCACTGCGACCTCCACCACTCTTCCAAGGGTCATTAAAACCGTCTTGTTAAGCTACTGTGACCTCCACATCTCTTCCACGGGGCATTGGTATTGTCTTTTTATTCCACTGCAACCTACACCACCCTTCCAAGGGGCATTAAAACCATCTTGTTAAGCTACTGCGACCTCCTCGTCTCTTCCAAGGGGCATTAAACCCATCTTGTTAAACCACTCTGAACTCCACAGATCTTCCAAGGGGCAATAAAACCGTCTTGTTAAGCTACTGTGACCTCCACATCTCTTCCACTGGGCATTGATATTGTATTTTCATTCCACTGCGACCTAAACCACTCTTCCAAAGAGTATTAAAACCATCTTGTTAAGCTACTGTGACCTCCACGTCTCTTCCACAGGGCATTGATATTCTCTTTTTATTCCACTGCAACCTCCGCCACTCTTCCAAGGGGCATTGATTTTGTCTTTTTATTCCACTGCGACCTCCACCACTATTCCAAAGGGCATGAAAACCGTCTTGTTAAGCTACTGTGACCTCCACGTCTCTTCCACGGGCCATTGATATTGTCTTTTTATACCACTGCGACCTCCACCACTTTGGAAAGGGGCATTAATACCATCTTGTTAAAGCACTCTGAACTCCACAGCTCTTCCAAGGGTCATTAGAACCGTCTTGTTAAGCTACTGTGACCTCCTCATCTTATCCGAGGGGCATTAATACCGTCTTGTTAAAGCACTCTGAACTACACAGATCTTCCAAGGGGCATTAAATCCGTCTTGTTAAGCTAGTGTGACCTCCACGTCTCTTCCTTGGGGCATTGATATTGTCTTTTTATTCCACTGCGACTTCCACCACTCTTCCAAGAGGCATTGATGTTGTCTTTTTATTCCACTGCGACCTCCACCACTCTCCCAATGGGCATTAAAACCGTCTTGTTAAACTAATGTGTACTCTACGTCTCTTCTACGGGAAATTGATATTGTCTTTTATTCCACTGCGACCTCCACCACTCTTCCAAGGGGAATTAAAACCATCTTGTTAAGCTTCTGTGATCTCCACGTCTCTTCCTCGGGGCATTGATATTCTCTTTTTATTTCACTGTGACCTCCACCACTCTTCCAACGGGCATTGATATTGTCGTTTTATTCCACTGTGACCTCCACCAATCAACCATTGGGTATTAAAACCGTCTTGTTAAGCTACTGTGTACTTTACGCCTCTTCCATGGGACATTGATATTGTCTTTTTATATCCACTACGACCGCCACCACTCTTCCAAGGGGTATTAAAACCATGTTGTTAAGCTACTGTGACCTCCACGTCTCTTCCACGGGGCATTGATATTGTCTTTTTATTCCACCGTGACCTCCACCACACTTCCATGGGGCATTAAAACCGTCTTATTAAGCTACTGCGACCTCCTCGTCTCTTCTAAGGGGCATTAAACCCATCTTGTTAAACCACTCTGAACTCCACAGCTCTTCCAAGGGGCATTAAAACCGTCTTGTTAAGCTACTGTGACCTCCACTTCTCTTCCACGGGGCATTGATATTGTCTTTTTATTGCACTGTAACCTCCACCACTCTTCCAAGGGGCATTAAAGCAGTATTGTTAAGTTACTGTGACCTCCACGTCTCTTCCACGGGGCATTAAATCCATCTTGTTAAGCTACTGTGACCTCTACGTCTCTTCCACGGTGCATTGATATTGTCTTTTTATTCCACTGCGACCTCCACCACTCTTCCAAGGGGCATTGATATTGTCTTTTAATTCCACTGCGACCTCAACCACTCATCCAAGGGGCATTAAAACCATCTTGTTAAACCACTCTGAACTCCACAGCTCTACCAAAGGGAATTAAAAGCATCTGGTTAAGCTTCTTTGACCTCCACGTCTCATCCACGGTGCATTGATATTGTTTTTTTATTCCACTGCGACCTCCACCACTCTTCCCAGGGGTATTGATAATGTCTTTTAATTCCACTGCGACCTCCTCCACTCTTCCAAGCGGCATTGATATTGTCTTTTTATTCCAATGCGACCTCCACCACTCTTCCCCGGGGCAAAAAAATCGTCTTGTTAAGCTTCTGTGACCTCCACGTCTCTTCCACGGGGCATTGATTTTGTCTTTTTATTCCACTGTAACCTCCACCACTCTTCCAAGGGGCATTGATATTGTCTTTTTATTCCACTGCGACCTCCACCACTCATCCAAGGGGCAGAGCCGCGGTGAACCCTGACGGCCAGCCCCCCTCTCCCAATACTGGTGCCTGTCCGCTGGTGGGTCGAGCGAGCCCCCCTGTGGTGGAGGCAGCTCTAAGCTTTTTAATTTAAATTGTCTCTCTAATTTGAATGAATACACTTTAAATCCATTTACAAGGATCTATTGGAGGGCAAGTCTCATGCCAGCAGCCGCGTAATTCCAGCTCCAGTAGCGTCCACTAAAGCTGCTGCAGTTAAAAAGCTTTTATAAGGATCGAGCTCGGCTGTCCACCGCAAGGCATCCTACTGCCAGTCCCAGCCCCTATGCCTTGGGGTGCCTCCTGATGCTCTTCACTGAGTATCCCGTGGTCCCGAAGCATTTCCTTTGAAAAAATTAAGTGTCCAAACTACAGGTGGTGTAGCTTGCTTAACAGCCGGGATAATCCGCTGACTAGCAGACACTGCTACTAGGCACAAAGTATTTCCTGGGCTAGATGCAGTTAAAAATTTGTAATTAGATACTCTCGTTGGATGCTGAGAAAGCATTCCATAGAGTCTCCTGGCACGCCATATATGATTCTCTTAAAAAGCTTGGGGTAGGGGTCTAGGGGACCCTTTTATAGCCAAAATCACGGCCCTGTATCACAATGCGTCACCTAGGCTGAAGATAAATGGAACTGTAGCACCCTGAGGGCTCGGTTGCTACAGAGGTATTGCACCTCACCCAGAGGTGTGATATCTCACTCTCAGGTAAGGATGGAGTGTGGATCAGGACCAAACACCTGCATGCATTACACCACATTGCCGTGGGGCAGGGCGACCAATATGCCCCTGAGATGGGCACGACAGTCCCTGTCCCTGGCTGGAGTGGGGGGAGGGAACACTGAGGAAGGGGAACCCTATAGTGCAGGAGCAGGGAGGAAGCAGTTCCTGGGTGCATTGAGAAGGGAGTATAAAAGGTGGGCACCATCTTAGTTCAGTGCAGAGAAGTCTGAGCAGAAGTGGCAGGGAGCAGGGGCTCTGCATGAGCTCTGCTCCGGAGGCGGGCCTAGTAACAGAGGCCCAGGCCTGGAAGAGGGAGAAGGAAGGAAGAGGAGCGGAGAAGGCTCCAGGAACGAGGAATGAAGGGATTCCAGGGGTGCGGACGGGCGAGTCGCCACCGCACGCCCGAATCCACCTGCATGGAGGGGTCAGGCCAAAGGGGGAGACCGGTCCCCGAAACTAGTGGAGGCAGGAAACGACCCTCAGCTAGAAACCGGAGGCTGTGACATTTTATGTGGCGCAGCCCCTCGCTACACCCACTAGGAGGGCAGCACATAGGGTCAGGGAAATTGGCGCCAAGTTTACCAAGAGGAGGCCCAAGGCAGCCGGACAGAAGGGTTGGTAAGAAAGGCCAGAAAGAGGACACACAAAGGGGGTCCTGTGAAGCGCTCCAAAGTTATCTGGGAGTTGTCTGAGCCCCTCACCTGGTGAGCACAGTACGACGTGGGCAGCCGTTACCTGCAGACGTGGTCTGGATAATAAGAACTGTGAGTAAAGGCCCTGGACTGCATCACTGACTCCGTGTCGTTACTGCTGCTGCCCTGCACCATCACCCCCATCCTCCGCATACACTGCCCTGAGGCTATACTCCTCCCGTGGGGAGTTATGCTACGCTCTGCTGCACCCACAACACCAGCCTCAGCGGTCTGCTCTGCAGCGGCGGTTCACTCTGACCGCAATCCACGGGTGGCGTAGTCGGACATTTAAACATCAAAACCACATAAATAGTTCCGCCACTGGTTTGACCACCCTGAGCCATGGAACCGGGTCGCCGCCACGAAGACTACAACCACCAGCATCCACCAAAAAGGGTCCGGCTCCGGGTGTCCCAAGGCCCAGTGGGTGCATCAGAACATTTTCATCACCTTTCACAATCACCAATGGGACAAGGCAGGGATGTCCTCTGTCCCCTCTCTTATACATCCTAGTGACGGAGCACTTGCTCTCATCAATTCGCCATAACCCCAAAATTAGGTGGATTGAGGTGGGAGGCACCGAGTACAAGTGCTCTCTATTTGCTGATGATGTACTAGTATATATCACTCAATCACATATATCCATCCATGCTGTTATGGCTGAAATAGATCACTTTTGTTACATGGTCAAATTTTAAAATCAATGCAGCGAAGTCTGAGGCCCTCGATGTCTCCCTCCCCAAATCCATATAGGATTCCATCCAGTCCAACTTTCCCTTTGCCTGGCCCTCACAGGGTATCAAATACTTAGGAATTCCTATTCATAGAGACCTCTCCCATCTATGTTATCTTAATTTTGAGCCCTTTATTGAACAACTCCATACAGACCACGGTTGGCAAGTTAGAACTGTAAGATTCACTACGTGAACCACTGGTGTTTTGTGGAAAAGCACATGTACACTGTGTTCCAAATTATTATGCAAAAAGTGTTTAGGAGTGATAAGGGAAGAATTTGTTTGTTTGTCAGTTAAACTCATTGATGGTGATGTGTGTCAGGGCTCTTTATATCACTGTAAGCAATTGCAGACACCTGTGCTAATTAGTTTGGCAGGTGTGTCCAATGAAAGGCAAAACTACTTAAGAAGGCTGTCTCATATTATTAAGCAGCCTACATTTTCTGCCAAAATGGGAAAGAAAAAGGATGTGTCGGCTGCTGAGAAGCAACAAATTGTGGAGTGTTTAGGTCAAGGCATGACTACAATCAACATTGTGCGATGATCAGGATGAAGTGTCTTGGCAATCAAGAAGTATGTAGCTGATTCACAGTACACACGTGTGCGTGCTGATAAGGGCAAATTGAGGACTCTTTCCTACAGGCAATTACGTCAGGTTAAAAGAGCAGCGGCAAAAAAGCCTTGTCATAGCAGCAGACAAGTTTTTGAAGCTGCTGGTGCCTCCAACGTCCCCCGAACAACAAGATGCAGGGTCCTTCAGAGGTTTGCAGCTGTGCATATGCCATCCTGTCGACCTCCTCTATCCACTTCACACAAGCAGAAACGGCTCCAGTGGGCCAAACATTACATGAAGACTGATTTCAAAACTGTTTTGTTCACGGATGAGTGCTGTGCAGCTCTCGATGGTCCAGATGGATGGAGTGGAGGATGGCTGGTTGATGGACACCCCACGCAAACACGGCTACAGCGCCAACAAGGAGGAGGTGGAGTAATGTTTTGGGCTGGAATCATGGGGAGAGAGATTGTCGGCCCCTTTAGGATCCCTGAAGGCGCTAAAGATGAACTCCATAATGTATGTGGATTTTCTCAAACAGCACTTCCTGCCATGGTTCAAGAAGAAGAACCATGTATTTCACAGCAAGATCATTTTTTTGCATGATAATGCACCATCTCATGCTGCACATAAAACATCTGCATCTCTGGCTGATATGGGCATAAAAGGGGACAAACTTATGGTGTGACCCCCATGCTCCCCTGACCTCTACCCCATTCAGAACCTCTGGAGCATCATCAAAAGGAGTGTCTATGATGGCGGGAGGCAGTTCACATCTAAGCAACAGCTCTGGGAGGGTATTCTGTCCTCATGCAAAACAATTGAAGCAGAAACCATCCAAAACCTGACAAATTCAATGGACGAGAGAGTTCAGAAGCTCCTTTCGAACAAGGGGTCCTATGTGAAAATGTAACATCACCTAGAATAAAGTTTTGAGTTGAAAACTGTTTGATTTCAGTTTCTAATAACCTGCTAATGCTTATAATTTCAAAAATGACCATTTTTTTGGTCTTTATTAAAATGAAAAGGTTGATCGAAAAGTTTGGGGGATCTAAGAGTGTGGCAACCCAGTAGTCATGATTACTTCGAATTCTGACAATATGAGGGTCATGTTGCAGGTAGTGCAGCAAGAAGGCACTTATGTGTCTTGCGCATCTCGGAGCCCCAAAATTATTTTCCGGGCTAGATGCAGCTACAAATTATTATTAATTTTAAATCTGGTGGAGCTTAGTATAGATGGGCTAATAGGATCAGTGCTGCACACTGCTACAAAGCCCAAATTATTTTCCAGTCAAGATACAGATAAACATGATTAGTAATTTGAAAGCTTAAAACGGTTGGTAGGGTGATTTTAACCAATCATCAAGCTTTTACTCTCCCCAGGATGACACAGGGGTAGAAAAGTCGTTTCGGATCCATGATTTGTTCATCTTTATGAACGTGAGTCTGTCTACATTATCAGTGGAGAGCCGCGTGCGCTTATCTGTCAGCACACCACCAGCAGCGCTGAACACACGTTCAGACAGAACGCTGGCTGCGGGGCATGACAAGATCTCCAAGGCGTAAGTGGCTAGCTCCGGCCATTTATCCAGATTGGAAGCCCAAAAAGAGCAAGGGTCCAGTGACACAGTCATGGCTTCAATGTTTACTTGGAGATACTCCTGTACCATCGTCTCTAGGCGTTGACTATGTGTCAGACTTCTTGTCTCCTGTGGCCTTGCAAAGGATGGGCTAAAAAAGTGGTGAAATGATTCCGCAAAATTGATGTTACCAGCAGATACTGTGGTTCTGTTACGGTTTGAGTGCTGAACACTTGACGGCCCCACGGTTGGCAAGTTGGAACTGTGAGATTCACTACGTGCACCACTGGTGTTTTGTGGAAAAGCACATGTAAGATTCTGCAACAGTCTCTGCTGATACTCCTGCATGCGTGCATCCCTTTCTATGGCAGGAATAATTTCTGCAAATTTACTTTTGTACCGGGGATCTAACAGTGTGGCAACCCAGTAGTCAGGATTATTTCTAATTCTCACAATTCGAGGGTCATGTTGCAGGTAGTGCAGCAAGAAGGCACTCATGTGTGTTGCGCATTCAGGAGCACCAAGTCCCTGTTGTGTTGGTGGCGAGGTAACAATCATGCTTCCTTCCTCTGTCCTCTCCCCCCAACCTCGCACAACAGAAATGTGATCAAGGTCTCCCTCATCTGATGAGTCTTCCATCAGTTCGTCCTCCACTTCTTCCTGGGCTCCTGCACCTTCCTCACTAGTTTGGCTGCTACCATGCGCCCTGGTAAAACCATCTCCCCCACCCTCACATGCCTGCCGCATTGGTGCTGCCGACCGTCTGGACCTTGCAGATGTTAGCCCTTCCGCATACAACTCCTCCTCCTCTACTTCCTCCACCTCCTCTTGTGCCACCACCTGACTCCGAATTCTGTTTAACATGTGCTCCAGCATGTAAATCACCGGAATAGTCATGCTGATAATGGCATCGTCAGCACTAAACATCTTCGTCGCCATTTCTTTCAAAACTGTGCAGAAGGGTGCATAGGTCCCTGATCTGAGACCACTCCTCCAGCGTGATTTGCCCCACCTCCGGATCTCGTTGGCCCAGGCTATACGTCAGAACGTATTGCACCAGGGCTTGTCGGTGCTGCCACAGTCGCTGCAACATGTGCAGAGTTGAATTCCACCGGGTAGGCACATCGCATTTTAGCTGGTGAAGTGGCAGGCCCAACGACTTCTGTAGAGATGTAAGTCGCTGAGCTGCGGGATGCGAACGGGGGAAGTGAGCACACAGCGACCGTGCCCTCGGCAGAAGGCCATCTAGTCTGGGATAGTGGGCTAAAAATTGCTGGACAACCAGGTTCAACACGTGAGCCATACAAGGCACGTGTGTGACATTGCCCCGGCGAAGGGCCGCACCCAGGTTTGCAGCATTGTCGCACACAGCCTTCCCTGGTTTCAGGTCCAGTGGAGACAACCATTCATGAAATTGGTTCTCCAGAGCTGACCACAACTCCTCAGCTGTGTGACTCACATTTCCCAGACATTTCAAAGTAAAAACCGCCTGATGACGTTGAGCCCTACTGCCAGCATAGTAAGGAGGTGTGCAGGATCCCTTCTGCGCAGTTAGAAAGCTTGTGGCATGACCAGACAGGCTTTGGGTGCAGGTGGAAGACCGAGAGGAGGTTGAGGAGGCAGAAGCAGTGGAGGAACTTTGACATAAAGAGGATTGACGCACAACTCGTGGGGACGGCAAGACTTGGACAGCAGCCCCTTGTCCTGCTGTCACCATAGTTACCCAGTGCCCAGTCAGCGACATGTAACGCCCCTGTCCATGCCTACTCGTCCAAGTGTCTGAGGTGAAATGCACCCTGTCACACACAGAGTTTCTCAAAGAAGCGGTGATGTTGTGTGCGACATGCTGGTGGAGCGCAGGCACACCTTTCTTTGAGAAGTAGTGCCGACTGGGCATCCGGTACTGGGGCAGTTCGACGGACATAAGGTCTCGAAAATCCTCTGTGTCCACCAGGCAGAAAGGCAGCATTTCTGTAGCCAAGAGCTTGCAGATGGTGAAATTCAACCTCTTAGCTTTCTCATGGCTAGGAGGAAATGGTCTTTTACTTGTCCACATCTGAGGGACCGAGGGCTGGCTATTGTGCTTAGACGGGGTTGATAAGGGTGTCCCCGGCAAACTGCCGGTCTGTGAGGAAGATGCAGGCGGACATATTAGGTTGCCTTGATCCAAAGGTGGTGCTATCGATGTTGGACAGCGCTCAACACCAGCTGGTGTTACCACCTCCAAAGAAAATGATGACCTGCCAATCACGCTGGCTGTTGCGGGTAAAGAGGTGGCAGGTCTGCGCCCCAAAACAGGTGTGACTGCTGTCCCCCCAGTCACAGAGGATGAAGAGGCCGCGGATGCACAAGATATGGCAGACGGTGGTTGGCCCGGCCGGCTAGGCCGCATTGTAGCACACTGAGCTTCCCACTGCAACTTATGCTTCATGTCCATGTGCCGGTTCATGCATGAAGTACTCAAACTATGTATTTTTTGGCCTCTACTTAGCTTTTGCTGACAAATGTTACAGATAACACGAGTTGGGTCATCTTTATCGATCTGAAAAAATGCCCAGGCTATGCAAGGCTTAGCACCCATGCGACCTGAAGAGCCACCACGACTTGTGGTGAGAGGCAGAGTTGTGTTTGAGGATGCAGTTGTTGACGTGCTTCCAGTACTACGTCTCTGTCCAGGAAGGCGCAACCTGACCTCGTCGTCACTAGCATCTTCCTCCACCTCCTCTGCTGACCTCATCTCTTGGCTGACTGTGGGTTGACAGTAAGTGGGATCTCCAACCTCATCATCATCACCCTGTGCGTTATCACACCCGTCGTCCTCAGAGCCAACCTGTTCCTGCCCTGACAAAAAACTAAAGTTGTCGCTCCAATCAGGTATTTGAGTCTCATCATCGTCTTCCTCATTGTCTCCACCAACAGGAGTTACAGTTTGGGAATGAGGGTCTACATTATGGTCAGAACCTTCTGCGTCTGGTCCTGAATCCGATTCATAAAGATTCTGGGCATCAGTGCAGATCATCTCCTCGTCTGGATTCACAGAAGCGCTGGAGTCTACCTCTGATTCCCAGGCTATAGTATGAGTAAACAGCTCTGCAGACTCAACCATCTGTTCTACCTCATACTCAGACGGGCAGCTGGACATTTGGGAGCTGTGAGGAAGCAAGTGCGATTGGGGTGACACCTTTGAGGACTGGAGTATTTGTGATGTTGAAGTTGATGTGGAGGAGAGCCCACTTAAAGGAGCACTTGATATCCGTTGAAGCACCTGCTGTTTTTGTGCCTCATCTGGAATTTGTAGCGATTGGCGTGGCCGTAAGAAAGGGATCTTATCACATTGTCCGCTAAAAGAAGTAGACATTTTAGTTTGGCTGGAAGATGGTCTTTCTTCTGCAGATGTTACTGTTGCTTTAACACCTACCCCATGGACACAACCTTTTTTCCCCTTCCCAACACGCCTATTCCCCTTTCCACCAGCAGCAGGCCTTTTTCCACTCATTTTGGTGGTTAACTAATTCACAACTCTGGAGTTGTTTGCACAAAAAAACAATGGATGGGAACCGAGCAGAGCTGAGTGGCCAAACTGTGGTATTAGGCCAAAACTATTGGCTGGGTTAGATGCAGAAAAAAATTATATTCAATTTGCAACCTGATGGAGGTCAGTATAGATGGACTAATAGAGAAAGTCCCACACACAGCTAGAAGCCCAAATATTTTTTCAGAGGTAGATGCAGAAAAAAAATATATTCAGTTTGCAACCTGATGGAGGTCAGTATAGATGGACTAATAGAGAAAGTCCCACACACTGCTAGAAGGCCAAATATTTTTTCAGAGGTAGATGCAGAAAAAAATTATATTCAGTTTGCAACCTGATGGAGGTCAGTATAGATGGACTAATAGAGAAAGTCCCACACACTGCTAGAAGGCCAAATATTTTTTCAGAGCTAGATGCAGACAAAAAATTATTTTCAGTTTGCAACCTGATGGAGGTCAGTATAGATGGACTAATAGAACAAGTCCCACACACAGCTAGAAGCCCAAATATTTTTTCAGAGGCAGATGCAGAAAAAAATTATATTCAGTTTGCAACCTGATGGAGGTCTGTATAGATGGATTAATAGAACAAGTCCCACACACAGCTAGAAGCCCAATATTTTTTCAGAGGTAGATGCAGAAAAAAAATATATTCAGTTTGCAACCTGATGGAGGTCAGTATAGATGGACTAATAGAGAAAGTCCCACACACTGCTAGAAGGCCAAATATTTTTTCAGAGGTAGATGCAGATAAAAATTATTTTTAATTTGCAACCTGATGGAGGTCAGTATAGATGGACTAATAGAGAAAGTCCCACACACTGCTAGAAGGCCAAATATTTTTTCAGAGCTAGATGTAGACAAAAAATTATTTTCAGTTTGCAACCTGATGGAGGTCAGTATAGATGGACTAATAGAACAAGTCCCACACACAGCTAGAAGCCCAAATATTTTTTCAGAGGTAGATGCAGAAAAAACATTATATTCAGTTTGCAACCTGATGGAGGTCTGTATAGATGGATTAATAGAACAAGTCCCACACACAGCTAGAAGCCCAATATTTTTACAGAGGTAGATGCAGAAAAAAAATATATTCAGTTTGCAACCTGATGAAGGTCAGTATAGATGTACTAATAGAGAAAGTCCCACACACTGCTAGAAGGTAAAATATTTTTTCAGAGCTAGATGCAGACAAAAAATTATTTTTAATTCGCAACCTGATGGAGGTCAGTATAGATGGACTAATAGAGAAAGTCCCACACACTGCTAGAAGGCCAAATATTTTTTCAGAGCTGGATGCAGATAAAAATTATTTTTAATTTGCAACCTGATGGAGGTCAGTATAGATGGACTAATAGAGAAAGTCCCACACACTGCAAGAAGGCCAAATATTTTTTCAGAGCTAGATGCAGAAAAAAATTATATTCAGGTTGCAACCTGATGGAGGTCAGTATAGATGGACTAATAGAACAAGTCCCACACACAGCTAGAAGCCCAAATATTTTTTCAGAAGTAGATGCAGAAAAAAATTATTTTTAATTTGCAACCTGATGGAGGTCAGTATAGATGGACTAATAGAGAAAGTCCCACACACTGCTAGAAGGCCAAATATTTTTTCAGAGCTAGATGCAGACAAAAAATTATTTTCAGTTTGCAACCTGATGGAGGTCAGTATAGATGGACTAATAGAACAAGTCACACACACAGCTAGAAGCCCAAATATTTTTTCAGAGGTAGATGCAGAAAAAATTATATTCAGTTTGCAACCTGATGGAGGTCTGTATAGATGGATTAATATAACAAGTCCCACACACAACTAGAAGCCCAATATTTTTTCAGAGGTAGATGCAGAAAAAAAATATATTCAGTTTGCAACCTGATGGAGGTCAGTATAGATGGACTAATAGAACAAGTCCCACACACAGCTAGAAGCCCAAATATTTTTTCAGAGGTAGATGCAGATAAAAATTATTTTTAATTTGCAACCTGATGGAGGTCAGTATAGATGGACTAATAGAACAAGTCCCACACACAGCTAGAAGCCCAAATATTTTTTCAGAGGTAGATGCAGAAAAAAATTATATTCAGTTTGCAACCTGATGGAGGTCTGTATAGATGGATTAATAGAACAAGTCCCACACACAGCTAGAAGCCCAATATTTTTTCAGAGGTAGATGCAGAAAAAAAATATATTCAGTTTGCAACCTGATGGAGGTCAGTATAGATGGACTAATAGAGAAAGTCCCACACACTGCTAGAAGGCCAAATATTTTTTCAGAGCTAGATGCAGAAAAAAATTATATTCAGTTTGCAACCTGATGGAGGTCAGTATAGATGGACTAATAGAACAAGTCCCACACACTGCTAGAAGCCCAAATATTTTTTCAGAGCTAGATGCAGAAAAAAATTATATTCAGTTTGCAACCTGATGGAGGTCAGTATAGATGGACTAATAGAATGATGCTATGCCCAAAAGATTTTACTTCACTAGGTGCAGTAAAAAAATTGGTATTCTATACACAGGTGGTATATCTTGCAACACAGATAGGCTACTCCACTGACTAACACACTCTGCAATAGGCGAAAAAGGATTAGCTTTGCTAGATTCAGCCAAATGCTGTGAAAAAAACTTGCACAGCACTGGCACAGACCTGCCTGGCAAAAACTGATAGCAACTGATGTAACCTAGTCCTGAAAAGGACTGCAATTACAATTAGTCTTTACTCCCACAATCTATCTATTTAAGAGCACAGACCTGCCTGATAAAAGTCGTAGGAAATGCTGTAACCTAGTCCTTAAAAGGACTGCAATCACAACTATTCCCTACTCCCAAGCTATCTGTAGATTTGTGCGAAAATTGGCTTGAAATTAACAAGGTATAGCGCACACAGCAACAGCGGTGCCGTCTAACACGCAGCTGCAGCAGTGAGAAAATGGTGGCGACGGGGAAAATGGCTTGGTCTTATAGGGCAAGGACATGTGACATACACTGCCAATGACACATGCCCTTGCTTGTGTGAAAAAAGCACTTCGCTCCGTGTGTGCGCTGCTGATAGGCTGACAGATTGCACCTCCCCACTGTAAATGCGGGAAAGAGAAAAAAAAATGGAGATCTTCATTATTCCTGCAGAGATCCATCCCCTGCCCCTCCCCCCACCCCGCTGTACACTCAAACTGCGTATTAACATTAATTTTCATCATTACTGAGAAAAAATCCAGTTATGATTTTGGTGCACGAACAGTTATCGAACATAACCTCGAACAGCCGAATTTTTCTCAAATCGTTCATGTTCGCCGAACGGCTCGAACACCGCCCAAAACAGCTCGAATTTGAGATTGGTGAACAGTTCGAGTAGAACAACGCTCATCTCTACTCCACATCTCTTCCACTGGGCATTGATATTGTCTTTTTATTCCACTGCGACCTAAAACCACTCTTCCAAAGGGTATTAAAACCATCTTGTTAAGCTACTGTGACCTCCATGTCTCTTCCATGGGGCATTGATATTGTCTTTTTTTTCCACTGCGACCTTCACCACTCTTCCAAGTTACATTGAAATTGTCTTTTTTTTCCATTGCATCCTCCACCACTCTTGCAAGGGGCATTTAAACTGTCTTGTTAAGCTACTGTGACCTCCACGTCTCTTTCACCAGGCATTGATATTGTCTATTTATTCCACTGTAGCCTCCGCCACTCTTCCAAGGGGAATTAAAACCGTCTTGTTAAGCTACTATGACCTCAATGTCTCTTCCATGGGGCATTGCTATTGTCTTTTTATTCCTCTGCGACCTCCACTACTCTTCCAATGGGAATTAAAACCATCTTGTTAAACTACTGTGAACTCCACGTCTCTAACTCGGGGCATTGATATTGTCTTTTTATTCCACTTCGACCTCCTCCACTATTGCAAGGGGGATTGACATTGTCTTTTTATTCCACTGCGACCTCCACCACTCTTCCAAGGGGCATTAAAACTGTCTTGTTAAGCTACTGTGACCTCCACGTCACTTCCACGGGGCATTGATATTGTCTTTTTATTCCACTGCGACCTCTACCACTCTTCCAAAGGGCATTGATATTTTCTTTTTATTCCACTGCTGCCTTGACCACTCTTCCAAGGGGCATTAAAGCTGTCTTGTTAAGCTACTGTGACCTCCACGTCTCTTCCACGAGGCATTGATATTGTCTTTTTATTCCACTGTAACCTCCACCACTCTTCCAAGGGGCATTAAAACCATCTTGTTAAGCTATTGTGACCTCCACATCTCTTCCAAGGGTTATTAAAACCGTCTTAATAAACGACTCTGAACTTCACCACTCTTCCAAGGGGCATTAATATTGTCTTTTTATTCCACTGTGACCTGCACCACTCTACCAAGCAGAATTGATATTGCCTTTTTATTCCACTGCGATCTCCACCACTCTTCCACGGGTCATTGATATTGTCTTTTTATGCCACTGCGACCTCCACCACTCTTCCAAGGGGCATTAATATCATCTTGCTAAGCTACTGTGACCTCCACGTCTCTTCCAGGGGCATTGATATTGTTTTTTTATTCCATTGTAACCTCCATAGTCTTCCAAGGGACATTAAAACCGTCTTGTTAAGCTAATGTGATCTTTACTTCTCTTCCAAGGGGCCTTAAAACCGTCTTGTTAAACCACTCTGAACTCCACAGCTCTTCCAAGGGGCATTAAAACTGTCTTTTTAAGCTACTGTGACCTCCACGTCTCTACCAAGGGGCATTGATATTGTCTTTTATTCCACTGCGACCTCCACCACTCTTCCAAGGGGCATTAAAACCGTCTTGTTAAGCTACTGTGACCTCCACGTCTCTACCAAGGGGCATTGATATTGTCTTTTATTCCACTGCAACCTCCACCACTCTTCCAAGGGGCATTAAAACCGTCTTGTTAAGCTACTACGACCTCCATGTCTCTTCCAAGGGGCATTAAACCCATCTTGTTAAACCACTCTGAACTCCACAGCTCTTCCAAGGGGCATTAAAACCGTCTTGTTAAGCTACTGTGACCTCCACGTATATTACACGAGGCATTGATATTGTCTTTTTATTGCACAGCCACCTCAACCACTCTTCCAATGGGCATTAAAACCGTCTTGTTAAGCTACTATGACCTCCACATCTCTTCCACTGGGCATTGATATTGTCTTTTTATTCCACTTCGACCTGAACCACTCTTCCAAAGGGTATTAAAACCATCTTGTTAAGCTAATGTGACCTCCACATCTCTTCCACTGGGCATTGATATTGTCTATTTATTCCACTGTTGCCTCCACCATTCTTCCAAGGGACATTAAAAACATCTTGTTAAGCTACTGTGACCTCCACGTCTCTTCCAAGGAGGTTTAAATCCATCTTATTAAACCACTCTGAACTCCACAGCTCTTTCAAGGGGCATTAAAACCTTCTTGTAAAGATACTGTGACCTCAACGTCTCTTCCAAGGGTCATTGATATTGTCTTTTTATTCCACTGTTACCTCAACCACTCTTCCAAGGGGCATTATAGCCGTCTTGTTAAGCTACTGTGACCTCCACGTCGCTCCCACGGGGCATTGATATTGTCTTTTTATTCCACTGCCACCTCCACCACTCCTCCAAGGGGCATTGATATTGTCTTTTTATTCCACTGCGACCTCCACCACTCTTCCAAGGGGTCATTAAGGCTGTCTTATTAAGCTTCTTTGACCTCCACGTCTCTTCCACGGGGCATTGATATTGTCTTTTTATTCCACTGTAAACTCCACCACTCTAACAAGGGGCATTAAAACAGTCTTGTTAAGCTACTGTGATCTTTTCGTCTCTTCCAAGGGGCATTAAAACCGTCTTGTTAAGCCAATATGAACTCCACAGCTCTTCCAAGGGGTATTAAAACCGTCTTGTTAAGCTACTGTGACCTCCACGTCTCTATCAAGGGGCATTGATATTGTCTTTTACTTCCACTGCAACCTCCACCACTCTTCCAAGGGGCATTAAAACCGTCTTGTTAAGCTACTGTGACCTTCACGTCTCTTCCACGGGGCATTGATATTGTCTTTTTATTCCACTGCAACCTCCACCACTCCTCCAAGGGGCAATAAAACCATCGTGTTAAGCTACTGTGACCTTCACATCTCTTCCACTGGGCATTGATATTGTCTTTTTATTCCAGTGTGACCTAAAACACTCTTCCAAATGGTGTTAAAACCATCTTGTTAAGATAATGTGACCTCCACGTCTCTTCCACGTGGCATTGATATTGCCTTTTTTTTCCACTGCGACCTCCACCACTCTTCCAAAGGGCCTTGATCTTGTCTTTTTTTCCACTGTGACCTCCACCACTCTTCCAAGGAGCATTTAAACCGTCTTCTTAAGCTACTGTGACCTCCACGTCTCTTTCTCCGGGCATTGATATTGTCTATTTATTCCACAGTTGCCTCCAACACTCTTCCAAGGGACATTAAAACCATCTTGTTAAGCTACTGTGACCTCCACGTCTCTTCCAAGGAGGTTTAAATCCGTCTTGTTAAACCACTCTGAACTCCTCAGCTCTTCCAAGGGACATTAAAACCGTCTTGTAAAGCTACTGTGACCTCAACGTCTCTTCCACATGTTATTGATATTGTCTTTTTATTCCACTGCGACCTCCACCACTCTTCCAAAGGGCATTGATATTGTCTATTTATTTCACTGCGACCTCCACCACTCTTCCAAGTGGCATTGAGACCTTCTTGTTACGCTTCTGTGACCTCCACGTCTCTTCCACAGGGCATTGATATTGTCTTTTTATTCCACTGCGACCTCCACCACTCTTCCAAGGGGCATTGATATTTTCTTTTTATTCCACTGCAATCTCCAGCACTCTTCCAAGGGGCATTAAAGCTGTCTTGTTAAGCTACTGTGACCTCCACGTCTCTTCCACGGGGCATTGATATTCTCTTTTTATTCCACTGTTACCTCCACCACTCTTCCAAGGGGCATTAAAACCGTCTTGTTAAACTACTGTGACCTCCACGTCTCTTCCAAGGGTTATTAAAACCATCTTGTTAAACCACTATGAACTCCACCACTCTTCCAAGGGGCGTTAAAACCATTTTGTTAAGCTACTGTGACCTCCACCACTCTTCCAAGGGGCATTAATATTGTCATTTTATTCCACTGCAACCTACACTACTCTGCCAAGCGGAATTGATATTGTCTTTTTATTCCACTGCGACCTCCACCACTCTTCCACGGGTCATTGATATTGTCTTTTTATTCCACTGCAACCTCCACCACTTTTCCAAGGGGCATTAAAACTGTCTTGTTAAGCTACTGTGACCTGCACGTCTCTTCCACTGGACATTGATATTGTATTTTTATTCCACTGTAACCTCAACCACTCTTCCAAGGGGCATTAAAACCGTCTTTTTAAGCTACTTTGACCTCCACGTCTCTTCCAAGGGGCATTAAAACCATCTTGTTAAACCACTCTGAACTCCACAGTTCTACCAAGGGGCATTAAAACCAACTGTTTAAGCAACTGTGACCTCCACGTCTCTTCCACGGGGCATTGATATTGTCTTTTTATTCCACTGCAACCTCCATCACTCTTCCAAGGGGCATTAAAAAAGTCTTGTTAAGCTACTGCATCCTCCAACTCTCTTCCAAAGGGCATTAAACCCATCTTGTTAAACCACTCTGAACTCCACAGCTTTTCCAAGGGGCATTAAAACTGTCTTGTTAAGCTACTGTGACCTCCAGGTATATTCCACGAGGCATTGATATTGTCTTTTTATTTCACAGCAACCTCCACCACTCTTCCAAGAGGCGTTAAAACTGTCTTGTTAAGTAACTGTGACCTCGACATCTATTCCATTGGGCAGTGATATTGTCTTTTTATTCCACTGCGACCTAAACCACTCTTCCAAAGAGTATTAAAACCATCTTATTAAGCTAATGTGACCTCCACGTCTCTTCCACGCGGCATTGATATTGCCTTTTTTTTCCACTGCGACCTCCACCACTCTTACAAGGGGCATTGATATTGTCTTTTTTTCCACTGCGACCTCCACCACTCTTCCAAGGAGCATTTAAACCGTGTTCTTAAGCTACTGTGACCTCCACGTCTCTTTCACCGGCATTGATATTGTCTATTTATTCCACTGTTGCCTCCACCACTCCTCCAAGGGACATTAAAACCATCTTGTTAAGCTACTGCGACCTCCACGTCTATTCGAAGGGGCATTAATCCCATCTTGTTAAACCACTCTGTACTCCACAACTCTTCCAAGGGGCATTAAAACCATCTTGTTAAGCTACTGTGACCTCCACGTCTATTCCACGAGGCATTGATATCGTCTTTTTATTCCACAGCGACCTCCACCACTCTTCCAAGGGGCATTCAAACCATCTTGTTAAGCTACTGTCAGCTACACATCTCTTCCACAGGGCATTGATATTGTCTTTTTATTCCACTGCGACCTCCACGTCTCTTCCAAGGGGCATTAAACCCATCTTGTTAAACCACTATGAACTCCACAGCTCTTCCAAGGGTCATTAAAACCGACTTGTTAAGCTACTGTGACCTCCACGTCTATTCGACGAGGCATTGATATTGTCTTTTTATTCCACAGCGACCTCCACCACTCTTCCAAGGGGCATTAAAACTATCTTGTTAGGCTACTGTGACCTCCACTTCTCTTCCACGGGGCATTGATATCGTCTTTTTATTTCACTGCGACCTCCACCACTCTTCCAAAGGGCATTAAAACCATCTTGTCAATCAACTGTGACTACCACGTCTCTTCCACGGTTCATTGATATTGTTTTTTTTTTCCACTGCGACCTCCACCACTCTTCCAAGGCGAATTGACATTGTCTTTTTTTTCCACTGCGACCTCCACCACTCTTCCAAGGGGCATTAAAAGCGTCTTGTTAAGCTACTGTGACCTCCACGTGTTTTTAACCGGTCATTGATATTGTCTATTTATTCCACTGTAGCCACCACCAATTTTCCAAGGGGCATTAAAACTGTCTTGTAAAGCTACTGTGATCTCCACGCCTCTTCCACGGGGCATCGATATTGTCATTTTATTCCACTGCGACCTCCACAACTCTTCCAAGGGGCATTGATTTTGTCTTTTTATTCCACTTCGACCTCCACAACTCTTCCAAGGGGCATTATAGCCATCTTGTTAAGCTACTGTGACCTCTACGTCTCTTCCACGGGATATTGATTTTGTCTTTTTATTCCACTGCGACCTCCACCACTATTCCAAGGGGCATTGACATTGTCTTCTTATTCCACTGCGACCTCCACCACTCTTCCAAGGGGCATTAAAACTGTCTTGTTAAGCTACTGTGACCTCCACTTCTCTTCCACGGGGCAATGATATTGCCTTTTTATCCAACTGTAACCTCCACTACTCTTCCAAGGGTCATTAAAACCGTCTTGTTAAGCTACTGTGACATCCACTTTTCTTCCACGGGTTATTAAAACCGTTTTGTTAATCACTCTGAACGCCACCCTTCTTCCAAGGGCCGTTAAAACCGTTTTGTTAAGCCACTATGACCTCCACCACTCTTCCAAGGGGCATTAATATTGTGGTTTTATTTCACTGCAACCTGCACAACTCTTTCAAGCGGAATTAATATTGTCTTTTTATTCCACTGTAACCTCCACCACTCTTCCAAGGGGCATTAAAACCGTCTTGTTAAGCCACTGTGACCTCCATGTCTCTTCCAAGGGACGTTAAAACCATTTTGTTCAACCACTCTGAACTCCACAGCTCTACCAAGGGGCATTAAAACCATCTGGTTAAGCTATTGTGACCTCTACGTCTCTTACACTGGGCATTGAAATTGTCTTTTTATTCCACAGCGACCTTCACCAGTCTTCCAAGGGGCATTAAAACCGTCTTGTAAAGCTACTGTGTCTTCCAGGTCGCTAACATGGGGCATTGATATTGTCTTTATATTCCACTGCGACCCCAACACTCTTCCAAGGGGCATTAAAATCATCTTGCTAAGCTACTGTGACCTCCAAGTCTCTTCCAGGGGCATTGATATTGTCTTTATATTCCACTGCGACCCCAACACTCTTCCAAGGGGCATTAAAATCATCTTGCTAAGCTACTGTGACCTCCAAGTCTCTTCCAGGGGCATTGATATTGCTTTTTTATTCGACTGTAACCTCCACCACTCTTTCAAAGGGCATTAAAACCAACGTGTAAAGCTATTGTGACCTCCACGTCTATTCCAAGGTGCATTAAAAACGTCTTTTTAAGCTACTCTGCCCTCCACGTCTCTTCCACGGGGTATTGGCATTGTCTTTTTATTCCACAGCAACCTCCACCACTCTTCCAAGGGGCATTAAAACCATCTTGTTAAGCTACTGTGACCTCCACATCTCTTCCACTGGGCATTGATGTTGTCTTTTTATTCCACTGCGACCTAAACCACTCTTCCAAAGGGTATTAAAATAATCTTGTTACATATACTGTGACCTCCATGTCTCTTCCACGGGGCATTGATATTGTCTTTTTTTTCCACTGCGACCTCCACCACTCTTCCAAGGGGCATTGATATTGTCTTTTTTTTCCACTGCGTCCTCCACCACTCTTCCAAGGTGAATTTAAACCGCCTTGTTAAGCTACTGTGACCACCACGACTCTTCCATGGTTCATTGATATTGCCTTTTTATTCCACAGTGACCTCCACCACTCTACTAAGGGGCATTAACCCCGTCTTGTTAGGCTACTCTGACCTCCACGTCTCTTCCAGGGGGCATTGATATATTTTTATTTTCCACTGTAACCTCCATCACTCTTCCAAGGGGCATTAAAACCATCTTATTAGGCTACTATGACCTCAACGTCTTTTCCACGGGGCACTGATATTGTCTTTTAATTCCACTGCGACCTCCACCACTCTTCCAATGGGCATTGATATTGTCTTTTTACTCCACTGCAACCTCCACCCCTCTTCCAAGGGGCATTAAAACCATCTTCTTAAGCTACTGTGACCTTTACGTCTCTTCCACCGGACATTGATATTGTCGTTTTATTCCACTGCGACCTCCACCACTCTTCCAAGGGGAATTAAAACCATCTTGTTAAGCTACTGTGACCTCAACGTCTCTTTCTCGGGGCTTTGATATTGTCTTTTTATTCCACTGCAACCTGCACCACTCTTCAAAGGGGCATTGATATTGTCTTTTTATTCCACTACGACCTCCACCACTCTTCCAAGGGGCATTAAAACTGTCTTGTTAAGCTACTGTAACCTCCAGGTATCTTCCACGGGGAATTGATATTGTCTTTTTATTCCACTGTAACCTCCAGCACTCTTCCATGGGGCATTAAACCGTCTTGTTAATCTTCTGTGACCTCCACTTCTCTTCCAATTGATATTAAAACCGTCTAGTTAAACCACTCTGAACTCCACCACTGTTCTAAGGGGCGTTAAAACCATTTTGTTAAGCTACTGTGACCTCTACATCTCTACCACAGGGCATTTATATTGTCTTTTTATTCTACTGCGACCTCCACCACTTTTAAATTGGGCATTAAAATCATCTTGCTAAGCTACTGTGACCTCCACGTCTCTTCCACGGGTCATTGATATTGTTTTTTTAATCCACTGTAACCTCCAACACTCTTCCAAGGCGCATTAAAACCACCTTTTTAAGTTATTTTGACCTCCACGTCTCTTCCAAGGGGCATTAAAACCGTCTTGTTAAGCTACTGTGACCCCCACGTCTTTTCCACAGGATATTGATATTGTCTTTTTATTCCACTGCGACATCCAGCACTCTTCAAAGGGGCATTGATATTGTCTTTTTATTCCACTTCGACCTCCACCAATCCTCCAAGGGTCATTGATATTGTCTTTTTATTTCGCTGCGACCTGAATCACTCTTCCAATGGGCATTAAAACCATCTAGTTAAGCTACTGTGACCTGCACGTCTCTTCCTCGGGGCATTGATATTGTCTTTTTATTCCACTGTATCCTCCACCACTCACACTAGGGGCATTAAAACCGTCTTGTTAAGCTACAGTGACCTCCACGTCTCTAACACTGGGCATTGATATTGTCTTTTTATTCCACTGCGACCTCCAACACTCCTCCAAGGGGCATTAAAACCGTCTTGTTAAGCTACTGTGACCTCCAAGTCTCTCGCACGGGGCATTGATATTGTCTTTTTATTCCACTGCGACCTCCACCACTCTTCCAAGGGGCACTAAAATCATCTTGTTAAGCTACTGTGACCTCCATGTCTCTTCCAAGTGGCATTGATATTGTCTTTTTATTCCACTGTAACCTCCACCACTCTTCGAAGGGGCATTAAAACCATCTTATTAAGCTATTGTGACCTCCACGTCTCTTCCAAGTGGCATTAGAACTGTCTTGTTAAGCTCCTGTGACCTCCACGTCTCTTCCACGGGGTATTGATATTGTATTTTTATTGCACTGAGACCTCCACCACTCTTCCATGGGGCATTAAAACTGTCTTGTTAAGCTACTGTGACCTCCACGTCTCTTCGACGGGGCATTGATATTGTCTTTTTATCATACTGTAACCTCCACCACTCTTCCAAGGGACATTAAAACCATCTTGTTAAGCAACTGTGACCTCCATGTCTCTTCTAAGGGGCATTAAAACCATCTTGTTAAACCACTCTGAAGTCCACAGCTCTTCCAAGGGACATTAAAACTGTCTTGTTAAGCTACTGTGCCCTCCACGTCTCTACCATGTGGCATTGATATTGTCTTTTTATTCCACTGCGACCTCCACCACTCTTCAAAGGGGCATTGATATTGTCTTTTTATTCCACTGCGACCTCCACCACTCTTCCAAGGGGCATTAAAACCGTCTTGTTAAGCTACTTTGATCTCCACGACTCTTCCACGGGGCATTGATATTGTTTTTTATTCCACTGTAACTCCACCAATCTTACAAGGGGCATTAAACCGTCTTGTTAAGCTTCTGTGACCTCCACGTCTCTTCCAAGGGATATTAAAATCGTCTTGTTAAACCACTCTAAACTCCACCACTATTCCAAGGGGCGTTAAAACCATTTTGTTAAGCTACTGTGACCTCTACATCTCTTCCAAGGAGCATTAAAACGGTCTTGTTAAGCTATTGTGAACTCCACGTCTCTTCCAAGAGGCATTGATATTGTCTTTTTATTCCACTGTAACTTCCACTACTCTTCCAAGGGTCATTAAAACCGTCTTGTTAAGCTACTGTGACCTTCTCGTCTCTTCCCCGGGGCATTGATATAGTCTTTTTATTCCACTGCGACCTCCACCACTCTTCCACGGGGTATTGATATTGTCTTTTTATTCCACTGCGACCTCCACAACTCTTCCAAGGGGCATTGATATTGTATTTTTATTGCACTGAGACCTCCACCACTCTTCCATGGGGCATTAAAACCGTCTTGTTAAGCTACTGTGACCTCCACGTCTCTTCCACGGGGCATTGATATTGTCTTTTTATCATACTGTAACCTCCACCACTCTTCCAAGGGACATTAAAACCATCTTGCTAAGCAACTGTGACCTCCATGTCTCTTCTAAGGGGCATTAAAATCATCTTGTTAAACCACTCTGAAGTCCACAGCTCTTCCAAGGGGCATTAAAACTGTCTTGTTAAGCTACTGTGCCCTCCACGTCTCTACCATGTGGCATTGATATTGTCTTTTTATTCCACTGCGACCTCCACCACTCTTCAAAGGGGCATTGATATTGTCTTTTTATTCCACTACGACCTCCACCACTCTTCCAAGGGCCATTAAAGCTGTCTTGCTAAGCTACTGTGACCTCCACTACTCTTCCACGGGGAATTGATATTGTCTTTTTATTCCACTGTAACTCCACCAATCTTACAAGGGGCATTAAACCGTCTTGTTAAGCTTCTGTGACCTCCTCGTCTCTTCCAAGGGATATTAAAACCGTCTTGTTAAACCACTCTAAACTCCACCAATGTTCCAAGGGGCGTTAAAACCATTTTGTTAAGCTACTGTGACCTCTACATCTCTTCCAAGGAGCATTAAAACGGTCTTGTTAAGCTATTGTGAACTCCACGTCTCTTCCAAGAGGCATTGATATTGTCTTTTTATTCCACTGTAAATTCCACTACTCTTCCAAGGGTCATTAAAACCGTCTTGTTAAGCTACTGTGACCTCCATGTCTCTTCCCCGGGGCATTGATATAGTCTTTTTATTCCACTGCGACCTCCACCACTCTTCCAAGGGGCATTGATATTGTATTTTTATTCCACTGCGACCTCCACCACTCTTCCAAGGGGCATTAAAATCTTCTTGTTAAGCTACTGTGACCTCCAAGTCTCTCCCATAGGGCATTTATATTGTCTTTTTATTCTACTGCGACGTCCACCACTTTTCCATGGGGCATTAAAATCATCTTGCTAAGCTACTGTGACCTCCACGTCTCTTCCATGGGGCTTTGACATTGTTTTTTTATTACACTGTAACCTCCACCACTCTTCCAAGGCGCATTAAAACCATCTTGTTAAGCTATTGTGACCTCAACGTCTCTTCCAAGGGGCATTAAAACCGTCTTGTTAAGCTACTGTGACCCCCACGTCTCTTCCGCAAGGTATTGATATTGTCTTTTTATTCCACTGCGACCCCCACCACTCTTCCAAGGGGCATTGATATTGTCTTTTTATTCCACTCTGACCTCCACCACTCTTCCAAGGGGCATTGATAATGTCTTTTTATTCCACTCTGACCTCCACCACTCTTCCAAGGGGCATTGATATTGTCTTTTTATTTCACTACGACCTCCACCACTCTTCCAAGGGCCATTAAAACTGTCTTATTAAGCTACTGTGACCTCCACATCTCTTCCACGGGGATTTGATATTGTCTTTTTATTCCACTGCGACCTCCACCTCTCTTCCAAGGGGCATTGATATTGTATTTTTATTCCACTGCGACCTCCACCACTCTTCCAAGGGGCATTAAAATCTTCTTGTTAAGCTACTGTGACCTCCAAGTCACTCCCACAGGCATTTATATTGTCTTTTTATTCTACTGCGATCTCCACCACTTTTCCATGGGGCATTAGAATCATCTTGCTAAGCTACTGTGACCTCCACGTCTCTTCCATGGGGCATTGATATTGTTTCTTTTATTCCACTGTAACCTCCACCACTCTTCCAAGGCGCATTATAACCATGTTGTTAAGCTATTGTGACCTCCACGTCTCTTCCAAGGGGCATTAAAACCGTCTTGTTAAGCTACTGTGACCCCCACGTCTCTTCCACAGGGTATTGATATTGTCTTTTTATTCCACTGCGACCTCCACCACTCTTCCAAGGGGCATTGATATTGTCTTTTTATTCCACTCTGATCTCCACCACTCTTCCAAGGGGCATTGATAATTGTTCTTTTTTTCCACTCTGACATTCACCACTCTTCCAAGGGGCATTGATATTGTCTTTTTATTTCACTACGACCTCAATCACCCTTCCAATGGGCATTAAAACCGTCTTGTTAAGCTACTGTGACCTCAACATCTCTTCCTTGGGGTATTGATATTGTCTTTTTATTCCACTGTAACCTCCACCACTCACACTAGGGGCATGAAAACCGTTTTGTTAAGCTACTGTGACCTCCACGTCTCTTCCAAGATGCATTAAAACAGTTTTGTTAAGCTACAGTGACCTCCACGTCTCTACCACTGGGCATTAATATTGTATTTTTATTCCACTGCGACCTCCAATACTCTTCGAAGGGGCATTAAAACCGTCTTGTTAAGCTACTGTGACCTCCAAATCTCTCCCACGGGGCATTGATATTGTATTTTTATTCCACTGCGACCTCCACCACTCTTCCAAGGGACATTAAAATCATCTTGTTAAGCTATTGTGACCTCCACGTCTCTTCCACGGGGAATTGATATAGTCTTTTTATTCCACTACGACCTCCACCACTCTTCCAAGGGGCATTGATATTGTATTTTTATTCCACTGCGACCTCCACCACTCTTCCAAGGGGCATTAAAATCTTCTCGTTAAGCTACTGTGACCTCCAAGTCTCTACCACAGGGCATTTATTTTGTTTTTTTATTCTACTGCGACCTCCTCAACTTTTCCATGGGGCATTTAAATCATCTTGCTAAGCTACTGTGACCTCCACGTCTCTTCCATGGAGCATTGATATTGTTTTTTTATTCCACTGTAACCTCCACCACTCTTCCAAGGCGCATTAAAACCATCTTGTTAAGCTATTGTGACCTCCAAGTCTCTTCCAAGGGGCATTAAAACAGTCTTGTTAATCTACTGTGACCCCCACGTCTCTTCCACAGGGTATTGATATTGTCTTTCTATTCCACTGCGACCTCCACCACTCTTCCAAGGGGCATTGATATTGTCTTTTTATTCCACTCTGACCTCCACCACTCTTCCAAGGGGCATTGATATTGTCTTTTTATTTCACTACGACCTCAATCACTCTTCCAAGTGGCATTAAATCCATCTTGTTAAGCTACTGTGACCTCCACATCTCTTCCTTGGGGCATTGATATTGTCTTTTTATTTCACTGTAACCTCCACCACTCACACTAGGGGCATTAAAACCGTTTTGTTAAGCTACTGTGACCTCCACGTCTCTTCCAAGATGCATTAAAACAGTTTTGTTAAGCTACAGTGACCTCCACGTCTTTACCACTGGGCATTGATATTATCTTTTTATTCCACTGCGACCTCCAACACTCTTCGAAGGGGCATTAAAAGCGTTTTGTTAAGCTATTGTGACCTCCAGGTCTCTTCCAAGTGGCATTAGAACTGTCTTGTTAAGCTACTGTGACCTCCACGTCTCTTCCACAGAGTATTGATATTTTCTTTTTGTTCCACTGTGACCTATACCACTGTTCCAAGGGTCTTGGTATTGTATTTTTATTCCACTGAGACCTCCACCACTCTTCAATGGGGCATTAAAATCATCTTGTTAAGCTAATGTGACCTCCACGTCTCTTCCTCGGGGCTTTGATATTGTCTTTTTATCATACTGTAACCTTCACCACTCTTCCAAGGGACATTAAAACCATCTTGTTAAGCTACTGTGACCCCCATGTCTCTTCTAAGGGGCATTAAAACCATCTTGCTTAACCACTCTGAACTACACAGCTCTTACAAGGGGCATTAAAACCGTCTTGTTAAGCTATTGTGCCCTCCACGTCTCTTCCACGGGGTATTGATATTGTCTTTTTATTCCACTCTGACCTCCACCACTCTTCCAAGCGGCATTGATATTGTCTTTTTTTTCCACTGCGACCTCCACCTCTCTTCCAAGGAGCATTAAAACTGTCTTGTTAAGCTACTGTGACCTCCACGTCTCTTTCACGGGGCAGTGATATTGTCTATTTATTACATTGTAACCTCCACCACTTTTCCAAGGGGCATTGAAACCATCTTGTTAAGCTACTGTGACCTCCACTTTTTTTCCACGGGGCATTGATATTGCCTTTTATTCCACAGTGACCTTCACCACTCTTCAAAGAGGCATTAACCCCATCTTGTTAAGCTACTGTGACCTTTACATCTCTTCCACGGGACATTGATATTGTCTTTTTTTTCCACTGCGACCTCCACCACTCTTCCAAGAAGAATTAAACCATCTTGTTAAGCTACTGTGACCTCCCCATCTCTTCCTCGGGGCAAGGATATTGCCTTTTTTTTCCACTGCGTCCTCCACCACTCTTCAAAGGGGCATTGATATTGTCTTTTTATTCCACTATGACCTCCACTACTCTTCCAAGGGGCATTAAAACTGTCATGTTAAGCTACTGTGCCCTCCACGTCTCTTCCACAGGGAATTGATATTGTCTTTTAATTCCACTGTAACCTCCACCACTCTTCCAAGGGGCATTAACAACGTCTTGTTAAGCTTCTGTGACCTCCACGTCTCTTCCAAGGGATATTAAAACCGTATTGTTAAACCACTCTGAACTCCACCACTGTTCCAAGGGCATTAAAACCATTTTGTTAAGCTACTGTGACCTCTACGTCTCTTCCAAGGGATATTAAAACCGTCTTGTTAAAACACTCTGAACTCCACAACTGTTCCAAGGGGCATTAAAACGGCTTTGTTAAGCTACTGTGACCTCCACGTCTCTTCCAAGAGGCATTGATATTGTCTTTTTATTCCACTGTAACCTCCAACAATCTTCCAAGGGTCATTAAAACCATCTTGTTAAGCTACTGTGACCTCCACGTCTCTTCCCGGGGCATTGATATAGTTTTTTTATTCCCCTGCGACATCCACCACTCTTACAAGGGGCATTGATATTGTCTTTTTTTTCCGCTGCAACCTCCACCACTCTTCCAAGGTGCATTAAAACCTTCTTGTTAAGCAACTGTGACCTCCACGTCTCTTCCACGGGGCATTGAGACTGTCTTTTTATTCCAATGCGACCTCCACCACTCTTCCAAGGAGCATTAAAACCGTCTTGTTAAGCTGATGTGACCTCCACGTCTCTTCCCCGGGGTATTGATATTGTCTTTTTATTTCACTGCGACCTCGACCACTTTTCCAAGGGGCATTGATATTGTCTTTTTATTCCACTGCGACCTCCACCACTCTTTCAAGGGGCATTAAAATCGTCTTGTTAAGCTACTGCGACCACCAACTCTCTTCCACAGGGCATTGATATTGTCTTTTTATTCCACTGTAACTTCCACCACTCTTCCAAGGGGCATTAAAACCTTCTTGTTAAGGTACTGTGACCTCTACGTCTCTTCCAAGGGGCATTAAAAACATGTTGATAAACCACTCTGAACTCCACAGCTCTTCCATGTTTCATTAAAACCGTCTTGTTAAGCTACTGTGACCTCCACATCTCTACCACGTAGCATTGAAATTGTCTCATTATTCCACTTCGACCTACACCACTCTTACAAGGGGCATTAAAACCGTCTTGTTAAGCTACTGTGACCTCCATGTCTCTACCATGAGGAATTGATATTCTCTTTTTATTCCACTGCGACCTCCACCACTCTTCCAAGGGGTATTGAAACAGTCTGGATTAGCTACTGTAACCTTCACGTCTCTTCCACGAGGCATTGATATTGTCTTTTTTTTCCACTGCGACCTCCACAACTCTTCCAATGGGCATTAAAACCGACTTGTTAAGCTACTGTGACCTCCTCGTATCTTCCAAGGGGGATTAAAACTGTCTTGTTAAGTACTGTGACATCCATGTCTCTTCCACGGGGCATTGATATTGTATTTTTATTCCACAGCGACCTCCAAAACTCTATCAAGGGGCATTAAAACCGTCTTTTTAAGCTACTGTGACCTCCTCATCTCTTCCAACGGGCATTGAAACCATCTTGTTAAACCACTCTGTACTCCACAGCTCTTCCAAGGGGCATTAAAACCGTCATGTTAAGCTCCTGTGACATCCACGTCTCTTCCAGGGGGCATTGATATTGTCTTTTTATTCCACAGCGACCTCCATCACTCTTCCAAGGGGCATTAAAACCGTCTTGTTAAGCGTCTGTGACCTCCAAGTCTCTTCCACGGGGCATTGATATTGTCTTTTTATTCCACTGTGACCTCCACCACTCTTCCAAGGGGCATTAAAACCGTCTTGTTAAGCTACTGTGACCTCCAGGTCTGTTACAAGGGGCATTTTAACCATCTTGTTAAACCACTATGAACTCCACAGCTCTTCCAAGGGGCATTAACACCGTCTTGTTAAACTACTGTGACATCCACGTCTCTTCCACGGGGCATTGATATTGTCTTTTTTTTCAACTGTGATCTCCACCACTCTTCCAATGGGCATTAACACCGTCTTGTTAAGATACTTTGACCTCCACGTCTCTTCCCGGGGGCATTGATATTGTTTTTTATTCCACTGTGACCTTCACCACTCTTCCATGGGGCATTAAACCCGTCTTGTTAAGATACTTTGACCTCCACGTCTCTTCCCGGGGGCATTGATATTGTTTTTTATTCCACAGTGACCTCCGTCACTCTTCCAAGGTGCATTGAAACCATCTTGTTAGGCTACTATGACCTCCACGTCTCTTCCACGGGGCACTTATATTGTCTTTTTATTCCACGGGAACCCCCACCACTCTACCAAGGGGCATTGATATTGTCTTTTTATTCCACTGCAACCTCCACCCCTCTTCCAAGGGGCATTAAAACCGTCTTTTAGGCTACTGTGACCTTTACGTCTCTTCCACGGGACATTGATATTGTCTTTTTATTCCACTGCGACCTCCACCACTCTTCCAAGGGGAATTAAAACCATCTTGTTAAGCTACTGTGACCTACACTTCTCTTCCTCGGGGCATTGATATTGTCTTTTTATTCCACTGCGACCTCCACCACTCTTCAAACGGGCATTGATATTGTCTTTTTATTCCACTGTGACCTCCACAACTCTTCCAAGGGGCATTAAAACTGTCTTTTTAAGCTACTGTGCCCTCCACGTCTCTACCACAGGGAATTAATATTGTCTTTTTATTCCACTGTACCCTCCACCACTCTTCAAAGGGGCATTAAAAACGTCTTGTTAAGCTTCTGTGACCTCCACGTCTCTACCAAGTGATATTAAAACCATCTTGTTAAAACACTCTGAACTCCACCACTGTTCCGAGGGCGTTAAAACCATTTTGTTAAGCTACTGTGACCTCTACGTCTCTTCCATGGTGCATTAAAACGGTCTTGTTAAGCTACTGTGACCTCCACGTCTCTTCAAACAGGCATTGATATTGTCTTTTTATTCCACTGTAACCTCCACCACTCTTCCATGGGTCATTAAAACCATCTTGTTAAGCGACTGTGACCTCCACGTCTCTTCCCCGGGGCATTGATATAGTCTTTTTATTCCACTGAGACCTCCACCACTCTTCCAAGGTGCATTGAAACCTTCTTGTTAAGCTACTGTGACCTCCAAGTCTCTCCCATGGGGCATTTATATTGTCTTTTTATTCCACTTCAACCTCCACCACTCTTCCAAGGGGCATTTATACTGTCTTTTTATTTCACTGCGACCTCAATCACTTTTCCAAGGGGCATTAAAACCGTCTTGTTAAGCTACTGTGACCTCCACGTCTCTTCCACGGGGGATTGATATTGTCTTCTTAGTACACTGTTACCTCCACCACTCCTCCAAGGGGCATTAAAACCTTCTTGTTAAGCTACTGTGACCTCCAAGTCTCTCCCATGGGGCATTTATATTGTCTTTTTATTCCACTTCGACCTCCACCACTCCTCCAAGGGGCATTAAAACAGTCTTGTTAAGCTACTGTGACCTCTACGTCTATTTCACCGGGCACTGATATTGTCTATTTATTCCACTGAAACCTCCACCACTTTTCCAAGGGGCATTGATATTGTCTTTTTATTCCACTGCGACCTCCACAACTCTTCAAAGGGGCACTAAAACCTTCTTGCTAAGCTACTGTGACCTCCACGTCTCTTGCACGGGGCATTGATATTGTCTTTTATTCCACTGTATCCTCCTCCACTCTTCCAAGGGGCATTAAAACCATCTTGTTAAACTATTTTGACCTCCACGTCTCTTTCAAGTGGCATTAAAACCATCTTGTTAAGCTACTGTGACCTCCACGTCTCTTTCCTGGGGCATTGATATTGTCCTTTTATTCAACTGCGATCTCCACCACTCTTCCAAGGGGCATTTATATTGTCTTTTTATTCCACTGTAACCTCCACCACTCTTCCAAGGGGCATTAAAGCGCTCTTGTTAAGCTAATGTGACCTCCACGTCTCTTGCACAGGGCATTGATATTGTCTTTTTTTTCCACTACGACCTCCACCACTCTTCCAAGGGGCGTTAAATCAGTCATGTTAAGCTACTGTGACTTCCATGTTTCTTCCACCGGGCATTGATATTGTCTTTTATTCCACTGTGACGTCCACCACTCTTCCAAGGGGCATTGATATTGTCTTTTTATTCAACTGTGACCTCCACCACTCTTCCAAGGGGCATTAAAACCGTCTTGTTAAGCCACTGTGACCTCCACGTCTCCTCCACGGGGCATTAATATTGTCTTTTTATTCCACTGTAACCTCCATCACTTTTGCAAGGGGCTTTAAAACGGTTTTGTTAAGCTACTGTGACCTCCACGTCTCATCCAAGTTGCAATAACACCATCTTGTTAAACTACTCTGAACTCCACAGCTCTTTGAAGGGGCATTAAAACGGTCTTGTTAAGCTACTGTGACCTCCATATCTTATCCAAGTCGTATTAAAACTGTCTTATTAAACCACTCTGAGCTCCACAGCTCTACCAAGGGGCATTACATCCGTCTTGTTAAGCTACTGTGACCTCCATGTCTCTTCCACGGGGCATTGATATTGTCTTTTTATTCCACTGCGACCTCCACCACTCTTCCACGGGTCATTAATATTGTCTTTTTATTCAACTGTGACCTCCAGCACTCTTCCAAGGGGCATTAAAACCGTCTTGTTAAGCTAATGTGACCTCCACGTCTCTTCCATGGGGCATTGATATTGTCTTTTTTTTCTACTGTAACCTCCACCACTCTTCCAAGGGGCATTAAAGCCATCTTGTTAAGCTAATGTGACCTCTACATCTCTTCCACGGGGAATTGAAAATGTCTTTTTATTCCACTTCGACCTCCACCACTCTTCCAAGGGGCATTAAATCAGTCTTGTTAATCTACTGTGACTTCCATGTTTCTTCCACGGGCCATTGATATTGTCTTTTTATTCCACTGTGACCTTCACCAATCTTCCAAGGGGCATTGGTATTGCCTTTTTTTTCACTGTGACCTCCACCACTCTTCCATGGGGCATTGATATTGCCTATTTATTCCACTGTAACCTTCATCACTTTTGCAAGGGGCATTAAAGCCGTTTTTTTAAGCTACTGTGTGCTCCATGTCTCATCCATGTGGCATGAATGCCGTCTTGTTAAACCACTCTGAACTCCACAGCTCTTCCAAGGGGCATAAAAACCATCTTGTTAAGCTACTGTGACCTCCACATCTTTTCCAAGGGGCATTAAAACCGTCTTGTTAAATCACTCTGAACTCCACAGCTCTTCCAAGGGGCATTGAAACCGTCTTGTTAAGCTACTTTGAAATCCACGTCTCTTCTACTGGGCATTGATATTGTCTTTTTATTCCACTGTGATCTCCACCACTTTTCCACGGGGCATTATGACCGTCTTGTTAAGCTACTGTGACCTCTACGCCTCATGCATGGGACATTGATATTGTCTTTATATTCCACTGCGTTCTCCACCACTCTTCCAAGGGGAATTAAAACCATCTTGTTAACCTACTGTGACCTTTACCTCTCTTCCTCAGGGCATTGATATTGTCTTTTTATTCCACTGCGACCTCCACCACTCTTCCAAGGGGGATTAATATTGTCTTTTTATTCCACTGCGACCTACACCACTCTTCCAAGAGGCATTGAGATTGTCTTTTTATTCCACTGAGACCTCCACCACTCTTCCACGGGTCATTGATATTGTCTTTTTATTCCCCTGCAACCTCCACCACTCTTCCGAAGGGCATTAAATTCGTCTTGTTAAGCTACTGTGTCCTCCACGTCTCTTCCCCGGGGCATTGATATTGTGTTTTTATTCCACTGCGACCTACACCACTCTTCCAAGAGGCATTGAGATTGTCTTTTTATTCCACTGAGACCTCCACCACTCTTCCAAGGGGCATTGATATTTTCTTTTTGTTCCACTGCGATCTCCACCACTGTTGCAAGGGGCATTAAAACCGTATTGTTAAGCTACTGTGACCTCCACGTCTCTTCCACGGTGCATTGATATTGTCGTTTTATTCCACTGTAACCTCCATAGTCTTCCAAGGGACATTAAAACCGTCTTGTTAGGCTACTGTGACCTCCTCGTCTCTTCCACGGGGCATTGATATTGCCTTTTTATTCCACTGTAACCTCCACCACTCTTCCAAGTGGCATTAATACCGTCTTGTTAAGCGACTGTGACCTCCACGTCTCTTCCTCGGGGCATTGATATTGTCTTTTTATTCCACTGCGACCTCCACCACTCTTCCAAGGTGCATTAAAACCGTCTTGTTAAGCTACTTTGATCTCCACGACTCTTCCACAGGGCATTGATATTGTTTTTTATTCCACTGTGACCTGCACCACTCCTCCAAGGGGCACTAAAATCATCTTTTTAAGCTACTATGACCTTCACGTCTCTTCCAAGGGGCAATTAAACAATCTTGTTAAACCACTCTGAACTCCACAGCTCTACCAAGGGGCATTAAAACCTTCTTGTTAAGCTACTGTGACCTCTACGTCTCTTCCACGAGGCATTGATATTGTCTTTTTATTCCAACGCGACCTCCACCACTCTTCCAAGGGGCAATTAAAAACGTCTAGTTAGGCTATTGTGACCTCCTCTTCGCTTCCACGGGGCATTGATATTGCCTTTGTATTCCATTGTAACCTCATCCACTCTTCCAAGTGGCATTAAAACCGTCTTGTTAAGCGACTGTGACCTCCAAGTTTCTTCCTCGGGGCATTGATATAGTCTTTTTATTCCACTGTGAACTCCACCACTCTTCTTCGGGGCATTGATATTGTCTTTTTATTCCACTGTGACCTCCACTACTCTTCCAAGGGGCATTAAAACCGTCTTGTTAAGCTCCTGTGACCTCCACGTCTCTTCCATGGTGCATTGATATTGTCTTTTTACTTCACTATAACCTCCACCACTCTTCCAAGGGGCATGAAAACCGTCTTGTTAAGATACAGTGACCTCCACGTCTATTACAAGGGGCATTAAAGCAATCTTGTTAAACCACTCTGAACTCCACACCTCTTCCAAGGTGCATTAATACCGTCTTACTAAGCTACTGTGACACCCACGTCTCTTCCACGGGGCATTGATATTGTCTTTTTATTCCACTGTGACCTCCACCACTCTTCCAAAGGTCATTAAGACCATCTTGTTAAGCTACTATGACCTCCACGTCTCTTCCCCGGGGCATTGATATTGTGTTTTTATTCCACTGCGACTTTCCACCACTCTTCCAAGGGGCATTGATATTTTCTTTTTGTTCCACTGCGACCTCCACCACTGTTGCAAGGGGCATTAAAACCGTATTGTTAAGCTACTGTGACCTCCACGTCTCTTCCTCGGGGCATTGATATTGTCGTTTTATTCCACTGTAACCTCCATAGTCTTCCAAGGGACATTAAAACCGTCTTGTTAGGCTACTGTGACCTCCTCGTCTCTTCCACGGGGCATTGATATTGCCTTTTTATTCCACTGTAACCTCCACCACTCTTCCAAGTGGCATTAATACCGTCTTGTTAAGCGACTGTGACCTCCACGTCTCTTCCTCGGGGCATTGATATTGTCTTTTTATTCCACTGCGACCTCCACCACTCTTCCAAGGTGCATTAAAACCGTCTTGTTAAGCTACTTTGATCTCCACGACTCTTCCACAGGGCATTGATATTGTTTTTTATTCCACTGTGACCTGCACCACTCCTCCAAGGGGCACTAAAATCATCTTTTTAAGCTACTGTGACCTTCACGTCTCTTCCAAGGGGCAATTAAACAATCTTGTTAAACCACTCTGAACTCCACAGCTCTACCAAGGGGCATTAAAACCTTCTTGTTAAGCTACTGTGACCTCTACGTCTCTTCCACGAGGCATTGATATTGTCTTTTTATTCCAACGCGACCTCCACCACTCTTCCAAGGGGCAATTAAAAACGTCTAGTTAGGCTATTGTGACCTTCTCTTCTCTTCCACAGGGCATTGATATTGCCTTTGTATTCCATTGTAACCTCATCCACTCTTCCAAGTGGCATTAAAACCGTCTTGTTAAGCGACTGTGACCTCCAAGTTTCTTCCTCGGGGCATTGATATAGTCTTTTTATTCCACTGCGAACTCCACCACTCTTCTTCGGGGCATTGATATTGTCTTTTTATTCCACTGTGACCTCCACTACTCTTCCAAGGGGCATTAAAACCGTCTTGTTAAGCTCCTGTGACCTCCACGTCTCTTCCATGGTGCATTGATATTGTCTTTTTATTTCACTATAACCTCCACCACTCTTCCAAGGGGCATGAAAACCGTCTTGTTAAGATACAGTGACCTCCACGTCTATTACAAGGGGCATTAAAGCAATCTTGTTAAACCACTCTGAACTCCACACCTCTTCCAAGGTGCATTAATACCGTCTTACTAAGCTACTGTGACACCCACGTCTCTTCCACGGGGCATTGATATTGTCTTTTTATTCCACTGTGATCTCCAACACTCTTCCAAAGGTCATTAAGACCATCTTGTTAAGCTACTATGACCTCCACGTCTCTTCTATCGGGCAATGATATCGTCTTTTAAAACCACTGCGACCTATGCCACTCTTTCAAGTGGCATTGATATTGTCTTTTTTTTCCACTGCGACCGCCACCATTCTTCCAAGGGGCATTAAAACCGTCTTTTTAAGCTACTGTGAACCCCACGTATCTTCCATTGGGTATTGATATTATCTTTTTATTCCACTGTAACCTCCACCACTCTTCCAAGGGGCATTAAAACCATCTTGTTAAGCTACTGTGACCTACAAGTCTCTTCCAAGGGGCATTAAAACCATATTTTTAAACTACTCTGAACTCCACAGCTTTTCCAAGGGGCATTAAAACCGTCTTGTTAAGCTATTGTGACCTCCACGTCTTTTCCACGGGGCATTGATATTGTCATTTTATTCCACAGGGACCTCCACTACTCTACCTAGGGGCATTAAAACCGTCTTGTTAAGCTACTGTGACCTCCACGTCTCTTCCACGGGGCATTGATATTGTGTTTTTATTCCACTGCGACCTCTACCACTCTTCCAAGGGGCATTAAACCCGTCTTTTTAGGCTACTGTGACCTCCTCGTCTTTTCCACGGGTCATTGATATTGCCTTTTTATTCAAATGCGACCTCCACAACACTTCCAAAGGGCAATTAAAACCATCTTGTTAATCTACTGATATTGTCTTTTCTTTTCACAGCAACCTTCATCACTCTTCCTAGGGGCAACAAAACCGTCTTGTTATGCTATCGTGATCTCCCCATCTCTTCCACTAGGCAATGATATTGTCTTTTTATTCCACTGTAACCTTCACCACTCTTCCAAGGGGCTTTGATATTGTCTTTTTATTCCACTGCGACCTCCACCACTCTTCCAAGGGGCATTAAAACCGTCTTGTTAAGCTACTGTGACCTCCACGTCTCTTCCACGGGGCACTAATATTGTCTTTTTATTCCACTGCGACTGCCACTTCTCTTCCAAGGGGCAATTATACTGTCTTTTTATTCCACTGCGACCTCCACCACCCTTCCAAGGGGCATTAAAACCTTCTTGTTAAGCTATTGTGACCTTTACGTCTCTTCCAAGGGGCATTGATATTGTCTTTTTATTCCACTGCGACCTCCACCACTCTTCCAAGGGGCATTAAAACCGTCTTGTCAAGCTACTGAGACCTCCACGTCTCTTCCACGGGGCATTAATATTGTCTTTTTATTCCAATGCAACCTCCATTACTCTTCCAAGGGGCATTAAAACCATCTTGTTAAGCTACTGTGATCTCCACGTCTCTTCCCCGGGACATTGATATTGCCTTTTTATTCAAATGCGACCTCCACAACACTTCCAAAGGGCAATTAAAACCATCTTGTTAATCTACTGTGATCTCCACGTATCTTACTCGGGGCATTGATATTTTCTTTTTATTCCACTCTGCCCTCACAACTCTTCCAAGGGGCATTGATATTGACTTTTTATTCCACGGCGACCTCCACCTCTCTTGCAAGGGGCATTAAAACTGTCTTGTTAAGCTGCTGTGAACTCCACGTCTCTTCCACTGGGCATTGATATTGTCTTTTTTTCCACTTTAACCTCCATTACTCTTCCACTGGGCATTAAAACCGTCTTGTTAAGCTACTGTGACCTCCACTTCTCTACCCCGGGGCATTGATGTGGTATTTTTATTCCACTGTGACCTCCACCACTTTTCCAAAGGGCATTGATATTGTCTTTTTATTCCACTGCGACCTCCACCACTCTTGCAAGGGGCATTAAAAACGTCTTGTTAAGCTACTGTGACCTCCACGTCTCTTCCAAAGGGCATTGAAACCATCTTGTTAAAACACTCTGTACTCCACAGCTCCTCCAAGGGGCCTTAAAACCATCTTGTTAAGCAACTGTGACATCCATATCTCTTACAGGGGGCATCGATATTGTCTTTTTATTCCACAGCGAGCTCCACCACTCTTCCAAGGGGCGCTAAAACCATCTTTTCAAGCTACTGTGACCTCCAGGTCTCTTCCAAGGGGCATTTTAACCATCTTTTTAAACCACTCTGAACTCCACAGCTCTTTCAAGGGGCATTAACACCGTCTTGTTAACCTACTGTGACATCCACGTCTCTTCCACGGGGCATTGATATTGTCCTTTTATTCCACAGCAACCTCCACCACTCTTGCAAGGGGCATTAAAACCTTCTTGTTAAGCTAGTGTGACCTCCACGTCTCTTCCAAGTGGCATTGATATTTTCTTTTTTTTCCACTGCGACCTCCACCACTCCTCAAAGGGGCATTAAAACCGTCTTGTTAAGCTACTGTGACCTCCACGAATCTTCCATGGGGTATTGATATTGTCTTTTTATTCCACTGTAACCTCCACCACTCTTCCAAGGGGCATTAACACCGTCTTGTTAAGCTACTGTTACTTACATGTATTTTCCAACGGTCATTGATATTGTCTTTTTATTCCAGAGGGACCTCCACCATTCTTCCAAGGGGAATTAAAACCTTCTTGTTTAACTACTGTGACCTACACGTCTCTTCCACGGGGCATTGATATTGTCTTTTTATTCCACTGCGACCTCCACCACTCTTCCAAGGGGCATTGATATTGTCTTTTTATTCCACTGTGACCTCCATCACTCTTCCAAGGGGCATTAAAACCGTCTTGTTAAGCTACAGTGACCTCCACGCCTACTCCACGTGGCATTGATATTGAAATTTAATTCCACTGTAACCTCCACCACTCTTCCAAGGGGCATTAAAACCATCTTGTTAAGCTACTGTGACCTCCGCGTCTCTTACTAGGGGCATTAAAACAATAGTGTTAAACCACTCTGAGCTCAAAATCTCTTCCAAGGGGCATTAACACCGTCTGGTTAAGCTACTGTGACTCCAACGTCTCTTTCACGGGGCATTGATATTGTCTTTTTATTCCACAGCGACCTCCACCACTCTTGCAAGGTTCAATAAAAACGTCCTGTTAAGCTACTGTGAACTGCACGTCCCTTCCACGGGGCTTTGATATTGTCTTTTTATTCCACTGCGACCTCCACCACTCTTCCAAAGGGCATTAAGACCATCTTGTTAAGCTACTGTGACCTCCACGTCTCTACCATGTGGAATTGATATTGTCTTTTTATTCCACAGTGACCTCCACAACTCTTTCAAGGGGTATTAAAACAGTCTGGTTAAGCTACTGTAACTTTCACGTCTCTTCCACGGGGCATTTATGTTGTCTTTTTTTTCAACTGCGACCTCCACCACTCTTTCAAGGGGCATTAAAACCGACTTCTTAAGCTACTGTGACCTCCTCGTCTTTTCCAAGGGGCAATAAAACCTTTTTGTTAATTACTGTGACATCCACGTCTCTTCCACTGGGCATTGATATTGTCTTTTTATTCCACAGCGACCTCCATCCCTCTTCCAAGGGGCATTAAAACCGTCTTGTTAAGCTACTATGACCTCCATGTCTCTTCCACGGGGCATTGCTATTGTCGTTTTATTCCACAGCGACCTCTTCCACAATTGCAAGGGGAATTAAAAACGTCTTGTTAAGCTCCTGTTACCTCCACGTCTCTTCCAACGGGCATTAAAACCATCTTGTTAAACCACTCTGTACACCACAGCTCTTCCAAGGAGAATTAAAACCGTCTTGTTAAACTACTGTGACATCCACGTCTCTTCCAGGGGGCATTGATGTTGTCTTTTTATTCCTCAGCGACCTCCACCACTCTTCCAAGGGGCATTAAAACCGTCTTGTTAAGCTACTGTGACCTCCAAGTTTCTTACTCGGGGCATTGATATTGTCTTTTCATTCCACTCCGACCTCCACCACTTTTCCAAGGGGTATTGATATTGTCTTTTGATTACCCTGCGACCTCCCCCACTCTTGCAAGGGGCATTAAAACTGTCTTATTAAGATACTGTGACCTCCACGTCTCTTCCATGGGGCATTGATATTGTCTTTTTATTCCACTGTAACCTCCACCACTCTTCCAAGGGGCATTGATAGTCTTTTTATTCCACTGCGACATTCACTACTCTTCCACGGGGCATTAAAACCATCTTGTTAAGCTACTGTGACCTCAAGGTCTCTTCCACGGGCACTGATATTGTCTTTTTATTCCACTGCGACCTCCACCACTCTTCCAAGGGGCATTGATATTGTCTTTTTATTCCACTGCGAACTCCACCACTCTTCCAAGGGGCATTAAAACCGTCTTGTTAAGCTACTGTGACCTTTACGTCTTTTCCACGGGACAATGATATTGTCTTTGAATTCCACGGCGACCTCCACCACTTTTCCAAGGGGTATTAAAACAATCTTGTTAAGCTACTGTGACCTCCACGTCTCTTACTCGGGGTCATTGATATTGTCTTTTTATTTCACTCCGAACTCCACATCTCTTCCTCGGGGCATTGATATTGTCTTTTTATTCCACTGCAACCTCCACCACTCTTCCAAGGGGCATTAAAACCGTCTAGCTGAGCTACTGTGACCTCCACGTCTCTTCCAAGGGGCATTAAAACCATCTTGTTAAACCACTCTGAATTCCACAGCTCTTCCAAGGGGCATCAAAACAGTTTTCTTAAGTTACTGTGACATCCACTTCTTTTCCACAGGGCATTGATATTGTCTTTTTATTCCACAACGACCTCCACCACTCTTCCAAGGGTCATTAAAACCGTCTTGTTAAGCTACTGTGACCTCCACGTCTCTTCCAATCGGCAATAAAGTCATATTGTTTAACCACTCTGAACTCCACAGCTCTTCCAAGGGGCATTAAAACCGTCTTGTTAAGCAATTGTGACATCCACGTCTTTTCCACGGGGCATTGGTATTGTCTTTTTATTCCACAGGGACCTCTACCACTCTTCCAAAGGGAAATAAAACTGTCTTGTTAAGCTACTGTGACCTCCATGTCTCTACCAAGGGTCATTGATATTGTCTTTTTATTCCACTGCGACCTCCACCACTCTTCCAACGGGCATTAAAACCATCTTGTTAGGCTACTGTGACCTCCTCGTCTCTTCCACTGGGAATTGATATTGTCTTTTTATTCCACTGCGACCTCCACCACTCTTCCAAGGGGCATTAAAACCGTTTGTTAAGCGACTGAGACCTCCACTTCTCTTTCTCGGGGCCTTGATATTGTCTTTTTATTCCATTGCGACCTCCAACACTCTTCCAAGGGGCATTAAAACCGCCTTGTTAAGCTACTTTGACCTCCACATCTATTGCAAGGGGAATTAAAAGCATCTTGTTAAACCACTGTGAACTCCACAGCTCTACCAAGGGGCATTTAAACCGTCTTGTTAAGCTACTGTGTCCTCTACGTCTCTTCCACGGGGCATTCATATTGTCTTTTTATTTCACAGCAACCTTCACCACTCTTGCAAGAGGCATGAAAACCGTCTTGTTCAGCTATCGTGATCTCCACGTCTCTTCCACGAGGAATTGATATTTTCTTTTTATTCCACTGTAACCTCCACCACTCTTCCAAGGGGCTTTGATATTGTCTTTTTATTCCACTGTGATCGCCTCACTCTTTTAAGGGGCATTAAGGTCGATTTGTTAGGCTACTGTGACCTCCACATCTCTTCCAACGGGCATTAAGTCCGTCTTGTTAAACCACTGTGAGCTCCACAGCTCTTCCAAGGGGCATGAAAACCGTCTTGTTAAGCTATCGTGATCTCCACGTCTCTTCCACGGGGTACTGATATTATCTTTTTATTCAACTGCGACTGCCACTTCTCTTCCAAGGGGACATTGATATTGTCTTTTTATTCCACTGCGACCTCCACCTCTCTTCCAAGGGGAATTAAAACCGTCTAGTTAAGCTACTGTGACCTTTACGTCTCTTCCACGGGGCATTGATATTGTCGTTTTATTCCACTGCAACCTCCACCACTCTTCCAAGGGACATTAAAACCGTCCTGTTAAGCTACTGTGACCTTCACTTCTCTTCCTCGGGGCATTGCTATTGTCATTTTATTCCACTGCGACCTCCACCACTGTTCCAAGGGGCATTGATATTGTCTTTTTATTCCACTGCAACCTCCACCACTCTTCCAAGAGGCATTAAAACCGTCTAACTAAGCTACTGTGACCTCCAAGTCTCTTCCAAGGGACATTAAAACCATCTTGTTAAACGACTCTGAATTCCACAGCTCTTTCAAGGGGCATTAAAACCATCTTGTTAAGCTACTGTGACATCCACGTCTCTTCCACGGGGCATTGATATTGTCTTTTTATTCCACAATGATCTCCACCACTCTTCCAAAGGGCATTAAAACCGTTTTGTTAAGCTACTCTGACCTCCACGTCTTTTCTACGGGGCCCTGATATTGTATTTTTATTCCAATTCGACCTCCAGCACTCTTCCAAGGGACATTAAAACCATCTTGCTAAGATACTGTGACCTCCACGTCTCTTCCAAGGGGCTATTTAACCATCTTGTTAAACCACTCTGAACTCCACAGCTCTTCCAAGGGGCATTAAAACCATCTTGTTAAGCTATTGTGACCTCCACATCTCTTCCACGGGGCATTGATATTGTCTTTTTATTCCACTGTGACGACCACGACTCTTTCAAGGGGCATTGATATTGTCTTTTTTTTCCACTGCGACCCCCACCACTCTACCAAGGGGCATTAAAACCGTCTTGTTAAGCTACTGTGACCTCCACGTCTCTTCCATGGGACATTGATATTGTCTTTTTTTTCCACTGTAACCTCCACCACTCTTCCAAGGGGCATTAAAACCATCTTGCTAAGCTACTGTGCCCTACACGTGTCTTCCAAGGGGCAATAATACCATCCTGTTAAACTACTCTGAACTGCAAAGCTTGTTCAAGCGTCATTAAAACCGTCTTGTTAATTTATTGTGACCTCCACTTCTATTCCACGATGCATTGATATTTTCTTTTTATTCGATAGTGACCTCCAATACTCTTCAAAGGGGCATTAAAACCGTCTTGTTAAGCTACTGTGACCTCCACGTCTCTTCCACGGGGCACTGATATTGTCTTTTTATTCCACTTCGACCTCCACCACTTTTCTAAGGTGAATTAAAACCATCCTGTTAAGCTACTGTGACTTCCAAGTTTCTTACTCGGGGCATTGATATTGTCTTTTCTTTCCACTCCGACCTCCACCACTTTTCCAAGGGGTATAGATATTGTCTTTTTATTACCCTGCGACCTCCACCACTTTTGCAAGGGGCATTAAAACTGTCTTATTAAGATACTGTGACCTCAACGTCTCTTCCATGGGGCATTGATATTGTCTTTTTATTCCACTTCGAACTCCACCACTCTTCCAAGGGGCATTGATATTGTCTTTTTATTCCACTGCGACCTCCATCACTCTTCCACGGGGCATTAAAATCATCTTGTTAAGCTACTATGACCTCCACGTCTCTTCCACGGGGCTATGATATTGTCTTTTTATTCCACTGTAACCTCCACCACTCTTCCAAGGGGCATTGATATTGTCTTTTTATTCCACTGCGACATTCACCACTCTTCCAAGGGGCATTAAAATCGTCTTGTTAAGCTACTGTGACCTCAAGGTCTCTTCCACGGGCACTGATGTTGTCTTTTTATTCCACTGCGACCTCCACCACTCTTCCAAGGGTCATTGATATTGTCTTTTTATTCCACTGCGAACTCCACCACTCTTGCAAGGGGCATTAAAACCGTCTTGTTAAGCTACTGTGACCTTTACGTCTTTTCCAGGGGACAATAATATTGTCTTTGAATTCCACTGCGGCCTCCACCACTTTTGCAAGGGGTATTAAAACAATATTGGTAAGCTACTGTGACCTCCACGTCTTTTACTCGGGGCATTGATATTGTCTTTTTATTCCACTGTAACCTCCACCACTTTTCCAAGGGGCATTAAAACCATCTTGTTAAGCTACTGTGACCTCCACGTCTCTACCACGGGGCATTGATATTGTCTTCTTATTCCACTGCGACCTCCACCACTCTTCCAAGTGAATTAAAGCCATCTTCTTAAGCTACTGTGACCTCCACGTCTCTTCCTCGGGGCATTGATATTGTCTTTTTATTCCACTGCAACCTCGACCACTCTTCCAAGGGGCATTAAAACCGTGTTCTTAGGCTACTGTGACCCCCAAGTCTCTTCCAACGGGCATTAAAAACGTCTTGCTAAGCTACTGCACGTCTCTTCCAAGAGGCATTAAAACCGTCTTGTTAAACCACTCTGAACTCCACATCTCTTCCAAGGGGCATTAAAACTGTCTTGTTAAGGTACTGTGACCTCCACGTCTCTTCCACAGGGCATTGATATTGTCTTTTTATTCCACTGCGACCTCCAACACTCTTCCAATGGGCATTAAAACCGTTTTGTTATGCTACTGTGACCTCAATGTCTCTTCCACGTGGCATTGATATTGTCTTTTTAAGACCCTGCGACCTCCACAACTATTCCAAGGGGAATTGATATTGTCTTTTTATTCCACTGCGACCTCCACCACTCTTCCAAGGGGCATTAAATCCATCTTGTTGAGTTACTGTGACCTCCACGTCTCTTTCATGGGGCATTGATGTTGTCTTTTTATTCCACTGCGATCTCCACCACTCTTCCAAGGGGCATTGATATTGTCTTTTTATTCCACTGCGACCTCCACCACTCTTCCAAGGGGCATTAAAACAGTCTTGTTAAGTTACTGTGACCTCTATATCTCAACCACAAGACATTGATATTTTCTTTTTATTCCACTGCAATCTCCACCACTGTTCCAAGGGGCATTTTAACCGTCTAGTTAAGGTACTGTGACCTCCTCATCTCTTCCAAGGGGCACTAATGTTGTCTTTTTATTCCACTGCGACCTCCACCCGTCTTCCAAGCGGCATTGATATTCTCTTATTGCTCGACTGCGACCTCCACCACTCTTCCACGGGTCATTGATATTGTCTTTTTATTCCACTGCGACCTACACCACTCTTCCAAGGGGAATTAAAACCATCAAGTTAAGCTACTGTGACCTTTACGTCTCTTCCACGGGGCATTGATATTGTCGTTTTATTCCACTGCAACCTCCACCACTCTTCCAAGGGACATTAAAACCGTCCTGTTAAGCTACTGTGACCTTCACTTCTCTTCCTCGGGGCATTGCTATTGTCATTTTATTCCACTGCGACCTCCACCACTGTTCCAAGGGGCATTGATATTGTCTTTTTATTCCACTGCAACCTCCACCACTCTTCCAAGAGGCATTAAAACCATCTAACTAAGCTACTGTGACCTCCAAGTCTCTTCCAAGGGACATTAAAACCATCTTGTTAAACGACTCTGAATTCCACAGCTCTTTCAAGGGGCATTAAAACCATCTTGTTAAGCTACTGTGACATCCACGTCTCTTCCACGGGGCATTGATATTGTCTTTTTATTCCACAATGATCTCCACCACTCTTCCAAAGGGCATTAAAACCGTTTTGTTAAGCTACTCTGACCTCCACGTCTTTTCTACGGGGCCCTGATATTGTATTTTTATTCCAATTCGACCTCCAGCACTCTTCCAAGGGACATTAAAACCATCTTGCTAAGATACTGTGACCTCCACGTCTCTTCCAAGGGGCTATTTAACCATCTTGTTAAACCACTCTGAACTCCACAGCTCTTCCAAGGGGCATTAAAACCATCTTGTTAAGCTATTGTGACCTCCACATCTCTTCCACGGGGCATTGATATTGTCTTTTTATTCCACTGTGACGACCACGACTCTTTCAAGGGGCATTGATATTGTCTTTTTTTTCCACTGCGACCCCCACCACTCTACCAAGGGGCATTAAAACCGTCTTGTTAAGCTACTGTGACCTCCACGTCTCTTCCATGGGACATTGATATTGTCTTTTTTTTCCACTGTAACCTCCACCACTCTTCCAAGGGGCATTAAAACCATCTTGCTAAGCTACTGTGCCCTACACGTGTCTTCCAAGGGGCAATAATACCATCCTGTTAAACTACTCTGAACTGCAAAGCTCGTTCAAGCGTCATTAAAACCGTCTTGTTAATTTATTGTGACCTCCACTTCTATTCCACGATGCATTGATATTTTCTTTTTATTCGATAGTGACCTCCAATACTCTTCAAAGGGGCATTAAAACCGTCTTGTTAAGCTACTGTGACCTCCACGTCTCTTCCACGGGGCGCTGATATTGTCTTTTTATTCCACTTCGACCTCCACCACTTTTCTAAGGTGAATTAAAACCATCCTGTTAAGCTACTGTGACTTCCAAGTTTCTTACTCGGGGCATTGATATTGTCTTTTCTTTCCACTCCGACCTCCACCACTTTTCCAAGGGGTATAGATATTGTCTTTTTATTACCCTGCGACCTCCACCACTTTTGCAAGGGGCATTAAAACTGTCTTATTAAGATACTGTGACCTCAACGTCTCTTCCATGGGGCATTGATATTGTCTTTTTATTCCACTTCGAACTCCACCACTCTTCCAAGGGGCATTGATATTGTCTTTTTATTCCACTGCGACCTCCATCACTCTTCCACGGGGCATTAAAATCATCTTGTTAAGCTACTATGACCTCCACGTCTCTTCCACGGGGCTATGATATTGTCTTTTTATTCCACTGTAACCTCCACCACTCTTCCAAGGGGCATTGATATTGTCTTTTTATTCCACTGCGACATTCACCACTCTTCCAAGGGGCATTAAAATCGTCTTGTTAAGCTACTGTGACCTCAAGGTCTCTTCCACGGGCACTGATGTTGTCTTTTTATTCCACTGCGACCTCCACCACTCTTCCAAGGGTCATTGATATTGTCTTTTTATTCCACTGCGAACTCCACCACTCTTGCAAGGGGCATTAAAACCGTCTTGTTAAGCTACTGTGACCTTTACGTCTTTTCCAGGGGACAATAATATTGTCTTTGAATTCCACTGCGGCCTCCACCACTTTTGCAAGGGGTATTAAAACAATATTGGTAAGCTACTGTGACCTCCACGTCTTTTACTCGGGGCATTGATATTGTCTTTTTATTCCACTGTAACCTCCACCACTTTTCCAAGGGGCATTAAAACCATCTTGTTAAGCTACTGTGACCTCCACGTCTCTACCACGGGGCATTGATATTGTCTTCTTATTCCACTGCGACCTCCACCACTCTTCCAAGTGAATTAAAGCCATCTTCTTAAGCTACTGTGACCTCCACGTCTCTTCCTCGGGGCATTGATATTGTCTTTTTATTCCACTGCAACCTCGACCACTCTTCCAAGGGGCATTAAAACCGTGTTCTTAGGCTACTGTGACCCCCAAGTCTCTTCCAACGGGCATTAAAAACGTCTTGCTAAGCTACTGCACGTCTCTTCCAAGAGGCATTAAAACCGTCTTGTTAAACCACTCTGAACTCCACATCTCTTCCAAGGGGCATTAAAACTGTCTTGTTAAGGTACTGTGACCTCCACGTCTCTTCCACAGGGCATTAATATTGTCTTTTTATTGCACTGCGACCTCCAACACTCTTCCAATGGGCATTAAAACCGTTTTGCTATGCTACTGTGACCTCAATGTCTCTTCCACGTGGCATTGATATTGTCTTTTTAAGACCCTGCGACCTCCACAACTATTCCAAGGGGAATTGATATTGTCTTTTTATTCCACTGCGACCTCCACCACTCTTCCAAGGGGCATTAAATCCATCTTGTTGAGTTACTGTGACCTCCACGTCTCTTTCATGGGGCATTGATGTTGTCTTTTTATTCCACTGCGATCTCCACCACTCTTCCAAGGGGCATTGATATTGTCTTTTTATTCCACTGCGACCTCCACCACTCTTCCAAGGGGCATTAAAACAGTCTTGTTAAGTTACTGTGACCTCTATATCTCAACCACAAGACATTGATATTTTCTTTTTATTCCACTGCAATCTCCACCACTGTTCCAAGGGGCATTTTAACCGTCTAGTTAAGGTACTGTGACCTCCTCATCTCTTCCAAGGGGCACTAATGTTGTCTTTTTATTCCACTGCGACCTCCACCGGTCTTCCAAGCGGCATTGATATTCTCTTATTGCTCGACTGCGACCTCCACCACTCTTCCACGGGTCATTGATATTGTCTTTTTATTCCACTGCGACCTACACCACTCTTCCAAGGGGAATTAAAACCATCAAGTTAAGCTACTGTGATCTTAACGTCTCTTCCTCGGGGCATTGATATTGTCTTTTTACTCCACTGCGACCTAGAACACACTTCAAAGTGGCATTGATATTGTCTTTTTATTCCACTATAACCTTCACCACTCTTCCAAGGGGCATTAAAACCGTCTTGTTAAGCTACTGTGACGTCCACGTCTCTTCCAAGGGGCATTAAAACTATCTTGTTAAACCACTCTGAACTCCGCAGCACTACCAAGGGGCATTAAAACCATCTAATTAAGCTAATGTGACCTTCACATCCCTTCCACAGGGCACTGATATTGTCTTTTTATTCCACCGTATCCTCCACTACTCTTCAGAGGAGAATTAAAAAAATCTTCTTAAGCTACTGTGACCTCCACTTTTTTTCCAAGGGGCATTAAAACTGTCTTGTTAAACCACTCTGAACTCCACCACTCTTTCAAGGGGCATTAATACCGTCTTGTTAAGCTACTGTGACCTCCACATCTCTTCCACGGGGCATTGATATTCTATTTTCATTCCACTGTAACCTCCACCACTCTACCAAGGGGCATTAAAACTGTCTTGTTAAGCTAATGTGACCTCCACATCTCTTCCATGGGGTATTGATATTGTCTATTTATTCCACTGTAACCTCCACCACTCTTCCAAGAGGCATTAAAGCCGTCTTGTTAAGCTACTGTGACCTCCACGTCTCTTCCATGGGGCACTGATTTTGTCTTTTTATTCCCCTGTAACCTCCACCACTCTTCCAAGGGGTATTAAAGCATTCTTGTTAAGCTACTGTGACCTCCACGTCTCATCCCAGTAGCATTAATACTGTCTTGTTAAACCACTCTGAACTCCACAGCTCTTTCAAGGGGCATTAAATCCATCTTGTTAAGCTACTGTGACCTCCACTTTTCTTCCACGGGGCACTGATATTGTCTTTTTATTCCACTGCGACCTCCACCACTCTTCCAAGGGGCATTAAAACCGTCTTTTAAGCTACTGTGACCTTTACATCTCTTCCACGGGACATTGATATTGTCTTTTTATTCCACTGTAACCTCTACCACTCTGAACTCCACTACTCTTACAAGGGGCATTAAAACCAAATTTTTATTCCACTGTGAAGTCCACATCGCTTGTTAAGCTTCTGTGACCTTTACATCTCTTCCACGGGACATTGATATTGTCTATTTATTCCACTGCGACCTCCACCACTCTTCCAAGGGGAATTAAAACCATCTTGTTAAGCGACTGTGACGTCCACGTCTCTTACTCGGGGCATTGATATTGTCTCTTTATTCCACTGCCACCTCCACCACTCTTCCAAGGGGCATTGATTATGAGTTTTTATTAAACTGCGACATCCACCACTCTTCCAAGGGGAATTAAAACTGTCTTGTTAAACTACTGTGACCTCCACGTCTCTTCCACGGGGCACTGATATTGTCTTTTTATTCCACTGTAACCTCCAACACTCTTCCAAGGGGCATTAAAACTGTCTTGTTAAACCCCTCTGCACACCACCACTCTTCCAAGGAGAGTTAAAACCATCTTGTTAAGCTATTGTGACCGCAAGGTCTCTTTCAAGGGGAATTAATATTGTCTTTTTATTCCACTGTGACCTCCACCACTCTTCCACGGGTCATTGATATTGTCTTTTTATTCCACTGCAACCTCCAACACTCCTCCAACGGTCATTAAAACAGTCTTGTTAAGCTACTGTGACCTCCACGTCTCTTCCACGGAGCATTGATATTGTAATTTTATTCCACTGCGACCTCCACAACTCTTCCAAGGGGCATTGATATTGACTTTTTATTCCACTGCGACCTTCACCACTCTTCTAAGGGGCATTAAAATCATCTTATTAAGCTACTGGGACCTCCACGTCTCTTCCACGTGGCATTGATATTGTCTTTTTATTCCACAGCGACCTCCACGACTCTTCCAAGGGGCTCTAAAACCGTCTTGGTAAGCTACTGTGACCTCCATGTCTTATCCAAGGGGCATTAAAACCGTCTTGTTAAACCACTCTGAACTCCAAAGCTCTTCCAAGGGGCATTAAATCTGTCTTGTTAAGCTACTGTGACCTACACATCTCTTCCACGGGGCATTGATATTGTCTTTTTTTCCCACTGCGACCTCCACCACTCTTCCAAGGGGCATTAAAACCGTCTTGTTAAGCTACTGTGACCTCTATGTCTCTTCCATGGGACATTTATATTGTCTTTATATTCCATTGCGACCTCCACCACTCTTCCAAGGGGGATTAAAACTGTCAAGTTAAGCTACTGTGACCTTAAGGTCTCCTCCTCGGGGCATTGATATTGTCTTTTTATTCCACTGCGACCTCCACCCCTCTTCCATGGGGCATTGATATTGTCTATTTATTCCACTGTGACCCCCACCACTCTTCCAAGGGGCACTAAAACCGTCTTGTTAGGCTACTGTGACCTCCTAATCTCTTCCACGGGGCATTGATATTTCCTTTTCATTCCACTGTAGCCTCCACCACTCTTCCAAGGCGCATTAAAACCGTCTTGTTAAGCTACTATGACCTCCATGTCTATTGCAAGGTGCATTAAAACCATCTTGTTAAACCACTGAGAACTCCACAGCTCTACCAAGGGGCATTAAAGCCGTCTTGTTAAGCTACTGTGACCTCTACGTCTCTTCCACGGTGCATTGATATTGTGTTTTTATTTCACAGCAACCTTCACCACTCTTCCAAGGGGTATGAAATCCGTCTTGTTAAGCTAGCGTGATCTCCATGCCTCTTCCACGGGGCATTGATATTTTCTTTTTATTCCACTGTAACCTCCACCACTCTTCCAAGAGGCCTTGATGTTGTCTTTTTATTCCACTGCGATCTCCACCACTCTTCCAAGGGGCAATAAAACCTTCTAGTTAAGCTACTGTGACCTCCATGTCTCTTCCACGGGGCCCTGATATTGTCTTTTTATTCCACTGCGACCGCCACTTCTCTTCCAAGGGGCATTGATATTGTTTTTTTTTTCCACTGCGACCTCCACCACTTTTCCAAGGGGAATAAAAACCATCTTGTTAAGCTACTGTGACCTCCACGTCTCTACCAAGGGTTATTAAAACCATCTTGTTAAACCACTCTGAACTCCACCACTCTTCCAAGGGGTATTAAAACCATCTTGTTAACCCACTCTCAACTCCTTAGCTTTTCCAAGGGGCATTAAAACCGTCTTGTTAAGCTACTGTGACATCCACATCTCTTCCACGTTGCATTGATATTGTCTTTTTATTCCACTGCTACCTCCACCACTCTTCCAAGGGGCATTAAAACCGTCTTGTTAAGCTACTGTGACCTCCACGTCTCTTCTACGGGGCATTGATATTGTCTTTTTATTCCACTGCGAACTCCACCACTCTTCCAAGGGGAATTGATATTGTCTTTTTATTCCACTGCGACCTCCACCACTCTTCCAAGGGCCATTGATATTGTCTTTCTATTCCACCGTGTCCTCCACCACTTTTCCAAGGGGCATTAAAGCCGTCTTGTTAAACCACTCTGAACTCGACAGCTCTTCCAAGGGGAATTAAAACCGTCTTGTTAAGCTACTGTGACCTCCACGTCTTTTAAACTGGGCATTGATATTGTCTTTTTTTTCCTCTGTGACCTCCACCACTCTTCCAAGGGACATTAAAACCATCTTGTTAAGCTTTTGTGACCTCCACGTCTCTTCCCCAGGGCATTGATATTGTCTTTTTATTCCACTGTAACCTCCACCACTCTTCCAAGGGGCATTAAAGACGTCTTGTTAAGCTACTGTGACCTCCACGTCTTTTCCAAGGGACATTAAAACCATCCTGATAAACCACTCCGAACTCCACAGCTCTACCAAGGAGCATTAAAACCACCTTGTTAAGCTAATGTGACCTCCACGTATTTTCCACGGGTCATTGATATTGTCTTTTTATTCCACTGTGACCTCCACCACTCTACCAATGGGCATTAAAACCGTCTTGTTAAGCTACTGTGACCTCCAAGTCTTTTCCAAGGGACATTAAAACCATCCTGATAAACCACTCCGAACTCCACAGCTCTACCAAGGAGCATTAAAACCATCTTGTTAAGCTAATGTGACCTCCACGTATTTTCCACTGGTCATTGATGTTGACTTTTTATTCCACTACGACGTCCACCACTCTTCGAACGGGCATCTATATTGTCTTTTTATTCCAATGCAACCTCCACCACTCTTCCAAGGGGCATTAAAACCATTTTTTAAGCTTCTGTGACCTCCAAGTCTCTTCCAAGAGGCATTGATATTGTCTTTTTAGTCCACTGTAGCCTCCACCACTCTTCCAATGCACATTAAAACCGTCTTGTTAAGCAACTGTGACCTCCACGTCTATTGCAAGACGCATTAAAACCATCTTGTTAAACGACTGTGAACTCCACAGCTCTACCAAGGGGCATTAAAACTGTCTTGTTAAGCTACTGTGACCTCTACGTCTCTTCCACCGGGCATTGATATTGTCTTTTTATTTCACAGCAACCTTCACCACTCTTCCAAGGGGAATGAAATCCATCTTGTTAAGCTAGCGTGTTTTCCATGCCTCTTCCACGGGGCATTGATATTTTCTTTTTATTCCACTGTAACCTCCACCACTCTTCCAAGGGGCTTTGATATTGTCTTTTTATTCCACTGAGATCTCCACCACTCTTCCAAGGGGCAATAAAACTGTCTAGTTAAGCTACTGTGACCTCCATGTCTCTTCCACGGGGCACTGATATTGTCTTTTTATTCCACTGCGACCGCCACTTCTGTTCCAAGGGGCATTGATATTGTTTTCTTTTTCCACTGCGACCTCCACCACTTTTTCAAGGGGAATAAAAACCATCTTGTTAAGCTACTGTGACCTCCACGTCTCTTCCAAGGGTTATTAAAACCATCTTGTTAACCCACTCTGAACTCCTTAGCTTTTCCAAGGGGCATTAAAACCGTCTTGTTAAGCTACTGTGACATCCACATCTCTTCCACTTGGCATTGATATTGTCTTTTTATTCCACTGCTACCTCCACCACTCTTCCAAGGAGCACTAAAACCGTCTTGTTAAGCTACTGTGACCTCCACGTCTCTTCTACGGGGCATTGATATTGTCTTTTTATTCCACTGCGAACTCCACCACTCTTCCAAGGGGAATTGATATTGTCTTTTTATTCCACTGCGACCTCCACCACTCTTCCAAGGGCCATTGATATTGTCTTTCTATTCCACTGCATCCTCCACCACTTTTCCAAGGGGACATTAAAACCATCTTGTTAAACCACTCAGAACTCGACAGCTCTTCCAAGGGGAATTAAAACCGTCTTGTTAAGCCACTGTGACCTCCACGTCTTTTAAACTGGACATTGATATTGTCTTTTTATTCCTCTGTGACCTCCACCACTCTTCCAAGGGACATTAAAACCATCTTGTTAAGCTATTGTGACCTCCACGTCTCTTCCCCAGGGCATTGATATTGTCTTTTCATTCCACTGTAACCTCCACCACTCTTCCAAGGGGCATTAAAGCCGTCTTGTTAAGCTACTGTGAACTCCACATCTTTTGCAAGGGACATTAAAACCATCCTGATAAACCACTCCGAACTCCACAGCTCTACCAAGGAGCATTAAAACCATCTTGTTAAGCTAATGTGACCTCCACGTATTTTCCACAGGTCATTGATATTGTCTTTTTATTCCACTGTGACCTCCACCACTCTTCCAAGGGGCATTAAAACCGTCTTTTTAAGCTACTGTGACCTCCACGTCTTTTCCAAGGGACATTAAAACCATCCTGATAAACCACTCCGAACTCCACAGCTCTACCAAGGAGTATTAAAACCATCTTGTTAAGCTAATGTGACCTCCATGTATTTTCCACTGGTCATTGATATTGACTTTTTATTCCACTACGACGTCCACCACTCTTCGAAGGGGCATCTATATTGACTTTTTATTACAATGCAACCTCCATTACTCTTCCAAGGGGCATTAAAACAGTTTTGTAAAGCTACTGTGACCTCCAAGTCTCTTTCATGGGGCATTGATACTGTCTTTTTATTCCACTGTAACATCCACCACTCTTCCTAGGGACATTAAAACCGTCTTGTTAAACTACTGTGACCTCCACGTCTCTTCCACGGGGCACTGATATTGTCTTTTTATTCCACTGTAACCTCCAACACTCTTCCAAGGGGCATTAAAACTGTCTTGTTAAACCCCTCTGCACACCACCACTCTTCCAAGGAGAGTTAAAACCATCTTGTTAAGCTATTGTGACCGCAAGGTCTCTTGCAAGGGGAATTAATATTGTCTTTTTATTCCACTGTGACCTCCACCACTCTTCCACGGGTCATTGATATTGTCTTTTTATTCCACTGCAACCTCCAACACTCCTCCAACGGTCATTAAAACAGTCTTGTTAAGCTACTGTGACCTCCACGTCTCTTCCACGGAGCATTGATATTGTAATTTTATTCCACTGCGACCTCCACAACTCTTCCAAGGGGCATTGATATTGACTTTTTATTCCACTGCGACCTTCACCACTCTTCTAAGGGGCATTAAAATCATCTTATTAAGCTACTGGGACCTCCACGTCTCTTCCACGTGGCATTGATATTGTCTTTTTATTCCACAGCGACCTCCACGACTCTTCCAAGGGGCTCTAAAACCGTCTTGGTAAGCTACTGTGACCTCCATGTCTTATCCAAGGGGCATTAAAACCGTCTTGTTAAACCACTCTGAACTCCAAAGCTCTTCCAAGGGGCATTAAATCTGTCTTGTTAAGCTACTGTGACCTACACATCTCTTCCACGGGGCATTGATATTGTCTTTTTTTCCCACTGCGACCTCCACCACTCTTCCAAGGGGCATTAAAACCGTCTTGTTAAGCTACTGTGACCTCTATGTCTCTTCCATGGGACATTTATATTGTCTTTATATTCCATTGCGACCTCCACCACTCTTCCAAGGGGGATTAAAACCGTCAAGTTAAGCTACTGTGACCTTAAGGTCTCCTCCTCGGGGCATTGATATTGTCTTTTTATTCCACTGCGACCTCCACCCCTCTTCCATGGGGCATTGATATTGTCTATTTATTCCACTGTGACCCCCACCACTCTTCCAAGGGGCACTAAAACCGTCTTGTTAGGCTACTGTGACCTCCTAATCTCTTCCACGGGGCATTGATATTTCCTTTTCATTCCACTGTAGCCTCCACCACTCTTCCAAGGCGCATTAAAACCGTCTTGTTAAGCTACTATGACCTCCATGTCTATTGCAAGGCGCATTAAAACCATCTTGTTAAACCACTGAGAACTCCACAGCTCTACCAAGGGGCATTAAAGCCGTCTTGTTAAGCTACTGTGACCTCTACGTCTCTTCCACGGTGCATTGATATTGTGTTTTTATTTCACAGCAACCTTCACCACTCTTCCAAGGGGTATGAAATCCGTCTTGTTAAGCTAGCGTGATCTCCATGCCTCTTCCACGGGGCATTGATATTTTCTTTTTATTCCACTGTAACCTCCACCACTCTTCCAAGAGGCCTTGATGTTGTCTTTTTATTCCACTGCGATCTCCACCACTCTTCCAAGGGGCAATAAAACCTTCTAGTTAAGCTACTGTGACCTCCATGTCTCTTCCACGGGGCCCTGATATTGTCTTTTTATTCCACTGCGACCGCCACTTCTCTTCCAAGGGGCATTGATATTGTTTTTTTTTTCCACTGCGACCTCCACCACTTTTCCAAGGGGAATAAAAACCATCTTGTTAAGCTACTGTGACCTCCACGTCTCTACCAAGGGTTATTAAAACCATCTTGTTAAACCACTCTGAACTCCACCACTCTTCCAAGGGGTATTAAAACCATCTTGTTAACCCACTCTCAACTCCTTAGCTTTTCCAAGGGGCATTAAAACCGTCTTGTTAAGCTACTGTGACATCCACATCTCTTCCACGTTGCATTGATATTGTCTTTTTATTCCACTGCTACCTCCACCACTCTTCCAAGGGGCATTAAAACCGTCTTGTTAAGCTACTGTGACCTCCACGTCTCTTCTACGGGGCATTGATATTGTCTTTTTATTCCACTGCGAACTCCACCACTCTTCCAAGGGGAATTGATATTGTCTTTTTATTCCACTGCGACCTCCACCACTCTTCCAAGGGCCATTGATATTGTCTTTCTATTCCACCGTGTCCTCCACCACTTTTCCAAGGGGCATTAAAGCCGTCTTGTTAAACCACTCTGAACTCGACAGCTCTTCCAAGGGGAATTAAAACCGTCTTGTTAAGCTACTGTGACCTCCACGTCTTTTAAACTGGGCATTGATATTGTCTTTTTTTTCCTCTGTGACCTCCACCACTCTTCCAAGGGACATTAAAACCATCTTGTTAAGCTTTTGTGACCTCCACGTCTCTTCCCCAGGGCATTGATATTGTCTTTTTATTCCACTGTAACCTCCACCACTCTTCCAAGGGGCATTAAAGACGTCTTGTTAAGCTACTGTGACCTCCACGTCTTTTCCAAGGGACATTAAAACCATCCTGATAAACCACTCCGAACTCCACAGCTCTACCAAGGAGCATTAAAACCACCTTGTTAAGCTAATGTGACCTCCACGTATTTTCCACGGGTCATTGATATTGTCTTTTTATTCCACTGTGACCTCCACCACTCTACCAATGGGCATTAAAACCGTCTTGTTAAGCTACTGTGACCTCCAAGTCTTTTCCAAGGGACATTAAAACCATCCTGATAAACCACTCCGAACTCCACAGCTCTACCAAGGAGCATTAAAACCATCTTGTTAAGCTAATGTGACCTCCACGTATTTTCCACTGGTCATTGATGTTGACTTTTTATTCCACTACGACGTCCACCACTCTTCGAACGGGCATCTATATTGTCTTTTTATTCCAATGCAACCTCCACCACTCTTCCAAGGGGCATTAAAACCATTTTTTAAGCTTCTGTGACCTCCAAGTCTCTTCCAAGAGGCATTGATATTGTCTTTTTAGTCCACTGTAGCCTCCACCACTCTTCCAATGCACATTAAAACCGTCTTGTTAAGCAACTGTGACCTCCACGTCTATTGCAAGACGCATTAAAACCATCTTGTTAAACGACTGTGAACTCCACAGCTCTACCAAGGGGCATTAAAACTGTCTTGTTAAGCTACTGTGACCTCTACGTCTCTTCCACCGGGCATTGATATTGTCTTTTTATTTCACAGCAACCTTCACCACTCTTCCAAGGGGAATGAAATCCATCTTGTTAAGCTAGCGTGTTTTCCATGCCTCTTCCACGGGGCATTGATATTTTCTTTTTATTCCACTGTAACCTCCACCACTCTTCCAAGGGGCTTTGATATTGTCTTTTTATTCCACTGAGATCTCCACCACTCTTCCAAGGGGCAATAAAACCGTCTAGTTAAGCTACTGTGACCTCCATGTCTCTTCCACGGGGCACTGATATTGTCTTTTTATTCCACTGCGACCGCCACTTCTGTTCCAAGGGGCATTGATATTGTTTTCTTTTTCCACTGCGACCTCCACCACTTTTTCAAGGGGAATAAAAACCATCTTGTTAAGCTACTGTGACCTCCACGTCTCTTCCAAGGGTTATTAAAACCATCTTGTTAACCCACTCTGAACTCCTTAGCTTTTCCAAGGGGCATTAAAACCGTCTTGTTAAGCTACTGTGACATCCACATCTCTTCCACTTGGCATTGATATTGTCTTTTTATTCCACTGCTACCTCCACCACTCTTCCAAGGAGCACTAAAACCGTCTTGTTAAGCTACTGTGACCTCCACGTCTCTTCTACGGGGCATTGATATTGTCTTTTTATTCCACTGCGAACTCCACCACTCTTCCAAGGGGAATTGATATTGTCTTTTTATTCCACTGCGACCTCCACCACTCTTCCAAGGGCCATTGATATTGTCTTTCTATTCCACTGCATCCTCCACCACTTTTCCAAGGGGACATTAAAACCATCTTGTTAAACCACTCAGAACTCGACAGCTCTTCCAAGGGGAATTAAAACCGTCTTGTTAAGCCACTGTGACCTCCACGTCTTTTAAACTGGACATTGATATTGTCTTTTTATTCCTCTGTGACCTCCACCACTCTTCCAAGGGACATTAAAACCATCTTGTTAAGCTATTGTGACCTCCACGTCTCTTCCCCAGGGCATTGATATTGTCTTTTCATTCCACTGTAACCTCCACCACTCTTCCAAGGGGCATTAAAGCCGTCTTGTTAAGCTACTGTGAACTCCACATCTTTTGCAAGGGACATTAAAACCATCCTGATAAACCACTCCGAACTCCACAGCTCTACCAAGGAGCATTAAAACCATCTTGTTAAGCTAATGTGACCTCCACGTATTTTCCACAGGTCATTGATATTGTCTTTTTATTCCACTGTGACCTCCACCACTCTTCCAAGGGGCATTAAAACCGTCTTTTTAAGCTACTGTGACCTCCACGTCTTTTCCAAGGGACATTAAAACCATCCTGATAAACCACTCCGAACTCCACAGCTCTACCAAGGAGTATTAAAACCATCTTGTTAAGCTAATGTGACCTCCATGTATTTTCCACTGGTCATTGATATTGACTTTTTATTCCACTACGACGTCCACCACTCTTCGAAGGGGCATCTATATTGACTTTTTATTACAATGCAACCTCCATTACTCTTCCAAGGGGCATTAAAACAGTTTTGTAAAGCTACTGTGACCTCCAAGTCTCTTTCATGGGGCATTGATACTGTCTTTTTATTCCACTGTAACATCCACCACTCTTCCTAGGGACATTAAAACCGTCTTTTTAAGCTAATGTGACCTCCACGTCTCTTCCCCGGGGCATTGATATTGTCTTTTTATTCCACTGTGACCTCCACCACTCTTGCAAAGGGCATTGTTATTGTCTTTTTATTCCACTGTAACCTCCAACAATCTTTCAAGTGGCATTAAAACCATCTTGTTAAGCTACTGTGACCGCCACGTCTCTACCACAGGGCATTGATATTGTCTTTTTATTCCACATTGACCTTCACCACTCCTCCAAGGGACATTAAAACTGTCTTGTTAAGATACTGTGAACTCCAAGTCTCTCTGACGGGGCATTGATATTGTCTTTTTATTCCAATGAGAACTGCACCACTCTTCCAAGGGGCATTAAAATCATCTTGTTAATCTATTGTCACCTCAATGTCTCTTCCAAGGGGCATTGATATTGTATTTTTATTCCACTGCGACCCCCAACACTCTTCCAAGGGGCATTAAAACCGTTTTTTTAAGCTACTGTGTCCTCCACGTCTCTTTCACGGGGCATTGATATTGTCTTTTTATTCCACTGTAACCTCCACCACTCTTCAGAGGGGAATTAAAACTGTCTTAATAAGCTACTGTGACCTCCACGTCTCTTCCAATGGGCATTAAAACCGTCTTTTTAAGCTACTGTGACCTCCACGTCTTTTCCAAGGGACATTAAAACCATCCTGATAAACCACTCCGAACTCCACAGCTCTACCAAGGAGTATTAAAACCATCTTGTTAAGCTAATGTGACCTCCATGTATTTTCCACTGGTCATTGATATTGACTTTTTATTCCACTACGACGTCCACCACTCTTCGAAGGGGCATCTATATTGACTTTTTATTACAATGCAACCTCCACCACTCTTCCAAGGGGCATTAAAACAGTTTTGTAAAGCTACTGTGACCTCCAAGTCTCTTTCATGGGGCATTGATACTGTCTTTTATTCCACTGTAACATCCACCACTCTTCCTAGGGACATTAAAACCGTCTTTTTAAGCTAATGTGACCTCCACGTCTCTTCCCCGGGGCATTGATATTGTCTTTTTATTCCACTGTGACCTCCACCACTCTTGCAAAGGGCATTGTTATTGTCTTTTTATTCCACTGTAACCTCCAACAATCTTTCAAGTGGCATTAAAACCATCTTGTTAAGCTACTGTGACCCCCACGTCTCTACCACAGGGCATTGATATTGTCTTTTTATTCCACATTGACCTTCACCACTCCTCCAAGGGGCATTAAAACTGTCTTGTTAAGATACTGTGAACTCCAAGTCTCTCTGACGGGGCATTGATATTGTCTTTTTATTCCAATGAGAACTGCACCACTCTTCCAAGGGGCATTAAAATCATCTTGTTAATCTATTGTCACCTCAATGTCTCTTCCAAGGGGCATTGATATTGTATTTTTATTCCACTGCGACCCCCAACACTCTTCCAAGGGGCATTAAAACCGTTTTTTTAAGCTACTGTGTCCTCCACGTCTCTTTCACGGGGCATTGATATTGTCTTTTTATTCCACTGTAACCTCCACCACTCTTCAGAGGGGAATTAAAACTGTCTTGTTAAGCTACTGTGACCTCCACGTCTCTTCCAAGGGGCATTAAAACCGTCTTGTTAAACCACTCTGAACTCCATCACTCTTCCAAGGGGCATTAAAACCGTCTTGTTAAGCTACTGTGAACTCCTCATCTCTTTCAAGGGGGATTAATATTGTCTTTTTATTCCACTGCGACCTACACCACTCTTCCAAGAGGCATTGATATTGTCTTTTTATTCCACTGCGAACTCCACCACTCTTCCACGGGTCATTGATATTGTCTTTTTATTCCCCTGCAACCTCCACCATTCTTCCGAAGGGCATTAAATCCGTCTTGTTAAGCTACTGTGTCCTCCACGTCTCTTCCCCGGGGCATTGATATTGTCTTTTTATTCCACTGCGACTTCCACCACTCTTCCAAGGGGCATTGATATTTTCTTTTTGTTCCACTGCGACCTCCACCACTGTTGCAAGGGGCATTAAAACCGTATTGTTAAGCTACTGTGACCTCCACGTGTCTTCCACGGGGCATTGATATTGTCGTTTTATTCCACTGTAACCTCCATAGTCTTCCAAGGGACATTAAAACCGTCTTGTTAGGCTACTGTGACCTCCTCGTCTCTTCCACGGGGCATTGATATTTCCTTTTTATTCCACTGTAACCTCCACCACTCTTCCAAGTGGCATTAATACCATCTTGTTAAGCGACTGTGACCTCCACGTCTCTTCCTCGGGGCATTGATATTGACTTTTTATTCCACTGCGACCTCCACCACTCTTCCAAGGGGCATTAAAACCGTCTTGTTAAGCTACTTTGATCTCCACGACTCTTCCACGGGGCATTGATATTGTTTTTTATTCCACTGTAACCTGCACCACTCCTCCAAGGGGCACTAAAATCGTCTTTTTAAGCTACTGTGACCTCCACGTCTCTTCCAAGGGACAATAAAACAATCTTGTTAAACCACTCTAAACTCCACAGCTCTACCAAGGGGCATTAAAACCTTCTTGTTAAGCTACTGTGACCTCTACGTCTCTTCCACGGGGCATTGATATTGTCTTTTTATTCCAATGCGACCTCCACCACTCTTCCAAGGGGCATTAAAAACATCTAGTTAGGCTATTGTGACCTCCTCTTCTCTTCCACGGGTCATTGATATTGCCTTTTTATTCCATTGTAACCTCATCCACTCTTCCAAGTGGCATTAAAACCGTCTTGTTAAGCGACTGTGACCTCCAAGTCTCTTCCTCGGGGCATTGATATTGTCTTTTTATTCCACTGCGACCTCCACCACTCTTCTTCGGGGCATTGATATTGTCGTTTTATTCCACTGTGACCTCCACTACTCTTCCAAGGGGCATTAAAACCGTCTTGTTAAGCTCCTATGACCTCCACGTCTCTTCCATGGGGCATTGATATTGTCTTTTTATTTCACTATAACCTCCACCACTCTTCCAAGGGGCATGAAAACCGTCTTGTTAAGCTACAGTGACATCCACGTCTATTACAAGGGGCATTAAAACAATCTTGTTAATCCACTCTGAACTCCACACCTCTTCCAAGGGGCATTAATACCGTCTTACTAAGCTACTGTGACACAAACGTCTCTTCCACGGGGCATTGATATTGTCTTTTTATTCCACTGCGACCTCCACCACTCTTCCAAAGGGCATTAAGACCATCTTGTTAATCTACTATGACCTCCAAGTCTCTTCTATCGGGCAATGATATCGTCTTTTAAAACCACTGCGACCTATGCCACTCTTCCAAGTGGCATTGATTTTGTCTTTTTTTTACACTGCGACCTCCACCACTCTTCCAAGGGGCTTTAAAACCGTCTTTTTAAGCTACTGTGAACCCCACGTATCTTCCCTTGGGTATTGATATTATCTTTTTATTCCACTGTAACCTCCACCACTCTTCCAAGGGGCATTAAAACCATCCTGTTAAGCTACTGTGACCTACACGTCTCTTCCAAGGGGCATTAAAACCATATTTTTAAACTACTCTGAACTCCACAGCTCTTCCAAGGGGCACTAAAACCGTCTTGTTACCTATTGTGACCTCCACGTCTTTTCCACGGGGCATTGATATTGTCTTTTTATTCCACAGGGACCTCCACTACTCTACCTAGGGGCATTAAAACCGTCTTGTTAAGCTACTGTGACCTCCACGTATCTTCCACGGGGCATTGATATTGTGTTTTTATTCCACTGCGACCTCCACCACTCTTCCAAGGGGCATTAAAACCGTCTTTTTAGGCTACTGTGAACTCCTCGTCTTTTCCACTGGGCATTGATATTGCCTTTTTATTCCACTGTAACCTCTACCACACTTCCAAGTGGCATTAAAACCGTGTTTTTAAGCGACTGTGACCTCCACGTCTCTTCCTCGGGGCATTGATACTGTCTTTTTATTCCACTGCGACCTCCACCACTCTTCCAAGGTGCAATGATATTGTCTTTTTATTCCACTGTAACCTCCACCACTCTTCCAAGGGGCAATAAAACCGTCTTGTTAAGCTACTGTGACCTCCACGTCTCTTCCAAGGGGAATTAAAACCGTCTTGTTAAGCTACAGTGACCTCTACATCTCTTCAACGTGGCATTGATATTGTCTTTTTTTTCACAGCAACCTTCATCACTCTTCCTAGGGGCATCAAAACCGTCTTGTTATGCTATCGTGATCTCCCCGTCTCTTCCACTAGGCAATGATATTGTCTTTTTATTCCACTGTAACCTTCACCACTCTTCCACTAGGCAATGATATTGTCTTTTTATTCCACTGTAACCTTCACCACTCTTCCAAGGGGCTTTGATATTGTCTTTTTATTCCACTGCGACCTATACCACTCTTCCAAGGGGCATTAAAACCGTCTTGTTAAGCTACTGTGACCTCCATGTCTCTCCCACGGGGCACTAATATTGTCTTTTTATTCCACTGCGACCGCCACTTCTCTTCCAAGGGGCATTGATACTGTCTTTTTATTCCACTGCGACCTCCACCACCCTTCCAAGGGGCATTAAAACCTTCTTGTTAAGCTACTGTGACCTTAACGTCTGTTCCACGGGACATTGATATTGTCTTTTTATTCCACTGCGACCTCCAACTCTTTTCCCAGGGGAGTTAAAACCATCTTGTTAAGCTACTGTGACCTCCACGTCTCTTACTCGGGGCATTGAAATTGTTTTTTATTCCACTCCGACCTCCACCACTCTTGCAAGGGGCATTAAAACCGTTTTGTTAAGCTACTCAGACCTCCACGTCTCTTCCACGGGGCATTGATAATTTCTTTTTATTCCAATGTAACCTCCATTACTCTTCCAAGGGGCATTGAAACCATCTTGTTAAGCTACTGTGATCTCCACGTCTCTTCCCCGGGACATTGATATTGCCTTTTTATTCAAACGCGACCTCCACAACACTTCCAAAGGGCACTGATATTGTCCTTTTATTCCACTGCGACCTCGACCACTTTTCCAAGGGTAATTAAAACCATCTTGTTAATCTACTGTGATGTCCACGTATCTTAATCGGGGCATTGATATTTCCTTTTTATTCCACTCTGCCCTCACCACTCTTCCAAGGTGCATTGATATTGACTTTTTATTCCACGGGGACCTCCACCACTCTTGCAAGGGGCATTAAAACTGTCTTGTTAAGCTGCTGTGACCTCCACGTCTCTTCCACTGGGCATTGATATTGTCTTTTTTTCCACTTTAACCTCCATTACTCTTCCACTGGGCATTAAGACCGTCTTGTTAAGCTACTGTGACCTCCACGTCTCTGCCACGGGGCATTGATGTTGTATTTTTATTCCACTGTGACCTCCACCACTCTTCCAAGGGGCATTGATATTGTCTTTTTATTCCACTGCGACCTCCACCACTCTTGCAAGGTACATTAAAAACGTCTTGTTAAGCTACTGTGACCTCCACGTCTCTTCCAAGGGGCATTGAAACCATCTTTTTAATCCGCTCTGTACTCCACAGCTCCTCCAAGGGGCATTAAAACCATCTTGTTAAGCTACTGTGACATCCACATCTCTTCCAGGGGGCATCGATATTGTCTTTTTATTCCACAGCGAGCTCCACCACTCTTCCAAGGGGCATTAAAACCATGTTTTCAAGCTACTGTGACCTCCAGGTCTCTTCCAAGGGGCATTTTAACCATCTTTTTAAACAACTCTGAACTCCACAGCTCTTCCAAGAGGCATTAACACCGTCTTGTTAACCTACTTTGACATCCACTTCTCTTCCATGGGGCATTGATATTGTCCTTTTATTCCACAGCGACCTCTACCACTCTTGCACGGGGCATTAAAACCGTCTTGTTAAGCTACTGTGACCTCCACGTCTCTTCCAAGTGGCATTGATATTTTCTTTTTTTTCTACTGCGACCTCCACCAGTCCTCCAAGGGGCATTAAAACCGTCTTGTTAAGCTACTGTGACCTCCACGAATTTTCCATGGGGTATTGATATTGTCTTTTTATTCCACTGTAACCTCCACCACTCTTCCAAGGGGCATTAACACCGTCTTGTTAAGCTATTGTTACTTACATGTTTTTTCCACGGGGCATTGATATTGTCTTTTATTCCAGAGGGACCGCCACCACTCTTCCAAGGGGAATTAAAACCTTCTTGTTTAGCTACTGTGACCTCCACGTCTCTTCCACGGGGCATTGATATTGTCTTTTTATTCCACGGCGACCTCCACCAGTCTTCCAAGGTGCATTGATATTGTCTTTTTATTCCACTGTGACCTCCATCACTCTTCCAAGGGGCATTAAAACCGTGTTGTTAAGCTATTGTGACCTCCACGTCTACTCCACGTGGCATTGATATTGAAATTTAATTCCACTGTAACCTCCACCTCTCTTCCAAGGGGTATTAAAACCATCTTTTTAAGCTACTGTGACCTCCGCGTCTCTCACAAGGGGCATTAAAACAATCGTGTTAAACCACTCTGAGCTCAACATATCTTCCAAGGGGCATTAACATCGTCTTGTTAAGCTACTGTGACTCCAACGTCTCTTCCACAGGGCATTGATATTGTCTTTTTATTCCACTGTGACCTCCACGTCTCTACCATGTGGAATTGATATTGTCTTTTTATTCTACTGTGACCTCCACCACTCTTTCAAGTGGTATTAAAACAGTCTGGTTAAGCTACGTTAACCTTCACGTCTCTTCCACGGGGCATTGATTTTGTCTTTTTTTTCAACTGCGACCTCCACCACTCTTCCAAGGGGCATTAAAACCGACTTCTTAAGCTACTGTGACCTCTTCGTCTCTTCCAAGGGGCATTAAAACCGTCTTGCTAAGTACTGTGACATCCACGTCTCTTCCACGGGGCATTGATATTGTCTTTTTATTCCACAGCGACCTCCATCTATTTTCCAAGGGGCATTAAAACCATCTTGTTGAGCTACTATGACCTCCATGTCTCTTCCACGGGGCATTGATATTGTCGTTTTATTCCACTGCGACATCTACCACTCTTGCAAGGGGCATTGAAAATGTCTTGTTAAGCTCCTGTGACCGCCACGTCTCTTCCAACGGGCATTAAAACCATCTTGTTAAACCACTCTGTACACCACAGCTCTTCCAAGGAGAATTAAAACCGTCTTGTTAAACTACTGTGACATCCACGTCTCTTCCAGGGGGCATTGATATTGTCTTTTTATTCCACAGCGACCTCCACCACTCTTCCAAGGGGCATTAAAACCGTCTTGTTAAGCTACTGTGAACTCCACTTCTCTTCCAATGGGCATTAAAGCCATATTGTTAAACTACTCTGAACTCCACAGCTCTTCCAAGGGGCATTAAATCCGTCTTGTTAAGCTATTGTGACATCCACGTCTTTTCCACGGGGCATTGATATTGTCTTTTTATTCCACAGGGACCTCTACCACTCTTCCAAGGGGCAATAAAACTGTCTTGTTAAGCTACTGTGACCTCCTCGTCTCTTCCACTGGGAATTGATATTGTCTTTTTATTCCACTGCGACCTCCACCACTGTAACGGGTCCGAGTGGCGGAACCTCTGAGCTACTATACAAGGGGGCGGCCCTTGTAAGGGAGCGGGTGGCAGTCTCTGGATGAACGGACAGGGAGTTACGGCAAGGGGTCAGGGCAGTCTCTGGGTAAAGGGTAGGTACGACCTGTGATGGCAGAGCCTCCGGGTAGGCTAGCAGGCAGATGGTAGATGTGTGCTCCCAGGTGAGCAAGCGAGAGTCTCTGGAATAGCAGGTGGTCACGGCACGTGACGGCGGAGCCTCCGGGCTGGCAAGCAGGCAGGTAACGGAGAAGCGCTCCCAGGTGAGCGGGCGAGAGTCTCTGAAATAGCTGGTGGTCACAGCACGTGACAGCAGAGCCTCCGGGCTGGCAAGCAGGCAGGTAGTGGAGAAGCGCTCCCAGGTGAGCGGGCAAGAGTCTGAAGTAGCTGGTGGTCACAGCACGTGACAACGGAGCCTCCGGGCTGGCAAGCAGGCAGGTAACGGAGAAGCGCTCCCAGGTGAGCGGGCAAGCTGGTCCATAGACAGACTGACCGGAGTTGTAAGGCAGACCGTCGGACCTCAGGCAAGCAGGCAGGTAGCTGATGTGCGCTCCCAGGTGAGCGGGCAGGCTGGACCTTAGACAGACTGACAGGAGTAGTAAGGCAGACCGTCGGACCTCAGACTGGCAGACAGGTAACAAGTATTCAGACAGGAAACAGGCAGGTAACTGGCAGGTAACTGGCAGGTAACTGGCAGGTAACTGGCTACGGGACCTGAGGGCTGAAGCACAGGTGAGACACAGGTGCAAACAACATTGCTCTGGCACCTCCATTTTGGAGGAGGTGCCTTATATATGATGAAGTCCTCCGGCCATTGGCCGGGGACTCCTTAGGACGACGCGCGCGGCCCCTTTAAGAGGAGGGGAGCGCGCGCGCGCGCGCCCTAAGCACAGAGGCCGGGAAGGAGCGCGCGCTGAGAGCAGAGCAGGAGGAGGACGCCGGGAAGGAGCGCGCGCTGACAGCAGAGCGGGGGGAGGACGCCGGGCACGGAGCAGAGCGGTGAGGAGAGCAGCGTCCCTGCCTAGCAGAGGGCAGGGACGCCGGCACTACAACCACTCTTCCAAGGGGCATTAAAACCGTCTTGTTAAGCGACTGTGACCTCCACTTCTCTTCCTCGGGGCCTTGATATTGTCTTTTTATTCCATTGCGACCTCCAACACTCTTCCAAGGGGCATTAAAACAGTCTTGTTAAGCTACTTTGATCTCCACTTCTATTGCAAGGGGCATTAAAACCATATTGGTAAACCACTGTGAACTCCACAGCTCTACCAAGGGGCATTAAAACCGTCTTGTTAAGCTACTGTGACCTCTACATCTCTTCCTCGGGGCATTCATATTGTCTTTTTATTTCGCAGCAACCTTCACCACTCTTCCAAGAGGCATGAAAACCGTCTTGTTCAGCTATCGTGATCTCCTCGTCTCTTCCACGAGGAATTTATATTTTCTTTTTATTCCACTGTAACCTCCACCACTCTTCCAAGGGGCTTTGATATTGTCTTTTTATTCCACTGCGACCTCCACCACTCTTTTAAGGTGTATTAAGGCCGTCTTGTTAGGATACTGTGACCTCCACATCTCTTCCAACGGGCATTAAATCCGTCTTGTTAAGCCACTGTGAACTGCACAGCTCTTCCAAGGGGCATGAAAACCGTCATGTTAAGCTATCGTTATCTCCACGTCTCTTCCACTGGGCACTGATATTATCTTTTTATTCAACTGCGACTGCCACTTCTCTTCCAAGGGGCATTGATATTGTCTTTGTATTCCACTGCGACCTCCACCTCTCTTCCAAGGGGAATTAAAACCGTCTAGTTAAGCTACTGTGACCTTTACGTCTCTTCCTCGGGGCATTGATGTTGTCATTTTATTCCACTGCGACCTCCACCACTGTTCCAAGGGGCATTGAAATTGTCTTTTTATTCCACTGCAACCTCCACCACTCTTCCAAGATGCATTAAAACCGTCTAGCTAAGCTACTGTGACCTCCACATCTCTTCCAAGGGGCATTAAAACCGTCTTGTTAAGCTACTGTGACATCCACGTCTCTTCCACGGGGCATTGATTTTGTCTTTTTATTCCACAACGATCTCCACCACTCTTCCAAAGGGCATTAAAACCGTTTTGTTAAGCTACTGTGACCTCCACGTCTTTTCCACGGGGCCCTGATATTGTATTTTTATTCCAATTCGACCTCCACCACTCTTCCAAGGGACATTAAAACCATCTTGCTAAGATACTGTGACCTCCACGTCTCTTCCAAGGGGCTATTTAACCATCTTGTTAAACCACTCTGAACTCCACAGCTCTTCCAAGGTGCATTAAAACCATCTTGTTAAGCTATTGTGACCTCCACGTCTCTTCCACGGGGCATTGATATTGTCTTTTTATTCCACTGTGACGACCACCACTCTTTCAAGGGGCATTGATATTGTCTTTTTTTTCCACTGCGACCTCCACCACTCTTCCAAGGGGCATTAAAATCGTCTTGTTAAGCTACTGTGACCTCCACGTCTCTTCCATGGGACATTGATATTGTCTTTTTTTTCCACTGTATCCTCCACCACTCTTCCAAGGGGCATTAAAACCATCTTGTTAAGCTACTGTGACCTACATGTGTCTTCCAAGGGGCAATAATACCATCCTGTTAAACTACTCTGAACTCCAAAGCTCTTTCAAGCGTCATTAAAACCGTCTTGTTAAGTTATTGTGACCTCCACTTCTATTCCAGGATGCATTGATATTGTCTTTTTATTCGATAGTGACCTCCAACACTCTTCAAAGGGGCATTAAAACCGTCTTGTTAAGCTACTGTGACCTCCACGTCTCTTCCACGGGGCACTGATATTGTCTTTTTATTCCACTGCAACCTCCGCCACTTTTCTAAGGGGAATTAAAACCATCTTGTTAAGCTACTGTGACCTCCAAGTTTCTTACTCGGGGCATTGATATTGTTTTTTCATTCCACTCCGACCTCCACCACTTTTGCAAGGGGCATTGATATTGTCTTTTTACTACCCTGCGGCCTCCACCACTCTTGCAAGGGGCACTAAAACTGTCTTATTAAGATACTGTGACCTCCACGTCTCTTCCAGGGGGCATTGATATTGTCTTTTTATTCCACTTCGAACTCCACCACTCTTCCAAGGGGCATTGATATTGTCTTTTTATTCCACTGCAACCTCCATCACTCTTCCACGGGGCATTAAAAGCATCTTTTTAAGCTACTATGACCTCCACGTCTCTTCCACGGGGCATTGATATTGTCTTTTTATTCCACTGTAACCTCCACCACTCTTCCAAGGGGCACTGATATTGTCTTTTTATTCCACTGCGACATTCACCACTCTTCCAAGGGGCATTAAAACCGTCTTGTTAAGCTACTGTGACCTGAAGGTCTCTTCCACGTGCACTGATATTGTCTTTTTATTCCACTGCGACCTCCACCAATCTTCCAAGGGGCATTGATATTGTCTTTTTATTCCACTGCGATCTCCACCACTCTTCCAAGGGGCATTAAAACCGTATTGTTAAGCTACTGTGACCTTTACGTCTTTTCCACGGGACAATGATATTGTCTTTGAATTCCAATGCGACCTCCACCACTTTTGCAAGGGGTATTAAAACAATCTTGTTAAGCTACTGTGACCTCCACATCTCTTACTCGGGGCATTGATATTGTCTTTTTATTTCACTCCGAACTCCACTTCTCTTCCTCGGGGCATTGATATTGTCTTTTTATTCCACTGCAACCTCCACCACTCTTCCAAGGGGCATTAAAACCGTCTAGCTGAGCTACTGTGACCTCCTCGTCTCTTCCAAGGGGCATTAAAACCATCTTGTTAAACCACTCTGAATTCCACAGCTCTTCCAAGGGGCATCAAAACAGTTTTCTTAAGCTACTGTGACTTCTACGTCTCTTCCACAGGGTATTGATATTGTCTTTTTATTCCACAACGACCTCCACCACTCTTCCAAGGGGCATTAAAACTGTCTTGTTAAGCTACTGTGACCTCCACGTCTCTTCCAATTGGCATTAAATCCATATTGTTAAACTACTCTGAACTCCACAGCTCTTCCAAGGGGCATTAAAACCATCTTGTTAAGCTATTGTGACATCCACGTCTTTTCCACGGGGTCATTGATATTGTCTTTTTATTCCACAGGGACCTCTACCACTCTTCCAAGTGGCAATAAAACTGTCTTGTTAAGCTACTGTGACCTCCACGTCTCTACCAAAGGTCATTGATATTGTCTTTTTATTCCACTGCGACCTCCACCACTCTTCCAATGGGCATTAAAACCATCTTGTTAGGCTACTGTGACCTCCTCGTCTCTTCCACTTTGAATTGATATTGTCTTTTTATTCCACTGCGACCTCCACCACTCTTCCAAGGGCCATTAAAACCGTCTTGTTAAGTGACTGTGACCTCCACTTCTCTTCCTCGGGGCCTTGATATAGTCTTTTTATTCCATTGCGACCTCCAACACTCTTCCAAGGGGCATTAAAACCATCTTGTTAAGTTACTTTGACCTCCACGTCTATTGCAAGGGGCATTAAAACCATCTTGTTAAACCACTGTGACCTCCACAGCTCTACGAAGGGGCATTAAAACCGTCTTGTTAAGCTACTGTGACCTCTACGTCTCTTCCACGGGGCATTCATATTGTCGTTTTATTTCGCAGCTGTTATGATCTGCTACAAGCCCTAAGGAAAGACACTAGATCTGTCCCTACAATAGAACGAAACTGGATCCCTACGATGTAACGGGGAACCTGATCCTGCGATCAGACCCGCTAAAGTCCTCGGCTAGTCTGTACGAAGAGCTATAGATGTGAGGGAAGGGATCCCTACAAGAACTAGGGACTGGGATAAAGTTGGACACCTCCTAGCAGAAATTGTAGCAGTTAAAGACAAACACACAACATAGAACATAAAGGTCAAAAGACCTAGCAAAACTAACAGAGAAAGGTAACAGAGTACCAAGCTAGCTCAAGAGTAGAAAATACAATGTAGTCCAGCAAGGTAACTGGCAGGTAACTGGCAGGTAACTGGCAGGTAACTGGCTACGGGACCTGAGGGCTGAAGCACAGGTGAGACACAGGTGCAAACAACATTGCTCTGGCACCTCCATTTTGGAGGAGGTGCCTTATATATGATGAAGTCCTCCGGCCATTGGCCGGGGACTCCTTAGGACGACGCGCGCGGCCCCTTTAAGAGGAGGGGAGCGCGCGCGCGCGCGCCCTAAGCACAGAGGCCGGGAAGGAGCGCGCGCTGAGAGCAGAGCAGGAGGAGGACGCCGGGAAGGAGCGCGCGCTGACAGCAGAGCGGGGGGAGGACGCCGGGCACGGAGCAGAGCGGTGAGGAGAGCAGCGTCCCTGCCTAGCAGAGGGCAGGGACGCCGGCACTACAACCACTCTTCCAAGGGGCATTAAAACCGTCTTGTTAAGCGACTGTGACCTCCACTTCTCTTCCTCGGGGCCTTGATATTGTCTTTTTATTCCATTGCGACCTCCAACACTCTTCCAAGGGGCATTAAAACAGTCTTGTTAAGCTACTTTGATCTCCACTTCTATTGCAAGGGGCATTAAAACCATATTGGTAAACCACTGTGAACTCCACAGCTCTACCAAGGGGCATTAAAACCGTCTTGTTAAGCTACTGTGACCTCTACATCTCTTCCTCGGGGCATTCATATTGTCTTTTTATTTCGCAGCAACCTTCACCACTCTTCCAAGAGGCATGAAAACCGTCTTGTTCAGCTATCGTGATCTCCTCGTCTCTTCCACGAGGAATTTATATTTTCTTTTTATTCCACTGTAACCTCCACCACTCTTCCAAGGGGCTTTGATATTGTCTTTTTATTCCACTGCGACCTCCACCACTCTTTTAAGGTGTATTAAGGCCGTCTTGTTAGGATACTGTGACCTCCACATCTCTTCCAACGGGCATTAAATCCGTCTTGTTAAGCCACTGTGAACTGCACAGCTCTTCCAAGGGGCATGAAAACCGTCATGTTAAGCTATCGTTATCTCCACGTCTCTTCCACTGGGCACTGATATTATCTTTTTATTCAACTGCGACTGCCACTTCTCTTCCAAGGGGCATTGATATTGTCTTTGTATTCCACTGCGACCTCCACCTCTCTTCCAAGGGGAATTAAAACCGTCTAGTTAAGCTACTGTGACCTTTACGTCTCTTCCTCGGGGCATTGATGTTGTCATTTTATTCCACTGCGACCTCCACCACTGTTCCAAGGGGCATTGAAATTGTCTTTTTATTCCACTGCAACCTCCACCACTCTTCCAAGATGCATTAAAACCGTCTAGCTAAGCTACTGTGACCTCCACATCTCTTCCAAGGGGCATTAAAACCGTCTTGTTAAGCTACTGTGACATCCACGTCTCTTCCACGGGGCATTGATTTTGTCTTTTTATTCCACAACGATCTCCACCACTCTTCCAAAGGGCATTAAAACCGTTTTGTTAAGCTACTGTGACCTCCACGTCTTTTCCACGGGGCCCTGATATTGTATTTTTATTCCAATTCGACCTCCACCACTCTTCCAAGGGACATTAAAACCATCTTGCTAAGATACTGTGACCTCCACGTCTCTTCCAAGGGGCTATTTAACCATCTTGTTAAACCACTCTGAACTCCACAGCTCTTCCAAGGTGCATTAAAACCATCTTGTTAAGCTATTGTGACCTCCACGTCTCTTCCACGGGGCATTGATATTGTCTTTTTATTCCACTGTGACGACCACCACTCTTTCAAGGGGCATTGATATTGTCTTTTTTTTCCACTGCGACCTCCACCACTCTTCCAAGGGGCATTAAAATCGTCTTGTTAAGCTACTGTGACCTCCACGTCTCTTCCATGGGACATTGATATTGTCTTTTTTTTCCACTGTATCCTCCACCACTCTTCCAAGGGGCATTAAAACCATCTTGTTAAGCTACTGTGACCTACATGTGTCTTCCAAGGGGCAATAATACCATCCTGTTAAACTACTCTGAACTCCAAAGCTCTTTCAAGCGTCATTAAAACCGTCTTGTTAAGTTATTGTGACCTCCACTTCTATTCCAGGATGCATTGATATTGTCTTTTTATTCGATAGTGACCTCCAACACTCTTCAAAGGGGCATTAAAACCGTCTTGTTAAGCTACTGTGACCTCCACGTCTCTTCCACGGGGCACTGATATTGTCTTTTTATTCCACTGCAACCTCCGCCACTTTTCTAAGGGGAATTAAAACCATCTTGTTAAGCTACTGTGACCTCCAAGTTTCTTACTCGGGGCATTGATATTGTTTTTTCATTCCACTCCGACCTCCACCACTTTTGCAAGGGGCATTGATATTGTCTTTTTACTACCCTGCGGCCTCCACCACTCTTGCAAGGGGCACTAAAACTGTCTTATTAAGATACTGTGACCTCCACGTCTCTTCCAGGGGGCATTGATATTGTCTTTTTATTCCACTTCGAACTCCACCACTCTTCCAAGGGGCATTGATATTGTCTTTTTATTCCACTGCAACCTCCATCACTCTTCCACGGGGCATTAAAAGCATCTTTTTAAGCTACTATGACCTCCACGTCTCTTCCACGGGGCATTGATATTGTCTTTTTATTCCACTGTAACCTCCACCACTCTTCCAAGGGGCACTGATATTGTCTTTTTATTCCACTGCGACATTCACCACTCTTCCAAGGGGCATTAAAACCGTCTTGTTAAGCTACTGTGACCTGAAGGTCTCTTCCACGTGCACTGATATTGTCTTTTTATTCCACTGCGACCTCCACCAATCTTCCAAGGGGCATTGATATTGTCTTTTTATTCCACTGCGATCTCCACCACTCTTCCAAGGGGCATTAAAACCGTATTGTTAAGCTACTGTGACCTTTACGTCTTTTCCACGGGACAATGATATTGTCTTTGAATTCCAATGCGACCTCCACCACTTTTGCAAGGGGTATTAAAACAATCTTGTTAAGCTACTGTGACCTCCACATCTCTTACTCGGGGCATTGATATTGTCTTTTTATTTCACTCCGAACTCCACTTCTCTTCCTCGGGGCATTGATATTGTCTTTTTATTCCACTGCAACCTCCACCACTCTTCCAAGGGGCATTAAAACCGTCTAGCTGAGCTACTGTGACCTCCTCGTCTCTTCCAAGGGGCATTAAAACCATCTTGTTAAACCACTCTGAATTCCACAGCTCTTCCAAGGGGCATCAAAACAGTTTTCTTAAGCTACTGTGACTTCTACGTCTCTTCCACAGGGTATTGATATTGTCTTTTTATTCCACAACGACCTCCACCACTCTTCCAAGGGGCATTAAAACTGTCTTGTTAAGCTACTGTGACCTCCACGTCTCTTCCAATTGGCATTAAATCCATATTGTTAAACTACTCTGAACTCCACAGCTCTTCCAAGGGGCATTAAAACCATCTTGTTAAGCTATTGTGACATCCACGTCTTTTCCACGGGGTCATTGATATTGTCTTTTTATTCCACAGGGACCTCTACCACTCTTCCAAGTGGCAATAAAACTGTCTTGTTAAGCTACTGTGACCTCCACGTCTCTACCAAAGGTCATTGATATTGTCTTTTTATTCCACTGCGACCTCCACCACTCTTCCAATGGGCATTAAAACCATCTTGTTAGGCTACTGTGACCTCCTCGTCTCTTCCACTTTGAATTGATATTGTCTTTTTATTCCACTGCGACCTCCACCACTCTTCCAAGGGCCATTAAAACCGTCTTGTTAAGTGACTGTGACCTCCACTTCTCTTCCTCGGGGCCTTGATATAGTCTTTTTATTCCATTGCGACCTCCAACACTCTTCCAAGGGGCATTAAAACCATCTTGTTAAGTTACTTTGACCTCCACGTCTATTGCAAGGGGCATTAAAACCATCTTGTTAAACCACTGTGACCTCCACAGCTCTACGAAGGGGCATTAAAACCGTCTTGTTAAGCTACTGTGACCTCTACGTCTCTTCCACGGGGCATTCATATTGTCGTTTTATTTCGCAGCTGTTATGATCTGCTACAAGCCCTAAGGAAAGACACTAGATCTGTCCCTACAATAGAACGAAACTGGATCCCTACGATGTAACGGGGAACCTGATCCTGCGATCAGACCCGCTAAAGTCCTCGGCTAGTCTGTACGAAGAGCTATAGATGTGAGGGAAGGGATCCCTACAAGAACTAGGGACTGGGATAAAGTTGGACACCTCCTAGCAGAAATTGTAGCAGTTAAAGACAAACACACAACATAGAACATAAAGGTCAAAAGACCTAGCAAAACTAACAGAGAAAGGTAACAGAGTACCAAGCTAGCTCAAGAGTAGAAAATACAATGTAGTCCAGCAAGGCCAGGAGGGTGGAGCCGGATTAAATAGGCAAAAATGGTCATGTGACCAGCAAACTAGAAAAAACCTAACAGGAGAGTTCTAACAGTACCCCCTCTTCTAAGAGGATCCTCCGGATCACCTAGGACCGGGCTTATCAGGAAACCTCCTGTGAAACGCTCTGACAAGTCTGGAAGCAGAAACATCATCTGCCCTCACCCATGAGTTATCCTCGGGTCAGAAACCCTTCCAAGCGATGAGATACTGCAAACTCCCTCTATACCGTCTAGAATTTAGGATGCGGGAAGTTTCATATTCCCCGTCCTCCACCACCGGAGGAACAGTGGCAGAGGCGTCACCAACCGACACATCAGCTTTTTTCAACAGAGAAACATGAAACACCGGGTTAATCTTCCAGGAGGTAGGAACCTCCAACCTAACAGCAGATTGGTTAACTATCTGAAGCACCTTAAAGGGCCCTACAAACTTGGGACCCAATTTTTTCGAAGGAATCCTCAATCGCAGATTCTTAGAGGACAACCAAACCATGTCACCAATAGCAAACGAAACCTCTTGCCGTTTCCTATCAAAGTACCTCTTAGATTTTTTGTTAGCCTCCTGAAGATTATCACGTACATCCGTCCAAACTCTCTCCAAATCACCGGAAAAACTCTCCTCCTCAGGCACAGCCGATACCAATTTGGAGAATGACCCAAAAGACGGATGTCTCCCAGAACAACAAAAAAAAGGCGAACACCCAGCAGAAGAGGATGTGTGGTTGTTAAGAGCAAATTCAGCAAGTGGCAGAAACTCAGACCACCCCTCTTGATTGTCTGCCACAAAGCAACGCAAGAACTGCTCAACATCCTGGTTCTTTCTTTCTGTCTGGCCATTAGACTCAGGATGATATCCGGATGAAAACAACAAATGAACTTCCAACCTGTCACAAAAGGCACGCCAAAAACGAGCCACGAACTGAGGTCCCCTATCAGAAACAATGTCAGTAGGAACGCCATGTAGTCTGACAATTTCCTTGACAAAGGCCTTAGCGAGTGTCTTAGCGCAAGGCAGTTTGATGAAGGGAACCAAGTGACACATCTTGCTAAAACGGTCCACGACCACCCAGATGACCGTGAAACCTTCAGAGGGGGGAAGGTCAGTAATAAAGTCCATAGCCAGATGTGTCCAAGGTGCACTAGGAACCTCTAGAGGGCAAAGCAACCCCGCAGCAGGAGCATGCGAAGACTTAGATCTAGCACACACAGTACATTGACGCACCCACTTAATGACTTCCTTCTGCCATCCAGGCCACCAAAAACTGCGACCCACAAGTCTCTTGGTCTCAGAAATTCCTGGATGACCTGCCAACCGAGACTCATGACACTCAACAAACAAATCTCTCCTAAAGTTCCCAGGCACAAACAACCTCCCATGGGGAGTGTTAGATGGGGCATTCTCCTGAGCTTTAAGAATCTCATCCTCCAAAACGGAGTCCAAAGCAGCAATCACAACACCTTCTTGTAAAATGCTCTCCTCCTCCTCCTCAGCACTGACCATGGGAGAAAAGCTACGAGACAAAGCATCCGCTTTAACATTCTTGGTACCCGGGATGTAAGTAACGGAAAAATTAAACCGCGAGAAAAAAAGTGCCCACCTAGCCTGACGGGCATTCAAGCGCTTGGCAGCATCAAGATAGATCAGATTTTTATGATCAGTGAAAACCTGAATGGGAAATTCAGCACCTTCCAAGAGATGACGCCAGTGTTCAAATGCGAGTTTAATAGCCAGCAATTCCCGATTACCAATATCGTAATTAAGTTCAGTCTCAGAAAATTTTTTTGAAAAAAAGGCACAGGGATGTACTCCATCCTTGCTTTCCTGAGACAACACCGCACCAACCCCCACAGAAGAAGCATCAACCTCAACCAAAAACGGCTTAGTCACATCAGGCTGCATAAGGATGGGAGCAGAGGTGAACCTCTCCTTTAGAAACACAAAAGCTTCAATGGCCTCAGAAGTCCACTGAACCGCATTAGCACCTTTCCTAGTTAGATCGGTAAGCGGTTTGACAATAATAGAAATTTTTTTTATGAATTTTCTGTAATAATTGACGAAACCCAAAAACCTCTGTATTGATTTCCAACCAATAGGCCTAGGCCATTCCTGCACAGCTTAAACTTTAACGGGGTCCATCTCAAAACCTTCACTGGAGATAATGTAACCCAAAAAACTAATTCTCTGTACAGCGAACTCACATTTCTCTAGCTTAGCAAAAAGCGAATTATCCATTAATAACTGTAAAACCTCACGTACGCTCTGCCAATGAGACTCCAGATCAGGCGAATAAATCAGAATGTCATCTAAATACACAACCACATTTTTGCCGATCAAAGGTCTAAGGATGTCATTAATAAGATTCTGAAAAAATGCTGGAGCATTGATGAGACCAAATGGCATAACCAGATTCTCAAAATGACCCACAGGAGTGTTAAAAGCAGTCTTCCATTCATCACCCTCCTTCATGCGCAACAAATTGTATGCCCCCCGGAGATCAATTTTAGAGAACCAGTTGGCCCCCACTAACTGGTTAAACAAATCAGGAATCAATGGCAGTGGGTAAGGATTGCGTACAGTAATTTTATTAATCTCACGAAAGTCCAGACAAGGACGTAAGCCGCCATCTTTTTTTTTAACAAAAAAAAAATCCATCAGCCACAGGAGACTTGGAAGGCCTAATGTGACCGGCGGCCAAGCTTGTCTGTATGTATTCCTCCAAAGCCTTTTTCTCAGGAATAGTAAGATTAAATAAACGACTTTTAGGAAGAGTCGCTCCAGGGACAAATTCAATGGTACAATCATAGTCTCTATGGGAAGGCAAAATTTGTGACTCCTCCTCAGAAAAAACTCTCCAAAAATCCTGAATAGGTACAGGTAATTCCCCTTTTTCCACCGCAGCAATGCGCCCGTTACAACACTTGTCATAACACTTAGGGCTCCAGGACTTAATTTCATTGGTAGACCAATCCAGTACAGGATTATGCAATTTTAACCAGGACAACCCCAATATTACTGGAGAAGGCAAATTATTCAATACTACCAAATCCAAATTCTCTTGATGAACACCATTAATAGTGAGGGGAAACTCACAGACCTTGTGAGTAAAACTCTTCAAGGGAGAGCCATCAACAGAAACCACAGCAATAGGGGATCCGGGTCTTAAACGAAAATACAATAAACAAGCATTTTTAAAAGAAAAAAAATCTTGTTGTTCACCAAAAAATAGATCAGGCAGACGTACCTTTGGCTCCACAAAATGTGCTCCAGAACAGCTACTCACGTGTTGTTGGAGCTCGGCCACCTCCAGAGAGAGTCCCTGCAAGCGTTGAGCCAAATCTTGAACCGAGACCATGATGGAAACTGGGGGTCTTTCCTTAGAGAATTTTTTTGGGCTGGACTTACTGTTATGATCTGCTACAAGCACTAAGGAAAGACAGGAGATCTGTCCCTACAATAGAACTAAACTGGATCCCTACGATGTAACGGGGAACCTGATCCTGCGATCAGACCCGCTAAAGTCCTCGGCTAGTCTGTACGAAGACCTATAGATGTGAGGGAAGGGATCCCTACAAGAACTAGGGACTGGGATAAAGTTGGACACCTCCTAGCAGAAATTGTAGCAGTTAAAGACAAACACACAACATAGAACATAGAGGTCAAAAGACCAAGCAAAACTAACAGAGAAAGGTAACAGAGTACCAAGCTAGCTCAAGAGTAGAAAATACAATGTAGTCCAGCAAGGCCAGGAGGGCGGAGCTGGATTAAATAGGCAAAAATGGTCATGTGACCAGCAAACTAGAAAAAAACTAACAGGAGAGTTCTAACAGCAGCAACCTTCACCACTCTTCCAAGAGGCATGAAAACCGTCTTGTTCAGCTATCGTGATCTCCACATCTCTTGCACGAGGAATTGATATTTTCTATTTATTCCACTGCGACCTCCACCACTCTTTTAAGGGGCATTAAGGCCGTCTTGTTAGGCTACTGTGACCTCCACATCTCTTCCAACGGGCATTAAATCCGTCTTGTTAAACCACTGTAAACTCCACAGCTCTTCCAAGGGGCATGAAAACCGTCTTGTTAAGCTATCGTGATCTCCACGTCTCTTCCACGGGGCACTGATATTATCTTTTTATTCAACTGCGACTGCCACTTCTCTTCCAAGGGGCATTGATATTGTCTTTTTATTCCACTGCGACCTCCACCTCTCTTCCAAGGGGAATTAAAACTGTCTAGTTAAGCTACTGTGACCTTTACGTCTCTTCCACGTGGCATTGATATTGTCTTTTTTTCCACTGCAACCTCCACCTCTCTTCCAAGGGGCATTAAAACCATCTTGATAAGCGACTGTGACCTCCACTTCTCTTCCTCGGGGCATTGATATTGTCATTTTTTTCCACTGCGACCTCCACCACTGTTCCAAGGGGCATTGATATTTTCTTTTTATTCCACTGCAACCTCCACCACTCTTCCAAGAGGCATTAAAACCGTCTAGCTAAGCTACTGTGACCTCCACGTCTCTTCCAAGGGGCTATTTAACCATCTTGTTAAACCACTCTGAACTCCACAGCTCTTCCAAGGGGCATTAAAACCATCTTGTTAAGCTATTGTGACCTCCACGTCTCTTCCACGGGGCATTGATATTGTCTTTTTATTCCACTGTGACCACCACCACTCTTTCAAGGGGCATTGATATTGTCTTTTTTTTCCACTGCGACCCACACCACTCTACCAAGGGGCATTAAAACCGTCTTGTTAAGCTACTGTGACCTACACGTCTCTTCCATGGGACATTGATATTGTCTTTTTTTTCCACTGTAACCTCCACCACTCTTCCAAGGGGCATTAAAACCATCTTGTTAAGCTACTGTGACCTACACGTGTCTTCCAAGGGGCAATAATACCATCCTGTTAAACTACTCGGAACTCCAAAGCTCTTTCAAGCGTCATTAAAACCGTCTTGTTAAGTTATTGTGACCTTCACTTCTATTCCAGGATGCATTGATATTGTCTTTTTATTCGATAGTGACCTCCAACACTCTTCAAAGGGGAATTAAAACCGTCTTCTTAAGCTACTGTGACCTCCACGTCTCTTCCACGGGGCACTGATATTGTCTTTTTATTCCACTGCGACCTCCACCATCTTTCCAAGGGGAATTAAAACCATCTTGTTAAGCTACTGTGACCTCCAAGTTTCTTACTCCGGGCATTGATATTGTTTTTTCATTCCACTCCGACCTCCACCACTTTTCCAAGGGGTATTGATATTGTCTTTTTATTACCCTTCGACCTCCCCCACTCTTGCAAGGGGCATTAAAACTGTCTTATTAAGATACTGTGACCTCCACATCTCTTCTATGGGGCATTGATATTCTCTTTTTATTCCACTTCGAACTCCACCACTCTTCCAAGGGGCATTGATATTGTCTTTTTATTCCACTGCGACCTCCATCACTCTTCCACGCGGCATTAAAAGCATCTTGTTAAGCTACTATGACCTCCACGTCTCTTCCACGGGGCTATGATATTGTGTTTTTATTCCACTGTAACCTCCACCACTCTTCCAAGGGGCATTGATATTGTCTTTTTATTCCACTGCGACATTCACCACTCTTCCAAGGGGCATTAAAACCGTCTTGTTAAGCTACTGTGACCTCAAGGTCTCTTCCACGGACACTGATATTGTCTTTTTATTCCACTGCGACCTCCACCACTCTTCCAAGGGGCATTGATATTGTCTTTTTATTCCACTGCGAACTCCACCACTCTTCCAAGGGGCATTAAAACCGTCTTGTTAAGCTACTGTGACCTTTACGTATTTTCCACGGGACAATGATATTGTCTTTGAATTCCACTGCGACCTCCACCACTTTTCCAAGGGATATTAAAACAATCTTGTTAAGCTACTGTGACCTCCACGTCTCTTACTCGGGGCATTGATATTGTCTTTTTATTTCACTCCGAACTCCACTACTCTTCCAAGGGGCATTGATATTTTCTTTTTATTCCACTGCGACCTCCACCACTCTTGCAAGGGACATTAACACTGTCTTGTTAAGCTACTGTGACCTCCACGTCTCTTCCGCGGGGTAATGATATTGTCTTTTTATTCCACTGTAACCTCCACCACTTTTCAAAGGGGCATTAAAACCATCTTGTTAAGCTACTGTGACCTCCACGTCTCTTCCAAGGGTTATTAAAACCGTCTTGTTAATCCACTCTGAACACCACCACTCTTCCGAGGGGCATTAAAACCGTCTTGTTAAGCTACTGTGACCTCCACGTCTCTACCACGGGGCATTGATATTGTCTTCTTATTCCACTGCGACCTCCACCACTCTTCCAAGTGAATTAAAGCCATCTTCTTAAGCTACTGTGACCTCCACGTCTCTTCCTCGGGGCATTGATATTGTCTTTTTATTCCACTGCAACCTCGCCCACTCTTCCAAGGGGCATTAAAACCGTGTTCTTAGGCTACTGTGACCCCAAAGTCTCTTCCAAGGGGCATTAAAAACATCTTGTTAAGCTACTGTCACCTCCACGTCTATTTCATCCGGCATTGATATTGTCTATTTATTCCACTGTAAACTCCACCACTCTTCCAAGGGGCATTAAAACCGTCTTGTTAAGCTACTGTGAGCTGCACATCTCTTCCAAGAGGCATTAAAACCGTCTTGTTAAACCACTCTGAACTCCACATCTCTTCCAAGGGGCATTAAAACTGTCTTGTTAAGGTACTGTGACCTCCACGTCTCTTCCACGGGGCATTGATATTGTCTTTTTATTCCACTGCGACCTCCACCACTCTTCCAATGTGCATTAAAACCGTTTTGTTATGCTACTGTGACCTCAACGTCTCTTCCACGTGGCATTGATATTGTCTTTTTATTACCCTTCGACCTCCACCACTATTCCAACGGGAATTGATATTGTCTTTTCATTCCACTGCGACCTCCACCACTCTTCCAAGGGGCATTAAAACCATCTTGTTATGCTACTGTGACCTCGACGTCTATTCCACGGGGCATTGATATTGTCTTTTTATTCCACTGAATCCTACACCACTTTTCCAAGGGGCATTAAAACTGTCTTGTAAAGCTACTGTGACCTCCATGTCTCATCCAAGGGGCATTAAAACCGTCTTGTTAAACCACTCTGAACTCGACAGCTCGTCCAATGGGCATTAAAACTGTATTGTTAAGCTACTGTGACCTCCATGTCTCTTCCACGGGGCATTGTAATTGTCTTTTTATTTCATTGCGACCTCCACCACTCTTCCAAGGGGCATTGATATTGTCTTTTTATTCCACTGTGACCTCCACCACTCTTCCAAGGGGCATTAAAACTGTCTTGTTAAGCTATTGTGACGTCCACGGCTCTTCCATGGGGCATTGATATTGTCTTTTTATTCCACTGTAACCTCCACCACTCTTCCAAAGGGCATTAAAGCCGTCTTGTTAAGCTAATGAGATCTCCACGTCTCTTCCACTGGGCACTGATATTGTCTTTTTTTTCCACTGCAACCTCCACCACTCTTCCATGGGGCATTATATCAGTCTTATTAAGCTTCTGTGACTTCCACGTATCTTCCACGGGTCAGTGATATTGTCTTTTTATTCCACTGCGACCTCCACTACTCTTCCAAGGGGCACTGATGTTGTCATTTTTTTCCATTGTATCCTCTATCACTTTGGCAAGGGGCATTATAACCGTTTTGTTAAGCTACTGTGACCTCCACCTCTCATCCAAGTGGCATTAATACCGTCTTGTTAAACCACTCTGAACTCCACAGCTCTTCGAATGGGCATTAAAACCGTCTTGTTAAGTTACTGTGACCTCCACATCTTATCAAGGGGGCATTAAAACTGTCTTGCTAAACCAATGTGAACTCCACAGCTCTTCCAAGGGGCATTAAATCCATGTTGTTAAGCTACTGTGACCTCCATGTCTCTTCCATGGGGCATTGATGTTGTCTTTTATTCCACTGCGACCTCCACCACTCTTCCAAGGGGCATTGATATTGTCTTTTTATTCCACTGCGACCTCCACCACTCTCCCAAGGGGCATTAAAACCGTCTTGTTAAGTTACTGTGACCTCTATATCTCTATCACAAGACATTGATATTTTCTTTTTATCCCACTGCAATCTCCACCACTGTTCCAAGGGGCATTTTAACCATCTAGTTAAGTTACTGTGACCTCCACATCTCTTCCCCGGGGCATTGATATTGTCTTTTTTTTCCACTGTAACCTCCACCACTCTTCCAAGGGGAATTAAAACCGTCTTGTTAAGGTACTGTGACCTCCTCATCTCTTCCAAGGGGCATTAATATTGTCTTTTTATTCCACTGCAACCTCCACCCGTCTTCCAAGCGGCATTGATATTGTCTTTTTATTCGACTGCGACCTCCACCACTCTTCCACGGGTCATTGATATTGTCTTTTTATTCCACTGCGACCTCCACCACTCTTCCAAGGGGAATTAAAACCTTCAAGTTAAGCTACTGTAATCTTAACGTCTCTTCCTCGGGGCATTGATATTGTCTTTTTACTCCACTGCGACCTCGACCACTCTTCCAAGTGGCATTGATATTGTCTTTTTATTCCACTGTAATCTTCACCACTCTTCCAAGGGACATTAAAACAGTCTTGTTAAGCTACTGTGACGTCCACGTCTCTTCCAAGGGGCATTAAAACTCTCTTGTTAAACCACTCTGAACTCCACAGCTCTATCAAGGGGCATTAACACCGTCTAATTAAGCTAATGTGACCTCCACATCCCTTCCACAGGGCATTGATATTGTCTTTTTATTCCACCGTAACCTCCACCACTCTTCAGAGGAGAATTAAAACCATCTTCTTAAGCTACTGTGACTCCACGTCTTTTCCAAGGGGCAATAAAACCGTCTTGTTAAACCACTCTGAACTCCACCACTCTTACAAGGGGCATTAATACCTTCTTGTTAAGCTACTGTGACCTCCACATCTCTTCCATGGGGTATTGATATTCTCTTTTTATTCCACTGTAATCTCCACCACTCTTCCAAGGGGCATTAAAACCATCTTGTTAAGATACTGTGAACTCCAAGTCTCTCTGACGGGGCATTGATATTGTCTTTTTATTCCACTGTATCCTCCAGAACTATTCCAAGGGGCATTAAAACCGTCTTGTTAAGCTACTGTGACCTCCACGTCTTTTCCAAGGGGCATTAAAACTGTCTTGTTAAACCACTCTGACCTCCACAGCTATTCCAATGGGCATTAAAAATGTCTTGTTAAGCAACTGTGACCTCCACGTCTCTTCCATGGGGCATTGATGTTGTCTTTTTATTCCCCTGTAACCTCAACCACTCTTCCAAGGGGCAATAAAGCTGTCTTGTTAAGCTACTGTGACCTCCACGTCTCTTCTACGGGGCATTGATATTGTCTTTTTATTCCACTGTGACCTCAACCACTCTTCCAAGGGGCATTGATATTGTCTTTTTATTCCACTGCGACCTCCACCACTCTTCCAAGGGGCATTAAAACCGCCTTGTTAAGCTACAGTGACCTCTGCGTCTCTTCCATGGGGCATTGATATTGTCTTTTTATTCCACTGTAAGCTACACCACTCTTCCAAGGGGCATTAATAGCGTCTTGTTAAGCTACAGTGACCTCCACGTCTCTTCCATGGGGCATTGATGTTGTCTTTTTATTCCCCTGTAACCTCAACCACTCTTCCAAGGGGCAATAAAGCTGTCTTGTTAAGCTCCTGTGACCTCCACGTCTCATCCCAGTGGCATTAATACCGTCTTGTTAAACCACTCTGAACTCCACAGCTTCTCCAACGGGCATTAAAACCGTCTTTTTAAACCACTCTGAACTAGACACCTCTTCCAAAGGGCATTAAATCCTTCTTGTTAAGCTACTGTGACCTCCACGTATCTTCCACGCCGCACTGATATTGTCTTTTTATTCCACTGCGACTTCCACCACTCTTCCAAGGGGCATTGATATTGTCTTTTTATTCCACTGCGACCTCCACCACTCTTCCAAGGGACATTAAAACTGTCTTGATAAGCTACTTTGACCTCCATGTCTCTTCCACGGGGCATTGATATTGTCTTTTTATTCCACTGTAACCTCCACCACTCTTCCAAGGAGCATTAAAATCGTCTTGTTAAGCTACAATGACCTCCAGGTCTCTTCCAAGGGGCATTAAAAACCGTCTTGTTAAACCACTCTGCACTTCACCACTCTTCCAAGGGGCGCTAAAACGGTCTTGTTAAGCTACTGTGACCTCCACGTCTCTTCCAAGGGGCATTGATATTGTCTTTTTATTCCACTGCGACCTCTACTACACTTCCACGGATCATTGATACTGTTTTTTTATTCCAATGCAACCTAAAACACTTTTCCATGGGGCACTAAAACAATCTTTATAGGCTACTGTGACCTCCACGTCTCTTCCACGGGGCTTTGATATTGTCATTGTATTCCACTTTAACCTCCACCACTCTTCCAAGGGGCATTAAAACTGTCTAGTTAAGCTACTGTGACCTCCACGTCTCTTCGCCGGGGCTTTGATATTGTGTTTTTATTCCACTGTGACCTCCACCACTCTTCCAAGGGGCATTGATATTGTCTTTTTATTCCACTGCAACCTCCACCACTCTTCCAAGGGGCATTAAATCTGTCTTGTTAAGCTACTGTGAACTCCACTTCTCTTCCACGGGGCATTGATATTGTCTTTTATTCCACTGTAACCTCCACCACTCTTCCAAGGGGCATTAAAATCATCTTGCTAAGCTACTGTGACCTCCACGTCTCTTCTAAGGGGCATTAAAACGATCTTGTTAAATGACTCTGAAATCCACAGCTCTACCAAGGGGCATTAAAACCTTCTTGTTAAGCTACTGTGACCTCCACCACTCTTCCAATGGGCATTGACATTGTGTTTTTATTCCACTGCGACCTCCACCACTATGCCAAGTGGCATTAAAACTATCTTGTTAAGCTATTGTGACCTTTATGTCTCTTTCAAGGGACATTGATATTGTCTTTTTATTCCACTGCGACCTCCACCGCCTTCCAAGGGGCATTGATATTGTCTTTTTGTTCAACTGCAACCTCCACCACTCTTCAAAGGGACATTAAAACTGTCTTGTTAAGCTACTGTGACCTCCACGTCTCTTCCAAGGGGCATTAAAACCATCTTGTTAAACCACTCTGCACTCCACCACTCTTCCAAGGGGCGTTAAAACCGTCGTGTTAAGCTACTGTGACCTCCACGTCTCTTCCAATCGGCATTAATATTGTTTTTTATTCCACTGTGACCTCCACCACTCTTCCAAGCGGCATTGATATTGTCTTTTTATTCCACTGCGACCTCCAACACTCTTCCATGGGTCATTGATATTGTCTTTTTATTCCACTTCAACCTCCACCTCTCTTCCAAGGGGCATTAAAACCATCTTGTTAAGCTACTGTGACCTCCACGTCTCTTCCACGGGGCATTTGTATTGTCATTTTATTCCACTTTAACCTCCACCACTCTTCCAAGGGGCATTAAAACCGTCTAGTTAAGCTACTGTGACCTCCACATCTCTTCCCCGTGGCTTTGATATTGTCTTTTTATTCCACTGTGACCTCCACCACTTATTCAAGGGGCATTGATATCGTCTTCTAATTCCACTGCGACCTCCACCACTCTACCAAGGGGCATTAAAACCGTCTTGTTAATCTAGTGTGACCTCCACGTCTCTTCCAAGGGGCCATTGATATTGTCTCTTTATTCCACTGCGACCTCCATCACTCTTCCAAGAGGCATTGATATTGTTTGTTTATTTCACTGTGAAATCCACCACTCTTCCAAGGGGAAATAAAACTGTCTTGTAAAGCTACTGTGACCTCCACGTCTCTTCCACGGGGCAATGATATTGTCTTTTTATTCCACTGTAACCTCCACCACTCTGATCTCCATCACTCTTCCAAGGGGCATTAAAACCGTCTTTTTATTCCACTGTGACCTTCACATCTCTTATTAAGCTTCTTTGGCCTTTACATCTCTTCCACGGGACATTGATATTGTCTTTTTATTCCACTGCGACCTCCACCACTTTTCCAAGGGGAATTAAAACCATCTTGTTAAGCGACTGTAACGTCCACGTCTCTTACTCGGAGCATTGATATTGTCTCTTTATTCCACTGCGACCTCCACCACTCTTCCAAGGGGCATTGATATTGTCTTTTTATTCAACTGCGACATCCACCACTGTTCCAAGGGGAATTAAACTGTCTTGTTAAGCTACTGTGACCTCAACGTCTCTTCCACGGGGCAATGATATTGTCTTTTTATTCTACTGTAACCTCCACCACTCTTCCAAGGGGCATTAAAACTGTCTTGTTAAACCACTCTGCACTCCACCACTTTTCCAAGTGGAGTTAAAACCGTCTTGTTAAGTTACTGATACCGCCAGTTCTCTTCCAAGGGGCATTAATATTTTCTTTTTCTTCCACTGTGACCTCCACCACTCATCCAAGCGGCATTAAAATTGTCTTTTTATTCCACTGCGACCTCCACCACTCTTCCACAGGTCATTGATATTGTCTTTTTATTCCACTGCAACCTCCAACACTCCTCCAAGGGGCATTAAAATAGTCTTGTTAAGCTACTGTAACTTCCACTTCTCTTCCACGGGGCATTGATATTGTAATTTTATTCCACTGCGACCTCCACAACTCTTCCAAGGGGCAATGATATTGCCTTTTTATTCCACTGCGACCTCCACCACTCTTACAAGAGGCATTAAAATCATCTTATTAAGCTACTGTGACCTCCACGTCTCTTCCACAGGGCATTGATATTGTCTTTTTATGCCACAGCGACCTCCGCGATTCTTCCAAATTGCATTAAAACCGTCTTGTTAAGCTACTGTGACCTCCACGTCTTATCCAACCGGCTTTAAAACCGTCTTGTTAAACCACTCTGAACTCCACAGCTCTTCCAAGGGGCATTAAAACCATCTTGTTAAGCTACAGTGACCTCCACGTCTCTACAAAGGGGCATTGATATTGTCTTTTTATTCCACAGCGAACTCTACCACTCTTCCAATGGGCATTAAAACAATTTTTTAAGCTTCTGTGACCTCCACGTATCTTCCACGGGGCATTGATATTGTCTTTTTATTCCACTGCCACCTCCACCACTCTTCCAAGGGGCATTAAAACCATCTTTTTAGTCTTCTGTGACCTCCACGTCTCTTCCATGGGGCATTTATATTGTCTTTTTATTCCACTGCAGCCTCCACCACTCTTCCAAGGGGCATTAAAATCGTCTTGTTAAGCTACTGTGACATACACGTCTATTGCAAGGGGTCATTAAAACCATCTTGTTAAACCACTGTGAACTCCACAGCTCTACCAAGGGGCATTAAAACCGTCTTATTAAGCTACTGTGACCTCTATGTCTCTTCCACGGGGCATTGATATTGTCTTTTTATTTCACAGCAACCTTCACCACTCTTCCAAGCGGTGTGAAATACGTCTTGTTAAGCTATCGTGATCTCCACGCCTCTTCCATGGGGCATTGATATTTTCTTTTTATTCCACTGTAACCTCCACCACTCTTCCACGGGGCTTTGATATTGTCTTTTTATTCTACTGCGACCTCCACCAGTCTTCCAAGGGGCATTAAAACCGTCTAGTTAAGCTACTGTGACCTCCATGTCTCTGCCACGGGGCACTGATATTGTCGTTTTATTCCACTGCGACCGCCGCTTCTCTTCCAAGGGGCATTGATATTGTTTTTTTTTTCCACTGCGACCTCCACCACTTTTCCATGGGGAATTAAATCCATCTTGTTAAGCTACTATGACCTCCACGTCTCTTCCAAGGGTTATTACAACCGTCTTGTTAAACCACTCTGAACTCCACCACTTTTCCAAGGGGCATTAAAACCGTCTTATTAAACCACTCTGAACTCGACAGCTCTTCCAAGGGGAATTAAAACCGTCTTGTTAAGCTACTGTGACCTCCACGTCTCTTCCACGGGGCATTAATATTGTGTATTTATTCCACTGCGACTTCCACCACTCTTCCAAGGGACATTAAAACCATCTTGTTAAGCTATTGTGACCTCCACGTCTCTTCCCCAGGGCATTGATATTGTCTTGTTATTCCACTGCGACCTCCACCACTCTTCCAAGAGACATTAAAACTGTCTTGTTAAGCTACTGTGACCTCCAAGTCTCTTCCATGGGGCATTAATATTGTCTTTTTATACCACTGTAACCTCTACCACTCTTCCAAGGGGCATTAAAACCGTCTTGTTAAGCTACTGTGACCTCCACGTCTTTTCCAAGGGACATTAAAACCATCCTGATAAACCACTCCAAACTCCACAGCTCTACCAAGGAGCATTAAAACCATCTTGTTAAGCTACTATGACCTCAACGTATTTTCCACGGGTCATTGATATTGACTTTTTACTCCACTACGACCTCCACCACTTTTCGAAAGGGCCTCTATATTGTCTTTTTATTCCACTGCGACCTCCACCACTCTTGCAAGGGGCATTGATATTGTCTTTTTATTCCACTGCAACCTCCACCACTCTTCCAAGCGGCAATAAACCCGTCTTGTTAAGCTACTGTGACCTCCAGGTCTCTTCCACGGGGCATTGATATTGTCGTTTTATTCCACAGCGACCTTCAGCACTCTTCCAAGGGGCATTAAAATCATCTTGTTAAGCTACTGTGACCTCCACGTTTCTCCGACGGGGCTTTAATATTGCCTTTTTATTCCAATGCGAACTCCACCACTCTTCCAAGGGGCATTAAAATCATCTTGTTAAGCCACTGTGACCTCCACGTCTCTTCGACGGGGCATTGATGTTGTCTTTTTATTTCACTGTACCCTCCACTACTCTTCCAAGGGAGATCAAAACCAACTTGATAAGCTATTGTGACCTCCACGTCTCTTCCAAGGGGCATTAAAACCATCTTGTTAAGCTACGCTGACCTCGGGGCATTGATATTGTCTTTTTATTACATTGTATCCTCCACCTCTCTTCCAAGGGGCATTAATACCGTCTTGTTAAGCTACTGTGTCCTCCACGTCTCTTGCACGGGGCATTGATATTGTCTTTTTATTCCACAGCAACCTCAACCACTCTTCCAAGGGGCATTCATATTGTCTTTTTATTCCACTGCGACCTCCACCACTCTTCCAAGGGGCATTAAAACCGTCTTGTTAAGCTACTGTGACCTCCACGTCTCTTCCATGGGGCATTGATATTGTCTTTTTATTCCACTGTAACCTCCACCACTCTTCCAAGGGGCATTAAAGCTGTCTTGTTAAGCTACTGTGACCTCCACGTCTCTTCCATGGGGCATTGATATTGTCTTTTTATTCCCCTGTAACCTCTAACACTCTTCAAAGGGGCATTAAAGCCGTCTTGTTAAGCTACTGTGACCTCCAAGTCTCATCCCATTGGCAATAATACCGTCTTGTTTAACCACTCTGAAATCCACAGCTCCACCAAGGGGCATTAAAACAATCTTGTTAAGCTACTGTTACCTCCAACACTCTTGCAAAGGGCTATAAAACCATCTTGCTAAGCTATTTTGACCTCCACGTCTCTTCCAAGGGGCAATAAAACCATCTTGTTTAGCTACTCTGACCTCCATGTCTCTTACACTGCGTATTGATATTGTCTTTTTATTCCACTGCGACCTCCACAACTCTTCGAAGGGGCACAGATATTGTCTTTTTATTCCACTGCGACCTCCACTACTCTTCCAAGGGGCATTAAAACCATCATTTTAAGCTACTGTGACCTCCATGTCTCTTCCATGGGGCATTGATATTGTCTTTTTATTCCACTGTAACCTCCACCACTCTTCCAAAGGGCATTAAAGCCGTTTTGTTAATCTACTGTGACCTCCACGTCTCTTCTTTATGGCATTGATATTGTCTTTTTATTCCACTGTAACCTCCACCACTCTTCCAAGGGGCATTAAAGCCATCTTGTTAAGCTACTGTGACCTCCACGTCTCATCTCAGTGGCATTAATACCATCTTGTCAAACCACTCTGAACTTCACAGCTCTTACAAGGGGCAAAACCATCTTGTTAAGCTACTGTGACCTTCAATTCTTATCCAAAGGGCATTAAAAGTCTTGTTAAACCACTCTCAACCTCACAGCTCTTCCAAGGGGCATTAAATCCTTCTTGCTAAGCTTCTGTGACCTCCACGTCTCTTCTACGAGGCACTGATATTGTCCTTTTATTCCACTGCGACTACCACCACTCTTCCAAGGAGCATTGACATTGTCTTTTTATTCCACTGTGACCTCCACCACTCGTCCAAGGGGCATTAAAACCATCTTGTTAACCTATTGTGACTTTTACGTCTCTTCCACGGGTCATTGATATTGTCTTTTTATTCCACTGCGACCTCCACCGCTCTTCCAAGGGACATTGATACTGTCTTTTTGTTCCACTGCGACCTCCACCACTCTTCAAAGGGACATTAAAACTGTCTTGTTAAGCTACTGTGACCTCCACGTCTCTTCCTCGGGGCATTGATATTGTCTTTTTATTCCACTGTAACCTCCACCACTCTTCCAAGGAGCATTAAAACCGTCTTGTTAAGCTACTGTGACCTCCACGTCTCTTCCAAGGGGCATTAAAACCGTCTTGTTAAACCACTCTGCAATCCACCACTCTTCGAAGGGGCGTTAAAACCGTCATGTTAAGCTACTGGGACCTCAACGTCTCTTCCAAGGGGCATTAATATTGTCTTGTATTCCACTGCGACCTCCACTACTCTTCCAAGTGGCATTGATATTGTCTTTTTATTCCACTGCAACCTCCACCACTCTTCCAAGGGACATTGATATTGTCTTTTTGCTCCACTGCGACCTCCACCACTCTTCAAATGGACATTAAAACGGTCTTGTTAAGCTACTGTGACCTCCACGTCTCTTCCTTGGGGCATTGATACTGTCTTTTTATTCCACTGTAACCTCCACCACTCTTCCAAGGGGCATTAAAACCATCTTGTTAAGCCACTGTGACCTCCACGTCTCTTCCAAGGGGCATTAAAACCGTCTTGTTAAACCACTCTGCAATCCACCACTCTTCCAAAGGGCGTTAAAACCGTCGTGTTAAGCTACTGTGACCTCCACGTCTCTTCCAAGGGGCATTAATATTGTCTTTTATTCCACTGCGACCTCCACCACTCTTCCAAGGGGCATTGATATTGTCTTTTTATTCCACTGCAACCTCCACCACTCTTCAAAGGAACATTGATATTGTCTTTTTGTTCCACTGCGACCTCCACCACTCTTCAAAGGGACATTAAACCTGTCTTGTTAAGCTACTGTGACCTCCACGTCTCTTCCTTGGGGCATTGATGTTGTCTTTTTATTCCACTGTAACCTCCACCACTCATCCAAGGGGCATTAAAACAGTTTTGTAAAGCTACTGTGACCTCCACGTCTCTTCCCCGGGGAAATGATATTGTCTTTTTATTCAACTGCGACCTCCACCACTCTCCCTAGGGGCATTAAAACTGTCTAGTTAATATACTGTGGCCTCCAAGTTTCTTCGACGGGGCATTGATATTGTCTTTTTATTCCAATGCGAACTCCACCACTCTTCCAAGGGGCATTAAAATCATCTTGTTAAGCTACTGTGACCTCCACGTCTCTTCCCCGGGGAAATCATATTGTCTTTTTATTCAACTGCGAACTCCACCACTCTTGCAAGGCGCATTGATATTGTCTTTTTATGCCACTGTAACCTCCACCACTCTTCCAAGCGGCATAAAACCCTTCTTGTTAAGCTACTGCGACCTCCACGTCTCTTCCATGGGGCATTGATATTGTCTTTTTATTCCACTGTACCCTCCACTACTCTTCCAAGGGGCATCAAAACCAACTTGATAAGCTATTGTGACCTCCACGTCTCTTCCAAGGGGACATTAAAACCATCTTGTTAAGCTACTCTGACCTCCATGTCTCTTCCACGGGACATTGATATTGTCTTTTTATTACATTGTATCCTCCACCACTCTTCCAAGGGGCATTAATGCCGTCTTGTTAAGCTACTGTGTCCTCCACATCTCTTCCACGGGGCATTGATATTGTCTTTTTATTCCACTGCGACCTCAACCACTCTTCCAAGGGGCATTCATATTGTCTTTTTATTCCACTGAGACCTCCACCACTCTTCCAAGGGGCATTAAAACCATCTTGTTAAGCTACTGTGACCTCCACGTCTCTTCCATGGGGCATTGATATTGTCTTTTTATTCCCCTGTAACCTCTACCACTCTTCCAAGGGGCATTAAAGTCGTCTTGTTAAGCTACTGTGACCTCCAAGTCTCATCCCAGTGGCAATAATACCGTCTTGTTAAACCACACTGAAATCCACAGCTCCACCAAGGGGCATTAAAACAATCTTGTTAAGCTACTGTTACCTCCACCACTCTTCCAAAGGGCATTAAAACCATCTTGCTAAGCTATTGCGACCTCCACGTCTCTTCCAAGGGGAAATAAAACCATCTTGTTTAGCTACTCTGACCTCCATGTCTCTTACACGGGGTATTGATATTGTCTTTTTATTCCACTGCGACCTCCACAACTCTTCGAAGGGGCATTGATATTGTCTTTTTATTCCACTGCGACCTCCACTACTCTTCCAAGGTGCATTAAAACTGTCTTTTTAAGCTACTGTGACCTCCATGTCTCTTCCATGGGGCATTGATATTGTCTTTTTATTCCACTGTAACCTCCACCATTCTTCCAAAGGGCATTAAAGCCACCTTGTTAATCTACTGTGACCTCCACGTCTCTTCTTTATGGCATTGATAGTCTTTTTATTCCCCTGTAACCTCCACCACTCTTCCAAGGGGCATTAAAGCCATCTTGTTAAGCTACAGTGACCTCCACGTCTCATCTCAGTGGCATTAATACCATCTTGTCAAACCACTCTGAACTTCACAGCTATTACAAGGGGCAAAATCATCTTGTTAAGCTACTGTGAACTTCAATTCTTATCCAAAGGGCATTAAAAATTCTTGTTAAACCACTCTCATCCTCACAGCTTTTCCAAGGGGCATTAAATCCTTCTTGCTAAGCTTCTGTGACCTCCACGTCTCTTCTACGGGGCACTGATATTGTCCTTTTGTTCCACTGCGTCTTCCACCACTCTTCCAAGGAGCATTGACATTGTCTTTTTATTCCACTGTGACCTCCACCACTCGTCCAAGGGGCATTAAAACCATCTTGTTAACCTATTGTGACTTTTACGTCTCTTCCACGGGACATTGATATTGTCTTTTTATTCCACTGCGACCTCCACCGCTCTTCCAAGGGACATTGATACTGTCTTTTTGTTCCACTGCGACCTCCACCACTCTTCAAAGGGACATTAAAACTGTCTTGTTAAGCTACTGTGACCTCCACGTCTCTTCCTCGGGGCATTGATATTGTCTTTTTATTCCACTGTAACTTCCACCACTCTTCCAAGGAGCATTAAAATCGTCTTGATAAGCTTCTGTGACCTCCACGTCTCTTCCAAGGGGCATTAAAACCGTCTTGTTAAACCACTCTGCAATCCACCACTCTTCGAAGGGGCGTTAAAACCGTCGTGTTAAGCTACTGTGACCTCAACGTCTCTTCCAAGGGGCATTAATATTGTCTTGTATTCCACTGCGACCTCCACCACTATTCAAATTGGCATTGATATTGTCTTTTTATTCCACTGGAACCTCAACCACTCTTCCAATGGACATTGATATTGTCTTTTTGCTCCACTGCGACCTACACCACTCTTCAAATGGACATTAAAACGGTCTTGTTAAGCTACTGTGACCTCCACGTCTCTTCCTTGGGGCATTGATATTGTCTTTTTATTCCACTGTAACCTCCACCACTCTTCCAAGGGGCATTAAAACCGTCTTGTTAAGCCATTGTGACGTCCACGTCTCTTCCAAGGGGCATTAAAACCATCTTGTTAAACCACTCTGCAATCCACCACTGTTCCAAGGGGCGTTAAAACCGTCGTGTTAAGCTACTGTGACCTCCACGTCTCTTCCAAGGGGCATTAATATTGTCTTTTATTCCACTGCGACCTCCACCACTCTTCCAAGTGGCATTGATATTGTCTTTTTATTCCACTGCAACCTCCACCACTCTTTCAAGGAACATTGATATTGTCTTTTTGTTCCACTGCGACCTCCACCACTCTTCAAAGGAACATTAAACCTGTCTTGTTAAGCTACTGTGACCTCCACGTCTCTTCCTTGGGGCATTGATATTGTCTTTTTATTCCACTGTAACCTCCACCACTCTTCCAAGGGGCATTAAAACAGTTTTGTAAAGCTACTGTGACCTCCACGTCTCTTCCCCGGGGAAATGATATTGTCTTTTTATTCAACTGCGACCTCCACCACTCTTGCAAGGCGCATTGATATTGTCTTTTTATTCCACTGTAACCTCCACCACTCTTCCAAGCGGCATTAAACCATTCTTGTTAAGCTACTGTGACCTCCACGTCTCTTACACGGGGCATTGATATTGTCTTTTTATTCCACAGCGACCTTCACCACTCTCCCTAGGGGCATTAAAACTGTCTAGTTAATATACTGTGGCCTCCAAGTTTCTCCGACGGGGCATTGATATTGTCTTTTTATTCCAATGCGAACTCCTCCACTCTTCCAAGGGGCATTAAAATCATCTTGTTAAGCTACTGTGACCTCCACGTCTCTTCCATGGGGCATTGATATTGTCTTTTTATTCCACTGTACCCTCCACTACTCTTCCAAGGGGCATCAAAACCAGCTTGATAAGCTATTGTGACCTCCACGTCTCTTCCAAGGGGCATTAAAACCATCTTGTTAAGCTACGCTGACCTCCATGTCTCTTCCACGGGGCATTGATATTGTCTTTTTATTCCACTGCGACCTGCACCACTCTTCCAAGGGGCATTAAAACCATCTAACCATCTTGTTAAGCTACTGTGACCTCCACGTCTCTTCCATGGGGCATTGATATTGTCTTTTATTCCCCTGTAAACTCTACCACTCTTCCAAGGGGCATTAAAGCCGTATTGTTAAGCTACTGTGACCTCCAAGTCTCATCCCAGTGGCAATAATACCGTCTTGTTAAACCACTCTGAAATCCACAGCTCTACCAAGAGGCATTAAAACCATTTTGTTAAGCTATTGTGACCTCTATGTCTCTTCCAAGGGGCAATAAAACCATCTTGTTTAGCTACTCTGACCTCCATGTCTCTTACACGGGGTATTGATATTGTCTTTAAATTCCACTGCGACCTCCACAACTCTTCGAAGGGGCATTGATATTGTCTTTTTATTCCACTGTAACCTCCACCACTCTTCCAAGGGGCATTAAAGCCATCTTGTTAAGCTACTGTGACCTCCACGTCTCATCTCAGTGGCATTAATACCATCTTGTTAAACCACTCTGAGCTTCACAGCTCTTACAAGGGGCAAAACCGTCTTGTTAAGCTACTGTAACCTTCAAATCTTATCCAAAGGGCATTAAAACTGTCTTGTTAAACCACTCTCAACCTCACAGCTCTTCCAAGGGGCAATAAATCCTTCTTGCTAAGCTTCTGTGACCTCCACGTCTCTTCTACGGGGCACTGATATTGTCCTTTTATTCCACTGCGACTTCCACCATTCTTCCAAGGAGCTTTGACATTGTCTTTTTATTTCACTGTGACCTCCACCACTCTTCCAAGGGGCATTAAAACCATCTTGTTAACCTATTGTGACCTTTACGTCTCTTCCACGGGACATTGATATTGTCTTTTTATTCCACTGCGACCTCCAACACTCTTCCAAGGGACATTGATATTGTCTTTTTTTTCCACTGTGACCTACACCACTCTTCAAAGGGACATTAAAACTGTCTTGTTAATCTACTGTGACCTCCTCATCTCTTCCTCGGGGCATTGATAATGTCTTTTTATTCCACTGTAACCTCCACCACTCTTCCAAGGAGCATTAAAACCGTCTTGTTAAGCTACTGTGACCTCCACGTCTCTTCCAAGGGGCATTAAAACCGTCTTGTTAAACCACTCTGCAATCCACCATACTTCCAAGGGGCTTTAAAACCGTCGTGTTAAGCTACTGTGACCTCCACGTCTCTTCCAAGGGGCATTAATATTGTCTTTTATTTCACTGCGACCTCCACCACTCTTCCATGGGTCATTGATATTGTCTTTTTATTCCACTTCAACCTCCACCACTCTTCCAAGGGGCATTAAAATCATCTTGTTAAGCTACTGTGACCTCCACCTCTCTTCCACGGTGCATTGATATTGTCATTTTATTCCACTTTTACCTCCACCATTCTTCCAAGGGGCATTTAAACAGTCTAGTTAAGCTACTGTGACCTCCACATCTCTTACCCGTGGCTTTGATATTGTCTTCTTATTCCACTGTGACCTCCACAACTCTTTCACGGGGCATTGATAATGTCTTTTTATTCCACTTCAACATCCACCACTCTTCCAAGGGGTATTAAAACCGTCTTGTTAAGCAAGTGTGACCTCCACGTCTCTTCCCAGGGGCCATTGATATTGTCTTTTTATTCCACTGTAACCTCCACCACTCTTCCAAGGGGCATTAAAACCGTCTTGTTAAGCTACTGTGACCTCCACTGCTCTACCAAGGGGCATTAAAACCTTCTTGTTAAGCTACTGTGACCTCCACGTCTCTTCCACGGGGCATTGATATTGTCTTTTCATTCCACAGCAACCTTCACCCCTCTTCCAAGGGGCATTAAACCGTCTTGTTAAGCAAAGGTGACCTACACGTCTCTTCCAAGGGGCATTAACACCATATTGTTAAACTACTCTGAACTCCACAGCTCTTCCAAGGGGCATTAAAACCACCTTGCTAAGCTATTGTGACCTCTATGTCTCTTCCAAGGGGCAATAAAACCATCTTGTTTAGCTACTCTGACCTCCATGTCTCTTACACGGGGTATTGATTTTGTCTTTAAATTCCACTGTGACCTCCACAACTCTTCGAAGGGGCATTGATATTGTCTTTTTATTCCACGGTAACCTCCACCACTCTTCCAAGGGGCATTAAAGCCATCTTGTTAAGCTACTGTGACCTCCACGTCTCATCTCAGTGGCATTAATACCGTCTTGTTAAACCACTCTGAACTTCACAGCTCTTACAAGGGGCAAAACCGTCTTGTTAAGCTACTGTGACCTTCAATTCTAATCCAAAGGGCATTAAAACCGTCTTGTTAAACCACTCTCAACCTCACAGCTCTTCCAAGGGGCATTAAATCCTTCTTGCTAAGCTTCTGTGACCTCCACGTCTCTTCTACGGGGCACTGATATTGTCCTTTTATTCCACTGCGACTTCCACCACTCTTCCAAGGAGCTTTGACATTGTCTTTTTATTCCACTGTGACCTCCACCACTCTTCCAAGGGGCATTAAAACCATCTTGTTAACCTATTGTGACCTTTACGTCTCTTCCACGGGACATTGATATTGTCTTTTTATTCCACTGCGACCTCCACCACTCTTCCAAGGGACATTGATATTGTCTTTTTGTTCCACTGTGACCTCCACCACCCTTCAAAGGGACATTAAAACTGTCTTGTTAAGCTACTGTGACCTCCTTGTCTCTTCATCGGGGCATTGAAAATGTCTTTTTATTCCAGTGTAACCTCCACCACTCTTCCAAGGAGCATTAAAACCGTCTTGTTAAGCTACTGTGACCTTCACGTCTCTTCCAAGGGGCATTAAAACCGTCTTGTTAAACCACTCTGCAATCCACCATTCTTCCAAGGGGCGCTAAAACCGTCGTGTTAAGCTACTGTGACCTCCACGTCTCTTCCAAGGGGCATTAATATTGTCTTTTATTCCACTGCGACCTCCACCACTCTTCCACTGGTCATTGATATTGTCTTTTTATTCCACTGTAACCTCCACCACTCTTCCAAGGGGCATTGAAACCTTCTTGTTAAGCTACTGTGACCTCCACTTCTCTTCCACGGGGCATTGATATTGTCTTTTCATTCCACAGCAACCTTCACCCCTCTTCCAAGGGGCATTAAACCCGGCTTGCTAAGCTACTGTGACCTCCACGTCTCTTCCAAGGGGCATTAACACCATATTGTTAAACTACTCTGAACTCCACAGCTCTTCCAAGGGGCATTAAAACCGTCTTTTAAGCTATTGTGACCTCCACATCTTTTCCAAGGGGCATTAAAACCGTCTTGTTAAACCCATCTGAGCTCCACAGCTCTTCCAAAGGGCATTAAATCATTCATGTTAAGCTACTGTGACTTCCATGTCTCTTAAACGGGGCACTCATATTGTCTTTTTATTCCACTGCGACTTCCATCACTCTTACAAGGGGCATTGATATGGTCTTTTTATTCCACTGCGATCTCTACCACTCTTCCACGAGTCATTAATACTCTCTTTTTATTCCACTGCAACCTCCACCACTCTTCCAAGGGGCATTAAAACAATCTTATTAAGCTACTGTGACCTCCACGTCTCTTCCATGGGGCATTGATATTGTCATTTTATTCCACTTTAACCTCCACCACTCTTCCAAAGGGCATTAAAACCGTCTAGTTAAGCTACTGTGACCTCAACGTGTCTTCCCCGAGGCTTTGATATTGTCTTTTTATTCCACTGTGACCTCCACCACTCTTCCAAGGGGGTTTGATATTGTCTTTTAATTCCACTGCTAGCTCCACCACTCTTCCAAGGGGCATTAAAAAAGTCTTGTTAAGCTACTGTGACCTCCACGTCTATTCCACGGGGCTTTGATATTGTCTTTTTATTCCACTGTAACCTCCACCACTCTTCCAAGGGGCATTAAAACCGTCTTGTTAAGCTACTATGACCTACACGTCTTTTCCAATGGGCATTAAAACCGTCTTGTTAAACCACTCTGAACTCCACAGCTGTTCCAATGGGTATTAAAACCGTGTTGTTAAAGAATTGTGAACTCCACTTCTCTACCACGGCACATTGATATTGTCTTTTTAATCCACTGCGACCACCAACACTCTTCCAAGGGGCAGTAACAGCGTCTTCTTAAGCTACTGTGACCTCCACGTCTTTTCCATGGGGCATTGATATTGTCTTTTTATTCCACTGTAACCTCCACCACTCTTCCAATGGGCATTAAAGCCGTCTTGTTAAACTACTGTGACCTCCACGTCTCTTCCATGGGGCATTGATATTGTCTTTTCATTCCCCTGTAACCTCCACCACTCTGCCAAGGGGCATTAAACCCGGTTTGCTAAGCTACTGTGACCTCCACGTCTCATCCCAGTGGCATTAATACCAAATTGTTAAACCACTCTGAACTCCACAGCTTTTACAAGGAGCATTAAAACTGTCTTGTTAAGCTACTGTGACCTCCACTTCTTATCCAAGGGGCATTAAAACCGTCTTGTTAAACCCAGCTGAACTCCACAGCTCTTCCAAAGGGCATTAAATCATTCATGTTAAGCTACTGTGACTTCCATGTCTCTTAAACGGGGCACGCATATTGTCTTATTAGTCCACTGCGACTTCCATCACTGTTACAAGGGGCATTGATATTGTCTTTTTATTCCACTGCGACCTCCTCCACTCTTCCAAGGGACATGAAAACTGTCTTGATAAGCTACTGTGACCTCCACGTCTCTTCCACTTGGCATTTATATTGTCTTTTTATTCCACTGTAACCTCCACCACTCTTCCATGGAGCATTAAAACCGTCTTGTTAAGCTACTGTGACCTCCACGTCTCTTACAAGGGGCATTAATATTGTCTTTTTATTACACTGCGACCTCTACCACTCTTCCAAGCGGCATTGATATTGTCTTTTTATACCACTGCGATCTCTACCACTCTTCCACGAGTCATTGATACTCTCTTTTTATTCCACTGCAACCTCCACCACTCTTCCAAGGGGCATTAAAACAATCTTATTAAGCTACTGTGACCTCCACGTCTCTTCCATGGGGCATTGATATTGTCATTTTATTCCACTTTAACCTCCACCACTCTTCAAAAGGGCATTAAAACCGTCTAGTTAAGCTACTGTGACCTCAACGTCTCTTCCCCGAGGCTTTGATATTGTCTTTTTATTCCACTGTGACCTCCACCAGTCTTCCAAGGGGCTTTGATATTGTCTTTTTATTCCACTGCTAGCTCCACCACTCTTCCAAGGGGCATTAAAAAAGTCTTGTTAAGCTACTATGACCTCCACGTCTCTTCCACGGGGCATTGATATTGTCTTTTATTCTACTATTACCTCCACCACTCTTCCAAGGGGCATTAAAAACATCTTGTTAAGCTACTGTGATCTCCACGTCTCTTCCAAGGGGCAATAAAACCATCTTGTTAAACCACTCTGAACTCCACAGCTCTACCAAGAGGCATTAAAACCATCTTGTTAAGCTACTGTAACCTCCACGTATCTTCCACAGGGCATTGATATTGTCTTTTTATTCCACTGTGACCTCCACCACTCTTCCAAGGGGCATTAAAACCATCTTGCTAAGCTATTGTGACCTCCACGTCTCTTCCAAGGGGCATTAAAACCATCTTGTTAAGCTACTCTGACCTCCACGTTTTTTCCTCGGGGTAATGATATTGTCTTTTTATTCCACAACTACCTCCACCACTCTTCCAATAGTCATTGATATTGTCTTTCTTTTTAAACTGCGACCTCCACCAATCTTCCTAGGGGCATTAAAACCGTCTTGTTAAACCACTCTTCACTCCACAGCTCTTCAAATGGGCATTAAAACCATCTTGTTACGCTACTGCAACAGTCTCGTCTCTTCCACATGGCATTGTTGTTGTCTTTTATTCCACTGCGACCTCCAGCACTCTTCCACGGGGGATTAATACTGTCTTGTTAAGCTATTGTGACCTCCACGTCTCTTCCATTGGGCATTGATATTGTTTTTTTGTTCCACAGTAACCTCCATCACTTTTGCAAGGGCATTAAAACCGTTTTGCTAATCTACTGTGAACTCCACGTCTCATCCAAGTGGCATTAATACCGTCTTTTTAAACCACTCTGAACTCCACAGCTCTTCCAAGGGGCATTAAATCCATCTTGTTAAGCTACTGTGACCTTTAAGTCTCTTCCACGGGACATTGATATTGTCCTTTTATTCCACTGCGACCTCCACCACTCTTCCAAGTGGAATTAAAACCATCTTATTAAGCAACCGTGACCTTAACGTCTCTTCCTCGGGGCATTGGTATTGTCTTTTTATTCCACTGCGACCTCCACCAATCTTCCAAGGGGCATTGATATTGTCTTTTTATTCCACTGCCATCCCCACCACTCTTCCAAGGGGCATTAAAACAGTCTTGTTAATCTACTGTGACCTCCAAATCTCTTCCACGGGGCATTTATATTGTATTTTTATTCCACTGTAACCCCCACCACTCTTCCCAGGGGAATGAAAAACATCTTGTTAAGCTACTGTGACCTCCTATTCTCTTCCTAAGGGCATTAAAGCCGTCTTGTTAAACCACTCTGTTCTCCCCTACTCTTCCGAAGGGCATTAAAACCATCTTGTTAAGCTACTGTGACCTCCACGTCTCTTCCACGGGGCATTAATTTTGTCTATTTATTCCACTGCGACCTCCACCACTCTTCCAAATGGCATTGATATTGTCTTTTTATTCCACTGCGACCTCCACCACTCTTCCATGGGTCATTGATATTGTCTTTTTATTCCACTGTGACCTCCACCGCTCTCCAAAGGGCCATTAAAACCGTCCTGTTAAGCTACTGTGACCTCCACGTCTCCTCCACGGGGCATTGATATTGTCTTTTTATTCCACTGTAACCTCCATAACTCTTGCTAGGGGCATTAAAACCGTCTTGTAAAGCTACTGTGACCTCCACGTCTCTTCCATTTGGGCATTAAAAGCATCTTGTTAAACACTCTGAACTCCACAGCTCTACCAAGGGGCATTAAAACCGTCTTGTTAAGCTACTGTGACCTCCACGTCTCTTCCACGGGGCATTGATATTGTCTTTAAATTCCACAGCGACCTTCACCACTCTTCCAAGGGGCATTAAAACCATCTTGTTAAGATCCTGTGACCTCCATGTCTCTTCCAAGGGGCATTGATATTGTCTTTTTATTCCACTGTAATCTCCACCACTCTTCCAAGGGGCATTAAAAACATCTTGTTAAGCTATTGTGACCTCCACGTCTCTTCCAAGGGGCATTAAAACTGTCTTGTTAAGCTACTGTGACCTCCACGTCTCTTACACAGGGCATTGATATTGTCTTTTTATTCCACTGTAATCTCCACCACTCTTCCAAGGGGCATTAAAACCGTCTTGTTAAGCTACTCTGACCTCCACGTCTCTTCCAAGGGGCATTAAAGCCATCTTGTTAAAGCACTCTGACCACCACCACTCTTCCAAGGGGCATTAAAACCGTCTTGTTAAGCTACCTTGACCTCCACGTCTCTTCCATGGGGCATTAATATTGTCTAATTATTCCACTGCAACTTCCACCACTCTTCGAAGCGGCATTAATATTGTCTTTTTATTCCACTGTGACCTCCACCACTCTTCCACGGTTCATTGATATTGTCTTTTTATTCCACTGCGACCTCCAACACTCTTCAAAGGGTTATTAAAACTGTCTTGTTAAGCTACTGTGACCTTCACGTCTCTTCCACGAGGCATTGATATTGTCTTTTTATTCTACGGGGAACCTCCACCACTGTTACAAGGGGCATTATATCCGTCTTATTAAGCTACTGTGACCTCCACGTCTCTTCCCCGGGGCATTGATATTGTCTTTTTAGTCCACTGCGACCTCCACCACTCTTCCAAGGGGCATAAAAACCTTCTTGTTAAGCTACTGTGACCTCCACGTCTCTTCCAAGGGGCATTAAAAACGTCTTGTTAAACCACTCTGTTACCCACAGCTCTTCAAAGGGGCATTAAAACCGACTTGTTAAGCTACTGTTTCCTCCACGTCTCATCCACGGGGCATTAATATTGTCTTTTTATTCCACTGTGACCTCCACAACTCTTCCAAGGGGCATAAAAACCTTCTTGTTAAGCTATTGTGACCTCCACGTCTCTTCCAAGGGGCAATAAAAAACGTCTTGTTAAACCACTCTGTAACCCACAGCTCTTCAAAGGGGCATTAAAAGAGCCTTGTTAAGCTACTGTGACCTTCACGTCTCTACCACGTGGAATTGATATTGTCTTTTTATTCAACTGCTACCTGCACCACTTTTTCAAGGGGCAATAAAACCATCTTGTTAAGCTACTGTGACCTCCACGTCTCTTCCACTGGGCATTGATATTGTCTTTATATTCCACTGTGACCTCCATCACTCTTCCAAGGGGCATTAAAACCGTCTTGTTAAGCTACTGTGACCTCCACGTCTCTTCCATGGTGCATTAAAACTATCTTGTTAAACCACTCTAAACTCCACAGCTCTTCCAAGGGGCAATAAAACTGTCTCGTTAAGCTATTGTCACTTCCATGTCTCTTCCATGGGGCATTGATATTGTCTTTTTATTCCACAGCTGTAATGCACACGCCCTGACTGGCGTGTGCGTGTATATGTACTGATTCCACTGGACCGTAGCGGAGAGTGAATGCCTGGAGGGGCGTAACTAAGTATCCACCCAATCCGACCAAGGTCGGCCGACGGCATATGACTCCAGTGCACCAAGGAGGAACCGAGCAGAGGGACCAGCTAGTACTCCAGGTCAGACCCCAGGCACGGCTGTTGACCCACACCAGAGAATACAGGAATAGTCATGTTAGGCTGGCACCCAGACTGTTGGGTATAGCCAGACACGGCTGGTATGCAAATGGATGGATGCTGGTAAGCATGACTGGTATTCAGGCAGGGAAGTACTGGCAGGTACGACAGGTTGGAGCACAGAGTGGATAGGACCCAGTACAGACTGGGACTCAGGAACAGAACCGCAGATGCGGTGGACAAACACAGCAGAGTGAGGCCGCCCAGAGCGGTGAGCAAGAGCAGGGCAAGACTAGGCCGCCTAGAGCGGTGAGCGAGAGTGGAGCAGGACGAGACCGGCAGAGCAGCAAGCAAGGCAGAGCAGAGTGGAAACCGCCGGAGTGGTGAGCAAGGCAGAGCAGGCAAGAACCACCGGAGCGGTGAGCAAGGCAGAGCAGGCAAGAACCGCCGGAGCAGTGAGCAAGGCAGAGCAGGCAAGAACCGCCGGAGCGGTGAGCAAGGCAGAGCAGGCAAGAACTGCCGGAGCGGTGAACAAGGCAGAGCAGGCAAGAACTGCTGGAGCAGTGAGCAAGGCAGAGCAGGCAAGAACCGCCGGAGCGGTGAGCAAGGCAGAGCAGAGGGGACAGGGCTCTGTTCACATGAAACAGACAGGAAGTGGAAAGCAGATTCAATACACACAAGAAACTAGCAATGAAGTAGCGAATGGACACGAAACTCACAAACGGAAGTACAGCGACAACGAGTAGGAGTTGGAGCAGGTTCAGACTCAGCAGAAAAAGGAAAGGTACGGACATAAAGAAAAACAGGAAACAGGTTAGGAGACAGTTCAGACAGGAACTGTTACAGCAACAAAATACAGGAACGAGCCAAGGTAAAGCCAAGTGCTGGTTCAAGCAATGCAGGAGAAAGGGAAGGTACGGACATAGAGAGAAACAGAAAGCAGGTTAGGAGACAGTTAAGACAGGAACTGTACTGCAACAAATACTGGAGCGAGTCTGGGTATGCGGCTCCCAGAGGGCAGGACGAACAGGCTAGGAGCGTGTTCAGACAAGCCTGAAAATACAGCCTCCAGGAAAGGCTGAAAGACAGCTGGCTTGAAAGCACAGACAGAACTCAATTCAGACACGGGAACTGATACCGCAAGGCAGGAAACATAGACATGACCTGGCACATCAGTGACTAGAAGCCAACTGACAGAACAAGATGCTCAGGCATGGATTCCAAGGAGGAACTGGTTTAAATACCAGGTGACAGACAACAATAGGCTGAGGACGCATTAGGGGTGTGTGTGCAGCAGCTACAAGAAAGAGGAAGTTCGGCGGTCGTCGCCCTAAGCAGCCAGAGCAGAGCAAAGCAGACAGTATGGAAAGAAGCCAGAGTGGCAGTCTGGACCGGAAATCAAGTGCGCGCTCTTGTACAGTGGGAGATGGACCACTATGCAAGGACGCCGCCAGGTATGTTACAACAGCGACCACCACCACTCTTCCAAAGGGCATTAAAACCATCTTGTTAAGCTACTGTGACCTCCACGTCTCTTCCACGGGGCATTGATATTGTCTTTTCATTCCACTGCGACCTCCACCACTCTTCCAAGGGGCATTGATATTGTCTTTTTTCTCCACTGCGACCTCCACCACTCTTTCAAGGGACAATAAAACTGTCTTGTTAGGCTACTGTGATCTCCACGTCTCTTCCATGGGGCATAGGTATTGTCTTTTTATTGCACTGTAACTTCCACCATTCTTCCAAGGGGCATTAAAAACATCTTGTTAAGCTACTGTGACCTCCACGTCTTTTCCACGGGGCATTGATATTGTCTTTTTATTCCACTGTAACCTCCACCAATCTTCCAAGGGGCTTTAAAAACATCTTGTTAAGCTACTGTGACCTCCAAGTCTCTTCCCCGGGCATTGATATTGTCTTTTTATTCCACTGCGACCTCCACCACTCTTCCAAGGGGAATTGATATTGTCTTTTTATTCCACTCTTCCACTGCAACCTCCACCACTCTTCCAAGGGGCATTAAAACCGTCTTGTTAAGCTACTGTGACCTCCACGTCTCTTCCACGGGGCATTGATATTGTCTTTTTATTGCACTGTAACCTCCACCTCTCTTCCAAGGGGCATTAAAACCGTCTTGTTAAACAACTCTAAACTCCACAGCTTTTCCAAAGGGCATTAAAACCGTCTTTAAAAGCTACTGTGACCTTCACGTCTCTTCCACGGGGCATTGGTATTGTCTTTTTATTCCACTTAGACCTCCACCACTCTTCCAAGGGTCATTGATATTGTCTATTTATTCCACTGTGACCTCCACCACTCTTCTAAGGGGGAATAAAACCGTTTTGTTACTCTACTGTGACCTCCACAGCGACCTTCACCACTCTTATAAGGGGCATTAAAACCATCTTGATAAGCTACTGTGACCTATACGTCTCTTCCATGGGGTATTGATATTGCCTTTTTTTTCCACTGCGACCGCCACCACTCTTCCAAGGCGCATTGATACTGTCTTTTTATTCTACTGCGACCTCCACCACTCTTCCAATTGGCATTGATATTGTCTTTCTATTCCTCTGCGACCTCCACCACTCTTCCAAGGGTCATTAAGACTGTCTTGTTAAGCTACTTTGACCTCCACGTCTCTTCCAAGGGGCATTAAAAATGTCTTGTTAAACCACTCCAAAGCTCCTCCAAGGGGCATTAAAACCATCTTGTTAAGCTACTGTGACCTCCACGTCTCTACCACGTGGCATTAATATTGTCTTTTTATTTCACTGCGACCTCCACTACTCTTCTAAGGGGCATTAAAACCATCTTATTAAGCTACTGTGACCTCCACGTCTCTTCCACAGGTCACTGAAATTGTCTTTTTATTCCACTGCATCCTCCACCACTCTTCCAAGGGGCATTAAAACCGTCTTGTTTAGCTACTGTGACCTCCATGTCTCTTCCAAGGGGCATTAAAACCATCTTGTCAAACCACTCTGAACTCCACAGCTGTTCCAAGGGGCATTAAAACCGTCTTGTTAAGCTACTGTGACAACCACGTCTCTTCCACGGGGCCCTGATATTGTCTTTTTATTCCACAGCGACCTCCACCACTCTTCCAAGGGGCATTTAAACCGACTTGTTAAGCTAATGTGACCTCCACGTATCTTCCAAGGGGCATTGATATTGTCTTTTTATTCCACTGTGACATCCACCACTCTTCCAAAGGGCATTAAAACCATCTTGTTAATCTACTGTGACCTCCACATCTCTTCCACGGGGCATTGATGTTGTCTTTTTATTCCACTGTGACCTCCACCATTCTTCCAAGGGGCATTGAAATTGTCTTTTTTCTCCACTGCGACCTCCACCACTCTTCCAAGGGGCATTAAAACTGTCTTGTTAAGCTACTGTGATCTCCACGTCTCTTCCAAGGGGCATTGATATTGTCTTTTTATTCTACTGCCACCTCCACCACTCTTCCAAGGCACATTGATATATTCTTTTTATTCCACTGCGACCTCCACCACTCTTCCAAGGGGCATTAAAACCGTCTTGCTAAGCTACTGTGACCTTAATGTCTCTTCCTCGGGGCATTGATATTGTCTTTTTATTACACTGCTACCTCCACCACTTTTGCAAGCGGCATTGATATTGACTTTTTATTCCACTGCGACCCCCACCACTCTTCCGAGGGGCATGAAAACTGTCTTGTTAATCTACTGTGACCTCCAAGTCTCTTCCACGGGGCACTGATATTGTCTTTTTATTCCACTGTAACCTGCACCCTCTTCCCAGGGGAATAAAAAATATCTCGTTAAGCTACTGTGACCTCCACGTCTCTTCCTAGGGGCATTAAACCCGTCTTGTTAAACCACTCTGAACTCCACCACTCGTCCGAAGGGCATTAAAACCGTCTTGTTAAACGACTGTGACCTCCACGTCTCTTCCACGGGGCATTAATATTGTGTATTTATTCCACTGCGACCTCCACCACTCTTTCAAGCGGCATTGATATTGTATTTTAATTCCGCTGCGACATCCACCACTCTACCACGGGTTATTGATATTGTCTTTTTATTCCACTGCGACCTCCAACACTCTTCAAACGGGCATTAAAACCATATGGTTAAGCTACTGTGACCTCCACGTCTCTACCACGGGGCATTGATATTCTCTTTTTATTCCACTGTAACCTCCACCTCTCTTCCAAGGGGCATTAAAACCGACTTGTTAAGCTGCTGTGACGCCCACGTCTCTTCCACGGGGCATTAATATTGTGTATTTATTCCACTGCGATCTCCACCACTCTTTCAAGCGGCATTGATATTGTCTTTTAATTCCACTGTGACCTCCACCACTCTACCACGGGTCATTGATATTGTCTTTTTATTCCACTGTGACCTCCAACACTCTTCAAAGGGACATTAAAACCATATGGTTAGGCTACTGTGACCTCCACGTCTCTGTCGGGGGCGAATTGATATTGTCTTTTTATTCCACTGTAACCTCCACCACTCTTCGAAGGGGCATTAAAACCGACTTGTTAAGCTACTGTGACCTCCATGTCTCTTTCACGGGGCATTAATATTGTCTTTTTATGCCACTGTAACCTCCGCCACTCTTCCAAGCTGCATTGATATTGTCTTTTTATTCCTCTGCAACCTCCACTACTTTTCCACGAGTGATTGATATTGTCTTTTTATTCCACTGCGACCTCCACCACTCTTCCAAGGGGCATTAAAACCACCTTGTTATGCTATTGTGATCTCCACGTCTCTTCCAAGAGGCATTGATATTGTCTTTTTATTCCACTGTAACCTCCACCACTCTTCCAAGGGGCATTAAAAACATCTTGTTAAGCTATTGTGACCTCCACGTCTCTTCCAAGGGGCATTAAAACCGTCTTGTTAAGCTACTCTAACCTCGACGTCTCTTCCAAGGGGCATTAAAGCCATCTTGTTAAAGGACTCTGACCACCACCACTCTTCCAAGGGGCATTAAAACCATCTTGTTAAGCTACTGTGACCTCCACGTCTATTCCATGGGTCATTAATATTGTCTGATTATTCCAATGCCACTTCCACCACTCTTCCAAGCGGCATTAATATTGTCTTTTTATTCCACTGCGACCTCCACCACTCTTCCACGGGTCACTGATATTGTCTTTTTCTTCCACTGCGACCTCCACCACCCTTCCAAGGGGTATTAAAATTATCTTGTTAAGCTACTGTGACCTCCACTTCTCTTCAAAGGGGCATTAAAATAATCTTGTTAAGTTACTGTGACCTACACATCTCTTCCACGGGGCATTGATATTGTCTTTTTATTCTACGGTAACCTTGACCACTCTTCCAAGGGGCATTATATCCGTCTTGTAAAGCTATTGTGACCTCCACGTCTTTTCCTCGGGGCATTGATATTGTCTTTTTATTCCACTGCAACCTCCACCACTCTTCCAATCTTCCAAGGGATATTGATATTGTCTTTTAATTCCTCTGCGACCTCCACCACTCTTCCAAGGGGCATTAAAACCGACTTGTTAAGCTCCTGTTTCCTCCACGTCTCATCCACGGGGCATTAATATTGTCTTTTTATTCAACTGTGACCTCCACCACTTTTCCAAGCGGCATTGATATTGTCTTTTTATTCCACTGCAACCTCTTCTACTCTTCCACAGGTGATTGATATTGTCTTTTTATTCCACTGCGACCTCCACCACTCTTCCAAGTGGCATTAAAACCGTCTTGTTAAGCTACTGTGACCTCAACCTCTCTTCCCCGGGGCATTGATATTGTCTTTTTATTCCACTGCGACCTCCACCACTCCTCCAAGGGGCATTAAAAACGTCTTGTTAAGATACTGTGACCTCCACATCTCTTCCCCGAGCATTGATATTGTCTTTTTATTCCACTGCGTCCTCAAACACTCTTCAAAGGGGCATTAAAACCATATGGTTAAGCTACTGTGACCTCCACGTCTCTGCCTCGGGGCATTGATATTGTCTTTTTATTCCACGGTAACCTCCAACACTCTTCAAAGGGACATTAAAACCATATGGTTAAGCTACTGTGACCTTCACATCTCTGCCTCGGGACATTGATATTGTCTTTTTATTCCACTGTAACCTCCACCACTCTTCGAAGGGGCATTAAAACCGACTTGTTAAGCTACAGTGACCTCCATGTCTCTTTCACTGGGAATTAATATTGTCTTTTTATGCCACTGTAACCTCCACCACTCTTCCAAGCTGCATTGATATTTTCTTTTTATACCACTGCAACCTCCACTACTCTTCCACGGGTGATTGATATTGTTTTTTTATTCCACTGCGACCTCCACCACTCTTCCAAGGGGCATTAAAACCACCTTGTTATGCTATTGTGACATCCATGTCTCTTCCAAGAGGCATTGATATTGTATTTTTATTCCACTGTAACCACCACCACTCTTCCAAGGGGCATTAAAAACATCTTGTTAAGCTATTGTGACCTCTACGTCTCTTCCAAGGGGCATTAAAAGCGTCTTGTTAAGCTACTCTAACCTCCATGTCTCTTCCAAGGGGCATTAAAGCCATCTTGTTAAAGGACTCTGACCACCACCACTCTTCCAAGGGGCATTAAAACCGTCTTGTTAAGCTACTGTGACCTCCACGTCTCTTCCATGGGTCATTAATATTGTCTGATTATTCCACTGCCACTTCCACCACTTTTCCAAGCGGCATTAATATTGTCTCTTTATTCCACTGCGACCTCCACCACTCTTCCACGGGTCACTGATATTGTCTTTTTATTCCACTGCGACCTCCTTCACTCTTCCAAGGGGCATTAAAATTATCTTGTTAAGCTACTGTGACCTTCACGTCTCTTCAAAGGGGCATTAAAACCGTCTTGTTAAGCTACTGTGACCTCCACGTCTCTTCCCCGGGGCATTGATATTGTCTTTTTATTCCACTGCGACCTCCACCACTCTTCCAATCTTCCAAGGGATATTGATATTGTCTTTTTATTCCACTGCGACCTCCACCACTCTTCCAAGGGGCATTTAAACCGACTTGTTAAGCTCCTGTTTCCTCCACGTTTCATCCACGGCGCATTAATATTGTCTTTTTATTCAACTGTGACCTCCACCACTTTTCCAAGCGGCATTGATATTGTCTTTTTATTCCACTGCAACCTCCACTACTCTTCCACGGGTGATTGATATTGTCTTTTAATTCTACTGCGACCTCCACCTCTCTTCCAAGTGGAATTAAAACCGTATTGTTAAGCTACTGTGACCTCAATGTCTCTTCCCCGGGGTATTGATATTGTCTTTTTATTCCACTGCGACCTCCACCACTCCTCAAAGGGGCATTAAAAACGTCTTGTTAAGATACTGTGACCTCCACATCTCTTCCCCGAGCATTGATATTTTCTTTTTATTCCACTGCGACCTCCACCACTCTACCAAGGGGCATTAAAACCGTCTTGTTAAGCTACTGTGAGCTCCACGTCTCTTCCATGGGTCATTAATATTGTCTGATTATTCCACTGCCACTTCCACCACTCTTCCAAGCGGCATTAACATTGTCTCTTTATTCCACTGCGACCTCCACCACTCTTCCACGGGTCACTGATATTGTCTTTTTATTCCACTGCGACCTCCACCACTCTTCCAAGGGGCATTAAAACCATCTTGTAAAGCTACTGTGACCTCCACGTCCCTTCAAAGGGGCATTAAAGCCGTCTTGTTAAGCTACTGTGACCTCCACATCTCTTCCACGGGGCATTGATATTGTCTTTTTATTCTACTCTAACCTCCACCACTCTTCCAAGGGGCATTATATCCGTCTTGTAAAGCTATTGTGACCTCCACGTCTCTTCCCAGGGGCATTGATATTGTCTTTTTATTCCACTGCGACCTCCACCACTCTTCCATTCTTCCAAGGGATATTGATATTGTCTTTTTATTCCACTGCGACCTCCACCACTCTTCCAATCTTCCAAGGGATATTGATATTGTCCTTTAATTCCTCTGCGACCTCCACCACTCTTCCAAGGGGCATTAAAACCGACTTGTTAAGCTCCTGTTTCCTCCACGTCTCATCCACAGGGCATTAATATTGTCTTTTTATTCAACTGTGACCTCCACCACTTTTCCAAGCAGCATTGATATTGTCTTTTTATTCCACTGCGACCTCCACCACTCTTCTAAGGTGCATTAAAATTATCTTGTTAAGTTACTGTGACCTCCACGTCTCTTCAAAGGGGCATTAAAGCCGTCTTGTTAAGCTACTGTGACCTCCACATCTCTTCCACGGGGCATTGATATTGTCTTTTTATTCTACGGTAACCTCCACCACTCTTCCAAGGGGCATTATATCTGTCTTGTAAAGCTATTGTGACCTCCACGTCTCTTCCCCGGGGCATTGATATTGTCTTTTTATTCCACTGCGACCTCCACCACTCTTCCAATCTTCCAATTGATATTGATATTGTCTTTTTATTCCACTGCGAACTCCACCACTCTTCCAATCTTCCAAGGGAGATTGATATTGTCTTTTTATTCCTCTGCGACCTCCACCACTCTTCCAAGGGGCATTAAAACCGACTTGTTAAGCTTCTCTGACCTCCCCATCTCTTCCAAGGGGCATTAAAACCATCTTGTTTAACCACTCTGAACTCCACAGCTGTTCCAAGGGGCATTAAAACCGCTTGTTAAGCTACTGTGACATCCACGTCTCTTCCACGGGGCACTGATATTGTCTTTTTATTCAACAGCGACCTCCACCTCTCTTCCAAGGGGCATTAAAACCGACTTGTTAAGCTACTGTGACCTCCACGTCTTTTTCAAGGGGCATTGATATTGTCTTTTTATTCCACTGTGACCTCCACCACTCTTCCAAGGGGCATTAAAACTGTCTTGTTAAGCTACTGTGACCTCCACGTATCTTCCACAGGGCATTGATATTGTCTTTTTATTCCACTGTGACCTCCACCACTCTTCTAAGGGGCATTGTTATTGTCTTTTTTCTCCACTGCGACCTCCACCACTCTTCCAAGGGGCATTAAAACTGTCTTGTTAAGCTATTGTGATCTCCACGTCTCTTCCACGGGGCATTGATATTGTCTTTTTATTCCTCTGTAACCTCCACCACTCTTCCAAGGGGCATTAAAACCATCTTGTTAAGCTACTGTGACCTCCACGTCTCTTCCAAGGGGCATTGAAATTGTCTTTTTATTCCACTGCGACCTCCACCACTCTTCCAAGGGGTATGAAAACCGTCTTATACTCTAATGTGACCTCCACGTCTCTTCCATGGTGCATTGATATTGTCTTTTTATTCCACTGTAACCTCCACCAATCTTCCCAGGTGCATTAAAACCGTCCTGTTAAGCTACTGTGACCTCCACGTCTTTTTCAAGGGGCATTGATATTGTCTTTTTATTCCACTGTGACCTCCACCACTCTTCCAAGAGGCATTAAAACTGTCTTGTTAAGCTACTGTGACCTCTACGTATCTTCCACAGGGCATTGATATTGTCTTTTTATTCCACTGTGACCTTCACCACTCTTCTAAGGGGCATTGTTATTGTCTTTTTTCTCCACTGCGACCTCCACCACTCTTCCAAGGGGCATTAAAACTGTCTTGTTAAGCTATTGTGATCTCCACGTCTCTTCCACGGGGCATTGATATTGTCTTTTTATTCCTCTGTAACCTCCACCACTCTTCCAAGGGGCATTAAAACCATCTTGTTTAGCTACTGTGACCTCCACGTCTCTTCCAAGGGGCATTGAAATTGTCTTTTTATTCCACAGCGACCTCCACCACTCTTCCAAGGGGTATGAAAACCGTCTTATACTCTAATGTGACCTCCACGTCTCTTCCATGGGGCATTGATATTGTCTTTTTATTCCACTGTAACCTCCACCAATCTTCCTAGGTGCATTAAAACCGTCCTGTTAAGCTACTGTGACCTCCACGTCTTTTTCAAGGGGCATTGATATTGTCTTTTTATTCCACTGTGACCTCCACCACTCTTCCAAGGGGCATTAAAACTGTCTTGTTAAGCTACTGTGACCTCCACGTATCTTCCACAGGGCATTGATATTGTCTTTTTATTCCACTGTGACCTTCACCACTCTTCTAAGGGGCATTGTTATTGTCTTTTTTCTCCACTGCGACCTCCACCACTCTTCCAAGGGGCATTAAAACTGTCTTGTTAAGCTATTGTGATCTCCACGTCTCTTCCACGGGGCATTGCTATTGTCTTTTTGTTCCTCTGTAACCTCCACCACTCTTCCAAGGGGCATTAAAACCATCTTGTTAAGCTACTGTGACCTCCACGTCTTTTTCAAGGGGCATTGATATTGTCTTTTTATTCCTCTGTAACCTCCACCACTCTTCCAAGTGGCATTAAAATCCATCTTGTTAAGCTACTGTGACCTCCACGTCTCTTCCAAGGGGCATTGAAATTGTCTTTTTATTCCACTGCGACCTCCACCACTCTTCCAAGGGGTATGAAAACCGTCTTATACTCTAATGTGACCTCCACGTCTCTTCCATGGGGCATTGATATTGTCTTTTTATTCCACTGTAACCTCCACCAATCTTCCTAGGTGCATTAAAACCGTCCTGTTAAGCTACTGTGACCTCCACGTCTTTTTCAAGGGGCATTGATATTGTCTTTTTATTCCACTGTGACCCCCACCACTCTTCCAAGGGGCATTAAAACTGTCTTGTTAAGCTACTGTGACCTCTACGTATCTTCCACAGGGCATTGATATTGTCTTTTTATTCCACTGTGACCTTCACCACTCTTCTAAGGGGCATTGTTATTGTCTTTTTTCTCCACTGCGACCTCCACCACTCTTCCAAGGGGCATTAAAACTGTCTTGTTAAGCTATTGTGATCTCCACGTCTCTTCCACGGGGCATTGATATTGTCTTTTTATTCCTCTGTAACCTCCACCACTCTTCCAAGGGGCATTAAAACCATCTTGTTTAGCTACTGTGACCTCCACGTCTCTTCCAAGGGGCATTGAAATTGTCTTTTTATTCCACAGCGACCTCCACCACTCTTCCAAGGGGTATGAAAACCGTCTTATACTCTAATGTGACCTCCACGTCTCTTCCATGGGGCATTGATATTGTCTTTTTATTCCACTGTAACCTCCACCAATCTTCCTAGGTGCATTAAAACCGTCCTGTTAAGCTACTGTGACCTCCACGTCTTTTTCAAGGGGCATTGATATTGTCTTTTTATTTCACTGTAACCTCCACGACTCTTTCAAGGGACATTAAAACTATCTTGTTACGCTACTGTGACTTACACGTCTCTTCCAAGGGGCATGAAGACCATCTTGTTAAACTTCTCTGAACTCCACAGATCTACCAAGGGGCATTAAAACTGTCTTATTAAGCAACTGTGACCTCCACGTCTTTTCCACGGGGCATTGATATTGACTTTTTATTCCACAGGGACCTCCATCAATCTTCCAAGGGGCATTAAAACCGTCTTGTTAAGCTACTGTGACCTCCACGTCTCTTCCACTGGGCATTGATATTCTCTTTATGTTCCAATGCGGCATCCACCACTTTTACAAGGGGCATTAAAACCATCTTGTTAAGCTACTGTGAACTCCACGTCTCTTCCACGGGGCATTGATATTGCCTTTTTATTCCACTGTAACCTCCACCAATCTTCCTAGGTGCATTAAAACCGTCTTGTTATGCTACTGTGACCTCCACGTCTCTTCCACGGGGCATTGATATTGTCTTTTTATTATACAGCGAACTCCACCACTCTTCCAAGGCACATTGATATATTCTTTTTATTCCACTGCGACCTCCACCACTCTTCCAAGAGACATTAAAACCATCTTGATAAGCTACTGTGACCTTAATGTCTCTTCCTCAGGGCATTGATATTGTCTTTTTATTACACTGCTACCTCCACCACTTTTCCAAGGGGCATTGATATTGACTTTTTATTCCACTGCGACCCCCACCACTCTTCCAAGGGGCATTAAAACTGTCTTGTTAATCTACTGTGACCTCCAAGTCTCTTCCACAGGGCACTGATATTGTCTTTTTATTCCACTGTAACCTGCACCCTCTTCCCAGGGGAATAAAAAATATCTTGTTAAGCTACTGTGACCTCCACGTCTCTTCCTAGGGGCATGAAGCCCGTCTTGTTAAACCACTCTGAACTCCACAACTCGTCCGAAGGGCATTAAAACCGTCTTGTTAAACTACTGTGACCTCCACGTCTCTTCCACGGGGCATTAATATTGTGTATTTATTCCACTGCGACCTCCACCACTCTTTCAAGCGGCATTGATATTGGCTTTTAATTCCGCTGTGACATCCACCACTCTACCACGGGTTATTGATATTGTCTTTTTAATCCACTGCGACCTCCAACACTCTTCAAAGAGGCATTAAAACCATATAGTTAAGCTACTGTGACCTCCACGTCTCTACCACGGGGCATTGATATTCTCTTTTTGTAGCGCTGGCGTCCCTGCCCTCTGCTAGGCAGGGACGCTGCTCCCCTCACCGCTCTGCTCCGTGCCCGGCGTCCTCTCCCCGCTCTGCTGTCAGCGCGCGCTCCGTCCCGGCGTCCTCCTCCTGCTCTGCTCTCAGCGCGCGCTCCTTCCCGGCCCCTGTGCTTAGGGCGCGCGCGCGCGCGCTCCCCTCCTCTTAAAGGGGCCGCGCGCGTCGCCCTAAAAAGTCCCCGGCCAATGGCCGGAGGACTTCATCATATATAAGGCACCTCCTCCAAAATGGAGGTGCCCGAGCAATGTTGTTTGCACCTGTGTCTCACCTGTGCTTCATCCCTCAGGTCCCGTTGCCAGTTACCTGCCAGTTACTTGCCAGTTACCTGCCTGATTCCTACCTGAATACTTGTTACCTGTCTGCCAGTCTGAGGTCCGACGGTCTGCTTCACTACTCCTGTCAGTCTGTCTAAGGACCAGCCTGCCCGCTCACCTGGGAGCGCATACCAGCTACCTGCCTGCTTGCCTGAGGTCCGACGGTCTGCCTTACTACTCCGGTCAGTCTGTCTATGGACCAGCTTGCCCGCTCACCTGGGAGCGCTTCTCCGTTACCTGCCTGCTTGCCAGCCCGGAGGCTCCGTTGTCACGTGCTGTGACCACCAGCTATCTCAGAGACTCTTGCCCGCTCACCTGGGAGCGCATCTCCTTTACCTGCCTGCTTGCCAGCCCGGAGGTCCCGTTGTCACGTGCGGTGACCACCAGCTATTCCAGAGACTCTTGCCCGCTCACCTGGGAGCGCTTCTCCGTTACCTGCCTGCCTGCCAGCCCGGAGGCTCCGCCGTCACGTGCCGTGACCACCTGCTATTCCTGAGACTCTCGCTTGCTCACCTGGGAGCACACATCTACCATCTGCCTGCTAGCCTACCCGGAGGCTCTGCCATCACAGGTCGTACCTACCCCTTACCCAGAGACTGTCCTGATCACTTGCCGTAACTCCCTGTCCGTTCACCCAGAGACTGCCGCCCGCTCCCTTACAAGGGCCGCCCCCTTGTATAGTAGCTCAGAGGTTCCGCCTCCCGGACCCGTTACAGTTTGCTCGGGCCATGGAACCCGGTGGCACCCAAGCACCCTCGCTCACGGACCTGTGTCATGAACTGTCCCGTCAAAGGTCCCAACAGGAGTCCATCCTGGGTCACCTGCGGAATGTCAATACTCGCCTGGACACTCTGACTGCACCACCTGCAACCACTGCCAGTACCATGACTCGCAACCCGGCAGCTCCGCTACCCACTAATACCTTGGTAACCTATCCCGGCCCCCGGCTGTCTGCACCTCCTCGCTTCGGAGGCAACTCCGCTCAGGCTCGGGGCTTCATAAATCAGTGCACCCTGCACTTTGAACTTTTGTCCCATCAGTTTAATTCCGACCGGGCCAAAATTGCCTTTATCATGTCCCATCTCACCGGGGAGGCCCTGGCCTGGCTAAATCCTCTATGGGAGAGAGGAGACCCCCTGGTGTCCAACTTGCCTGCTTTTCTCTCGGCTTTCCGGAAAGTCTTCGACGAACCCGGACGGAAGACCTCATCCGCATCCTCTCTGCTACGCCTCCGTCAGGAGGGTCTCACCGTGGGCCAATATGCCATACGGTTCCGCACCCTTGCCTCGGAGCTGGCCTGGGATAACGACGCTTTGGTATCCGTCTTCTGGGAGGGTCTGTCCGGTCGTATTAAAGATGAACTTGCTGGTCGGGACATTCCTACCTCTCTCGATGATCTAATAACCCTTGCCACCCGGATTGACCTACGGTTCCAGGAGCGTGCCAAAGAGGTCACCCGTGAGAGGAGGATTCCACGTTTAGCTCCTACTTTCCAGAAACCCGTCATTCCCTCCGTCTCTCCCCAGGTACACTCTCCTGAGCCTATGCAGGTCGACCAGACCAAGATGGTCAAAACCCGTCAGGACTCACGCCGTGCTGAGGGGAGCTGCTTCTACTGTGGCAGTAAGGAGCACCGGATCCGTGTCTGCCCGGAGAGGTCGGGAAACGCCTGTGTCTAGGTTCGCTCAGAGAGGTCCACCTAGACAAGAATAAATCCTCTCCATCCCTGCTGTTGTCAGTTTCGATCATCTACGGGGAGAACCGTTATTTCGAACTAGCCCAACTTGACTCTGGAGCAGCCGGGAACCTTATTTCACAGTCCCTGGTTGAGAAATACCGCATCCCCACCAAACCTCTGGCTGTACCCTTGTCTGTCGCTGCCGTGGATGGGGGCCTCTTACCTCGCCCCATTCAACTCATCACCGAATCCATTACCCTGCAGGTGGGAATGCTGCATTCTGAAAGTATCTCCTTTCATGTTCTGCCTGGACTCTCTCACGCCCTCTTGCTAGGTCTGCCCTGGCTCCAGAGACATGCACCCGTGCTAGACTGGCAAACCGGAGAGGTCCTTCGCTGGGGACAAGACTGTCATAAAACCTGCCTGGTTCCCGTCCATCCCGTCCGTCCCTCTCCTACCCCAGCTAATCTACCTGGACTTCCGATTCCTTATTGGTCTTATGCAGATGTCTTTAATAAAAAGGAGGCAGAGACATTACCACCACATAGACCATACGACTGTCCCATCGATCTGCTACCCGTACTACTCCTCCCCGTGGGCGTATCTATCCTTTATCCGCTGCTGAGACCCGGTCTATGTCCGAATATATTGAGGAGAATCTGGCCAGAGGATTCATCCGGAAATCTACCTCCCCGGCGGGAGCAGGCTTCTTTTTCGTCAAAAAGAAGGACGGCTCTCTCCGTCCCTGTATAGACTATAGAGGCCTAAACCTAATCACGGTGAAGAATAAATACCCCCTTCCGCTCATTCCAGAATTATTTGATCGTCTGAGGGGGGCTAGGATCTTCACCAAACTGGACCTTCGTGGGGCGTACAACCTGGTTCGTATTCGTCAGGGGGGTGAATGGAAGACGGCATTCAACACCCGGGACGGCCACTATGAATACCTGGTAATGCCCTTTGGTCTCTGTAACGCTCCTGCCGTCTTTCAAGAGTTGGTCAATGACATCTTCCGGGACCTTCTCTACTCCTGCGTAGTGGTGTACCTGGACGACATCTTGGTCCTCTCTCCGGATCTCCAGACTCACCGGAGGGACGTTCGTCAGGTCCTGCTCAGGCTCAGGCAAAACCATCTCTACGCTAAATTTGAGAAGTGCCTCTTTGAGCAGACCTCGCTTCCGTTTCTGGGCTACATTATCTCTCAGACCGGCCTACAAATGGATCCTGAGAAACTGTCTGCCATCGAGAAATGGCCCCGACCGGAGGGGTTGAAGGCCATTCAGCGATTCCTGGGCTTCGCCAACTACTACCGCCTCTTCATACCACACTTCTCTTCCCGGACGGCCCCAATTTCTGCGCTCACCCGTAAAGGTACTAATCCCAAAGAGTGGCCACCCGAAGCAGAGGAGGCCTTTCTTTCCCTTAAACAGGCCTTCTCTTCCGCCCCGGTGCTGCATCGCCCAGATGGCAACAAGCAGTTCTTCCTGGAAGTTGACGCCTCCTCCTCTGGAGCCGGAGCGGTACTTACTCAAAAATCATCTTCCGGGAGGATGGTAACTTGTGGCTTCTTCTCAAAACTCTTCTCCTCCTCTGAGCGCAACTATTCCATAGGAGACCGAGAGTTATTGGCCATCAAACTGGCATTGGAGGAGTGGCGTTACCTGCTCGAGGGGGCTCTTCACCCGGTAATAATTTACACTGACCACAAGAACTTGGCTTACCTCCAGCATGCCCAGAGACTTAACCCGCGCCAAGCCCGGTGGTCCTTGTTTTTTGCTCGTTTTGATTTTGTCCTTCATTTTCGCCCGGCTGACAAAAACGTCAAGGCGGACGCCTTGTCTCGATCCTTTCTGGTGTCTGATCTCGAGGAGGATCCGAAACACATCATCGATCCCGCCAGAGTAATGCAGGTGGCTCCCGTGAGTCTAAATCGTCTCCCTCCCGGTAAGACGTTCGTACCAGTACCTGATCGGGAGAAGATCCTACACTGGGGTCATTCGTCTAAACTAGCTGGCCACGCCGGTCAGAAAAAGACCCTCCAGCTTATTACCCGGCACTACTGGTGGCCTAACCTGCACAAGGATGTAATAGACTTTGTTTCTGCCTGTGTGTCCTGCGCCCGCAACAAAGTTCCGAGACACCTGCCGGCCGGCCGCCTCCTACCTCTGCCAGTACCTGCTGCCCCCTGGCAGCATATAGCGATGGACTTCATAACTGATCTGCCCGTCTCTGCCGGTTGTACGGTCATTTGGGTGGTCGCTGACCGCTTTTCCAAGATGGCTCACTTCATTCCACTGCCAGGTCTTCCGTCTGCACCCGAGCTGGCTAAAGACTTTATCCGCCACATCTTCCGTCTTCATGGCCTGCCCCGTCACATCGTGTCGGATCGAGGAGTACAGTTCACTTCCCGTTTCTGGAGAGCCACTTGTAAATTGCTGGACGTCACCCTGGACTTCTCCTCCGCTTACCACCCGCAGTCTAATGGTCAAGTGGAGCGGATCAATCAGAACCTGACCAGTTACCTCCGGCACTTCGTTAATGCCCACCATTCTGACTGGGTGGATCTCCTGCCATGGGCCGAATTCTCGTACAACAATCACGAGAGCGAGTCTTCCTCCAAATCCCCGTTTTTTGTAGTCTACGGTCAGCATCCTCGGATCCCGTTTCCCGTCTCCACCTCGGTGGACAATCCGGCTGCGGAATCTCTTGTTAACAAATTTTCCTCCATATGGGAGAGTACCCGGTCCGCACTCCTTCTGTCATCCGAGCGTATGAAAAGACACGCTGACAAAAAACGTCTGGACCCTCCTCAATTCCGCCCTGGGGATAAAGTCTGGCTCTCGTCCAAATATGTCCGGCTCAAGATCCCTTCCTATAAGTTAGGGCCTCGGTTCATCGGCCCACTGGAGGTCATCAGTCAGATCAACCCGGTGGCCTATAAATTGAAACTCCCGGCCAACTTACGGATCCCTAACTCCTTCCATGTATCTCTCCTCAAACCTGTGGTACTTAACTCTTTTTCCAAGTCTACAGGTACGCCTCCTGCTCCGGTTTCTGCTGAGGACGAGTTTGAGGTAGAGAACATTCTTGCCACCAAAAGGGTAAGAGGAAAGACCTTTTTTCTGGTAGATTGGAAGGGGTTTGGTCCTGAGGAGAGAACGTGGGAGCCCCGGGAGAACATCCATGCCCCTCTCATCCTAGCTAAATTTCTGTCTGGCCTAAAAAAGGGGGGGCCTAAAGGGGGGGGTACTGTAGCGCTGGCATCCCTGCCCTCTGCTAGGCAGGGACGCTGCTCCCCTCACCGCTCTGCTCCGTGCCCGGCGTCCTCTCCCCGCTCTGCTGTCAGCGCGCGCTCCGTCCCGGCGTCCTCCTCCTGCTCTGCTCTCAGCGCGCGCTCCTTCCCGGCCCCTGTGCTTAGGGCGCGCGCGCGCGCTCCCCTCCTCTTAAAGGGGCCGCGCGCGTCGCCCTAAAAAGTCCCCGGCCAATGGCCGGAGGACTTCATCATATATAAGGCACCTCCTCCAAAATGGAGGTGCCCGAGCAATGTTGTTTGCACCTGTGTCTCACCTGTGCTTCAGCCCTCAGGTCCCGTTGCCAGTTACCTGCCAGTTACTTGCCAGTTACCTGCCTGATTCCTACCTGAATACTTGTTACCTGTCTGCCAGTCTGAGGTCCGACGGTCTGCTTCACTACTCCTGTCAGTCTGTCTAAGGACCAGCCTGCCCGCTCACCTGGGAGCGCATACCAGCTACCTGCCTGCTTGCCTGAGGTCCGACGGTCTGCCTTACTACTCCGGTCAGTCTGTCTATGGACCAGCTTGCCCGCTCACCTGGGAGCGCTTCTCCGTTACCTGCCTGCTTGCCAGCCCGGAGGCTCCGTTGTCACGTGCTGTGACCACCAGCTATCTCAGAGACTCTTGCCCGCTCACCTGGGAGCACATCTCCGTTACCTGCCTGCTTGCCAGCCCGGAGGTCCCGTTGTCACGTGCGGTGACCACCAGCTATTCCAGAGACTCTTGCCCGCTCACCTGGGAGCGCTTCTCCGTTACCTGCCTGCCTGCCAGCCCGGAGGCTCCGCCGTCACGTGCCGTGACCACCTGCTATTCCTGAGACTCTCGCTTGCTCACCTGGGAGCACACATCTACCATCTGCCTGCTAGCCTACCCGGAGGCTCTGCCATCACAGGTCGTACCTACCCCTTACCCAGAGACTGTCCTGATCACTTGCCGTAACTCCCTGTCCGTTCACCCAGAGACTGCCGCCCGCTCCCTTACAAGGGCCGCCCCCTTGTATAGTAGCTCAGAGGTTCCGCCTCCCGGACCCGTTACACTTTTTATTCCACTGTAACCTCCACCACTCTTCCAAGGGGCATTAAAACCGACTTGTTAAGCTACTGTGACCCCCACGTCTCTTCCACGGTGGCATTAATATTGTGTATTTATTCCACTGCGACCTCCACCACTCTTTCAAGCGGCATTGATATTGTCTTTTTATTCCACTGCGACCTCCACCACTCTACCACGGGTCATTAATATTGTCTTTTTATTCCACTGTGACCTCCAACACTCTTCAAAGGGACATTAAAACCATATGGTTTGGCTACTGTGACCTCCATGTCTCTGTCTCGGGGCATTGATATTGTCTTTTTATTCCACTGTAACCTCCACCACTCTTCGAAGGGGTATTAAAACCGACTTGTTAAGCTACTGTGACCTCCATGTCTCTTTCACGGGGCATTACTATTGACTTTTATGCCACTGTAACCTCCGCCACTCTTCCAAGCTGCATTGATATTGTCTTTTTATTCCACTGCAACCTCCACTACTCTTCCACGGGTGATTGATATTGTCTTTTTATTCCACTGCGACCTCCACCACTCTTCCAAGGGGCATTAAAACCACCTTGTTATGCTATTGTGATCTCCACGTCTCTTCCAAGAGGCATTGATATTGTCTTTTTATTCCACTGTAACCTCCACCACTCTTCCAAGGGGCATTAAAAACATCTTGTTAAGCTATTGTGACCTCCACGACTCTTCCTAGGGGCATTAAAACCGTCTTGTTAAGCTACTCTAACCTCCACGTCTCTTCCAAGGGGCATTAAAGCCAACTTGTTAAAGGACTCTGACCACCACCACTCTTCCAAGGGGCATTAAAACCGTCCTGTTAAGCTACTGTGACCTCCATGTCTTTTCCATGGGTCATTAATATTGTCTGATTATTCCAATGCCACTTCCACCACTGTTCCAAGCGGCATTAATATTGTCTTTTTATTCCACTGCGACCTCCACCACTCTTCCACGGGTCACTGATATTGTCTTTTTATTCCACTGCGACCTCCACCACCCTTCCAAGGGGCATTAAAATTATCTTGTTAAGCAACTGTGACCTCCACTTCTCTTCAAAGGGGCGTTAAAACAGTCTTGTTAAGCTACTGTCACCTCCACATCTCTTCCACGGGGCATTGATATTGTCTTTTTATTCTACAGTAACCTTCACCACTCTTCCAAGGGGCATTATATCCGTCTTGTAAAGCTATTGTGACCTCCACGTCTCTTCCCCGGGGCATTGATATTGTCTTTTTATTCCACTGCGACCTTCAACACTCCTCCAACAGGCATTAAAAACATCTTGTTAAGATACTGTGACTTCCACATCTCTTCCCCGAGCATTGATATTGTCTTTTTAATCCACTGCGACCTCCAACACTCTTCAAAGGGGCATTAAAACCATATGGTTAAGCTACTGTGACCTTCACGTCTCTGCCTCTGGGTCATTGATATTGTCTTTTTATTCCACTGTAACCTCCACCACTCTTCGAAGGGGCATTAAAACCGACTTGTTAAGCTACTGTGACCTCCATGTCTCTTTCACGGGGAATTAATATTGTCTTTTTATGCCACTGTAACCTCCGCCACTCTTCCAAGCTACATTGATATTGTCTTTTTATTCCACTGCAACCTCCACTACTCTTCCACGGGTGATTGATATTGTCTTTTTATTCCACTGCGACCTCCACCACTCTTCCAAGATGCATTAAAGCCACCTTGTTATGCTATTGTGACCTCCACGTCTCTTCCAAGAGGCATTGATATTGTCTTTTTCTTCCACTGTAACCTCCACCACTCTTCCAAGGGGCATTAAAAACATCTTGTTAAGCTATTGTGACCTCCACGTCTCTTCCAAGGGGTCATTAAAACCGTCTTGTTAAGCTACTCTAACCTCCATGTCTCTTCCAAGGGGAATTAAAGTCATCTTGTTAAAGGACTCTGACCACCACCACTCTTCCAAGGGGCATTAAAACCGTCTTGTTAAGCTACTGTGACCTCCACATCTCTTCCATGGGTCATTAATATTGTCTGATTATTCCACTGCCACTTCCACCTCTCTTCCAAGCTGCATTAATATTGTCTCTTTATTCCACTGCGACCTCCACCACTCTTCCACGGGTCACTGATATTGTCTTTTTATTCCACTGCGACCTTCACCACTCTTCCAACGGGCATTAAAATTATCTTGTTAAGCTACTGTGACCTTCACGTCTCTTCAAAGGGGCATTAAAACCGTCTTGTTAAGCTACTGTGACCTCCACATCTCTTCCACGGGGCATTGATATTGTCTTTTTATTCTACGGTAACATCCACCACTCTTCCAAGGGGCATTATATCCAACTTGTAAAGCAATTGTGACCTCCACGTCTCTTCCCCGGGGCATTGATATTGTCTTTTTATTCCACTGCGACCTCCACCACTCTTCCAATCTTCCAAGGGATATAGATATTGTCTTTTTATTCCACTGCGACCTCCACCACTCTTCCAATCTTCCAAGGGATATTGATATTGTCTTTTTATTCCTCTGCGACCTCCACCACTCTTCCAAGGGGCATTAAAACCGACTTGTTAAGCTCCTGTTTCCTCCACGTCTCATCCACAGAGCATTAATATTGTCTTTTTATTCAACTGTGACCTCCAACACTCTTCAAAGGGACATTAAAACCATATGGTTAGGCTACTGTGACCTCCATGTCTCTGTCTCGGGGCATTGATATTGTCTTTTTATTCCACTGTAACCTCCACCACTCTTCGAAGGGGTATTAAAACCGACTTGTTAAGCTACTGTGACCTCCATGTCTCTTTCACGGGCATTAATATTGACTTTTATGCCACTGTAACCTCCGCCACTCTTCCAAGCTGCATTGATATTGTCTTTTTATTCCACTGCAACCTCCACTACTCTTCCACGGCTGATTGATATTGTCTTTTTATTCCACTGCGACCTCCACCACTCTTCCAAGGGGCATTAAAACCACCTTGTTATGCTATTGTGATCTCCACGTCTCTTCCAAGAGGCATTGATATTGTCTTTTTATTCCACTGTAACCTCCACCACTCTTCCAAGGGGCATTAAAAACATCTTGTTAAGCTATTGTGACCTCCACGACTCTTCCTAGGGGCATTAAAACCGTCTTGTTAAGCTACTCTAACCTCCACGTCTCTTCCAAGGGGCATTAAAGCCATCTTGTTAAAGGACTCTGACCACCACCACTCTTCCAAGGGGCATTAAAACCGTCCTGTTAAGCTACTGTGACCTCCACGTCTCTTCCATGGGTCATTAATATTGTCTGATTATTCCAATGCCACTTCCACCACTCTTCCAAGCGGCATTAATATTGTCTTTTTATTCCACTGCGACCTCCACCACTCTTCCACGGGTCACTGATATTGTCTTTTTATTCCACTGCGACCTCCACCACCCTTCCAAGAGGCATTAAAATTATCTTGTTAAGCTACTGTGACCTCCACTTCTCTTCAAAGGGGCGTTAAAACAGTCTTGTTAAGCTACTGTGACCTCCACATCTCTTCCACGGGGCATTGATATTGTCTTTTTATTCTACGGTAACCTTCACCACTCTTCCAAGGGGCATTATATCCGTCTTGTAAAGCTATTGTGACCTCCACGTCTCTTCCCCGGGGCATTGATATTGTCTTTTTATTCCACTGCGACCTTCACCACTCCTCCAACGGGCATTAAAAACGTCTTGTTAAGATACTGTGACTTCCACATCTCTTCCCCGAGCATTGATATTGTCTTTTTATTCCACTGCGACCTCCAACACTCTTCAAAGGGGCATTAAAACCATATGGTTAAGCTACTGTGACCTTCACGTCTCTGCCTCTGGGCATTGATATTGTCTTTTTATTCCACTGTAACCTCCACCACTCTTCGAAGGGGCATTAAAACCGACTTGTTAAGCTACTGTGACCTCCATGTCTCTTTCACGGGGAATTAATATTGTCTTTTTATGCCACTGTAACCTCCGCCACTCTTCCAAGCTACATTGATATTGTCTTTTTATTCCACTGCAACCTCCACTACTCTTCCACGGGTGATTGATATTGTCTTTTTATTCCACTGCGACCTCCACCACTCTTCCAAGGGGCATTAAAGCCACCTTGTTATGCTATTGTGACCTCCACGTCTCTTCCAAGAGGCATTGATATTGTCTTTTTATTCCACTGTAACCTCCACCACTCTTCCAAGGGGCATTAAAAACATCTTGTTAAGCTATTGTGACCTCCACGTCTCTTCCAAGGGGTCATTAAAACCGTCTTGTTAAGCTACTCTAACCTCCATGTCTCTTCCAAGGGGAATTAAAGTCATCTTGTTAAAGGATTCTGACCACCACCACTCTTCCAAGGGGCATTAAAACCGTCTTGTTAAGCTACTGTGACCTCCACGTCTCTTCCCTGGGTCATTAATATTGTCTGATTATTCCACTGCCACTTCCACCTCTCTTCCAAGCTGCATTAATATTGTCTCTTTATTCCACTGCGACCTCCACCACTCTTCCACGGGTCACTGATATTGTCTTTTTATTCCACTGCGACCTTCACCACTCTTCCAAGGGGCATTAAAATTATCTTGTTAAGCTACTGTGACCTTCACGTCTCTTCAAAGGGCCATTAAAACCGTCTTGTTAAGCTACTGTGACCTCCACATGTCTTCCACGGGGCATTGATATTGTCTTTTTATTCTACGGTAACATCCACCACTCTTCCAAGGGGCATTATATCCGACTTGTAAAGCAATTGTGACCTCCACGTCTCTTCCCCGGGGCATTGATATTGTCTTTTTATTCCACTGCGACCTCCACCACTCTTCCAATCTTCCAAGGGATATTGATATTGTCTTTTTATTCCACTGTGACCTCCACCACTCTTCCAATCTTCCAAGGGATATTGATATTGTCTTTTTATTCCTCTGCGACCTCCACCACTCTTCCAAGGGGCATTAAAACCGACTTGTTAAGCTCCTGTTTCCTCCACGTCTCATCCACAGGGCATTAATATTGTCTTTTTATTCAACTGTGACCTCCACCACTTTTCCAAGCGGCATTGATATTGTCTTTTTATTCCACTGCAACCTCCTCTACTCTTCCACGGGTGATTGATATTGTCTTTTAATTCCACTGCGACCTCCACCACTCTTCCAAGTGGCATTAAAACCATCTTGCTAAGCTACTGTGACCTCAACCTCTCTTCCCCGGGGCATTGATATTGTCTTTTTATTCCACTGCGACCTCCACCACTCCTCCAAGAGGCATTAAAAACGTCTTGTTAAGATACTGTGACCTCCACATCTCTTCCCCGAGCATTGATATTGTCTTTTTATTCCACTGCGACCTCCAACACTCTTCAAAGGGGCATTAAAACCATATGGTTAAGCTACTGTGACCTCCACATCTCTTCCACGGGGCATTGATATTGTCTTTTTATTCTACGGTAACCTCCACCACTCTTCCAAGGGGCATTATATCCATCTTGTAAAGCTATTGTGACCTCCACATCTCTTCCCCGCTGCATTGATATTGTCTTTTTATTCCACTGCGACCTCCACCACTCTTCCAATCTTCCAAGGGATATTGATATTGTCTTTTTATTCCACTGCGACCTCCACCACTCTTCCAAGGGGCATTAAAACCGACTTGTTAAGCTCCTGTTTCCTCCACGTTTCATCCACGGCGCATTAATATTGTCTTTTTATTCAACTGTGACGTCCACCACTTTTCCAAGCAGCATTGATATTGTCTTTTTATTCCATTGCAACCTCCACTACTCTTCCCCGGGGCATTGATATTGTCTTTTTATTCCACTGCGACCTCCACCACTCCTCAAAGGGGCATTAAAAACGTCTTGTTAAGATACTGTGACCTCCACATCTCTTCCCCGAGCATTGATATTGTCTTTTTATTCCACTGGGACCTCCACCACTCTACCAAGGGGCATTGATATTGTCTTTTTATTCGCCTCTTCCACTGCGACCTCCACCACTTTTCCAAGGGGCATTAAAACCGTCTTGTTAAATCACTCTAAACTCCACAGCTTTTCCAAATCGCATTAAAACCATCTTGTAAAGCTACTGTGACCTCAATGTCTCTTCCATGGGGCATTGATATTGTCTTTTTATTCCACGGCTACCTCCACCACTCTTCCAAGAGTCATTGATATTGTCTATTTATTCCACTGCGACCTCCACCACTCTTCCAAGGGGGAATAAAACCATCTTGTTACGCTACTGTGACCTCCACGTCTCTTCCACGGGGCATTGATATTGTCTTTAAATTCAACAGCGACCTTCACGACTCTTCTAAGGGGCATTAAAACCATCTTGTTAAGCTTCTGTGACCTCCATGTCTCTTCCACGGAGTATTGATATTGTCTTTTTATTCCACTGCAACCTCCACCACTCTTCCAATTGGCATTGACATTGTCTTTCTATTCCACTGCGACCTCTACCACTCTTCCAAGGGGCATTAAAACCGTCTTGTTCAGCTACTGTGACCTCCACATCTCTTCCACAGGGCATTGATATTGTCTTTTTATTACTCTGTAGCCTCCACCACTCTTCCAAGGGGCATTAAAACTATCTTGTTAAGCTACTGTGAACTCCACGTCTCTTCCAAGGGGCATTAAAAATGTCTTGTTAAACCACTCTGAACTCCACAGCTCCTCCAAGTGGCATTAAAACCATCTTGTTAAGCTACTGTGACCTCCAAGTCTCTACCACGTGGCATTAATATTGTCTTTTTATTCCACTGCGACCTCCACCACTCTTCCAAGGGGCATTAAAACCATTTTATTAAGCTACTGTGACCTCCACGTCTCTTCCACGGGTCACTGAAATTGTCTTTTTATTCCACTGCGATCTCCACCACTCTTCCAAGGGGCATTAAAACCATCTTGTTAAGCTCCTCTGACCTCCCCGTCTCTTCCAAGGGGCATTAAAACCATCTTGTTAAACCACTCTGAACTCCACAGCTGTTCCAAGGGGCATTAAAACCGCTTGTTAAGCTACTGTGACATCCACGTCTCTTCCACGGGACACTGATATTGTCTTTATATTCAACAGCGACCTCCACCTCTCTTCCAAGGGGCATTAAAACCGACTTGTTAAGCTACTGTGACCTCCACGTCTTTTTCAAGGGGCATTGATATTGTCTTTTTATTCCACTGTGACCTCCACCACTGTTCCAAGGGGCATTAAAACTGTCTTGTTAAGCTACTGTGACCTCCACGTATCTTCCACAGGGCATTGATATTGACTTTTTATTCCACAGGGACCTCCATCAATCTTCCAAGGGGCATTAAAACCGTCTTGTTAAGCTACTGTGACCTCCACGTCTCTTCCACGGGCATTGATATTCTCTTTATGTTCCAATGCGGCATCCACCACTTTTACAAGGGGCATTAAAACCATCTTGTTAAGCTACTGTGAACTCCACGTCTCTTCCACGGGGCATTGATATTGCCTTTTTATTCCACTGTAACCTCCACCAACCTTCCTAGGGGCATTAAAACCGTCTTGTTATGCTACTGTGACCTCCACATCTCTTCAACGGGGCATTGATATTGTCTTTTTATTACACAGCGACCTCCACCACTCTTACAAGGAGCATTGATGTCTTTTTATTCCACTGCGATCTACACCACTATTCCAAGGGGCATTAAAACCGTCTTGTTAAGCTACTGTGACCTCCACGTCTCTTCCCCGGGGCATTGATATTGTCTTTTTTTTCCACTGCGACCTCCACCACTCCTCCAAGGGGCATTAAAAACGTCTTGCTAATATACTGTGACTTCCACATCTTTTCACCGAGCATTGATATTGACTTTTTATTCCACTGCGACCTCCAACACTCTTCAAAGGGGCATTAAAACCATATGGTTAAGCTACTGTGACCTTCACATCTCTGCCTCGGGGCATTGATATTGTCTTTTTATTCCACTGTAACCTCCACCACTCTTCGAAGTGGCATTAAAACCGACTTGTTAAGCTACTGTGACCTCCATGTCTCTTTCACGGGGAATTAATATTGTCTTTTTATGCCACTGTAACCTCCGCCACTCTTCCAAGCTGCATTGATATTGTCTTTTTATTCCACTGCAACCTCCACTACTCTTCCACGGGTGATTGATATTGTCTTTTTATTCCACTGCGACCTTCACCACTCTTCCAAGGGGCATTAAAGCCTCCTTGTTATGCTATTGTGACCTCCACGTCTCTTCCAAGAGGCATTGATATTTTTTTTTTATTTCACTGTAACCTCCACTACTCTTCCAAGGCGCATTAAAAACATCTTGTTAAGCTTCTGTGACCTCCATGTCTCTTCCACGGGGTATTGATATTGTCTTTTTATTCCACTGCGACTGACACCACTCTTCCAAGGCACATTGATATTGTTTTTTATTCTACTGCAACCTCCACCACTCTTCCAATTGGCATTGACATTGTCTTTCTATTCCACTGCGACCTCTACCACTCTTCCAAGGGGCATTAAAACCGTCTTGTTCAGCTACTGTGACCTCCACATCTCTTCCACAGGGCATTGATATTGTCTTTTTATTACTCTGTAGCCTCCACCACTCTTCCAAGGGGCATTAAAACTATCTTGTTAAGCTACTGTGACCTCCACGTCTCTTCCAAGGGGCATTAAAAATGTCTTGATAAACCACTCTGAACTCCACAGGTCCTCCAAGTGGCATTAAAACCATCTTGTTAAGCTACTGTGACCTCCAAGTCTCTACCACGTGGCATTAATATTGTCTTTTTATTCCACTGCGACCTCCACCACTCTTCCAAGGGGCATTAAAACCGTTTTATTAAGCTACTGTGACCTCCACGTCTCTTCCACGGGTCACTGAAATTGTCTTTTTATTCCACTGCGATCTCCACCACTCTTCCAAGGGGCATTAAAACCATCTGGTTAAGCTCCTCTGACCTCCCCGTCTCTTCCAAGGGGCATTAAAACCATCTTGTTAAACCACTCTGAACCCCACAGCTGTTCCAAGGTGCATTAAAACCGCTTGTTAAGCTACTGTGACATCCACGTCTCTTCCACGGGACACTGATATTGTCTTTTTATTCAACAGCGACCTCCACCTCTCTTCCAAGGGGCATTAAAACCGACTTGTTAAGCTACTGTGACCTCCATATCTTCTTCAAGGGGCATTGATATTGTCTTTTTATTCCACTGTGACCTCCACCACTCTACCAAGGGGCATTAAAACTGTCTTGTTAAGCTACTGTGACCTCCACGTATCCTCCACAGGGCATTGATATTGTCTTTTTATTCCACTGTGACCTTCACCACTCTTCTAAGGGGCATTGTTATTGTCTTTTTTCTCCACTGCGACCTCCACCACTCTTCCAAGGGGCATTAAAACTGTCTTGTTAAGTTATTGTGATCTCCACGTCTCTTCCATGGGGCATTGATATTGGCTTTTAATTTCACTGTAACCTCCACGACTCTTTCAAGGGACATTAAAACTATCTTGTTACGCTACTGTGACTTACACGTCTCTTCCAAGGGGCACGAAAACCTCTTGTTAAACGACTCTGAACTCCACAGATCTACCAAGGGGCATTAAAACTGTCTTATTAAGCAACTGTAACCTCCACGTCTTTTCCACGGGGCATTGATATTGACTTTTTATTCCACAGGGACCTCCATCAATCTTCCAAGGGGCATTAAAACCGTCTTGTTAAGCTACTGTGACCTCCACGTCTCTTCCACGGGGCATTGATATTCTCTTTATGTTCCAATGCGGCATCCACCACTTTTACAAGGGGCATTAAAACCATCTTGTTAAGCTACTGTGAACTCCACGTCTCTTCCACGGGGCATTGATATTGCCTTTTTATTCCACTGTAACCTCCACCAATCTTCCTAGGGGCATTAAAACCGTCTTGTTATGCTACTGTGACCTCCACGTCTCTTCAACGGGGCATTGATATTGTCTTTTTAATGCACAGCGACCTCCACCACTCTTCCAATGTGCATTGATATCGTCTTTTTATTCCACTGCGATCTACACCACTATTCCAAGGGGCATTAAAACCGTCTTGTTAAGCTACTGTGACCTCCACGTCTCTTCCACGGGGCATTGATATTGTCTTTTTATTCCTCTGTAACCTCCACCACTCTTCCAAGGGGCATTAAAACCATCTTGTTAAGCTACTGTGACCTCCACGTCTCTTCCAAGGGGCATTGATATTGTCTTTTTATTCCACAGCGACCTCCACCACTCTTCCAAGGGGTATGAAAACCGTCTTGTACTCTAATGTGACCTCCACGTCTCTTCCATGGGGCATTGATATTGTCTTTTTATTTCACTGTAACCTCCACGACTCTTTCAAGGGACATTAAAACTATCTTATTACGCTACTGTGACTTACACGTCTCTTCCAAGGGGCATGAAAACCATCTTGTTAAACTACTCTGAACTCCACAGATCTACCAAGGGGCATTAAAACTGTCTTATTAAGCAAATGTGACCTCCACGTCTTTTCCACGTGGCATTGATATTGACTTTTTATTCCACAGGGACCCCCATCAATCTTCCAAGGGGCATTAAAACCGTCTTGTTAAGCTACTGTGACCTCCACGTCTCTTCCACGGGGCATTGATATTCTCTTTATGTTCCAATGCGGCATCCACCACTTTTAAAAGGGGCATTAAAACCATCTTGTTAAGCTACTGTGAACTCCACGTCTCTTCCACGGGGCATTGATATTGCCTTTTTATTCCACTGTAACCTCCACCAATCTTCCTAGGGGCATTAAAACCGTCTTGTTATGCTTCTGTGACCTCCACGTCTCTTCCACGGGGCATTGATATTGTCTTTTTATTACACAGCGTACTCCACCACTCTTCCAAGGAGCATTGATATCGTCTTTTTATTCCACTGCGACCTACACCACTATTCCAAGGGGCATTAAAACCGTCTTGTTAAGCTACTGTGACCTCCACGTCTCTTCCACGGGGCATTGATATTGTCTTTTTATTTCTCTGTAACCTCCACCACTCTTCCAAGGGGCATTAAAACCATCTTGTTAAGCTACTGTGACCTCCACGTCTCTTCCAAGGGGCATTGATATTGTCTTTTTATTCCACAGCGACCTCCACCACTCTTCCAAGGGGTATGAAAAACGTCTTGTACTCTAATGTGACCTCCACGTCTCTTCCACGGGGCATTGATATTGTCTTTTTATTCTACTGCAACCTCCACCACTTTTCCAAGGGGCATTAATATTGTCTTATTTTTCCACTGCAACCTCCACCACTCTTCCACGGGCCATTGATATTGTGTTTTTATTCCACTGTAACATCCACCACTCTTCCAAAGTGCTAGAAAACCGTCTTGTTAAGCTACTGTGACCTCAACGTCTCTTCCACGGGGCATTAATATTGTCTTTTTATTCCACTGTGACCTCCACCACTCTTCCAAGCTGCATTGATATTGTCTTTTTATTCCACTGCGACCTCTACCACTCTTCCAAGGGTCACTGATACTGTGTTTTTATTCTACTGGAACATCCACCACTCTTCCAAGGGACAATAAAACCATCTTGTTATGCTACTGTGACCTCAACGTCTCTTCCCCGGGGTATTGATATTGTTTTTTTATTCCACTGCGACCTCCAGCACTCTTCCAAGGGGCATTGATATTGTCTTTTTGTTCCACTGTTCTCCACCACTCTTCCAATAGGCATTAAAACCATCTTGATAAACTACTCTGAACTCCACAGCTCCTCCAAGGGTCATTAAAACCGTCTTGTAAAGCTGCTGTGACCTCCAAGTCTCCTCCACGGGGCATTGATATTGTCTTTTTATTCCCCTCTGACCTCCACCACTCTTCCATGGGCATTAATATTGTCTATTTATTCCACTGCGACCTCCACCACTCTTCCATGGGGCATTAAAATCGTGTTGTTATGCTACCGTGACCTCCACGTCTCTTAAACGGGGCATTGATATTGTCTTTTTATTCTACTGCGACCTCCACCACTCCTCCAAGGGGCATTGATATTGTATTTTTATTCCACTGCGACCTCCACCACTCTTCCAAGGGTCATTAAAATCATCTTGTTAAGCTACTGTGACCTATACTTCTCTTCCAAGGGACATTAAAACCATCTTGTTAAACCACTCTGAACTCCACAGCTCTAACAAGGGGCATTAAAACCGTCGTATTAAGCTACTGTGACCTCCACGTCTCTTCAACGGGGCATTGATATTGTCTTTTTATTCAACATCGACCTTCACAACTCTTCCAAGGGGCAAAGGGGCATTAAAACCATGTTGTTAAGCTACTGTGACCTCCAAGTCTCTACCACGGGGCATTAATATTGTCTTTTTAATCCACTGCGACCTCCACCAATCTTCCAAGGGGCATTAAAATCATCTTGTCAAGCTACTGTGACCTCCACGTTTCTTCCAAGGGGCATTAAAACCGTCTTGTTAAGCTACTATGACCACCACGTCTCTTCCACGTTGTATTGATATTGTCTTTTTGTTCCACTGCGACCTCCACCACTCTTCCAAGGGGCATTAATATTGTCTTCTTATTCAACTGCGACCTCCGCCACTATTCCAAGGGGCATTGTTATTGTCTTTTTAATCCACTGTAACCTCTACCATTTTTCCAAGGGACATTAAAACCGTCTTGTTAAACCATTCTGAACTTGACAGGTCTTCCAAGGGGCATTAAAACCATCTTGTTAAGCTACTGCGAACTCCACCACTCTTCCAAGGGGCATTAAAACCATCTTGTTAAACTACTCTGAACTCCACAGATCTTCAAAGGGGCATTAAAACTGTCTTGTTAAGCTACTGTGACCTCCACCTCTTTTATACTGGGCATTGATATTGTCTTTTTATTCCACAGGGACCTCCATCACTCTTCCAAGTGGCATTAAAACCATCTTGTTAAGCTACTGTCACCTCCACGTCTCTTCCACGGGGCATTGATATTGTCTTTTTATTCCACTGCAACCTCCAACACTCTTCCAAGGGGCAATAAAATTATCTTGTTAAGCTACTTTGACCTCCACGTCTCTTCCATGGGGCAATGATATTGTCTTTATATTCCACTGTAACCTTCACCACTCTTCCAAGGGGCATTAAAACCATCTGGTTAAGTTACTTTGACCTCCACGTCTCTTCCAAGGGGCATTAAAACGGTCTTGTTAAACGACTCTGAACTCCACAGCTCCGCCAAGGTGCATTAAAACCGACTTGTAAAGCTACTGTGACCTCCACGTTTCTTCCACGGGGCATTGATATTGTCTTTTTACTCCACTGCGACCTCCACCAGTCTTCCAAAGGGCATTGATATTGTCTTTTTATTCCACTGCGACCTCCACTACTCTTCCAAGGGGCAATAAAACCATCTTGTTAGGCTACAGTGACCTCCACATCTCTTACACGGGGCATTGATATTGCCTTTTTATTCCTCTGTAACCTCCACCAATCTTCCAAGGGGCATTAAAACCGTCTGGTTAAGCTACTGTGACCTCCACTTCTCTTCCACGGGGTATTGATATTGTCTTTTTATTCCACTGCAACCTCCTTCACTCTTCCAAGGGGCATTGATATTGTCTTTTTATTCCACTGCGACTTACACCACTCTTCCAAGGGGCATTAATACCATCCTGTTAAGCTACTGTGACCTCCACGTATCTTCCACGGAGCATTGATATTGTCCTTTCATTCCACTGCGACCTCAACCTCTCTTCCAATGGGCATTGATATTGTCTTTTTATTCCAATGCGACCTCCACCACTCTTCCAAGAGGTATTTAAACCGGCTTGTACAGCTACTGTGACCTCCACATCTCTTCCATGGGGCATTGATACTGTTTTTATTCCACTGTGCCCTCCACCACTCTTCCAATGGGCATTAAAACCATATTGTTAAGCTACTGTGACCTCCACTTCTCTTCCAAGTGACATAAAAACCATCTTGTTAAACCACTCTGAACTCCACAGCTCTACCAAGGGGCATTAAAACCGTCTTGTTAAGCTACTGTGACCTCCACGTCTTTTATACAGGGCATTGATATTGTCTTTTTATTCCACAGGGACCTCAATCACTCTTCCAAGTGGCATAAAAACCAGCTTGTTAAGCTACTTTGACCTCCACATCTCTTCCACGGGGCATTGATATTGTCTTTTTATTCCACTGCGACCTCCACCACTCTTCCAAGGGGCAATAAAACCATCTTGTTAAGCTACTTTGACCTCTACGTCTCTTCCATGGGGCAATGATATTGTCTTTATACTCCACTGTAACCTTCACCTCTCTTCCAAGGGGCATTAAAACCATCTTGTTAAGTTACTTTGACCTCCACGTCTCTTCCAAGGGGCATTAAAACCGTCTTGTTAAACGACTCTGATCTCTACAGCTCTGCCAAGGTGCATTAAAACTGTCTTGTAAAGCTACTGTGACCTCCACGTCTCTTCCACGGGGCATTGATATTGTCTTTTTTACTCCACTGCGACCTCCACCAGTCTTCCAAAGGGCATTGATATTGTCTTTTTATTCCACTTCGACCTCCACCACTCTTCCAAGAGGCAATAAAACCATCTTGTTAAGCTACTTTGTCCTCCACATCTCTTCCATGGGGCAATGATATTGTCTTTATATTCCACTGTAACCTTCACCACTCTTCCAAGGGGCATTAAAACCATCTTGTTAAGTTACTTTGACCCCCACCACTCTACCAAGGGGCATTAAAACGGTTTTGTTAAATGACTCTGAACTCGACAGCTCTTCCAAGGGGCATTAAAACCGTCTTGTTAAGCTACTGTGACCTCCACGTCTTTTACACGGGGCATTGATATTGTCTTTTTATTCCACTGCGACCTCCACCACTCTTCCAAGGGTCAATAAAACCATCTTGTTAGGCTACTGTGACCTCCACATCTCTTACACGGGGCATTGATATTGCCTTTTTATTCCTCTGTAACCTCCACCAATCTTCCAAGGGGCATTAAAACCGTCTGGTTAAGCTACTGTGACCTCCACGTCTCTTCCACGGGGTATTGATATTGTCTTTTTATTCCACTGCAACCTCCATCACTCTTCCAAGGGGCATTGATATTGTCTTTTTATTCCACTGCGACATACAACACTCTTCCAAGGGGCATTAAAACCATCTTGTTAATCTACTGTGACCTCCACGTTTCTTCCACGGAGCATTGATATTGTCTTTTAATTCCACTGCGACCTCAACCACTATTCTAATGGGCATTGATATTGTCTTTTTATTCCAATGCGACCTCCACCACTCTTCCAAGAGGCATTAAAACCGGCTTGTAAAGCTACTGTGACCTCCACATCTCTTCCATGGGGCATTGATACTGTTTTTATTCCACTGTACCCTCCACCACTCTTCCAATGGGCATTAAAACCATATTGTAAAGCCACTGTGACCTCCACTTCTCTTCCAAGTGACATTAAAACCATCTTGTTAAACCACTCTGAACTCCACAGCTCTACCAAGGGGCATTAAAACCGTTGTATTAAGCTACTGTGACCTCCACGTCTCTTCAACGGGGCATTGATATTGTCTTTTTATTCAACATCGACCTTCACAACTCTTCCAGGGGGCAAAGGGGCATTAAAACCGTGTTGTTAAGCTACTGTGACCTCCAAGTCTCTTCCACGGGGAATTGATATTGTCTTTTTAATCCACTGCGACCTCCACCAATATTGCAAGGGGCATTAAAATCAGCTTGTTAAACTACTGTGACCTCCACGTCTCTTCCATGGGGCAATGATATTGTCTTTATATTCCACTGTGACCTCCACCACTCTTCCAAGGGGCATTAAAACCCTCTTGTTAAGCTACTGTGACAACCATGTCTCTTCCACGTGGCATTGATATTCTCTTTTTATTCCACTGCAACCTCCACCACTCTTCCAAGGGGCATTGATATTGCCTTTTTATTCAACTGCAACCTCCACCACGATTCCGAAGGGCATTGATATTGTCTTTTTAAACTACTGTGACCTCTACCATTTTTCCAAGGGGCACTAAAATCGTCTTCTTAAACCACTCTGAACTCGACAGCTTTTCCAAGAGGCATTAAAGCCATCTTTTTAAGCTACTGCGACCTCCACCACTCTTCCAAGGTGCATTAAAACCATCTTGTTAAGCTACTGTGACCTAGACATATCTTCCAAGGGGCATAAAAACCATCTTGTTAAACTACTCTGAACTCCACAGATCTTCCAAGGGGCAGTAAAACCGTCTTGTTAAGGTACTGTGACCTCCACGTCTTTTCCACGGGTCATTGATATTGTCTGTTTATTCCACAGGGACCTCCACCCCTCTTCCAAGTGGCATTAAAACTGTCTTGTTAAACCACTCTCAACTTGACAGCTCTTCCAAGGGGCATTAAAACCATCTTGTTATGCTACTGCGACCTCCAACACTCTTCCAAGGGGCATTAAAAGCATCTTGTTAAGCTACTGTGACCTACACGTATCTTCCAAGGGGCATAAAAACCATCTTGTTAAACTACTCTGAACTCCACAGATCTTCAAAGGGGCATTAAAACCATTTTGTTAAGCTACTATGACCTCCATGTATTTTCCACTGGGCATTGATATTGTCTTTTTATTCCACAGGGACCTCCACCACTCTTCCAAGTGGCATTAAAACCGTCTTGTTAAGCTACTGTTACCTCCATGTCTCTTCCACGGGGCATTGATATTCTCTTTTTATTCCACTGCGTCCTCCACAACTCTTCCAAGGGGCAATAAAACCTTCTTGTTAGGCTACTGTGACCTCTACGTCTCTTCCACAGGGCATTGATATTGCCTTTTTATTCCTCTGTAACCTTCACCAATCTTCCACGGGGCATTAAAGCCGTCGCGTTTAACTACTGTGACCTCCACGTCTCTTCCACGGGGCATTGATATTGTCTTTTTATTCAACTGTGACCTCCACCACTCTTCCAAGGGGCATTGATATTGTCTTTTTAATCCACTGTGACCTCTACCATTTTTCCAAGGGGCACTAAAACCGTCTTCTTAAACCACTCTGAACTCGACAGCTCTTCAAAGGGGCATTAAAACCATCTTGTTAAGCTACTGCTACCTCCACCACTCTTCCAAGGTGCATTAAAACCATCTTGTTAAGCTACTGTGACCTACACGTATCTTCCAAGGGGCATTAAAACCATCTTGTTAAACTACTCTGAGCTCCACAGATCTTCCAAGGGGCAGTAAAACCGTCTTGTTAAGCTACTGTGACCTCCACGTCTTTTCCACAGGGCATTGGTATTGCCTTTTTATTCCACTGTAAACTGCACCAATCTTCCAAAGGGCATTAAAACCATCTTGTTAAGCTACTTTGACCTCCACGTCTCTTCCCCAAGGTATTGATATTGTCTTTTTATTCCACTGCGACCTCCACCTGTCTTTCAAAGGGCATTGATATTGTCTTTTTATTCCACTGCGACCTCCACCACACTTCCAAGGGGCATTGATATTGTCTTTTCATTCCACTGCAACCTCCACCATTCTACCAAGGGGCATTAAAACTGTCTTGCTAAATTACTCTGTACTCAACAGCTCTTCCAGGGCCTTAAAACCGTCTTGTTAATCTACTGTGACCTCCACGTCTCTTCCTCGGGGCATTGATATTGTCTTTTTATTCCACTGCGACCTCCACCACTCTTCCATCGGGCATTGATATTGTCTTTTTATTCAACTGCGATCTCCACCACTATTAGAAGGGGCATTGATATTGTCTTTTTAATCCACTGTGACCTCTACCATTTTTCCAAGGGGCACTAAAACCGTCTTCTTAAACGACTCTGAACTCAACAGCTCTTCCAAGGGGCATTAAAACCATCTTCTAAAGCTACTGCGACCTCCACCACTCTTCCAAGGTGCATTAAAACCATCTTGTTAAGCTACTGTGTCCTACACGTATCTTCCAAGGGGCATTAAAACCATCTTGTTAAACTACTCTGAGCTCCACAGATCTTCCAAGGGGCAGTAAAACCGTCTTGTTAAGCTACTGTGACCTCCACGTCTTTTCCACAGGGCATTGGTATTGCCTTTTTATTCCACTGTAAACTCCACCAATCTTCCAAATGGCATTAAAACCATCTGGTTAAGCTACTTTGACCTCCACGTCTCTTCCCCAAGGTATTGATATTGTCTTTTTATTCCACTGCGACCTCCACCCACCACACTTCCAAGGGGCATTGATATTGTCTTTTCATTCCACTGCGACCTTCACCATTCTACCAAGGGGCATTAAAACTGTCTTGTTAAATTACTCTGTACTCAACAGCTCTTCCAGGGGCATTAAAACCGTCTTGTTAAGCTACTGTGACCTCCACGTCTCTTCCTCGGGGCATTGATATTGTCTTTTTATTCCACTGCGACCTCCACCACTCTTCCATCGGGCATTGATATTGTCTTTTTATTCAACTGCGACCTCCACCACTATTCCAAGGGGCATTGATATTGTCTTTTTAATCCACTGTGACCTCGACCATTTTTCCAAGGGGCACTAAAATCGTCTTCTTAAACCACTCTGAACTCAACAACTCTTCCAAGGGGCATTAAAATCATCTTCTAAAGCTACTGCGGCCTCCACCACTCTTCCAAGGTGCATTAAAACCATCTTGTTAAGCTACTGTGACCTCCACGTCTCTCCCACGGGGCATTGATATTGTATTTTTATTCCACTGTAACCTCCACCACTCTTCCAAGGGGCATTAAAACAGTCTTGTTAAGGAACTGTGACCTCCACGTCTCTCCCACGGGGCATTGATAATGCCTTTTTAATCCACTGCGACCACCACCACTCTTCCAAGGGGCATTAAAATCATCTTGTTAAGCTTCTGTGACCTTCACGTCTCTTCCAAACGGCATTAAAACAGTCTTGTTAAGCTACTGTGACCTTCACGTCCCTTCTACAGGGTATTGATATTGCCTTTTTATTCCACTGCGACCTCCACCACTCTGCCAAGGGGCATTGATATTGTCTTTTTATTCCACTGCGACCTCCACCACTCTTCCAAGGGGCATTAAAACCGTCTTATTAAACCACTCTGAACTCGACAGTTCTTCCATGGGGCATTAAAACCGTCTTGTTAAACTACTGTGACCTCACGTCTCTTCCCCAGAGCATTGATATTGTCTTTTTATTCCACTGCAACCTTCACCACTCTTCCAAGGGGCATTGATATTGTCTTTTTATTCCACTGCGACCTCCACCATTCTTCCAAGGGGCATTGAAACCATCTTGTTAAGCTACTGTGAACTCCACGTCTTTTCCACAGGGCATTGATATTGTCTTTTTATTCCACTGCAACCTTCACCACTCTTCCAAGGGGCATTGATATTGTCTTTTTATTCCACTGCGACCTCCACCACTCTTCCAAGGGGAATTAAAACCATATTGTTAAGCTACTGTGACCTCCTCGTCTCTTCCCAGGGACTTTAAAATCATCTTGTTAAACCACTCTGAACTCCACAGCTCTACCAAGGGGCATTAACACCGTCGTATTAAGCTACTGTGACCTCCACGTCTCTTCAATGGGGCATTCATATTGTCGCCTTAATCCACTGTGACCTCCTGCAATCTTCCAAGGGGCATTAAAATCATCTTGTTAAACTACTGTGACCTCCACGTCTCTTCCGAGGGGCATTAAAACCGTCTTGTTAAGCTAATATGACCTCCACGTCTCTTCCACGGGGTATTAATATTCTCTTTTTATTCCACTGTAAACTCCATCAATCTTCGAAAGGGCATTAAAACCATCTTGTTAAGCTACTTTGACCTCCACGTCTCTTTCTCAAGGTATTGATTTTGTCTTTTTATTCCACTGCGACCTCCACCAGTCTTGCAAAGGGCATTGATATTGTCTTTTTATTTCACTGCGACCTCCACCACTCTTCCAACGGGCATTGATATTGTCTTTTTATTTCACTGCGACCTCCACCACTCTACCAAGGGGCATTAAAACCATCTTGTTAAATGACTCTGCACTCGACAGCTCTTCCAAGGGGCATTAATACCATCTTGTTAAGCTACTGTGACCTCCACGTCTTTTACACGGGGCATTGATATTGTTTTTATATTCCACTGTGACCTCCACCACTCTTCCAAGGGGCATTAAAACCGTCTTGTTAAGCTACTGTGACATCCACGTCTCTTCCACGGGGCATTGATATAGTCTTTTTATTCCATTGCGACCTCCACCACTCTTCCAAGGGGCATTGATATTGTTTTTTAATTCAACTGCGACCTCCACCACTATTCCAAGGGCCATTGATATTGTCTTTTTAATACACGGTGACCTCTACGATTTTTCCAAGGGGCATTAAAACCGTCTTGTTAAACCACTCTGAACTCGACAGCTCTTCCAAGGGGCATTAAAACCATCTTGTTAAGCTACTGTGACCTACACGTACCTTCCAATGGGCATTAAAACTATCTTGTTAAACTACTCTGAACTCCACAGTTCTTCCAAGGGGCATTAAAACCGTCTTGTTAAGCTACTGTGACCTCCATATCTTTTCCACGGGGCAATGATATTGTCTTTTTATTCCACAGGGACGTCCACCACTCTTTCAAGTGACATTAAAACCGTCTTGTTAAGCTACTGTGACCTCCACGTCTCTTCCATGGGGCATTGATATTCTCTTTTTATTCCACTGTGACCTCCACCACTCTTCCAAGGAGAAAAAAACCCATCTTGTTAGGCTACTGTGACCTCTACATCTCTTCCATGGGGCATTGATATTGTCTTTTCATTCCACTGCGACGTCCACCACTCTTCCAAGGGGCATTGATAATGTCTTTTTATTCCACTGCGACCTTCACCACTCTTCCAAGGGGGATTAAAATCATCTTGTTAAGCTACTGTGACTTAAACTTCTTTTACACGGGGCGTTCATATTGTCTTTTTATACCATTGTAACCTCCACCACTCTCCGAGGGGCATTAAAACCAACTTGTTAAGCTATTTTGACCTCCATGTCTCTTCCAAGGGGCATTGAAACCGTCTTCATAAGCAACTGTAACCTGCAGGTCTCTTCCACGGGGCATTGATATTGTCTTTTTATTCCAATGCGATCTCCTCCACTCTTCCAAGAGGCATTAAAACCATCTTGTAGTGCTACTGTGACCTCCACGTCTCTTCCATGGGGCATTGATACTGTCTTTTTATTCCACTGTAACCTCCACCACTCTTCCTAGGGGCATTAAAACAGTCTTGTTAAGCTACTGTGACCCACACGTCTCTTCCCTGCGGCATTGAAATTGTCTTTTTATTCCACTGCAACCTCCACCACTCTTTCAAGGGGCATTGAAATTGTCTTTTTATTCCACTGCGTCTTCCACCACTCTTCTAAGGGGCATTAAAACCGTCTTGTTAAGCTACTGTGACCTCCACGTCTCTTCCACGGGGCATTGATACTGTCTTTTTGTTCCACTGTAACCTCCACAACTCTTCCAAGGGGCATTAAACACATCTTGTTAAGCTACTGTGACCTCCACGTCTCTTCCAAGGGCATTAAAACCATCTTGTTAAAGTACTCTGAACTCCACAACCCTACAAAGGGACATTAACATGCGTTGTGTTAAGCTACTTTGACCTTCACTTCTCTTCAACGGGGCATTGATATTGTCTTTTTATTCTACTGTGACCTCCAAGTCTCTTCCACGGGGCATTGATATTGTCTTTTTATTCCAGTGCGACCTCCACCACTCTTCCAAGGGGCATTGATATTGTCTTTTTATTCCACTGCGACCACCACCACTTTTCCGAGGGGCATTGATATTGTCATTTTAATCCACTGCGACCTCTACCACCCTTGCAAGGGGCATTAAAACAGTCTTGTTAAACCACTCTGAACTCGACAGATCTTCCAAGGTGCATTAAAACCGTCTTGTTAAGCTACTGTGACCTCCACGTCTTTTACACGGTGAATTGATATTGTATTTTTACTCCACTGTGTCCTCCACCACTCTTCCATGGGGCATTAAAACAGTCTTGTTAAGCTACTGTGACCTACACGTCTCTTCCATGGGGCATTGATATTGTCTTTTTATTCCACTGAAAACTTCACCACTCATCCTAGGGGCATTAAAACCATCTTGTTAAGCTACTGTGATCTCCACGTCTCTTCCTCAGGGAATTGAAATTGTCTTTTTATTCCACTGCAACCTCCACCACACTTTCAAGGGGCATTGATATTGTCTTTTTATTCCACTGCCACCTCCACCACTCTTCCAACTGGCTTTAAAACCGTCTTTTATGCTTCTGTGACCTCCACGTCTTTTCCACGGGGCATTGATCTTGTCTTTTATTCCACTGTAACCTCCACCACTCTTCCAAGGGGCATTAAAACCGTCTTGTTAAGCTACTGTGACCTGCACGTCTCTTTTAAGGGGCATTAAAACCGTCGTTTTAAACCACTCTGAACTCCACCACTCTTCCAAGGGGCATTAAAACCGTCTTGTTAATCTACTGTGATCTCCAAGTGTCTAACACGGGGCATTAATATTGTCTATTTATTCCACTGCGACCTCCACCACTCTTCCAAGCGGCATTGATATGGTCTTTTTATTCCACTGCGACCCCCACCACTCTTCCACGTGGCATGGATATTGTCTTTTCATTCCACTGTAACCTCCACCCCTCTTACAAGGGGCATTAAAAACATCTTGTTAAGCTACTGTGACCTCCACGTCTCTTCCTCGGGGGATTGATATTGTTTTTTTATTCCACTGCAACCTCCACCACTCTTCCAAGGTGCATTGATATTGTCTTTTTATTCCACTGCGACCTCCACCACTGTTCCAAGGGCCATTAATATTGTCTTTTTTTTCCACTGCGACCTCCACCACTCTTCAAAGGGGCATTAAAACCATCTGGTTAAGCTATTGTGACCACCACATCTCTTCCAAGGGGCATTAAAACTGTCTTGTTAAAGCACTCTGAACTCCAAAGCTCTTCCAAGGGTCATTAAAATCATCTTGTTATGCCTCTGTGACCTCCACGTCTCTTCCACGGGGCACTGATATTGTCTTTTTATTCCACTGCGACCTCCAGCACTTTTTCAAGGGGCATTAAATCCGTCTTGTTTAGCTACTGTGACCTCCACATCTCTTCCACGGGGCATTGATATTGTATTTTTATTCCACTGTAACCTCCATCACTTTTGCAAGGGGCATTAAAACAGCTTTGTTAAGCTACTGTGACGTACACGTATCATCGAAGTGGCATTAATATCGTCTTGTCTTGTTAAACCACTCTGAGCTCCACATCACTTCGAAGGGGCATTAAATCCATTTTGTTAAGTTACTGTCACCTCTACGTCTCTTCCACGGGACATTGACATTGTCTTTTTATTCCACTGCGACCTCCACCACTTTTCCAAGGGGCATTCATATTGTCTGTTTATTCCACTGCGACCCCCATCACTCTTCCAAGGGGCATTACAATCGTCTTGTTAAGCTCCTCTGACCTCCAAGTCTCTTCCACGGGGCATTGATATTGTCTTTTTATTTCACTGTAACCGCCACCACACTTCCCAGGGGAATTAAAACCGTCTTGTTAAGCTACTGTGACCTCCACTTCTCTTCCAAGGGGCATTAAAACCGTCTTGTTAAACCACTCTGAACTCCACCACTCTTCCAAGGGGCATTAAAACTGTCTTGTTAAGCTACTGTGACCTCCTCGTCTCTAACACGGGGCATTAATATTGTCTATTTATTCCACAGCAACCTCCACCACTCTTCCAAGCAGCATTGATATTGACTTTTTATTCCACTGCGACCTCTACCACTCTTCCACGGGTCATTGATATTGTCTTTTTATTCCATTGTAACCTCCACCCCTCTTTCAAGGGGCATTAAAACCTTCTCTTTAAGCTACTGTGACCCCCACGTCTCTTCCACGGGGCATTGATATTGTCTTTTTATTCCACTGTAACCTCCACCAATCATCCAAGGGGCATTTAAACCGTCTTGTTAAGCTACTGTGACCTACACATCTCTTCCACGGGGCATTGATATTGTCTTTTTATTCCACTGTATCCTTCACCACACTCGCCGGGGGATTTAAAACCGTCTTGTTAAGCTACTATAACCTGCACGTCTCTTCCAAGGTGCATTGATAATGCCTTTTTATTCCACTGCGACCTCCACCACTCTTCCAAGGGGCATTGATATTGTCTTTTTATTCCACTGCGACCTCCACCACTCTTCCAAGGGGCATTAAAACTGTCTTGTTAAGCTACTGTGACCTCCAAGTCTCTTCCATGGGGCATTGATATTGACTTTTTATTCCACTGTAACCTTAACCAAACTCGCCAGAGGAATTAAAACCGTCTTGTTAAGCTACTGTGACCTGCACGTCTCTTCCAAGGGGCATTAAAACCATCTTGTTAAACCACTCTGAACTAAACCACTCTTCCAAGGGGCATTAAAACCGTCTTGTTAAACTATTGTGAACTCCACGACTCTTCCACGGGGCATTGATATTGTTTTTAAATTCCACAGCGACCTTCACCACTCTTTCAAGGGGTATTCATATTGCCTTTTTATTCCACTGGGACCTCCACCACTCTTCCAAGGGGCATTCATATTGTCTTTTTATTCCACTGTGACCTCCACCACACTTCCAAGGGGCATTGATATTATCTTTTTATTCCACTGCGACCTCCATCACTCTTTCAAGGGGCATTAAAACAGTCTTGTTAAAAAACTCTGAACTCCACAGCTCTACCAGCGGGCATTAACACAGTCTTGTTAAGCTACTGTGACATCCACGTCTCTTCCATGGGGCATTGATACTGTCTTTTTATTCCACTGTAACCTCCAACACTCTTCCAAGGGGCATTAAAAACATCTTGTTCAGCTATTGTGACCTCCAAATCTCTTCCAAGGGGCATTAAAACTGTCTTGTTAAGCTACTGTGACCTCTACGTCTCTTCCACAGAGTATTGATATTGTCTTTTTATTCCACAGCGACCTCCACCACTCTTCCAAGGGGCATTAAAACCATCTTTTTAAGGTTCTATGACCTCCACGTCTCTTCCAAGGTGCATTAAAACCATCTCTTTAAACCACTCAACTCCACAGCTGTACCAAGTGGCATTAAAACCGTCTTGTTAAGCTAATGTGACCTCCTCGTCTCTTCCATGGGGCATTGATATTGTCTTTAAATTCCACAGCGACCTTCACCACTCTTCCATGGGGCATTAAAACCATCTTGTTATGCTACTGTGACCTCCACTTCTCTTCCACCGGGGATTGATATTGTCTTTAAATTCCACAGCGAACTTCACCACTCTTCCAAGCGGCATTAAGACCATCTTGTTAAGCTACTGTGGCCTCCACGTCTCTTCCAAGGGGCATTAAAACAGTCTTGTTAAGCTACTGTGATCTCCACGTCTCTTCCACGGGGTATTGATATTGTCTTTTTATTCCACTGCGACCTCCACCACTCTTCCAAGGGGCATTGGTATTGTCTTTTTTTTCCACTGCGACCTCCACCACTCTTCCAAGGGGCATTGATATTGTTTTTTTTTTTCACTGCGACCACCACCACTCTTGCAAGGGGCATTAAAACCTTCTTGTTAAGCTACTGTGACCTCCACGTCTCTTCCAAGGGGCAATAAAACCATCTTGTTAAACCACTCTGAACTCCACAGCTCTACCAAGGGGCATTAAAACCATTTTTTTAAGCTACTGTGACCTCCACGTCTCTTCCACGGGGCATTGATATTGTCTTATTAAACCACTCTGAACTCTACAGCTCTTCTAAGGTGCATAAAAACCGTCTTGTAAAGCTACTGTGACCTCCACATCTCTATCACGTGGCATTGATATTGTCTTTTTATTCCACTGCTACCTCAAGCACTCTTCCAAGGGGAATTAAAACCGTCTTGTTAAGCTAATGTGACCTCTACGTCTCTTCAAGGGGGAATTGATATTGTTTTTTATTCCGCTGTAACCTACACCACACTTCCCAGGGAAATTAAAACCGTTTTCTTAAGCTACTGTGACCTGCATGTCTACTCCAAGGGGCATTGATAATGTCTTTTCATTCCACTGCGACCTCCACCGCTCTTCCAAGGGGCATTGATATTGTCTTTTTATTCCACTGTGACCTACACCACTCTTCCAAGGGTCATTAAAACCGACTTTTTAAGTTACTGTGACCTCCACGTCTCTTCCACGGGTCATTGATATTGTTTTTTATACCATTGTGACGTCCACCACTCTTCCAAGGGGCATTAAAACCGTCCTGTTAAGCTACTGTGACCTCCAAGTCTCTTCCACGGGACATTGATCTTGTCTTTTTTTCCACTGTAACCTCCACCACACTTCCCAGGGGAATTAAAACCGTCTTGTTAAGCTACTGTGACCTGCATGTCTCTTCCAAGGGGCATTGAAACCGTCTTGTTAAACCATTCTGAACTCCACCACTCTTCCAAGCGGCATTAAAACGGTCTTATTATGCTACTGTGAATTCCACGTCTCTTCCACGGGGCATTGATATTGTCATTAAATTCCACAGCGACCTTCATCACTCTTCCAAGAGGCATTAAAACCAACTTGTTAAGCTACTGTGACCTCGACTTCTCTTCCACGGGGCATTGATATGGTCTTTTTATTCCAATGTAACCTTCACCACTCTTCCAAAGGGCATTAAAAACATCTTGTTCAGCTATAGTGACCTCCACGTCTCTTCCAAGGGGCATTAAAACCGTTATGTTAAGCCACAGTGACCTCCATGTCTCTCCCACGGGGTATTGATATTGTCTTTTTACTCCACTGCGACCTCCACCACTCTTCCAAGGGGCATTAAAACCGTCTTGTTAAACCACTCTGAACTCCACAGCTCTACCAGGGGGCATTAAAACTGTTTTGTTAAGGTACTTTGACCTCCACGTCTCTTCCATGTGCATTAAAACCATCTTGTTAAACCACTCTGAACTCCACAGCTTTACCAAGGGGCATTAAAACCGTCTTGTTAAGCTAGTGTGACCTCCACCTCTAATCCACAGGGCATTGATATTGTCTTTTTATTCCACTCTAACCTCCACCACTCTATCAAGAGGCATTGATATTGTCTTTTTATTCCACTGCGACCTCCACCACTCTTCCAACGGGCATTAAAACTGTCTTGTTAAGCTACTGTGACCTCCAAGTCTCTTCCACAGGGCATTGATATTGTCTTTTTCTTCCACTGCGAACTCCACAACTCTTCCAAGTGGCATTCATATTGTCTTTTTATTCCACTGCGACCTCCACCACTCTTCCAAGTGGCATTAAAACCGACTTGTTAAGCTACTGTGACCTCCACGTCTCTTCCAAGAGGCATGGATATTGTCTTTTTATTCCACTGTAACCTTCACACTCTTCCTAGGGGCATTAAAACCGTCTTGTTAAACCACTGTGAACTCCACAGCTCTACCAGGAGGCATTAAAACCGTTTTGTTAAGCTACTGTGACCGCCACGTCTCTTCCTAGTGGCATTAAAACAATCCTGTTAAACCACTATGAACTCCACAGCTCTACCAGGGGGCACTAAAACGGTCTTATTAAGCTACTGTGACCTCCACGTCTCTTCCAAGGACATTAATATTGACTTTAAATTCCACAGCGACCTTCACCACTTTTCCAGGGGGCATTAAAACCATCTTGTTAAGCTACTGTGACCTCCACGTCTCTTAAACGGGGATTTGATATTGTCTTTTATTACACTGTAACCTCCACCACTCTTCCAAGGGGCATTAAAACCATCTTGTTAAGCTACTATGACCTCCACGTCTCTTCCAAGGGGCATTAAAACCATCTTGTTAAACCACTCTAAACTCCACAGCTTTACCAAGGGGCATTAAAACCATCTTGTTAAGATACTGTGACCTCCACCTCTCTTCCACGGGCATTGATATTGTCTGTTTATTCCACAGCGACCTTCACCACTTTTCCAAGGGGCATTAAAACCATTTTGGTAGGCTACTGAGACCTCCACGTCTCTTAAATGGGGCATTGATATTGATTTTTATTCCACTGTAACCTACACCACTCTACCAAAGGGCATTAAAACCATCTTGTTAAGCTACTATGACCTCCACATCTCTTCCAAGGGGCATTAAAACCATCTTGTTAAACAACTGTGAACTCGACAGCTTTACCAAGGGGCATTAAAACTGTCTCGTTAAGCTACTGTGACCTCCTCGTCTCTTCCACGGGGCATTGATTTTGTCTTTAAATTCCACAGCGACCTTCACCACTCTTCCAAGGGGCATTAAAACCATCTTGTTAAGCTACTGTGACCTCCACGTCTATTCCACGGGTCATTGATATTGTCTTTTTATTCCACTGAAACCTCCACCACTCTTCCAAGGGTCATTAAAACCGACTTTTTAAGTTACTGTGACCTCCACGTCTCTTCCACGGGTCATTGATATTGTTTTTTATACCATTGCGACGTCCACCACTCTTCCAAGGGGCATTAAAACCGACTTGTTAAGCTACTGTGATCTCCACATCGTTTCCAAGGGGCATTGATATTGTCTTTTTATTCCAATGCGACCTCCACCACTCTTCCAAGGGGCATTAAAACCGTCCTGTTAAGCTACTGTGACCTCCAAGTCTCTTCCACGGGGCATTGATCTTGTCTTTTTTTCCACTGTAACCTCCACCACACTTCCCAGGGGAATTAAAACCGTCTTGTTAAGCTACTGTGACCTGCACGTCTCTTCCAAGGGGCATTGAAACCGTCTTGTTAAACCATTCTGAACTCCACCACTCTTCCAAGCGGCATTAAAACGGTCTTATTATGCTACTGTGAATTCCACGTCTCTTCCACGGGGCATTGATATTGTCATTAAATTCCACAGCGACCTTCATCACTCTTCCAAGAGGCATTAAAACCAACTTGTCAAGCTACTGTGACCTCGACTTCTCTTCCACGGGGCATTGATATGGTCTTTTTATTCCAATGTAACCTTCACCACTCTTCCAAAGGGCATTAAAAACATCTTGTTCAGCTATAGTGACCTCCACGTCTCTTCCAAGGGGCATTAAAACCGTCTTGTTAAGCCACAGTGACCTCCACGTCTCTCCCACGGGGTATTGATATTGTCTTTTTACTCCACTGCGACCTCCACCACTCTTCCAAGGGTCATTCATATTGTCTTTTTATTCCACTGCGACCTCCACCACTCTTCCAAGGGGCATTAAAACCGTCTTGTTAAACCACTCTGAACTCCACAGCTCTACCAGGGGGCATTAAAACTGTTTTGTTAAGGTACTTTGACCTCCACGTCTCTTCCATGTGCATTAAAACCATCTTGTTAAACCACTCTGAACTCCACAGCTTTACCAAGGGGCATTAAAACCGTCTTGTTAAGCTTGTGTGACCTCCACCTCTAATCCACAGGGCATTGATATTGTCTTTTTATTCCACTGTAACCTCCACCACTCTTCCAAGGGACATTAAAAACATCTTGTTAAGCTACTGTGACCTCCACGTCTCTTCCATGGGGTATTGATATTGTCTTTTTATTCCACTTTGACCTCCACCACTCTTTCAAGAGGCATTGATATTGTCTTTTTATTCCACTGCGACCTCCACCACTCTTCCAACGGGCATTAAAACTGTCTTGTTAAGCTACTGTGACCTCCAAGTCTCTTCCACAGGGCATTGATATTGTCTTTTTCTTCCACTGCGACCTCCACCACTCTTCCATCGGGCATTGATATTGTCTTTTTATTCAACTGCGACCTCCACCACTATTCCAAGGGGCATTGATATTGTCTTTTTAATCCACTGTGACCTCTACCATTTTTCCAAGGGGCACTAAAATCGTCTTCTTAAACCACTCTGAACTCAACAGCTCTTCCAAGGGGCATTAAAATCATCTTCTAAAGCTACTGCGGCCTCCACCACTCTTCCAAGGTGCATTAAAACCATCTTGTTAAGCTACTGTGACCTCCACGTCTCTCCCACGGGGCATTGATATTGTCTTTTTATTCCACTGTAACCTCCACCACTCTTCCAAGGGGCATTAAAACAGTCTTGTTAAGGAACTGTGACCTCCACGTCTCTCCCACGGGGCATTGATAATGCCTTTTTAATCCACTGCGACCACCACCACTCTTCCAAGGGGCATTAAAATCATCTTGTTAAGCTTCTGTGACCTCCACGTCTCTTCCAAACGGCATTAAAACCGTCTTGTTAAGCTACTGTGACCTTCACGTCCCTTCTACAGGGTATTGATATTGCCTTTTTATTCCACTGCGATCTCCACCACTCTGCCAAGGGGCATTGATATTGTCTTTTTATTCCACTGCGACCTCCACCACTCTTCCAAGGGGCATTAAAACCGTCTTATTAAACCACTCTGAACTCGACAGTTCTTCCATGGGGCATTAAAACCGTCTTGTTAAACTACTGTGACCTCACGTCTCTTCCCCAGAGCATTGATATTGTCTTTTTATTCCACTGCAACCTTCACCACTCTTCCAAGTGGCATTGATATTGTCTTTTTATTCCACTGCGACCTCCACCATTCTTCCAAGGGGCATTAAAACCATCTTGTTAAGCTACTGTGAACTCCACGTCTTTTCCACAGGGCATTGATATTGTCTTTTTATTCCACTGCAACCTTCACCACTCTTCCAAGGGGCATTGATATTGTCTTTTTATTCCACTGCGACCTCCACCACTCTTCCAAGGGGAATTAAAACCATATTGTTAAGCTACTGTGACCTCCTCGTCTCTTCCCAGGGACTTTAAAATCATCTTGTTAAACCACTCTGAACTCCACAGCTCTACCAAGGGGCATTAACACCGTCGTATTAAGCTACTGTGACCTCCACGTCTCTTCAATGGGGCATTCATATTGTCGCCTTAATCCACTGTGACCTCCTGCAATCTTCCAAGGGGCATTAAAATCATCTTGTTAAACTACTGTGACCTCCACGTCTCTTCCGAGGGGCATTAAAACCGTCTTTTTAAGCTAATATGACCTCCACGTCTCTTCCACGGGGTATTAATATTCTCTTTTTATTCCACTGTAAACTCCATCAATCTTCGAAAGGGCATTAAAACCATCTTGTTAAGCTACTTTGACCTCCACGTCTCTTTCTCAAGGTATTGATTTTGTCTTTTTATTCCACTGCGACCTCCACCAGTCTTGCAAAGGGCATTGATATTGTCTTTTTATTTCACTGCGACCTCCACCACTCTTCCAACGGGCATTGATATTGTCTTTTTATTTCACTGCGACCTCCACCACTCTACCAAGGGGCATTAAAACCATCTTGTTAAATGACTCTGCACTCGACAGCTCTTCCAAGGGGCATTAATACCATCTTGTTAAGCTACTGTGACCTCCACGTCTTTTACACGGGGCATTGATATTGTTTTTATATTCCACTGTGACCTCCACCACTCTTCCAAGGGGCATTAAAACCGTCTTGTTAAGCTACTGTGACATCCACGTCTCTTCCACGGGGCATTGATATAGTCTTTTTATTCCATTGCGACCTCCACCACTCTTCCAAGGGGCATTGATATTGTTTTTTAATTCAACTGCGACCTCCACCACTATTCCAAGGGCCATTGATATTGTCTTTTTAATACACGGTGACCTCTACGATTTTTCCAAGGGGCATTAAAACCGTCTTGTTAAACCACTCTGAACTCGACAGCTCTTCCAAGGGGCATTAAAACCATCTTGTTAAGCTACTGTGACCTACACGTACCTTCCAATGGGCATTAAAACTATCTTGTTAAACTACTCTGAACTCCACAGTTCTTCCAAGGGGCATTAAAACCGTCTTGTTAAGCTACTGTGACCTCCATATCTTTTCCACGGGGCAATGATATTGTCTTTTTATTCCACAGGGACGTCTACCACTCTTTCAAGTGACATTAAAACCGTCTTGTTATGCTACTGTGACCTCCACGTCTCTTCCATGGGGCATTGATATTCTCTTTTTATTCCACTGTGACCTCCACCACTCTTCCAAGGAGAAAAAAACCCATCTTGTTAGGCTACTGTGACCTCTACATCTCTTCCATGGGGCATTGATATTGTCTTTTCATTCCACTGCGACGTCCACCACTCTTCCAAGGGGCATTGATAATGTCTTTTTATTCCACTGCGACCTTCACCACTCTTCCAAGGGGGATTAAAATCATCTTGTTAAGCTACTGTGACTTAAGCTTCTTTTACACGGGGCGTTCATATTGTCTTTTTATACCATTGTAACCTCCACCACTCTCCGAGGGGCATTAAAACCAACTTGTTAAGCTATTTTGACCTCCATGTCTCTTCCAAGGGGCATTGAAACCGTCTTCATAAGCAACTGTAACCTGCAGGTCTCTTCCACGGGGCATTGATATTGTCTTTTTATTCCAATGCGATCTCCTCCACTCTTCCAAGAGGCATTAAAACCATCTTGTAGTGCTACTGTGACCTCCATGTCTCTTCCATGGGGCATTGATACTGTCTTTTTATTCCACTGTAACCTCCACCACTCTTCCTAGGGGCATTAAAACAGTCTTGTTAAGCTACTGTGACCCACACGTCTCTTCCCTGCGGCATTGAAATTGTCTTTTTATTCCACTGCAACCTCCACCACTCTTTCAAGGGGCATTGAAATTGTCTTTTTATTCCACTGCGTCCTCCACCACTCTTCTAAGGGGCATTAAAACCGTCTTGTTAAGCTACTGTGACCTCCACGTCTCTTCCACGGGACATTGATACTGTCTTTTTGTTCCACTGTAACCTCCACAACTCTTCCAAGGGGCATTAAACACATCTTGTTAAGCTACTGTGACCTCCACGTCTCTTCCAAGGGCATTAAAACCATCTTGTTAAAGTACTCTGAACTCCACAACTCTACAAAGGGACATTAACATGCGTTGTGTTAAGCTACTTTGACCTTCACTTCTCTTCAACGGGGCATTGATATTGTCTTTTTATTCTACTGTGACCTCCAAGTCTCTTCCATGGGGCATTGATATTGTCTTTTTATTCCAGTGCGACCTCCACCACTCTTCCAAGGGGCATTAAAACCATCTTTTTAGGCTACTGTGACCTCCACGTCTCTTCCACGGGACATTGATATTGCCTTTTTATTCCGCTGTCAACTCCACCAATCTTCCAAAGAGCATGGATATTGTCTTTTTATTCCACTGCGACCTCCACCACTCTTCCAAGGGGCATTGATATCGTCTTTTTAATCCACTGCGACCTCCACAACTCTTCCAAGGGGTATTAAAATCATCTTGCTAAGCTACTGTGACCTCCACGTCTCTTCCAACGGGCATTAAAACAGTCTTGTTAAGCTTCTGTGACCTCCATGTCTCTTCCACGGGGTATTGATATTGTCTTTTCATTCCACTGCGACCTCCACCACTCTTCCAAGGGGCATTGATATTGTCTTTTTATTCCACTGTGACCACCACCACTTTTCCGAGGGGCATTGATATTGTCATTTTAATCCACTGCGACCTCTACCACCCTTGCAAGGGGCATTAAAACAGTCTTGTTAAACCACTCTGAACTCGACAGATCTTCCAAGGTGCATTAAAACCGTCTTGTTAAGCTACTGTGACCTCCACGTCTTTTACACGGTGAATTGATATTGTATTTTTACTCCACTGTGTCCTCCACCACTCTTCCAAGGGGCATTAAAACAGTCTTGTTAAGCTACTGTGACCTACACGTCTCTTCCATGGGGCATTGATATTGTCTTTTTATTCCACTGAAAACTTCACCACTCATCCTAGGGGCATTAAAACCATCTTGTTAAGCTACTGTGATCTCCACGTCTCTTCCTCAGGGAATTGAAATTGTCTTTTTATTCCACTGCAACCTCCACCATACTTTCAAGGGGCATTGATATTGTCTTTTTATTCCACTGCCACCTCCACCACTCTTCCAAGTGGCTTTAAAACCGTCTTTTATGCTTCTGTGACCTCCACGTCTTTTCCACGGGGCATTGATCTTGTCTTTTATTCCACTGTAACCTCCACCACTCTTCCAAGGGGCATTAAAACCATCTTGTTAAGCTACTGTGACCTGCACGTCTCTTTTAAGGGGCATTAAAACCGTCGTTTTAAACCACTCTGAACTCCACCACTCTTCCAAGAGGCATAAAAACCGTCTTGTTAATCTACTGTGATCTCCAAGTGTCTAACACGGGGCATTAATATTGTCTATTTATTCCACTGCGACCTCCACCACTCTTCCAAGCGGCATTGATATGGTCTTTTTATTCCACTGCGACCCCCACCACTCTTCCACGTGGCATGGATATTGTCTTTTCATTCCACTGTAACCTCCACCCCTCTTACAAGGGGCATTAAAAACATCTTGTTAAGCTACTGTGACCTCCACGTCTCTTCCTCGGGGGATTGATATTGTTTTTTTATTCCACTGCAACCTCCACCACTCTTCCAAGGTGCATTGATATTGTCTTTTTATTCCACTGCGACCTCCACCACTGTTCCAAGGGCCATTGATATTGTCTTTTTTTTCCACTGCAACCTCCACCACTCTTCAAAGGGGCATTAAAACCATCTTGTTAAGCTATTGTGACCACCACATCTCTTCCAAGGGGCATTAAAACTGTCTTGTTAAAGCACTCTGAACTCCAAAGCTCTTCCAAGGGTCATTAAAATCATCTTGTTATGCCTCTGTGACCTCCACGTCTCTTCCACGGGGCACTGATATTGTCTTTTTATTCCACTGCGACCTCCAGCACTTTTTCAAGGGGCATTAAATCCGTCTTGTTTAGCTACTGTGACCTCCACATCTCTTCCACGGGGCATTGATATTGTATTTTTATTCCACTGTAACCTCCATCACTTTTGCAAGGGGCATTAAAACAGCTTTGTTAAGCTACTGTGACCTACACGTATCATCGAAGTGGCATTAATATCGTCTTGTCTTGTTAAACCACTCTGAGCTCCACATCACTTCGAAGGGACATTAAAACCTTCTTGTTAAGCTACTGTGACCTCCACATATTTTCCAAGGGGCATTAAAACCATCTTGTGAAACCACTCTGAACTCCACAGTTCTTCTAAGGGGCATTAAATCCATTTTGTTAAGTTACTGTCACCTCTACGTCTCTTCCACGGGACATTGACATTGTCTTTTTATTCCACTGCGACCTCCACCACTTTTCCAAGGGGCATTCATATTGTCTGTTTATTCCACTGCGACCCCCATCACTCTTCCAAGGGGCATTACAACCGTCTTGTTAAGCTCCTCTGACCTCCAAGTCTCTTCCACGGGGCATTGATATTGTCTTTTTATTTCACTGTAACCGCCACCACACTTCCCAGGGGAATTAAAACCGTCTTGTTAAGCTACTGTGACCTCCACTTCTCTTCCAAGGGGCATTAAAACCGTCTTGTTAAACCACTCTGAACTCCACCACTCTTCCAAGGGGCATTAAAACTGTCTTGTTAAGCTACTGTGACCTCCTCGTCTCTAACACGGGGCATTAATATTGTCTATTTATTCCACAGCAACCTCCACCACTCTTCCAAGCAGCATTGATATTGACTTTTTATTCCACTGCGACCTCTACCACTCTTCCACGGGTCATTGATATTGTCTTTTTATTCCATTGTAACCTCCACCCCTCTTTCAAGGGGCATTAAAACCTTCTCTTTAAGCTACTGTGACCCCCACGTCTCTTCCACGGGGCATTGATATTGTCTTTTTATTCCACTGTAACCTCCACCAATCATCCAAGGGGCATTTAAACCGTCTTGTTAAGCTACTGTGACCTACACATCTCTTCCACGGGGCATTGATATTGTCTTTTTATTCCACTGTATCCTTCACCACACTCGCCGGGGGATTTAAAACCGTCTTGTTAAGCTACTATAACCTGCACGTCTCTTCCAAGGTGCATTGATAATGCCTTTTTATTCCACTGCGACCTCCACCACTCTTCCAAGGGGCATTGATATTGTCTTTTTATTCCACTGCGACCTCCACCACTCTTCCAAGGGGCATTAAAACTGTCTTGTTAAGCTACTGTGACCTCCAAGTCTCTTCCATGGGGCATTGATATTGACTTTTTATTCCACTGTAACCTTAACCAAACTCGCCAGAGGAATTAAAACCATCTTGTTAAGCTACTGTGACCTGCACGTCTCTTCCAAGGGGCATTAAAACCATCTTGTTAAACCACTCTGAACTAAACCACTCTTCCAAGGGGCATTAAAACCGTCTTGTTAAACTATTGTGAACTCCACGACTCTTCCACGGGGCATTGATATTGTTTTTAAATTCCACAGCGACCTTCACCACTCTTTCAAGGGGTATTCATATTGCCTTTTTATTCCACTGGGACCTCCACCACTCTTCCAAGGGGCATTCATATTGTCTTTTTATTCCACTGTGACCTCCACCACACTTCCAAGGGGCATTGATATTATCTTTTTATTCCACTGCGACCTCCATCACTCTTTCAAGGGGCATTAAAACAGTCTTGTTAAAAAACTCTGAACTCCACAGCTCTACCAGCGGGCATTAACACAGTCTTGTTAAGCTACTGTGACATCCACGTCTCTTCCATGGGGCATTGATACTGTCTTTTTATTCCACTGTAACCTCCAACACTCTTCCAAGGGGCATTAAAAACATCTTGTTCAGCTATTGTGACCTCCAAATCTCTTCCAAGGGGCATTAAAACTGTCTTGTTAAGCTACTGTGACCTCTACGTCTCTTCCACAGAGTATTGATATTGTCTTTTTATTCCACAGCGACCTCCACCACTCTTCCAAGGGGCATTAAAACCATCTTTGTAAGGTTCTATGACCTCCACGTCTCTTCCAAGGTGCATTAAAACCATCTCTTTAAACCACTCTGAACTCCACAGCTGTACCAAGTGGCATTAAAACCGTCTTGTTAAGCTAATGTGACCTCCTCGTCTCTTCCATGGGGCATTGATATTGTCTTTAAATTCCACAGCGACCTTCACCACTCTTCCATGGGGCATTAAAACCATCTTGTTATGCTACTGTGACCTCCACTTCTCTTCCACCGGGGATTGATATTGTCTTTAAATTCCACAGCGAACTTCACCACTCTTCCAAGCGGCATTAAGACCATCTTGTTAAGCTACTGTGACCTCCACGTTTCTTCCAAGGGGCATTAAAACAGTCTTGTTAAGCTACTGTGATCTCCACGTCTCTTCCACGGGGTATTGATATTGTCTTTTTATTCCACTGCGACCTCCACCACTCTTCCAAGGGGCATTGGTATTGTCTTTTTTTTCCACTGCGACCTCCACCACTCTTCCAAGGGGCATTGATATTGTTTTTTTTTTTCACTGCGACCACCACCACTCTTTAAAGGGGCATTAAAACCTTCTTGTTAAGCTACTGTGAACTCCACGTCTCTTCCAAGGGGCAATAAAACCATCTTGTTAAACCACTCTGAACTCCACAGCTCTACCAAGGGGCATTAAAACCATTTTTTTAAGCTACTGTGACCTCCACGTCTCTTCCACGGGGCATTGATATTGTCTTATTAAACCACTCTGAACTCTACAGCTCTTCTAAGGTGCATAAAAACCGTCTTGTAAAGCTACTGTGACCTCCACATCTCTATCACGTGGCATTGATATTGTCTTTTTATTCCACTGCTACCTCAAGCACTCTTCCAAGGGGAATTAAAACCGTCTTGTTAAGCTAATGTGACCTCTACGTCTCTTCAAGGGGGAATTGATATTGTTTTTTATTCCGCTGTAACCTACACCACACTTCCCAGGGAAATTAAAACCGTTTTCTTAAGCTACTGTGACCTGCATGTCTACTCCAAGGGGCATTGATAATGTCTTTTCATTCCACTGCGACCTCCACCGCTCTTCCAAGGGGCATTGATATTGTCTTTTTATTCCACTGTGACCTACACCACTCTTCCAAGGGTCATTAAAACCGACTTTTTAAGTTACTGTGACCTCCACGTCTCTTCCACGGGTCATTGATATTGTTTTTTATACCATTGCGACGTCCACCACTCTTCCAAGGGGCATTAAAACCGTCCTGTTAAGCTACTGTGACCTCCAAGTCTCTTCCACGGGACATTGATCTTGTCTTTTTTTCCACTGTAACCTCCACCACACTTCCCAGGGGAATTAAAACCGTCTTGTTAAGCTACTGTGACCTGCATGTCTCTTCCAAGGGGCATTGAAACCGTTTTGTTAAACCATTCTGAACTCCACCACTCTTCCAAGCGGCATTAAAACGGTCTTATTATGCTACTGTGAATTCCACGTCTCTTCCACGGGGCATTGATATTGTCATTAAATTCCACAGCGACCTTCATCACTCTTCCAAGAGGCATTAAAACCAACTTGTTAAGCTACTGTGACCTCGACTTCTCTTCCACGGGGCATTGATATGGTCTTTTCATTCCAATGTAACCTTCACCACTCTTCCAAAGGGCATTAAAAACATCTTGTTCAGCTATAGTGACCTCCACGTCTCTTCCAAGGGGCATTAAAACCGTCTTGTTAAGCCACAGTGACCTCCACGTCTCTCCCACGGGGTATTGATATTGTCTCTTTACTCCACTGCGACCTCCACCACTCTTCCAAGGGGCATTAAAACCGTCTTGTTAAACCACTCTGAACTCCACAGCTCTACCAGGGGGCATTAAAACTGTTTTGTTAAGGTACTTTGACCTCCACGTCTCTTCCATGTGCATTAAAACCATCTTGTTAAACCACTCTGAACTCCACAGCTTTACCAAGGGGCATTAAAACCGTCTTGTTAAGCTAGTGTGACCTCCACCTCTAATCCACAGGGCATTGATATTGTCTTTTTATTCCACTGTAACCTCCACCACTCTTCCAAGGGACATTAAAAACATCTTGTTAAGCTACTGTGACCTCCACGTCTCTTCCATGGGGTATTGATATTGTCTTTTTATTCCACTTTGACCTCCACCACTCTTTCAAGAGGCATTGATATTGTCTTTTTATTCCACTGCGACCTCCACCACTCTTCCAACGGGCATTAAAACTGTCTTGTTAAGCTACTGTGACCTCCAAGTCTCTTCCACAGGGCATTGATATTGTCTTTTTCTTCCACTGCGAACTCCACAACTCTTCCAAGTGGCATTCATATTGTCTTTTTATTCCACTGCGACCTCCACCACTCTTCCAAGTGGCATTAAAACCGACTTGTTAAGCTACTGTGACCTCCACGTCTCTTCCAAGGGGCATGGATATTGTCTTTTTATTCCACTGTAACCTTCACACTCTTCCAAGGGGCATTAAAACCGTCTTGTTAAACCACTGTGAACTCCACAGCTCTACCAGGAGGCATTAAAACCGTTTTGTTAAGCTACTGTGACCGCCACGTCTCTTCCTAGTGGCATTAAAACAATCTTGTTAAACCACTATGAACTCCACAGCTCTACCAGGGGGCACTAAAACGGTCTTATTAAGCTACTGTGACCTCCACGTCTCTTCCACGGGCATTAATATTGTCTTTAAATTCCACAGCGACCTTCACCACTTTTCCAGGGGGCATTAAAACCATCTTGTTAAGCTACTGTGACCTCCACGTCTCTTAAACAGGGCATTGATATTGTCTTTTATTACACTGTAACCTCCACCACTCTTCCAAGGGGCATTAAAACCATCTTGTTAAGCTACTATGACCTCCACGTCTCTTCCAAGGGGCATTAAAACCATCTTGTTAAACCACTCTAAACTCCACAGCTTTACCAAGGGGCATTAAAACCATCTTGTTAAGATACTGTGACCTCCACCTCTCTTCCACGGGCATTGATATTGTCTGTTTATTCCACAGCGACCTTCACCACTTTTCCAAGGGGCATTAAAACCATTTTGTTAGGCTACTGAGACCTCCACGTCTCTTAAACGGGGCATTGATATTGATTTTTATTCCACTGTAACCTACACCACTCTTCCAAAGGGCATTAAAACCATCTTGTTAAGCTACTATGACCTCCACATCTCTTCCAAGGGGCATTAAAACCATCTTGTTAAACAACTGTGAACTCCACAGCTTTACCAAGGGGCATTAAAACTGTCTCGTTAAGCTACTGTGACCTCCTCGTCTCTTCCACGGGGCATTGATTTTGTCTTTAAATTCCACAGCGACCTTCACCACTCTTCCAAGGGGCATTAAAACCATCTTGTTAAGCTACTGTGACCTCCACGTCTATTCCACGGGTCATTGATATTGTCTTTTTATTCCACTGAAACCTCCACCACTCTTCCAAGGGTCATTAAAACCGACTTTTAAAGTTACTGTGACCTCCACGTCTCTTCCACGGGTCATTGATATTGTTTTTTATACCATTGCGACGTCCACCACGCTTCCAAGGGGCATTAAAACCGACTTGTTAAGCTACTGTGACCTCCACATCGTTTCCAAGGGGCATTGATATTGTCTTTTTATTCCAATGCGACCTCCACCACTCTTCCAAGGGGCATTAAAACCGTCCTGTTAAGCTACTGTGACCTCCAAGTCTCTTCCACGGGGCATTGATCTTGTCTTTTTTTCCACTGTAACCTCCACCACACTTCCCAGGGGAATTAAAACCGTCTTGTTAAGCTACTGTGACCTGCACGTCTCTTCCAAGGGGCATTGCAACCGTCTTGTTAAACCATTCTGAACTCCACCACTCTTCCAAGCGGCATTAAAACGGTCTTATTATGCTTCTGTGAATTACACGTCTCTTCCACGGGGCATTGATATTGTCATTAAATTCCACAGAGACCTTCACCACTCTTCCAAGAGGCATTAAAACCAACTTGTTAAGCTACTGTGACCTCGACTTCTCTTCCACGGGGCATTGATATGGTCTTTTTATTCCAATGTAACCTTCACCACTCTTCCAAAGGGCATTAAAAACATCTCAGCTATAGTGACCTCCACGTCTCTTCCAAGGGGCATTAAAACCGTCTTGTTAAGCCACAGTGACCTCCACGTCTCTCCCACGGGGTATTGATATTGTCTTTTTACTCCACTGCGACCTCCACCACTCTTCCAAGGGTCATTCATATTGTCTTTTTATTCCACTGCGACCTCCAACACTCTTCCAAGGGGCATTAAAACCGTCTTGTTAAACCACTCTGAACTCCACAGCTCTACCAGGGGGCATTAAAACTGTTTTGTTAAGGTACTTTGACCTCCACGTCTCTTCCATGTGCATTAAAACCATCTTGTTAAACCACTCTGAACTCCACAGCTTTACCAAGGGGCATTAAAACCGTCTTGTTAAGCTAGTGTGACCTCCACCTCTAATCCACAGGGCATTGATATTGTCTTTTTATTCCACTGTAACCTCCACCACTCTTCCAAGGGACATTAAAAACATCTTGTTAAGCTACTGTGACCTCCACGTCTCTTCCATGGGGTATTGATATTGTCTTTTTATTCCACTTTGACCTCCACCACTCTTTCAAGAGGCATTGATATTGTCTTTTTATTCCACTGCGACCTCCACCACTCTTCCAAGGGGCATTGATATTGTCTTTTTATTCCACTGCGACCTCCACAACTCTTCCAACGGGCATTAAAACTGTCTTGTTAAGCTACTGTGACCTCCAAGTCTCTTCCACAGGGCATTGATATTGTCTTTTTCTTCCACTGCGAACTCCACAACTCTTCCAAGTGTCATTCATATTGTCTTTTTATTCCACTGCGACCTCCACCACTCTTCCAAGTGGCATTAAAACCGACTTGTTAAGCTACTGTGACCTCCACGTCTCTTCCACGGGGCATGGATATTGTCTTTTTATTCCACTGTAACCTTCACACTCTTCCAAGGGGCATTAAAACCGTCTTGTTAAACCACTGTGAACTCCACAGCTCTACCAGGATGCATTAAAACCGTTTTGTTAAGCTACTGTGACCGCCACGTCTCTTCCTAGTGGCATTAAAACAATCTTGTTAAACCACTATGAACTCCACAGCTCTACCAGGGGGCACTAAAACGGTCTTATTAAGCTACTGTGACCTCCACGTCTCTTCCACGGGCATTAATATTGTCTTTAAATTCCACAGCGACCTTCACCACTTTTCCAGGGGGCATTAAAACCATCTTGTTAAGCTACTGTGACCTCCACGTCTCTTAAACGGGGCATTGATATTGTCTTTTATTACACTGTAACCTCCACCACTCTTCCAAGGGGCATTAAAACCATCTTGTTAAGCTACTATGACCTCCACGTCTCTTCCAAGGGGCATTAAAACCACTTGTTAAACCACTCTAAACTCCACAGCTTTACCAAGGGGCATTAAAACCATCTTGTTAAGATACTGTGACCTCCACGTCTCTTCCACGGGGATTGATATTGTCTGTTTATTCCACAGCGACCTTCACCACTTTTCCAAGGGGTATTAAAACCATTTTGTTAGGCTACTGAGACCTCCACGTCTCTTAAACGGGGCATTGATATTGATTTTTATTCCACTGTAACCTACACCACTCTTCCAAAGGGCATTAAAACCATCTTGTTAAGCTACTATGACCTCCACATCTCTTCCAAGGGGCATTAAAACCATCTTGTTAAACAACTGTGAACTCCACAGCTTTACCAAGGGGCATTAAAACTGTCTCGTTAAGCTACTGTGACCTCCTCGTCTCTTCCACGGGGCATTGATTATGTCTTTAAATTCCACAGCCACCTTCACCACTCTTCCAAGGGGCATCAAAACCATCTTGTTAAGCTACTGTGACCTCCACGTCTATTCCACGGGTCATTGATATTGTCTTTTATTCCACTGTAACCTCCACCACTCTTCCAAGGGGCATTAAAACCATCTTGTTATGCTACTGTGTCCTTCACATTTCTATCACGGGGCATTGATATTGTCTTTTTATTCCACTGTAACCTCCACCACTCTTCCAAGGGGTAATAAGACCGTATTATTAAGCTACTGTGACCACCACGTCTCCTCCAAGGGGCATTGATAATGTTTTTTTATTCCACTGCGACCTCCAAAACTCTCCCAAGGGGCATTGATATTGTCTTTTTATTCCACTGCTACCTTCACCACTTTTCCAAGGGGCATTAAAACCGAATTTTTAAGTTACTGTGACCTCCATGTGTTTTCCACAGGTCATTGATATTGTTGTTTTATTCCATTGCGACCTCCACCACTCTTCCAAGGGGCATTAAAACCGACTTGTTAAGCTACTATGACCTCCACGTCTCTTCCGCGGGGAATTGATATTGTCTTTTTATTCCACTGTAACCTCCACCACTCTTCCAAGGGGCATTAAAACTATCTTGTTAAGCTACTGTGACCTCCAAGTCTCTTCCACAGGGCATTGATATTGTCTTTTTATTCCACTGTAACCTCCACCACACTTCTTAGGGGAATTAAAACCATCTTGTTAAGCTACTGTCACCTGCACGTCTCTTCCAAGGGGCATTGAAACCGACTTGTTAAACCACTCTGAACTCCACCACTCTTCCAAGGGGCATTAAAATGGTCTTGTTAAGCGACTGTGAACTCCACATCTCTTCCACGGGGCATTTATATTGTCATTAAATTCCACAACGACCTTCACCGCTCTTCCAAGGGGCATTAAAACCATCTTGTTAAGCTACTGTGACCTCCACGTCTCTTCCACGGGGAATTGATATGGTCTTTTTATTTCAATGCAATCTTCACCACTCTTTCAAGGAGCATTAAAAACATCTTGTTCACTTATAGTGACCTCCATGTCTCTTCCAAGGGGCATGCAAACCTTTTTTTTGTAAGCTACTGTGACCTCCACGTCTCCTGTATGGTGTATTGATATTGTCTTTTTATTCCACTGTAACCTCAATCACGCTTCCAAGGGGCATTAAAACCGTATTGTTAATCTACTATGACCTCCACGTCTCTTCCAAGGGGCATTAAAACCATCATGTTAAACCACTCTGAACTCAACAGCTCTTCCAAGGGGCATTAAAACAATGTTGTTGAGCTACTGTGACATCCATATCTCTTCCACGGAGCATTGATATTGTCTTTTTATTCCACTGCGACCTTCAGCACTCTTCCAAGGGGCATTAAAACCATCTTAATAAGTTACTGTGACCTCCACGTTTCTTCCAAGGGGCATGAAAACCATCTTGTTAAACCACTCTGAACTCCACAGCTCTTCCAAGGGGCATTAAAACCATCTTGATAAGCTACTGTGACGTCCACGTCTCTTCCAAGGGGCATTAAAACCATCTTGTTAAACCACTCTGAACTCCACAGCTCTTCCAAGGGGCATTAAAACCGTCTTGTTGAGCTACTGTGACATCCACGTCTCTTCCACGGGGCATTGATATTGTCTTTTTATTCCACTGTAACCTCCACCACACTTCCTAGGGGAATTAAAACGATCTTGTTAAGCTACTGTGACCTGCAAGTCTCTTCCAAGGGGCATTCAAACCGTTTTGTTAAGCTACTGTGACCTCCACGTCTCTTCCATGGGGTTTTGATATTGTCTTTTTATTCCACTGCAACCTCCACCACTCTTCCAAGGGGCATTCATATTGTCTTTTTATTCCACTGCGACCTCCACCACTCTTCCAAGGGGCATTAAAACCATCTTGTTAAGCCACTCTGAACTCCACAGCTCTACCAGGGTGCATTAAAACCATTTTGTTAAGCTACTGTGACCTCCACGTCTCTTCCAAGGGGCATTAAAACCATCTTGATAAATCACTATGAACTCCACAGCTCTACCAGGGGGCACTAAAACAGTCTTATTAAGCTACTGTAACCTCCACGTCTCTTCCACGGGCATTGATATTGTCTTTAAATTCCACAGCGACCTTCACCACTTTTCCAAGTGGCATTAAAACCATCTTGTTAAGCTACTGTGACCTCCACGTCTCTTAAACGGGGCATTTATATTGTCTTTTATTCCACTGTAACCTCCACCACTCTTCCAAGGGGCATTAAAACCATCTTGTTAAGCTACTATGACCTCCACGTCTCTTCCAAGGGGCATTAAAACCATCTTGTTAAACCACTCTGAACTCCACAGCTCTTCCAAGGGGCATTAAAACCATCTTGTTGAGCTACTGTGACATCCACGTCTCCTCCACGGGGCATTGATATTGTCTTTTTATTCCACTGCGACCTCCACCACTCTTCCATGGGGCATTAAAACCATCTTGATAAGCTACTATGACCTCCACGTCTCTTCCAAGGGGCATTAAAACCATCTTGTTAAACCACTCTGAACTCCACAGCTCTTCCAAGGGGCATTAAAACCGTCTTGTTGAGCTACTGTGACATCCATGTCTCTTCCACGGGGCATTGATATTGTCTTTTTATTCCAAACGACCTCAACCACTCTTCCAAGGGTCATTAAAACCGTCTTGTTAAGCCACTGTGACCTCCACGTTTCTTCCACGGGCATTGATATTGTCTTTTTATTCCACTGCGACCTACATCCCTCTTCCAAAGGGCATTAAAAGCATCTCGTTAAGCTACTGTGACCTCCACGTCTCTTCCAAGGGGCATTAAGGCCATCTTGTTAAACCACTCTGAACTCCACAGCTCTTCCAAGGGGCATTAAATCCGTCTTGTTGAGCTACTGTGACATCCATGTCTCTTCCACGTGGCATTGATATTGTCTTTTTATTCCAAAGCGACCTCAACCACTCTTCCAAGGGGCATTAAAACCGTCTTGTTAAGCTACTGTGACCTCCACGTCTCTTCCACGGGCATTGATATTGTCTTTTTATTCCACTGCGACCTACATCCCTCTTCCAAAGTGCATTAAAAGCATCTCGTTAAGCTACTGTGGTCTCCACTTCTCTTCCACGGGACATTGATATTGTCTTTTCATTCCACTGCGACCTCCACTACTCTTCCAAGGGGCAGTGATATTGTCTTTTTTCTCCACTGCGACCTCCACCACTCTTCCAAGGGACATAAAAACCGTCTTGTTAAGCTACTGTGATCTCCACGTCTCTTCCATGGGGCATTGATATTTTCTTTTTTCTCCACTGTAACCTCCACCACTCTTCCAAGGGGCATTAAAACTGTTTTGTTAAGCTACTGTGACTTCCACGTCTCTTCCAAGTGGCACTAAAACCATCTTTTTAAACCACTCTGAACTCCACATCTCTTCCAAGGGGCATTAAAACCGTCTTGTTAAGCTACTGTGACCTCCCTGTCTCTTCCAAGGGGCATTAAAACCATCTTGTTAAACCACTCTGAACTCCACAGCTCTTCCAAGGGGCATTAAAAGCATCTCTTTAATCTACTGTGACTTCCATGTCTCTTCCACGGGGCATTGATATTGTCTTTTTATTCCATTGCGACCTCCACAACTCTTCCAAGGGGCATTCATATTGTCTTTTTATTCCACTGCGACCTCCACCACTCTTCCAAGCGGCATTGATAGTCTTTATATTCCACTGAGACCTCCACCACTCTTCCAATGGGCATTAAAATCGTCTTGTTAAACCACTCTGAACTCCACAGCTCTAGCAGGGGCATTAAAACCATTTTGTTAAGCTACTGTGACCTTCATGTCTCTTCCAAGGGGCATTAAAACCATCTTGTTAAACCCCTCTGAAATCCACAGCTCTACCAGGGGGCACTAAAACGGTATTATTAAGCTACTGTAACCTCCACGTCTCTTCCACGGGGCATTGATATTGTCTTAAAATTCCAGAGCGACCTTCACCACTTTTCCAAGTGGCATTAAAACATCTTGTTAAGCTACTGTGACCTCCACTTCTCTTAAATATGGCATTGATATTGTCTTTTATTCCACTGTAACCTCCACCACTTTTCCAAGGGGCATTAAAACCATCTTGTTATGCTACTATGACCTCCACGTCTCTTCCAAGGGGCATTAAAACCATCTTGTTAAACCACTCTGAACTCCACAGCGCTACCAAGGGGCATTAAAACCGTCTTGTTAAGCTACTGTGACCTCCTCGTCTCTTCCACGGGGCATTGATATTGTCTTTAAAATCCACAGCGACCTTCACCACTCTTCCAAGGGGCATTAAAACTATCTTGTTAAGCAACTGTGACCTCCACTTCTATTCTACGGGTATTGATATTGTCTCTTTATTCCACTGTAACCTCCACCACGTTTCCAAGGGGCATTATATACATCTTGTTAAGCTACTTTGACCTCCACGTCTCTTCCACGAGGTATTGATATTGTCTTTTTATTCCACTGCGACCTCCACCACTCCATCAAGAGGTATGGATATTGTCTTTTTATTCCAATGCAAACTCCACCACTCTTCCAAGGGGCATTGATATTGTCTTTTTATTCCACTGCGACCTCCACCACTCTTCCAAGGGGCATTAAAACCGTATTGTAAAGCTACTGTGACCTCCATGTCTCTTCCACGGGGCATTAAAACCATCTTGTTAAACCACTCTGAACTCCACAGCTCTACCAAGGGGCATTAAAATCGTCTTGTTAAACTACTGTGACCTCCACGTCTCTTCCACGGGGCATTGATACTGTCTTGTTAAACCACTCTGAACTCCATAGCTCTTACAAGTTGCATTAAAACCGTCTTGTTAAGCTACTGTGACCTCCACGTCTCTTCCAAGGAGTATTGATTTTCTCTGTTTATTCCACTGCGAACTCCATCACTCTTCCAAGGGGCATTAAAACAATCTTGATAAGCTACTGTGACCTCCACGTCTCTTCCAAGGGGCATTACAACAATCTTGTTAAAACACTCTGAACTCCACAGCTCTTTCAATGGGCATAAAAACCATCTTGTTGAGCTGCTGTGACATCCACGTCTCTTCCACGGGGTATTGATATTGTCTTTTTATTCCACTGCGAACTCCACCACTTTTACAAGGGGCATTGATATTGTCTTTTTATTCCACTGCGACCTCCACCACTCTTCCAAGGGGCATTAAAACCGTATTGTAAAGCTACTGTGACCTCCATGTCTCTTCCACGGGGCATTAAAACCATCTTGTTAAACCACTCTGAACTCCACAGCTCTAACAAGGGGCATTAAAACCGTCTTGTTAAGCTACTGTGACCTCCACGTCTCTTCCACGGGGCATTGATACTGTCTTGCTAAACCACTCTGAACTCCATAGCTTTTACAAGTTGCATTAAAACCATCTTGTTAAGCTACTGTAACCTCCACGTCTCTTCCAAGGAGCATTGATTTTCTCTTTTTATTCCACTGCGAACTCCATCACTCTTCCAATGGGCATTAAAACCATCTTGATAAGCTACTGTGACCTCCACGTCTCTTCCAAGGGGCATTAAAACCATCTTGTTAAACCACTCTGAACTCCACAGCTCTTTCAAGGGGCATTAAAACCATCTTGTTGAGCTACTGTGACATCCACGTCTCTTCCACTGGGTATTGAAATTGTCTTTTTATTCCACAGCGACCTCAACCACTCTTCCATGGGGCATTATAACCGTCTTGTTAAGCTACGGTGACCTCCACGTCTCTTCCATGGACATTGATATTGTCTTTTTATTCCACTGTAACCTCCACCACGTTTCCAAGGGGCATTAAAAACATCTTGTTAAGCTACTTTGACCTCCACGTCTCTTCCACTGGGCATTGATATTGACTTTTTTTCCACTGCGACCTGCAGCACTCTTCCAAGGGGCATTAAAACCGTCTTGTTAAGCTACTGTGACCTCCACGTCTCTTCCATGGGGCATTAAAACCATCTTGTTAAACCACTCTGAACTCCACAGCGCTACCAAGGGGCATTAAAACCGTCTTGCTAAGCTACTGTGACCTCCTCATCTCTTCCACGGGGCATTGATATTGTCTTTAAATTCCACAGCGACCTTCACCACTCTTCCAAGGGGCATTAAAACCATCTTGTTAAGCTACTGTGACCTCCATGTCTATTCCACGGGGCATTGATATTGTCTTTTTATTCCACTGTAACCTCCACCACTTTTCCAAGATGCATTAAAAACATCTTGTTAAGCTACTTTGACCTCCAAGTCTCTTCCACGGGGTAATGATAATGTCTTTTTATTCCACTGCTTCCTCCACCACTCTATCACGAGGCATTGATATTGTCTTTTTAATCCACTGCGAACTCCACCACTCTTCCAAGGGGCATTAAAACCGTCTTGTAAAGCTATTGTGACCTCCATGTCTCTTCCACGGGGCATTAAAACCATCTTGTTAAACCACTCTGAACTCCACAGCTCTACCAAGGGGCATTAAAACAGTCTTGTTAATCTACTGTGACCTCCACGTCTCTTCCAAGGGGCATTGATATTGTCTTGTTAAACCACTCTTATCTCCACAGCTCTTACAAGGTGCATTAAAACCGTCTTGTTAAGCTACTGTGACCTCCACATCTCTACCACGTGGCATTGGTATTGTGTTTTTATTCCACTGCAACCTCCACCACCTTTCCAAGGGACATTAAAACCGTCTTGTTAAGCTACTGTGACCTCCACGTCTCTTCCAAGGAGTATTGATTTTGTCTTTTTATTCCACTGCGACCTCCACCACTCTTCCAAGGGGCATTAAAACCATCTTGATAAGCTACTGTGACTTCCACGTCTCTTCCAAGGGGCATTAAAACCATCTTGTTAAACCACTCTGAACTCCACATCTCTTCCAAGGGGCATTAAAACCGTCTTGTTGAGCTACTGTGACATCCACGTCTCTTTCACGGGGCATTGATATTGTTTTTTTATTCCACAGCGACCTCAACCACTCTTCCAAGGGGCATTAAAACTGTCTTGTTAAGCTACTGTGACCTCCACGTCTCTTCCACGGGCATTGATATTGTCTTTTTATTCCACTACGAACTCCATCCCTCTTCCAGAGGGCATTAAAAGCATCTCGTTAAGCTACTGTGACCTCCACGTCCCTTCAACGGGGCATTGATATTGTCTTTTTATTCCACTGCGACCTCCACCACTCTTCCAAGCAGAATTAAAACCATCTTGTTAGGCTACTGTGACCTTACCGTCTCTTCCTCGGGGCATTGATATTGCCTTTTCATTGCACTGCGATCTCCACCACTCTTCCAAGGGGCATTGATATTCTCTTTTTCTTCCACTGCGACCCCCACCACTCTTGCAAGGGGCATTAAAACCGTCGTGTTAAGCTACTGTGACCTTCAAGTCTCTTACAGGGGGCATTGATGTTGTCTTTTTATTCCACTGTAACCTCCATCACATTTCCCAGGGGAATTAAAACCGTCTTGTTAAGCTACTATCACCTCCACGTCTCTTCCAAGGGGCATTAAAACCGTCTTGTTAAACCACTCTGAACTCCACCACTCTTCCAAGGGGCATTAAAACCATGTTGTTAAGCTACTGTGACCTCCACATCTCTTACCGGGGCATTAATATTGTCTATTTATTTCACTGCGACCTCCACCACTCTTCCAAGCGGCATTGATATTGTCTTTTTATTCCTCTGCGACCTCCACCACTCTTCCAAGGGGCATTAAAAACTTCTTGTTAAGCTACTGTGACCTCCAAGTTTCTACCATGGGGCATTGATATTGTCTTTTTATTCCACTGTAACCTCCACCACTCTTCCAAGGGGCATTAAAACCGTCTTGTTAAGCTACTGTGACCTCCACGTCTCTTCCACGGGCATTGATATTGTCTTTTTATTCCACTGCGACCTACATCCCTCTTCCAAACTGCATTAAAAGCATCTTGTTAAGCTACTGTGGTCTCCACTTCTCTTCCACGGGACATTGAGATTGTCTTTTCATTCCACTGCGACCTCCACTACTCTTCCAAGGGGCAGTGATATTGTCTTTTTTCTCCACTGCGACCTCCACCACTCTTCCAAGGGACATAAAAACCATCTTGTTAAGCTACTGTGATCTCCACGTCTCTTCCATGGGGCATTGATATTTTCTTTTTTCTCCACTGTAACCTCCACCACTCTTCCAAGGGGCATTAAAACTGTCTTGTTAAGCTACTGTGACTTCCACGTCTCTTCCAAGTGGCACTAAAACCATCTTTTTAAACCACTCTGAACTCCACATCTCTTCCAAGGGGCATTAAAACCGTCTTGTTAAGCTACTGTGACCTCCCTGTCTCTTCCAAGGGGCATTAAAACCATCTTGTTAAACCACTCTGAACTCCACAGCTCTTCCAAGGGGCATTAAAAGCATCTCTTTAATCTACTGTGACTTCCATGTCTCTTCCACGGGGCATTGATATTGTCTTTTTATTCCATTGCGACCTCCACAACTCTTCCAAGGGGCATTCATATTGTCTTTTTATTCCACTGCGACCTCCACCACTCTTCCAAGCGGCATTGATAGTCTTTTTATTCCACTGAGACCTCCACCACTCTTCCAATGGGCATTAAAATCGTCTTGTTAAACCACTCTGAACTCCACAGCTCTACCAGGGGCATTAAAACCATTTTGTTAAGCTACTGTGACCTCCATGTCTCTTCCAAGGGGCATTAAAACCATCTTGTTAAACACCTCTGAAATCCACAGCTCTACCAGGGGGCACTAAAACGGTATTATTAAGCTACTGTAACCTCCACGTCTCTTCCACGGGGCATTGATATTGTCTTAAAATTCCACAGCGACCTTCACCACTTTTCCAAGTGGCATTAAAACATCTTGTTAAGCTACTGTGACCTCCACTTCTCTTAAATGGGGCATTGATATTGTCTTTTATTCCACTGTAACCTCCACCACTTTTCCAAGGGGCATTAAAACCATCTTGTTATGCTACTATGACCTCCACGTCTCTTCCAAGGGGCATTAAAACCATCTTGTTAAACCACTCTGAACTCCACAGCGCTACCAAGGGGCATTAAAACCGTCTTGTTAAGCTACTGTGACCTCCTCGTCTCTTCCACGGGGCATTGATATTGTCTTTAAAATCCACAGCGACCTTCACCACTCTTCCAAGGGGCATTAAAACTATCTTGTTAAGCAACTGTGACCTCCACTTCTATTCTACGGGTATTGATATTGTCTCTTTATTCCACTGTAACCTCCACCACGTTTCCAAGGGGCATTATATACATCTTGTTAAGCTACTTTGACCTCCACGTCTCTTCCACGAGGTATTGATATTGTCTTTTTATTCCACTGCGACCTCCACCACTCCATCAAGAGGTATGGATATTGTCTTTTTATTCCAATGCAAACTCCACCACTCTTCCAAGGGGCATTGATATTGTCTTTTTATTCCACTGCGACCTCCACCACTCTTCCAAGGGGCATTAAAACCGTCTTGTAAAGCTACTGTGACCTCCATGTCTCTTCCACGGGGCATTAAAACCATCTTGTTAAACCACTCTGAACTCCACAGCTCTACCAAGGGGCATTAAAATCGTCTTGTTAAACTACTGTGACCTCCACGTCTCTTCCACGGGGCATTGATTCTGTCTTGTTAAACCACTCTGAACTCCATAGCTCTTACAAGTTGCATTAAAACCGTCTTGTTAAGCTACTGTGACCTCCACGTCTCTTCCAAGGAGTATTGATTTTCTCTGTTTATTCCACTGCGAACTCCATCACTCTTCCAAGGGGCATTAAAACAATCTTGATAAGCTACTGTGACCTCCACGTCTCTTCCAAGGGGCATTACAACCATCTTGTTAAAACACTCTGAACTCCACAGCTCTTTCAATGGGCATAAAAACCATCTTGTTGAGCTGCTGTGACATCCACGTCTCTTCCACGGGGTATTGATATTGTCTTTTTATTCCACTGCGAACTCCACCACTTTTACAAGGGGCATTGATATTGTCTTTTTATTCCACTGCGACCTCCACCACTCTTCCAAGGGGCATTAAAACCGTATTGTAAAGCTACTGTGACCTCCATGTCTCTTCCACGGGGCATTAAAACCATCTTGTTAAACCACTCTGAACTCCACAGCTCTAACAAGGGGCATTAAAACCGTCTTGTTAAGCTACTGTGACCTCCACGTCTCTTCCACGGGGCATTGATACTGTCTTGCTAAACCACTCTGAACTCCATAGGTTTTACAAGTTGCATTAAAACCATCTTGTTAAGCTACTGTGACCTCCACGTCTCTTCCAAGGAGCATTGATTTTCTCTTTTTATTCCACTGCGAACTCCATCACTCTTCCAATGGGCATTAAAACCATCTTGATAAGCTACTGTGACCTCCACGTCTCTTCCAAGGGGCATTAAAACCATCTTGTTAAACCACTCTGAACTCCACAGCTCTTTCAAGGGGCATTAAAACCATCTTGTTGAGCTACTGTGACATCCACGTCTCTTCCACTGGGTATTGAAATTGTCTTTTTATTCCACAGCGACCTCAACCACTCTTCCATGGGGCATTATAACCATCTTGTTAAGCTACGGTGACTTCCACGTCTCTTCCATGGACATTGATATTGTCTTTTTATTCCACTGTAACCTCCACCACGTTTCCAAGGGGCATTAAAAACATCTTGTTAAGCTACTTTGACCTCCACGTCTCTTCCACTGGGCATTGATATTGACTTTTTTTCCACTGCGACCTGCAGCACTCTTCCAAGGGGCATTAAAACCGTCTTGTTAAGCTACTGTGACCTCCACGTCTCTTCCATGGGGCATTAAAACCATCTTGTTAAACCACTCTGAACTCCACAGCGCTACCAAGGGGCATTAAAACCGTTTTGCTAAGCTACTGTGACCTCCTCGTCTCTTCCACGGGGCATTGATATTGTCTTTAAATTCCACAGCGACCTTCACCACTCTTCCAAGGGGCATTAAAACCATCTTGTTAAGCTACTGTGACCTCCATGTCTATTCCACGGGGCATTGATATTGTCTTTTTATTCCACTGTAACCTCCACCACTTTTCCAAGGGGCATTAAAAACATCTTGTTAAGCTACTTTGACCTCCAAGTCTCTTCCACGGGGTAATGATAATGTCTTTTTATTCCACTGCTACCTCCACCACTCTATCACGAGGCATTGATATTGTCTTTTTAATCCACTGCGAACTCCACCACTCTTCCAAGGGGCATTAAAACCGTCTTGTAAAGCTATTGTGACCTCCATGTCTCTTCCACGGGGCATTAAAACCATCTTGTTAAACCACTCTGAACTCCACAGCTCTACCAAGGGGCATTAAAACAGTCTTGTTCATCTACTGTGACCTCCACGTCTCTTCCAAGGGGCATTGATATTGTCTTGTTAAACCACTCTTATCTCCACAGCTCTTACAAGGTGCATTAAAACCGTCTTGTTAAGCTACTGTGACCTCCACATCTCTACCACGTGGCATTGGTATTGTGTTTTTATTCCACTGCAACCTCCACCAGGTTTCCAAGGGACATTAAAACCGTCTTGTTAAGCTACTGTGACCTCCACGTCTCTTCCAAGGAGTATTGATTTTGTCTTTTTATTCCACTGCGACCTCCACCACTCTTCCAAGGGGCATTAAAACCATCTTGATAAGCTACTGTGACTTCCACGTCTCTTCCAAGGGGCATTAAAACCATCTTGTTAAACCACTCTGAACTCCACATCTCTTCCAAGGGGCATTAAAACCGTCTTGTTGAGCTACTGTGACATCCACGTCTCTTTCACGGGGCATTGATATTGTTTTTTTATTCCACAGCGACCTCAACCACTCTTCCAAGGGGCATTAAAACTGTCTTGTTAAGCTACTGTGACCTCCACGTCTCTTCCACGGGCATTGATATTGTCTTTTTATTCCACTATGAACTCCATCCCTCTTCCAGAGGGCATTAAAAGCATCTCGTTAAGCTACTGTGACCTCCACGTCCCTTCAACGGGGCATTGATATTGTCTTTTTATTCCACTGCGACCTCCACCACTCTTCCAAGCAGAATTAAAACCATCTTGTAAGGCTACTGTGACCTTACCGTCTCTTCCTCGGGGCATTGATATTGCCTTTTCATTGCACTGCGATCTCCACCACTCTTCCAAGGGGCATTGATATTCTCTTTTTCTTCCACTGCGACCCCCACCACTCTTGCAAGGGGCATTAAAACCGTCGTGTTAAGCTACTGTGACCTTCAAGTCTCTTACAGGGGGCATTGATGTTGTCTTTTTATTCCACTGTAACCTCCATCACATTTCCCAGGGGAATTAAAACCGTCTTGTTAAGCTACTATCACCTCCACGTCTCTTCCAAGGGGCATTAAAACCGTCTTGTTAAACCACTCTGAACTCCACCACTCTTCCAAGGGGCATTAAAACCATGTTGTTAAGCTACTGTGACCTCCACATCTCTTACCGGGGCATTAATATTGTCTATTTATTTCACTGCGACCTCCACCACTCTTCCAAGCGGCATTGATATTGTCTTTTTATTCCTCTGCGACCTCCACCACTCTTCCAAGGGGCATTAAAAACTTCTTGTTAAGCTACTGTGACCTCCAAGTTTCTACCATGGGGCATTGATATTGTCTTTTTATTCCACTGTAACCTCCACCACTCTTCCAAGGGGCATTAAAACCGTCTTGTTAAGCTACTGTGACCACCACGTCTATTCCAAGGGGAATTAAAACCATCTTGTTATGCTACTGTGACCTCCACGTATTTTCCACGGGACATTGATATTGTCTTTTTATTACACTGCGACCTCCAGCACTCTTCCAAGGTGCATTAAAACCATCTTGTTAAGCTACTGTGACCTCCACGTCTCTTCCACGGGGCATTGATATTGTCTTTTTATTCCAGTGTAACCTCCATCAATTTTGCAAGGGGTATTAAAACCGTTTTGTTAAGCTACTGTGACCTCGACTTCTCATCCAAGTGGCATTAATACCGTCTTGTTAAACCACTCTGGACTCCACATCACTTCGAAGGGGCATTAAATCCGTCTTGTTAAGCTACTGTGACCTCCACATCTTATCCAAAGGGCATTAAAACCGTGTTGTTAAACCACTCTGAACTCCACAGCTCTTCCAAGGGGCATTAAATCCGTCTTGTTAAGCTACTGTGACCTCTATGTCTCTTCCACGGGACATTGATATTGTCTTTTTTTTCCACTGCGACCTCCACCACTCTTCCAAGCGGAATTAAAACCATCTTGTTAAGCTACTGTGACCTTAATGTCTCTTCCTCGGGGCATTGATATTGTCTTTTCATTCCACTGCGATCTCCACCACTCTTCCAAGGAGCATTGATATTCTCTTTTTCTTCCACTGCGACCCCCACCACTCTTCCAAGGGGCATTAAAACCGTCGTGTTAAGCTACTGTGATATGCAAGTTTCTTGCATGGGTCATTGATATAGTCTTTTTATTCCACTGTAACCTCCATCCCGCTTCCCAGGGGAATTAAAACCATCTTGTTAAGCTACTGTCACCTCCACGTCTCTTCCAAGGGGCATTAAAACCGTCATGTTAAACCACTCTGAACTCCACCACTCTTCCAAGGGGCATTAAAACCATGTTGTTAAGCTACTGTGACCTCCACGTCTCTTACACGGGGCATTAATATTGTCTATTTATTCCACTGCGACCTCCACCACTCTTCCAAGCGGCATTGATATTGTTTTTTATTCCACTGCGACCTCCACCACTCTTCCAAGGGGTATTAATATCGTCTTGTTAAGCTACGGTGACCTCCACATCTCTTCCACGGGGCATTGATATTGTCTTTTTAACCCACTGTAACCTCCACCACTCTTCCAAGGGGCATTAAAAACATCTTGTTCAGCTATTGTGACCTCCACATCTCTTCCAAGGGGCATTAAAACCGTCTTGTTAAGCAACGGTGACCTCCACATCTCTACTACGGAGTATTGATATTGTCTTTTTATTCCACTTCGACCTCCACCACTCTTCCAAGGGGCATTCATATTGTCTTTTTATTCCACTGCTTTCTCCACCACTCTTCCAAGGGGCATTGATATTGTCTTTTTATTCCACTGAGACCTCCACCACTCTTCCAATGGGCATTAAAATCGTCTTGTGAAACCATTCTGAACTCCACAGCTCTACCAGGGGGCACTAAAACCGTCTTATTAAGCTACTGTGACCAACACATCTTATCCAAAGGGCATTAAAACCGTGTTGTTAAACCACTCTGTAATCCACAGCTCTTCCAAGGGGCATTAAATACGTCTTGTTAAGCTACTGTGACCTCTACGTCTCTTCCACGGGACATTGATATTGTCTTTTTATTCCACTGCGACCTCCACCACTCTTCCAAGCGGAATTAAAACCATCTTGTTAAGCTACTGTGACCTTAACGTCTCTTCCTCGGGGCATTGATATTGTCTTTTCATTCCAATGCGATCTCCACCACTCTTCCAAGGAGCATTGATATTCTCTTTTTCTTCCACTGCGACCCCCACCACTCTTCCAAGGGGCATTAAAACCGTTGTGTTAAGCTACTGTGATATGCAAGTCTCTTACATGGGTCATTGATATAGTCTTTATATTCCACTGTAAACTCCATCCCGCTTCCCAGGGGAATTAAAACCGTCTTGTTAAGCTACTGTCACCTCCACGTCTCTTCCAAGGGGCATTAAAACCGTCATGTTAAACCACTCTGAACTCCACCACTCTTCCAAGGGGCATTAAAACCATGTTGTTAAGCTACTGTGACCTCCACGTCTCTTACACGGGGCATTAATATTGTCTATTTATTCCACTGCGACCTCCACCACTCTTCCAAGCGGCATTGATATTGTTTTTTATTCCACTGCGACCTCCACCACTCTTCCAAGGGGTATTAATATTGTCTTGTTAAGCTACTGTGACCTCCACGTCTCTTCCACGGGGCATTGATATTGTCTTTTTAATCCACTGTAACCTCCACCACTCTTCCAAGGGGCATTAAAAACATCTTGTTCAGCTATTGTGACCTCCACATCTCTTCCAAGGGGCATTAAAACCGTCTTGTTAAGCAACTGTGACCTCCACGTCTCTACTACGGAGTATTGATATTGTCTTTTTATTCCACTGCGACCTCCACCACTCTTCCAAGGGGCATTCATATTGTCTTTTTATTCCACTGCTTTCTCCACCACTCTTCCAAGCGGCATTGATATTGTCTTTTTATTCCACTGAGACCTCCACCACTCTTCCAATGGGCATTAAAATCGTCTTGTGAAACCATTCTGAACTCCACAGCTCTACCAGGGGGCACTAAAACCGTCTTATTAAGCTACTGTGACCTCCACTTCTCTTCCACGGGTCATTGTTATTGTCTTTAAATTCCACAGCGACCTTCACCACTCTTCCAAGGGTAATTAAAACCATCTTGTTAAGCTACTGTCACCTCCACGTCTCTTCCACGGGGCATTGATGTTGTCTTTTTTTTCAACTGTAACCTTCACCACTTTTCCAAGGGGCATTAAAACCGTCCTGTTAAGCTATTTTGACCTCCACGTTTCTTCCAAGGGGCATTAAAACCATCTTGTTAAGCTACTGTGACCTCCACGTCTCTTCCACGGGGTATGGATATTGTCTTTTTATTCCACTGCGACCTCCACCACTCTTCCAAGGGGCATGGATATTGTCTTTTTATTCCACTGCGACCTTCACCACTCTTCCAAGGGGCATTAAAACAGTCTTGTTAAACCACTCTGAACTCCACATCTCTACCAGGGGGCATTAACACCGTCTTTTTAAGCTACTGTGACCTCCACGTCTCTTCCACGGGGCATTGATATTGTCTTTTTATTCCACTGTAACCTCCACCACTCTTCCAAGGGGCATTAAAAACATCTTGTTCAGCTATTGTGACCTGCACATCTCTTCCAAGGGGCATTAAAACCGTCTTATTAAGCTACTGTGACCTCCAGGTCTCTTCCACGGAGTATTGATATTGCCTTTTTATTCCACTGCGACCTCCACCACTCTTCCAAGGGGCATTCATATTGTCTTTTTATTCCTCTGCGACCTCCACCACTCTTCCAAGCGGCATTGATTGTCTTTTTATTCCATTGAGACCTCCACCACTCTTATAATGGGCATTAAAATCATCTTATTAAACCACTCTGAACTCCACAGCTCTACCAGGGGGCATTGAAACCGTTTTGTTAATCTACTGTGACCTCCACGTCTCTTCCAAGGGGCATTAAAACCATCTTGTTAAACCCCTCTGAACTCCACAGCTCTAATAAGGGGCACTGAAACCGTCTTATTAAGCTACTGTGACCTCCACGTCTCTTCCACGGGGCATTGATATTGTCTTTAAATTCCACAGCGACCTTAACCACTTTTCCAAGTGGCATTAAAACCATCTTGTTATGCTACTGTGACCTCCACGTCTCTTAAATGGGCCATTGATATTGTCTTTTATTCCACTGTAACCTCCACCACTCTTCCAAGGGGCATTAAACCATATTATTAAGCTACTATGACCTCCACGTCTCTTCCAATGGGCATTAAAACCATCTTGTTAAACTACTCTGAACTCCACAGCGCTACCAAGGGGCATTAAAACCGTCTTGTTAAGCTACTGTGACCTCCACGTCTCTTTCACGGGGCATTGATATTGTCTTTTTATTCCACTGTAACCTCCACCACAATTCCCAGGGGAATTAAAACCGTCTTGTTAAGCTACTGTGACCTCCACGTCTCTTCCAAGGGGCACTAAAACCGTCTTGTTAAACCACTCTGAACTCCACAGTTCTACCAAGGGGCATTTAAACTGTCTTGTTAAGCTACTGTGACCTCCTCGTCTTTTCCATGGGGCATTGGTATTGTCTTTAAATTCTACAGCTACCTTCACCACTCTTCCAAGGGGCATTAAAACCATCTTGGTAAGCTACTGTAACCTCCACGTCTATTCCACGGGGCATTGATATTGTCTTTTTATTCCACTGTAACCTCCACCACACTTCCAAGGGGCATTAAAAAACATATTGTTAAGCTACTTTGACCTCCACGTCTCTTCCACGGTGTATTGATGTTGTCTTTTTATTCCACTGCGACCTCCACCACTCTTTCAAGAGGCATTGATATTGTCTTTTTATTCCACTGCGACCTCCATCACTCTTCCAAGGGGCAATAAAAACATATTGTTAAGCTACTTTGACCTCCACGTCTCTTCCACGGTGTATTGATATTGTCTTTTTGTTCCACTGCGACCTCCACCACTCTTTCAAGAGGCATTGATATTGTCTTTTTATTCCACTGCGACCTCCACCACTCTTCCAAGGGGCATTGATATTGTCTTTTTATTCCACTGCGACCTCCACCACTCTTCCAAGGGGTATTAAAACCGTCTTGTTAAGCTACTGTGACCTCCATGTCTCTTCCACGGTGCATTAAATGCATCTTGTTAAACCACTCTGAACTCCACAGCTCTACCAAGGGGCATTAAAAGCGTCTTGTTAAGCTACTGTGAACTCCACGTCTCTTCCACGGGCATTGGTATTGTCTCTTTATTCCACTGCGACCTCCATCCATCTTCCAAAGGGCATTAAAAGAATCTTGCTAAGCTACTGTGACCTCCATGTCTCTTCCATGGGGCATTGATATTGTCTTTTTATTCCACAGCGAACTCCACCACTCTTCCAAGGGGCATTAAAACCATCTTGTTCAGCTACTGCGACCTCCACGTCTCTTCCACGTGCATTGATATTGTCTTTTTATTCCACTGCGACCTCCATCCATCTTCCAAAGGGCATTAAAAGCATCTTGTTAAGCTACTGTGACCTCCATGTCTCTTCCTCGTGGCATTGATATTGTCTTTTTATTCTACTGCGACCTCCACCACTCTTCCAAGGGGCATTGATATTGTCTTTTATCTCCACTGTGACCTCCACCACTCTTCCAAGGGTCATTAAAACCGTCTTGTTAAGCTACTGTGATCTCCACATCTCTTCCATAGGGCATTGATGTAGTCTTTTTATTCCACTGTAACCTCCACCACTCTTCCAAGGGGCATTAAAACCGTCTTGTTAAGCTACTGTGACCTCCACGTCTCTTCCAAGGGGCTTTAAAACAATCTTGTAAAACCACTCTGAACTCCACAGCTCTACCAAAGGGCATTAAAACTGTCTTGTTATGCTACTGTGACCTCCTCGTCTCTTCCGCGGGGCATTGATATTGTCTTTAAATTCCACAGCGGCCTTCACCCCTCTTCCAAGAGGCATTAAAACCATCTTGTTTAGCTACTGTGACCTCCACGTCTACTCCACGGCGCATTGATATTGTCTTTTTATTCCACTGTAACCTCCACCACTCTTCCAAAGGGCATTAAAAACATCTTGTTAAGCTATTGTGACCTCCCCGTCTCTTCCACGGGGTATTGATATTGTCTTTTTATTCCAATACGACCTCCACCACTCTTTCAAGAGGCATTGATATTGTCGTTTTATTCCACTGCGACCTCCACCACTCTTCTAAGGGGCATTGATATTGTCTTTTATTCCACTGCGACCTCCACCACTCTTCCAAGGGGCATGGATATTGTCTTTTTATTCCACTGCGACCTTCACCACTCTTCCAAGGGGCATTAAAACAGTCTTGTTAAACCACTCTGAACTCCACATCTCTACCAGGGGGCATTAACACCGTCTTTTTAAGCTACTGTGACCTCCACGTCTCTTCCACGGGGCATTGATATTGTCTTTTTATTCCACTGTAACCTCCACCACTCTTCCAAGGGGCATTAAAAACATCTTGTTCAGCTATTGTGACCTCCACATCTCTTCCAAGGGGCATTAAAACCGTCTTATTAAGCTACTGTGACCTCCAGGTCTCTTCCACGAAGTATTGATATTGCCTTTTTATTCCACTGCGACCTCCACCACTCTTCCAAGGGGCATTCATATTGTCTTTTTATTCCTCTGCGACCTCCACCATTCTTCCAAGCGGCATTGATTGTCTTTTTATTCCATTGAGACCTCCACCACTCTTATAATGGGCATTAAAATCATCTTATTAAACCACTCTGAACTCCACAGCTCTACCAGGGGGCATTGAAACCGTTTTGTTAATCTACTGTGACCTCCACGTCTCTTCCAAGGGGCATTAAAACCATCTTGTTAAACCCCTCTGAACTCCACAGCTCTAATAAGGGGCACTGAAACCGTCTTATTAAGCTACTGTGACCTCCACGTCTCTTCCACGGGGCATTGATATTGTCTTTAAATTCCACAGCGACCTTAACCACTTTTCCAAGTGGCATTAAAACCATCTTGTTATGCTACTGTGACCTCCACGTCTCTTAAATGGGCCATTGATATTGTCTTTTATTCCACTGTAACCTCCACCACTCTTCCAAGGGGCATTAAACCATATTATTAAGCTACTATGACCTCCACGTCTCTTCCAATGGGCATTAAAACCATCTTGTTAAACTACTCTGAACTCCACAGCGCTACCAAGGGGCATTAAAACCGTCTTGTTAAGCTACTGTGACCTCCACGTCTCTTTCACGGGGCATTGATATTGTCTTTTTATTCCACTGTAACCTCCACCACAATTCCCAGGGGAATTAAAACCGTCTTGTTAAGCTACTGTGACCTCCACGTCTCTTCCAAGGGGCACTAAAACCGTCTTGTTAAACCACTCTGAACTCCACAGTTCTACCAAGGGGCATTTAAACTGTCTTGTTAAGCTACTGTGACCTCCTCGTCTTTTCCATGGGGCATTGGTATTGTCTTTAAATTCTACAGCTACCTTCACCACTCTTCCAAGGGGCATTAAAACCATCTTGGTAAGCTACTGTAACCTCCACGTCTATTCCACGGGGCATTGATATTGTCTTTTTATTCCACTGTAACCTCCACCACTCTTCCAAGGGGCATTAAAAAACATATTGTTAAGCTACTTTGACCTCCACATCTCTTCCACGGTGTATTGATGTTGTCTTTTTATTCCACTGCGACCTCCACCACTCTTTCAAGAGGCATTGATATTGTCTTTTTATTCCACTGCGACCTCCATCACTCTTCCAAGGGGCAATAAAAACATATTGTTAAGCTACTTTGACCTCCACGTCTCTTCCACGGTGTATTGATATTGTCTTTTTGTTCCACTGCGACCTCCACCACTCTTTCAAGAGGCATTGATATTGTCTTTTTATTCCACTGCGACCTCCACCACTCTTCCAAGGGGCATTGATATTGTCTTTTTATTCCACTGCGACCTCCACCACTCTTCCAAGGGGTATTAAAACCGTCTTGTTAAGCTACTGTGACCTCCATGTCTCTTCCACGGTGCATTAAATCCATCTTGTTAAACCACTCTGAACTCCACAGCTCTACCAAGGGGCATTAAAACCGTCTTGTTAAGCTACTGTGAACTCCACGTCTCTTCCACGAGGCATTGATATTGTCTTTTTATTCCACAGCGAACTCCACCACTCTTCCAAGGGGCATTAAAACCGTCTTGTTAAGCTACTGTGACCTCCACGTCTCTTCCACGGGCATTGGTATTGTCTCTTTATTCCACTGCGACCTCCATCCATCTTCCAAAGGGCATTAAAAGAATCTTGCTAAGCTACTGTGACCTCCATGTCTCTTCCATGGGGCATTGATATTGTCTTTTTATTCCACAGCGAACTCCACCACTCTTCCAAGGGGCATTAAAACCATCTTGTTCAGCTACTGCGACCTCCACGTCTCTTCCACGTGCATTGATATTGTCTTTTTATTCCACTGCGACCTCCATCCATCTTCCAAAGGGCATTAAAAGCATCTTGTTAAGCTACTGTGACCTCCATGTCTCTTCCTCGTGTCATTGATATTGTCTTTTTATTCTACTGCGACCTCCACCACTCTTCCAAGGGGCATTGATATTGTCTTTTATCTCCACTGTGACCTCCACCACTCTTCCAAGGGTCATTAAAACCGTCTTGTTAAGCTACTGTGATCTCCACATCTCTTCCATGGGGCATTGATGTAGTCTTTTTATTCCACTGTAACCTCCACCACTCTTCCAAGGGGCATTAAAACCGTCTTGTTAAGCTACTGTGACCTCCACGTCTCTTCCAAGGGGCTTTAAAACCATCTTGTAAAACCACTCTGAACTCCACAGCTCTACCAAAGGGCATTAAAACTGTCTTGTTATGCTACTGTGACCTCCTCGTCTCTTCCGCGGGGCATTGATATTGTCTTTAAATTCCACAGCGGCCTTCACCCCTCTTCCAAGAGGCATTAAAACCATCTTGTTTAGCTACTGTGACCTCCACGTCTACTCCACGGCGCATTGATATTGTCTTTTTATTCCACTGTAACCTCCACCACTCTTCCAAAGGGCATTAAAAACATCTTGTTAAGCTATTGTGACCTCCCCGTCTCTTCCACGGGGTATTGATATTGTCTTTTTATTCCAATACGACCTCCACCACTCTTTCAAGAGGCATTGATATTGTCGTTTTATTCCACTGCGACCTCCACCACTCTTCTAAGGGGCATTGATATTGTCTTTTATTCCACTGCGACCTCCACCACTCTTCCAAGGGGCATTAAAACCGTCTTGTTAAGCTACTGTGACCTCCACGTCTCTTCCAAGGGGCATTAAACCATCTTGTTAAACCACTCTGAACTCCACAGCTCTACCAATGGGCAATAAAACCATCTTGTTAAGCTACTGTGACCTCCATGTCTCTTCCACGGGCATTGATATTGTCTTCTTATTCCACTGCGACCTCCAGCACTCTTCCAAGGGGCATTAAAATCATCTTGTTAGGCTACTGTGACCTCCACGTCTCTTCCACAGGGCATTGATATTGCCTTTTCATTCCACTGTAACCTCCACCAATCTTCCAAGGGGCATTAAAACCGTCTTGTTAAGCTACTGTGACTTCCATGTCTCTTCCCCGGGGCATTGATATTGTCTTTTTATTCCTCTGCGACCTCCACCACTCTTCCAAGGGGCATTGATATTGTCTTTTTATTTGACTGCAACCTCCACCACTCTTCCAAGGGGCATTAAAACCGTCTTGTTAAGCTACTGTGACCTCCACGTCTCTTCCAAGGGGCATTAAAACCATCTTGTTAAACCACTCTGATCTCCAGAGCTCTACCAAGGGGCATTAAAACCGTCTTGTTAAGCTACTGTGACCTCCACGTCTCTTACACGGGGCATTAATATTGTCTATTTATTCCATTGCGACCTCCACCACTCTTCCAAGCGCAATGATATTGTTTTTTTATTCCACTGCGACCTCCACCACTCTTGCAAGGGGCATTAAGACCGTCTTGTTAAGCTACTGTGACCTCCACGTCTCATCCAAGGGGCATAAAAACCATCTTGTTAAACTACTCTGAACTCCACAGCTCTTCCAAGGGGCATTAAAACCATCTTGTTAAGCTACTGTGACCTCCATGTCTCTTCCACGGGCATTGATATTGTCTTCTTATTCCACTGCGACCTCCAGCACTCTTCCAAGGGGCAGTAAAATCATCTTGTTAGGCTACTGTGACCTCCACGTCTCTTCCACAGGGCATTGATATTGCCTTCTCATTCCACTGTAACCTCCACCAATCTTCCAAGGGCCATTAAAACTGTCTTGTTAAGCTACTGTGACTTCCATGTCTCTTCCCCGGGGCATTGATATTGTCTTTTTATTCCACTGCAACCTCCACCACTCTTCCAAGGGGCATTGATATTGTCTTTTTATTTGACTGCAACCTCCACCACTCTTCCAAGCGGCATTAAAACAGTCTTGTTAAGCTACTGTGACCTCCACGTCTCTTCTACGGGGCATTGATATTGTCTTTGTATTCCACTGTAACTTCCACCACTGCTTCCAAGGGGCATTAAAACCATCTTGTTAAGCTATTGTGACCTCGACCTCTCTTCCAAGGGGCATTAAAACCGTCTTGTTAAGCTACTGTGACCTCCATGTCTCTTCCACGAGGCATTGGTATTGTCTTTGTATTCTACTGTAACTTCCACCACTCTTCCAAGGGGCATTAAAACCATCTTGTTAAGCTATTGTGACCTCGACGTCTGTTCCAAGGGGCATTAAAACCGTCTTGTTAAGCTACTATGACCTCCACGTCTCTTCCACGGGGTATTGATATTGTCTTTTTATTCCACTGCGACCTCCACCACTCTTCCAAGGGGCATTGATATTGTCTTTTTATTCCACTGGTGCTTGCCAGTAATCACATGTAGTCTGCATATAGGAGTGGTGCTAGCCAGTAACCCCATGTCTTCTGCCTCTAGGAGTAGTGCTAGCCAGTAACCACATGTACTCTGCCTCTAGGAATGGCACTAGACAATAACCTCATGTCTTCGGCCTCTAGGAGTGGTGCTAGCTAATAAATGAACGTCTTCTGCCTTTAGGATTTATGCTATCCAGTAACCTCATGTGTTATGCCTATAATAGTGGTGTTAGCCAGTTACCGCACGTCTTCTACCTATAGTAGTGGTGCTGACCAGTAACACCATGTATTCTGCCTCGAGGAGTGGTGCTAGCCATTATCCACATGTATTCTGCCTTGAGGAGTGGTGCTAGCCTTTTCCTCGTGTATTCTGCCTCTAGGAGTTGTGCTAGCAAGTAACCTCATGTCTTCTGCCTCTAGGAGTTGTGCTAGCCAGTAACCACATGTCTTCTGCCTCTAGCAGTGGTGCTAGCCAGTAAACACATGTATTATGCCTCTAGGAGTGGTGCTAGCCTTTATCCTCATGTATTCTGCTTCTAGGAGTGGTGCTAGCAAGTAACTCCATGTCTTCTGCCTCTAGGAGTTGTGCTAGCCAGTAACCCCATGTCTTCTGCCTTTAGGAGTGGAGCTAGCCAGTAAACCCATGTCTTCTGCCTCTAGGAGTGGTTCTAGCCAGTTACCACATGTCGTCTGCATATAGGAGTGGTGCTAGCCAGTAACCCTATGTACTCTGCCTTTTTGAATGGCACTAGCCAGTAACCTCATGTCTTCGGCCTCTAGGAGTGGTGCTAGCCAGTAAGTGCACGTCGTCTGCCTTGAGGATTGATGCTATCCAGTAACCTCATGTATTGTGCCTATAGTAGTGGTGTTAGCCAGTAACCACATGTAGTCTCTATCTAGGAGTGATGCTAGCTAGTAACCCCATGTATTATTCCTCTAGGAGTGGTGCTAGCCAGTAAGCACATGTAGTCTTCCTGTAGGAGTTGTGCTAGCCAGTAACCGCATGTCTTCTACCTCTAGGAGTGGTGCTAGCCAGTAACCCCATGAATTCTGCTACTAGGAGTGGTGCTAGCCACTAATCACATGTTGTCTGTGTTACGCTCGCACCGGGACTGACTGGCGTGAGCGTGATTAGTGATCCCACTGGACCATGAACCGAGGAGTGCCTGGAGGGGCGTAACTAAGTATCAACCTGGTCCGACCAAGGTCGCACGGCGGCTCAGTCAACTCCGTGAAACAGGGAGGAACCGAGCAGAGGGACCAGGTGCTACTCCAGGTCAGACCCCGGTCACAGCTGTTGACCCACACCGGGGAATGCAGGAACAGGCAGGTTAGACTTGCATATAGACAGGTGGGTACTGGCAAGCACGGCTGGTATGCAGACAGGTGGATATTGACAGGCACAGCTGGTATGCAGACAGGTGGGCATTGGTAGGCACGGTTGGCGTGCAGACAGGTGGGCACCGGCAGGCACGGCTGACATGCAGAGACTCGGGTACTGGCAGGTAGGAACGTAAGCAGGATAGGGTCCAGTACAGACTGGGATACAGGAACGGAGCCGCAGGTGCGTTAGACAAGCAGAGCAAAGCAAAACCCTCAGATGCGGTGAACAAGCAGAGCAGAGCAAAACCGCAGGTGCGGTAAACAAGCAGAGCAGAGCAAAACCCGCATATGCGGTGAACAAGCAGAGTAGAGAAAAACCCGCAGATGCGGTGAACAAGCGGAGCAGAGCAAAACCGCAGATGCGGTGAACAAGCAAAGCAGAGCAAAACCCGCAGGTGCGGTAGACAAGCAGAGCAAAGCAAAATCCGCAGGTGCGGTAGACAAGCGGAGCAGAACAAAACCCGCAAGTGCGGTAGACAAGCAGAGCAAAGCAAAACCCGCAGATGCGGTGAACAAGCAGAGCAGAGCAAAACCGCAGTGCGGTAAACAAGCAGAGCAGAGCAAAACCCGCAGATGAGGTGAACAAGCAGAGCAGAGCAAAACCACAGATGCGGTGAACAAGTAGAGCAGAGCAAAACCCGCAGATGCGGTGAACAAGCGGAGCAGAGCAAAACCTCAGATCCGGTGAACAAGCAAAGCAGAGCAAAACCTGCAGGTGCGGTAGACAAGCAGAGCAAAGCAAAATCCGCAGGTGCGGTAGACAAGCAGAGCAAAGCAAAACCCGCAAGTGCGGTAGACAAGCGGAGCAAAGCAAAACCCGCAAGTGCGGTAGACAAGCAGAGCAAAGCAAAAACCGCAGATGCGGTGAACAAGCAAAGCAGAGCAAAACCGCAGGTGCGGTAAACAAGCAGAGCAGAGCAAAACCCGCAGATGCGGTGAACAAGCAGAGCAGAGCAAAACCGCAGTGCGGTAAACAAGCAGAGCAGAGCAAAACCCGCAGATGAGGTGAACAAGCAGAGCAGAGCAAAACCACAGATGCGGTGAACAAGTAGAGCAGAGCAAAACCCGCAGATGGGGTGAACAAGCGGAGCAGAGCAAAACCGCAGATGTGGTGAACAAGCAAAGCAGAGCAAAACCCGCAGGTGCGGTAGACAAGCAGAGCAAAGCAAAATCCGCAGGTGCGGTAGACAAGCAGAGCAAAGCAAAACCTGCAAGTGCGGTAAACAAGCGGAGCAGAGCAAAACCCGCAAGTGCGGTAGACAAGCAGAGCAAAGCAAAACCCGCAGATGCGGTGAACAAGCAAAGCAGAGCAAAACCCGCAGATATGGTGAACAAGCAAACCAGAGCAAAACCCGCAGATGCGGTGAACAAGCGGAGCAGAGCAAAACCGCAGATGCGGTGAACAAGCAAAGCAGAGCAAAACCCGCAGATGCGGTGAACAAGCAAAGCAAAGCAAAACCAAAGGTGCTGTAAACGATCAAAGAAGAGCAAAACCCGCAAATGTGGTCAGCAAGCAGAGCAAAGCAAAACCGCAGATGCAGTGAACAAGCAAATCAGAGCAAAACCCGCAGATGCGGTGAACAAGCAAAGCAGAGCAAAACCGCAGGTGTAGTGAACAAGCAGAGCAAAGCAAAACCCGCAGATGCGGTGTACAAGCAAAGCAGAACAAAACCGCAGGTGCGGTGAACAAGCAGAGCAAAGCATTACCCGCAGATGCAGTAGACAGGACAGGGCACTGTTCACATGGATAGCAAAACCGCAGATGCGGTGAACAAGCAAAGCAGAGCAAAACCTGCAGATGTGGTGAGCAAGCAAAGCAGAGCAAAACTGCAGGTACGGTGAACAAGCAGAGCAAAGCAAAACCCGCAGGTGCGGTAGACAAGCAGAGCAAAGCAAAATCCACAGGTGCGGTAGACAAGCAGAGCAAAGCAAAACCCGCAAGTGCGGTAGACAAGCGGAGCAGAGCAAAACCCGCAAGTGCGGCAGACAAGCAGAGCAAAGCAAAGCTCGCAGATGCGGTGAACAAGCAGAGCAGAGCAAAACCGCAGGTGCGGTAAACAAGCAGAGCAGAGCAAAACCCGCAGATGCGGTGAACAAGCAGAGCAGAGCAAAACCACAGATTTGGTGAACAAGCAGAGCAGAGCAAAACCCGCAGATGTGGTGAACAAGCGGAGCAGAGCAAAACTGCAGATGCGGTGAACAAGCAGAGCAAAGCATAACCCGCAGATGCAGTAGACAGGAGAGGGCACTGTTCACATGGATAGCAAAACCGCAGATGCGGTGAACAAGCAAAGCAGAACAAAACCGCAGGTGCGGTGAACAAGCAGAGCAAAGCATAACCCGCAGATGCAGTAGACAGGACAGGGCACTGTTCACATGGATAGCAAAACCGCAGATGTGGTGAACAAGCAAAGCAGAGCAAAACCGCAGGTGCGTTGAACAAGCAGAGCAAAGCAAAACCCGCAGATGCGGTGAACAAGCAAAGCAGAGCAAAACCGCAGGTGGTGTGAACAAGTAGAGCAAAGCAAAACCCGCAGATGTGGTAGACAGGACAGGGCACTGTTCACATGGAACAGACTGGAAAACACAAGAGTTAGATACGGAGGCAGGGAAACAGAATGAGCAGAACCAGATACACACAAGGTACTTGCAATGAAGTAGCGAGTGGACACAAAACTCACAAACAGAAGTAGAGAAACAACGAGTAGGAGTTAGGTGCAGGTTCAGATTCTCCAGGAAAAGGGGAAGGTGCAGACATAGAGACAAACAGGTAACGGACTAGGACACTGATCAGACAGGATCTGAACCAGGAACAAGATACAGGAAAGAGCCTGGGAACTCAGCCCCTAGGGTGGCGGAAAATGACTAAAAGTCACAGGTACAGGTAACAGGCCTGGGTATACAGCCCCCAGGGTGGCAGAAACAGACTAGATACAGGACAAGACCTGGCAACTCAGTTGCACAGAACACACTGAATTAAAGTGTTGCTCAGGCACCTCCTACTGGGTGGAGGGGGTTTAAGTATCCAGTGACTCACAGCAATAGGCTGGGGATGCATTAGGACTGAGCACACTGTAGCTTTAAGAATCAAGAAGAAACAGCGCCTCCCTAAGCCAGCAGACAAGAGACAAACAAACAGCAGGTACTGGAGCAAAGTGTGCAGCCTGGCCTGATAGGTAAGATTGCGGTCTTGCATGGTGAGAGGTGGTAAGCCATGTAAGCACGCCGCCAGGGATATTACAGTCTGCATATAGGAGTGGTGCTAGCCAGTAACTACATGTAGTCCGCATCTAGGAGTGGTGCTAGCCAGTAACCCCATGTATTCTGACTCTAGAAGTGTTGCTAGCCAGTAACCTTATGTAGTCTGTATCTAGGAGTGGTGCTAGTAACCCTATGTGTTCTGCCTTTAGGAGTGGCACTAGCCCGTAACACCATGTATTCTGCCACTAGGAGTGGTGATAGCTGGTTTCTGCACGTCTTCTGCCTCTAGGAGTGATGCTAGACAGTACCCCCATGTATTCTGCCTCGTGGAGTGATGCTAGCCAGTAGCCCCATGTATTCTGCCTCTAGGAGTGGTGCTAAACAGTAACCTCATGTAGTCTGCGTCTAGGAGTGGTGCTAGCAAGTAACCCCATGTGTTCTGCCTCTAGGAGTGGTGCTAGCCAGTAACCCCATGTATGCTGCCTCTAGGAGTGGTGCTAGCCAGTAACCACATGTAGTCTTAATCTAGGAGTGGTGTTAGCCAGTACTCCATGTATTCTGCCTCTAGGAGTGGTGCTAGCCAGTATCCCCATGTGTCCTGCGTCTAGGATCGGTGCTAGCCAGTAAACACATTTAGTCCGCCTCTAAGAGTGGTGCTTCCCAGTAACACCATGCCTTCTGCCTCTAGAAGTGGTGCTAGCCAGTAACCACATGTATTCTGGCTCTAGGAGTGATGTAGCTAGTAAGCGCACATCTTCTGCCTCTATGAGTGACACTAGCCAGTAACCCCATGTATTCTGCCTCTTGGAGAGGTGCTATCCAGTAACCATATGTAGTCTGCATCTAGGAGTGGTGCTAGCCAGTAACCTCATGTAGTCTGCATCTAGGAGGGGTGCTAGCCAGTAACCCCATGTGTTCTGCCTCTAGGAGTGGTGCTAGCCAGTAACCCCATGTATGCTGCCTCTAGGAGTGGTGCTAGCCAGTAACCACATGTAGTCTTCATCTAGGAGTGGTGTTAGCCAGTATCCCCATGTGTTCTTGCATCTAGGATTGGTGCTAGCCAGTAAACACAATTAGTCCGCCTCTAAGAGTGGTGCTTCCCAGTAACCCCATGCCTTCTGCCTCTAGGAGTGGTGCTAGCCAGTAACCCCTTGTCTTCTGCCTCTAGGAGTGGTGCTAGCCAGTAACCACATGTATTCTGCCTCTAGGAGTGAAGAAGCTAGTAAGCGCACGTGTTCTGCCTCTATGAGGGATGCTAGCCATTAACCCTATGTAGAGTGCATCTAGGAGTGGTGCTAGACAGTAACCACATGTAGTCTGCATCAAGGAGTGGTGCTAGTCAGGAACCACAAATACTCTGCATCTAGGAGTGGTGGCAGCCAGTAAACCCATATCTTCTGCCTCTAGGATTGGTTCTAGCCAGTAAACCCATTTATTCTTCCTCTAGGAGTGGTGCTGCACGTCTTCTGCCTCTAGGAGTGATGCTAGCCACTAACCACATATATTATGCATCTAAGAGTGGTGCGAGCCAGTAACTACAAGTACTTTGCATTTAGGAGTGGTGCTATTAAGTAACTCCATGTATTCTGTCTCTAGGAGTGGTGCTAGCCAGTAACCCCATGAATTCTGCCTCTAGGAGTGGTGCAAGCCACTAACCACATGTTGTCTGCTTATAGGAGAGGTGCTAGTAAGAAACCCCATGTCTTCTGCCTCTAGGAGTGGTGCTAGCCAGTAACCCCATAAATTCTGCCTCTAGGAGTGGTACTAGCCAGTAACTTCATGCAGTCTGCATCTAGGAGTGGTGGTAGCCAGTAACCCTACGTATTCTGTCTTTATAAGTGGCGCTAGACCGTAATCCCATGAATTCTGCCTCTAGGAGTGGTGTTAGCCATTAACCCCATGTATTCTGCCTCTAGGAGAGATGCTAGCAAGTAACCCCATGTATTCTGCCTCTATTAGTGGTGCTAGCCAATAACCCCAAATATTCTGCTTCTAGGAGAGATGCTAGCTAGTAAGTGCAAGTCTTCTGCCTCTAGGAGTGGCGCTAGCCAGTAACCCCATGTTTTCTGCCTCTAGGTGTGGCTCTATCCAGTAACCCCATGTATTCTTCCTCTAGGAGTTGTGCTAGCCAGCAACCACACGTCTTCTGCCTCTAGGAGTGATGCTAGCCAGTAACCCCATGTCCTGTGCCTCTATGAGCAATGCTAGCCAGTAACCCCGTGTCTGCTGCCCCTAGGAGTGGTGCCTGCCTGTAATCACATTTAATCTGCATCTAGGAGTGGTGCTAGCCAGTAACTCCATGTATTCTGTTCTAGGTGTCATGCTGTCCTTTAACTCTATGTATTCTGCCACTAGGAGTGGTGCTAGCCAGTAAGCGCACATCTTCTGCCACTAGGAGAGGTGCCAGCCAGTAACATCATGTAGTCCGCATCCACAAGTGGTGCTAGCCAGTAACCCCATGTAGTTTGCCTCTAGGAGTGGCGCTAGCCAGTAATCCCATGTCTTCTGCCTCTAGTAGTGGTGCTACCCAGTAGCCCCATTTATTCTGCCTCTAGGTGTGGTGCTGGCCAGGATCTCTATGTCTTCTGACTTTAGGAGTGGTGCTAACAAGTAACTGCATGTCTCCTCCTTCTAGTAGAGGTGCTAGCCAGAATCCCCTTGTCTTCTGCCTCTAGGAATGGCACTATCCAGTAACCCCATGTCTTCTGCCTCTAGGAGTGGCGCTAGCCATCACAAAATGTATTCTTCCTCTCGGAGTGGCGCTAGCTCGTAAGCGCACATCTTCTGCCACTAGGAGTGATGCTAGCCAGTAACCCTCTGTAGTCTGCCTTTTAGAGTGATGCTAGCCAGTAACCCAATGTATTTTGCCTCGAGGAGTGGTGTTAGCCAGTAATGACATGTACTCTGCCTCTAGGAGTGATGCTAGCCAGTAACCCCATGTATTTTGCTCTAGGAGTGATGCTAGCCAGTAACCCCATGTATGCTACCTCTAGGAGTGGTCATAGCCAGTAACCATGTCTTCTGCCTCTAGGAGTGGCACTAACCCGTAAGTGCACGTCTTCTACCTCTAGGAGTTGTGCTAGCCAGTAACCAAATGTATTCTGCCTCTCGGAGTGGCGCTAGCCCATAAGCGCACATCTTCTGCCTCTAGGAGTGATGCTAACCAGTAACCCTATGTAGTCTGCCTTTTGGAGTGATGCTAGCCAGTAACCCCATGTATTTTGCCTCGAGGAGTGGCGCCAGCCAGTAACCTAATGTAGTCTGCCTCTAGGAGTGATGCTAGCCAGTAACCCCATGTCTTCTGCCTCTAGGTGTGATGCTAGCCAGTAACTCCATGTATTCTGCCACTAGGAGTGGTGCTAGCTAGTAACCTAATGTAGTCTGCATCTAGAAGTGGTGCTAGCCAGTAACCACATGTCTTCTGCCTCTAGGAATGATGCTGTCCTGTAACTCTATGTATTCTGCCACTAGGAGTGGTGCTTCCAGTAAGAGCACATCTTCTGCCTCTAATAGTGATGCTAGCCAGTAACCCAATGTCTTCTGCCTCTAGGAGTGGTGCTAGCCAGTAGCCTCATGTAGTCTGCATCTAGGAGTGGTGCTAGCCATTAACCCCATGTGTTTTGCCTCTAAGAGTGGCGCTAACCAGTAACCCCATGTCTTCTGCCTCTAGGAGTGTTACTACCCAGTAGCCCCATTTATTCTGCCTCTAGGTGTGGTGCTAGCCAGTATCTCTATGCCTTCTGACTTTAGGAGTGGTGCTAGCAAGTAACCGCACGTCTTTTCCTTCCAGTAGAGGTGCTAGCCAGTATCCCCATGTCTTCTGCCTCTAGGAATGGCACTAGCCAGTAACCCCATGTCTTCTGCCTCTAGGAGTGGCACTAACCCGTAATTGCACGTCTTCTACCTCTAGGAGTTGTGCTAGCCAGTAACCAAATGTATTCTCCCTCTCGGAGTGGCGCTAGCCCATAAGCGCACATCTTCTGCCTCTAGGAGTGATGCTAACCAGTAACCCTATGTAGTCTGCCTTTTGGAGTGATGCTAGCCAGTAACCCCATGTATTTTGCCTCGAGGAGTGGTGCCAGCCAGTAACCTAATGTAGTCTGCCTCTAGGAGTGATGCTAGCCAGTAACCCCATGTCTTCTGCCTCTAGGTGTGATGCTAGCCAGTAACTCCATGTATTCTGCCACTAGGAGTGGTGCTAGCTAGTAACCTAATGTAGTCTGCATCTAGAAGTGGTGCTAGCCAGTAACCACATGTCTTCTGCCTCTAGGAATGATGCTGTCCTGTAACTCTATGTATTCTGCCACTAGGAGTGGTGCTTCCAGTAAGAGCACATCTTCTGCCTCTAATAGTGATGCTAGCCAGTAACCCAATGTCTTCTGCCTCTAGGAGTGGTGCTAGCCAGTAGCCTCATGTAGTCTGCATCTAGGAGTGGTGCTAGCCATTAACCCCATGTGTTTTGCCTCTAAGAGTGGCGCTAACCAGTAACCCCATGTCTTCTGCCTCTAGGAGTGTTACTACCCAGTAGCCCCATTTATTCTGCCTCTAGGTGTGGTGCTAGCCAGTATCTCTATGCCTTCTGACTTTAGGAGTGGTGCTAGCAAGTAACCGCACGTCTTTTCCTTCCAGTAGAGTTGCTAGCCAGTATCCCCATGTCTTCTACCTCTAGGAATGGCACTAGCCAGTAACCTCATGTCTTCTGCCTCTAGGAGAGGCGCTAGCCAGTCACCAAATGTATTCTACCTCTCGGAGTGGCGCTAGCCCGTAAGCGCACATCTTCTGCCACTAGGAGTGATGCTAGCCAGTAACCCTATGTAGTCTGCATTTGGAGTGATGCTAGCCAGTAACCCCATGTATTTTGCTTCGAGGAGTGGTGCTAGCCAGTAACGACATGTACTCTGCCTCTTGGAGTGATGCTAGCCAGTAACCCCATGTATTTTGCTCTAGGAGTGATGCTAGCCAGTAACCTCATGTATGCTACCAACTAGGAGTGGTGATAGCCAGTAACCACATGTAGTCCTCATCTAGGAGTGGTGCTAGCCAATAATCCTATGTCTTCTGCCTCTAGGATTGGTGCTAGCCAGTAATCCCATGTCTTCTACCTCTAGGAGTGGTGCTATCCAGTAAACCCATGTATTCTTCCTCTAGGAGTGATGCTAACCAGTAACCTCATGCAGTTTGCATATAGGAGTGGTGCTAGTCAGTAACCACATGTAGTCCGCATCTAGGAGTGGTGCTATCCAGTAACCCTAAGTATTCTACCTTTAGGAGTGGTGTTAGCCAGTAACCCCATGTGTTCTTTCCCTAGGTGCGGTGCTAGCCAGTAACCCCACGTATTCTGCCTTTTGGATTGATGCTAGCCAGTAACCACATGTACTCTGCCTATAGGAGAGATGCTAACCAGTAACCCCATGTATTTTGCTCTAGGAGTAATGCTAGCCAGTAACCCCACGTATTTTGCTCTAGGAGTGATTATAGCCAGTAACCCCATGTATTCTGCCACTAGGAGTGGTGCTAGCCAGTAAGCGCACGTCTTCTGCCTCTAGGAGTGATGCTAGCCAGTAACCCCATGTCTTCTGCATCTAGGTTTGATGCTAGCCAGCAACCCCATGTATTCTGCCTGTAGAAGTGGCGCTAGCCAGTAATCACACATCTTCTGCTTCTAGGAGTGGTGCTTGCCAGTAACCCCATGTATTCTGCTTCAAGGAGTGGTGCTTGCCAGTAACCCCATGTCTTCTGCCTCTAGGAGTGGCGCTAGCCAGTAACCCCATATTTTATGCCTTTAGGTGTGGCTCTGTCCAGTAACCCCATGTATTTTTCCTCTAGGAGTTGTGCTAGCCAGCAACCACACGTCTTCTGCCTCTAGGAGTGATGCTAGCCAGTAACCCCATGTCCTGTGCCTCTATGAGCAATGCTAGCCAGTAACCCCATGTATGCTGCCCCTAGGAGTGGTGCCTGCCTGTAACCACATTTAGTCTGCATCTAGGAGTGGTGCTTGCCAGTAACTCCATGTATTCTGTTCTAGGTGTCATGCTGTCCTGTAACTCTATGTATTCTGCCACTAGGAGTGGTGCTAGCCAGTAAGCGCACATCTTCTGCCTCTAGGAGAGGTGCCAGCCAGTAACCTCCTGTAGTCTGCATCCACAAGTGGTTCTAGCCAGTAACCCCATGTAGTTTGCCTCTAGGAGTGGCGCTAGCCAGTAACCCCATGTCTTCTGCCTCTAGTAGTGGTGCTACCCAGTAGCCCCATTTATTCTGCCTCTAGGTGTGGTGCTGGCCAGTATCTCTATGTCTTCTGACTTTAGGAGTGGTGCTAACAAGTAACCGCATGTCTCCTCCTCCTAGTAGAGGTGCTAGCCAGAATCCCCATGTCTTCTGCCTCTAGGAATGGCACTATCCAGTAACCCCATGTCTTCTGCCTCTAGGAGTGGCACTAACCCGTAAGCGCACGTCTTCTACCTCTAGGACTTGTGCTAGCCAGTAACCAAATGTATTCTGCCTCTCGGAGTGGCACTAGCCCGTAAGCGCACATCTTCTGCCTCTAGGAGTGATGCTAACCAGTAACCCTATGTAGTCTGCCTTTTGGAGTGATGATAGCCAGTATTTTGCCTCGAGGAGCGGTGCCAGCCAGTAACCTAATGTAGTCTGCATCTAGGAGTGGTGCTAGCCACTAACTGCACGTCTTCTGCCTCTAGGAGTGATGCTAGCCAGTAACCCCATGTCTTCTGCCTCTAGGTGTGATGCTAGCCAGTAACTCCATGTATTCTGCCACTAGGAGTGGTGCTAGCTAGTAACCTAATGTTGTCTGCATCTAGAAGTGGTGCTAGCCAGTAACCACATGTCTTCTGCCTCTAGGAATGATGCTGTCCTGTAACTCTATGTATTCTGCCACTAGGAGTGGTGCTTGCCAGTAAGAGCACATCTTCTGCCTCTAGCAGTGATGCTAGCCAGTAACCCAATGTCTTCTGCCTCTAGCAGTGGTGCTAGCCAGTAGCCTCATGTAGTCTGCATCTAGGAGTGGTGCTAGCCATTAACCCCATGTGTTTTGCCTCTAATAGTGGTGCTAACCAGTAACCCCATGTCTTCTGCCTCTAGGAGTGTTACTGTTATGATCTGCTACAAGCACTAAGGAAAGACAGGAGATCTGTCCCTACAATAGAACTAAGCTGGATCCCTACGTTGTAACGGGGAACCTGATCCTGCGATCAGACCCGCTAAAGTCCTCGGCTAGTCTGAACGAAGACCTATAGATGTGAGGAAGGGATCCCTACAAGAACTAGGGACTGGGAGAAAGATGGACACCTCCTAGCAGAAATTGTAGCAGTAAAAAGACAAACAAACAACATAGAACATAGAGGTCCGAAGACCTAGCAAAACTGACTGAGAAAGATAACAGAGCACCAAGCTAGCTCAAGAGTAGAAATTACTATGAAGTCCAGCAAGGCCAGAAGGGCAGAGCAGGATTAAATAGGCAAAAAAGGTCATGTGACCAGCAAGATAGAAAAAACCTAACAGGAGAGTTCTAACAGTTACTACCCAGTAGCCCCATTTATTCTGCCTCTAGGTGTGGTGCTAGCCTGTATCTCTATGCCTTCTGACTTTAGGAGTGGTGCTAGCAAGTAACCGCACGTCTTTTCCTTCCAGTAGAGGTGCTAGCCAGTATCCCCATGTCTTCTGCCTCTAGGAATGGCACTAGCCAGTAAGCCCATGTCTTCTGCCTCTAGGAGTGGCGCTAGCCATCACAAAATGTATTCTTCCTCTCGGAGTGGCGCTAGCTCGTAAGCGCACATCTTCTGCCACTAGGAGTGATGCTAGCCAGTAACCCTCTGTAGTCTGCCTTTTAGAGTGATGCTAGCCAGTAACCCAATGTATTTTGCCTCGAGGAGTGGTGTTAGCCAGTAATGACATGTACTCTGCCTCTAGGAGTGATGCTAGCCAGTAACCCCATGTATTTTGCTCTAGGAGTGATGCTAGCCAGTAACCCCATGTATGCTACCTCTAGGAGTGGTCATAGCCAGTAACCACATGTAGTCCTCATCTAGGAGTGGTGCTAGCCAATAATCCTATGTCTTCTGCCTCTAGGATTGGTGCTAGCCAGTAATCCCATGTCTTCTACCTCTAGGAGTGGTGCTATCCAGTAAACCCATGTATTCTTCCTCTAGGAGTGATGCTAGCCAGTAACCTCATGCAGTTTGCATATAGGAGTGGTGCTAGCCAGTAACCACATGTAGTCTGCATCTAGGAGTGGTGCTAGCCAGTAACCCCAAGTATTCTACCTTTAGGAGTGGTGTTAGCCAGTAACCCCATGTGTTCTTCCTCTAGGTGCGGCGCTAGCCAGTAACCCCACGTATTCTGCCTTTTGGATTGATGCTAGCCAGTAACCACATGTACTCTTCCTATAGGAGAGATGCTAGCCGGTAACCCCATTTATTTTGCTCTAGGAGTAATGCTAGCCAGTAACCCCACGTATTTTGCTCTAGGAGTGATTATAGCCAGTAACCCCATGTATTCTGCCACTAGGAGTGGTGCTAGCCAGTAAGCGCACGTCTTCTGCCTCTAGGAGTGATGCAAGCCAGTAACCCCATGTCTTCTGCATCTAGGTGTGATGCTAGCCAGCAACCCCATGTATTCTGCCTGTAGAAGTGGCGCTAGCCAGTAATCACACATCTTCTGCCTCTAGGAGTGGTGCTTGCCAGTAACCCCATGTATTCTGCTTCAAGGAGTGGTGCTTGCCAGTAACCCCATGTCTTATGCCTCTAGGAGTGGTGCTAGGCTGTAACCCCATGTCTTCTGCCTCTAGGAGTGATGCTAGCCAGTAACTCCATGTCTTCTGCCTCTAGGAGTGGTGCTTGCCAGTAACCACTCGTCTTCTGCCTCTAGGAGTGGTGCCAGCCTGTAACCACATGTAGTTTGACTGTAGGAGTGGTGCTAGCCTGTAATCCCATGCATTCTGCCTCTAGGTGTGGTGCTAGCCAGTAACCACATGTAGTCTGCATCTAGGAGTGGTGCTAGCCAGTAACCCCATGTCTAATGCCACTAGGAGAGGTGCAAGCCAGTAACCCCATGTCTTCTCGCTCCTGGAGTGGTGCTAGGCAGTAACCAGATGTAGTCTACATCTAGGAGTGGTGCTATCCAGTAACCCCATGACTTCTTCCACTAGGAGTGGTGCTAGCCAGTAACCACATGTCTTCTGCCTCTATGAGTGATGCTAGCCAGTAACCGCACATTTTCTGCCTCTAGGAGTGATGCTAGTCAGTAACCCCTTGTATTATGGCTCTAGGAGTGGTGCTAGCCAGTAACTAGAGATGAGAGGTGTTCGACTCGAACTGTTCGCCAATCTCAAATTCGAGCTGTTTTTGGCGGTGTTCGAGCCGTTCAACGAACACAAATGATTTGAAAAAAATCCAGTTGTTCTAGGTTATGTTCGATAACTGTTAGTGCACCAAAATCGTAACTGGATTTTTTCACAGTAATGCTGTTAAACAATGTTAATACACAGTTTGAGTGTACAATGGGCGGGGGGAGGGGCAGGGGATGAATCTCTGCAGAAATAATGAAGATCTCCATTTTTTTTCTTTCCCGCATTTACATTACGGAGGTGCAGTCTGTCAGCCTATCAGCAGCGCACACATGCAGCGAAGTGCTTTTTTTCACACAAGCAAGGGCATGTGTCATTGGCTTTGTATGTCACATGTCCTTGCCCTATAAGAGCCAGCCATTTTCCACGTCGCCACCATTTTCTCACTGCTGCAACTGACTGTTATACGGCACCGCTGCTGCTGTGTGCGCTATACTTTCTAATTGTGTGAATTGCAAGCGAATTTGCTCTTAAATAGACAGATAGGTTGGGAGTAGGGACTAATTGTAATTGCAGCCCTTTTGAGGGCTAGGTTACAGCATTTCCTAGGTCTTTTTGCCAGGCAGGTCTGTTTTAGTGGTGTGCAAGTGTTTTTCACAGCATTTGGCTAAATCTAGCTAAGCAAATCCTTTTGGGCCTCTTGCAGTGTGTGTAGGTCAGTAGAGTAGCCTATCTGTGTTGCAAGCTACACCACCTGTGTATGTAATATGAATTTTGTACTGCACCTAGCCAAGTAAAACCTTTTGGGCATAGTAGCAGTGTGTGTTACTCACTGTATTAGGCCATCTATACCAAGATCCACCAGCTTTGAAATTAATAATAATTTTTAGCTGCATCTAGCCCAGAAAATAATTTTGGGCCTGTAGCAGTGTGTGGTACTCATTCTATTAGGCCATCTATACTAAGCTCCACCAGCTTTGAAATTAATAATAATTTTTAGCTGCATCTAGCCCGGTAAATAATTTTGGGCATAGCAGCAGTGTGTGGTACTCATTGTATTAGGCCATCTATCCTAAACTCCACCAGCTTTGAAATTAATAATCATTTTTAGCTGCATCTAGTATGGAAAATAATTTTGGGCATAGTAGCAGTGTGTGGTACTCATTGTATTAGGCCATCTATACTAAACTCCACCAGCTTTGAAATTAATAATAATTTTTAGCTGCATCTAGCCCAGAAAATAATTTTGGGCATAGTAGCAGTGTGCGGTACTCATTGTATTAGACCATCTCTACCAAGCTCCACCAGCTTTGAAATTAATAATAATTTTTAGCTGCATCTAGCCCGGAAAATAATTTTGGGCATAGTAGCAGTGTGTGGTACTCATTGTATTAGGCCATCTATACCAAGCTCCACCAGCTTTGAAATTAATAATAATTTTTAGCTGCATCTAGACCGGAAAATAATTTTGGGCATAGTAGCAGTGTATGGTACTCATTGTATTAGGCCATCTATATCAAGCTCCACCAGCTTTGAAATTAATAATAATTTTTAGCTGCATCTAGCCCGGAAAATAATTTTGGGCCTGTAGCAGTGTGTGGTACTCATTCTATTAGGCTATCTATACTAAGTTCCACCAGCTTTGAAATTAATAATAATTTTTAGCTGCATCTAGCCCGGAAAATAATTTTTTGCATAGTAGCAGTGTGTGGTACTCATTGTATTAGGCCATCTATACCAAGCTCCACCAGCTTTGAAATTAATAATAATTTTTAGATGCATCTAACCTGGAAAATAATTTTGGGCCTGTAGCAGTGTGTGGTACTCATTCTATTAGGCCATCTATACTAAGCTCCACCAGCTTTGAAATTAATAATAATTTTTAGCTGCATCTAGCCCGGAAAATAATTTTGGGCATAGTAGCAGTGTGTGGTACTCATTGTATTAGGCCATCTATACCAAGCTCCACCAGCTTTGAAATTAATAATAATTTTTAGCTGCATCTAGCCCGGAAAATAATTTTGGGCATAGTAGCAGTGTGTGGTACTCATTGTATTAGGCCATCTATACCAAGCTCCACCAGCTTTGAAATAAATAATAATTTTTAGCTGCATCTAGCCAGGAAAATAATTTTTCTTCCCAATAGTGGTAGAAATAGAAATATGTGGCGCGCGCCTGTTTAACAAAAATATACCCTTCATAACAAAAAACACCAGCCTAGCGCACTGCATTAATAAGATGGCATCATCGTCTCTCCCAGTGCTAGGCCTACTACGCCGGCTAGCATTCCTGTGCCTAAAACACAATGTATCGGTCCGCGCTAGCCACGATGCTGAGGGGTCTAACGCTGCTGCAAACGCTTTATCACAATTCAATAGGCAGATTTTCACAGAGCTCCTCCCCAACGCCCACCCATCGGGCAACAGTTACCCACCCTCCCTATGGGATCTAGTGGCGAATAGTTGATGCCATTAGTCAGAGCGTCAGTTGCCCTGTCGACATTGGAAGCATACGGTAAGGCATGGGAAGAGTGGTCACGACTAGTAGCAGGCAGACGGGTTGACCAATGTGAACAAGCCAGATTACAAGTCACTAGTGTTGAGCGAACATGCTCGACACTGCTCGGTACTCGCCCGAGCATCACGCTACTCGGGATGTTCGGCGAGCACCGAGCATTTCCGGGTAACTCGGGCGGGAGCTCGGGTCTCCGACCTGCATGTTTGGCACTCTTTACAGAGCCAATGAACATGCAGGGATTGCCAGCCAGTCACTGTAATGCCGCAGCCATGTTGTTTGTGGGCATTACAGTGATTGGCTGGCCGCACAGCATCACCTCGAGTATTTAAAACCGGGCGCCGCCATCTTGGACACAGTCGCTCCGGATCAGACAGTGTAGGGACAGCGCAGCTGATTTAGGTAGAGATATATCCTGCAAAATAGTTAGTGTAGGGTCTGTAAAGGCTGCCAGATCAAACAAACAGTCCTTCTCAGGACTAATATCCATCCCAGGTATATCAGGCAGGCAGGCAGGCAGGCTGTATAGGAGACGCAGTGGTTATACCAGCAAATGCTGCATTACAGTCCTGTGTGCTGCTCCTGTTGCTGAAATTGCTGGACTTAGTTCCAGGTCCCGGGGGCCAGTAAAAAACCTTTTTTTTTATCTAAATCCTCTTTTTTTTTTTCTCCTTCACAATGTACAAATGCCCATCTTATTAACCTTTTGGTGCCCCCCCCCCAAAAAAAAAAAGTGTGCCTCTGATTTTTCAGACACAAATATATCTGTTGAAAATAATCTGGTGTAGGCCAGAGAAATATAAGTGTGGTTTTGCAGTTCTATGGGCCATTTGTATCTAAAAAAAACAGTTTGAGTGTGTCGCTCACTGTTCAGCCGCAAATATATATATATTTTAAAAAGCCTGGTATACACCAGTAAATTATTACTGTGGTTTTGATGTTCCAAGGTAAAACATCTCTATTATCCTGTTTTTGGCATTTTTTGCTGTATAAAAATAATAAGTGTCTCCCTGATTTTTCAGACACAAATATATCTGTTGAAAATAGTCTGGTGTAGGCCAGAGAGACAGAAGTGTGCTTTTGCTGTTCCACGGTAAAAAATCTCTATTATCCTGCTTTTTGCATTTTTTGCTGTAAAAAAAAAAAAATAGTGTCTCCCTGATTTTTCAGACACAAATATATCTGTTGAAAATTGTCTGGTGTAGGCCCGAGAAATACAAGTGTGGTTTTGCAGTTCCACGGTACAAACCTCTGTATTATGCACTTTTGGGCCATTTGTATCTAAAAAAACCAGTTTGAGTGTGTCGCTCACTGTTCAGCCGCAAATATATATATATTTTAAAAAGCCTGGTATACACCAGTAAATTATAACTGTGGTTTTGCTGTTCCACGGTAAAAAATCTCTATTATTCAGGTTTTGGTAGTTTTTTCCGTAAAGAAAAACAGTAGTGTCTCCTGACTGTTGTGACACAAAAATATATCTGTTGAAAATAGTCTTGTGTAGGCCCGACATCCCAGTGTGGTTTCGCAGTTCCACGGGTCAAATCGCTGTACTATCCAGTTTTGGGCCTTTGGTATCTAAAAAAAAAGCAGTTTGAGTGTGTCGCTCACTGTTCAGCCGCAAATATCTCTATTTAAAAAAGTGTGGTATACCCCAGTAAACAATAACTGTGGTTTTCCTCTTCCACGGTTCTAATCTACTCTTTATTACCCTTTTTCCATTGATAGTGCAAGTGTAAGCTATTTTACTTCATTTACAATGGGCAAGGCGCGTGGCAAGGGACGTGGAAGTGGACGTTCTGGTGATGGTTCGTGCAGAGGACGGGGCCGTGGCCAAGGTGAAAATGTGCCACAACCAACAGCCACATCTTCTCGCTCCCACTTCTTGACCGAATTACTAGGGAAGCACAGAACAACACCAGTATTGAGAACTGATCAGTGTGAACAGGTTATTAATTGGATAGCAGACAATACTTCCAGTTACCTGGGCACCACCACCTCCGGTCTGTCTTCCACACGGTCAACTCTTAGTAGCCGTGAGTCTCGACCGCATACTCCTCCTCACCCTGATGCTCCTTCCTCCCACCATGCTGAGTGTCGTCAGACAGCAAGTGATCCCACACTTGGACACTCTGAGGAGCTGTTCACTGGTCCATTTCCATATTTGGGCTCCTCGCCTGATACGCTTGAAGTGGTGGAAGAGGAGATCCCATGTTGCGATGCCCAAATATTTGAACAGCCACGGCCACAGGAAGTCGACGTTGGCAATCTGTCACAAGAGGTGGACGATGACGAGACACAATTGCCAGGAAGTGAGGAGGAGGAACGTGGTGCGCAAGTGGAAGAGGAGGAGGTGGTGGATGATCTAGTAACTGACCCAATGTGGAAGGAGGACATGCAGAGTGAGGCCAGCAGCACACAGGGGGAGGGAGGCAGAGTACCCCAACAGGCAGGAAGAAGCAGTGTGGTGGCCGCAGACAGAAGGCAGGCAACCGTTCCCCGTAACACCAACACGAGGGACGTTGCCAGTACAAGCGGTAGGTCTTCCAGAGTCTGGAATTTTTTTAAAGACTCTGCTGATAACCCCAAAAAGGCCATATGTTCCACCTGCCATGCCAGCATCAGCAGGGGTGACAAAACTACCAGCCTGACCACCACCAGCATGATCAGGCACATGGCAGCAAAGTACCCGACTTTGTGAGGCGAAACCCAGGGTCCACGACCAGTGTCAGCGGGTGTCACCAGTGCTTCTTCCACTGTTGTGCGTGCAATAGAACCCCCTGTTGTGTGTGCAAGGCAATCCCCTGTCCATACTGCATGTAAAGATGCCCCCTCCTCTCAGTCTTCACTTGTTATGGCAGTTTCTCAAAAAACAGCATCAACGTCCACGTCCACGTCCCACCGCAGCGTTCAATTGTCCATATCCCAGACCTTTGAACGAAAGCGGAAATTCGCAGCTAACGCCCCACAGGCCACAGTCCTAAATTCGCACATTTCACGACTGCTTGCATTGGAAATGCTGCCTTTTAGGCTGGTGGAGACGGAATCCTTCCGCAATCTTATGGCGGAGGCAGACCGCTGAGGCTGGTGTTGTGTGCGCAGAATAAAATGGGATAACTCCCCTCGGGAGGAGTATAGCCTCAGGGCAGTGTGGATGATGGGGGTGATGGTGCACGAGCGCAGCAGGAATGACTCAGAGTCTTTGCAGTGCAGTTCAGGGTCTTTACTGATGATTATAAGGTAGACCCTCCCGGGAGTACTGGCTAGCATAAGAGGCCTGGTCAGTCTGTGAGCAATCAGGAGTTCCCCTGGCCAAGTGGAGTTGTAGGCCTCCCCGTCTGTCTGCACTCTTCCTGGCTACCTTGCTGTAAGCGGGTAGAAGTAGCCCACGTCCCTGAGTGTACCGTGTAGTGCTCACCCGTATGGCTGGTGACTTGGGGCCTTCTGTTAGCCTCCGCTCCACGACGGCGGTGCTGGTCCCTTGCTTGTGACTGAGCCTCCGGGCTTCTATGGCCAGAGGACCTGAAATCCCCTGCCGGCTGGTTTCTGCTGCTGGATATATAAGTCCTCACAGCTTCGGACTCCTGTGTCCGGTTCCTATTGTCTTCTGCCAGGGCGAGCTCTGCTCAGCTTCCAGACCCTCGTCTTTAGCTCCTAGCTCCTACAGAGCTCCTTGCTGTTACTTTCCCTTGCTCTCACTCTGACTCTGACTGTTCTCTGTTCTCTGACTCACTCAACCCCACCCCAGATCCAGTTTATAAGGGCAGAATTCTCCCCTCCCAGGACTGGTGCAGGAGGACGTTGCATGTTTAAGGGATCCTGACCAGGAAACCTCCCACTTGCTCTCCGACGTAATCTCTATTACTGTGGTGACCAGACCCCTGGGGTGCCACACATGGCTCTTGTAAGGGGCATTGCAGTACCTCATAATTTTTGGAAAGCATTCCATTCACTGCTTAGGCCAACAGTGCACAGGAGACCCAGTTGCTATAAATGGAAAAAAAGGTTTAGTTAACGCCCTCTGACCTCCATGTCATTTCCAAGGGGCATTGGAGTGCCTCGAAATTTTTGGTAGGCATTGCACTCACTGTATGCCCTATAACTGTGTAGCCGAACCGCTCCTTTTGTTACAGAAACATATCCTGCAAGACATATCTGGTTGACTGGCCTGATATTGATGTGAATGGTCCCTGTTCCTCCTGCTCTTTCTCCTTTGCCACTACCTCATCCATAATTTATCACCTGAAGCTTTGTTTTAACGGGAGTCATAGAACTTGGATAGTAGAAGGAAAACATATAGCAATCCTCGGAGGAGGTAGGATATGCGCCAAAACACTGACCTCCTCAGGCCTAGCCGCTACTACATACATGCGCTTGCATTACAACAAAACAAAGCAGATGCTAACTTCTATCATCCTCATCATGCTCCTCACCTTGGCACTCTCAACTCCCCTGATGGAGAAGCCAGGGCCCACCGGAGGAGTCTGATAGTCCGGTGGGCTCGGCCAATGCTGCCCTAAAGCAGGCCAGGCTAAGAAAAGTGTGGGAAAGGTTACCGGTACAAATAGGGGTGGCTGGGGACCGAGTATGGACACCCGGCCACCCCCTGGAGGCTGGGGAGCAAGCGGGGACACCCGGCCACCAGGCGGCTGGGGACTGAGTATGGATACCAGGCCGCCGACACAGCCATGGCGTGGTGGCCAGATTCCGCCTCCACATGCCTAAAAGGCCCAATTTAAAGTGCAAGCAAGCAGTATGGTATTGCAGCCTGGGGGTGGGTGGGTGGCAGGCTGCATACTTGCGCTTGCATTGCAAGGAATGGGAGAGGTACAATTGAACACTGCACTGGGACAAGGACTTGAATAGGGATAGTTGCAATCTGCATCTTCTGATGCGGCAAGGATCACTTATGATGGGCACACTTTTAGACAGTGACCTGGGTGTCAGAGATGCTTCAAGGGGTCTTCCCCATGCTGTTCCCATGTCTTTTCAGCACTTTATGCATGTGTCACACAGCACATGGCCAGATAAGGTTGTAAAATGTTAAAATGACATTTTCCGGTGAATGAATTTGTCATAGTTGAAAGAAATACAAAAGTGCAAAAACGCATAAAAAATACTACTTGTGAACATAGCCGAAGGTGTGGAGGAGTATTTTTGTTTCTGGTCATTTATTTTAACTTATACACAAGTCTTTTCCCTGGAAAAGATGTTCCTTAACATATTTCACAGGAAAAAAGTTTCACTTTCGTTTTATTGTGAGCCTGTAAAAGTGGCTTAATACCTCTGACCACGTTGTTGACAGCAGTGACCTGGGGGTCAGAAATGCTTCCTGGGGCGATCCCCATGCTGTCCCCATGTCATTTGAGCACTGTCACTATCGTTTTGGGCACTTGTTAGGCTTTTAAAAGACTGCCGGGGGTGCCACCGCAAAAATGCTCGAGTCTCCCATAGACTAACATTGGGCTCGTTGCTCGGGTCGAGCACCCGAGTATCACGACGAGCTCGGCCCGAGCTTCGAGCTCCCGAGCATTTTAGTGCTCGCTCAACACTGCAAGTCACCATAGAATTTCTCCACCAGCTAATGATGAGGGGAATATCAGCGCAGCGGTGGCTGACCGGAGTAGCATTTCTCTTCCAACTACTGAATTGGGGAGATGTGACAAAGAGATTCATTATCAGACAATCCATGAAAGGGTGAAAAAGGGGTCAGCCAAGTCAGGAGTGTAGACGTCCCGTCCCGTGTCACTAAAACTGATTTCTCACATCATATCCCTAACACCATTAACATGACACTCACAATTTGAAGCAACAGTGGAGGCTTATTACACCAGGACTTAGTCATAGCCAATAATGCAATACGTCTACGCATACGCAAATCGAAAACGGTTCCAGCGGGCAGGGGCACTTGGGTACTTCTACAACCCACAAACGGTACACTGAGTCGGGTAACAATAGTAAAAACATATATAACCATCAGATCACAAAATAATTTCTTCCTATCACACATTGATGGAACGCCATTATCAAGATACCAGTTCCAAGCTATATTTAATAAATGCCTAACATCGGCAGGGAACCACCCCAAAGATTACAGGACACACTCATTCCGCATAGGCGCAGCCACAGAAGCAGCAAGAGCAGGACTGTCAGAAACGGAAGTTCAGAGGATAGGGAGATGGCGATCCACATGTTTGACGAGATACATAAGACCGGACTTGTTATCCTAACGTGGTTTGTTTCTTTTACAGGTGACGCTAAGCCAACAGTGTGGGTGATAGGCCACTCGTATATACAGTACAGACCAAAAGTTTGGACACATCTTCTCATTTAAAGATTTTTCTGTATTTTCATGACTGTGAAAATTGTACATTCACACTGAAGGCATCAAAACTATGAATTAACACATGTGGAATTATATACTTAACAAAAAAGTGTGAAACAACTGAAAATATGTCTTATATTCTAGGTTCTTCAAAGTAGCCACCTTTTGCTGTGATGACTGCATTGCACACTCTTGGCATTCTCTTGATGAGCTGCAAGAGGTAGTCACCGGAAATGGCTTTGATGTTCACTTGGAGATACTCCTGTACCATCCTCTCTAGACGTTGACTATGTGTCAGACTTCTTGTCTCCTGTGGCCTTGCAAAGGATGGTCTAAAAAAGTGGTGAAACAATTCTGCTACCAGCAGATGCAGTGTTACTGTTATGGTTTGAGCGATGAAGACTCGACAGTCCCACGGTTGGCAAGTTAGAACTGTGAGATTCACTACATGCACCACTGGTGTTTTGTGGAAAAGCACATGTAAGATTCTGCAACAGCCTCTGCTGATACTCCTGCATGCGTGAATCCCTTTCTATGGCAGGAATTATTTCGGCAAATTTACTTTTGTACCGGGGATCTAAGAGTGTGGCAACCCAGTAGTCGGGATTACTTCGAATTCTGACAATCCGAGGGTCATGTTGCAGGTAGTGCAGCAAGAAGGCACTCATGTGTCTTGTGCATCCAGGAGGACCAAGTCCTTGTTGTGTTGGTAGCGAGGTAAGAATCATGCTTCCTTCCTCTGCCCTCTCCCCCCAACCTCGGACAACAGAAATGTGATCAAGGTCTCCCTCATCTGATGAGTCTTACATGCCCATCGCCAGTTCGTCCTCCACTTCTTCCACAACTCCTGCACCTTCCTTAGCAGTTTGGCTGCTGACATGCGCCCTGGTTAATCCCTCTCTCCCACCCTCCCATGCCTGCCGCCTTGGTGCTGCCGACCGTCTGGACCTTGGAGATGTTATCCCTTCCGCATACGACTCCTCCTCTACTTCCTCCACCTCCTCTTGTCCCACCACCTGACTCCGAATTCTGTTTAACGTGTGCTCCAGCATGTAAATCACTGGAATAGTCATGCTGATAATGGCATCGTCAGCACTAAACATCTTCGTCGCAATTTCAAAACTGTGCAGAAGGGTGCATAGGTCCTTGATCTGAGACCACTCCTGAAGCGTGATTTGCCCCACCTCTGGATCTCGTTGGCCCAGGCTATACATCAGAATGTATTGCACCAGGGCTTGTCGGTGCTGCCACAGTCGCTGCAACATGTGCAGAGTTGAATTCCACCATGTTGGCACATCGCATTTCAGCTGGTGAACTGGCAGGCCCAACGACTTCTGTAGAGAAGTAAGTCGTTGAGCTGCGGGATGCGAACGGCGGAAGTGAGCACACAGTGACTGTGCCCTCTGCAGAAAGCCATCTAGTCCAGGATAGTGGGCTAAAAATTGCTGGACAACCAGGTTCAACACGTGAGCCATACAAGGCACATGTGTGACATTGCCCCGGCGAAGGGCCGCACCCAGGTTTGCAGCATTGTCGCACACGGCCTTCCCTGGTTGCAGGTCCAGTGGAGACAACCATTCATGAAACTGGGTCTCCAGAGCTGACCACAACTCCTCAGCTGTGTGACTCACATTTCCCAGACATTTCAAAGTAAACACTGCCTGATGCCGTTGAGCCCTGCTGCCAGCATAGTAAGGAGGTGTGCAGGATTCCTTCTGCGCAGTTAGAAAGCGGGTGGCATTACCAGACAGGCTTTGGGTGCAGGTGGAGGACCAAGAGGAGGTTGAGGAGGCAGAAGCAGTGGAGGAACTTCTCGATAAAGAGGATTGACACACAATTCGTGGGGACGGCAAGACTTGGACAGCAGCCCCTTGTCCTGCTGTCATCATAGTTACCCAGTGCCCAGTCAGCGACATGTAACACTCCTGTCCCAAGTGTCTGTGGTGAAATGCACCCTGTCACACACAGAGTTTCTCAAAGAAGTGATGATGTTGTGTGCGACATGCTGGTGGAGCGCAGGCACACCTTTCTTTGAGAAGTAGTGCCGACTGGGCATCTGGTACTGGGGCACTGCGACGGACATAAGGTTTCAAAAATCCTCTGTGTCCACCAGGCGGAAAGGCAGCATTTCTGTAGCCAACAGCTTGCTGATGGTGAAATTCAACCTCTTAGCTTTGTCATGGCTAGGAGGAAATGGTCTTTTACTTGTCCACATCTGAGGGACCGAGGGCTGGCTGTTGTGCTTAGACGGGGTTGAGTAGGGAGTCCCCGGCAAACTGCCAGTCTGTGAGGAAGATGCAGGCGGAAAAGTTAGGTTGCCTTGATCCAAAGGTGGTGCTCTTGATGTTGGAGAGCGCTCAACACCAGCTGGTGTTTCCACTTCCAAATGAAATGATGACCTGCCAATCACACTGGCTGCTGCGGGTAAAGAGGTGGCAGGTCTGCGTCCAAAAACATGTGTGACTGCTGTCCCCCCAGCCACAGAGGATGAAGAGGCCGCGGATGCACAAGATGGGGCAGACGGTGGTTGGCCCGGCCCGCTAGGCCGCATTGTAGCACAGTGAGCTTCCCACTGCAACTTATGCTTCATATCCATGTGACGGTTCATGCATGAAGTACTCAAACTATGGATTTTTTGGCCTCTACTTTGCTTTTGGTGACAAATATTACAGATAACACGAGTTGGGTCATCCTTATCGATCTGAAAAAATGCCCAGACTATGCAAGGCTTAGAGCCCATGCGAGCTGAAGAGCCACCACGACTTCTGGTCAGAGGCAGAGTTGTGTTTGAGGATGCAGTTGTTGACGTGCTTCCAGTACTGTGTCTCTGTCCAGGAAGGCGCAACCTAACCTCGTTGTCAATAGCATCCTCCTCCACCTCCTCTGCTGACCTCATCGACTGGCTGATTGTGGGTTGACAGTAAGTGGGATTTCCAACCTCGTCATCATCACCCTGTGTTCTCACACCCGTCATCCTCAGAGCCAACCTCTTCCTGCCCTGACCGAAAAGTCAAGTTGTCGCTCCAATCAGGTATTTGAGTCTTATCATCGTCTTCATCATTGTCTCCACCAACAGGAGTTACAGTTTGGGAACGAGGGTCTACATTATGCTCAGAACCTTCTTCATCTGGTCCTGGATCCGACTCATAAATATTCTGGGCATCAGTGGAGATCATTTCCTCCTCTGGATTAACCGAAGCTCTGGAGCAGACCTCCGTTTCCCAGGTTATATAAGAGTAAACAGCTGTGCAGACTCAACCATCTGTGTTACGCCATACTCAGACGGGCAGCTGGAGACTTGGGAGCTGTGAGGAAGCAAGTGCGATTGGGGTGACACCTCTGAGGACTGGAGTATTTGTGATGTTGAAGTTGAGGTGGAGGAGAGCCCACTTGTAGGAGCACTTGATATCCGTTGAAGCACCTGCTGTGCCTCATCTGGAATTTGTAGCGATGGGCGTGTCCGTAAGAAAGGGATTGTATCACATTGTCCACGAAAAGAAGTAGACATCTTAGTGTGGCTGGAAGATGTTCTTTCTTCTGCAGATGTTACCCGTCCCCACCGCGGGGGGGCTCGACCCACCAGCAGACAGGCACCAGTATTCGGAGAGGGGGGCTGGCCATCAGGGTCCACCGTGGCTCTGGCACAAACCCGGCGACATGGAGGTGACACGGGCAGGAACGGACTGGCCGTGTCGGCTTTGCACTCCAGCGTAGTCCCTCTGCCCGCTCGCGCCCGTAACCTCAAAGGGATGCGCAAGCGGCTTTTCTTCCCAGGGCTGTTCCCCGCCCAGCAGGAACGTGGGGGAGCTCAGGTCGGCCTTCCACTGTACTCCCTTACCTCCCTCGCCTTCTTTCCTTCTTCTGTTCTCCATCTAACCCCTTGGCTCTGTGGTGTCCACTCTCCCTCCAGCTCTCTCCTTCTCACAGGTGGTCTACCGCGTGTATTCACACTGTGGCGAATCTTTTGGGCCCAGGCATAAGAAGTTGTCGAGGTAATGGATAATATGTGCCCCCTTAGAAACGTCCATTACAACCTATTCGAGGAAGCAACTAAACGCCTCAAATAGTGAGCAGGTCTCGACCACCCCATGGGCAAACAGCGATCTATATAGTATGCTCCTTCCCAGAAGCAGCCCAACAGGTGGACACTATTCGGAGGCACAGGTACTAAGTAACCGGAACGCCACATCAATGTCTGTTTTGGCCATTAGGGTGACCCTTCCCAACTTCTTGATCCACCTGATTGACTTGTCAAAGGATGTACAGTATATACTACTGTACTTGGTTCCGCGTCGATGTTGTCGTTTACTGACCTGCCCCTTGGATATGACAAATGGTGGATTAGTCCGAATGTATTGGGTTCCGTTTTTGGCACAACTCACAACGGGGATACCACTACGTCTTGTAAGGAAAATGTTCTGAATGGAACCGCCATTCTACCTAAAGATATTTCTTTTTTTAATTTTCTTGTCACGACGTCTGGGTGTTGGTAGGCTGATTTAGATTTTTACTCCAGCCTTTCTTGATTTTAGAAGGGCATGACATGCCTATATCTGTGTCTCACCCTCCTTTTACTCCTCCACCTCTTTTCTTTTCGAATGACTATATGTACTTGTCACTTTTCCATGTGTTAGTTGTGTCTTCTGAGCAGTTTGTCAGCTTTTGGACACCTTTGAAGGTGTTTTCTATGTGTTTCTATGTGTTTTTGTTTGCCTGCCATTGGTTTTAACGGTGTTCGACGAACAGTTCGACGAGCAGATCAGCAAACATACCGGTGTTCGACGAACTGATCCGAACCCGAACATTACGGGGGAGGCTCAACACTACCAGTAACCACATGCATTCTGCTTCTAGGAGTGGTGCTAGCCAGTAACCTCATGTCTTCTGCCTCTATGAGTGGTTCCAGCCTGTAACCACATGTAGTCTGACTGTAGGAGTCATGCTAGCCTGTTATCCAATGCATTCTGCCTCTAGGTGTGGTGCTAGCCAGTAACCACATGTAGTCTGCATCTAGGAGTGGTGCTAGCCAGTAACCCCATGTCTAATGCCACTAGGAGTGGTGCAAGCCAGTAACCCCATGTCTTCTTGCTCCTGGAGTGGTGCTAGACAGTAACCACATGTAGTCTACATCTAGGAGTGGTGCTATCCAGTAACCCCATGACTGCTTCCTCTAGGAGTGGTGCTAGCCAGTAACACATGTCTTCTGCCTCTATGAGTGGTGCTAGCCAGTAACCCCACGTTTTCTTCCTCTAGGGATAATGCTAGTAAGTAACCCCTTGTATTATGACTCTAGGAGTGGTGCTAGCCAGTAACCGCATGTATTCTGCTTCTATGAGTGGTGTTTGCCAGTAACCGCATGTCTTCTGCTTCTAGGAGTGGTGCTAGCCAGTACCCCCATTTATTCTGCCTCTAGGTGTGGTGCTAGCCAGTACCACCATTTCTTCTACCTCTAGGAGGGGTGCTAACCAGTAACTGCACGTCTTCTGCATCTAGGACTGATACTAGCCAGTAACCACATGTGTTTTGCCTCTAGGAGTGGTGCTAGCCATTAACCACATGTATTCTTGCCTCTAGGAGTGGTGATAGCTATTAATCACAGGTCCTTTGTCTCCATGGATGGTGATAGCCAGTAACATCAGGGATTCTACCTTTAGGAGCTGTGCTAGCCAGTAACCGCACGTCTTCTGCCTCTAGGAGTGGTGCTAGTCAGTACCCCCATGTATTCTGCCACTAGGAGTGTTGCTAGCCAGTAACTTCACATCTTCTGCCTCTAGGATTGATGCTAGCCAGTATCCCTATGTCTTCTGCCTCTAGGAGTGATGCTAGACACTATCCCTATGTCTTCTGCCTCTATGTCTTCTGCCTGCCAGTATCCCTATGTTTTCTGCCTTTAGGGGTGGAGCTAGCCAATAACCACATGTTGTCTACTTCTAGGAGCGGTGATAGCCAGTAACCCCATGTATTCTGCCTCTAGGAGTGGTGCTAACCAGTAACCACATGGAGTCTGCATCTAGGAGTGGTGCTAGCAAGTACCCCGATGTATTGTGCTCTAGGAATGATGCTAGCCAGAAACCCCATGTATTCTGCCACTAGGAGTGGTGCTAGCCAGTAAGCACATGTAGTCCGCATCAAGGAGTGGTGCTTGCCAGTAACCCCATGTATTGTGCCATTAGGAGTGGTGCTACCAGTAACCCCATGTATTCTGCCACTAGGAGTGATGTTAGCCAGTAACAACATGTTGTCTGCATCTAGGAGTGGTGCTAGCCAAAAACCACAATTACTGTGTATTTAGGAGTGGTTCTAGCCAGTACCCCCATGTATTCTGCCTCTAGGAGTGGTGCTAGCCAGTATTCCCATGTCTTCTGCCTATAGGAGTGGTGCTAGCCAGTAACCCCATGTCTTCTGCCTCTAGGAGTGGTGCTAGCCAGTATCCCAATGACTTCTGCCTCTAGGAGTGGTGCTAGCCAGTAACCCCTTGTAATGTGCCTCTAAGTGTGGTGCTAGCCAGTAAACTCATGTCTTTTGCCTCTAGGAGTGATGCTAGCCAGTAACCTCATGTAGTCTGCATCTAGGAGTGGTACTAGCCAGTAACCCCATGTCTTCTGCCTCTAGGAGTGGTGGTAGCCAGTAACCCAAATGTCTTCTGCCTCTAGGAGTGGTGCTAGCCAGTAACCCAATGTCTTCTGCCTCTAGCAGTGGTGCTAGCCAGTAACCCCTTGTAATGTGCCTCTAGGTGTGGTGCTAGCCAGTAAACTCATGTCTTTTGCCTCTAGGAGTGGTGCTAGCCAACCTCATGTATTCTGCCTCTAGGAGTGAGGCTAGCCAGTAACCTCATGTAGTCTGCATCTAGGAGTGGTGCTAGCCAGTAACCCCATGTCTTATGTCTCTAGGAGCGGTTCTAACCAGTAACCCCATGTCTTCTGCCAATAGGAGTGGTGCTAGCCAGTAACCTCATGTAGTCTGCATCTAGGAGTGGTGCTAGCCAGTAACCCCATGTCTTCTGTCTCTAGGAGTGGTGCTAGCCAGTAACCCCATATCTTCTGCCACTAGGAGTGCTGCTAGCCAGTAACCTCATGTAGTCTGCCTCTAGTAGTGGTGCTAGCCAGTACCCCCATTTATTCTGACTCCAGGTGTGGTGCTAGCCAGAATCCCCATGTATAATGCCTCTAGGTGGGGTGCTAGCCAGTATCCCCATGTCTTCTGCCTCTAGGTGTGGTGCTAGCCATTATCCACATGTATTCTGCCTCTAGGAATGGTGCTAGCCAGTAACTACATGTAGTCTGCATCTAGGCGTGGTGCTAGCCAGAAACCCAATGTCTTCTGCCACTAGGAGTGGTGCTAGCCAGTAACCCCATGTCTTCTACCTCTAGGAGTTTTGCTAGCCAGTAACCCCATGAAATCTGCCTCTAGGAGTGGTGCTAGCCTGTAACCCCATGTATTCTGCCTTTAGGAATGGTGCTAAAATAACCTTGGCACTCGAAAAAATTCTGCTTAAGACAATTTATTGCAGTCCATATTAATATACAGTGAACATACGTTAACGTTTCGGTCTACACGACCTTCTTCAGTTGACCGTATATTCGTATCAATGATATAAGGGAAGATAAGCTGGAGGAGTCAACTAGGACAGCCTGCTAAGGAGCTCAAAAGGGACTCAGGACCCGCAGCGCGGCATCCACCGCTAGATGGTGGATGCCGCGCTGCCGGTCCTGAGTCCCTTTTGAGCTCCTTAGCAGGCTGTCCTAGTTGACTCCTCCAGCTTATCTTCCCTTATATCATTGATACAAATATGCGGTCAACTGAAGAAGGTCGTGTAGACCGAAACGTTAACGTATGTTCACTGTATATTAATATGGACTGCAATAAATTTTCTTAAGCAGAATTTTTTCGAGTGCCAAGGTTATTTTCGCATGTGACAGGGCACGGTCCCTTCTTGAGCACCACTTTAGGGTGTGCAGTGATTTTTTTGTATTTAGGAATGGTGCTAGCCAGTAACCACACATATTCTTCCTCTAGGAGTGGTGCTAGCCAGTAACCTCATGTCTTCTGCCTCCAGGAGTGATGCTAGCCAGTTACCCCAAGTCTTCTGCCTCTAGTAGTGGTGCTAGCCAATAACCCCATGACTTCTTCCTCTAGAAGTGGTGCTAGCCAGTAAACTCATGTCTTCTGCCTCTAGGAATGGTACTAGCCAGTAACCTCATGTCTTCTGCCTCTATGAGTGAGGTTAGCCAGTAACCTCATGTAGTCTGCATATAGTAGTGGTGCTGGCCAGTAACCACATGTAGTCCGCATCTAGGAATGGTGCTAGCCAGTAACCCCATGTCTTCTGTCTCTAGGAGTGGTGCTAGCCAGTAACCCCATGTCTTCTGCCACTAGGAGTGGTGCTAGCCAGTAACCACACGTTATCTTCCTATAGTAGTGGTGCTAGCCAGTAGCCCCATGTCGTCTGCCTCTAGGACTAGTGCTAGCCTGTAACCCCATGTATTCTGCCTCTAGGATGGTGCTAGCCAGTAACCACATGTATTCTTCCTATAGCAGTGGTTCTAGCCAGTAATCCCCTGTCTTCTGCCTCTAGGAGTGGTTCTAGCCAGTAACCCCATGTCTTCTGCCTCTAGGACTAGTGCTAGCCTGTAACCCCATGTCTTCTGCCTCTAGGAGTGGTGCTAGCCAGTAACCCCATGTCTTCTGCCTCTAGGAGTAGTGCTAGCCTGTAACCCCATGTATTCTGCCTCTAGGATGGTGCTAGCCAGTAACCACATGTATTCTTCCTATAGCAGTGGTGCTAGCCAGTAATCCCATGTCTTCTGCCTCTAGGAGTGGTGCTAGCCAGTATCCCCATGTCTTCTGCCTCTAGGTGTGGTGCTAACCATTATCCACATGTATTCTGTCTCTAGGAATGGTGCTAGCCATTAACTACATGTAGTCTGCATCTAGGAGGGATGCTAGCCAGAAACCCAATGTCTTCTGCCACTAGGAGTGGTGCTAGCCAGTGACCCCATGTCTTCTACCTCTAGGAATGGTGCTAGCCAGTAAACCCATGTCTTCTGCCTTTAGGAGTGGTGCTAGCCAGTAACCCCATGTCTTCTGCCTCTAGTAGTGGTGCTAGCCAATAACCCCATGACTTCTTCCTCTAGAAGTGGTGCTAGCCAGTAAACTCATGTCTTCTGCCTCTAGGAATGGCACTAGCCAGTAACCTCATGTCTTCTGCCTCTAGGAGTGGTGCTAGCCAGTAACCCCATGTATTCTGCCTCTAGGAATGGTGCTAGAAAGTAACCACATGTATTCTTCCTATAACAGTGGTGCTAGTCAGTAACCACATGTCTTCTGCCTCTCGGAGTGATGCTAGTCAGTAACCCAATGTCTTCTGCCTCTAGGAGTGGTGCTAGCCAGTAACCCCATGTCTTCTGCCTCTAGGACTAGTGCTAGCCTGTAACCCCATGTATTCTGCCTCTAGGATGGTGCTAGCCAGTAACCACATGTATTCTTCCTATAGCAGTGGTTCTAGCCAGTAATCCCCTGTCTTCTGCCTCTAGGAGTGGTTCTAGCCAGTATCCCCATGTCTTCTGCCTCTAGGTGTGGTGCTAGCCATTATCCACATGTATTCTGTCTCTAGGAATGGTGCTAGCCATTAACTACATGTAGTCTGCATCTAGGAGGGACGCTAGCCAGAAACCCAATGTCTTCTGCCACTAGGAGTGGTGCTAGCCAGTAACCCCATGTCTTCTACCTCTAGGAATGGTGCTAGCCAGTAACCCCATGTCTTCTGCCTTTAGGAGTAGTGCTAGCCAGTAACCCCATGTCTTCTGCCTCTAGGAGTGATGCTAGCCAGTAACCCCATGTCTTCTGCCTCTAGGAGTGGTGCTAGCCAATAACATCATGACTTCTTCCTCTAGGAATCGAGAAATACTTTTCAGGCACAGTACAAAGCTCAGAAGGGATGGAGCGCCATATTATAGTGCAAATTTTACTGTTATGGTTTGTGAGTGCCATTACCAACTGGAAGAGCCCCAAGGAAACAGAACTGGGGACATCATAAGTGTGTCGCAGTATTTTATACCATTGTGCAGTATAGAAAAAATAATTACATTTTTGCCTCAAAAAATATTGTTTTAGCCCCAGATTTTTCATTTTCACACTGAGAAAAGGGTAAAATGGCACCAAAATGTGTCTCACAATTTCTGCTGAATGTGAAAATACCCCATATGTGCCTGTACAGTACTGCTTACCCATACAGCGAGACTCGGGAGAGACTGAGCAATATTTGACTCCTGGAGCACAGATTTTCCAAAAAAAGTTTGCGGACTCCATATATAGAGCCCCCAAGTGCTAGAAGAGCAGAATCACCCCTCAAGTGACCTTATTGGGAATATATCTACAGATGTAATGACAATTTGGCTTAATGGGTGTTTTCCAGAAACAAGCAGCAGTGGATGTTGCCGAGTGAAAATTACAAATCTGTCGTTGCAGTGCTCATACATTGTAGTGCCCATACATTATGCCCAGCTCATGCTTCTGGAGACATGCACTCATAAATTAGGTGGGCTCTTATCACTACAGAAATGCCAAAAATGTGGACGCTAAATGTGATTTAGACACACTGGGACTCAAAAAGGAGGGGGGTATTTGGATTTAGGAGTTCAGAATTCGCTGGATTTCTTTTAAGGAGCGAGGAGCCATTTCACTTTTCTTTGTGTTACCAGTAATGTGGAAGACCCCTATATTTCTGTTAAGAGATGACTGTCCTGAGTGGGGACTTTCTTTTTTTGTGGATTGAGTTGAAGCTTTTATTGGGAACATTTTACATAACATTTTGGATCACATTTATCCTGTTTTCCACACTGAGCACTTACATCGCGGTCTCCATCTAAGACCACGTTCACACATTCAGTATTTGGTCAGTATTTCACATCAGTATTTGTAAACCAAAATCAGAAATGGGTGAAAAATTCAGAAGTGGTGCACATGTTTCTATTTTACATCAGTATTTGTAAGCCAAAATCAGGAGTGGAACAATCAGAGAAACAGTTTAATACTGACCAAATACTGAACATGTGAACTTGGCCTAAATCTCCGAATGATGTAATTAAGATGAAACCCCCGACGGATCCAATCACTATAATGAGACAGCTGAGTTACTCTGTAATCCCTCTGGCCTCTTTTCAGCGCTGTCCTTCTTTTCAGAGGTGCACAAAACTGTGGCGGACCGCTCTTTTATGTACGCTTAAAAAGACACACTGCTGAATCATAGGTCAGCCAACGTGACTTGCCCCCTGGGCCGTGGGGCACTCGGAGCCGGGCAACAGGGAAACGATGAGGGTAGTAGTGGCAACCCGGTCCGTGGCTCAGGGTGGTCAGACCAGTGGCAGTCCTTTATAAGTTTTAAGTAATGTCCGACTACGCCACCCGTGGATTGCGGTCAGGGCTAACCGCCGCTGCAGTGCAGACCGCTGGGGCTGATATAAATGTGCAGCACTGAATAGTACAACTCCCCACGGGAGGAGTATGGCCCCAGGGCAGTATATAATGGATGATGGAGGGGATGATTCCGACCGCGATAGCCAGGAAACGGAGGCCTCTTAAACAGTTCAGGGTCTTTATTAGAACAGGTAAAATGACCCGGAAACAGGCCCGGCTAGGAGGGGGCCTGGATGTCTGAGAACAAGTGGGAAGCTGGCCCTGGTCAAGGTGAGGATGTAGGCCTACCGTACTCTCTGTGCTCCTGTGAGAGTGTGAAATGTGATAACAGCAGGAGAGCACTAGGACCCTGTGACTTTTGCCTGGCTGGGCTCAGAGGAGGGGCAGTGCTAGAAACTGTGTGTATTCTTAGAGTCTCTGATGTATGAGTCTAGACAGGAAGTCTGTGAAAAGGAGCTGCAAGAAGAAGCTGTCTTTACACTCTTCTGTGTGGAGTTTGTTTACCCCTAACTCTGTTTAAGGACAAGTGCTGAGTTGGGGAAGCTGTGTGGCTCTGTGGAGTTTTGTGGAAGTCCATGCTGAGTGGATTATAGACTTTGTGCTGGAGGAGTCACGTGTCGAGTGATGAAGGGACTGAGAAATCCATTTCTGTGACTGAGCACGCGTTTGGTGTCCTGGATAACAGTGAGAGACTTCGGGAGGAATGTAGGTTTCTGGTGCCATTTCCACTGAGAGGATATTGACAAGACTTTGTGAAGAGATCTTTCCAGACCTTAATCTGAGGCTACAGGACTAAAGTCCCCGGCGTGTGGGCTCGGCATCGGCCAACAAGACAAGGAATTTTTGCTGTTTTGTGAACTTTGTTTTTGTTTTGGCGCCAAAGTTTTCCGGGACTAGCTGCAGCCACCGCGATTCACAGGCCTGTGATAGACTGCATCTGAGGTTAACGGTACCATAACTTTAAGATATCCGGATATCCTGATAATAAGGGTATAAGAGCAATTGATATAGTTTCATGCATTATTATTGTTCATAGTGGTAGGATTGTATGCAGTGTGCCATCTCAGGGGGTCCCCATAGACCGTCCTCACTAGACTGACACAGTGTTTAGGTAAAATTGTTCCAGATCTCTAGAATAATTCACACAAGCTGGAAACCTTGAGATTGGCACATTGATTTCAGCTTTTGCTGATTGTGTGTATTTAGTAGAGACAGTGTCCCAGGTAGAACGTGAGACTGATTCTTTCAATACTGAATTTTAGCCTAATCCCTGTTTTAGTAAAGAAAGTGTTGTTTATTTCTGTCTCTGTCTCAATTTGTGACTCACTGGATCTCTCTCGGACCTCCGGTCATTGCACTCCTTCTGTCTATTTCCTTCCTTATAGTGTAACAGCCCACGTTCCCGAGCTCACCGTGTCCTCTCGCCCGTATGGCTTGCAACTTGGGTCCCTTTCTACTCCCGGCCTGGTACGGCTTTGCTGGTCCCTTCTGCTGTGGCGGAGCCTCCGGGCTTCTTAGGCCAAGGAACATACAGTCCCCTGCGGACTGGTTATCTGCTGTAGGACTTGGAATCCTTCCAGCCTCAGACACCAAAGTCTGGTAGATCAGTTTCTTTATCTGCCAGGACAGGCTCACTTCGCCTCTTGTCCCTGGCTCGTGGCTCTCCTACTGCCACACGTCCTCTTAGGCTGCAACACAACTGTCAGGCCCTGCTCTGGGACACCAAGCAATCCAGAGATAGGCTGTCCAGTTCTCTCTAACCCTGCCCCCAGCTCCAGCTTTTATAAGGGCAGCCTGCTCCCCCTACTGGCCTGGGACAGGAGGTGCTGCATGCTAATGATCCTTGACTAGAGAACCTCCCCCTTGCTCTCAGACACAGCTTTATTATATTTGTGGCATCCAGGCCAGGGTGACACATTCCCCCCAAGTAAAATTTAGTACTCCGGGACTAAACAAGAAACAAGAATAATATGCATGACCATAAAACATTAGTAGACAAACGACGCACAGGTTGAGTTCTTAAGGTCACAATGTGGTCTGTGACCGGGTGTCCATTTCACCAACACAACGAGGAGCCTTAATCAGGTGGGGGTCTGTCCTAGCCCCAAGTCCTTTACAGTCTTAGTTCATTCCTTGGTTAGGCTCCGAACGCAGTCCATACAAAGTCCCGGTTATTAAAAGTTCATAACCTTTGAGTCCGTACGGTAACTGTAAGAAACTGAAATACAAAATTACTAATCATGCATGTAACTTTCCAAACATTTCAACACTTGGCAATAGGGTTATTTACAGTTTTAGTGCACCCTATATTCTCCAGCGAGCGGGTGTTTGCCCCTTAGTGCTTCTGGTTGACCTACGTAGCCCACTGTCTGGTGGTGGACTGACCTGGCTTTCCCCACTAGCGTTAGGGGTACAGCTACCAGCTGGGTGTACAGGTAGGGCAGGCAGCTGTCTGCGGGTTCTTTGGCTCACCGCAGGCATGGCAGGCTCACCGTCAGCAGAGGGTTGACTCTCCTGGGCTGCTGGTACCGGCTCTTCTGCCTCTGGAACTGCTTGCTCTTCTTCACCTTCCGGCTCTGGTGTAGGTTGTTGCTGAGCCGGTTGCAGGAAATGCAGGACGGGTACCACTATGGCATTGTTTATTCGAGTCCAGGACTGAGGGAACTCTCTGAGAACGGTGCTGATCATCTCTTCCTTGTCCTCTACGGGTTCAAGGTCACTTTGATCCTCTTCTGCACTACGGAGTTGCTCGGGGCACCTTTTTAGGTGGTCTCTGGAGACAGTACTAGTGGTTTCTCCTCCATCCTTGGTGATCACGCACACCTTCGGGTTGTCGTGATCAGACTGCAGTCCTGTGTAAGGTTCGTTTTCCCACTGGTCGTCCAGCTTGTGTAGCCTTCTCTTTTGCTTCAGGATCTGCTCACCAGGTTCTAGGGGACCAGCAGGGGCGTGTTGGTTGAAGAGTCTTTCTTGCCTTTCTCTCACCTGGGCCAGGCTCTTCTCCACACTCTCCTGTACCTTCTTGTACTGCAGTCGCCTTTCCGTATCCCAGTCCGCATCCGGGGAGGTGTCCTCAGGAGTTAGGATTCCCATCTCCAGGTCTATGGGCAGCTTACCTGGTCTGGCTCGCATCAGGTAAGCCGGGGTGCAGTTTGTAGCATTCACCGGGATATGGTTGTATAAGTCTATCAGGTCCGGCAGTTTTTCTGGCCACAGGCTGCGTTCCTCCAGGGACAACGTCTTCAGGAGGTCAATGACTATATTGTTCATTTTCTCACACATCGCGTTGGTTTGTGGGTGGTAAGGCGTTGTCCGAATCTTCTTACAGCCATAGAGGTTGCAGAACTCTTGGAAGATTTCAGCCTCGAACGCTGGACCCTGGTCTGTCAGGACCTGTTCCGGATACCCGTGTGGACGGCAGAAGTATTGCTGGAAGGCTCTGGCTGCTGTTTGGGCTGTCAAGTCTTTTACCGGGACCACCACTAGAAAACAGGAATAGTGGTCCACGATTGTCAGGGCGTAGAAGTATCCTGACAGGCTTGGAGCCAATTTGACGTGGTCCAGAGCTACCAGCTCAAGAGGCTGCTGGGTGACGATGGGCTTCAAGGGTGTCTTCTGACTGGTGCGGTCTTTTCTCCTTAAGTTACAAGGGCCACAGTCCCTGCACCACTTCTCTACAGCCCCTCTCATGCCGACCCAAAAGAACAGTCCTCTTAGCAGAAACTCCAGTTTCTTCCAACCGAAGTGCCCCGCCTTGTCATGGTAAGCCCCCAGGACCATAGCTGCATCCTGCCTTGGGACCATGACTTGCCAGGTCAGCTCGTGTGTCCGGTGGTTGACAAGTCTTCTGCACAGCTTGCCTTCATAGAGGAACAGCTTGCTCTTCTCTTTCCATGGCTGCTTGGCTTCCTCTGGAGCATCCGGATCTAAGCGGGCGTCTTCCTGGGTCAGCAGATCTTTCACCAGGCGGATTGCAGGGTCACTATCTTGGGTCTCGGCCCAGCTGTGGTGAGTTAGGGGATTGATCATAATGGTTGTTAAATCTTCCTCCTTCACGCGGTGGGAGTATTGAGCGGCTCCATACCGGTGAAACGCGGGGAGTTCTACCTCCTCCAGCTCCTCTGGGTCTTCGTCGCCTTCAGGTAAGTGAGGCATTCTCGATAGGGCGTCAGCGTTGGCATTGATTTTGCCTGCCCAGTACTTGATCACGAAGTCATAATTGGAGAGACGGGCCATCCACCGCTGTTCCAGGGCACCAAGTCTTGCACTGTCTAGGTGTGTTAACGGGTTGTTGTCCGTATACACAGTGAACTTTGCGGAGGCCAGGTAATGCTTGAAGCGTTCCGTTACGGCCCACACCACCGCCAAGAATTCTAGCTTGAAGGAGCTGTAATTCTCCGGGTTCCTCTCTGTGGGCCTCAGCTTCCGGCTGGCGTACGCGATCACCCTTTCTTTGCCCTGTTGTTTTTGTGACAGTACGGCTCCCAGTCCCACATTACTGGCGTCTGTGTGGAGAATAAAAGGCTGGCCATAATCAGGGTAGGCCAGGATCTCATCCCCTGTGAGGGCCATCTTCAACTGGCGGAAGGACTCCTTATCCCACTTGAAGGGTGGCTTTTGGCTTCTGGACTTAGACTGTCCTATCAGGAGGTCCTGCATAGGGGCTGCCATCTTAGTGAACCCGGGGATGAACCTTCGGTAGTAGCCTACCAACCCGAGAAATTGCCTCACTTCTTTGATGTTTGAGGGGCTTGGCCAGCTCTTGATTACCGTGACCTTGTCAGGGTCGGGGGCTACTCCTTCTGCACTTACCACGTGCCCTAGGTACTGGACCTTCGGTTTCAACAGGTGACACTTTGACTGTTTCACCTTCAGGCCATAGCCTGCTCGGGCTTCGAACACCTCTGCCAGGTGTTTTAGATGGTCCTCGTAGGTCTTCGAGTAAACGATCATGTCGTCCAGGTAAAGTAGGACCGTCTCGAAGTTTCGGTGCCCTATACAGTATTCCATCAGCCTCTGGAAGGTCCCTGGTGCGTTGCAGAGCCCGAAGGGCATACAGTTGAACTCGCTCAGTCCCATCGGGGTGGTGAAGGTGGTCTTCTCCCTGTCAGCCTCTGCCACAGGAACCTGCCAGTACCCACTAGTAAGGTCCAAAGTAGAAAAGAAGTTAGCTGATTTTAGTGCGGCTAAAGACTCCTCTATTCTAGGCAGCGGGTATGCGTCTTTATGGGTGATACGGTTGATTTGTCTATAGTCCACACACATTCTCATGGTGCCATCTTTCTTTTTTACCAGAACCAAGGGGGCTGCCCAGGGGCTACAGCTATCTCTAATGACCCCAGCTTCTTTCATTTCTCTTAGCATGCCCTTTGCATTCTGATAATGTGCAGGGGGTACAGGTCTGTGTCTCTCTTTTATTGGTGGGTGGCTCCCTGTGGGGATGTGGTGTTCTATCCCCTTTACTTTGCCGAAGTCTAGCGGGTGCTTACTAAAGACTCTCTCGTACTCCTGTACCACCCGGTAGACTCCTTGTTTTTGGTGCAGGGGAGTGGAGTCAGCACCCACATGGAGTTTCTGGTACCAGTCCTCCTTTTGTTTCTGGGAGCCATTACTCTCTGCCTGAGGAGATGGAGGCAAAGGCTCCACGGCCCTGATAGCTTTGTGTTCGACAGCAAACAGTTTGGCAAGTGTAGCGTACCTGGGTAAGTGTACCTCCCTCTCCCCAATGTTGAGAATGCGAACGGGCACCCTCCCATGATGGACATCAACCACCCCCCGGGCTGTCAAAATGGTGGGCCTGCTGTCTGAGTACACGGGTTCTACCATGGATTGGTAGTCTCTACCTCTCAACCTGATTGCAGTCCGACACCAGATCATCATTTCACTTTTGGGAGGTATGGAAATGGGGAATGGGTCACTCAGTCTTACGCTACCGATCTCACCACCAGACAGTTCTAGCTGCTGCCGTCTCATCAGGGCCTTTATCTCCTTGTTGAGGACTCTCTGTTGGCTGGAACTAGCATTCACCGCCACCTGTTGTAGAATTACAATTACCTCTGAAAGACAATTTTCAATCACGTCAGTACCCACAGTTATTTTAGGGTGACTTTCACGACGGTCAATGTCCACAATAATCACTCCCTGTGCCGGTAGTTCAACTTTACCAATTTTAATTGTCATCTCCTTGAACCCCATCTGCGGCACGGGCAAGCCATTACTGGCGATGATGCTCAAGTCACTGTCTGGATACCGTGTTATATCAGCATCAGTCCAATACTGCTTAAAAAGTACATAAGGGATAGTAGTTACTTGCGACCCGGTATCCAGCAAGGCGCTCATGGGGATACCGTCCAGCACCACGGGTAAAACCGGGCACCCCCCAACGTACTTATTACGCCAATTGTAAGGGCCTGGTGATCTTATGCCTGGGGGTTGGCCCTCTGCCCCAGATTGGACCCTTTTAAATTACAGTACCTGGAAATGTGTCCGGGCTGGTTGCATCGATGGCAAATGTCTGTCCATCCACTGCGTAGCGGTCTGTGGGCCTCCCTCGGAACGACGGGGTCCTCCTCTGTCAGCGCCACGGGACATCCTCTGGACTTGAAGCCAACTCGATGGGTCTTGACGGGTCCACTTGCAACGCCTGGACGGTCCTGGTCAACGCCGCGACGCTCCTGGTCAGCTCCTGGACTTGGTGGTGCAGATCTTTCGACTTGGTTCAGAGCCTGTGCATCAGCCCCCACAGAGTCCATAGAGGAGGGCGCCGCCTCCCGGTGGTAAGTAGGAGCAGGGCGCCGGGGGTTTATAGCGCCACTGGTTGCGGGTTCACGGAGCACCCTTATGGCCCTGTCCTTGAATTGGGAAAAGGTCAGATCAGGGTTCTGAAAGAACATGAGGCGCAGCTGGGTCCTGTGGGCGCTAGACAGCAGACCTTCTATGAACTGTTCTGTTAGTAGATTATCCGTATCCTGCACGCTGCCAGGGTCAGCTTGTTTGATGGCCCTCAAGACTTCCTGCAAATTTAGGGCATAGTCTCTGATGCTGTCCTGTGCCCGCTGCTTACATCCGTAGAACCGCATTTTAATTTCAGCGGAGGTGCGTGAATCATATGTATCCCGCAGCCGGGCCAGAATGTCCTTTACAGTTCTTTTCTCCTCAGCGGGCCATGACTTTTCCTCCCGCTGGGCTGCGCCAGTTAACTGCCCTGTCAGTATGCTGACCTTCTGTTCCTCTGTCAGGGGGTAAACTTGGAACAAACTGTACAGCCTTTCCTTAAAGTCAGTTAGGGCATGGGGCTCCCCTGAATACTTAGGCAGCCAGGCCGCTCCAGGTATGTAGGGCAGGGAAAATGGCATCACCGCTGCTGCAGCTGCGTTGGTGATAGTGGGCACCTCCGTGTCCGACATCTTCCTCCCCCCTAGTTAAGAGTGGCCTACCTTCTGACGATCCTCTTCTGTAGGCCACGGCTCCGCTGGTGCTGCTCCGGACAAGGACCTTGCATCGCGTCCTGGTGAGGTCAGCGTCGCTCTCTCTCCCTTCCAGGACCTTGCGCAGCGATGGTGCGTGGGGCGGAGCTTCGGGTCTCGAGCGGTTTGGACGTCCACGCCCCTCTTCTTCCCACGCGACGTCCTGAAGATGGTGTCCGATGGCGGGAAAACGGCTGAAGATGGCGAGAACCGACAGAAGATGGCGAGAGACGGCTGGAAATGGCGGGAAACGGCTCTGGATGGCGGGAAACCTCTTTTTCAGGTACGTGTACAGTCTTTTTCAGGCACGCAATACCCGTTTGCGGCGGGTTGGTCACAATCACAAAGCTGACTCGCCCCCTGGGCCGTGGGGCACTCGGAGCCGGGCAACAGGGAAATGATGGGGGTAGTAGTGGCAACCCGGTCCGTGGCTCAGGGTGGTCAGACCAGTGGCAGTCCTTTATAAGTTTTAAGTAATGTCCGACTACGCCACCCGTGGATTGCGGTCAGGGCTAACCGCCGCTGCAGTGCAGACCGCTGGGGCTGATATAAATGTGCAGCACTGAATAGTACAACTCCCCACGGGAGGAGTATGGCCCCAGGGCAGTATATAATGGATGATGGAGGGGATGATTCCGACCGCGATAGCCATGAAACGGAGGCCTCTTAAACAGTTCAGGGTCTTTATTAGAGCAGGTAAAATGACCCAGTAACAGGCCCGGCTAGGAGGGGGCCTTGATGTCTGAGAACAAGTGGGAAGCTGGCCCTGGTCAAGGTGAGGGTGTAGGCCTACCGTACTCTCTGTGCTCCTTCTGTCTATTTCCTTCCTTGTAGTGTAACAGCCCACATTCCCGAGCTCACCGTGGCCTCTCACCCGTATGGCTTGCAACTTGGGTCCCTTTCTACTCCCGGCCTGGTACGGCTTTGCTGGTCCCTTCTGCTCTGGCGGAGCCTCCGGGCTTCTTAGGCCAAGAAACATACAGTCCCCTACGGACTGGTCATCTGCTGCGGGACTTGGAATCCTTCCAGCCTCAAACACCAAAGTCTGGTAGATAAGTTTCTTTATCTGCCAGGACAGGCTCACTTCGCCTCTTGTCCCTGGTTTGTGGCTCTCCTACTGCCACACGTCCTCTTAGGCTGCAAGACAACTGTCTGTCCCTGCTCTGGGACACCTCTCAATCCAGAGACAGGTTGTCCGGTTCTCTCTAACCCTGCCCCCAGCTCCAGCTTTTATAGGGGCAGCCTGCTCCCCCTACTGGCCTGGGACAGGAGGTGCTGCATGCTAATGATCCTTGACTAGAGAACCTCCCCCTTGCTCTCAGACACAGCTTTATTATATTTGTGGCATCCAGGCCAGGGTGACACAAACGTCCACAGTATCTCCTTCTGCCTCATTATATGAAATTGATAAGGAAGCTTTATTCTTTGGGTCAGTAGGATTACAGTTATACCACAGTTCTATATTTTTTATGTTTGCAGCTTTTGCACAATAAAAACTATTTTATGGAAAAAAAGAATTGTTTTTTTTACATTGCTGTATTCTGAGAGCTGTAGCTTTTTTATTTTTCCACTGGTGGAGCTGTATTGTGGCTTGTATTTTTGCGGGACAAGATGGCATTTTCAGCTATACCATTTTTATTTACATTAATCTTTTTGATCTTGTTTTTTTCCACTTTTTAGTAGTAGCATTGCAATGCATTATACCTGTCAGTAGTGCACTGACAGAACCTCTACCAGCCTCTTAAATGTTGCGATCGATATCAATAGCAGCATTTAGGGGGTTAAACAGCATGGGGGTAGTGCAGGCCTATACACCATCGGTCGAGAATCCTTATCTGGCGGTGTCCATCTTTTAAGGCGTAGATAAATGCGCTGTCGGCCACAACTTTGTGCACCTCTGAAAAGAAGGACAACGCTGAACAGAGGCTAGACAGAGTCCAGAGTAACTCTGCTGCCTCATCTCATTATAGTGAATGGATCCCTCAGGGGTTTCATCTGAATCACGTCATTCGGAGATTTAGATGGAAACCCCAAAGTAAGTGCTCAGCGTAGAGCGCCGGATAAATGTGATCTAAAATGTTATGTAAAATGTTTCCAATAAAGGCTTCACATAAAAGCCCCCACTCAGGTCTGTCATGTGTTAATGGAAATATAGGGGGCTTCCACGTTACTGGTAGTACAAAGGCTCTGGAAAAGCAGAATGACTCCTCGCCCCCCAAAAGATATTCAGCAAATTCTGCGCTGCCAAATCCAAATCCCCCCTCCCTTCTGAGCACCGCAGTGTGTCTAAACCACATTTAGTGTCCATATGTTTGGCAGGGGTATAATTTTCAAAATGGGGTCACTTGAGGGGCGATTCTGCTCTTCTAGCACTTAAGGGCTTTCTATATGGAGTCCGCAAACTATTCTAGGAAAATCTATGCTCCAGCAGGCAAATAGTGTTCTGTCCCTCCCGAGTGTCGCCATGTGGCTAAGCAGCACTGTACAGTCACATATGAGGTATTGCCACATTCAGCAGAAATTATGGGACAAATTTTTGTGCCATTTTTAATCATTATCCCAGTGTGTGAAAATGTAAAATCTGGGGCTAAAACAATTTTTTTGCGGTAAAAATGTAATTATTTTTACTCACTGCCCAATGGTATAAAATTCTGTGACACACCCTTGGTGTTAGTATGATCACTGCACCCCTAGATGATTTCATTGAGAGGTGTAGTTTGTAAAATGGGGTCATTTATGGGGGAATCTGCTGTCTGACACCTCAGGGGCTCTCCCAGTGGGTCATGTCACCTGCAAACTACAACAGTAAAATCTGCACTATAATTGGTGCTCCTTCCTTTCTGATCTTTGCACTGTGCCTCAAAAGTAGTTCATAATTACATGTAGGGTATTGGCGTACTCAGGAGGTCAATTTTTCTCCTAGTACCCTTGTGAAAATAAAAAATTTGGCGCTTAAAGAAAATTTTTGTGATTTTTTTATTTTCACGGCTCTACGTTGTAAACTTCTGTGAAGCACCTGGGGGTTCAAAGTGCTCACCACACATCTAAATTTGTTCATTGAGAGGTCTAGTTTTCAAAATGGGTTCACTTGTGGGGGGTGGGGTTTCCGCTGTTTAGGCACAACAGGGGCTCTTTAAATGCGACATGGCGTCCGCTCTAAAATCCAGCCAATTTTGCGTACAAAAAGTCAAATGGCGCTCCTTCCTTTCCGAACCCTGCCATGCGCTCAAACAGTGTTTTTCATCCACATATAGGATATAGCCGTGCTCAGGATAAATTTCACAACAAGTTTTGGGGTCCATTTTCTCCTCTTACCCTTGTGAAAATAAAAAAATTAGGGCTAAAAGAAATTTTTTGTGATTTTTATATTTTCATGGCTCCACTTTATAAACTCCTGTGAAGCACCTGGGGGTTCAAAGTGCTCACCACACATTTAGATAAGTTCATTGAGGGGTCTAGTTTCCAAAATGGGGTCACTTGTGGGGGGTTTCCGCTGTTTAGGCACATCAGGGGCTCTCCAAATGCGACATGGCGTTTGCTGATTATTCCAGCAAATTTTGAATTTAAAAAGTCAAATGGCACTCCTTCCCTTCCGAACCCTGCCGTGCGCCCAAACAGTGGTTTTCCGCTAGATATGGGGTATCAGCATGCTCAGGAGAAATTGTACAATACAAATTCATTTTGGGGTCCATTTTTATCTGTTACCCTTATGAAAATAAAAAAATGATTTCAGGGCATAACAATTCAAAGTTTGCAAACTGCAAAATTTTCAAAATTCTCACCAAATTTCTCTTTTTTTTCTCACAAATAAACGCAAGTGATATCGAAGAAATTTTACCATTATCATGAAGTACAATATGTCATGAAAAAACAATTTCAGAATCAGCAGGATCCGTTGAAGCGTTCCAGAGTAATTACCTCATAAATGGACACTGGTCGGAATTGAAAAAAATGGCCTGGTCATTAACCTACAAAATGGCTCGGTCCTTAAGGGGTTAATACAATTTTCAGGTCGCCATGCAAAAAACAAGGCCTCACACAACTGTATCGACTGAAAAACGGAAAGATGACAGGCCTCGAAAAATGGTGACACAAACAAAAAAATGTTTTATTTTTTGCACAAATTTCTGAATTTTTGTTTTCACCACTAAAATAATAATAAAAAACTGCGGAAGTTTGATATTGCTGTAATCATACTGACTTGGATCGTAAGGTCATTTTTACTGCAACATGAAAGCTGTAAAAACTAAACCTTAAAAACAATGTTGGAATTGTGTAGGTTTATTTTTGCATTTTCATTACACTTAAGATTTTTTCCCCCCGGTCTCCAATACAATGTATGGTCAAAGTCAAATGATTGATGTTATTCCCATAAAAAAAAATCCTGCAAAAAAACAAGCCCTCATACAGCTATGTGGATTGAAAAAAAATAAAAAAATGATGGCTCTTGGATGAAAGGGAGAAAAAAAAGCACAAAAAAGGAAATGGTTGTATCAGGAATGGGATTACAAGGGATTTCTAGGGTGATTAGAAATGCCTGCACTTGTCACTTTGTGTGTGAACAGGGACTGACGACTGGCGACAATGTGCAATGCGCACACTGTCATGACTAGCTCAGGGGAATGGGGATGACTCGGTACCCGGGCCTTTAGCCTGGCCTTTAGGGATGTCGCGGTGGTCGGCTCCCGGGCCCGTACCCTGGGCCGCTCTTTTAAAAAAAAGGGGTTTGATATAGGTAACGTTTATAATAGAAAGAGTTTGTGACGCCACCTGTGGCTTCTGGTGAGGATCACCAGCGCTGCGCAGTCCACTGAGGCCGATGATAAGGCAGCTTGATGGTATAGCTCCCCACAGGTGGAGCTGGGCCTCAGGGCAGTATAGGAACGGGGATGCAGGACAAAGAAACACCGCAGGGCCAAAGCAAGAACAGGGACGGACACAATAGTTACTTCAGTACCTTTTACTGGTGGAATTTCAGGCACTCCCCGGAGCACGGTAGGGTGAAGGGTGTATGTCCGGATCCTCCCCAATGAGCAGGTTTTGGGCCTCCGGCTTCTGCATAGTAAGTTTCTGACCTGCCTGGAGCTAGGCCTAACTTTGTCTCTGTCCTGCGCTGGCTGACCTTGTGGTATCGCCTTCTCTTGGAGTGCACGCTCCCGACCTACGGGGCCTATGTGTCTCCTGGCTCTGGTACGTATCAGCACTTTAGCGATCCTGGGACTTGTAGTTCTCCAGGGATTCCGGTTTATCTTACTGGGTCGTGGAGATCCCGGCAAGCTTCGGACCCGGTGTCTGGTAACTACTTCTTCTTCGCGGTGAGCTAATTAAGCTCCTCTGCCCCCTATGAGCTAACTCTCTACTCGTCGCCTTTGGCCTACTCGGACCCTCAATAGGCTACTCACACTAACGGCAGCGTGCCGCACTTCACCGATCTTATGGCGCCGGCACACCTAAAGCTCACTCCTCTGAGCTACAACTGAGTCTCGACTGTGCTCCACTGCAGACTAACCTCTCTCAGGCTTTTGCACTGCAGGAACTCTCTCAACAGACTTACTTTCTGTCAATTCCAGTCTAGACTAACGGCTGCCTGGCTCCACCTTCCCTTTTATATCTCCCTAAGGAGCTCCCTCTGGTGGTCTGAGATGGAAGGTGGAGATGTGTGAATGGTATGGGGGCCTCTTGTGGAGGAATCCTTCAATACACCCTTCTAGGATTTGTGATATCAAGCACAGCTGGGTTTCACAGTCACCATTCTCCTGTATTGCCAGCACCAGAGGGTGGACACCTGACCACCATTTCTATACTTCTCTCATGCCCCCACTAGATTCTCGGGGGCTTTTCTCAATGCTTTTTTATTGTTCTGCTCAGAATATCCCCTTAATAAGAAGCTAGTTGCAAAGTTGTTTTTTCCCAAACACTTTGTAATTTATCCATAAAAGAATTAGAGAATAACATTTTAATGGATGAATTAGAAGCACCAGTGAGTTTTAGGGGGATGTGTCTATACCCCTGCACTGTGTTCCATATTCTATCAGCATACTGCTGTAGGAAGCCATTATGGCAGCACTCAGAGATGAGAGGACAGCCCCCCTCACACGTGTCACTGTTCAGTATCTGCCCCCCTGTAATACAGCCTGGAGCTGTGAGGGGGTCGTCACCACAGCACCGACTAGCACAGTGGAGGATAGACGTAACGGAAGGGTTTCCCCTCACAGCTCCTCGCCATGTCTGGAAGCTGTCAGCAAGGAGCCGACAGGAGCTGGTGAGGAGCTGGGCAATGTGCGGGGATATGGCTGACTAGTGGCTGGTTACACTGCAGCGCGAGGTAGAGACTGTTACTGTCGCTGGTTCTGCTTTCATACTAGTTGTGGGTGCATTAGAAAGGTTTTATTATGGCGGGAGTGAGACGTGCTCAGGAGAAACCACAAGGCTCCGCCCACTCACAGAAAATGGCGGGAAGAGCGATAGCTAAATGGCGCCCCTGCGCCTTATCATTTATTATAGAAAGAAATGAGCTGCAAATCCGATCGATTCTGGAAATAGCTAGGTGCTACTAATGCTCAGTACTTTTCTGCTTTATTTATTGCACTTCTACAGAAAAGGTGGAAATGAGTATGCAATGCTCTTGACACATAGTGCATGCTAAATGTAGTAAGATTAATAGAAGAGTTACTGTAAAAAATCCGAGTTGGGCCCCGTATTTGTTTAGCCCATTTCATGCTGTGTTATGTGTAATAGAATGAGAGTTGTTGGAGCATTTTACTTGCCCCATTTGTAAAATCTCTAGAATGGATCTTGTGTGAATAAAAGATGTCAGAAGTTACTCAGTTTGGCACAAGGGTCCTTCTCTGCCTCCTTGTCTCTGCAGAGGTCTCTGTGCGGCGGCGGCTGGAAATTGTGGCATTTCGGACACTTTTACCTGACAGGATTTTGCTCATTAGTGTTTAGATGTAGCATGCAGCTTCCTTTCCACACCAGGTGATTATTTCTTTGCGCTTTTGCTTTTTCCTTCTCTTCCAAGAGTCATATTTTTTACAATTTTCAAGTAATTTGAACAAAATACAATTCTGCCATTTTGTTTTTAGAGCATTTAGTGTGATAAAAAATACCTGGAAACATGATTCTCCAGATCTGAACGATTACTGCAATAACGATTTTGTAATTTTATTTTTTATGCATTGGTATGTAAGGCGTTTGACAGAGGCATGTTCTGTTAGATTGCCTGACATTGTAACGCTGCGTGCCCACTATGCGTTTTTCAAGCGTTTTTGCCACGGAATTTCCGCATCGAAATCGCTTAAAAAACGCTTGGTAATACAGGGACATACTAAACTGCATACTGGGATGATGAGATGATGGGCTGCAATGCTAGACTCGACCAGTAGATGGCAGCACATTTTTCAAATGCAGACCAGGAAATGACTTCTGGCCTTGATACTGGATTAGAAGAAGCTGCAGTTTTTAACTCTTGACCTGTAATATAGAAAGAAATCAGAGGGAATTCAATGGAAATACTTAAATGAATCAGAACATCCACAGGGCTGAATTAAAGTTTAATAATAGAACCAGGGAAAAAAGATTGTAACTATTTGGGATTATGTGTAGAATATTGGGGTTACACACGTCTCGAGATATATCTCATCAACAACTCATAGGAATATAGGTATAATTATTGTTCTGTATGGGGATTATGGCTAAAATATCACAAATACACATGCCCAGGAACATATTTCATCTACATTCAATAGGAATATGGGTATAACTATTGTTCTATATGGGGATTATGGGTGAATTATCACAAATACACATGCCCAGGAATATATTTCATCTACATTCAATAGGAATATGTGTATAACTATTGTTCTTTATGGGGATTATGGGTGAAATATCACAAATGAACATGCTCAGGAACATATTTCATCTACATTCAATAGGAATATGGGTATAACTATTGTTCTATATGGGGATTATGGGTGAAATATCACAAATACACATGCCCAGGAACATACTTCATCTACTTCTGATAGGAATATGGGTATAACTATTGTTCCTTATGGGGATTATGGGTGAAATATCACAAATACACATGCCCAGGAACATATTTCATCTACATTCAATAGGAATATGGGTATAACTATTGTTCTATATGGGGATTATGGGTGAAATATCACAAATACACATGCCCAGGAACATACTTCATCTACTTCTGATAGGAATATGGGTATAACTATTGTTCCTTATGGGGATTATGGGTGAAATATCACAAATACACATGCCCAGGAATATACTTCATCTACTTCTCATTGGGATATGGGTATAACTATTGTTCTGTATGGGGATTATGGCTAAAATATCACAAATACACCTGCCCAGGAACATATTTCATCTACATTCAATAGGAATATGTGTATAACTATTGTTCTGTATGGGGATTATGGCTAAAATATCACAAATACACATGCCCAGGAACATATTTCATCTACATTCAATAGGAATATGTGTATAACTATTGTTCTGTATGGGGATTATGGGTAAAATATCACAAATACACATGCCCAGGAACATATTTCATCTACATTCAATAGGAATATGGGTATAACTATTGTTCTATATGGGGATTATGGGTGAAATATCACAAATACACATGCCCAGGAATATATTTCATCTACATTCAATAGGAATATGTGTATAACTATTGTTCTGTATGGGGATTATGGGTAAAATATCACAAATACACATGCCCAGGAACATATTTCATCTACATTCAATAGGAATATGTGTATAACTATTGTTCTGTATGGGGATTATGGGTGAAATATCACAAATACACATGCCCAGGAACATATTTCATCTACTTCTCCTCGGGATATGGGTATAACTATTGTTCTGTATGGGGATTATGGTTGAAATATCACAAATACACATGCCTAGGAACATACTTCATCTACTTCTCATAGGAATATGGGTATAAATATTTTTCTGTATGGGGATTATGGGTGAAATATCACAAATACAGGAGACAGAATTACCTTTAAAACCCATGTGAAGTGCCTTTAATTGAAGAGTGCCATCCGCCTGGAGATGCTAGGCGGCGATCCCGAGACTGAAGTCGTCACAGGGTATAAATATTTTTACTGGGAATTATGGTTGAAATACAATGAATATACATGCCCAGTAACATATATGATTTACTTCTGCTAGGAATATGGGTATAATTGTTCTTTGTGGGTATTATAGGTGATATATCATGAATACACATGCCCAGTGTCATATTCGATCAATTCCCGGTAAGAATATGTGTACAATTATTGTTTTATATGTTGATTATTGGTAAAATATGATGAATTCACATGTTGAAACATTTCATTAACTTCCGGTAAGAATATGGGTATATTTATTATTCTATATGGGGTTATGGTCGGAATGCCATGGATATACAGATCCTGTAACCTATTTACATCTGACAGGATTACATGTCCATTGACTTCTCCCACCCCTGGGAGATGTGAGCCCTGGCATCATAGCTCTTTGACCCAGTGTTCCCACCTCCTTATTAGATAGGCTGGTCATGTCAGAGTGATGAGCAGTCTTGCACCATACTTCTTGCTTATATACCTACTAGATGGTGGCCCGATTCTAACGCATCGGGTATTCTAGAATATGTATGCGGCCGACCGGGCGCAATCAGCAGAACGTTGTTTAAATTTGGCGCCAAAATCGCTGATTGGTCGCGGCCGGCAACCGCGACCAATCAGCAAAACAGTGTTTAAATTTGGCGGCAATATCGGTGATTGGTTGCGGGTGGCGGCCGCGACCAATCAGCGAACTGTGTTAGTGAGGACCGGAGATCTTGTTTAAATTTGGCGATAAAATCGCTGATTAGTCGTGACCACTCAGCAAAACGGTGTTTAAATTTGGTGCCAATATCGCTGATTGGTCGCGGTTGGCGGTGGCAACCAATCAGCAGAGCGGGGTTTAAATTTGGCGCGAATAATGCTGATTGTTTGCGACCGGCGACCAATCAGCAGAGCGATGTTTAAATTTGGCGCCAATGTCGCTGATTGGTTGCGGCCGGCGGTCGCGACCAATCAGCAGAGCGGTGTTTATATTTGGCGCCAATATTGCTGATTGGTCGCGGCCGGCAACCACGACCAATCAGCAGAGCGGTGTTTAAATTTGGCGCCAATAATGCAGATTGGTCGCGGCCGGCGGTCGCGACCAATCAGCAGAGGGATGTTTAAATTTGGTGCCAATATCGCTGATTGGTTGCGGCCAGCAACGGCGACCCATCAGCAGAGGGGTGTTTAAATTTGGCGCCAATCTCGCTGATTGGTAGCGGCTGACGGCCGCGACCAATCAGCAGAGCGGTGTTTAAACTTGGCGCCAATCTCGCTAATTGGTCGCGGCTGGCGACCGCAACCAATCAGCAGAGCGTTGTTTAAATTTGGCGCTAATCTCGCTGATTGGTCGCGGCTGGCGGCCGCGACCAATCAGCAGAGCGTTGTTTAAATTTGGCGCCAATCTCGCTGATTGGTCGCGGCTGGCGGCCGCGACCAATCAGCAGAGCGGCGTTTAAATTTGCCAGCCATATCGCTGATTGGTCGCGTCCGGCGGCTGCGACCAATCAGCGTCGTATTAGCGAGGACCGGGGAGCGGCCCTGCTTGTGCGGGTACTTCCGCTGCGAGCAGCTGGGAGATGAGTGGCTGCTCGCAGCAGAAGCATCCCGAATGGTGGCACCGCTCCCCGGTCCTCCGTTCACACTTGCCGTCGGGATGTCTCCCGACGTTAGCCGCATGGAGGTCAGCGGCGCCGCCGGTCGGGGTAGTTCTGCGGTTAGCGCCGCTCATCTCCCGGCTGCATCGCCGCTGACTTCCATGCGGCAGATGAGCCGCTAACAGCTGCCATCTTTGTTCTGAAATCCCGTGTCGCTGATTGGCCACGGTCGGACCAATGAGCGACGCGGGATTTCCTGGACAGACAGCGCCCGGACCAATGAGCGACGCGGGATTTCCTGGACAGACAGACAGAAAGACAGACAGACAGACGGGATAAGACAATTATATATTTAGATATTATTCTCAACACATTGTTCTTTATAGGATGTTGGATCTTTTGGAGGGTTTTATTGGTTACTTTGGTTTGTTGACATCAATAACTTTTAATGGAGATATATAGAATTTTTTTTAAACAACTTTTAATAAAATAATAGGTTTATCTTAACCAAATAATTTGGAAATGGAACATGTATTTTAGTGTATACTGGTCTCTAGGTTAATACGAAGCCCATCATAACAAATACAACAAAATAGCTTTCGTGGAACAATAAATTATCCTGCTTACCTTCACATGTCTGATATAGGACTCGGTATTGCTTCTTAGTCAGTAGGCAAGGCATAATTGAATCTTATGTGCCTGTTTTCCATCCAGGTTCACTTGAATGGGAATGTAAACTTTCATATTGTTCCCCGCTATACAGGGCAGATTTTTTTTTGTGTGTGTGTCCGTTTCTGTGCTGCCACTATCATCCTCTGCTGTGCGTCGGAAACCCCGGTCCAGTGGGTGGCATATTTCCTTCTACTTCTTCAAGAGAATTCTGACCTCTGCCGGAACACTCATGTGGAGGGGTGGACATCAAGGGAGGATGATGTCTGCCTGACATAGGTCACAGATATCATCCTCCCTCTCCACTGCAATAGGGATTGGCGGTGGGCAGACCTACCCACCCCTCTCCCTCTGCCCTCACTGCCTCCCTGATTGCACAGTTTAGCTGTGCCACCATCAAAAAGTCCTATGTTCAGCACATTCGTTCCTGATGTACAGAACACACATTATACCAATTCAGAGCCTTTATACACTCTTTACTGTATTTTATGGGCACTTTTGGAAAATAATGAAAGTCTAAAGCGCCCATAGAATACAAATTACTTGTAAAATTCTGGATTCCAGGCTAAAAATATCAATCTTCCTTGTTTTTGATCTGTTTAAAGAGTCAGTGTACTTTTTACTTACCTGTCATTTTCAGCTCCGCGCCATCCTCCAGATGCTTGAATGTAGATGAAACATGTTCTTGGGCACGTGTATTTGTGATATTTCACCCATAATCCCCATACAGAACAATAGTTATACCCATATTTCTATCAGAAGTAGATGAAATATCTTCCTGGGCATGTGTATTTGTGATATTTCACCCATGATCCCCATACAGAACAGTAGTTATACCCATATTTCTATCAGAAGTAGATGAAATATGTTCCTGGGCATGTGTATTTGTGATATTTCACCCATAATCCCCATACAGAACAGTAGTTATACCCTTATTTCTATCAGAAGTAGATGAAATATGTTCCTGGGCATGTGTATTTGTGATACTTTACCCATAATCCCCATACAGAAGAATAGTTATACACATATTCCTATTGAATGTAGATGAAATATGTTCCTGGGCATGTGTATTTGTGATATTTCACCCATAATCCCCATACAGAACAATGGTTATACCCATATTCCTATTGAATGTAGATGAAATATGTTCCTGGGCATGTGTATTTGTGATATTTCACCCATAATCCCCATACAGAACAATAGTTATACACATATTCCTATTGAATGTAGATGAAATATGTTCCTGGGCATGTGTATTTTTGATATTTCACCCATAATCCCCATAAAGAACAATAGTTATACACATATTCCTATTGAATGTAGATGAAATATATTCCTGGGCATGTGTATTTGTGATATTTCACCCATAATCCCCAAACAGAACAATAGTTATACCCATATTCCTATTGAATGTAGATGAAATATGTTCCTGGGCATGTGTATTTGTGATATTTTAGCCATAATCCCCATACAGAACAATAACTATACCTATATTCCTATGAGTTGTTGATGAGATATATCACCAGACGTGTGTAACCCTGATATTCTACACATAATCCCAAATAGTTACAATCTTTTTTCCCTGGTTCTATTATTAAACTTTAATTCAGCCCTGTGGATGTTCTGATTCATTTAAGTATTTCCATTGAATTCCCTCTGATTTCTTTCTATATTACAGGTCAAGAGTTAAAAACTGCAGCTTCTTCTAATCCAGTATAAAGGCCAGAAGTCATTTCCTGGTCTGCATTTGAAAAATGTGCTGCCATCTAGTGGTCGAGTCTAGCATTGCAGCCCATTATCCCATCATCCCAATATGCAGTTTAGTATGTCCCGGTAATACGTGCCCCATGGTCCCCAATGATAATCCGCATGTGCTGTGCACATGCTGCGGAAATTTCCGCTGTGTTTTATCATTGCAGAAAAATACGCAGCATGTCCATTAATTTTGCGAACACGCAGCGTAATTGCCGCCATTGACTTGCATTGAAATGCTTGATATCCTCATCACTACATGTGCACACGCGGATATGAAGCAATTCAATGTGCAGATGGTACCCAGGTCTGGAGAAGAGGAGACTCTCATCCAGACCCGGGTACCATAGTACCTGTAAAATAAAAAGAATAAAAAATAAAGATTATACTTACCTTCCGATGGCCCCCGGTCTCCTCAGCGATGCGTGCGATGTGTTGGGCAGCTCGTGGTGGTGTGAGGACCTGACATGACGTCATTTAGTCATGTGACAGGTCACGCGACCGCTGACGTCGGCGGTTGCGTGACCTGTCACTTGACTCAATGGCGTCATGGCAGGTCCTTTTACACAACCGTGAGACACCGGGGAGACCGGACGCATCGGAAAAGGAGACCGCGGGCCATCGGAAGGTAAGTATAATGTTTATTTTTTATTTTTTACCATTCTTATTCATTTTTTTAACTATTACTTGGTCACACTACATAAATCCATGCCGGTTGCATGGATTTATATAGTGTGACAAAGTTGTCAAGCACTTTTTCAAGTGATGCTAAAATCGCTTGGAAAAATGCTTGATAACCGGCATGCAGAAATGCATGCAAAAACGCTTGACAAACGCTTCTACCTGGCGGGAAAAACGCATGTAATAGCCACATGCGTTTTTCCTGCAAGGGAGAAATGGAAAAAATATGCAGCATTTCTGCATCGTGGGCACTTAGCCTAAGACTGGGGCTAGTTACACTGTGACTTTGGCCGAGACCCAGGTCAGACGGCCAGAGATCACTATGTGCCATTACTACAGTACATCACAGCATAATGCAGGTCAATGGGATTGCATTGCAGCGCCTAGGATACCACAAGGAGCAAGTCACAGAAAGGCTAACTGAGGGTGTGTGCAGACGATCCAGAGCTGCTGAGGGTTTTACGTTGCGGACTTATGCAACATCAAACCGCAGCTGCCAGCTGTTACAGCATAGTGGATGGGATTTGTACAAATCCCATGTCCACTGTGCATCTCTGTGCACCCGCGGAAACTGACATGCGGCGCGTCTTTCCAGACCGCAGCATGTCAATTTCTCATGCGGGTCCGCTTGTGGACTTTCCCCATAGACCTAATCTCTATGAGAAAAGTCTGTAGGTAAAAAAAAAAAGCGAAGCTCATTTGCATATCAGCTCCTCCGTAGCATTGGGGCCGCAGGCTGGGAGAAACGTCTGCACATACCCTTAGACTTCTGCTTGTCGCGGTACTCAATGTCACTGCATTTTGCTGCGATGTTGCAGTGGCACAAAGCCATATTTGGGAGTGTAACCTACAGTGCCAGTCAAAATTTGGGGCTCACCTGTTCTTGAGACTCACAGATAATACACATAAAACTTATAATTTATTAGTATCAATTAAAAATATCAAAGACAAAAAAATCCCTCAAAAAACAAAAGCCAGTATATAACCAAAACTGGATAATACAAGTGGATGGGGGGGAGTTGGATACCTTACACTGGTCTATCCCTACCAGTCAGCGGAGGTTGGCACCCTCTTGAACGCAAATGGCGCCTCCGCTCCTCGACGGCTCTCTCCAAAGGATACCATTAGGCCCTGAGCAGATGGAAGTTGATGGGATTCCGTACAGAGGTGAGAGGGGCAGAAAAAAAGTAACCAGACAGCTGATTCCGGACACCGCAACCAACTCACCACTGTACCTGCAACATGCAGATGTGGTGAAAAATATCCAGGAAAGTCTGTGTGATATCCTGAGAACACTATTACCTCTTGTATATTCTATATTAGACAATAGTCCTTCAACATACAGCACATAGTTGTTGTGCATGTAGTAAATACCCATAAACGGACCACAAAAAAGCCGGGTGGGGTCTAGTACTTTTTACTGCCATTTGGCGATATCTGCACCATTATTTGAACATTTGATCCAGAGGATGCATGAGGCACTTTATTAATAACGCCACTGGTATACTGCAGATGGGCATGCACAATGTACTCTATCAAGAATGCCATTACAATCACCAAAAGCTAAGTCGACTTTTGATTATGCATCTTGCATCTTAGGAATTTATATTGTTTGTGACTCCTGATGAGCCGATTTGCAGGAGAAACGCATAGAGCAGGGGTCAAGAACCTTTGGAGAGAGCCATGAATGCTACATATTTTAAAATGTAGTTCCATGAGAGCCATACAATATTTTTAAAACTAAATACAAGTAAGACAATGTGCCCACGATGCCGAAATGCTCTGGATTTTTCCGGAGCGTTTCTGCATCTCCCTGGCAGAAAAAAAAATGCTTTTCCTGCCAGGGTCAAGCGGATGTGAAGCGTTTTTCACATGCATTTCCTCATGCGGGTTGTCAAGCACTTTCCAAGCGATTTTAGCATCACTTGGAAAATGCTTGACAACTTGGTCACACTATATAAATCCATGCAACCGGCATGGATCTATATAGTGTGACCGTAAAATAATGGCAAAAAATAAATATTATACTTACCTTCTGATGGCCCCCGGTGTCATCCGATCCGTCCTGGCTTGCCGGCAGCTCGCGATGGTCTAAAAGACCTGCCATGACGTCATTTAGTCATGTGATGGGTCACTCGACCGCTGACGGCGGTTGCGTGACCTGTCACATGACTAAATGACGTCATGGCAGGTCCTTTAAGCCCATCGCGAGCTGACGGCAAGTCAGAACGGATCTGATAAGAACACCGGGGGCCATCAGAAGGTAAGTATAATGTATACTTTTTATTTTATTCTTTTTTTTTTACAGGTACTATGGTACCCGAGTCTGGAGGAGAGTCTCCTCTTCTCCAAACCCGGTTACCATCCGCACATTGAACCGCATGATATCCGCATGTGCATATGAAGTTAACTCGCCCCCTGGGCCTGTGCTGGGAACCTGGAACCGGGCCTGTTGTAGGATGCTGGGGGTTGTAGTCTCCGTGTGGCGGTGACCCGGTCCGTGGCTCAGGGTGGTCAAGCCAGTGGCAGTCTATTGGTATTGTAATTGTCCGACTACGCCACCCATGGATTGCGGTCAGTGGGGACCGCCGCTGCGCTGCAGACCGCTGAGGCTGATGTTATATGCGCAGCCAAGAATGGGATGACTCCCCACGGGAGAAGTATTGCCTCAGGGCAGCTAGAGTGAATGATGGTAGTGATGGTGGGAACATCCCAGTACTAATGGTGCTGGTGCGGCGATGAAACACAGAGACGTGTGGTTGCAGTTCAGGGTCTTTACTGATGTTATAAGGCAGACCCTCCCGGGAGTACTGGCTAGTATAAGGGGCCTGGTCAGTCTGTGAGCAAGCAGTATCTCCCCTGGCCAGGCGGAGTTGTAGGCCTCCCCGTCTATCTGCATTCTTCCTGGCTACCTTGCTGTAAGCGGTTACAAGTAGCCCACGTCTCTGAGAATACTGTGTGGTGCTCACCCGTATGGCTGGTGACTTGGGGCCTTCTGTTAGCCTCCGCTCCTGGATGGCGGCGCTGGTCCCTTCTTTGTGACTGAGCCTCCAGGCTTCTATGGCCAGAGGACCTGGAATCCCCTGCCAGCTGGTTTCTGCTGCTGGGTGTATATCAGTCCCCACAGCCTCGGACTCCGGTGTCCGGTTACTAAGTTGATCTCCCAGGGCGAGCTATATCTCTGCTTCCAGCCCCTGGTCTTCTGCTCCTGCTCCTACAGAGCTCCTAGTTCTTGCTTTCCCTGTGTCTGCTGTCCTCCAGACCAGACTGCATCTCTGTCTGGGACTTCACTCCCTAATCCCGCCCCAGACCCAGTTTATAAGGGCAGATTCCTCCCCTCCCAGGTCTGGGTGGGTCATGTTGCATGCTTAGGGCTCCTGACCAGAGAAACCTCCCACTTGCTCTCAGACATAATATTTCTATTACTGTGGCAACCAGACCCCTGGGGTGCCACATAGTGATGTGGATGTCATGCGGTCCAATGCAAGTTAATGGCAGCGAAAATTCCGCGATTCCGCAAAATAATTGGTAGTGCTGCGGATTTTTCCGCAATGATAACCCGCAGTGGAAATTTCCGCAGGATGTGCACAGCACATGCGGATTATCATTGGGGAACATGGCAGACCTTCTGCCAAGCGTTTTTAAGCGTTTCTGCAGCGGAATTGCCGCTGCGGAAATGCTTAAAAAAAGGCATAGTGTGCATACAGCCTGAATTTTTTTTTCAATTATTATCTTTTGTTTATAAATAAGTAAAATATTAAACATAATTTTAAAAGTTTTTATATTTCCTCTTTTTAACACTAGGAGGAGCAGCTGCTGAAATTTGCCATAAAAACCTAGTATAGTGCCAGTTCACAATACAATTGCAGTGAATGTGGGCTGGATCTGCACACATGTGTGGGACCTCACCCCTCCTCCCATTCTGAGTGTTTGGAAAAGGATAAGAAAGGATGAAGTTTAGGATCACAGTGTGGAGCCATTTTGTTAGTGACTGCAAAGTGTTACTGACAAGTACAGTGTCAGAGGACAGCTGGCAGCATTAATTCTGTTAGCTGGTGCTGCTTCCTGTATCATAAGATGAAGTTGTTAGATTCATGGAGTGTATCATGTGCTGCGATTAGATACTTTTAGAGTAATGCTGAAATTAGATACAGGGCCAAGTGTAGTGTATCATCTCATAACTTTGCAGCCCTTACTATGTAATTTTCGTCCTAGATTCCCATATACTTAAAAAAAAAACCAACATAAATACAATTTAATAATGCATAGGTTAAAAAAACATAAATACAATTTAATAAAGCATAGAATAAAACAACATAAATACAATTTAATAAAGCATAGGATAAAACAACATAAATACAATTTAATAAAGCATAGGATAAAACAACATAAATACAATTTAATAAAGCATAGGATAAAACAACATAAATACAATTTAATAAAGCATAGGATAAAACAACATAAATACAATTAAATAAAGCATAGGATAAAACAACATAAATACAATTAAAATAAAGCATAGGATAAAACAACATAAATACAATTTAATAAAGCATAGGATAAAACAACATAAATACAATTTAATAAAGCATAGGATAAAACAACATGAATACAATTTAATAAAGCATAGGATAAAACCACATAAATACAATTTAATAAAGCATAGGATAAAACAACATAAATACAATTTAATAAAGCATAGGATAAAACCACATAAATACAATTTAATAAAGCATAGGATAAAACAACATAAATACAATTTAATAAAGCATAGGATAAAACCACATAAATACAATTTAATAAAGCATAGGATAAAACAACATAAATACAATTTAATAAAGCATAGGATAAAACCACATAAATACAATTTAATAAATCATAGGATAAAACAACATAAATACAATTTAATAAAGCATAGGATAAAACAACATAGATGCAATTTAATAAAGCATAGGATAAAACAACATAAATACAATTTAATAAAGCATAAGTTAAAACAATATAAATACAATTTAATAAAGCATAGGATAAAACAACATAAATACAATTTAATAAAGCATAGGATAAAACAACATAAATACAATTTAATTAAGCATAGGTTAAAGCAACATAAATACAATTTAATAAAGCATAGGATAAAACAACATAGATGCAATTTAATAAAGCATAGGATAAAACAACATAAATACAATTTAATAAAGCATAAGTTAAAACAATATAAATACAATTTAATAAAGCATAGGATAAAACAACATAAATACAATTTAATAAAGCATAGGATAAAACAACATAAATACAATTTAATTAAGCATAGGTTAAAGCAACATAAATACAATTTAATAAAGCATAGGTTAAAACAACATAAATACAATTTAATAAAGCATAGGTTAAAACAACATAAATATAATTTAATAAAGCATAGGATAAAACAACATATATACAATTTAATAAAGCATAGGATAAAACAACATAAATACAATTTAATAAAACATGGGTTAAAACAACATAAATACTATTTAATAAAGCATAGGATAAAACAACATAAAAACAATTTAATAAAGCATTGGATAAAACAACATAAATACAATTTAAGAAAGCATATGATAAAACAACATAAATACAATTTAATAAAGCATAGGATAAAACAACATAAATACAATTTAATAAAGCATAGGATAAAACAACATAAATACAATTTAATAAAGCATAGGATAAAACAACATAAATACAATTTAATAAAGCATAGGATAAAACACCATAAATGCAGTTTAATAAAGCATAGGATAAAACAATATAAATACAATTTAATTAAGCATAGGATAAAACAACATAAATACAATTTAATAAAGCATAGGATAAAACAACATAAACACAATTTAATAAAGCATAGGATAAAACAACATAAATACAATTTAATAAAGCATATGATTAAACAACATAAATACAATTTAATAAAGCATAGGATAAAACAACATAAATACAATTTAATAAAGCATAGGATAAAACAACATAAATGCAATTTAATAAAGCATAGGATAAAACCACATAAATACAATTTAATAAATCATAGGATAAAACAACATAAATACAATTTAATAAAGCATAGGATAAAACAACATAAACACAATTTAATAAAGCATAGGATAAAACAACATAAATACAATTTAATAAAGCATATGATTAAACAACATAAATACAATTTAATAAAGCATAGGATAAAACAACATAAATACAATTTAATAAAGCATAGGATAAAACAACATAAATGCAGTTTAATAAAGCATAGGATAAAACAATATAAATACAATTTAATTAAGCATAGGATAAAACAACATAAATACAATTTAATAAAGCATAGGATAAAACAACATAAACACAATTTAATAAAGCATAGGATAAAACAACATAAATACAATTTAATAAAGCATATGATTAAACAACATAAATACAATTTAATAAAGCATAGGATAAAACAACATAAATACAATTTAATAAAGCATAGGATAAAACAACATAAATGCAATTTAATAAAGCATAGGATAAAACCACATAAATACAATTTAATAAATCATTGGATAAAACAACATAAATACTATTTAATAAAGCATAGGATAAAACAACATAAAAACAATTTAATAAAGCATTGGATAAAACAACATAAATACAATTTAAGAAAGCATATGATAAAACAACATAAATACAATTTAATAAAGCATAGGATAAAACAACATAAATACAATTTAATAAAGCATAGGATAAAACAACATAAATACAATTTAATAAAGCATAGGATAAAACAACATAAATACAATTTAATAAAGCATAGGATAAAACACCATAAAAGCAGTTTAATAAAGCATAGGATAAAACAATATAAATACAATTTAATTAAGCATAGGATAAAACAACATAAATACAATTTAATAAAGCATAGGATAAAACAACATAAACACAATTTAATAAAGCATAGGATAAAACAACATAAATACAATTTAATAAAGCATATGATTAAACAACATAAATACAATTTAATAAAGCATAGGATAAAACAACATAAATACAATTTAATAAATCATAGGATAAAAAAACATAAATACAATTTAATAAAGCATAGGATAAAACAACATAGATGCAATTTAATAAAGCATAGGATAAAACAACATAAATACAATTTAATAAAGCATAGAATAAAACAACATAAATACAATTTAATAAAGCATAGGATAAAACAACATAAATACAATTTAATAAAGCATAGGATAAAACAACATAAATACAATTTAATAAAGCATAGGATAAAACAACATAAATACAATTTAATAAAGCATAGGATAAAATAACATAAATACAATTTAATAAAGCATAGGATAAAACAACATAAATACAATTTAATAAAGCATAGGATAAAACAACATAAATACAATTTAATAAAGCATAGGATAAAACAACATAAACACAATTTAATAAAGCATAGGATAAAACAACATGAATACCATTTAATAAAGCATACGATAAAACAACATAATACAAATTAATAAAGCATAGGATAAAACAACATAAATACAATTTAATAAAGCATAGGATAAAACAACATAAATACAATTTAATAAAGCATAAGATAAAACAACATAAATACAATTTAATGAAGCATGGGTTAAAACAACATAAATACAATTTAATAAAGCATAGGATAAAACAACATAAATACAATTTAATAAAGCATAGGATAAAACAACATAAATACAATTTAATAAAGCATAGGATAAAACAACATAAATACAATTTAATAAAGCATAAGTTAAAACAATATAAATACAATTTAATAAAGCATAGGATAAAACAACATAAATACAATTTAATAAAGCACAGGATAAAACAACATAAATACAATTTAATTAAGCATAGGTTAAAGCAACATAAATACAATTTAATAAAGCATAGGATAAAACAACATAAATACAATTTAATAAAGCATAGGTTAAAACAACATAAATACAATTTAATAAAGCATAGGTTAAAACAACATAAATACAATTTAATAAAGCATAGCATAAAACAACATAAATACAATTTAATAAAGCATAGGATAAAACAACATCAACACAATTTAATAAAGCATAGGTTAAAACAACATAAATATAATTTAATAAAGCATAGGATAAAACAACATATATATAATTTAATAAAGCATAGGATAAAACAACATAAATACAATTTAATAAAACATGGGTTAAAACAACATAAATACTATTTAATAAAGCATAGGATAAAACAACATAAAAACAATTTAATAAAGCATTGGATAAAACAACATAAATACAATTTAAGAAAGCATACGATAAAACAACATAAATACAATTTAATAAAGCATAGGTTAAAACAAGATAAATACAATTTCATAAAGCATAGGTTAAAACAACATAAATACAATTTAATAAAGCATAGCATAAAACAACATAAATACAATTTAATAAAGCATAGGATAAAACAACATCAACACAATTTAATAAAGCATAGGTTAAAATAACATAAATATAATTTAATAAAGCATAGGATAAAACAACATATATACAATTTAATAAAGCATAGGATAAAACAACATAAATACAATTTAATAAAACATGGGTTAAAACAACATAAATACTATTTAATAAAGCATTGGATAAAACAACATAAATACAATTTAAGAAAGCATACGATAAAACAACATAAATACAATTTAATAAAGCATAGGATAAAACAACATAAATACAATTTAATAAAGCATAGGATAAAACAACATAAATACAATTTAATAAAGCATAGGATAAAACAACATAAATACAATTTAATAAAGCATAGGATAAAACACCATAAATGCAGTTTAATAAAGCATAGGATAAAACAATATAAATACAATTTAATTAAGCATAGGATAAAACAACATAAATACAATTTAATAAAGCATAAGATAAAACAACATAAACACAATTTAATAAAGCATAGGATAAAACAACATAAATACAATTTAATAAAGCATATGATTAAACAACATAAATACAATTTAATAAAGCATAGGATAAAACAACATCAATACAATTTAATAAAGCATAGGATAAAACACCATAAATGCAGTTTAATAAAGCATAGGATAAAACCACATAAATACAATTTAATAAAGCATAGGATAAAACAACATAGATGCAATTTAATAAAGCATAGGATAAAACAACATAAATACAATTTAATAAAGCATAGAATAAAACAACATAAATACAATTTAATAAAGCATAGGACAAAACAACATAAATAACATTTAATAAATCATAGGATAAAACAAAATAAATACAATTTAATAAAGCATAGGATAAAACAACATAAATACAATTTAATAAAACATGGGTTAAAACAACATAAATACAGTTTAATAAAACATAGGATAAAACAACATAAATACAATTTAATAAAGCATAGGATAAAACAACATAAATACAATTTAATAAAGCATGGGTTAAAACAACATAAATACAATTTATTAAAGCATAGGACAAAACAACATAAATGCAATTTAATAAAGCATAGGATAAAACAACATAAATACAATTTAATAAAGCATAAGATAAAACAACATAAATGCAATTTAATAAAGCATGGGTTAAAACAACATAAATACAATTTAATAAAGCATAGGACAAAACAACATAAATACAATTTAATAAAGCATAAGATAAAACAACATAAATACAATTTAATGAAGCATGGGTTAAAACAACATAAATACAATTTAATAAAGCATAGGACAAAACAACATAAATAAAATTTAATAAAGCATAGGAGAAAACAACATAAATACAATTTAATAAAGCATAGGATAAAACAACATAAATACAATTTAATAAAGCATGGGTTAAAACAACATAAATACAATTTAATAAAGCATAGGATAAAACAACATAAACACAATTTAATAAAGCATAGGATAAAACAACATAAATACAATTTAATAAAGCATACGATAAAACAACATAATACAATTTAATAAAGCATAGGATAAAACAACATAAATACAATTTAATAAAGCATAGGATAAAGCAACATAAATACAATTTAATAAAGCATGGTTAAAACAACATAAATACAATTTAATAAAGCATAGAACAAAACAACATAAATACAATTTAATAAAGCATAGGATAAAACAACATAAATACAATTTAATAAAGCATAAGATAAAACAACATAAATGCAATTTAATAAAGCATGGGTTAAAACAACATAAATACGATTTAATAAAGCATAAGACAAAACAATATAAATACAATTTAATAAAGCATAAGATAAAACAACATAAATACAATTTAATGAAGCATGGGTTAAAACAACATAAATACAATTTAATAAAGCATAGGACAAAACAACATAAATAAAATTTAATAAATCATAGGATAAAACAACATAAATACAATTTAATAAAGCATAGGATAAAACAACATGAATACAATTTAATAAAACATGGGTTAAAACAACATATATACAATTTAATAAAGCATAGGATAAAACAACATAAACACAATTTAATAAAGCATAGGATAAAACAACATAAATACAATTTAATAAAGCATAAGATAAAACAACATAAATGCAATTTAATAAAGCATGGGTTAAAACAACATAAATACAATTTAATAAAGCATAGGACAAAACAACATAAATACAATTTAATAAAGCATAAGATAAAACAACATACATACAATTTAATGAAACATGGGTTAAAACAACATAAATACAATTTAATAAAGCATAGGACAAAACAACATAAATAAAATTTAATAAATCATAGGATAAAACAACATAAATACAATTTAATAAAGCATAGGATAAAACAACATAAATACAATTTAATAAAACATGGGTTAAAACAACATAAATACAATTTAATAAAGCATAGGATAAAACAACATAAACACAATTTAATAAAGCATAGGATAAAACAACATAAATACAATTTAATAAAGCATAGGATAAAACAACATAAATACAATTTAATAAAGCATAGGATAAAACCACATAAATACAATTTAATAAAGCATAGGATAAAACAACATAAATACAATTTAATAAAGCATAAGATAAAACAACATAAATACAATTTAATGAAGCATGGGTTAAAACAACATAAATACAATTTAATAAAGCATACGATAAAACAACATAATACAATTTAATAAAGCATAGGATAAAACAACATAAATACAATTTAATAAAGCATAGGATAAAACAACATAAATACAATTTAATAAAGCACAAGATAAAACAACATAAATACAATTTAATGAAGCATGGGTTAAAACAACATAAATACAATTTAATAAAGCATAGGATAAAACAACATAAATACAATTTAATAAAGCATAGGATAAAACAACATAAATACAATTTAATAAAGCATAGGATAAAACAACATAAATACAATTTAGTAAAGCATAAGATAAAACAACATAAATACAATTTAATAAAGCATAGGATAAAACAACATAAATACAATTTAATAAAACATGGGTTAAAACAACATAAATACAATTTAATAAAGCATAGGATAAAACAACATAAACACAATTTAATAAAGCATATGATTAAACAACATAAATACAATTTAATAAAGCATAGGATAAAACAACATAAATACAATTTAATAAAGCATAGGATAAAACACCATAAATGCAGTTTAATAAAGCATAGGATAAAACCACATAAATACAATTTAATAAAGCATAGGACAAAACAACATAAATACAATTTAATAAAGCATAAGATAAAACAACATACATACAATTTAATGAAACATGGGTTTAAACAACATAAATACAATTTAATAAAGCATAGGACAAAACAACATAAATAAAATTTAATAAATCATAGGATAAAACAACATAAATACAATTTAATAAAGCATAGGTTAAAGCAACATAAATACAATTTAATAAAGCATAGGATAAAACAACATAAATACAATTTAATAAAGCATAGGTTAAAACAACATAAATACAATTTAATAAAGCATAGGTTAAAACAACATAAATGCAATTTAATAAAGCATAGGATAAAACACCATGAATGCAGTTTAATAAAGCATAGGATAAAACAATATAAATACAATTTAATAAAGCATAGGATAAAACAACATAAATACAATTTAATAAAGCATAGGATAAAACAACATAAACACAATTTAATAAAGCATAGGATAAAACAACATAAATACAATTTAATAAAGCATAGGATAAAACAACATAAATACAATTTAATAAAGCATAGGACAAAACAACATAAATACAATTTAATAAAGCATAAGATAAAACAACATAAATACAATTTAATGAAACATGGGTTAAAACAACATAAATACAATTTAATAAAGCATAGGATAAAACAACATAAATACAATTTAATAAAGCATAGGATAAAACAACATAAACACAATTTAATAAAGCATAGGATAAAACAACATAAATACAATTTAATAAAGCATAAGATAAAACAACATAAATGCAATTTAATAAAGCATGGGTTAAAACAACATAAATACAATTTAATAAAGCATAGGACAAAACAACATAAATACAATTTAATAAAGCATAAGATAAAACAACATACATACAATTTAATGAAACATGGGTTAAAACAACATAAATACAATTTAATAAAGCATAGGACAAAACAACATAAATAAAATTTAATAAATCATAGGATAAAACAACTTAAATACAATTTAATAAAGCATAGGATAAAACAACATAAATACAATTTAATAAAACATGGGTTAAAACAACATAAATACAATTTAATAAAGCATAGGATAAAACAACATAAACACAATTTAATAAAGCATAGGATAAAACAACATAAATACAATTTAATAAAGCATAGGATAAAACAACATAAATACAATTTAATAAAGCATAGGATAAAACCACATAAATACAATTTAATAAAGCATAGGATAAAACAACATAAATACAATTTAATAAAGCATAAGATAAAACAACATAAATACAATTTAATGAAGCATGGGTTAAAACAACATAAATACAATTTAATAAAGCATACGATAAAACAACATAATACAATTTAATAAAGCATAGGATAAAACAACATAAATACAATTTAATAAAGCATAGGATAAAACAACATAAATACAATTTAATAAAGCACAAGATAAAACAACATAAATACAATTTAATGAAGCATGGGTTAAAACAACATAAATACAATTTAATAAAGCATAGGATAAAACAACATAAATACAATTTAATAAAGCATAGGATAAAACAACATAAATACAATTTAATAAAGCATAGGATAAAACAACATAAATACAATTTAGTAAAGCATAAGATAAAACAACATAAATACAATTTAATAAAGCATAGGATAAAACAACATAAATACAATTTAATAAAACATGGGTTAAAACAACATAAATACAATTTAATAAAGCATAGGATAAAACAACATAAACACAATTTAATAAAGCATATGATTAAACAACATAAATACAATTTAATAAAGCATAGGATAAAACAACATAAATACAATTTAATAAAGCATAGGATAAAACACCATAAATGCAGTTTAATAAAGCATAGGATAAAACCACATAAATACAATTTAATAAAGCATAGGACAAAACAACATAAATACAATTTAATAAAGCATAAGATAAAACAACATACATACAATTTAATGAAACATGGGTTTAAACAACATAAATACAATTTAATAAAGCATAGGACAAAACAACATAAATAAAATTTAATAAATCATAGGATAAAACAACATAAATACAATTTAATAAAGCATAGGATAAAACAACATAAATACAATTTAATAAAACATGGGTTAAAACAACATAAATACAATTTAATAAAGCATAGGATAAAACAACATAAACACAATTTAATAAAGCATAGGATAAAACAACATAAATACAATTTAATAAAGCATAGGATAAAACAACATAAATACAATTTAATAAAGCATAGGATAAAACCACATAAATACAATTTAATAAAGCATAGGATAAAACAACATAAATACAATTTAATAAAGCATAAGATAAAACAACATAAATACAATTTAATGAAGCATGGGTTAAAACAACATAAATACAATTTAATAAAGCATACGATAAAACAACATAATACAATTTAATAAAGCATAGGATAAAACAACATAAATACAATTTAATAAAGCATAGGATAAAACAACATAAATACAATTTAATGAAGCATGGGTTAAAACAACATAAATACAATTTAATAAAGCATAGGATAAAACAACATAAATACAATTTAATAAAGCATAGGATAAAACAACATAAATACAGTTTAATAAAGCATAGGATAAAACAACATAAATACAATTTAGTAAAGCATAAGTTAAAACAATATAAATACAATTTAATAAAGCATAGGATAAAACAACATAAATACAATTTAATAAAGCATAGGATAAAACAACATAAATACAATTTAATCAAGCATAGGTTAAAGCAACATAAATACAATTTAATAAAGCATAGGATAAAACAACATAAATACAATTTAATAAAGCATAGGTTAAAACAACATAAATACAATTTAATAAAGCATAGGTTAAAACAACATAAATGCAATTTAATAAAGCATAGGATAAAACACCATGAATGCAGTTTAATAAAGCATAGGATAAAACAATATAAATACAATTTAATAAAGCATAGGATAAAACAACATAAATACAATTTAATAAAGCATAGGATAAAACAACATAAACACAATTTAATAAAGCATAGGATAAAACAACATAAATACAATTTAATAAAGCATAGGATAAAACAACATAAATACAATTTAATAAAGCATAGGACAAAACAACATAAATACAATTTAATAAAGCATAAGATAAAACAACATGAATACAATTTAATGAAACATGGGTTAAAACAACATAAATACAATTTAATAAAGCATAGGATAAAACAACATAAATACAATTTAATAAAGCATAGGATAAAACAACATAAATACAATTTAATAAATCATAGGATAAAACAACATAAATACAATTTAATAAAGCATAGGATAAAACAACATAAACACAATTTAATAAAGCATATGATTAAACAACATAAATACAATTTAATAAAGCATAGGATAAAACACCATAAATGCAGTTTAATAAAGCATAGGATAAAACCACATAAATACAATTTAATAAAGCATAGGATAAAACAACATAGATGCAATTTAATAAAGCATAGGATAAAACAACATAAATACAATTTAATAAAGCATAGAATAAAACAACATAAATACAATTTAATAAAGCATAGGACAAAACAACATAAATAACATTTAATAAATCATAGGATAAAACAAAATAAATACAATTTAATAAAGCATAGGATAAAACAACATAAATACAATTTAATAAAACATGGGTTAAAACAACATAAATACAGTTTAATAAAACATAGGATAAAACAACATAAATACAATTTAATAAAGCATAGGATAAAACAACATAAATACAATTTAATAAAGCATGGGTTAAAACAACATAAATACAATTTATTAAAGCATAGGACAAAACAACATAAATACAATTTAATAAAGCATAGGATAAAACAACATAAATACAATTTAATAAAGCATAAGATAAAACAACATAAATGCAATTTAATAAAGCATGGGTTAAAACAACATAAATACAATTTAATAAAGCATAGGACAAAACAACATAAATACAATTTAATAAAGCATAAGATAAAACAACATAAATACAATTTAATGAAGCATGGGTTAAAACAACATAAATACAATTTAATAAAGCATAGGACAAAACAACATAAATAAAATTTAATAAAGCATAGGAGAAAACAACATAAATACAATTTAATAAAGCATAGGATAAAACAACATAAATACAATTTAATAAAGCATGGGTTAAAACAACATAAATACAATTTAATAAAGCATAGGATAAAACAACATAAACACAATTTAATAAAGCATAGGATAAAACAACATAAATACAATTTAATAAAGCATATGATTAAACAACATAAATACAATTTAATAAAGCATAGGATAAAACAACATAAATACAATTTAATAAAGCATAGGATAAAACAACATAAATGCAATTTAATAAAGCATAGGATAAAACCACATAAATACAATTTAATAAATCATAGGATAAAACAACATAAATACAATTTAATAAAGCATAGGATAAAACAACATAGATGCAATTTAATAAAGCATAGGATAAAACAACATAAATACAATTTAATAAAGCATAGAATAAAACAACATAAATACAATTTAATAAAGCATAGGATAAAACAACATAAATACAATTTAATAAAGCATAGGATAAAACAACATAAATACAATTTAATAAAGCATAGGATAAAACAACATAAATACAATTTAATAAAGCATAGGATAAAATAACATAAATACAATTTAATAAAGCATAGGATAAAACAACATAAATACAAATTAATAAAGCATAAGATAAAACAACATAAATACAATTTAATGAAGCATGGGTTAAAACAACATAAATACAATTTAATAAAGCATTGGATAAAACAACATAAATACAATTTAATAAAGCATAGGATAAAACAACATAAATACAATTTAATAAAGCATAGGATAAAACAACATAAATACAATTTAATAAAGCATAAGTTAAAACAATATAAATACAATTTAATAAAGCATAGGATAAAACAACATAAATACAATTTAATAAAGCACAGGATAAAACAACATAAATACAATTTAATTAAGCATAGGTTAAAGCAACATAAATACAATTTAATAAAGCATAGGATAAAACAACATAAATACAAATTAATAAAGCATAAGATAAAACAACATAAATACAATTTAATGAAGCATGGGTTAAAGCAACATAAATACAATTTAATAAAGCACAGGATAAAACAACATAAATACAATTTAATTAAGCATAGGTTAAAACAACATAAATATAATTTAATAAAGCATAGGTTAAAACAACATAAATACAATTTAATAAAGCATAGGTTAAAACAACATAAATACAATTTAATAAAGCATAGCATAAAACAACATAAATACAATTTAATAAAGCATAGGATAAAACAACATCAACACAATTTAATAAAGCATAGGTTAAAACAACATAAATATAATTTAATAAAGCATAGGATAAAACAACATATATATAATTTAATAAAGCATAGGATAAAACAACATAAATACAATTTAATAAAACATGGGTTAAAACAACATAAATACTATTTAATAAAGCATAGGATAAAACAACATAAAAACAATTTAATAAAGCATTGGATAAAACAACATAAATACAATTTAAGAAAGCATACGATAAAACAACATAAATACAATTTAATAAAGCATAGGTTAAAACAACATAAATACAATTTAATAAAGCATAGGTTAAAACAACATAAATACAATTTAATAAAGCATAGCATAAAACAACATAAATACAATTTAATAAAGCATAGGATAAAACGACATCAACACAATTTAATAAAGCATAGGTTAAAACAACATAAATATAATTTAATAAAGCATAGGATAAAACAACATATATACAATTTAATAAAGCATAGGATAAAACAACATAAATACAATTTAATAAAACATGGGTTAAAACAACATAAATACTATTTAATAAAGCATAGGATAAAACAACATAAAAACAATTTAATAAAGCATTGGATAAAACAACATAAATACAATTTAAGAAAGCATACGATAAAACAACATAAATACAATTTAATAAAGCATAGGATAAAACAACATAAATACAATTTAATAAAGCATAGGATAAAACAACATAAATACAATTTAATAAAGCATAGGATAAAACAACATAAATACAATTTAATAAAGCATAGGATAAAACAACATAAATACAATTTAATAAAGCATAGGATAAAACACCATAAATGCAGTTTAATAAAGCATAGGATAAAACAATATAAATACAATTTAATTAAGCATAGGATAAAACAACATAAATACAATTTAATAAAGCATAGGATAAAACAACATAAACACAATTTAATAAAGCATAGGATAAAACAACATAAATACAATTTAATAAAGCATATGATTAAACAACATAAATACAATTTAATAAAGCATAGGATAAAACAACATCAATACAATTTAATAAAGCATAGGATAAAACACCATAAATGCAGTTTAATAAAGCATAGGATAAAACCACATAAATACAATTTAATAAAGCATAGGATAAAACAACATAGATGCAATTTAATAAAGCATAGGATAAAACAACATAAATACAATTTAATAAAGCATAGAATAAAACAACATAAATACAATTTAATAAAGCATAGGACAAAACAACATAAATATCATTTAATAAATCATAGGATAAAACAAAATAAATACAATTTAATAAAGCATAGGATAAAACAACATAAATACAATTTAATAAAACATGGGTTAAAACAACATAAATACAGTTTAATAAAACATAGGATAAAACAACATAAATACAATTTAATAAAGCATAGGATAAAACAACATAAATACAATTTAATAAAGCATGGGTTAAAACAACATAAATACAATTTCTTAAAGCATAGGACAAAACAACATAAATACAATTTAATAAAGCATAGGATAAAACAACATAAATACAATTTAATAAAGCATAAGATAAAACAACATAAATGCAATTTAATAAAGCATGGGTTAAAACAACATAAATACAATTTAATAAAGCATAGGACAAAACAACATAAATACAATTTAATAAAGCATAAGATAAAACAACATAAATACAATTTAATGAAGCATGGGTTAAAACAACATAAATACAATTTAATAAAGCATAGGACAAAACAACATAAATAAAATTTAATAAAGCATAGGAGAAAACAACATAAATACAATTTAATAAAGCATAGGATAAAACAACATAAATACAATTTAATAAAGCATGGGTTAAAACAACATAAATACAATTTAATAAAGCATAGGATAAAACAACATAAACACAATTTAATAAAGCATAGGATAAAACAACATAAATAAAATTTAATAAAGCATACGATAAAACAACATAATACAATTTAATAAAGCATAGGATAAAACAACATAAATACAATTTAATAAAGCATAGGATAAAGCAACATAAATACAATTTAATAAAGCATGGTTAAAACAACATAAATACAATTTAATAAAGCATAGAACAAAACAACATAAATACAATTTAATAAAGCATAGGATAAAACAACATAAATACAATTTAATAAAGCATAAGATAAAACAACATAAATGCAATTTAATAAAGCATGGGTTAAAACAACATAAATACGATTTAATAAAGCATAAGACAAAACAATATAAATACAATTTAATAAAGCATAAGATAAAACAACATAAATACAATTTAATGAAGCATAGGACAAAACAACATAAATAAAATTTAATAAATCATAGGATAAAACAACATAAATACAATTTAATAAAGCATAGGATAAAACAACATAAATACAATTTAATAAAACATGGGTTAAAACAACATATATACAATTTAATAAAGCATAGGATAAAACAACATAAACACAATTTAATAAAGCATAGGATAAAACAACATAAATACAATTTAATAAAGCATAGGATAAAACAACATAAATACAATTTAATAAAGCGTAGGACAAAACAACATAAATAACATTTAATAAATCATAGGATAAAACAAAATAAATACAATTTAATAAAGCATAGGATAAAACAACATAAATACAATTTAATAAAACATGTGTTAAAACAACATAAATACAGTTTAATAAAACATAGGATAAAACAACATAAATACAATTTAATAAAGCATAGGATAAAACAACATAAATACAATTTAATAAAGCATGGGTTAAAACAACATAAATACAATTTATTAAAGCATAGGACAAAACAACATAAATACAATTTAATAAAGCATAGAATAAAACAACATAAATACAATTTAATAAAGCATAAGATAAAACAACATAAATGCAATTTAATAAAGCATGGGTTAAAACAACATAAATACAATTTAATAAAGCATAGGACAAAACAACATAAATACAATTTAATAAAGCATAAGATAAAACAACATAAATACAATTTAATGAAGCATGGGTTAAAACAACATAAATACAATTTAATAAAGCATAGGACAAAACAACATAAATAAAATTTAATAAAGCATAGGAGAAAACAACATAAATACAATTTAATAAAGCATAGGATAAAACAACATAAATACAATTTAATAAAGCATGGGTTAAAACAACATAAATACAATTTAATAAAGCATAGGATAAAACAACAAAAACACAATTTAATAAAGCATAGGATAAAACAACATAAATACAATTTAATAAAGCATACGATAAAACAACATAATACAATTTAATAAAGCATAGGATAAAACAACATAAATACAATTTAATAAAGCATAGGATAAAGCAACATAAATACAATTTAATAAAGCATGGTTAAAACAACATAAATACAATTTAATAAAGCATAGAACAAAACAACATAAATACAATTTAATAAAGCATAGGATAAAACAACATAAATACAATTTAATAAAGCATAAGATAAAACAACATAAATGCAATTTAATAAAGCATGGGTTAAAACAACATAAATACGATTTAATAAAGCATAAGACAAAACAATATAAATACAATTTAATAAAGCATAAGATAAAACAACATAAATACAATTTAATGAAGCATAGGACAAAACAACATAAATAAAATTTAATAAATCATAGGATAAAACAACATAAATACAATTTAATAAAGCATAGGATAAAACAACATAAATACAATTTAATAAAACATGGGTTAAAACAACATATATACAATTTAATAAAGCATAGGATAAAACAACATAAACACAATTTAATAAAGCATAGGATAAAACAACATAAATACAATTTAATAAAGCAGAGGATAAAACAACATAAATACAATTTAATAAAGCATAGGATAAAACCACATAAATACAATTTAATAAAGCATAGGATAAAACAACATAAATACAATTTAATAAAGCATAAGATAAAACAACATAAATACAATTTAATAAAGCATAGGATAAAACAACGTAAATACAATTTAATAAAGCATAGGATAAAACAACATAAATACAATTTAATAAAGCATAGGATAAAACAACATAAATACAATTTAATAAAGCATGGTTAAAACAACATAAATACCATTTAATAAAGCATAGAACAAAACAACATAAATACAATTTAATAAAGCATAGGATAAAACAACATAAATACAATTTAATAAAGCATAAGATAAAACAACATAAATGCAATTTAATAAAGCATGGGTTAAAACAACATAAATACAATTTAATAAAGCATAGGACAAAACAACATAAATACAATTTAATAAAGCATAAGATAAAACAACATACATACAATTTAATGAAACATGGGTTAAAACAACATAAATACAATTTAATAAAGCATAGGACAAAACAACATAAATAAAATTTAATAAATCATAGGATAAAACAACATAAATACAATTTAATAAAGCATAGGATAAAACAACATAAATACAATTTAATAAAACATGGGTTAAAACAACATAAATACAATTTAATAAAGCATAGGATAAAACAACATAAACACAATTTAATAAAGCATAGGATAAAACAACATAAATACAATTTAATAAAGCATAGGATAAAACAACATAAATACAATTTAATAAAGCATAGGATAAAACCACATAAATACAATTTAATAAAGCATAGGATAAAACAACATAAATACAATTTAATAAAGCATAAGATAAAACAACATAAATACAATTTAATGAAGCATGGGTTAAAACAACATAAATACAATTTAATAAAGCATACGATAAAACAACATAATACAATTTAATAAAGCATAGGATAAAACAACATAAATACAATTTAATAAAGCATAGGATAAAACAACATAAATACAATTTAATAAAGCACAAGATAAAACAACATAAATACAATTTATTGAAGCATGGGTTAAAACAACATAAATACAATTTAATAAAGCATAGGATAAAACAACATAAATACAATTTAATAAAGCATAGGATAAAACAACATAAATACAATTTAATAAAGCATAGGATAAAACAACATAAATACAATTTAGTAAAGCATAAGTTAAAACAATATAAATACAATTTAATAAAGCATAGGATAAAACAACATAAATACAATTTAATAAAGCATAGGATAAAACAACATAAATACAATTTAATCAAGCATAGGTTAAAGCAACATAAATACAATTTAATAAAGCATAGGATAAAACAACATAAATACAATTTAATAAAGCATAGGTTAAAACAACATAAATACAATTTAATAAAGCATAGGTTAAAACAACATAAATGCAATTTAATAAAGCATAGGATAAAACACCATGAATGCAGTTTAATAAAGCATAGGATAAAACAATATAAATACAATTTAATTAAGCATAGGATAAAACAACATAAATACAATTTAATAAAGCATAGGATAAAACAACATAAACACAATTTAATAAAGCATAGGATAAAACAACATAAATACAATTTAATAAAGCACAGGATAAAACAACATAAATACAATTTAATAAAGCATAGGACAAAACAACATAAATACAATTTAATAAAGCATAAGATAAAACAACATAAATACAATTTAATGAAACATGGGTTAAAACAACATAAATACAATTTAATAAAGCATAGGATAAAACAACATAAATACAATTTAATAAATCATAGGATAAAACAACATAAATACAATTTAATAAAGCATAGGATAAAACAACATAAATACAATTTAATAAAACATGGGTTAAAACAACATAAATACAATTTAATAAAGCATAGGATAAAACAACATAAACACAATTTAATAAAGCATATGATTAAACAACATAAATACAATTTAATAAAGCATGGGATAAAACAACATAAATACAATTTAATAAAGCATAGGATAAAACACCATAAATGCAGTTTAATAAAGCATAGGATAAAACCACATAAATACAATTTAATAAAGCATAGGACAAAACAACATAAATACAATTTAATAAAGCATAAGATAAAACAACATACATACAATTTAATGAAACATGGGTTAAAACAACATAAATACAATTTAATAAAGCATAGGACAAAACAACATAAATAAAATTTAATAAATCATAGGATAAAACAACATAAATACAATTTAATAAAGCATAGGATAAAACAACATAAATACAATTTAATAAAACATGGGTTAAAACAACATAAATACAATTTAATAAAGCATAGGATAAAACAACATAAACACAATTTAATAAAGCATAGGATAAAACAACATAAATACAATTTAATAAAGCATAGGATAAAACAACATAAATACAATTTAATAAAGCATAGGATAAAACCACATAAATACAATTTAATAAAGCATAGGATAAAACAACATACATACAATTTAATAAAGCATAAGATAAAACAACATAAATACAATTTAATGAAGCATGGGTTAAAACAACATAAATACAATTTAATAAAGCATACGATAAAACAACATAATACAATTTAATAAAGCATAGGATAAAACAACATAAATACAATTTAATAAAGCATAGGATAAAACAACATAAATACAATTTAATAAAGCACAAGATAAAACAACATAAATACAATTTAATGAAGCATGGGTTAAAACAACATAAATACAATTTAATAAAGCATAGGATAAAACAACATAAATACAATTTAATAAAGCATAGGATAAAACAACATAAATACAATTTAATAAAGCATAGGATAAAACAACATAAATACAATTTAATAAAGCATAGGATAAAACAACATAAATACAATTTAATAAAGCATAGGATAAAACACCATAAATGCAGTTTAATAAAGCATAGGATAAAACAATATAAATACAATTTAATTAAGCATAGGATAAAACAACATAAATACAATTTAATAAAGCATAGGATAAAACAACATAAACACAATTTAATAAAGCATAGGATAAAACAACATAAATACAATTTAATAAAGCATATGATTAAACAACATAAATACAATTTAATAAAGCATAGGATAAAACAACATCAATACAATTTAATAAAGCATAGGATAAAACACCATAAATGCAGTTTAATAAAGCATAGGATAAAACCACATAAATACAATTTAATAAAGCATAGGATAAAACAACATAGATGCAATTTAATAAAGCATAGGATAAAACAACATAAATACAATTTAATAAAGCATAGAATAAAACAACATAAATACAATTTAATAAAGCATAGGACAAAACAACATAAATATCATTTAATAAATCATAGGATAAAACAAAATAAATACAATTTAATAAAGCATAGGATAAAACAACATAAATACAATTTAATAAAACATGGGTTAAAACAACATAAATACAGTTTAATAAAACATAGGATAAAACAACATAAATACAATTTAATAAAGCATAGGATAAAACAACATAAATACAATTTAATAAAGCATGGGTTAAAACAACATAAATACAATTTATTAAAGCATAGGACAAAACAACATAAATACAATTTAATAAAGCATAGGATAAAACAACATAAATACAATTTAATAAAGCATAAGATAAAACAACATAAATGCAATTTAATAAAGCATGGGTTAAAACAACATAAATACAATTTAATAAAGCATAGGACAAAACAACATAAATACAATTTAATAAAGCATAAGATAAAACAACATAAATACAATTTAATGAAGCATGGGTTAAAACAACATAAATACAATTTAATAAAGCATAGGACAAAACAACATAAATAAAATTTAATAAAGCATAGGAGAAAACAACATAAATACAATTTAATAAAGCATAGGATAAAACAACATAAATACAATTTAATAAAGCATGGGTTAAAACAACATAAATACAATTTAATAAAGCATAGGATAAAACAACATAAACACAATTTAATAAAGCATAGGATAAAACAACATAAATACAATTTAATAAAGCATACGATAAAACAACATAATACAATTTAATAAAGCATAGGATAAAACAACATAAATACAATTTAATAAAGCATAGGATAAAGCAACATAAATACAATTTAATAAAGCATGGTTAAAACAACATAAATACAATTTAATAAAGCATAGAACAAAACAACATAAATACAATTTAATAAAGCATAGGATAAAACAACATAAATACAATTTAATAAAGCATAAGATAAAACAACATAAATGCAATTTAATAAAGCATGGGTTAAAACAACATAAATACGATTTAATAAAGCATAAGACAAAACAATATAAATACAATTTAATAAAGCATAAGATAAAACAACATAAATACAATTTAATGAAGCATAGGACAAAACAACATAAATAAAATTTAATAAATCATAGGATAAAACAACATAAATACAATTTAATAAAGCATAGGATAAAACAACATAAATACAATTTAATAAAACATGGGTTAAAACAACATATATACAATTTAATAAAGCATAGGATAAAACAACATAAACACAATTTAATAAAGCATAGGATAAAACAACATAAATACAATTTAATAAAGCATAGGATAAAACAACATAAATACAATTTAATAAAGCGTAGGACAAAACAACATAAATAACATTTAATAAATCATAGGATAAAACAAAATAAATACAATTTAATAAAGCATAGGATAAAACAACATAAATACAATTTAATAAAACATGGGTTAAAACAACATAAATACAGTTTAATAAAACATAGGATAAAACAACATAAATACAATTTAATAAAGCATAGGATAAAACAACATAAATACAATTTAATAAAGCATGGGTTAAAACAACATAAATACAATTTATTAAAGCATAGGACAAAACAACATAAATACAATTTAATAAAGCATAGAATAAAACAACATAAATACAATTTAATAAAGCATAAGATAAAACAACATAAATGCAATTTAATAAAGCATGGGTTAAAACAACATAAATACAATTTAATAAAGCATAGGACAAAACAACATAAATACAATTTAATAAAGCATAAGATAAAACAACATAAATACAATTTAATGAAGCATGGGTTAAAACAACATAAATACAATTTAATAAAGCATAGGACAAAACAACATAAATAAAATTTAATAAAGCATAGGAGAAAACAACATAAATACAATTTAATAAAGCATAGGATAAAACAACATAAATACAATTTAATAAAGCATGGGTTAAAACAACATAAATACAATTTAATAAAGCATAGGATAAAACAACATAAACACAATTTAATAAAGCATAGGATAAAACAACATAAATACAATTTAATAAAGCATACGATAAAACAACATAATACAATTTAATAAAGCATAGGATAAAACAACATAAATACAATTTAATAAAGCATAGGATAAAGCAACATAAATACAATTTAATAAAGCATGGTTAAAACAACATAAATACAATTTAATAAAGCATAGAACAAAACAACATAAATACAATTTAATAAAGCATAGGATAAAACAACATAAATACAATTTAATAAAGCATAAGATAAAACAACATAAATGCAATTTAATAAAGCATGGGTTAAAACAACATAAATACGATTTAATAAAGCATAAGACAAAACAATATAAATACAATTTAATAAAGCATAAGATAAAACAACATAAATACAATTTAATGAAGCATAGGACAAAACAACATAAATAAAATTTAATAAATCATAGGATAAAACAACATAAATACAATTTAATAAAGCATAGGATAAAACAACATAAATACAATTTAATAAAACATGGGTTAAAACAACATATATACAATTTAATAAAGCATAGGATAAAACAACATAAACACAATTTAATAAAGCATAGGATAAAACAACATAAATACAATTTAATAAAGCAGAGGATAAAACAACATAAATACAATTTAATAAAGCATAGGATAAAACCACATAAATACAATTTAATAAAGCATAGGATAAAACAACATAAATACAATTTAATAAAGCATAAGATAAAACAACATAAATACAATTTAATAAAGCATAGGATAAAACAACGTAAATACAATTTAATAAAGCATAGGATAAAACAACATAAATACAATTTAATAAAGCATAGGATAAAACAACATAAATACAATTTAATAAAGCATGGTTAAAACAACATAAATACCATTTAATAAAGCATAGAACAAAACAACATAAATACAATTTAATAAAGCATAGGATAAAACAACATAAATACAATTTAATAAAGCATAAGATAAAACAACATAAATGCAATTTAATAAAGCATAGGTTAAAACAACATAAATACAATTTAATAAAGCATAGGACAAAACAACATAAATACAATTTAATAAAGCATAAGATAAAACAACATACATACAATTTAATGAAACATGGGTTAAAACAACATAAATACAATTTAATAAAGCATAGGACAAAACAACATAAATAAAATTTAATAAATCATAGGATAAAACAACATAAATACAATTTAATAAAGCATAGGATAAAACAACATAAATACAATTTAATAAAACATGGGTTAAAACAACATAAATACAATTTAATAAAGCATAGGATAAAACAACATAAACACAATTTAATAAAGCATAGGATAAAACAACATAAATACAATTTAATAAAGCATAGGATAAAACAACATAAATACAATTTAATAAAGCATAGGATAAAACCACATAAATACAATTTAATAAAGCATAGGATAAAACAACATAAATACAATTTAATAAAGCATAAGATAAAACAACATAAATACAATTTAATGAAGCATGGGTTAAAACAACATAAATACAATTTAATAAAGCATACGATAAAACAACATAATACAATTTAATAAAGCATAGGATAAAACAACATAAATACAATTTAATAAAGCATAGGATAAAACAACATAAATACAATTTAATAAAGCACAAGATAAAACAACATAAATACAATTTATTGAAGCATGGGTTAAAACAACATAAATACAATTTAATAAAGCATAGGATAAAACAACATAAATACAATTTAATAAAGCATAGGATAAAACAACATAAATACAATTTAATAAAGCATAGGATAAAACAACATAAATACAATTTAGTAAAGCATAAGTTAAAACAATATAAATACAATTTAATAAAGCATAGGATAAAACAACATAAATACAATTTAATAAAGCATAGGATAAAACAACATAAATACAATTTAATCAAGCATAGGTTAAAGCAACATAAATACAATTTAATAAAGCATAGGATAAAACAACATAAATACAATTTAATAAAGCATAGGTTAAAACAACATAAATACAATTTAATAAAGCATAGGTTAAAACAACATAAATGCAATTTAATAAAGCATAGGATAAAACACCATGAATGCAGTTTAATAAAGCATAGGATAAAACAATATAAATACAATTTAATTAAGCATAGGATAAAACAACATAAATACAATTTAATAAAGCATAGGATAAAACAACATAAACACAATTTAATAAAGCATAGGATAAAACAACATAAATACAATTTAATAAAGCACAGGATAAAACAACATAAATACAATTTAATAAAGCATAGGACAAAACAACATAAATACAATTTAATAAAGCATAAGATAAAACAACATAAATACAATTTAATGAAACATGGGTTAAAACAACATAAATACAATTTAATAAAGCATAGGATAAAACAACATAAATACAATTTAATAAATCATAGGATAAAACAACATAAATACAATTTAATAAAGCATAGGATAAAACAACATAAATACAATTTAATAAAACATGGGTTAAAACAACATAAATACAATTTAATAAAGCATAGGATAAAACAACATAAACACAATTTAATAAAGCATATGATTAAACAACATAAATACAATTTAATAAAGCATGGGATAAAACAACATAAATACAATTTAATAAAGCATAGGATAAAACACCATAAATGCAGTTTAATAAAGCATAGGATAAAACCACATAAATACAATTTAATAAAGCATAGGACAAAACAACATAAATACAATTTAATAAAGCATAAGATAAAACAACATACATACAATTTAATGAAACATGGGTTAAAACAACATAAATACAATTTAATAAAGCATAGGACAAAACAACATAAATAAAATTTAATAAATCATAGGATAAAACAACATAAATACAATTTAATAAAGCATAGGATAAAACAACATAAATACAATTTAATAAAACATGGGTTAAAACAACATAAATACAATTTAATAAAGCATAGGATAAAACAACATAAACACAATTTAATAAAGCATAGGATAAAACAACATAAATACAATTTAATAAAGCATAGGATAAAACAACATAAATACAATTTAATAAAGCATAGGATAAAACCACATAAATACAATTTAATAAAGCATAGGATAAAACAACATACATACAATTTAATAAAGCATAAGATAAAACAACATAAATACAATTTAATGAAGCATGGGTTAAAACAACATAAATACAATTTAATAAAGCATACGATAAAACAACATAATACAATTTAATAAAGCATAGGATAAAACAACATAAATACAATTTAATAAAGCATAGGATAAAACAACATAAATACAATTTAATAAAGCACAAGATAAAACAACATAAATACAATTTAATGAAGCATGGGTTAAAACAACATAAATACAATTTAATAAAGCATAGGATAAAACAACATAAATACAATTTAATAAAGCATAGGATAAAACAACATAAATACAGTTTAATAAAGCATAGGATAAAACAACATAAATACAATTTAGTAAAGCATAAGTTAAAACAATATAAATACAATTTAATAAAGCATAGGATAAAACAACATAAATACAATTTAATAAAGCATAGGATAAAACAACATAAATACAATTTAATCAAGCATAGGTTAAAGCAACATAAATACAATTTAATAAAGCATAGGATAAAACAACATAAATACAATTTAATAAAGCATAGGTTAAAACAACATAAATACAATTTAATAAAGCATAGGTTAAAACAACATAAATGCAATTTAATAAAGCATAGGATAAAACACCATGAATGCAGTTTAATAAAGCATAGGATAAAACAATATAAATACAATTTAATAAAGCATAGGATAAAACAACATAAATACAATTTAATAAAGCATAGGATAAAACAACATAAACACAATTTAATAAAGCATAGGATAAAACAACATAAATACAATTTAATAAAGCATAGGATAAAACAACATAAATACAATTTAATAAAGCATAGGACAAAACAACATAAATACAATTTAATAAAGCATAAGATAAAACAACATAAATACAATTTAATGAAACATGGGTTAAAACAACATAAATACAATTTAATAAAGCATAGGATAAAACAACATAAATACAATTTAATAAAGCATAGGATAAAACAACATAAATACAATTTAATAAATCATAGGATAAAACAACATAAATACAATTTAATAAAGCATAGGATAAAACAACATAAACACAATTTAATAAAGCATATGATTAAACAACATAAATACAATTTAATAAAGCATAGGATAAAACACCATAAATGCAGTTTAATAAAGCATAGGATAAAACCACATAAATACAATTTAATAAAGCATAGGATAAAACAACATAGATGCAATTTAATAAAGCATAGGATAAAACAACATAAATACAATTTAATAAAGCATAGAATAAAACAACATAAATACAATTTAATAAAGCATAGGACAAAACAACATAAATAACATTTAATAAATCATAGGATAAAACAAAATAAATACAATTTAATAAAGCATAGGATAAAACAACATAAATACAATTTAATAAAACATGGGTTAAAACAACATAAATACAGTTTAATAAAACATAGGATAAAACAACATAAATACAATTTAATAAAGCATAGGATAAAACAACATAAATACAATTTAATAAAGCATGGGTTAAAACAACATAAATACAATTTATTAAAGCATAGGACAAAACAACATAAATACAATTTAACAAAGCATAGGATAAAACAACATAAATACAATTTAATAAAGCATAAGATAAAACAACATAAATGCAATTTAATAAAGCATGGGTTAAAACAACATAAATACAATTTAATAAAGCATAGGACAAAACAACATAAATACAATTTAATAAAGCATAAGATAAAACAACATAAATACAATTTAATGAAGCATGGGTTAAAACAACATAAATACAATTTAATAAAGCATAGGACAAAACAACATAATTAAAATTTAATAAAGCATAGGAGAAAACAACATAAATACAATTTAATAAAGCATAGGATAAAACAACATAAATACAATTTAATAAAGCATGGGTTAAAACAACATAAATACAATTTAATAAAGCATAGGATAAAACAACATAAACACAATTTAATAAAGCATAGGATAAAACAACATAAATACAATTTAATAAAGCATATGATTAAACAACATAAATACAATTTAATAAAGCATAGGATAAAACAACATAAATACAATTTAATAAAGCATAGGATAAAACAACATAAATGCAATTTAATAAAGCATAGGATAAAACCACATAAATACAATTTAATAAATCATAGGATAAAACAACATAAATACAATTTAATAAAGCATAGGATAAAACAACATAGATGCAATTTAATAAAGCATAGGATAAAACAACATAAATACAATTTAATAAAGCATAGAATAAAACAACATAAATACAATTTAATAAAGCATAGGATAAAACAACATAAATACAATTTAATAAAGCATAGGATAAAACAACATAAATACAATTTAATAAAGCATAGGATAAAACAACATAAATACAATTTAATAAAGCATAGGATAAAATAACATAAATACAATTTAATAAAGCATAGGATAAAACAACATAAATACAATTTAATAAAGCATAGGATAAAACAACATAAATACAATTTAATAAAGCATAGGATAAAACAACATAAACACAATTTAATAAAGCATAGGATAAAACAACATGAATACCATTTAATAAAGCATACGATAAAACAACATAATACAATTTAATAAAGCATAGGATAAAACAACATAAATACAATTTAATAAAGCATAGGATAAAACAACATAAATACAATTTAATAAAGCATAAGATAAAACAACATAAATACAATTTAATGAAGCATGGGTTAAAACAACATAAATACAATTTAATAAAGCATTGGATAAAACAACATAAATACAATTTAATAAAGCATAGGATAAAACAACATAAATACAATTTAATAAAGCATAGGATAAAACAACATAAATACAATTTAATAAAGCATAACTTAAAACAATATAAATACAATTTAATAAAGCATAGGATAAAACAACATAAATACAATTTAATAAAGCACAGGATAAAACAACATAAATACAATTTAATTAAGCATAGGTTAAAGCAACATAAATACAATTTAATAAAGCATAGGATAAAACAACATAAATACAATTTAATAAAGCATAGGTTAAAACAACATAAATACAATTTAATAAAGCATAGGTTAAAACAACATAAATACAATTTAATAAAGCATAGCATAAAACAACATAAATACAATTTAATAAAGCATAGGATAAAACAACATCAACACAATTTAATAAAGCATAGGTTAAAACAACATAAATATAATTTAATAAAGCATAGGATAAAACAACATATATATAATTTAATAAAGCATAGGATAAAACAACATAAATACAATTTAATAAAACATGGGTTAAAACAACATAAATACTATTTAATAAAGCATAGGATAAAACAACATAAAAACAATTTAATAAAGCATTGGATAAAACAACATAAATACAATTTAAGAAAGCATACGATAAAACAACATAAATACAATTTAATAAAGCATAGGTTAAAACAACATAAATACAATTTAATAAAGCATAGGTTAAAACAACATAAATACAATTTAATAAAGCATAGCATAAAACAACATAAATACAATTTAATAAAGCATAGGATAAAACAACATCAACACAATTTAATAAAGCATAGGTTAAAACAACATAAATATAATTTAATAAAGCATAGGATAAAACAACATATATACAATTTAATAAAGCATAGGATAAAACAACATAAATACAATTTAATAAAACATGGGTTAAAACAACATAAATACTATTTAATAAAGCATAGGATAAAACAACATAAAAACAATTTAATAAAGCATTGGATAAAACAACATAAATACAATTTAAGAAAGCATACGATAAAACAACATAAATACAATTTAATAAAGCATAGGATAAAACAACATAAATACAATTTAATAAAGCATAGGATAAAACAACATAAATACAATTTAATAAAACATAGGATAAAACAACATAAATACAATTTAATAAAGCATAGGATAAAACACCATAAATGCAGTTTAATAAAGCATAGGATAAAACAATATAAATACAATTTAATTAAGCATAGGATAAAACAACATAAATACAATTTAATAAAGCATAGGATAAAACAACATAAACACAATTTAATAAAGCATAGGATAAAACAACATAAATACAATTTAATAAAGCATATGATTAAACAACATAAATACAATTTAATAAAGCATAGGATAAAACAACATCAATACAATTTAATAAAGCATAGGATAAAACACCATAAATGCAGTTTAATAAAGCATAGGATAAAACCACATAAATACAATTTAATAAAGCATAGGATAAAACAACATAGATGCAATTTAATAAAGCATAGGATAAAACAACATAAATACAATTTAATAAAGCATAGAATAAAACAACATAAATACAATTTAATAAAGCATAGGACAAAACAACATAAATAACATTTAATAAATCATAGGATAAAACAAAATAAATACAATTTAATAAAGCATAGGATAAAACAACATAAATACAATTTAATAAAACATGGGTTAAAACAACATAAATACAGTTTAATAAAACATAGGATAAAACAACATAAATACAATTTAATAAAGCATAGGATAAAACAACATAAATACAATTTAATAAAGCATGGGTTAAAACAACATAAATACAATTTATTAAAGCATAGGACAAAACAACATAAATACAATTTAATAAAGCATAGGATAAAACAACATAAATACAATTTAATAAAGCATAAGATAAAACAACATAAATGCAATTTAATAAAGCATGGGTTAAAACAACATAAATACAATTTAATAAAGCATAGGACAAAACAACATAAATACAATTTAATAAAGCATAAGATAAAACAACATAAATACAATTTAATGAAGCATGGGTTAAAACAACATAAATACAATTTAATAAAGCATAGGACAAAACAACATAAATAAAATTTAATAAAGCATAGGAGAAAACAACATAAATACAATTTAATAAAGCATAGGATAAAACAACATAAATACAATTTAATAAAGCATGGGTTAAAACAACATAAATACAATTTAATAAAGCATAGGATAAAACAACATAAACACAATTTAATAAAGCATAGGATAAAACAACATAAATACAATTTAATAAAGCATACGATAAAACAACATAATACAATTTAATAAAGCATAGGATAAAACAACATAAATACAATTTAATAAAGCATAGGATAAAGCAACATAAATACAATTTAATAAAGCATGGTTAAAACAACATAAATACAATTTAATAAAGCATAGAACAAAACAACATAAATACAATTTAATAAAGCATAGGATAAAACAACATAAATACAATTTAATAAAGCATAAGATAAAACAACATAAATGCAATTTAATAAAGCATGGGTTAAAACAACATAAATACGATTTAATAAAGCATAAGACAAAACAATATAAATACAATTTAATAAAGCATAAGATAAAACAACATAAATACAATTTAATGAAGCATAGGACAAAACAACATAAATAAAATTTAATAAATCATAGGATAAAACAACATAAATACAATTTAATAAAGCATAGGATAAAACAACATAAATACAATTTAATAAAACATGGGTTAAAACAACATATATACAATTTAATAAAGCATAGGATAAAACAACATAAACACAATTTAATAAAGCATAGGATAAAACAACATAAATACAATTTAATAAAGCATAGGATAAAACAACATAAATACAATTTAATAAAGCATAGGACAAAACAACATAAATAACATTTAATAAATCATAGGATAAAACAAAATAAATACAATTTAATAAAGCATAGGATAAAACAACATAAATACAATTTAATAAAACATGGGTTAAAACAACATAAATACAGTTTAATAAAACATAGGATAAAACAACATAAATACAATTTAATAAAGCATAGGATAAAACAACATAAATACAATTTAATAAAGCATGGGTTAAAACAACATAAATACAATTTATTAAAGCATAGGACAAAACAACATAAATACAATTTAATAAAGCATAGAATAAAACAACATAAATACAATTTAATAAAGCATAAGATAAAACAACATAAATGCAATTTAATAAAGCATGGGTTAAAACAACATAAATACAATTTAATAAAGCATAGGACAAAACAACATAAATACAATTTAATAAAGCATAAGATAAAACAACATAAATACAATTTAATGAAGCATGGGTTAAAACAACATAAATACAATTTAATAAAGCATAGGACAAAACAACATAAATAAAATTTAATAAAGCATAGGAGAAAACAACATAAATACAATTTAATAAAGCATAGGATAAAACAACATAAATACAATTTAATAAAGCATGGGTTAAAACAACATAAATACAATTTAATAAAGCATAGGATAAAACAACATAAACACAATTTAATAAAGCATAGGATAAAACAACATAAATACAATTTAATAAAGCATGCGATAAAACAACATAATACAATTTAATAAAGCATAGGATAAAACAACATAAATACAATTTAATAAAGCATAGGATAAAGCAACATAAATACAATTTAATAAAGCATGGTTAAAACAACATAAATACAATTTAATAAAGCATAGAACAAAACAACATAAATACAATTTAATAAAGCATAGGATAAAACAACATAAATACAATTTAATAAAGCATAAGATAAAACAACATAAATGCAATTTAATAAAGCATGGGTTAAAACAACATAAATACGATTTAATAAAGCATAAGACAAAACAATATAAATACAATTTAATAAAGCATAAGATAAAACAACATAAATACAATTTAATGAAGCATAGGACAAAACAACATAAATAAAATTTAATAAATCATAGGATAAAACAACATAAATACAATTTAATAAAGCATAGGATAAAACAACATAAATACAATTTAATAAAACATGGGTTAAAACAACATATATACAATTTAATAAAGCATAGGATAAAACAACATAAACACAATTTAATAAAGCATAGGATAAAACAACATAAATACAATTTAATAAAGCATAGGATAAAACAACATAAATACAATTTAATAAAGCATAGGATAAAACCACATAAATACAATTTAATAAAGCATAGGATAAAACAACATAAATACAATTTAATAAAGCATAAGATAAAACAACATAAATACAATTTAATAAAGCATAGGATAAAACAACGTAAATACAATTTAATAAAGCATAGGATAAAACAACATAAATACAATTTAATAAAGCATAGGATAAAACAACATAAATACAATTTAATAAAGCATGGTTAAAACAACATAAATACCATTTAATAAAGCATAGAACAAAACAACATAAATACAATTTAATAAAGCATAGGATAAAACAACATAAATACAATTTAATAAAGCATAAGATAAAACAACATAAATGCAATTTAATAAAGCATGGGTTAAAACAACATAAATACAATTTAATAAAGCATAGGACAAAACAACATAAATACAATTTAATAAAGCATAAGATAAAACAACATACATACAATTTAATGAAACATGGGTTAAAACAACATAAATACAATTTAATAAAGCATAGGACAAAACAACATAAATAAAATTTAATAAATCATAGGATAAAACAACATAAATACAATTTAATAAAGCATAGGATAAAACAACATAAATACAATTTAATAAAACATGGGTTAAAACAACATAAATACAATTTAATAAAGCATAGGATAAAACAACATAAACACAATTTAATAAAGCATAGGATAAAACAACATAAATACAATTTAATAAAGCATAGGATAAAACAACATAAATACAATTTAATAAAGCATAGGATAAAACCACATAAATACAATTTAATAAAGCATAGGATAAAACAACATAAATACAATTTAATAAAGCATAAGATAAAACAACATAAATACAATTTAATGAAGCATGGGTTAAAACAACATAAATACAATTTAATAAAGCATACGATAAAACAACATAATACAATTTAATAAAGCATAGGATAAAACAACATAAATACAATTTAATAAAGCATAGGATAAAACAACATAAATACAATTTAATAAAGCACAAGATAAAACAACATAAATACAATTTATTGAAGCATGGGTTAAAACAACATAAATACAATTTAATAAAGCATAGGATAAAACAACATAAATACAATTTAATAAAGCATAGGATAAAACAACATAAATACAATTTAATAAAGCATAGGATAAAACAACATAAATACAATTTAGTAAAGCATAAGTTAAAACAATATAAATACAATTTAATAAAGCATAGGATAAAACAACATAAATACAATTTAATAAAGCATAGGATAAAACAACATAAATACAATTTAATCAAGCATAGGTTAAAGCAACATAAATACAATTTAATAAAGCATAGGATAAAACAACATAAATACAATTTAATAAAGCATAGGTTAAAACAACATAAATACAATTTAATAAAGCATAGGTTAAAACAACATAAATGCAATTTAATAAAGCATAGGATAAAACACCATGAATGCAGTTTAATAAAGCATAGGATAAAACAATATAAATACAATTTAATTAAGCATAGGATAAAACAACATAAATACAATTTAATAAAGCATAGGATAAAACAACATAAACACAATTTAATAAAGCATAGGATAAAACAACATAAATACAATTTAATAAAGCATAGGATAAAACAACATAAATACAATTTAATAAAGCATAGGACAAAACAACATAAATACAATTTAATAAAGCATAAGATAAAACAACATAAATACAATTTAATGAAACATGGGTTAAAACAACATAAATACAATTTAATAAAGCATAGGATAAAACAACATAAATACAATTTAATAAATCATAGGATAAAACAACATAAATACAATTTAATAAAGCATACGATAAAACAACATAATACAATTTAATAAAGCATAGGATAAAACAACATAAATACAATTTAATAAAGCATAGGATAAAACAACATAAATACAATTTAATAAAGCACAAGATAAAACAACATAAATACAATTTAATGAAGCATGGGTTAAAACAACATAAATACAATTTAATAAAGAATAGGATAAAACAACATAAATACAATTTAATAAAGCATAGGATAAAACAACATAAATACAATTTAATAAAGCATAGGATAAAACAACATAAATACAATTTAGTAAAGCATAAGTTAAAACAATATAAATACAATTTAATAAAGCATAGGATAAAACAACATAAATACAATTTAATAAAGCATAGGATAAAACAACATAAATACAATTTAATCAAGCATAGGTTAAAGCAACATAAATACAATTTAATAAAGCATAGGATAAAACAACATAAATACAATTTAATAAAGCATAGGTTAAAACAACATAAATACAATTTAATAAAGCATAGGTTAAAACAACATAAATGCAATTTAATAAAGCATAGGATAAAACACCATGAATGCAGTTTAATAAAGCATAGGATAAAACAATATAAATACAATTTAATAAAGCATAGGATAAAACAACATAAACACAATTTAATAAAGCATAGGATAAAACAACATAAATACAATTTAATAAAGCATAGGATAAAACAACATAAATACAATTTAATAAAGCATAGGATAAAACCACATAAATACAATTTAATAAAGCATAGGATAAAACAACATAAATACAATTTAATAAAGCATAAGATAAAACAACATAAATACAATTTAATGAAGCATGGGTTAAAACAACATAAATACAATTTAATAAAGCATACGATAAAACAACATAATACAATTTAATAAAGCATAGGATAAAACAACATAAATACAATTTAATAAAGCATAGGATAAAACAACATAAATACAATTTAATAAAGCACAAGATAAAACAACATAAATACAATTTATTGAAGCATGGGTTAAAACAACATAAATACAATTTAATAAAGCATAGGATAAAACAACATAAATACAATTTAATAAAGCATAGGATAAAACAACATAAATACAATTTAATAAAGCATAGGATAAAACAACATAAATACAATTTAGTAAAGCATAAGTTAAAACAATATAAATACAATTTAATAAAGCATAGGATAAAACAACATAAATACAATTTAATAAAGCATAGGATAAAACAACATAAATACAATTTAATCAAGCATAGGTTAAAGCAACATAAATACAATTTAATAAAGCATAGGATAAAACAACATAAATACAATTTAATAAAGCATAGGTTAAAACAACATAAATACAATTTAATAAAGCATAGGTTAAAACAACATAAATGCAATTTAATAAAGCATAGGATAAAACACCATGAATGCAGTTTAATAAAGCGTAGGATAAAACAATATAAATACAATTTAATTAAGCATAGGATAAAACAACATAAATACAATTTAATAAAGCATAGGATAAAACAACATAAACACAATTTAATAAAGCATAGGATAAAACAACATAAATACAATTTAATAAAGCATAGGATAAAACAACATAAATACAATTTAATAAAGCATAGGACAAAACAACATAAATACAATTTAATAAAGCATAAGATAAAACAACATAAATACAATTTAATGAAACATGGGTTAAAACAACATAAATACAATTTAATAAAGCATAGGATAAAACAACATAAATACAATTTAATAAATCATAGGATAAAACAACATAAATACAATTTAATAAAGCATAGGATAAAACAACATAAATACAATTTAATAAAACATGGGTTAAAACAACATAAATACTATTTAATAAAGCATAGGATAAAACAACATAAACACAATTTAATAAAGCATATGATTAAACAACATAAATACAATTTAATAAAGCATAGGATAAAACAACATAAATACAATTTAATAAAGCATAGGATAAAACACCATAAATGCAGTTTAATAAAGCATAGGATAAAACCACATAAATACAATTTAATAAAGCATAGGACAAAACAACATAAATACAATTTAATAAAGCATAAGATAAAACAACATACATACAATTTAATGAAACATGGGTTAAAACAACATAAATACAATTTAATAAAGCATAGGACAAAACAACATAAATAAAATTTAATAAATCATAGGATAAAACAACATAAATACAATTTAATAAAGCATAGGATAAAACAACATAAATACAATTTAATAAAACATGGGTTAAAACAACATAAATACAATTTAATAAAGCATAGGATAAAACAACATAAACACAATTTAATAAAGCATAGGATAAAACAACATAAATACAATTTAATAAAGCATAGGATAAAACAACATAAATACAGTTTAATAAAGCATAGGATAAAACCACATAAATACAATTTAATAAAGCATAGGATAAAACAACATAAATACAATTTAATAAAGCATAAGATAAAACAACATAAATACAATTTAATGAAGCATGGGTTAAAACAACATAAATACAATTTAATAAAGCATACGATAAAACAACATAATACAATTTAATAAAGCATAGGATAAAACAACATAAATACAATTTAATAAAGCATAGGATAAAACAACATAAATACAATTTAATAAAGCACAAGATAAAACAACATAAATACAATTTAATGAAGCATGGGTTAAAACAACATAAATACAATTTAATAAAGAATAGGATAAAACAACATAAATACAATTTAATAAAGCATAGGATAAAACAACATAAATACAATTTAATAAAGCATAGGATAAAACAACATAAATACAATTTAGTAAAGCATAAGTTAAAACAATATAAATACAATTTAATAAAGCATAGGATAAAACAACATAAATACAATTTAATAAAGCATAGGATAAAACAACATAAATACAATTTAATCAAGCATAGGTTAAAGCAACATAAATACAATTTAATAAAGCATAGGATAAAACAACATAAATACAATTTAATAAAGCATAGGTTAAAACAACATAAATACAATTTAATAAAGCATAGGTTAAAACAACATAAATGCAATTTAATAAAGCATAGGATAAAACACCATGAATGCAGTTTAATAAAGCATAGGATAAAACAATATAAATACAATTTAATAAAGCATAGGATAAAACAACATAAACACAATTTAATAAAGCATAGGATAAAACAACATAAATACAATTTAATAAAGCATAGGATAAAACAACATATAAAGCATAGGATAAAACAACTTAAATACAATTTAATAAAGCATAAGATAAAACAACATAAATACAATTTAATGAAGCATGGGTTAAAACAACATAAATACAATTTAATAAAGCATACGATAAAACAACATAATACAATTTAATAAAGCATAGGATAAAACAACATAAATACAATTTAATAAAGCATAGGATAAAACAACATAAATACAATTTAATAAAGCACAAGATAAAACAACATAAATACAATTTATTGAAGCATGGGTTAAAACAACATAAATACAATTTAATAAAGCATAGGATAAAACAACATAAATACAAATTAATAAAGCATAGGATAAAACAACATAAATACAATTTAATAAAGCATAGGATAAAACAACATAAATACAATTTAGTAAAGCATAAGTTAAAACAATATAAATACAATTTAATAAAGCATAGGATAAAACAACATAAATACAATTTAATAAAGCATAGGATAAAACAACATAAATACAATTTAATCAAGCATAGGTTAAAGCAATATAAATACAATTTAATAAAGCATAGGATAAAATAACATAAATACAATTTAATAAAGCATAGGTTAAAACAACATAAATACAATTTAATAAAGCATAGGTTAAAACAACATAAATGCAATTTAATAAAGCATAGGATAAAACACCATGAATGCAGTTTAATAAAGCATAGGATAAAACAATATAAATACAATTTAATTAAGCATAGGATAAAACAACATAAATACAATTTAATAAAGCATAAGATAAAACAACATAAATACAATTTAATGAAGCATGGGTTAAAACAACATAAATACAATTTAATAAAGCATACGATAAAACAACATAATACAATTTAATTAAGCATAGGATAAAACAACATAAATACAATTTAATAAAGCATAAGATAAAACAACATAAATACAATTTAATGAAGCATGGGTTAAAACAACATAAATACAATTTAATAAAGCATACGATAAAACAACATAATACAATTTAATAAAGCATAGGATAAAACAACATAAATACAATTTAATAAAGCATAGGATAAAACAACATAAATACAATTTAATAAAGCACAAGATAAAACAACATAAATACAATTTAATGAAGCATGGGTTAAAACAACATAAATACAATTTAATAAAGAATAGGATAAAACAACATAAATACAATTTAATAAAGCATAGGATAAAACAACATAAATACAATTTAATAAAGCATAGGATAAAACAACATAAATACAATTTAGTAAAGCATAAGTTAAAACAATATAAATACAATTTAATAAAGCATAGGATAAAACAACATAAATACAATTTAATAAAGCATAGGATAAAACAACATAAATACAATTTAATCAAGCATAGGTTAAAGCAACATAAATACAATTTAATAAAGCATAGGATAAAACAACATAAATACAATTTAATAAAGCATAGGTTAAAACAACATAAATACAATTTAATAAAGCATAGGTTAAAACAACATAAATGCAATTTAATAAAGCATAGGATAAAACACCATGAATGCAGTTTAATAAAGCATAGGATAAAACAATATAAATACAATTTAATAAAGCATAGGATAAAACAACATAAACACAATTTAATAAAGCATAGGATAAAACAACATAAATACAATTTAATAAAGCATAGGATAAAACAACATATAAAGCATAGGATAAAACAACATAAATACAATTTAATAAAGCATAAGATAAAACAACATAAATACAATTTAATGAAGCATGGGTTAAAACAACATAAATACAATTTAATAAAGCATACGATAAAACAACATAATACAATTTAATAAAGCATAGGATAAAACAACATAAATACAATTTAATAAAGCATAGGATAAAACAACATAAATACAATTTAATAAAGCACAAGATAAAACAACATAAATACAATTTATTGAAGCATGGGTTAAAACAACATAAATACAATTTAATAAAGCATAGGATAAAACAACATAAATACAAATTAATAAAGCATAGGATAAAACAACATAAATACAATTTAATAAAGCATAGGATAAAACAACATAAATACAATTTAGTAAAGCATAAGTTAAAACAATATAAATACAATTTAATAAAGCATAGGATAAAACAACATAAATACAATTTAATAAAGCATAGGATAAAACAACATAAATACAATTTAATCAAGCATAGGTTAAAGCAATATAAATACAATTTAATAAAGCATAGGATAAAATAACATAAATACAATTTAATAAAGCATAGGTTAAAACAACATAAATACAATTTAATAAAGCATAGGTTAAAACAACATAAATGCAATTTAATAAAGCATAGGATAAAACACCATGAATGCAGTTTAATAAAGCATAGGATAAAACAATATAAATACAATTTAATTAAGCATAGGATAAAACAACATAAATACAATTTAATAATGCATAGGATAAAACAACATAAACACAATTTAATAAAGCATAGGATAAAACAACATAAATACAATTTAATAAAGCATAGGATAAAACAACATAAATACAATTTAATAAAGCATAGGACAAAACAACATAAATACAATTTAATAAAGCATAGGATAAAACAACATAAATACAATTTAATAAATCATAGGATAAAACAACATAAATACAATTTAATAAAGCATAGGATAAAACAACATAAATACAATTTAATAAAACATGGGTTAAAACAACATAAATACAATTTAATAAAGCATAGGATAAAACAACATAAACACAATTTAATAAAGCATATGATTAAACAACATAAATACAATTTAATAAAGCATAGGATAAAACAACATAAATACAATTTAATAAAGCATAGGATAAAACACCATAAATGCAGTTTAATAAAGCATAGGATAAAACCACATAAATACAATTTAATAAAGCATAGGACCAAACAACATAAATACAATTTAATAAAGCATAAGATAAAACAACATACATACAATTTAATGAAACATGGGTTAAAACAACATAAATACAATTTAATAAAGCATAGGACAAAACAACATGAATAAAATTTAATAAATCATACGATAAAACAACATAAATACAATTTAATAAAGCATAGGATAAAACAACATAAATACAATTTAATAAAACATGGGTTAAAACAACATAAATACAATTTAATAAAGCATAGGATAAAACAACATAAACACAATTTAATAAAGCATAGGATAAAACAACATAAACACAATTTAATAAAGCATATGATTAAACAACATAAATACAATTTAATAAAGCATAGGATAAAACAACATAAATACAATTTAATAAAGCATAGGATAAAACACCATAAATGCAGTTTAATAAAGCATAGGATAAAACCACATAAATACAATTTAATAAAGCATAGGATAAAACAACATAGATGCAATTTAATAAAGCATAGGATAAAACAACATAAATACAATTTAATAAAGCATAGAATAAAACAACATAAATACAATTTAATAAAGCATAGGACAAAACAACATAAATAACATTTAATAAATCATAGGATAAAACAAAATAAATACAATTTAATAAAGCATAGGATAAAACAACATAAATACAATTTAATAAAACATGGGTTAAAACAACATAAATACAGTTTAATAAAACATAGGATAAAACAACATAAATACAATTTAATGAAGCATGGGTTAAAACAACATAAATACAATTTAATAAAGCATAGGATAAAACAACATAAATACAATTTAATAAAGCATAGGATAAAACCACATAAATACAATTTAATAAAGCATAGGATAAAACAACATAAATACAATTTAATAAAGCATAAGATAAAACAACATAAATACAATTTAATGAAGCATGGGTTAAAACAACATAAATACAATTTAATAAAGCATACGATAAAACAACATAATACAATTTAATAAAGCATAGGATAAAACAACATAAATACAATTTAATAAAGCATAGGATAAAACAACATAAATACAATTTAATAAAGCACAAGATAAAACAACATAAATACAATTTATTGAAGCATGGGTTAAAACAACATAAATACAATTTAATAAAGCATAGGATAAAACAACATAAATACAATTTAATAAAGCATAGGATAAAACAACATAAATACAATTTAATAAAGCATAGGATAAAACAACATAAATACAATTTAGTAAAGCATAAGTTAAAACAATATAAATACAATTTAATAAAGCATAGGATAAAACAACATAAATACAATTTAATAAAGCATAGGATAAAACAACATAAATACAATTTAATCAAGCATAGGTTAAAGCAACATAAATACAATTTAATAAAGCATAGGATAAAACAACATAAATACAATTTAATAAAGCATAGGTTAAAACAACATAAATACAATTTAATAAAGCATAGGTTAAAACAACATAAATGCAATTTAATAAAGCATAGGATAAAACACCATGAATGCAGTTTAATAAAGCATAGGATAAAACAATATAAATGCAATTTAATAAAGCATGGGTTAAAACAACATAAATACAATTTAATAAAGCATAGGATAAAACAACATAAATACAATTTAATAAAGCATGGGTTAAAACAACATAAATACAATTTATTAAAGCATAGGACAAAACAACATAAATACAATTTAATAAAGCATAGGATAAAACAACATAAATACAATTTAATAAAGCATAATATAAAACAACATAAATGCAATTTAATAAAGCATGGGTTAAAACAACATAAATACAATTTAATAAAGCATAGGACAAAACAACATAAATACAATTTAATAAAGCATAAGATAAAACAACATAAATACAATTTAATAAAACATGGGTTAAAACAACATATATACAATTTAATAAAGCATAGGATAAAACAACATAAATACAATTTAATAAAGCATAGGATAAAACAACATAAATACAATTTAATAAAGCATAAGATAAAACAACATAAATACAATTTAATAAAGCATAGGATAAAACAACATAAATACAATTTAATAAAGCATAGGATAAAACAACATAAATACAATTTAATAAAGCATAGGATAAAACAACATAAATACAATTTAATAAAGCATGGTTAAAACAACATAAATACCATTTAACAAAGCATAGAACAAAACAACATAAATACAATTTAATAAAGCATAGGATAAAACAACATAAATACAATTTAATAAAGCATAAGATAAAACAACATAAATGCAATTTAATAAAGCATGGGTTAAAACAACATAAATACAATTTAATAAAGCATAGGACAAAACAACATAAATACAATTTAATAAAGCATAAGATAAAACAACATACATACAATTTAATGAAACATGGGTTAAAACAACATAAATACAATTTAATAAAGCATAGGACAAAACAACATAAATAAAATTTAATAAATCATAGGATAAAACAACATAAATACAAATTAATAAAGCATAGGATAAAACAACATAAATACAATTTAATAAAACATGGGTTAAAACAACATAAATACAATTTAATAAAGCATAGGATAAAACAACATAAACACAATTTAATAAAGCATAGGATAAAACAACATAAATACAATTTAGTAAAGCATAAGTTAAAACAATATAAATACAATTTAATAAAGCATAGGATAAAACAACATAAATACAATTTAATAAAGCATAGGATAAAACAACATAAATACAATTTAATCAAGCATAGGTTAAAGCAACATAAATACAATTTAATAAAGCATAGGATAAAACAACATAAATACAATTTAATAAAGCATAGGTTAAAACAACATAAATACAATTTAATAAAGCATAGGTTAAAACAACATAAATGCAATTTAATAAAGCATAGGATAAAACACCATGAATGCAGTTTAATAAAGCATAGGATAAAACAATATAAATACAATTTAATTAAGCATAGGATAAAACAACATAAATACAATTTAATAACGCATAGGATAAAACAACATAAACACAATTTAATAAAGCATAGGATAAAACAACATAAATACAATTTAATAAAGCATAAGATAAAACAACATAAATACAATTTAATGAAACATGGGTTAAAACAACATAAATACAATTTAATAAAGCATAGGATAAAACAACATAAATACAATTTAATAAATCATAGGATAAAACAACATAAATACAATTTAATAAAGCATAGGATAAAACAACATAAATACAATTTAATAAAACATGGGTTAAAACAACATAAATACAATTTAATAAAGCATAGGATAAAACAACATAAACACAATTTAATAAAGCATATGATTAAACAACATAAATACAATTTAATAAAGCATAGGATAAAACAACATAAATACAATTTAATAAAGCATAGGATAAAACACCATAAATGCAGTTTAATAAAGCATAGGATAAAACCACATAAATACAATTTAATAAAGCATAGGACAAAACAACATAAATACAATTTAATAAAGCATAAGATAAAACAACATACATACAATTTAATGAAACATGGGTTAAAACAACATAAATACAATTTAATAAAGCATAGGACAAAACAACATAAATAAAATTTAATAAATCATAGGATAAAACAACATAAATACAATTTAATAAAGCATAGGATAAAACAACATAAATACAATTTAATAAAACATGGGTTAAAACAACATAAATACAATTTAATAAAGCATAGGATAAAACAACATAAACACAATTTAATAAAGCATAGGATAAAACAACATAAATACAATTTAATAAAGCATAGGATAAAACAACATAAATACAATTTAATAAAGCATAGGATAAAACCACATAAATACAATTTAATAAAGCATAGGATAAAACAACATAAATACAATTTAATAAAGCATAAGATAAAACAACATAAATACAATTTAATGAAGCATGGGTTAAAACAACATATATACAATTTAATAAAGCATACGATAAAACAACATAATACAATTTAATAAAGCATAGGATAAAACAACATAAATACAATTTAATAAAGCATAGGATAAAACAACATAAATACAATTTAATAAAGCACAAGATAAAACAACATAAATACAATTTAATGAAGCATGGGTTAAAACAACATAAATACAATTTAATAAAGAATAGGATAAAACAACATAAATACAATTTAATAAAGCATAGGATAAAACAACATAAATACAATTTAATAAAGCATAGGATAAAACAACATAAATACAATTTTAGTAAAGCATAAGTTAAAACAATATAAATACAATTTAATAAAGCATAGGATAAAACAACATAAATACAATTTAATAAAGCATAGGATAAAACAACATAAATACAATTTAATCAAGCATAGGTTAAAGCAACATAAATACAATTTAATAAAGCATAGGATAAAACAACATAAATACAATTTAATAAAGCATAGGTTAAAACAACATAAATACAATTTAATAAAGCATAGGTTAAAACAACATAAATGCAATTTAATAAAGCATAGGATAAAACACCATGAATGCAGTTTAATAAAGCATAGGATAAAACAATATAAATACAATTTAATAAAGCATAGGATAAAACAACATAAATACAATTTAATAAAGCATAGGATAAAACAACATAAACACAATTTAATAAAGCATAGGATAAAACAACATAAATACAATTTAATAAAGCATAGGATAAAACAACATAAATACAATTTAATAAAGCATAGGACAAAACAACATAAATACAATTTAATAAAGCATAAGATAAAACAACATAAATACAATTTAATGAAACATGGGTTAAAACAACATAAATACAATTTAATAAAGCATAGGATAAAACAACATAAATACAATTTAATAAATCATAGGATAAAACAACATAAATACAATTTAATAAAGCATAGGATAAAACAACATAAATACAATTTAATAAAACATGGGTTAAAACAACATAAATACAATTTAATAAAGCATAGGATAAAACAACATAAACACAATTTAATAAAGCATATGATTAAACAACATAAATACAATTTAATAAAGCATAGGATAAAACAACATAAATACAATTTAATAAAGCATAGGATAAAACACCATAAATGCAGTTTAATAAAGCATAGGATAAAACCACATAAATACAATTTAATAAAGCATAGGATAAAACAACATAGATGCAATTTAATAAAGCATAGGATAAAACAACATAAATACAATTTAATAAAGCATAGAATAAAACAACATAAATACAATTTAATAAAGCATAGGACAAAACAACATAAATAACATTTAATAAATCATAGGATAAAACAAAATAAATACAATTTAATAAAGCATAGGATAAAACAACATAAATACAATTTAATAAAACATGGGTTAAAACAACATAAATACAGTTTAATAAAACATAGGATAAAACAACATAAATACAATTTAATAAAGCATAGGATAAAACAACATAAATACAATTTAATAAAGCATGGGTTAAAACAACATAAATACAATTTATTAAAGCATAGGACAAAACAACATAAATACAATTTAATAAAGCATAGGATAAAACAACATAAATACAATTTAATAAAGCATAATATAAAACAACATAAATGCAATTTAATAAAGCATGGGTTAAAACAACATAAATACAATTTAATAAAGCATAGGACAAAACAACATAAATACAATTTAATAAAGCATAAGATAAAACAACATAAATACAATTTAATAAAACATGGGTTAAAACAACATATATACAATTTAATAAAGCATAGGATAAAACAACATAAACACAATTTAATAAAGCATAGGATAAAACAACATAAATACAATTTAATAAAGCATAGGATAAAACAACATAAATACAATTTAATAAAGCATAGGATAAAACCACATAAATACAATTTAATAAAGCATAGGATAAAACAACATAAATACAATTTAATAAAGCATAAGATAAAACAACATAAATACAATTTAATAAAGCATAGGATAAAACAACATAAATACAATTTAATAAAGCATGGGTTAAAACAACATAAATACAATTTAATAAAGCATAGGACAAAACAACATAAATACAATTTAATAAAGCATAAGATAAAACAACATACATACAATTTAATGAAACATGGGTTAAAACAACATAAATACAATTTAATAAAGCATAGGACAAAACAACATAAATAAAATTTAATAAATCATAGGATAAAACAACATAAATACAAATTAATAAAGCATAGGATAAAACAACATAAATACAATTTAATAAAACATGGGTTAAAACAACATAAATACAATTTAATAAAGCATAGGATAAAACAACATAAACACAATTTAATAAAGCATAGGATAAAACAACATAAATACAATTTAATAAAGCATAGGATAAAACAACATAAATACAATTTAATAAAGCATAGGATAAAACCACATAAATACAATTTAATAAAGCATATGATAAAACAACATAAATACAATTTAATAAAGCATAAGATAAAACAACATAAATACAATTTAATGAAGCATGGGTTAAAACAACATAAATACAATTTAATAAAGCATACGATAAAACAACATAATACAATTTAATAAAGCATAGGATAAAACAACATAAATACAATTTAATAAAGCACAAGATAAAACAACATAAATACAATTTAATGAAGCATGGGTTAAAACAACATAAATACAATTTAATAAAGCATAGGATAAAACAACATAAATACAATTTAATAAAGCATAGGATAAAACAACATAAATACAATTTAATAAAGCATAGGATAAAACAACATAAATACAATTTAATAAAGCATAAGATAAAACAACATAAATACAATTTAATGAAGCATGGGTTAAAACAACATAAATACAATTTAATAAAGCATACGATAAAACAACATAATACAATTTAATAAAGCATAGGATAAAACAACATAAATACAATTTAATAAAGCATACGATAAAACAACATAAATACAATTTAATAAAGCACAAGATAAAACAACATAAATACATTTTAATGAAGCATGGGTTAAAACAACATAAATACAATTTAATAAAGCATAGGATAAAACAACATAAATACAATTTAATAAAGCATAGGATAAAACAACATAAATACAATTTAATAAAGCATAGGATAAAACAACATAAACACAATTTAATAAAGCATATGATTAAACAACATAAATACAATTTAATAAAGCATAGGATAAAACAACATAAATACAATTTAATAAAGCATAGGATAAAACACCATAAATGCAGTTTAATAAAGCATAGGATAAAACCACATAAATACAATTTAATAAAGCATAGGATAAAACAACATAGATGCAATTTAATAAAGCATAGGATAAAACAACATAAATACAATTTAATAAAGCATAGAATAAAACAACATAAATACAATTTAATAAAGCATAGGACAAAACAACATAAATAACATTTAATAAATCATAGGATAAAACAAAATAAATACAATTTAATAAAGCATAGGATAAAACAACATAAATACAATTTAATAAAACATGGGTTAAAACAACATAAATACAGTTTAATAAAACATAGGATAAAACAACATAAATACAATTTAATAAAGCATAGGATAAAACAACATAAATACAATTTAATAAAGCATGGGTTAAAACAACATAAATACAATTTATTAAAGCATAGGACAAAACAACATAAATACAATTTAATAAAGCATAGGATAAAACAACATAAATACAATTTAATAAAGCATAAGATAAAACAACATAAATGCAATTTAATAAAGCATGGGTTAAAACAACATAAATACAATTTAATAAAGCATAGGACAAAACAACATAAATACAATTTAATAAAGCATAAGATAAAACAACATAAATACAATTTAATGAAGCATGGGTTAAAACAACATAAATACAATTTAATAAAGCATAGGACAAAACAACATAAATAAAATTTAATAAAGCATAGGAGAAAACAACATAAATACAATTTAATAAAGCATAGGATAAAACAACATAAATACAATTTAATAAAACATGGGTTAAAACAACATAAATACAATTTAATAAAGCATAGGATAAAACAACATAAACACAATTTAATAAAGCATAGGATAAAACAACATAAATACAATTTAATAAAGCATACGATAAAACAACATAATACAATTTAATAAAGCATAGGATAAAACAACATAAATACAATTTAATAAAGCATAGGATAAAACAACATAAATACAATTTAATAAAGCATGGTTAAAACAACATAAATACAATTTAATAAAGCATAGAACAAAACAACATAAATACAATTTAATAAAGCATAGGATAAAACAACATAAATACAATTTAATAAAGCATAAGATAAAACAACATAAATGCAATTTAATAAAGCATGGGTTAAAACAACATAAATACGATTTAATAAAGCATAGGACAAAACAATATAAATACAATTTAATAAAGCATAAGATAAAACAACATAAATACAATTTAATGAAGCATGGGTTAAAACAACATAAATACAATTTAATAAAGCATAGGACAAAACAACATAAATAAAATTTAATAAATCATAGGATAAAACAACATAAATACAATTTAATAAAGCATAGGATAAAACAACATAAATACAATTTAATAAAACATGGGTTAAAACAACATATATACAATTTAATAAAGCATAGGATAAAACAACATAAACACAATTTAATAAAGCATAGGATAAAACAACATAAATACAATTTAATAAAGCATAGGATAAAACAACATAAATACAATTTAATAAAGCATAGGATAAAACCACATAAATACAATTTAATAAAGCATAGGATAAAACAACATAAATACAATTTAATAAAGCATAAGATAAAACAACATGAATACAATTTAATAAAGCATAGGATAAAACAACATAAATACAATTTAATAAAGCATAGGAAAAAACAACATAAATACAATTTAATAAAGCATAGGATAAAACAACATAAATACAATTTAATAAAGCATGGTTAAAACAACATAAATACCATTTAATAAAGCATAGAACAAAACAACATAAATACAATTTAATAAAGCATAGTACAAAACAACATAAATACAATTTAATAAAGCGTAAGATAAAACAACATAAATGCAATTTAATAAAGCATGGGTTAAAACAACATAAATACAATTTAATAAAGCATAGGACAAAACAACATAAATACAATTTAATAAAGCATAAGATAAAACAACATACATACAATTTAATGAAACATGGGTTAAAACAACATAAATACAATTTAATAAAGCATAGGACAAAACAACATAAATAAAATTTAATAAATCATAGGATAAAACAACATAAATACAAATTAATAAAGCATAGGATAAAACAACATAAATACAATTTAATAAAACATGGGTTAAAACAACATAAATACAATTTAATAAAGCATAGGATAAAGCAACATAAACACAATTTAATAAAGCATAGGATAAAACAACATAAATACAATTTAATAAAGCATAGGATAAAACAACATAAATACAATTTAATAAAGCATAGGATAAAACCACATAAATACAATTTAATAAAGCATAGGATAAAACAACATAAATACAATTTAATAAAGCATAAGATAAAACAACATAAATACAATTTAATGAAGCATGGGTTAAAACAACATAAATACAATTTAATAAAGCATACGATAAAACAACATAATACAATTTAATAAAGCATAGGATAAAACAACATAAATACAATTTAATAAAGCATAGGATAAAACAACATAAATACAATTTAATAAAGCACAAGATAAAACAACATAAATACAATTTAATGAAGCATGGGTTAAAACAACATAAATACAATTTAATAAAGCATAGGATAAAACAACATAAATACAATTTAATAAAGCATAGGATAAAACAACATAAATACAATTTAATAAAGCATAGGATAAAACAACATAAATACAATTTAATAAAGCATAAGATAAAACAACATAAATACAATTTAATGAAGCATGGGTTAAAACAACATAAATACAATTTAATAAAGCATAGGATAAAACAACATAAATACAATTTAATAAAGCATAGGATAAAACAACATAAATACAATTTAATAAAGCATAGGATAAAACAACATAAATACAATTTAGTAAAGCATAAGTTAAAACAATATAAATACAATTTAATAAAGCATAGGATAAAACAACATAAATACAATTTAATAAAGCATAGGATAAAACAACATATATACAATTTAATCAAGCATAGGTTAAAGCAACATAAATACAATTTAATAAAGCATAGGATAAAACAACATAAATACAATTTAATAAAGCATAGGTTAAAACAACATAAATACAATTTAATAAAGCATAGGTTAAAACAACATAAATACAATTTTATAAAGCATAGGATAAAACACCATGAATGCAGTTTAATAAAGCATAGGATAAAACACCATGAATGCAGTTTAATAAAGCATAGGATAAAACAATATAAATACAATTTAATAAAGCATAGGATAAAACAACATAAATACAATTTAATAAAGCATAGGATAAAACAACATAAATACAATTTAATAAAGCATAGGACAAAACAACATAAATACAATTTAATAAAGCATAAGATAAAACAACATAAATACAATTTAATGAAACATGGGTTAAAACAACATAAATACAATTTAATAAAGCATAGGATAAAACAACATAAATACAATTTAATAAATCATAGGATAAAACAACATAAATACAATTTAATAAAGCATAGGATAAAACAACATAAATACAATTTAATAAAACATGGGTTAAAACAACATAAATACAATTTAATAAAGCATAGGATAAAACAACATAAACACAATTTAATAAAGCATAGGATAAAACAATATAAATACAATTTAATAAAGCATAGGTTAAAACAACATAAATACAATTTAATAAAGCATAGGATAAAACACCATGAATGCAGTTTAATAAAGCATAGGATAAAACAATATAAATACAATTTAATAAAGCATAGGATAAAACAACATAAATACAATTTAATAAAGCATAGGATAAAACAACATAAACACAATTTAATAAAGCATAGGATAAAACAACATAAATACAATTTAATAAAGCATAGGATAAAACAACATAAATACAATTTAATAAAGCATAGGACAAAACAACATAAATACAATTTAATAAAGCATAAGATAAAACAACATAAATACAATTTAATGAAACATGGGTTAAAACAACATAAATACAATTTAATAAAGCATAGGATAAAACAACATAAATACAATTTAATAAATCATAGGATAAAACAACATAAATACAATTTAATAAAGCATAGGATAAAACAACATAAATACAATTTAATAAAACATGGGTTAAAACAACATAAATACAATTTAATAAAGCATAGGATAAAACAACATAAATACAATTTAATAAAGCATAGGATAAAACAACATAAACACAATTTAATAAAGCATAGGATAAAACAACATAAATACAATTTAATAAAGCATAGGATAAAACCACATAAATACAATTTAATAAAGCATAGGATAAAACAACATAAATACAATTTAATAAAGCATAGGATAAAACCACATAAATACAATTTAATAAAGCATAGGATAAAACAACATAAATACAATTTAATAAAGCATAGGATAAAACCACATAAATGCAATTTAATAAATCATAGGATAAAACAACATAAATACAACTTAATAAAGCATAGGATAAAACAACATAGATGCAATTTAATAAAGCATAGGATAAAACAACATAAATACAATTTAATAAAGCATAGAATAAAACAACATAAATACAATTTAATAAAGCATAGGATAAAACAACATAAATACAATTTAATAAAGCATAGGATAAAACAACATAAATACAATTTAATAAAGCATAGGATAAAACAACATAAATACAATTTAAAAAAGCATAATATAGAACAAAATAAATACAATTTAATAAAGCATAGGATAAAACAACATAAATACAATTTAATAAAGCATAAGATAAAACAACATAAATGCAATTTAATAAAGCATGGGTTAAAACAACATAAATACAATTTAATAAAGCATAGGACAAAACAACATAAATACAATTTAATAAAGCATAAGATAAAACAACATAAATACAATTTAATGAAGCATGGTTTAAAACAACATAAATACAATTTAATAAAGCATAGGACAAAACAACATAAATAAGATTTAATAAATCATAGGATAAAACAACATAAATACAATTTAATAAAGCATAGGATAAAACAACATAAATACAATTTAATAAAACATGGGTTAAAACAACATAAATACAATTTAATAAAGCATAGGATAAAACAACATAAACACAATTTAATAAAGCATAGGATAAAACAACATAAATACAATTTAATAAAGCATAGGATAAAACAACATAAATACAATTTAATAAAGCATAGGATAAAACCACATAAATACAATTTAATAAAGCATAGAATAAAACAACATAAATACAATTTAATAAAGCATAAGATAAAACAACATAAATACAATTTAATGAAGCATGGGTTAAAACAACATAAATACAATTTAATAAAGCATAGGATAAAACAACATAAATACAATTTAATAAAGCATAGGATAAAACTACATAAATACAATTAATAAAGCATAGGATAAAACAACATAAATACAATTTAGTAAAGCATAAGTTAAAACAATATAAATACAATTTAATAAAGCATAGGATAAAACAACATAAATACAATTTAATAAAGCATAGGATAAAACAACATAAATACAATTTAATAAAGCATAGGTTAAAGCAACATAAATACAATTTAATAAAGCATAGGATAAAACAACATAATTACAATTTAATAAAGCATAGGTTAAAACAACATAAATATAATTTAATAAAGCATAGGTTAAAACAACATAAATACAATTTAATAAAGCATAGGATAAAACACCATAAATGCAGTTTAATAAAGCATAGGATAAAACAATATAAATATAATTTAATAAAGCATAGGATAAAACAACATAAGTACAATTTAATAAAGCATAGGATAAAACAACATAAACACAATTTAATAAAGCATAGGATAAAACAACATAAATACAATTTAATAAAGCATAAGATAAAACAACATAAATACAATTTAATAAAGCATAGGATAAAACAACATAAATACAATTTAATAAAGCATAGGATAAAACAACATGAATACAATTTAATAAAGCATGGGTTAAAACAACATAAATACAATTTATTAAAGCATAGGACAAAACAACATAAACACAATTTAATAAAGCATAAGATAAAACAACATAAATACAATTTAATGGAGCATAGGATAAAACTACATAAATACAATTTAATAAAGCATAGGATAAAACTACATAAATACAATTTAATAAAGCATAGGATAAAATAACATAAATACAATTTAATAAAGCATAGGATAAAACACCATAAATGCAGTTTAATAAAGCATAGGATAAAACAATATAAATACAATTTAATAAAGCATAGGATAAAACAACATAAACACAATTTAATAAAGCATAGGATAAAACAACATAAACACAATTTAATAAAGCATAGGATAAAACAACATAAATACAATTTAATAAAGCATATGATTAAACAACATAAATACAATTTAATAAAGCATAGGATAAAACAACATAAATACAATTTTATAAAGCATAGGATAAAACAACATAAATGCAATTTAATAAAGCATAGGATAAAACCACATAAATACAATTTAATAAATCATAGGATAAAACAACATAAATACAATTTAATAAAGCATAGGATAAAACAACATAGATGCAATTTAATAAAGCATAGGATAAAACAACATAAATACAATTTAATAAAGCATAGAATAAAACAACATAAATACAATTTAATAAAGCATAGGATAAAACAACATAAATACAATTTAATAAAGTATAGGATAAAACAACATAAATACAATTTAATAAAGCATAGGATAAAACAACATAAATACAATTTAATAAAGCATAAGATAAAACAACATAAATGCAATTTAATAAAGCATGGGTTAAAACAACATAAATACGATTTAATAAAGCATAGGACAAAACAATATAAATACAATTTAATAAAGCATAAGATAAAACAACATAAATACAATTTAATGAAGCATGGGTTAAAACAACATAAATACAATTTAATAAAGCATAGGACAAAACAACATAAATAAAATTTAATAAATCATAGGATAAAACAACATAAATACAATTTAATAAAGCATAGGATAAAACAACATAAATACAATTTAATAAAACATGGGTTAAAACAACATATATACAATTTAATAAAGCATAGGATAAAACAACATAAACACAATTTAATAAAGCATAGGATAAAACAACATAAATACAATTTAATAAAGCATAGGATAAAACAACATAAATACAATTTAATAAAGCATAGGATAAAACCACATAAATACAATTTAATAAAGCATAGGATAAAACAACATAAATACAATTTAATAAAGCATAAGATAAAACAACATAAATACAATTTAATAAAGCATAGGATAAAACAACATAAATACAATTTAATAAAGCATAGGATAAAACAACATAAATACAATTTAATAAAGCATAGGATAAAACAACATAAATACAATTTAATAAAGCATAGGATAAAACAACATAAATACAATTTAATAAAGCATGGTTAAAACAACATAAATACCATTTAATAAAGCATAGAACAAAACAACATAAATACAATTTAATAAAGCATAGGATAAAACAACATAAATACAATTTAATAAAGCATAGGACAAAACAACATAAATACAATTTAATAAAGCATAAGATAAAACAACATACATACAATTTAATGAAACATGGGTTAAAACAACATAAATACAATTTAATAAAGCATAGGACAAAACAACATAAATAAAATTTAATAAATCATAGGATAAAACAACATAAATACAAATTAATAAAGCATAGGATAAAACAACATAAATACAATTTAATAAAACATGGGTTAAAACAACATAAATACAATTTAATAAAGCATAGGATAAAACAACATAAACACAATTTAATAAAGCATAGGATAAAACAACATAAATCCAATTTAATAAAGCATAGGATAAAACAACATAAATACAATTTAATAAAGCATAGGATAAAACCACATAAATACAATTTAATAAAGCATAGGATAAAACAACATAAATACAATTTAATAAAGCATAAGATAAAACAACATAAATACAATTTAATGAAGCATGGGTTAAAACAACATAAATACAATTTAATAAAGCATACGATAAAACAACATAATACAATTTAATAAAGCATAGGATAAAACAACATAAATACAATTTAATAAAGCATAGGATAAAACAACATAAATACAATTTAATAAAGCACAAGATAAAACAACATAAATACAATTTAATGAAGCATGGGTTAAAACAACATAAATACAATTTAATAAAGCATAGGATAAAACAACATAAATACAATTTAATAAAGCATAGGATAAAACAACATAAATACAATTTAATAAAGCATAGGATAAAACAACATAAATACAATTTAATAAAGCATAAGATAAAACAACATAAATACAATTTAATGAAGCATGGGTTAAAACAACATAAATACAATTTAATAAAGCATACGATAAAACAACATAATACAATTTAATAAAGCATAGGATAAAACAACATAAATACAATTTAATAAAGCATACGATAAAACAACATAAATACAATTTAATAAAGCACAAGATAAAACAACATAAATACAATTTAATGAAGCATGGGTTAAAACAACATAAATACAATTTAATAAAGCATAGGACAAAACAACATAAATACAATTTAATAAAGCATAGGATAAAACAACATAAATACAATTTAATAAAGCATAGGATAAAACAACATAAATACAATTTAGTAAAGCATAAGTTAAAACAATATAAATACAATTTAATAAAGCATAGGATAAAACAACATAAATACAATTTAATAAAGCATAGGATAAAACAACATAAACACAATTTAATCAATCATAGGTTAAAGCAACATAAATACAATTTAATAAAGCATAGAATAAAACAACATAAATACAATTTAATAAAGCATAGGTTAAAACAACATAAATACAATTTAATAAAGCATAGGTTAAAACAACATAAATACAATTTTATAAAGCATAGGATAAAACACCATGAATGCAGTTTAATAAAGCATAGGATAAAACAATATAAATACAATTTAATAAAGCATAGGATAAAACAACATAAATACAATTTAATAAAGCATAGGATAAAACAACATAAATACAATTTAATAAAGCATAGGACAAAACAACATAAATACAATTTAATAAAGCATAAGATAAAACAACATAAATACAATTTAATGAAACATGGGTTAAAACAACATAAATACAATTTAATAAAGCATAGGATAAAACAACATAAATACAATTTAATAAATCATAGGATAAAACAACATAAATACAATTTAATAAAGCATAGGATAAAACAACATAAATACAATTTAATAAAACATGGGTTAAAACAACATAAATACAATTTAATAAAGCATAGGATAAAACAACATAAACACAATTTAATAAAGCATAGGATAAAACAACATAAATACAATTTAATAAAGCATAGGTTAAAACAACATAAATACAATTTAATAAAGCATAGGATAAAACACCATGATGGCAGTTTAACAAAGCATAGGATAAAACAATATAAATACAATTTAATAAAGCATAGGATAAAACAACATAAATACAATTTAATAAAGCATAGGATAAAACAACATAAACACAATTTAATAAAGCATAGGATAAAACAACATAAATACAATTTAATAAAGCATAGGATAAAACAACATAAATACAATTTAATAAAGCATAGGACAAAACAACATAAATACAATTTAATAAAGCATAAGATAAAACAACATAAATTCAATTTAATGAAACATGGGTTAAAACAACATAAATACAATTTAATAAAGCATAGGATAAAACAACATAAATACAATTTAATAAATCATAGGATAAAACAACATAAATACAATTTAATAAAGCATAGGATAAAACAACATAAATACAATTTAATAAAACATGGGTTAAAACAACATAAATACAATTTAATAAAGCATAGGATAAAACAACATAAACACAATTTAATAAAGCATAGGATAAAACAACATAAATACAATTTAATAAAGCATAGGATAAAACAACATAAATACAATTTAGTAAAGCATAAGTTAAAACAATATAAATACAATTTAATAAAGCATAGGATAAAACAACATAAATACAATTTAATAAAGCATAGGATAAAACAACATAAACACAATTTAATCAATCATAGGTTAAAGCAACATAAATACAATTTAATAAAGCATAGAATAAAACAACATAAATACAATTTAATAAAGCATAGGTTAAAACAACATAAATACAATTTAATAAAGCATAGGTTAAAACAACATAAATACAATTTTATAAAGCATAGGATAAAACACCATGAATGCAGTTTAATAAAGCATAGGATAAAACAATATAAATACAATTTAATAAAGCATAGGATAAAACAACATAAATACAATTTAATAAAGCATAGGATAAAACAACATAAATACAATTTAATAAAGCATAGGACAAAACAACATAAATACAATTTAATAAAGCATAAGATAAAACAACATAAATACAATTTAATGAAACATGGGTTAAAACAACATAAATACAATTTAATAAAGCATAGGATAAAACAACATAAATACAATTTAATAAATCATAGGATAAAACAACATAAATACAATTTAATAAAGCATAGGATAAAACAACATAAATACAATTTAATAAAACATGGGTTAAAACAACATAAATACAATTTAATAAAGCATAGGATAAAACAACATAAACACAATTTAATAAAGCATAGGATAAAACAACATAAATACAATTTAATAAAGCATAGGTTAAAACAACATAAATACAATTTAATAAAGCATAGGATAAAACACCATGATGGCAGTTTAACAAAGCATAGGATAAAACAATATAAATACAATTTAATAAAGCATAGGATAAAACAACATAAATACAATTTAATAAAGCATAGGATAAAACAACATAAACACAATTTAATAAAGCATAGGATAAAACAACATAAATACAATTTAATAAAGCATAGGATAAAACAACATAAATACAATTTAATAAAGCATAGGACAAAACAACATAAATACAATTTAATAAAGCATAAGATAAAACAACATAAATTCAATTTAATGAAACATGGGTTAAAACAACATAAATACAATTTAATAAAGCATAGGATAAAACAACATAAATACAATTTAATAAATCATAGGATAAAACAACATAAATACAATTTAATAAAGCATAGGATAAAACAACATAAATACAATTTAATAAAACATGGGTTAAAACAACATAAATACAATTTAATAAAGCATAGGATAAAACAACATAAACACAATTTAATAAAGCATAGGATAAAACAACATAAATACAATTTAATAAAGCATAGGATAAAACAACATAAATACAATTTAATAAAGCATAGAATAAAACCACATAAATACAATTTAATAAAGCATAGGATAAAACAACATAAATACAATTTAATAAAGCATAGGATAAAACCACATAAATACAATTTAATAAAGCATAGGATAAAACAACATAAATACAATTTAATAAAGCATAGGATAAAACCACATAAATGCAATTTAATAAATCATAGGATAAAACAACATAAATACAATTTAATAAAGCATAGGATAAAACAACATAGATACAATTTAATAAAGCATAGGATAAAACAACATAAATACAATTTAATAAAGCATAGAATAAAACAACATAAATACAATTTAATAAAGCATAGGATAAAACAACATAAATACAATTTAATAAAGCATAGGATAAAACAAAATAAATACAATTTAATAAAGCATAGGATAAAACAACATAAATACAATTTAATAAAGCATAAGATAAAACAACATAAATGCAATTTAATAAAGCATGGGTTAAAACAACATAAATACAATTTAATAAAGCATAGGACAAATAAACATAAATACAATTTAATAAAGCATAAGATAAAACAACATAAATACAATTTAATGAAGCATGGTTTAAAACAACATAAATACAATTTAATAAAGCATAGGACAAAACAACATAAATAAAATTTAATAAATCATAGGATAAAACAACATAAATACAATTTAATAAAGCATAGGATAAAACAACATAAATACAATTTAATAAAACATGGGTTAAAACAACATATATACAATTTAATAAAGCATAGGATAAAACAACATAAACACAATTTAATAAAGCATAGGATAAAACAACATAAATACAATTTAATAAAGCATAGGATAAAACAACATAAATACAATTTAATAAAGCATAGGATAAAACCACATAAATACAATTTAATAAAGCATAGGATAAAACAACATAAATACAATTTAATAAAGCATAAGATAAAACAACATAAATACAATTTAATAAAGCATAGGATAAAACAACATAAATACAATTTAATAAAGCATAGGATAAAACAACATAAATACAATTTAATAAAGCATAGGATAAAACAACATAAATACAATTTAATAAAGCATGGTTAAAACAACATAAATACCATTTAATAAAGCATAGAACAAAACAACATAAATACAATTTAATAAAGCATAGGATAAAACAACATAAATACAATTTAATAAAGCATAGGACAAAACAACATAAATACAATTTAATAAAGCATAAGATAAAACAACATACATACAATTTAATGAAACATGGGTTAAAACAACATAAATACAATTTAATAAAGCATAGGACAAAACAACATAAATAAAATTTAATAAATCATAGGATAAAACAACATAAATACAAATTAATAAAGCATAGGATAAAACAACATAAATACAATTTAATAAAACATGGGTTAAAACAACATAAATACAATTTAATAAGCATAGGATAAAACAACATAAACACAATTTAATAAAGCATAGGATAAAACAACATAAATACAATTTAATAAAGCATAGGATAAAACAACATAAATACAATTTAATAAAGCATAGGATAAAACCACATAAATACAATTTAATAAAGCATAGGATAAAACAACATAAATACAATTTAATAAAGCATAAGATAAAACAACATAAATACAATTTAATGAAGCATGGGTTAAAACAACATAAATACAATTTAATAAAGCATACGATAAAACAACATAATACAATTTAATAAAGCATAGGATAAAACAACATAAATACAATTTAATAAAGCATAGGATAAAACAACATAAATACAATTTAATAAAGCACAAGATAAAACAACATAAATACAATTTAATGAAGCATGGGTTAAAACAACATAAATACAATTTAATAAAGCATAGGATAAAACAACATAAATACAATTTAATAAAGCATAGGATAAAACAACATAAATACAATTTAATAAAGCATAGGATAAAACAACATAAATACAATTTAATAAAGCATAAGATAAAACAACATAAATACAATTTAATGAAGCATGGGTTAAAACAACATAAATACAATTTAATAAAGCATACGATAAAACAACATAATACAATTTAATAAAGCATAGGATAAAACAACATAAATACAATTTAATAAAGCATACGATAAAACAACATAAATACAATTTAATAAAGCACAAGATAAAACAACATAAATACAATTTAATGAAGCATGGGTTAAAACAACATAAATACAATTTAATAAAGCATAGGACAAAACAACATAAATACAATTTAATAAAGCATAGGATAAAACAACATAAATACAATTTAATAAAGCATAGGATAAAACAACATAAATACAATTTAGTAAAGCATAAGTTAAAACAATATAAATACAATTTAATAAAGCATAGGATAAAACAACATAAATACAATTTAATAAAGCATAGGATAAAACAACATAAACACAATTTAATCAATCATAGGTTAAAGCAACATAAATACAATTTAATAAAGCATAGAATAAAACAACATAAATACAATTTAATAAAGCATAGGTTAAAACAACATAAATACAATTTAATAAAGCATAGGTTAAAACAACATAAATACAATTTTATAAAGCATAGGATAAAACACCATGAATGCAGTTTAATAAAGCATAGGATAAAACAATATAAATACAATTTAATAAAGCATAGGATAAAACAACATAAATACAATTTAATAAAGCATAGGATAAAACAACATAAATACAATTTAATAAAGCATAGGACAAAACAACATAAATACAATTTAATAAAGCATAAGATAAAACAACATAAATACAATTTAATGAAACATGGGTTAAAACAACATAAATACAATTTAATAAAGCATAGGATAAAACAACATAAATACAATTTAATAAATCATAGGATAAAACAACATAAATACAATTTAATAAAGCATAGGATAAAACAACATAAATACAATTTAATAAAACATGGGTTAAAACAACATAAATACAATTTAATAAAGCATAGGATAAAACAACATAAACACAATTTAATAAAGCATAGGATAAAACAACATAAATACAATTTAATAAAGCATAGGTTAAAACAACATAAATACAATTTAATAAAGCATAGGATAAAACACCATGATGGCAGTTTAACAAAGCATAGGATAAAACAATATAAATACAATTTAATAAAGCATAGGATAAAACAACATAAATACAATTTAATAAAGCATAGGATAAAACAACATAAACACAATTTAATAAAGCATAGGATAAAACAACATAAATACAATTTAATAAAGCATAGGATAAAACAACATAAATACAATTTAATAAAGCATAGGACAAAACAACATAAATACAATTTAATAAAGCATAAGATAAAACAACATAAATTCAATTTAATGAAACATGGGTTAAAACAACATAAATACAATTTAATAAAGCATAGGATAAAACAACATAAATACAATTTAATAAATCATAGGATAAAACAACATAAATACAATTTAATAAAGCATAGGATAAAACAACATAAATACAATTTAATAAAACATGGGTTAAAACAACATAAATACAATTTAATAAAGCATAGGATAAAACAACATAAACACAATTTAATAAAGCATAGGATAAAACAACATAAATACAATTTAATAAAGCATAGGATAAAACAACATAAATACAATTTAATAAAGCATAGAATAAAACCACATAAATACAATTTAATAAAGCATAGGATAAAACAACATAAATACAATTTAATAAAGCATAGGATAAAACCACATAAATACAATTTAATAAAGCATAGGATAAAACAACATAAATACAATTTAATAAAGCATAGGATAAAACCACATAAATGCAATTTAATAAATCATAGGATAAAACAACATAAATACAATTTAATAAAGCATAGGATAAAACAACATAGATACAATTTAATAAAGCATAGGATAAAACAACATAAATACAATTTAATAAAGCATAGAATAAAACAACATAAATACAATTTAATAAAGCATAGGATAAAACAACATAAATACAATTTAATAAAGCATAGGATAAAACAAAATAAATACAATTTAATAAAGCATAGGATAAAACAACATAAATACAATTTAATAAAGCATAAGATAAAACAACATAAATGCAATTTAATAAAGCATGGGTTAAAACAACATAAATACAATTTAATAAAGCATAGGACAAATAAACATAAATACAATTTAATAAAGCATAAGATAAAACAACATAAATACAATTTAATGAAGCATGGTTTAAAACAACATAAATACAATTTAATAAAGCATAGGACAAAACAACATAAATAAGATTTAATAAATCATAGGATAAAACAACATAAATACAATTTAATAAAGCATAGGATAAAACAACATAAATACAATTTAATAAAACATGGGTTAAAACAACATAAATACAATTTAATAAAGCATAGGATAAAACAACATAAACACAATTTAATAAAGCATAGGATAAAACAACATAAATACAATTTAATAAAGCATAGGATAAAACAACATAAATACAATTTAATAAAGCATAGGATAAAACCACATAAATACAATTTAATAAAGCATAGAATAAAACAACATAAATAAAATTTAATAAAGCATAAGATAAAACAACTTAAATACAATTTAATGAAGCATGGGTTAAAACAACATAAATACAATTTAATAAAGCATAGGATAAAACAACATAAATACAATTTAATAAAGCATAGGATAAAACAACATAAATACAATTAATAAAGCATAGGATAAAACAACATAAATACAATTTAGTAAAGCATAAGTTAAAACAATATAAATACAATTTAATAAAGCATAGGATAAAACAACATAAATACAATTTAATAAAGCATAAGATAAAACAACATAAATACAATTTAATAAAGCATAGGTTAAAGCAACATAAATACAATTTAATAAAGCATAGGATAAAACAACATAAATACAATTTAATAAAGCATAGGTTAAAACAACATAAATATAATTTAATAAAGCATAGGTTAAAACAACATAAATACAATTTAATAAAGCATAGGATAAAACACCATAAATGCAGTTTAATAAAGCATAGGATAAAACAATATAAATACAATTTAATAAAGCATAGGATAAAACAACATAAGTACAATTTAATAAAGCATAGGATAAAACAACATAAACACAATTTAATAAAGCATAGGATAAAACAACATAAATACAATTTAATAAAGCATAAGATAAAACAACATAAATACAATTTAATAAAGCATAGGATAAAACAACATAAATACAATTTAATAAAGCATAGGATAAAACAACATGAATACAATTTAATAAAGCATGGGTTAAAACAACATAAATACAATTTATTAAAGCATAGGACAAAACAACATAAATACAATTTAATAAAGCATAGGATAAAACAACATAAATACAATTTAATAAAGCATAAGATAAAACAACATAAATGCAATTTAATAAAGCATGGGTTAAAACAACATAAATACAATTTAATAAAGCATAGGACAAAACAACATAAACACAATTTAATAAAGCATAAGATAAAACAACATAAATACAATTTAATGGAGCATAGGATAAAACAACATAAATACAATTTAATAAAGCATAGGATAAAACTACATAAATACAATTTAATAAAGCATAGGATAAAATAACATAAATACAATTTAATAAAGCATAGGATAAAACACCATAAATGCAGTTTAATAAAGCATAGGATAAAACAATATAAATACAATTTAATAAAGCATAGGATAAAACAACATAAACACAATTTAATAAAGCATAGGATAAAACAACATAAACACAATTTAATAAAGCATAGGATAAAACAACATAAATACAATTTAATAAAGCATATGATTAAACAACATAAATACAATTTAATAAAGCATAGGATAAAACCACATAAATACAATTTAATAAAGCATAGGATAAAACAACATAAATACAATTTAATAAAGCATAGGATAAAACTACATAAATACAATTTAATAAAGCATAGGATAAAATAACATAAATACAATTTAATAAAGCATAGGATAAAACACCATAAATGCAGTTTAATAAAGCATAGGATAAAACAATATAAATACAATTTAATAAAGCATAGGATAAAACAACATAAACACAATTTAATAAAGCATAGGATAAAACAACATAAACACAATTTAATAAAGCATAGGATAAAACAACATAAATACAATTTAATAAAGCATATGATTAAACAACATAAATACAATTTAATAAAGCATAGGATAAAACAACATAAATACAATTTAATAAAGCATAGGATAAAACAACATAAATGCAATTTAATAAAGCATAGGATAAAACCACATAAATACAATTTAATAAATCATAGGATAAAACAGCATAAATACAATTTAATAAAGCATAGGATAAAACAACATAGATGCAATTTAATAAAGCATAGGATAAAACAACATAAATACAATTTAATAAAGCATAGAATAAAACAACATAAATACAATTTAATAAAGCATAGGATAAAACAACATAAATACAATTTAATAAAGCATAGGATAAAACAACATAAATACAATTTAATAAAGCATAGGATAAAACAACATAAATACAATTTAATAAAGCATAGGATAAAACAACATAAATACAATTTAATAAAGCATAGGATAAAACAACATAAATACAATTTAATAAAGCATGGTTAAAACAACATAAATACAATTTAATAAAGCATAGGACAAAACAACATAAATACAATTTAATAAAGCATAGGATAAAACAACATAAATACAATTTAATAAAGCATAGGTTAAAACAACCTAAATACAATTTATTAAAGCATAGGACAAAACAACATAAATACAATTTAATAAAGCATAGGATAAAACAACATAAATACAATTTAATAAAGCATAAGATAAAACAACATAAATGCAATTTAATAAAGCATGGGTTAAAACAACATAAATACAATTTAATAAAGCATAGGACAAAACAACATAAACACAATTTAATAAAGCATAAGATAAAACAACATAAATACAATTTAATGAAGCATAGGATAAAACAACATAAATACAATTTAATAAAGCATAAGATAAAACAACATAAATACAATTTAATAAAGCATGGGTTAAAACAACATTAATACAATTTAATAAAGCATAGGACAAAACAACATAAATGCAATTTAATAAAGCATAGGATAAAACAACATAAATACAATTTAATAAAGCATAGGATAAAACAACATAAATACAATTTAATAAAACATGGGTTAAAACAACATAAATACAATTTAATAAAGCATAGGATAAAACAAAATAAACACAATTTAATAAAGCATAGAATAAAACAACATAAATACAATTTAATAAAGCATAGGATAAAACAACATAAATACAATTTAATAAAGCATAGGATAAAACAACATAAATACAATTTAATAAAGCATAGGATAAAACAACATAAATACAATTTAATAAAGCATAGGATAAAACAACATAAATACAATTTAATAAAGCATAGGATAAAACAACATAAATACAATTTAATAAAGCATAGGACAAAACAACATAAATACAATTTAATAAAGCATAGGATAAAACAACATAAATACAATTTAATAAAGCATAGGATAAAACAACATAAATACAATTTAATAAAGCATAAGTTAAAACAATATAAATACAATTTAATAAAGCATAGGATAAAACAACATAAATACAATTTAATAAAGCATAGATTAAAAAAACATAAATACAATTTAATAAAGCAGAGGTTAAAACAACATAAATACAATTTAATAAAGCATAGGATAAAACAACATAAATACAATTTAATAAAGCATAGGATAAAACAACATAAATACAATTTAATAAAGGATAGGATAAAACAACATAAATACAATTTAATAAAGCATAGGATAAAACATCATAAATACAATTTAATAAAGCATAGGTTAAAACAACATAAATATAATTTAATAAAGCATAGGACAAAACAAGATAAATACAATTTAATAAAGCATAGGATAAAACAACATATATACAATTTAATAAAGCATAGGATAAAACAACATAAATACAATTTAATAAAGCATAGGATAAAACAACATAAATACAATTTAATAAAGCATAGCATAAAACAACATAAATGCAGTTAATAAAGCATAGGATAAAGCAACATAAATACAATTTAATAAAGCATAGGATAAAACAACATAAGTCCAATTTAATAAAGCATAAGATAAAACAACATAAATACAATTTAATAAAGCATAGGATAAAACAACATAAATACAATTTAATAAAGCATAGGATAAAACATCATAAATACAATTTAATAAAGCATAGGATAAAACAACATAAATACAATTTAATAAAGCATGGATTAAAACAACATAAATACAATTTAATAAAGCATAGGACAAAACAACATCAATAAAATTTAATAAAGCATAGAATAAAGCAACATAAATACAATTTAATAAAGTATAAGATAAAACAACATAAATACAATTTAATGAAGCATGGGTTAAAACAACATAAATACAATTTAATAAAGCATAGGACAAAACAACATAAATACAATTTAATAAAGCATAGGATAAAACAACATAAATACAATTTAAAAAAGCATAGGATAAAACAACATAAATACAATTTAATAAAGCATAAGTTAAAACAATAAAAAAACAATTTAATAAAGCATAGGATAAAACAACATAAATACAATTTAATAAAGCATAGATTAAATCAACATAAATACAATTTAATAAAGCAGAGGTTAAAACAACATAAATACAATTTAATAAAGCATAGGATAAAACAACATAAATACAATTTAATAAAGCATAGGATAAAACAACATAAATACAATTTAATAAAGGATAGGATAAAACAACATAAATACAACTTAATAAAGCATAGGATAAAACATCATAAATACAATTTAATAAAGCATAGGTTAAAACAACATAAATATAATTTAATAAAGCATAGGACAAAACAAGATAAATACAATTTAATTAAGCATAGGATAAAACAACATATATACAATTTAATAAAGCATAGGATAAAACAACATAAATACAATTTAATAAAGCATAGGATAAAACAACATAAATACAATTTAATAAAGCATAGCATAAAACAACATAAATGCAGTTTAATAAAGCATAGGATAAAGCAACATAAATACAATTTAATAAAGCATAGGATAAAACAACATAAGTCCAATTTAATAAAGCATAAGATAAAACAACATAAATACAATTTAATAAAGCATAGGATAAAACAACATAAATACAATTTAATAAAGCATAGGATAAAACATCATAAATACAATTTAATAAAGCATAGGATAAAACAACATAAATACAATTTAATAAAGCATGGATTAAAACAACATAAATACAATTTAATAAAGCATAGGACAAAACAACATAAATACAATTTAATAAAGCATAGGATAAAACAACATAAATACAATTTAATAAAGCATAGGATAAAACAACATAAATACAATTTAATAAAGCATAGGATAAAACCACATAAATACAATTTAATAAAGCATTGGTTAAAACAACATAAATACAATTTAATAAAGCATACGATAAAACAACATAAACACAATTTAATAAAGCATAGGATAAAACAACATAAATACAATTTAATAAAGCATACGATAAAACAACATAATACAATTTAATAAAGCATAGGATAAAACAACATAAATACAATTTAATAAAGTATAGGATAAAACAACATAAATACAATTTAATAAAGCATAGGTTAGAACAACATAAATACAATTTAATAAAGCATAGGATAAAATAACATAAATACAATTTAATAAAGCATAGGATAAAACACCATAAATGCAGTTTAATAAAGCATAGGATAAAACAATATAAATACAATTTAATAAAGCATAGGATAAAACAACATAAACACAATTTAATAAAGCATAGGATAAAACAACATAAACACAATTTAATAAAGCATAGGATAAAACAACATAAATACAATTTAATAAAGCATATGATTAAACAACATAAATACAATTTAATAAAGCATAGGATAAAACAACATAAATACAATTTAATAAAGCATAGGATAAAACAACATAAATGCAATTTAATAAAGCATAGGATAAAACCACATAAATACAATTTAATAAATCATAGGATAAAACAACATAAATACAATTTAATAAAGCATAGGATAAAACAACATAGATGCAATTTAATAAAGCATAGGATAAAACAACATAAATACAATTTAATAAAGCATAGAATAAAACAACATAAATACAATTTAATAAAGCATAGGATAAAACAACATAAATACAATTTAATAAAGCATAGGATAAAACAACATAAATACAATTTAATAAAGCATAGGATAAAACAACATAAATACAATTTAATAACGCATAGGATAAAACAACATAAATACAATTTAATAAAGCATAGGATAAAACAACATAAATACAATTTAATAAAGCATAGGATAAAACAACATAAATACAATTTAATAAAGCATAGGATAAAACAACATAAATACAATTTAATAAAGCATGGTTAAAACAACATAAATACAATTTAATAAAGCATAGGACAAAACAACATAAATACAATTTAATAAAGCATAGGATAAAACAACATAAATACAATTTAATAAAGCATGGGTTAAAACAACCTAAATACAATTTATTAAAGCATAGGACAAAACAACATAAATACAATTTAATAAAGCATAGGATAAAACAACATAAATACAATTTAATAAAGCATAAGATAAAACAACATAAATGCAATTTAATAAAGCATGGGTTAAAACAACATAAATACAATTTAATAAAGCATAGGACAAAACAACATAAACACAATTTAATAAAGCATAAGATAAAACAACATAAATACAATTTAATGAAGCATAGGATAAAACAACATAAATACAATTTAATAAAGCATAAGATAAAACAACATAAATACAATTTAATAAAGCATGGGTTAAAACAACATTAATACAATTTAATAAAGCATAGGACAAAACAACATAAATGCAATTTAATAAAGCATAGGATAAAACAACATAAATACAATTTAATAAAGCATAGGATAAAACAACATAAATACAATTTAATAAAACATGGGTTAAAACAACATAAATACAATTTAATAAAGCATAGGATAAAACAAAATAAACACAATTTAATAAAGCATAGAATAAAACAACATAAATACAATTTAATAAAGCATAGGATAAAACAACATAAATACAATTTAATAAAGCATAGGATAAAACAACATAAATACAATTTAATAAAGCATAGGATAAAACAACATAAATACAATTTAATAAAGCATAGGATAAAACAACATAAATACAATTTAATAAAGCATAGGATAAAACAACATAAATACAATTTAATAAAGCATAGGACAAAACAACATAAATACAATTTAATAAAGCATAGGATAAAACAACATAAATACAATTTAATAAAGCATAGGATAAAACAACATAAATACAATTTAATAAAGCATAAGTTAAAACAATATAAATACAATTTAATAAAGCATAGGATAAAACAACATAAATACAATTTAATAAAGCATAGATTAAAAAAACATAAATACAATTTAATAAAGCAGAGGTTAAAACAACATAAATACAATTTAATAAAGCATAGGATAAAACAACATAAATACAATTTAATAAAGCATAGGATAAAACAACATAAATACAATTTAATAAAGGATAGGATAAAACAACATAAATACAATTTAATAAAGCATAGGATAAAACATCATAAATACAATTTAATAAAGCATAGATTAAAACAACATAAATATAATTTAATAAAGCATAGGACAAAACAAGATAAATACAATTTAATAAAGCATAGGATAAAACAACATATATACAATTTAATAAAGCATAGGATAAAACAACATAAATACAATTTAATAAAGCATAGGATAAAACAACATAAATACAATTTAATAAAGCATAGCATAAAACAACATAAATGCAGTTAATAAAGCATAGGATAAAGCAACATAAATACAATTTAATAAAGCATAGGATAAAACAACATAAGTCCAATTTAATAAAGCATAAGATAAAACAACATAAATACAATTTAATAAAGCATAGGATAAAACAACATAAATACAATTTAATAAAGCATAGGATAAAACATCATAAATACAATTTAATAAAGCATAGGATAAAACAACATAAATACAATTTAATAAAGCATGGATTAAAACAACATAAATACAATTTAATAAAGCATAGGACAAAACAACATCAATAAAATTTAATAAAGCATAGAATAAAGCAACATAAATACAATTTAATAAAGTATAAGATAAAACAACATAAATACAATTTAATGAAGCATGGGTTAAAACAACATAAATACAATTTAATAAAGCATAGGACAAAACAACATAAATACAATTTAATAAAGCATAGGATAAAACAACATAAATACAATTTAAAAAAGCATAGGATAAAACAACATAAATACAATTTAATAAAGCATAAGTTAAAACAATAAAAAAACAATTTAATAAAGCATAGGATAAAACAACATAAATACAATTTAATAAAGCATAGATTAAATCAACATAAATACAATTTAATAAAGCAGAGGTTAAAACAACATAAATACAATTTAATAAAGCATAGGATAAAACAACATAAATACAATTTAATAAAGCATAGGATAAAACAACATAAATGCAGTTTAATAAAGCATAGGATAAAGCAACATAAATACAATTTAATAAAGCATAGGATAAAACAACATAAGTCCAATTTAATAAAGCATAAGATAAAACAACATAAATACAATTTAATAAAGCATAGGATAAAACAACATAAATACAATTTAATAAAGCAAAGGATAAAACATCATAAATACAATTTAATAAAGCATAGGATAAAACAACATAAATACAATTTAATAAAGCATGGATTAAAACAACATAAATACAATTTAATAAAGCATAGGACAAAACAACATAAATACAATTTAATAAAGCATAGGATAAAACAACATAAATACAATTTAATAAAGCATAGGATAAAACAACATAAATACAATTTAATAAAGCATAGGATAAAACCACATAAATACAATTTAATAAAGCATTGGTTAAAACAACATAAATACAATTTAATAAAGCATACGATAAAACAACATAAACACAATTTAATAAAGCATAGGATAAAACAACATAAATACAATTTAATAAAGCATACGATAAAACAACATAATACAATTTAATAAAGCATAGGATAAAACAACATAAATACAATTTAATAAAGTATAGGATAAAACAACATAAATACAATTTAATAAAGCATAGGTTAAAACAACATAAATACAATTTAATAAAGCATAGGATAAAATAACATAAATACAATTTAATAAAGCATAGGATAAAACACCATAAATGCAGTTTAATAAAGCATAGGATAAAACAATATAAATACAATTTAATAAAGCATAGGATAAAACAACATAAACACAATTTAATAAAGCATAGGATAAAACAACATAAACACAATTTAATAAAGCATAGGATAAAACAACATAAATACAATTTAATAAAGCATATGATTAAACAACATAAATACAATTTAATAAAGCATAGGATAAAACAACATAAATACAATTTAATAAAGCATAGGATAAAACAACATAAATGCAATTTAATAAAGCATAGGATAAAACCACATAAATACAATTTAATAAATCATAGGATAAAACAACATAAATACAATTTAATAAAGCATAGGATAAAACAACATAGATGCAATTTAATAAAGCATAGGATAAAACAACATAAATACAATTTAATAAAGCATAGAATAAAACAACATAAATACAATTTAATAAAGCATAGGATAAAACAACATAAATACAATTTAATAAAGCATAGGATAAAACAACATAAATACAATTTAATAAAGCATAGGATAAAACAACATAAATACAATTTAATAAAGCATAGGATAAAACAACATAAATACAATTTAATAAAGCATAGGATAAAACAACATAAATACAATTTAATAAAGCATAGGATAAAACAACATAAATACAATTTAATAAAGCATGGTTAAAACAACATAAATACAATTTAATAAAGCATAGGACAAAACAACATAAATACAATTTAATAAAGCATAAGATAAAACAACATAAATACAATTTAATGAAGCATGGGTTAAAACAACATAAATACAATTTAATAAAGCATAGGACAAAACAACATAAATAAAATTTACTAAATGATAGGATAAAACAACATAAATACAATTTAATATAGCATAGGATAAAACAACATAAATACAATTTAATAAAGCATATGATAAAACACCATAAATGCAGTTTAATAAAGCATAGGATAAAACAATATAAATACAATTTAATAAAGCATAGGATAAAACAACATAAATACAATTTAATAAAGCATAGGATAAAACAACATAAACACAATTTAATAAAGCATAGGATAAAACAACATAAATACAATTTAATAAAGCATAAGATAAAACAACATAAATACAATTTAATAAAGCATAGGATAAAACAACATAAATACAATTTAATAAAGCATAGGATAAAACAACATAAATACAATTTAATAAAGCATAAGATAAAACAACATAAATGCAATTTAATAAAGCATGGGTTAAAACAACATAAATACAATTTAATAAAGCATAGGACAAAACAACATAAACACAATTTAATAAAGCATAAGATAAAACAACATAAATACAATTTAATGAAGCATAGGATAAAACAACATAAATACAATTTAATAAAGCATAAGATAAAACAACATAAATACAATTTAATAAAGCATGGGTTAAAACAACATTAATACAATTTAATAAAGCATAGGACAAAACAACATAAATGCAATTTAATAAAGCATAGGATAAAACAACATAAATACAATTTAATAAAGCATAGGATAAAACAACATAAATACAATTTAATAAAACATGGGTTAAAACAACATAAATACAATTTAATAAAGCATAGGATAAAACAAAATAAACACAATTTAATAAAGCATAGAATAAAACAACATAAATACAATTTAATAAAGCATAGGATAAAACAACATAAATACAATTTAATAAAGCATAGGATAAAACAACATAAATACAACTTAATAAAGCATAGGACAAAACAACATAAATACAATTTAATAAAGCATAGGATAAAACAACATAAATACAATTTAATAAAGCATAGGATAAAACAACATAAATACAATTTAATAAAGCATAAGTTAAAACAATATAAATACAATTTAATAAAGCATAGGATAAAACAACATAAATACAATTTAATAAAGCATAGATTAAAACAACATAAATACAATTTAATAAAGCAGAGGTTAAAACAACATAAATACAATTTAATAAAGCATAGGATAAAACAACATAAATACAATTTAATAAAGCATAGGATAAAACAACATAAATACAATTTAATAAAGGATAGGATAAAACAACATAAATACAATTTAATAAAGCATAGGATAAAACATCATAAATACAATTTAATAAAGCATAGGTTAAAACAACATAAATATAATTTAATAAAGCATAGGACAAAACAAGATAAATACAATTTAATAAAGCATAGGATAAAACAACATATATACAATTTAATAAAGCATAGGATAAAACAACATAAATACAATTTAATAAAGCATAGGATAAAACAACATAAATACAATTTAATAAAGCATAGCATAAAACAACATAAATGCAGTTTAATAAAGCATAGGATAAAGCAACATAAATACAATTTAATAAAGCATAGGATAAAACAACATAAGTCCAATTTAATAAAGCATAAGATAAAACAACATAAATACAATTTAATAAAGCATAGGATAAAACAACATAAATACAATTTAATAAAGCATAGGATAAAACATCATAAATACAATTTAATAAAGCATAGGATAAAACAACATAAATACAATTTAATAAAGCATGGATTAAAACAACATAAATACAATTTAATAAAGCATAGGACAAAACAACATCAATAAAATTTAATAAAGCATAGAATAAAGCAACATAAATACAATTTAATAAAGTATAAGATAAAACAACATAAATACAATTTAATGAAGCATGGGTTAAAACAACATAAATACAATTTAATAAAGCATAGGACAAAACAACATAAATACAATTTAATAAAGCATAGGATAAAACAACATAAATACAATTTAAAAAAGCATAGGATAAAACAACATAAATACAATTTAATAAAGCATAAGTTAAAACAATAAAAAAACAATTTAATAAAGCATAGGATAAAACAACATAAATACAATTTAATAAAGCATAGATTAAATCAACATAAATACAATTTAATAAAGCAGAGGTTAAAACAACATAAATACAATTTAATAAAGCATAGGATAAAACAACATAAATACAATTTAATAAAGCATGGATTAAAACAACATAAATACAATTTAATAAAGCATAGGACAAAACAACATAAATACAATTTAATAAAGCATAGGATAAAACAACATAAATACAATTTAATAAAGCATAGGATAAAACAACATAAATACAATTTAATAAAGCATAGGATAAAACCACATAAATACAATTTAATAAAGCATTGGTTAAAACAACATAAATACAATTTAATAAAGCATACGATAAAACAACATAAACACAATTTAATAAAGCATAGGATAAAACAACATAAATACAATTTAATAAAGCATACGATAAAACAACATAATACAATTTAATAAAGCATAGGATAAAACAACATAAATACAATTTAATAAAGTATAGGATAAAACAACATAAATACAATTTAATAAAGCATAGGTTAAAGCAACATAAATACAATTTAATAAAGCATAGGATAAAACAACATAAATACAATTTAATAAAGCATAGGATAAAACCACATAAATACAATTTAATAAATCATAGGATAAAACAACATAAATACAATTTAATAAAGCATAGGATAAAGCAACATAAATACAATTTAATAAAGCATAGGATAAAACAACATAAATACAATTTAATAAAGCATAGGATAAAACAACATAAATACAATTTAATAAAGCATAGGATAAAACAACATAAATACAATTTAATAAAGCATGGTTAAAACAACATAAATACAATTTAATAAAGCATAGGACAAAACAACATAAATACAATTTAATAAAGCATAGGATAAAACAACATAAATACAATTTAATAAAGCATGGGTTAAAACAACCTAAATACAATTTATTAAAGCATAGGACAAAACAACATAAATACAATTTAATAAAGCATAGGATAAAACAACATAAATACAATTTAATAAAGCATAAGATAAAACAACATAAATGCAATTTAATAAAGCATGGGTTAAAACAACATAAATACAATTTAATAAAGCATAGGACAAAACAACATAAACACAATTTAATAAAGCATAAGATAAAACAACATAAATACAATTTAATGAAGCATAGGATAAAACAACATAAATACAATTTAATAAAGCATAAGATAAAACAACATAAATACAATTTAATAAAGCATGGGTTAAAACAACATTAATACAATTTAATAAAGCATAGGACAAAACAACATAAATGCAATTTAATAAAGCATAGGATAAAACAACATAAATACAATTTAATAAAGCATAGGATAAAACAACATAAATACAATTTAATAAAACATGGGTTAAAACAACATAAATACAATTTAATAAAGCATAGGATAAAACAAAATAAACACAATTTAATAAAGCATAGAATAAAACAACATAAATACAATTTAATAAAGCATAGGATAAAACAACATAAATACAATTTAATAAAGCATAGGATAAAACAACATAAATACAATTTAATAAAGCATAGGATAAAACAACATAAATACAATTTAATAAAGCATAGGATAAAACAACATAAATACAATTTAATAAAGCATAGGATAAAACAACATAAATACAATTTAATAAAGCATAGGACAAAACAACATAAATACAATTTAATAAAGCATAGGATAAAACAACATAAATACAATTTAATAAAGCATAGGATAAAACAACATAAATACAATTTAATAAAGCATAAGTTAAAACAATATAAATACAATTTAATAAAGCATAGGATAAAACAACATAAATACAATTTAATAAAGCATAGATTAAAAAAACATAAATACAATTTAATAAAGCAGAGGTTAAAACAACATAAATACAATTTAATAAAGCATAGGATAAAACAACATAAATACAATTTAATAAAGCATAGGATAAAACAACATAAATACAATTTAATAAAGGATAGGATAAAACAACATAAATACAATTTAATAAAGCATAGGATAAAACATCATAAATACAATTTAATAAAGCATAGGTTAAAACAACATAAATATAATTTAATAAAGCATAGGACAAAACAAGATAAATACAATTTAATAAAGCATAGGATAAAACAACATATATACAATTTAATAAAGCATAGGATAAAACAACATAAATACAATTTAATAAAGCATAGGATAAAACAACATAAATACAATTTAATAAAGCATAGCATAAAACAACATAAATGCAGTTAATAAAGCATAGGATAAAGCAACATAAATACAATTTAATAAAGCATAGGATAAAACAACATAAGTCCAATTTAATAAAGCATAAGATAAAACAACATAAATACAATTTAATAAAGCATAGGATAAAACAACATAAATACAATTTAATAAAGCATAGGATAAAACATCATAAATACAATTTAATAAAGCATAGGATAAAACAACATAAATACAATTTAATAAAGCATGGATTAAAACAACATAAATACAATTTAATAAAGCATAGGACAAAACAACATCAATAAAATTTAATAAAGCATAGAATAAAGCAACATAAATACAATTTAATAAAGTATAAGATAAAACAACATAAATACAATTTAATGAAGCATGGGTTAAAACAACATAAATACAATTTAATAAAGCATAGGACAAAACAACATAAATACAATTTAATAAAGCATAGGATAAAACAACATAAATACAATTTAAAAAAGCATAGGATAAAACAACATAAATACAATTTAATAAAGCATAAGTTAAAACAATAAAAAAACAATTTAATAAAGCATAGGATAAAACAACATAAATACAATTTAATAAAGCATAGATTAAATCAACATAAATACAATTTAATAAAGCAGAGGTTAAAACAACATAAATACAATTTAATAAAGCATAGGATAAAACAACATAAATACAATTTAATAAAGCATAGGATAAAACAACATAAATGCAGTTTAATAAAGCATAGGATAAAGCAACATAAATACAATTTAATAAAGCATAGGATAAAACAACATAAGTCCAATTTAATAAAGCATAAGATAAAACAACATAAATACAATTTAATAAAGCATAGGATAAAACAACATAAATACAATTTAATAAAGCATAGGATAAAACATCATAAATACAATTTAATAAAGCATAGGATAAAACAACATAAATACAATTTAATAAAGCATGGATTAAAACAACATAAATACAATTTAATAAAGCATAGGACAAAACAACATAAATACAATTTAATAAAGCATAGGATAAAACAACATAAATACAATTTAATAAAGCATAGGATAAAACAACATAAATACAATTTAATAAAGCATAGGATAAAACCACATAAATACAATTTAATAAAGCATTGGTTAAAACAACATAAATACAATTTAATAAAGCATACGATAAAACAACATAAACACAATTTAATAAAGCATAGGATAAAACAACATAAATACAATTTAATAAAACATACGATAAAACAACATAATACAATTTAATAAAGCATAGGATAAAACAACATAAATACAATTTAATAAAGTATAGGATAAAACAACATAAATACAATTTAATAAAGCATAGGTTAAAACAACATAAATACAATTTAATAAAGCATAGGATAAAATAACATAAATACAATTTAATAAAGCATAGGATAAAACACCATAAATGCAGTTTAATAAAGCATAGGATAAAACAATATAAATACAATTTAATAAAGCATAGGATAAAACAACATAAACACAATTTAATAAAGCATAGGATAAAACAACATAAACACAATTTAATAAAGCATAGGATAAAACAACATAAATACAATTTAATAAAGCATATGATTAAACAACATAAATACAATTTAATAAAGCATAGGATAAAACAACATAAATACAATTTAATAAAGCATAGGATAAAACAACATAAATGCAATTTAATAAAGCATAGGATAAAACCACATAAATACAATTTAATAAATCATAGGATAAAACAACATAAATACAATTTAATAAAGCATAGGATAAAACAACATAGATGCAATTTAATAAAGCATAGGATAAAACAACATAAATACAATTTAATAAAGCATAGAATAAAACAACATAAATACAATTTAATAAAGCATAGGATAAAACAACATAAATACAATTTAATAAAGCATAGGATAAAACAACATAAATACAATTTAATAAAGCATAGGATAAAACAACATAAATACAATTTAATAAAGCATAGGATAAAACAACATAAATACAATTTAATAAAGCATAGGATAAAACAACATAAATACAATTTAATAAAGCATAGGATAAAACAACATAAATACAATTTAATAAAGCATGGTTAAAACAACATAAATACAATTTAATAAAGCATAGGACAAAACAACATAAATACAATTTAATAAAGCATAAGATAAAACAACATAAATACAATTTAATGAAGCATGGGTTAAAACAACATAAATACAATTTAATAAAGCATAGGACAAAACAACATAAATAAAATTTACTAAATGATAGGATAAAACAACATAAATACAATTTAATATAGCATAGGATAAAACAACATAAATACAATTTAATAAAGCATATGATAAAACACCATAAATGCAGTTTAATAAAGCATAGGATAAAACAATATAAATACAATTTAATAAAGCATAGGATAAAACAACATAAATACAATTTAATAAAGCATAGGATAAAACAACATAAACACAATTTAATAAAGCATAGGATAAAACAACATAAATACAATTTAATAAAGCATAAGATAAAACAACATAAATACAATTTAATAAAGCATAGGATAAAACAACATAAATACAATTTAATAAAGCATAGGATAAAACAACATAAATACAATTTAATAAAGCATAAGATAAAACAACATAAATGCAATTTAATAAAGCATGGGTTAAAACAACATAAATACAATTTAATAAAGCATAGGACAAAACAACATAAACACAATTTAATAAAGCATAAGATAAAACAACATAAATACAATTTAATGAAGCATAGGATAAAACAACATAAATACAATTTAATAAAGCATAAGATAAAACAACATAAATACAATTTAATAAAGCATGGGTTAAAACAACATTAATACAATTTAATAAAGCATAGGACAAAACAACATAAATGCAATTTAATAAAGCATAGGATAAAACAACATAAATACAATTTAATAAAGCATAGGATAAAACAACATAAATACAATTTAATAAAACATGGGTTAAAACAACATAAATACAATTTAATAAAGCATAGGATAAAACAAAATAAACACAATTTAATAAAGCATAGAATAAAACAACATAAATACAATTTAATAAAGCATAGGATAAAACAACATAAATACAATTTAATAAAGCATAGGATAAAACAACATAAATACAATTTAATAAAGCATAGGACAAAACAACATAAATACAATTTAATAAAGCATAGGATAAAACAACATAAATACAATTTAATAAAGCATAGGATAAAACAACATAAATACAATTTAATAAAGCATAAGTTAAAACAATATAAATACAATTTAATAAAGCATAGGATAAAACAACATAAATACAATTTAATAAAGCATAGATTAAAACAACATAAATACAATTTAATAAAGCAGAGGTTAAAACAACATAAATACAATTTAATAAAGCATAGGATAAAACAACATAAATACAATTTAATAAAGCATAGGATAAAACAACATAAATACAATTTAATAAAGGATAGGATAAAACAACATAAATACAATTTAATAAAGCATAGGATAAAACATCATAAATACAATTTAATAAAGCATAGGTTAAAACAACATAAATATAATTTAATAAAGCATAGGACAAAACAAGATAAATACAATTTAATAAAGCATAGGATAAAACAACATATATACAATTTAATAAAGCATAGGATAAAACAACATAAATACAATTTAATAAAGCATAGGATAAAACAACATAAATACAATTTAATAAAGCATAGCATAAAACAACATAAATGCAGTTTAATAAAGCATAGGATAAAGCAACATAAATACAATTTAATAAAGCATAGGATAAAACAACATAAGTCCAATTTAATAAAGCATAAGATAAAACAACATAAATACAATTTAATAAAGCATGGATTAAAACAACATAAATACAATTTAATAAAGCATAGGACAAAACAACATCAATAAAATTTAATAAAGCATAGAATAAAGCAACATAAATACAATTTAATAAAGTATAAGATAAAACAACATAAATACAATTTAATGAAGCATGGGTTAAAACAACATAAATACAATTTAATAAAGCATAGGACAAAACAACATAAATACAATTTAATAAAGCATAGGATAAAACAACATAAATACAATTTAAAAAAGCATAGGATAAAACAACATAAATACAATTTAATAAAGCATAAGTTAAAACAATAAAAAAACAATTTAATAAAGCATAGGATAAAACAACATAAATACAATTTAATAAAGCATAGATTAAATCAACATAAATACAATTTAATAAAGCAGAGGTTAAAACAACATAAATACAATTTAATAAAGCATAGGATAAAACAACATAAATACAATTTAATAAAGCATGGATTAAAACAACATAAATACAATTTAATAAAGCATAGGACAAAACAACATAAATACAATTTAATAAAGCATAGGATAAAACAACATAAATACAATTTAATAAAGCATAGGATAAAACAACATAAATACAATTTAATAAAGCATAGGATAAAACCACATAAATACAATTTAATAAAGCATTGGTTAAAACAACATAAATACAATTTAATAAAGCATACGATAAAACAACATAAACACAATTTAATAAAGCATAGGATAAAACAACATAAATACAATTTAATAAAGCATACGATAAAACAACATAATACAATTTAATAAAGCATAGGATAAAACAACATAAATACAATTTAATAAAGTATAGGATAAAACAACATAAATACAATTTAATAAAGCATAGGTTAAAGCAACATAAATACAATTTAATAAAGCATAGGATAAAACAACATAAATACAATTTAATAAAGCATAGGATAAAACCACATAAATACAATTTAATAAATCATAGGATAAAACAACATAAATACAATTTAATAAAGCATAGGATAAAGCAACATAAATACAATTTAATAAAGCATAGGATAAAACAACATAAATACAATTTAATAAAGCATAGGATAAAACAACATAAATACAATTTAATAAAGCATAGGATAAAACAACATAAATGCAATTTAATAAAGCATAGGTTAAAACAACATAAATACAATTTAATAAAGCATAGGATAAAACAACATAAATACAATTTAATAAAGCATAAGATAAAACAACATAAATACAATTTAATAAAGCATAGGATAAAACAACATAAATACAGTTTAATAAAGCATAGGATAAAACAACATAAATACAATTTAATAAAGCATAGGATAAAACAACATAAATACAATTTAATAAAGCATGGGTTAAAACAACATAAATACAATTTATTAAAGCTTAGTACAAAACAACATAAATACAATTTAATAAAGCATAGGATAAAACAACATAAATACAATTTAATAAAGCATAAGATAAAACAACATAAATGCAATTTAATAAAGCATGGGTTAAAACAACATAAATACAATTTAATAAAGCATAGGACAAAACAACATAAATACAATTTAATAAAGCATAAGATAAAACAACATAAATACAATTTAATGAAGCATGGGTCAAAACAACATAAATACAATTTAATAAAGCATAGGACAAAACAACATAAATAAAATTTAATAAAGCATAGGATAAAACAACATAAATACAATTTAATAAAGCATAGGATAAAACAACATAAATACAATTTAATAAAGCATGGGTTAAAACAACATAAATACAATTTAATAAAGCATAGGATAAAACAACATAAATACAATTTAATAAAGCATAGGATAAAACAACATAAATACAATTTAATAAAGCATAGGTTAAAACAACATAAATATAATTTAATAAAGCATAGGACAAAACAAGATAAATACAATTTAATAAAGCATAGGATAAAACAACATATATACAATTTAATAAAGCATAGGATAAAACAACATAAATACAATTTAATAAAGCATAGGATAAAACATCATAAATACAATTTAATAAAGCATAGGTTAAAACAACATAAATATAATTTAATAAAGCATAGGACAAAACAAGATAAATACAATTTAATAAAGCATAGGATAAAACAACATAAATACAATTTAATAAAGCATAGCATAAAACAACATAAATGCAGTTTAATAAAGCATAGGATAAAGCAACATAAATACAATTTAATAAAGCATAGGATAAAACAACATAAGTCCAATTTAATAAAGCATAAGACAAAACAACATAAATACAATTTAATAAAGCATAGGATAAAACAACATAAATACAATTTAATAAAGCATAGGATAAAACATCATAAATACAATTTAATAAAGCATAGGATAAAACAACATAAATACAATTTAATAAAGCATGGATTAAAACAACATAAATACAATTTAATAAAGCATAGGACAAAACAACATAAATACAATTTAATAAAGCATAGAATAAAGCAACATAAATACAATTTAATAAAGTATAAGATAAAACAACATAAATACAATTTAATGAAGCATGGGTTAAAACAACATAAATACAATTTAATAAAGCATAGGACAAAACAACATAAATACAATTTAATAAAGCATAGGATAAAACAACATAAATACAATTTAATAAAGCATAGGATAAAACAACATAAATACAATTTAATAAAGCATGGGTTAAAACAACATAAATACAATTTATTAAATCTTAGTACAAAACAACATAAATACAATTTAATAAAGCATAGGATAAAACAACATAAATACAATTTAATAAAGCATAAGATAAAACAACATAAATGCAATTTAATAAAGCATGGGTTAAAACAACATAAATACAATTTAATAAAGCATAGGACAAAACAACATAAATACAATTTAATAAAGCATAAGATAAAACAACATAAATACAATTTAATGAAGCATGGGTCAAAACAACATAAATACAATTTAATAAAGCATAGGACAAAACAACATAAATAAAATTTAATAAAGCATAGGATAAAACAACATAAATACAATTTAATAAAGCATAGGATAAAACAACTTAAATACAATTTAATAAAGCATGGGTTAAAACAACATAAATACAATTTAATAAAGCATAGGATAAAACAACATAAATACAATTTAATAAAGCATAGGATAAAACAACATAAATACAATTTAATAAAGCATAGGTTAAAACAACATAAATATAATTTAATAAAGCATAGGACAAAACAAGATAAATACAATTTAATAAAGCATAGGATAAAACAACATATATACAATTTAATAAAGCATAGGATAAAACAACATAAATACAATTTAATAAAGCATAGGATAAAACATCATAAATACAATTTAATAAAGCATAGGTTAAAACAACATAAATATAATTTAATAAAGCATAGGACAAAACAAGATAAATACAATTTAATAAAGCATAGGATAAAACAACATAAATACAATTTAATAAAGCATAGCATAAAACAACATAAATGCAGTTTAATAAAGCATAGGATAAAGCAACATAAATACAATTTAATAAAGCATAGGATAAAACAACATAAGTCCAATTTAATAAAGCATAAGACAAAACAACATAAATACAATTTAATAAAGCATAGGATAAAACAACATAAATACAATTTAATAAAGCATAGGATAAAACATCATAAATACAATTTAATAAAGCATAGGATAAAACAACATAAATACAATTTAATAAAGCATGGATTAAAACAACATAAATACAATTTAATAAAGCATAGGACAAAACAAAATAAATACAATTTAATAAAGCATAGAATAAAGCAACATAAATACAATTTAATAAAGTATAAGATAAAACAACATAAATACAATTTAATGAAGCATGGGTTAAAACAACATAAATACAATTTAATAAAGCATAGGACAAAAAAACATAAATACAATTTAATAAAGCATAGGATAAAACAACATAAATACAATTTAAAAAAAGCATAGGATAAAACAACATAAATACAATTTAATAAAGCATAAGTTAAAACAATATAAATACAATTTAATAAAGCATAGGATAAAACAACATAAATACAATTTAATAAAGCATAGATTAAAACAACATAAATACAATTTAATAAAGCAGAGGTTAAAACAACATAAATACAATTTAATAAAGCATAGGATAAAACAACATAAATACAATTTAATAAAGCATAGTATAAAACAACATAAATACAATTTAATAAAGGATAGGATAAAACAACATAAATACAATTTAATAAAGCATAGGATAAAACATCATAAATACAATTTAATAAAGCATAGGTTAAAACAACATAAATATAATTTAATAAAGCATAGGACAAAACAAGATAAATACAATTTAATAAAGCATAGGATAAAACAACATATATACAATTTAATAAAGCATAGGATAAAACAACATAAATACAATTTAATAAAGCATAGGATAAAACAACATAAATACAATTTAATAAAGCATAGCATAAAACAACATAAATGCAGTTTAATAAAGCATAGGATAAAGCAACATAAATACAATTTAATAAAGCATAGGATAAAACAACATAAGTCCAATTTAATAAAGCATAAGATAAAACAACATAAATACTATTTAATAAAGCATAGGATAAAACAACATAAATACAATTTAATAAAGCATAGGATAAAACATCATAAATACAATTTAATAAAGCATAGGATAAAACAACATAAATACAATTTAATAAAGCATGGATTAAAACAACATAAATACAATTTAATAAAGCATAGGACAAAACAACATAAATACAATTTAATAAAGCATAGGATAAAACAACATAAATACAATTTAATAAAGCATAGGATAAAACAACATAAATAAAATTTAATAAAGCATAGGATAAAACCACATAAATACAATTTAATAAAGCATGGGTTAAAACAACATAAATACAATTTAATAAAGCATAGGATAAAACAACATAAACACAATTTAATAAAGCATAGGATAAAACAACATAAATACAATTTAATAAAGCATACGATAAAACAACATAATACAATTTAATAAAGCATAGGATAAAACAACATAAATACAATTTAATAAAGTATAGGATAAAACAACATAAATACAATTTAATAAAGCATAGGTTAAAGCAACATAAATACAATTTAATAAAGCATAGGATAAAACAACATAAATACAATTTAATAAAGCATAGGATAAAACCACATAAATACAATTTAATAAATCATAGGATAAAACAACATAAATACAATTTAATAAAGCATAGGATAAAGCAACATAAATACAATTTAATAAAGCATAGGATAAAACAACATAAATACAATTTAATAAAGCATAGGATAAAACAACATAAATACAATTTAATAAAGCATAGGATAAAACAACATAAATGCAATTTAATAAAGCATAGGTTAAAACAACATAAATACAATTTAATAAAGCATAGGATAAAACAACATAAATACAATTTAATAAAGCATAAGATAAAACAACATAAATACAATTTAATAAAGCATAGGATAAAACAACATAAATACAGTTTAATAAAGCATAGGATAAAACAACATAAATACAATTTAATAAAGCATAGGATAAAACAACATAAATACATTTTAATAAAGCATGGGTTAAAACAACATAAATACAATTTATTAAAGCTTAGTACAAAACAACATAAATACAATTTAATAAAGCATAGGATAAAACAACATAAATACAATTTAATAAAGCATAAGATAAAACAACATAAATGCAATTTAATAAAGCATGGGTTAAAACAACATAAATACAATTTAATAAAGCATAGGACAAAACAACATAAATACAATTTAATAAAGCATAAGATAAAACAACATAAATACAATTTAATGAAGCATGGGTCAAAACAACATAAATACAATTTAATAAAGCATAGGACAAAACAACATAAATAAAATTTAATAAAGCATAGGATAAAACAACATAAATACAATTTAATAAAGCATAGGATAAAACAACATAAATACAATTTAATAAAGCATGGGTTAAAACAACATAAATACAATTTAATAAAGCATACGATAAAACAACATAATACAATTTAATAAAGCATAGGATAAAACAACATAAATACAATTTAATAAAGTATAGGATAAAACAACATAAATACAATTTAATAAAGCATAGGTTAAAGCAACATAAATACAATTTAATAAAGCATAGGATAAAACAACATAAATACAATTTAATAAAGCATAGGATAAAACCACATAAATACAATTTAATAAATCATAGGATAAAACAACATAAATACAATTTAATAAAGCATAGGATAAAGCAACATAAATACAATTTAATAAAGCATAGGATAAAACAACATAAATACAATTTAATAAAGCATAGGATAAAACAACATAAATACAATTTAATAAAGCATAGGATAAAACAACATAAATGCAATTTAATAAAGCATAAGATAAAACAACATAAATACAATTTAATAAAGCATAGGATAAAACAACATGAATACAGTTTAATAAAGCATAGGATAAAACAACATAAATACAATTTAATAAAGCATAGGATAAAACAACATAAATACAATTTAATAAAGCATAAGATAAAACAACATAAATACAATTTAATAAAGCATAGGATAAAACAACATAAATACAGTTTAATAAAGCATAGGATAAAACAACATAAATACAATTTAATAAAGCATAGGATAAAACAACATAAATACAATTTAATAAAGCATGGGTTAAAACAACATAAATACAATTTATTAAAGCTTAGTACAAAACAACATAAATACAATTTAATAAAGCATAGGATAAAACAACATAAATACATTTTAATAAAGCATAAGATAAAACAACATAAATGCAATTTAATAAAGCATGGGTTAAAACAACATAAATACAATTTAATAAAGCATAGGACAAAACAACATAAATACAATTTAATAAAGCATAAGATAAAACAACATAAATACAATTTAATGAAGCATGGGTCAAAACAACATAAATACAATTTAATAAAGCATAGGACAAAACAACATAAATAAAATTTAATAAAGCATAGGATAAAACAACATAAATACAATTTAATAAAGCATAGGATAAAACAACATAAATACAATTTAATAAAGCATGGGTTAAAACAACATAAATACAATTTAATAAAGCATAGGATAAAACAACATAAATACAATTTAATAAAGCATAGGATAAAACAACATAAATACAATTTAATAAAGCATAGGTTAAAACAACATAAATATAATTTAATAAAGTATAGGACAAAACAAGATAAATACAATTTAATAAAGCATAGGATAAAACAACATATATACAATTTAATAAAGCATAGGATAAAACAACATAAATACAATTTAATAAAGCATAGGATAAAACATCATAAATACAATTTAATAAAGCATAGGTTAAAACAACATAAATATAATTTAATAAAGCATAGGACAAAACAAGATAAATACAATTTAATAAAGCATAGGATAAAACAACATATATACAATTTAATAAAGCATAGGATAAAACAACATACATACAATTTAATAAAGCATAGGATAAAAGAACATAAATACAATTTAATAAAGTATAGGATAAAACAACATAAATACAATTTAATAAAGCATAGGTTAAAGCAACATAAATACAATTTAATAAAGCATAGGATAAAACAACATAAATACAATTTAATAAAGCATAGGATAAAACCACATAAATACAATTTAATAAATCATAGGATAAAACAACATAAATACAATTTAATAAAGCATAGGATAAAGCAACATAAATACAATTTAATAAAGCATAGGATAAAACAACATAAATACAATTTAATAAAGCATAGGATAAAACAACATAAATACAATTTAATAAAGCATAGGATAAAACAACATAAATGCAATTTAATAAAGCATAGGTTAAAACAACATAAATACAATTTAATAAAGCATAGGATAAAACAACATAAATACAATTTAATAAAGCATAAGATAAAACAACATAAATACAATTTAATAAAGCATAGGATAAAACAACATAAATACAGTTTAATAAAGCATAGGATAAAACAACATAAATACAATTTAATAAAGCATAGGATAAAACAACATAAATACAATTTAATAAAGCATGGGTTAAAACAACATAAATACAATTTATTAAAGCTTAGTACAAAACAACATAAATACAATTTAATAAAGCATAGGATAAAACAACATAAATACAATTTATTAAAGCATAAGATAAAACAACATAAATGCAATTTAATAAAGCATGGGTTAAAAAAACATAAATACAATTTAAAAAAGCATAGGACAAAACAACATAAATACAATTTATTAAAGCATAAGATAAAACAACATAAATACAATTTAATGAAGCATAGGTCAAAACAACATAAATACAATTTAATAAAGCATAGGACAAAAGAACATAAATAAAATTTAATAAAGCATAGGATAAAACAACATAAATACAATTTAATAAAGCATAGGATAAAACAACATAAATACAATTTAATAAAGCATGGGTTAAAACAACATAAATACTATTTAATAAAGCATAGGATAAAACAACATAAATAAAATTTAATAAAGCATAGGATAAAACAACATAAATACAATTTAATAAAGCATAGGTTAAAACAACATAAATATAATTTAATAAAGTATAGGACAAAACAAGATAAATACAATTTAATAAAGCATAGGATAAAACAACATATATACAATTTAATAAAGCATAGGATAAAACAACATAAATACAATTTAATAAAGCATAGGATAAAACATCATAAATACAATTTAATAAAGCATAGGTTAAAACAACATAAATATAATTTAATAAAGCATAGGACAAAACAAGATAAATACAATTTAATAAAGCATAGGATAAAACAACATATATACAATTTAATAAAGCATAGGATAAAACAACATAAATACAATTTAATAAAGCATAGGATAAAACAACATAAATACAATTTAATAAAGCATAGCATAAAACAACATAAATGCAGTTTAATAAAGCATAGGATAAAGCAACATAAATACAATTTAATAAAGCATAGGATAAAACAACATAAGTCCAATTTAATAAAGCATAAGATAAAACAACATAAATACAATTTAATAAAGCATAGGATAAAACAACATAAATACAATTTAATAAAGCATAGGATAAAACATCATAAATACAATTTAATAAAGCATGGGTTAAAACAACATAAATACAATTTAATAAAGCATAGGATAAAACAACATAAACACAATTTAATAAAGCATAGGATAAAACAACATAAATACAATTTAATAAAGCATACGATAAAACAACATAATACAATTTAATAAAGCATAGGATAAAACAACATAAATACAATTTAATTAAGTATAGGATAAAACAACATAAATACAATTTAATAAAGCATAGGTTAAAGCAACATAAATACAATTTAATAAAGCATAGGATAAAACAACATAAATACAATTTAATAAAGCATAGGCTAAAACCACATAAATACAATTTAATAAATCATAGGATAAAACAACATAAATACAATTTAATAAAGCATAGGATAAAGCAACATAAATACAATTTAATAAAGCATAGGATAAAACAACATAAATACAATTTAATAAAGCATAGGATAAAACAACATAAATACAATTTAATAAAGCATAGGATAAAACAACATAAATGCAATTTAATAAAGCATAGGTTAAAACAACATAAATACAATTTAATAAAGCATAGGATAAAACAACATAAATACAGTTTAATAAAGCATAGGATAAAACAACATAAATACAGTTTAATAAAGCATAGGATAAAACAACATAATACAATCTAATAAAGCATAGGATAAAACAACATAAATACAATTTAATAAAGCATGGGTTAAAACAACATAAATACAATTTATTAAAGCTTAGTACAAAACAACATAAATACAATTTAATAAAGCATAGGATAAAACAACATAAATACAATTTAATAAAGCATAAGATAAAACAACATAAATGCAATTTAATAAAGCATGGGTTAAAACAACATAAATACAATTTAATAAAGCATAGGACAAAACAACATAAATACAATTTAATAAAGCATAAGATAAAACAACATAAATACAATTTAATGAAGCATAGGATAAAACAACATAAATACAATTTAATAAAGCATAGGTTAAAACAACATAAATATAATTTAATAAAGCATAGGACAAAACAAGATAAATACAATTTAATAAAGCATAGGATAAAACAACATATATACAATTTAATAAAGCATAGGATAAAACAACATAAACACAATTCAATAAAGCATAGGATAAAACAACGTAAATACAATTTAATAAAGCATAGGATAAAACAACATAAATACAATTTAATAAAGCATAGGATAAAACAACATAAATACAATTTAATAAAGCATAGGATAAAACAACATAAATACAATTTAATAAAGCATAGGATAAAACAACATAAATACAATTTAATAAAGCATAGCATAAAACAACATAAATGCAGTTTAATAAAGCATAGGATAAAGCAACATAAATACAATTTAATAAAGCATAGGATAAAACAACATAAGTCCAATTTAATAAAGCATAAGATAAAACAACATAAATACAATTTAATAAAGCATAGGATAAAACAACATAAATACAATTTAATAAAGCATAGGATAAAACAACATAAATACAATTTAATAAAGCATAGGATAAAACAACATAAATACAATTTAATAAAGCATAGGACAAAACAACATAAATACAATTTAATAAAGCATAGGATAAAACAACATAAATACAATTTAATAAAGCATAGGATAAATAAACATAAATACAATTTAATAAAGCATAGGATAAAACCACATAAATACAATTTAATAAAGCATGGGTTAAAACAACATAAATACAATTTAATAAAGCATAGGATAAAACAACATAAACACAATTTAATAAAGCATAGGATAAAACAACATAAATACAATTTAATAAAGCATACGATAAAACAACATAATACAATTTAATAAAGCATAGGATAAAACAACATAAATACAATTTAATAAAGTATAGGATAAAACAACATAAATACAATTTAATAAAGCATAGGTTAAAGCAACATAAATACAATTTAATAAAGCATAGGATAAAACAACATAAATACAATTTAATAAAGCAAAGGATAAAACCACATAAATACAATTTAATAAATCATAGGATAAAACAACATAAATACAATTTAATAAAGCATAGGATAAAGCAACATAAATACAATTTAATAAAGCATAGGATAAAACAACATAAATACAATTTAATAAAGCATAGGATAAAACAACATAAATACAATTTAATAAAGCATAGGATAAAACAACATAAATGCAATTTAATAAAGCATAGGTTAAAGCAACATAAATACAATTTAATAAAGCGTAGGATAAAACAACATAAATACAATTTAATAAAGCATAAGATAAAACAACATAAATACAATATAATAAAGCATAGGATAAAACAACATAAATACAGTTTAATAAAGCATAGGATAAAACAACATAAATTCAATTTAATAAAGCATAGGATAAAACAACATAAATACAATTTAATAAAGCATGGGTTAAAACAACATAAATACAATCTATTAAAGCATAGTACAAAACAACATAAATACAATTTAATAAAGCATAGGATAAAACAACATAAATACAATTTAATAAAGCATAAGATAAAACAACATAAATGCAATTTAATAAAGCATGGGTTAAAACAACATAAATGTAATTTAATAAAGCATAGGACAAAATAACATAAGTACAATTTAATAAAACATAAGATAAAACAACATAAATACAATTTAATGAAGCATGGGTTAAAACAACATAAATACAATTTAATAAAGCATAGGATAAAACAACATAAATACAATTTAATAAAGCATAGGATAAAACAACATAAATACAATTTAATAAAGCATAGGATAAAACAAAATAAATACAATTTAATAAAGCATAGGATAAAACAACATAAATACAATTTAATAAAGCATAGGATAAAACAACATAAATGCAGTTTAATAAAGCATAGGATAAAGCAACATAAATACAATTTAATAAAGCATAGGATAAAACAACATAAGTACAATTTAATAAAGCATAGGATAAAACAACATAAATACAATTTAATAAAGCATAGGATAAAACATCATCAATACAATTTAATAAAGCATAGGATAAAACAACATAAATACAATTTAATAAAGCATAGGTTAAAACAACATAAATACAATTTAATAAAGCATAGGATAAAACAACATAAACACAATTTAATAAAGCATAGGATAAAACAACATAAATACAATTTAATAAAGCATAGGATAAAACAACATAAATGCAATTTAATAAAGCATAGGTTAAAACAACATAAATACAATTTAATAAAGCATAGGATAAAACAACATAAATACAATTTAATAAAGCATAAGATAAAACAACATAAATACAATTTAATAAAGCATAGGATAAAACAACATAAATACAGTTTAATAAAGCATAGCATAAAACAACATAAATACAATTTAATAAAGCATAGGATAAAACAACATAAATACAATTTAATAAAGCATGGGTTAAAACAACATAAATACAATTTATTAAAGCTTAGTACAAAACAACATAAATACAATTTAATAAAGCATAGGATAAAACAACATAAATACAATTTAATAAAGCATAAGATAAAACAACATAAATGCAATTTAATAAAGCATGGGTTAAAACAACATAAATACAATTTAATAAAGCATAGGACAAAACAACATAAATACAATTTAATAAAGCATAGGATAAAACAACATAAATACAATTTAATAAAGCATGGGTTAAAACAACATAAATACAATTTAATAAAGCATAGGATAAAACAACATAAATACAATGTAATAAAGCATAGGATAAAACAACATAAATACAATTTAATAAAGCATAGGTTAAAACAACATAAATATAATTTAATAAAGCATAGGACAAAACAAGATAAATACAATTTAATAAAGCATAGGATAAAACAACATATATACAATTTAATAAAGCATAGGATAAAACAACATAAATACAATTTAATAAAACATGGGTTAAAACAACATAAATACAATGTAATAAAGCATAGGATAAAACAACATAAACACAATTTAATAAAGCATAGGATAAAACAACGTAAATACAATTTAATAAAGCATAGGATAAAACAACATAAATACAATTTAATAAAGCATAGGATAAAACAACATAAATACAATTTAATAAAGCATAGCATAAAACAACATAAATGCAGTTTAATAAAGCATAGGATAAAGCAACATAAATACAATTTAATAAAGCATAGGATAAAACAACATAAATACAATTTAATAAAGCATAGCATAAAACAACATAAATGCAGTTTAATAAAGCATAGGATAAAGCAACATAAATACAATTTAATAAAGCATAGGATAAAACAACATAAGTCCAATTTAATAAAGCATAAGATAAAACAACATAAATACAATTTAATAAAGCATAGGATAAAACAACATAAATACAATTTAATAAAGCATAGGATAAAACAACATAAATACAATTTAATAAAGCATAGGATAAAACAACATAAATACAATTTAATAAAGCATGGATTAAAACAACATAAATACAATTTAATAAAGCATAGGACAAAACAACATAAATACAATTTAATAAAGCATAGGATAAAACAACATAAATACAATTTAATAAAGCATAGGATAAAACAACATAAATACAATTTAATAAAGCATAGGATAAAACCACATAAATACAATTTAATAAAGCATGGGTTAAAACAACATAAATACAATTTAATAAAGCATAGGATAAAACAACATAAACACAATTTAATAAAGCATAGTATAAAACAACATAAATACAATTTAATAAAGCATACGATAAAACAACATAATACAATTTAATAAAGCATAGGATAAAACAACATAAATACAATTTAATAAAGTATAGGATAAAACAACATAAATACAATTTAATAAAGCATAGGTTAAAGCAACATAAATACAATTTAATAAAGCATAGGATAAAACAACATAAATACAATTTAATAAAGCATAGGATAAAACCACATAAATACAATTTAATAAATCATAGGATAAAACAACATAAATACAATTTAATAAAGCATAGGATAAAGCAACATAAATGCAATTTAATAAAGCATAGGATAAAACAACATAAATACAATTTAATAAAGCATAGGATAAAACAACATAAATACAATTTAATAAAGCATAGGATAAAACAACATAAATGCAATTTAATAAAGCATAGGTTAAAGCAACATAAATACAATTTAATAAAGCATAGGATAAAACAACATAAATACAATTTAATAAAGCATAAGATAAAACAACATAAATACAATTTAATAAAGCATAGGATAAAACAACATAAATACAGTTTAATAAAGCATAGGATAAAACAACATAAATACAATTTAATAAAGCATAGGATAAAACAACATAAATACAATTTAATAAAGCATGGGTTAAAACAACATAAATACAATCTATTAAAGCATAGTACAAAACAACATAAATTCAATTTAATAAAGCATAGGATAAAACAACATAAATACAATTTAATAAAGCATAAGATAAAACAACATAAATGCAATTTAATAAAGCATGGGTTAAAACAACATAAATGCAATTTAATAAAGCATAGGACAAAACAACATAAATACAATTTAATAAAGCATAAGATAAAACAACATAAATACAATTTAATGAAGCATGGGTTAAAACAACATAAATACAATTTAATAAAGCATAGGACAAAACAACATAAATAAAATTTAATAAAGCATAGGATAAAACAACATAAATACAATTTAATAAAGCATAGGATAAAACAACATAAATACAATTTAATAAAGCATGGGTTAAAACAACATAAATACAATTTAATAAAGCATAGGATAAAACAACATAAACACAATTTAATAAAGCATAGGATAAAACAACATAAATACAATTTAATAAAGCATAGGATAAAACAACATAAATACAATTTAATAAAGCATAGGATAAAACAACATAAATACAATTTAATAAAGCATAGGATAAAACAACATAAATACAATTTAATAAAGCATAGCATAAAACAACATAAATGCAGTTTAATAAAGCATAGGATAAAGCAACATAAATACAATTTAATAAAGCATAGGATAAAACAAAATAAGTCCAATTTAATAAAGCATAAGATAAAACAACATAAATACAATTTAATAAAGCATAGGATAAAACAACATAAATACAATTTAATAAAGCATAGGATAAAACAACATAAATACAATTTAATAAAGCATAGGATAAAACAACATAAATACAATTTAATAAAGCATGGATTAAAACAACATAAATACAATTTAATAAAGCATAGGACAAAACAACATAAATACAATCTATTAAAGCATAGTACAAAACAACATAAATTCAATTTAATAAAGCATAGGATAAAACAACATAAATACAATTTAATAAAGCATAGGATAAAACATCATCAATACAATTTAATAAAGCATAGGATAAAACAACATAAATACAATTTAATAAAGCATAGGTTAAAACAACATAAATACAATTTAATAAAGCATAGGATAAAACAACATAAACACAATTTAATAAAGCATAGGATAAAACAACATAAATACAATTTAATAAAGCATAGGATAAAACAACATAAATGCAATTTAATAAAGCATAGGTTAAAACAACATAAATACAATTTAATAAAGCATAGGATAAAACAACATAAATACAATTTAATAAAGCATAAGATAAAACAACATAAATACAATTTAATAAAGCATAGGATAAAACAACATAAATACAGTTTAATAAAGCATAGCATAAAACAACATAAATACAATTTAATAAAGCATAGGATAAAACAACATAAATACAATTTAATAAAGCATGGGTTAAAACAACATAAATACAATTTATTAAAGCTTAGTACAAAACAACATAAATACAATTTAATAAAGCATAGGATAAAACAACATAAATACAATTTAATAAAGCATAAGATAAAACAACATAAATGCAATTTAATAAAGCATGGGTTAAAACAACATAAATACAATTTAATAAAGCATAGGACAAAACAACATAAATACAATTTAATAAAGCATAAGATAAAACAACATAAATACAATTTAATGAAGCATGGGTCAAAACAACATAAATACAATTTAATAAAGCATAGGACAAAACAACATAAATAAAATTTAATAAAGCATAGGATAAAACAACATAAATACAATTTAATAAAGCATAGGATAAAACAACATAAATACAATTTAATAAAGCATGGGTTAAAACAACATAAATACAATTTAATAAAGCATAGGATAAAACAACATAAATACAATGTAATAAAGCATAGGATAAAACAACATAAATACAATTTAATAAAGCATAGGTTAAAACAACATAAATATAATTTAATAAAGCATAGGACAAAACAAGATAAATACAATTTAATAAAGCATAGGATAAAACAACATATATACAATTTAATAAAGCATAGGATAAAACAACATAAATACAATTTAATAAAACATGGGTTAAAACAACATAAATACAATGTAATAAAGCATAGGATAAAACAACATAAACACAATTTAATAAAGCATAGGATAAAACAACGTAAATACAATTTAATAAAGCATAGGATAAAACAACATAAATACAATTTAATAAAGCATAGGATAAAACAACATAAATACAATTTAATAAAGCATAGGATAAAACAACATAAATACAATTTAATAAAGCATAGCATAAAACAACATAAATGCAGTTTAATAAAGCATAGGATAAAGCAACATAAATACAATTTAATAAAGCATAGGATAAAACAACATAAGTCCAATTTAATAAAGCATAAGATAAAACAACATAAATACAATTTAATAAAGCATAGGATAAAACAACATAAATACAATTTAATAAAGCATGGATTAAAACAACATAAATACAATTTAATAAAGCATAGGACAAAACAACATAAATACAATTTAATAAAGCATAGGATAAAACAACATAAATACAATTTAATAAAGCATAGGATAAAACAACATAAATACAATTTAATAAAGCATAGGATAAAACCACATAAATACAATTTAATAAAGCATGGGTTAAAACAACATAAATACAATTTAATAAAGCATAGGATAAAACAACATAAACACAATTTAATAAAGCATAGGATAAAACAACATAAATACAATTTAATAAAGCATACGATAAAACAACATAATACAATTTAATAAAGCATAGGATAAAACAACATAAATACAATTTAATAAAGTATAGGATAAAACAACATAAATACAATTTAATAAAGCATAGGTTAAAGTAACATAAATACAATTTAATAAAGCATAGGATAAAACAACATAAATACAATTTAATAAAGCATAGGATAAAACCACATAAATACAATTTAATAAATCATAGGATAAAACAACATAAATACAATTTAATAAAGCATAGGATAAAGCAACATAAATGCAATTTAATAAAGCATAGGATAAAACAACATGAATACAATTTAATAAAGCATAGGATAAAACAACATAAATACAATTTAATAAAGCATAGGATAAAACAACATAAATGCAATTTAATAAAGCATAGGTTAAAGCAACATAAATACAATTTAATTAAGCATAGGATAAAACAACATAAATACAATTTAATAAAGCATAAGATAAAACAACATAAATACAATTTAATAAAGCATAGGATAAAACAACATAAATACAGTTTAATAAAGCATAGGATAAAACAACATAAATACAATTTAATAAAGCATAGGATAAAACAACATAAATACAATTTAATAAAGCATGGGTTAAAACAACATAAATACAATCTATTAAAGCATAGTACAAAACAACATAAATTCAATTTAATAAAGCATAGGATAAAACAACATAAATACAATTTAATAAAGCATAAGATAAAACAACATAAATGCAATTTAATAAAGCATGGGTTAAAACAACATAAATGCAATTTAATAAAGCATAGGACAAAACAACATAAATACAATTTAATAAAGCATAAGATAAAACAACATAAATACAATTTAATGAAGCATGGGTTAAAACAACATAAATACAATTTAATAAAGCATAGGACAAAACAACATAAATAAAATTTAATAAAGCATAGGATAAAACAACATAAATACAATTTAATAAAGCATAGGATAAAACAACATAAATACAATTTAATAAAGCATGGGTTAAAACAACATAAATACAATTTAATAAAGCATAGGATAAAACACCATAAACACAATTTAATAAAGCATAGGATAAAACAACATAAATACAATTTAATAAAGCATAGGATAAAACAACATAAATACAATTTAATAAAGCATAGGATAAAACAACATAAATACAATTTAATAAAGCATAGCATAAAACAACATAAATGCAGTTTAATAAAGCATAGGATAAAGCAACATAAATACAATTTAATAAAGCATAGGATAAAACAACATAAGTCCAATTTAATAAAGCATAAGATAAAACAACATAAATACAATTTAATAAAGCATAGGATAAAACAACATAAATACAATTTAATAAAGCATAGGATAAAACAACATAAATACAATTTAATAAAGCATAGGATAAAACAACATAAATACAATTTAATAAAGCATGGATTAAAACAACATAAATACAATTTAATAAAGCATAGGACAAAACAACATAAATACAATTTAATAAAGCATAGGATAAAACAACATAAATACAATTTAATAAAGCATAGGATAAAACCACATAAATACAATTTAATAAATCATAGGATAAAACAACATAAATACAATTTAATAAAGCATAGGATAAAGCAACATAAATGCAATTTAATAAAGCATAGGATAAAACAACATAAATACAATTTAATAAAGCATAGGATAAAACAACATAAATACAATTTAATAAAGCATAGGATAAAACAACATAAATGCAATTTAATAAAGCATAGGTTAAAGCAACATAAATACAATTTAATAAAGCATAGGATAAAACAACATAAATACAATTTAATAAAGCATAAGATAAAACAACATAAATACAATTTAATAAAGCATAGGATAAAACAACATAAATACAGTTTAATAAAGCATAGGATAAAACAACATAAATACAATTTAATAAAGCATAGGATAAAACAACATAAATACAATTTAATAAAGCATGGGTTAAAACAACATAAATACAATCTATTAAAGCATAGTACAAAACAACATAAATTCAATTTAATAAAGCATAGGATAAAACAACATAAATACAATTTAATAAAGCATAAGATAAAACAACATGAATGCAATTTAATAAAGCATGGGTTAAAACAACATAAATGCAATTTAATAAAGCATAGGACAAAACAACATAAATACAATTTAATAAAGCATAAGATAAAACAACATAAATACAATTTAATGAAGCATGGGTTAAAACAACATAAATACAATTTAATAAAGCATAGGACAAAACAACATAAATAAAATTTAATAAAGCATAGGATAAAACAACATAAATACAATTTAATAAAGCATAGGATAAAACAACATAAATACAATTTAATAAAGCATGGGTTAAAACAACATAAATACAATTTAATAAAGCATAGGATAAAACAACATAAACACAATTTAATAAAGCATAGGATAAAACAACATAAATACAATTTAATAAAGCATAGGATAAAACAACATAAATACAATTTAATAAAGCATAGGATAAAACAACATAAATACAATTTAATAAAGCATAGGATAAAACAACATAAATACAATTTAATAAAGCATAGCATAAAACAACATAAATGCAGTTTAATAAAGCATAGGATAAAGCAACATAAATACAATTTAATAAAGCATAGGATAAAACAAAATAAGTCCAATTTAATAAAGCATAAGATAAAACAACATAAATACAATTTAATAAAGCATAGGATAAAACAACATAAATACAATTTAATAAAGCATAGGATAAAACAACATAAATACAATTTAATAAAGCATAGGATAAAACAACATAAATACAATTTAATAAAGCATGGATTAAAACAACATAAATACAATTTAATAAAGCATAGGACAAAACAACATAAATACAATCTATTAAAGCATAGTACAAAACAACATAAATTCAATTTAATAAAGCATAGGATAAAACAACATAAATACAATTTAATAAAGCATAAGATAAAAAAACATAAATGCAATTTAATAAAGCATGGGTTAAAACAACATAAATGCAATTTAATAAAGCATAGGACAAAACAACATAAATACAATTTAATAAAGCATAAGATAAAACAACATAAATACAATTTAATGAAGCATGGGTTAAAACAACATAAATACAATTTAATAAAGCATAGGACAAAACAACAGAAATAAAATTTAATAAAGCATAGGATAAAACAACATAAATACAATTTAATAAAGCATAGGATAAAACAACATAAATACAATTTAATAAAGCATGGGTTAAAACAACATAAATACAATTTAATAAAGCATAGGATAAAACAACATAAACACAATTTAATAAAGCATAGGATAAAACAACATAAATACAATTTAATAAAGCATACGATAAAACAACATAATACAATTTAATAAAGCATAGGATAAAACAACATAAATACAATTTAATAAAGCATAGGATAAAACAACATAAATACAATTTAATGAAGTATGGGTTAAAACAACATAAATACAATTTAATAAAGCATAGGATAAAACAACATAAATACAATTTAATAAAGCATAGGATAAAACAACATAAATACAATTTAATAAAGCATAGGGTAAAACAACATAAATACAATTTAATAAAGCATAGGATAAAACAAAATAAATACAATTTAATAAAGCATAGGATAAAACAACATAAATACAATTTAATAAAGCATAGGATAAAACAACATAAATGCAGTTTAATAAAGCATAGGATAAAGCAACATAAATACAATTTAATAAAGCATAGGATAAAACAACATAAGTACAATTTAATAAAGCATAGGATAAAACAACATAAATACAATTTAATAAAGCATAGGAAAAAACATCATCAATACAATTTAATAAAGCATAGGATAAAACAACATAAATACAATTTAATAAAGCATGGATTAAAACAACATAAATACAATTTAATAAAGCATAGGACAAAACAACATAAATACAATTTAATAAAGCATAGGATAAAACAACATAAATACAATTTAATAAAGCATAGGATAAAACAACATAAATACAATTTAATAAAGCATAGGATAAAACCACATGAATACAATTTAATAAAGCATGGGTTAAAACAACATAAATACAATTTAATAAAGCATAGGATAAAACAACATAAACACAATTTAATAAAGCATAGGATAAAACAACATAAATACAATTTAATAAAGCATACGATAAAACAACATAATACAATTTAATAAAGCATAGAATAAAACAACATAAATACAATTTAATAAAGTATAGGATAAAACAACATAAATACAATTTAATAAAGCATAGGTTAAAGCAACATAAATACAATTTAATAAAGCATAGGATAAAACAACATAAATACAATTTAATAAAGCAAAGGATAAAACCACATAAATACAATTTAATAAATCATAGGATAAAACAACATAAATACAATTTAATAAAGCATAGGATAAAGCAACATAAATACAATTTAATAAACCATAGGATAAAACAACATAAATACAATTTAATAAAGCATAGGATAAAACAACATAAATACAATTCAATAAAGCATAGGATAAAACAACATAAATGCAATTTAATAAAGCATAGGTTAAAGCAACATAAATACAATTTAATAAAGCATAGGATAAAACAACATAAATACAATTTAATAAAGCATAAGATAAAACAACATAAATACAATTTAATAAAGCATAGGATAAAACAACATAAATACAGTTTAATAAAGCATAGGATAAAACAACATAAATTCAATTTAATAAAGCATAGGATAAAACAACATAAATACAATTTAATAAAGCATGGGTTAAAACAACATAAATACAATCTATTAAAGCATAGTACAAAACAACATAAATACAATTTAATAAAGCATAGGATAAAACAACATAAATACAATTTAATAAAGCATAAGATAAAACAACATAAATGCAATTTAATAAAGCATGGGTTAAAACAACATAAATGCAATTTAATAAAGCATAGGACAAAATAACATAAATACAATTTAATAAAGCATAAGATAAAACAACATAAATACAATTTAATGAAGCATGGGTTAAAACAACATAAATACAATTTAATAAAGCATAGGATAAAACAACATAAATACAATTTAATAAAGCATAGGATAAAACAACATAAATACAATTTAATAGAGCATAGGATAAAACAAAATAAATACAATTTAATAAAGCATAGGATAAAACAACATAAATACAATTTAATAAAGCATAGGATAAAACAACATAAATGCAGTTTAATAAAGCATAGGATAAAGCAACATAAATACAATTTAATAAAGCATAGGATAAAACAACATAAGTACAATTTAATAAAGCATAGGATAAAACAACATAAATACAATTTAATAAAGCATAGGACAAAACAACATAAATACAATCTATTAAAGCATAGTACAAAACAACATAAATTCAATTTAATAAAGCATAGGATAAAACAACATAAATACAATTTAATAAAGCATAAGATAAAAAAACATAAATGCAATTTAATAAAGCATGGGTTAAAACAACATAAATGCAATTTAATAAAGCATAGGACAAAACAACATAAATACAATTTAATAAAGCATAAGATAAAACAACATAAATACAATTTAATGAAGCATGGGTTAAAACAACATAAATACAATTTAATAAAGCATAGGACAAAACAACAGAAATAAAATTTAATAAAGCATAGGATAAAACAACATAAATACAATTTAATAAAGCATAGGATAAAACAACATAAATACAATTTAATAAAGCATGGGTTAAAACAACATAAATACAATTTAATAAAGCATAGGATAAAACAACATAAACACAATTTAATAAAGCATAGGATAAAACAACATAAATACAATTTAATAAAGCATACGATAAAACAACATAATACAATTTAATAAAGCATAGGATAAAACAACATAAATACAATTTAATAAAGCATAGGATAAAACAACATAAATACAATTTAATGAAGCATGGGTTAAAACAACATAAATACAATTTAATAAAGCATAGGATAAAACAACATAAATACAATTTAATAAAGCATAGGATAAAACAACATAAATACAATTTAATAAAGCATAGGGTAAAACAACATAAATACAATTTAATAAAGCATAGGATAAAACAAAATAAATACAATTTAATAAAGCATAGGATAAAACAACATAAATACAATTTAATAAAGCATAGGATAAAACAACATAAATGCAGTTTAATAAAGCATAGGATAAAGCAACATAAATACAATTTAATAAAGCATAGGATAAAACAACATAAGTACAATTTAATAAAGCATAGGATAAAACAACATAAATACAATTTAATAAAGCATAGGAAAAAACATCATCAATACAATTTAATAAAGCATAGGATAAAACAACATAAATACAATTTAATAAAGCATGGATTAAAACAACATAAATACAATTTAATAAAGCATAGGACAAAACAACATAAATACAATTTAATAAAGCATAGGATAAAACAACATAAATACAATTTAATAAAGCATAGGATAAAACAACATAAATACAATTTAATAAAGCATAGGATAAAACCACATGAATACAATTTAATAAAGCATGGGTTAAAACAACATAAATACAATTTAATAAAGCATAGGATAAAACAACATAAACACAATTTAATAAAGCATAGGATAAAACAACATAAATACAATTTAATAAAGCATACGATAAAACAACATAATACAATTTAATAAAGCATAGAATAAAACAACATAAATACAATTTAATAAAGTATAGGATAAAACAACATAAATACAATTTAATAAAGCATAGGTTAAAGCAACATAAATACAATTTAATAAAGCATAGGATAAAACAACATAAATACAATTTAATAAAGCAAAGGATAAAACCACATAAATACAATTTAATAAATCATAGGATAAAACAACATAAATACAATTTAATAAAGCATAGGATAAAGCAACATAAATACAATTTAATAAACCATAGGATAAAACAACATAAATACAATTTAATAAAGCATAGGATAAAACAACATAAATACAATTCAATAAAGCATAGGATAAAACAACATAAATGCAATTTAATAAAGCATAGGTTAAAGCAACATAAATACAATTTAATAAAGCATAGGATAAAACAACATAAATACAATTTAATAAAGCATAAGATAAAACAACATAAATACAATTTAATAAAGCATAGGATAAAACAACATAAATACAGTTTAATAAAGCATAGGATAAAACAACATAAATTCAATTTAATAAAGCATAGGATAAAACAACATAAATACAATTTAATAAAGCATGGGTTAAAACAACATAAATACAATCTATTAAAGCATAGTACAAAACAACATAAATACAATTTAATAAAGCATAGGATAAAACAACATAAATACAATTTAATAAAGCATAAGATAAAACAACATAAATGCAATTTAATAAAGCATGGGTTAAAACAACATAAATGCAATTTAATAAAGCATAGGACAAAATAACATAAATACAATTTAATAAAGCATAAGATAAAACAACATAAATACAATTTAATGAAGCATGGGTTAAAACAACATAAATACAATTTAATAAAGCATAGGATAAAACAACATAAATACAATTTAATAAAGCATAGGATAAAACAACATAAATACAATTTAATAGAGCATAGGATAAAACAAAATAAATACAATTTAATAAAGCATAGGATAAAACAACATAAATACAATTTAATAAAGCATAGGATAAAACAACATAAATGCAGTTTAATAAAGCATAGGATAAAGCAACATAAATACAATTTAATAAAGCATAGGATAAAACAACATAAGTACAATTTAATAAAGCATAGGATAAAACAACATAAATACAATTTAATAAAGCATAGGATAAAACATCATCAATACAATTTAATAAAGCATAGGATAAAACAACATAAATACAATTTAATAAAGCATAGGTTAAAACAACATAAATACAATTTAATAAAGCATAGGATAAAACAACATAAATACAATTTAATAAAGCATAGGATAAAACAACATAAATACAATTTAATAAAGCATAGGATAAAACAACATAAATGCAATTTAATAAAGCATAGGTTAAAACAACATAAATACAATTTAATAAAGCATAGGATAAAACAACATAAATACAATTTAATAAAGCATAAGATAAAACAACATAAATACAATTTAATAAAGCATAGGATAAAACAACATAAATACAGTTTAATAAAGCATAGGATAAAACAACATAAATACAATTTAATAAAGCATAGGATAAAACAACATAAATACAATTTAATAAAGCATGGGTTAAAACAACATAAATACAATTTATTAAAGCTTAGTACAAAACAACATAAATACAATTTAATAAAGCATAGGATAAAACAACATAAATACAATTTAATAAAGCATAAGATAAAACAACATAAATGCAATTTAATAAAGCATGGGTTAAAACAACATAAATACAATTTAATAAAGCATAGGACAAAACAACATAAATACAATTTAATAAAGCATAAGATAAAACAACATAAATACAATTTAATGAAGCATGGGTCAAAACAACATAAATACAATTTAATAAAGCATAGGACAAAACAACATAAATAAAATTTAATAAAGCATAGGATAAAACAACATAAATACAATTTAATAAAGCATAGGATAAAACAACATAAATACAATTTAATAAAGCATGGGTTAAAACAACATAAATACAATTTAATAAAGCATAGGATAAAACAACATAAATACAATTTAATAAAGCATAGGATAAAACAACATAAATACAATTTAATAAAGCATAGGTTAAAACAACATAAATATAATTTAATAAAGCATAGGACAAAACAAGATAAACACAATTTAATAAAGCATAGGATAAAACAACATATATACAATTTAATAAAGCATAGGATAAAACAACATAAATACAATTTAATAAAACATGGGTTAAAACAACATAAATACAATGTAATAAAGCATAGGATAAAACAACATAAACACAATTTAATAAAGCATAGGATAAAACAACGTAAATACAATTTAATAAAGCATAGGATAAAACAATATAAATACAATTTAATAAAGCATAGGATAAAACAACATAAATACAATTTAATAAAGCATAGGATAAAACAACATAAATACAATTTAATAAAGCATAGGATAAAACAACATAAATACAATTTAATAAAGCATAGCATAAAACAACATAAATGCAGTTTAATAAAGCATAGGATAAAGCAACATAAATACATTTTAATAAAGCATAGGATAAAACAACATAAGTCCAATTTAATAAAGCATAAGATAAAACAACATAAATACAATTTAATAAAGCATAGGATAAAACAACATAAATACAATTTAATAAAGCATAGGATAAAACAACAGAAAATACAATTTAATAAAGCATAGGATAAAACAACATAAATACAATTTAATAAAGCATGGATTAAAACAACATAAATACAATTTAATAAAGCATAGGACAAAACAACATAAATACAATTTAATAAAGCATAGGATAAAACAACATAAATACAATTTAATAAAGCATAGGATAAAACAACATAAATACAATTTAATAAAGCATAGGATAAAACAACATAAATACATTTTAATAAAGCATGGGTTAAAACAACATAAATACAATTTAATAAAGCATAGGATAAAACAACATAAACACAATTTAATAAAGCATAGGATAAAACAACATAAATACAATTTAATAAAGCATACGATAAAACAACATAATACAATTTAATAAAGCATAGGATAAAACAACATAAATACAATTTAATAAAGTATAGGATAAAACAACATAAATACAATTTAATAAAGCATAGGTTAAAGCAACATAAATACAATTTAATAAAGCATAGGATAAAACAACATAAATACAATTTAATAAAGCATAGGATAAAACCACATAAATACAATTTAATAAATCATAGGATAAAACAACATAAATACAATTTAATAAAGCATAGGATAAAGCAACATAAATGCAATTTAATAAAGCATAGGATAAAACAACATAAATACAATTTAATAAAGCATAGGATAAAACAACATAAATACAATTTAATAAAGCATAGGATAAAACAACATAAATGCAATTTAATAAAGCATAGGTTAAAGCAACATAAATACAATTTAATAAAGCATAGGATAAAACAACATAAATACAATTTAATAAAGCATAAGATAAAACAACATAAATACAATTTAATAAAGCATAGGATAAAACAACATAAATACAGTTTAATAAAGCATAGGATAAAACAACATAAATACAATTTAATAAAGCATAGGATAAAACAACATAAATACAATTTAATAAAGCATGGGTTAAAACAACATAAATACAATCTATTAAAGCATAGTACAAAACAACATAAATTCAATTTAATAAAGCATAGGATAAAACAACATAAATACAATTTAATAAAGCATAAGATAAAACAACATAAATGCAATTTAATAAAGCATGGGTTAAAACAACATAAATGCAATTTAATAAAGCATAGGACAAAACAACATAAATACAATTTAATAAAGCATAAGATAAAACAACATAAATACAATTTAATGAAGCATGGGTTAAAACAACATAAATACAATTTAATAAAGCATAGGACAAAACAACATAAATAAAATTTAATAAAGCATAGGATAAAACAACATAAATACAATTTAATAAAGCATAGGATAAAACAACATAAATACAATTTAATAAAGCATGGGTTAAAACAACATAAATACAATTTAATAAAGCATAGGATAAAACAACATAAACACAATTTAATAAAGCATAGGATAAAACAACATAAATACAATTTAATAAAGCATAGGATAAAACAACATAAATACAATTTAATAAAGCATAGGATAAAACAACATAAATACAATTTAATAAAGCATAGGATAAAACAACATAAATACAATTTAATAAAGCATAGCATAAAACAACATAAATGCAGTTTAATAAAGCATAGGATAAAGCAACATAAATACAATTTAATAAAGCATAGGATAAAACAAAATAAGTCCAATTTAATAAAGCATAAGATAAAACAACATAAATACAATTTAATAAAGCATAGGATAAAACAACATAAATACAATTTAATAAAGCATAGGATAAAACAACATAAATACAATTTAATAAAGCATAGGATAAAACAACATAAATACAATTTAATAAAGCATGGATTAAAACAACATAAATACAATTTAATAAAGCATAGGACAAAACAACATAAATACAATCTATTAAAGCATAGTACAAAACAACATAAATTCAATTTAATAAAGCATAGGATAAAACAACATAAATACAATTTAATAAAGCATAAGATAAAAAAACATAAATGCAATTTAATAAAGCATGGGTTAAAACAACATAAATGCAATTTAATAAAGCATAGGACAAAACAACATAAATACAATTTAATAAAGCATAAGATAAAACAACATAAATACAATTTAATGAAGCATGGGTTAAAACAACATAAATACAATTTAATAAAGCATAGGACAAAACAACAGAAATAAAATTTAATAAAGCATAGGATAAAACAACATAAATACAATTTAATAAAGCATAGGATAAAACAACATAAATACAATTTAATAAAGCATGGGTTAAAACAACATAAATACAATTTAATAAAGCATAGGATAAAACAACATAAACACAATTTAATAAAGCATAGGATAAAACAACATAAATACAATTTAATAAAGCATACGATAAAACAACATAATACAATTTAATAAAGCATAGGATAAAACAACATAAATACAATTTAATAAAGCATAGGATAAAACAACATAAATACAATTTAATGAAGCATGGGTTAAAACAACATAAATACAATTTAATAAAGCATAGGATAAAACAACATAAATACAATTTAATAAAGCATAGGATAAAACAACATAAATACAATTTAATAAAGCATAGGGTAAAACAACATAAATACAATTTAATAAAGCATAGGATAAAACAAAATAAATACAATTTAATAAAGCATAGGATAAAACAACATAAATACAATTTAATAAAGCATAGGATAAAACAACATAAATGCAGTTTAATAAAGCATAGGATAAAGCAACATAAATACAATTTAATAAAGCATAGGATAAAACAACATAAGTACAATTTAATAAAGCATAGGATAAAACAACATAAATACAATTTAATAAAGCATAGGAAAAAACATCATCAATACAATTTAATAAAGCATAGGATAAAACAACATAAATACAATTTAATAAAGCATGGATTAAAACAACATAAATACAATTTAATAAAGCATAGGACAAAACAACATAAATACAATTTAATAAAGCATAGGATAAAACAACATAAATACAATTTAATAAAGCATAGGATAAAACAACATAAATACAATTTAATAAAGCATAGGATAAAACCACATGAATACAATTTAATAAAGCATGGGTTAAAACAACATAAATACAATTTAATAAAGCATAGGATAAAACAACATAAACACAATTTAATAAAGCATAGGATAAAACAACATAAATACAATTTAATAAAGCATACGATAAAACAACATAATACAATTTAATAAAGCATAGAATAAAACAACATAAATACAATTTAATAAAGTATAGGATAAAACAACATAAATACAATTTAATAAAGCATAGGTTAAAGCAACATAAATACAATTTAATAAAGCATAGGATAAAACAACATAAATACAATTTAATAAAGCAAAGGATAAAACCACATAAATACAATTTAATAAATCATAGGATAAAACAACATAAATACAATTTAATAAAGCATAGGATAAAGCAACATAAATACAATTTAATAAACCATAGGATAAAACAACATAAATACAATTTAATAAAGCATAGGATAAAACAACATAAATACAATTCAATAAAGCATAGGATAAAACAACATAAATGCAATTTAATAAAGCATAGGTTAAAGCAACATAAATACAATTTAATAAAGCATAGGATAAAACAACATAAATACAATTTAATAAAGCATAAGATAAAACAACATAAATACAATTTAATAAAGCATAGGATAAAACAACATAAATACAGTTTAATAAAGCATAGGATAAAACAACATAAATTCAATTTAATAAAGCATAGGATAAAACAACATAAATACAATTTAATAAAGCATGGGTTAAAACAACATAAATACAATCTATTAAAGCATAGTACAAAACAACATAAATACAATTTAATAAAGCATAGGATAAAACAACATAAATACAATTTAATAAAGCATAAGATAAAACAACATAAATGCAATTTAATAAAGCATGGGTTAAAACAACATAAATGCAATTTAATAAAGCATAGGACAAAATAACATAAATACAATTTAATAAAGCATAAGATAAAACAACATAAATACAATTTAATGAAGCATGGGTTAAAACAACATAAATACAATTTAATAAAGCATAGGATAAAACAACATAAATACAATTTAATAAAGCATAGGATAAAACAACATAAATACAATTTAATAGAGCATAGGATAAAACAAAATAAATACAATTTAATAAAGCATAGGATAAAACAACATAAATACAATTTAATAAAGCATAGGATAAAACAACATAAATGCAGTTTAATAAAGCATAGGATAAAGCAACATAAATACAATTTAATAAAGCATAGGATAAAACAACATAAGTACAATTTAATAAAGCATAGGATAAAACAACATAAATACAATTTAATAAAGCATAGGACAAAACAACATAAATACAATCTATTAAAGCATAGTACAAAACAACATAAATTCAATTTAATAAAGCATAGGATAAAACAACATAAATACAATTTAATAAAGCATAAGATAAAAAAACATAAATGCAATTTAATAAAGCATGGGTTAAAACAACATAAATGCAATTTAATAAAGCATAGGACAAAACAACATAAATACAATTTAATAAAGCATAAGATAAAACAACATAAATACAATTTAATGAAGCATGGGTTAAAACAACATAAATACAATTTAATAAAGCATAGGACAAAACAACAGAAATAAAATTTAATAAAGCATAGGATAAAACAACATAAATACAATTTAATAAAGCATAGGATAAAACAACATAAATACAATTTAATAAAGCATGGGTTAAAACAACATAAATACAATTTAATAAAGCATAGGATAAAACAACATAAACACAATTTAATAAAGCATAGGATAAAACAACATAAATACAATTTAATAAAGCATACGATAAAACAACATAATACAATTTAATAAAGCATAGGATAAAACAACATAAATACAATTTAATAAAGCATAGGATAAAACAACATAAATACAATTTAATGAAGCATGGGTTAAAACAACATAAATACAATTTAATAAAGCATAGGATAAAACAACATAAATACAATTTAATAAAGCATAGGATAAAACAACATAAATACAATTTAATAAAGCATAGGGTAAAACAACATAAATACAATTTAATAAAGCATAGGATAAAACAAAATAAATACAATTTAATAAAGCATAGGATAAAACAACATAAATACAATTTAATAAAGCATAGGATAAAACAACATAAATGCAGTTTAATAAAGCATAGGATAAAGCAACATAAATACAATTTAATAAAGCATAGGATAAAACAACATAAGTACAATTTAATAAAGCATAGGATAAAACAACATAAATACAATTTAATAAAGCATAGGAAAAAACATCATCAATACAATTTAATAAAGCATAGGATAAAACAACATAAATACAATTTAATAAAGCATGGATTAAAACAACATAAATACAATTTAATAAAGCATAGGACAAAACAACATAAATACAATTTAATAAAGCATAGGATAAAACAACATAAATACAATTTAATAAAGCATAGGATAAAACAACATAAATACAATTTAATAAAGCATAGGATAAAACCACATGAATACAATTTAATAAAGCATGGGTTAAAACAACATAAATACAATTTAATAAAGCATAGGATAAAACAACATAAACACAATTTAATAAAGCATAGGATAAAACAACATAAATACAATTTAATAAAGCATACGATAAAACAACATAATACAATTTAATAAAGCATAGAATAAAACAACATAAATACAATTTAATAAAGTATAGGATAAAACAACATAAATACAATTTAATAAAGCATAGGTTAAAGCAACATAAATACAATTTAATAAAGCATAGGATAAAACAACATAAATACAATTTAATAAAGCAAAGGATAAAACCACATAAATACAATTTAATAAATCATAGGATAAAACAACATAAATACAATTTAATAAAGCATAGGATAAAGCAACATAAATACAATTTAATAAACCATAGGATAAAACAACATAAATACAATTTAATAAAGCATAGGATAAAACAACATAAATACAATTCAATAAAGCATAGGATAAAACAACATAAATGCAATTTAATAAAGCATAGGTTAAAGCAACATAAATACAATTTAATAAAGCATAGGATAAAACAACATAAATACAATTTAATAAAGCATAAGATAAAACAACATAAATACAATTTAATAAAGCATAGGATAAAACAACATAAATACAGTTTAATAAAGCATAGGATAAAACAACATAAATTCAATTTAATAAAGCATAGGATAAAACAACATAAATACAATTTAATAAAGCATGGGTTAAAACAACATAAATACAATCTATTAAAGCATAGTACAAAACAACATAAATACAATTTAATAAAGCATAGGATAAAACAACATAAATACAATTTAATAAAGCATAAGATAAAACAACATAAATGCAATTTAATAAAGCATGGGTTAAAACAACATAAATGCAATTTAATAAAGCATAGGACAAAATAGCATAAATACAATTTAATAAAGCATAAGATAAAACAACATAAATACAATTTAATGAAGCATGGGTTAAAACAACATAAATACAATTTAATAAAGCATAGGATAAAACAACATAAATACAATTTAATAAAGCATAGGATAAAACAACATAAATACAATTTAATAGAGCATAGGATAAAACAAAATAAATACAATTTAATAAAGCATAGGATAAAACAACATAAATACAATTTAATAAAGCATAGGATAAAACAACATAAATGCAGTTTAATAAAGCATAGGATAAAGCAACATAAATACAATTTAATAAAGCATAGGATAAAACAACATAAGTACAATTTAATAAAGCATAGGATAAAACAACATAAATACAATTTAATAAAGCATAGGACAAAACAACATAAATACAATCTATTAAAGCATAGTACAAAACAACATAAATTCAATTTAATAAAGCATAGGATAAAACAACATAAATACAATTTAATAAAGCATAAGATAAAAAAACATAAATGCAATTTAATAAAGCATGGGTTAAAACAACATAAATGCAATTTAATAAAGCATAGGACAAAACAACATAAATACAATTTAATAAAGCATAAGATAAAACAACATAAATACAATTTAATGAAGCATGGGTTAAAACAACATAAATACAATTTAATAAAGCATAGGACAAAACAACAGAAATAAAATTTAATAAAGCATAGGATAAAACAACATAAATACAATTTAATAAAGCATAGGATAAAACAACATAAATACAATTTAATAAAGCATGGGTTAAAACAACATAAATACAATTTAATAAAGCATAGGATAAAACAACATAAACACAATTTAATAAAGCATAGGATAAAACAACATAAATACAATTTAATAAAGCATACGATAAAACAACATAATACAATTTAATAAAGCATAGGATAAAACAACATAAATACAATTTAATAAAGCATAGGATAAAACAACATAAATACAATTTAATGAAGCATGGGTTAAAACAACATAAATACAATTTAATAAAGCATAGGATAAAACAACATAAATACAATTTAATAAAGCATAGGATAAAACAACATAAATACAATTTAATAAAGCATAGGGTAAAACAACATAAATACAATTTAATAAAGCATAGGATAAAACAAAATAAATACAATTTAATAAAGCATAGGATAAAACAACATAAATACAATTTAATAAAGCATAGGATAAAACAACATAAATGCAGTTTAATAAAGCATAGGATAAAGCAACATAAATACAATTTAATAAAGCATAGGATAAAACAACATAAGTACAATTTAATAAAGCATAGGATAAAACAACATAAATACAATTTAATAAAGCATAGGAAAAAACATCATCAATACAATTTAATAAAGCATAGGATAAAACAACATAAATACAATTTAATAAAGCATGGATTAAAACAACATAAATACAATTTAATAAAGCATAGGACAAAACAACATAAATACAATTTAATAAAGCATAGGATAAAACAACATAAATACAATTTAATAAAGCATAGGATAAAACAACATAAATACAATTTAATAAAGCATAGGATAAAACCACATGAATACAATTTAATAAAGCATGGGTTAAAACAACATAAATACAATTTAATAAAGCATAGGATAAAACAACATAAACACAATTTAATAAAGCATAGGATAAAACAACATAAATACAATTTAATAAAGCATACGATAAAACAACATAATACAATTTAATAAAGCATAGAATAAAACAACATAAATACAATTTAATAAAGTATAGGATAAAACAACATAAATACAATTTAATAAAGCATAGGTTAAAGCAACATAAATACAATTTAATAAAGCATAGGATAAAACAACATAAATACAATTTAATAAAGCAAAGGATAAAACCACATAAATACAATTTAATAAATCATAGGATAAAACAACATAAATACAATTTAATAAAGCATAGGATAAAGCAACATAAATACAATTTAATAAACCATAGGATAAAACAACATAAATACAATTTAATAAAGCATAGGTTAAAGCAACATAAATACAATTTAATAAAGCATAGGATAAAACAACATAAATACAATTTAATAAAGCATAAGATAAAACAACATAAATACAATTTAATAAAGCATAGGATAAAACAACATAAATACAGTTTAATAAAGCATAGGATAAAACAACATAAATTCAATTTAATAAAGCATAGGATAAAACAACATAAATACAATTTAATAAAGCATGGGTTAAAACAACATAAATACAATCTATTAAAGCATAGTACAAAACAACATAAATACAATTTAATAAAGCATAGGATAAAACAACATAAATACAATTTAATAAAGCATAAGATAAAACAACATAAATGCAATTTAATAAAGCATGGGTTAAAACAACATAAATGCAATTTAATAAAGCATAGGACAAAATAACATAAATACAATTTAATAAAGCATAAGATAAAACAACATAAATACAATTTAATGAAGCATGGGTTAAAACAACATAAATACAATTTAATAAAGCATAGGATAAAACAACATAAATACAATTTAATAAAGCATAGGATAAAACAACATAAATACAATTTAATAGAGCATAGGATAAAACAAAATAAATACAATTTAATAAAGCATAGGATAAAACAACATAAATACAATTTAATAAAGCATAGGATAAAACAACATAAATGCAGTTTAATAAAGCATAGGATAAAGCAACATAAATACAATTTAATAAAGCATAGGATAAAACAACATAAGTACAATTTAATAAAGCATAGGATAAAACAACATAAATACAATTTAATAAAGCATAGGATAAAACATCATCAATACAATTTAATAAAGCATAGGATAAAACAACATAAATACAATTTAATAAAGCATAGGTTAAAACAACATAAATACAATTTAATAAAGCATAGGATAAAACAACATAAATACAATTTAATAAAGCATAGGATAAAACAACATAAATACAATTTAATAAAGCATAGGATAAAACAACATAAATGCAATTTAATAAAGCATAGGTTAAAACAACATAAATACAATTTAATAAAGCATAGGATAAAACAACATAAATACAATTTAATAAAGCATAAGATAAAACAACATAAATACAATTTAATAAAGCATAGGATAAAACAACATAAATACAGTTTAATAAAGCATAGGATAAAACAACATAAATACAATTTAATAAAGCATAGGATAAAACAACATAAATACAATTTAATAAAGCATGGGTTAAAACAACATAAATACAATTTATTAAAGCTTAGTACAAAACAACATAAATACAATTTAATAAAGCATAGGATAAAACAACATAAATACAATTTAATAAAGCATAAGATAAAACAACATAAATGCAATTTAATAAAGCATGGGTTAAAACAACATAAATACAATTTAATAAAGCATAGGACAAAACAACATAAATACAATTTAATAAAGCATAAGATAAAACAACATAAATACAATTTAATGAAGCATGGGTCAAAACAACATAAATACAATTTAATAAAGCATAGGACAAAACAACATAAATAAAATTTAATAAAGCATAGGATAAAACAACATAAATACAATTTAATAAAGCATAGGATAAAACAACATAAATACAATTTAATAAAGCATGGGTTAAAACAACATAAATACAATTTAATAAAGCATAGGATAAAACAACATAAATACAATTTAATAAAGCATAGGATAAAACAACATAAATACAATTTAATAAAGCATAGGTTAAAACAACATAAATATAATTTAATAAAGCATAGGACAAAACAAGATAAACACAATTTAATAAAGCATAGGATAAAACAACATATATACAATTTAATAAAGCATAGGATAAAACAACATAAATACAATTTAATAAAACATGGGTTAAAACAACATAAATACAATGTAATAAAGCATAGGATAAAACAACATAAACACAATTTAATAAAGCATAGGATAAAACAAGGTAAATACAATTTAATAAAGCATAGGATAAAACAATATAAATACAATTTAATAAAGCATAGGATAAAACAACATAAATACAATTTAATAAAGCATAGGATAAAACAACATAAATACAATTTAATAAAGCATAGGATAAAACAACATAAATACAATTTAATAAAGCATAGCATAAAACAACATAAATGCAGTTTAATAAAGCATAGGATAAAGCAACATAAATACATTTTAATAAAGCATAGGATAAAACAACATAAGTCCAATTTAATAAAGCATAAGATAAAACAACATAAATACAATTTAATAAAGCATAGGATAAAACAACATAAATACAATTTAATAAAGCATAGGATAAAACAACAGAAAATACAATTTAATAAAGCATAGGATAAAACAACATAAATACAATTTAATAAAGCATGGATTAAAACAACATAAATACAATTTAATAAAGCATAGGACAAAACAACATAAATACAATTTAATAAAGCATAGGATAAAACAACATAAATACAATTTAATAAAGCATAGGATAAAACAACATAAATACAATTTAATAAAGCATAGGATAAAACAACATAAATACAATTTAATAAAGCATGGGTTAAAACAACATAAATACAATTTAATAAAGCATAGGATAAAACAACATAAACACAATTTAATAAAGCATAGGATAAAACAACATAAATACAATTTAATAAAGCATACGATAAAACAACATAATACAATTTAATAAAGCATAGGATAAAACAACATAAATACAATTTAATAAAGTATAGGATAAAACAACATAAATACAATTTAATAAAGCATAGGTTAAAGCAACATAAATACAATTTAATAAAGCATAGGATAAAACAACATAAATACAATTTAATAAAGCATAGGATAAAACCACATAAATACAATTTAATAAATCATAGGATAAAACAACATAAATACAATTTAATAAAGCATAGGATAAAGCAACATAAATGCAATTTAATAAAGCATAGGATAAAACAACATAAATACAATTTAATAAAGCATAGGATAAAACAACATAAATACAATTTAATAAAGCATAGGATAAAACAACATAAATGCAATTTAATAAAGCATAGGTTAAAGCAACATAAATACAATTTAATAAAGCATAGGATAAAACAACATAAATACAATTTAATAAAGCATAAGATAAAACAACATAAATACAATTTAATAAAGCATAGGATAAAACAACATAAATACAGTTTAATAAAGCATAGGATAAAACAACATAAATACAATTTAATAAAGCATAGGATAAAACAACATAAATACAATTTAATAAAGCATGGGTTAAAACAACATAAATACAATCTATTAAAGCATAGTACAAAACAACATAAATTCAATTTAATAAAGCATAGGATAAAACAACATAAATACAATTTAATAAAGCATAAGATAAAACAACATAAATGCAATTTAATAAAGCATGGGTTAAAACAACATAAATGCAATTTAATAAAGCATAGGACAAAACAACATAAATACAATTTAATAAAGCATAAGATAAAACAACATAAATACAATTTAATGAAGCATGGGTTAAAACAACATAAATACAATTTAATAAAGCATAGGACAAAACAACATAAATAAAATTTAATAAAGCATAGGATAAAACAACATAAATACAATTTAATAAAGCATAGGATAAAACAACATAAATACAATTTAATAAAGCATGGGTTAAAACAACATAAATACAATTTAATAAAGCATAGGATAAAACAACATAAACACAATTTAATAAAGCATAGGATAAAACAACATAAATACAATTTAATAAAGCATAGGATAAAACAACATAAATACAATTTAATAAAGCATAGGATAAAACAACATAAATACAATTTAATAAAGCATAGGATAAAACAACATAAATACAATTTAATAAAGCATAGCATAAAACAACATAAATGCAGTTTAATAAAGCATAGGATAAAGCAACATAAATACAATTTAATAAAGCATAGGATAAAACAAAATAAGTCCAATTTAATAAAGCATAAGATAAAACAACATAAATACAATTTAATAAAGCATAGGATAAAACAACATAAATACAATTTAATAAAGCATAGGATAAAACAACATAAATACAATTTAATAAAGCATAGGATAAAACAACATAAATACAATTTAATAAAGCATGGATTAAAACAACATAAATACAATTTAATAAAGCATAGGACAAAACAACATAAATACAATCTATTAAAGCATAGTACAAAACAACATAAATTCAATTTAATAAAGCATAGGATAAAACAACATAAATACAATTTAATAAAGCATAAGATAAAAAAACATAAATGCAATTTAATAAAGCATGGGTTAAAACAACATAAATGCAATTTAATAAAGCATAGGACAAAACAACATAAATACAATTTAATAAAGCATAAGATAAAACAACATAAATACAATTTAATGAAGCATGGGTTAAAACAACATAAATACAATTTAATAAAGCATAGGACAAAACAACAGAAATAAAATTTAATAAAGCATAGGATAAAACAACATAAATACAATTTAATAAAGCATAGGATAAAACAACATAAATACAATTTAATAAAGCATGGGTTAAAACAACATAAATACAATTTAATAAAGCATAGGATAAAACAACATAAACACAATTTAATAAAGCATAGGATAAAACAACATAAATACAATTTAATAAAGCATACGATAAAACAACATAATACAATTTAATAAAGCATAGGATAAAACAACATAAATACAATTTAATAAAGCATAGGATAAAACAACATAAATACAATTTAATGAAGCATGGGTTAAAACAACATAAATACAATTTAATAAAGCATAGGATAAAACAACATAAATACAATTTAATAAAGCATAGGATAAAACAACATAAATACAATTTAATAAAGCATAGGGTAAAACAACATAAATACAATTTAATAAAGCATAGGATAAAACAAAATAAATACAATTTAATAAAGCATAGGATAAAACAACATAAATACAATTTAATAAAGCATAGGATAAAACAACATAAATGCAGTTTAATAAAGCATAGGATAAAGCAACATAAATACAATTTAATAAAGCATAGGATAAAACAACATAAGTACAATTTAATAAAGCATAGGATAAAACAACATAAATACAATTTAATAAAGCATAGGAAAAAACATCATCAATACAATTTAATAAAGCATAGGATAAAACAACATAAATACAATTTAATAAAGCATGGATTAAAACAACATAAATACAATTTAATAAAGCATAGGACAAAACAACATAAATACAATTTAATAAAGCATAGGATAAAACAACATAAATACAATTTAATAAAGCATAGGATAAAACAACATAAATACAATTTAATAAAGCATAGGATAAAACCACATGAATACAATTTAATAAAGCATGGGTTAAAACAACATAAATACAATTTAATAAAGCATAGGATAAAACAACATAAACACAATTTAATAAAGCATAGGATAAAACAACATAAATACAATTTAATAAAGCATACGATAAAACAACATAATACAATTTAATAAAGCATAGAATAAAACAACATAAATACAATTTAATAAAGTATAGGATAAAACAACATAAATACAATTTAATAAAGCATAGGTTAAAGCAACATAAATACAATTTAATAAAGCATAGGATAAAACAACATAAATACAATTTAATAAAGCAAAGGATAAAACCACATAAATACAATTTAATAAATCATAGGATAAAACAACATAAATACAATTTAATAAAGCATAGGATAAAGCAACATAAATACAATTTAATAAACCATAGGATAAAACAACATAAATACAATTTAATAAAGCATAGGATAAAACAACATAAATACAATTCAATAAAGCATAGGATAAAACAACATAAATGCAATTTAATAAAGCATAGGTTAAAGCAACATAAATACAATTTAATAAAGCATAGGATAAAACAACATAAATACAATTTAATAAAGCATAAGATAAAACAACATAAATACAATTTAATAAAGCATAGGATAAAACAACATAAATACAGTTTAATAAAGCATAGGATAAAACAACATAAATTCAATTTAATAAAGCATAGGATAAAACAACATAAATACAATTTAATAAAGCATGGGTTAAAACAACATAAATACAATCTATTAAAGCATAGTACAAAACAACATAAATACAATTTAATAAAGCATAGGATAAAACAACATAAATACAATTTAATAAAGCATAAGATAAAACAACATAAATGCAATTTAATAAAGCATGGGTTAAAACAACATAAATGCAATTTAATAAAGCATAGGACAAAATAACATAAATACAATTTAATAAAGCATAAGATAAAACAACATAAATACAATTTAATGAAGCATGGGTTAAAACAACATAAATACAATTTAATAAAGCATAGGATAAAACAACATAAATACAATTTAATAAAGCATAGGATAAAACAACATAAATACAATTTAATAGAGCATAGGATAAAACAAAATAAATACAATTTAATAAAGCATAGGATAAAACAACATAAATACAATTTAATAAAGCATAGGATAAAACAACATAAATGCAGTTTAATAAAGCATAGGATAAAGCAACATAAATACAATTTAATAAAGCATAGGATAAAACAACATAAGTACAATTTAATAAAGCATAGGATAAAACAACATAAATACAATTTAATAAAGCATAGGACAAAACAACATAAATACAATCTATTAAAGCATAGTACAAAACAACATAAATTCAATTTAATAAAGCATAGGATAAAACAACATAAATACAATTTAATAAAGCATAAGATAAAAAAACATAAATGCAATTTAATAAAGCATGGGTTAAAACAACATAAATGCAATTTAATAAAGCATAGGACAAAACAACATAAATACAATTTAATAAAGCATAAGATAAAACAACATAAATACAATTTAATGAAGCATGGGTTAAAACAACATAAATACAATTTAATAAAGCATAGGACAAAACAACAGAAATAAAATTTAATAAAGCATAGGATAAAACAACATAAATACAATTTAATAAAGCATAGGATAAAACAACATAAATACAATTTAATAAAGCATGGGTTAAAACAACATAAATACAATTTAATAAAGCATAGGATAAAACAACATAAACACAATTTAATAAAGCATAGGATAAAACAACATAAATACAATTTAATAAAGCATACGATAAAACAACATAATACAATTTAATAAAGCATAGGATAAAACAACATAAATACAATTTAATAAAGCATAGGATAAAACAACATAAATACAATTTAATGAAGCATGGGTTAAAACAACATAAATACAATTTAATAAAGCATAGGATAAAACAACATAAATACAATTTAATAAAGCATAGGATAAAACAACATAAATACAATTTAATAAAGCATAGGGTAAAACAACATAAATACAATTTAATAAAGCATAGGATAAAACAAAATAAATACAATTTAATAAAGCATAGGATAAAACAACATAAATACAATTTAATAAAGCATAGGATAAAACAACATAAATGCAGTTTAATAAAGCATAGGATAAAGCAACATAAATACAATTTAATAAAGCATAGGATAAAACAACATAAGTACAATTTAATAAAGCATAGGATAAAACAACATAAATACAATTTAATAAAGCATAGGAAAAAACATCATCAATACAATTTAATAAAGCATAGGATAAAACAACATAAATACAATTTAATAAAGCATGGATTAAAACAACATAAATACAATTTAATAAAGCATAGGACAAAACAACATAAATACAATTTAATAAAGCATAGGATAAAACAACATAAATACAATTTAATAAAGCATAGGATAAAACAACATAAATACAATTTAATAAAGCATAGGATAAAACCACATGAATACAATTTAATAAAGCATGGGTTAAAACAACATAAATACAATTTAATAAAGCATAGGATAAAACAACATAAACACAATTTAATAAAGCATAGGATAAAACAACATAAATACAATTTAATAAAGCATACGATAAAACAACATAATACAATTTAATAAAGCATAGAATAAAACAACATAAATACAATTTAATAAAGTATAGGATAAAACAACATAAATACAATTTAATAAAGCATAGGTTAAAGCAACATAAATACAATTTAATAAAGCATAGGATAAAACAACATAAATACAATTTAATAAAGCAAAGGATAAAACCACATAAATACAATTTAATAAATCATAGGATAAAACAACATAAATACAATTTAATAAAGCATAGGATAAAGCAACATAAATACAATTTAATAAACCATAGGATAAAACAACATAAATACAATTTAATAAAGCATAGGATAAAACAACATAAATACAATTCAATAAAGCATAGGATAAAACAACATAAATGCAATTTAATAAAGCATAGGTTAAAGCAACATAAATACAATTTAATAAAGCATAGGATAAAACAACATAAATACAATTTAATAAAGCATAAGATAAAACAACATAAATACAATTTAATAAAGCATAGGATAAAACAACATAAATACAGTTTAATAAAGCATAGGATAAAACAACATAAATTCAATTTAATAAAGCATAGGATAAAACAACATAAATACAATTTAATAAAGCATGGGTTAAAACAACATAAATACAATCTATTAAAGCATAGTACAAAACAACATAAATACAATTTAATAAAGCATAGGATAAAACAACATAAATACAATTTAATAAAGCATAAGATAAAACAACATAAATGCAATTTAATAAAGCATGGGTTAAAACAACATAAATGCAATTTAATAAAGCATAGGACAAAATAACATAAATACAATTTAATAAAGCATAAGATAAAACAACATAAATACAATTTAATGAAGCATGGGTTAAAACAACATAAATACAATTTAATAAAGCATAGGATAAAACAACATAAATACAATTTAATAAAGCATAGGATAAAACAACATAAATACAATTTAATAGAGCATAGGATAAAACAAAATAAATACAATTTAATAAAGCATAGGATAAAACAACATAAATACAATTTAATAAAGCATAGGATAAAACAACATAAATGCAGTTTAATAAAGCATAGGATAAAGCAACATAAATACAATTTAATAAAGCATAGGATAAAACAACATAAGTACAATTTAATAAAGCATAGGATAAAACAACATAAATACAATTTAATAAAGCATAGGATAAAACATCATCAATACAATTTAATAAAGCATAGGATAAAACAACATAAATACAATTTAATAAAGCATAGGTTAAAACAACATAAATACAATTTAATAAAGCATAGGATAAAACAACATAAATACAATTTAATAAAGCATAGGATAAAACAACATAAATACAATTTAATAAAGCATAGGATAAAACAACATAAATGCAATTTAATAAAGCATAGGTTAAAACAACATAAATACAATTTAATAAAGCATAGGATAAAACAACATAAATACAATTTAATAAAGCATAAGATAAAACAACATAAATACAATTTAATAAAGCATAGGATAAAACAACATAAATACAGTTTAATAAAGCATAGGATAAAACAACATAAATACAATTTAATAAAGCATAAGATAAAACAACATAAATGCAATTTAATAAAGCATGGGTTAAAACAACATAAATACAATTTAATAAAGCATAGGACAAAACAACATAAATACAATTTAATAAAGCATAAGATAAAACAACATAAATACAATTTAATGAAGCATGGGTCAAAACAACATAAATACAATTTAATAAAGCATAGGACAAAACAACATAAATAAAATTTAATAAAGCATAGGATAAAACAACATAAATACAATTTAATAAAGCATAGGATAAAACAACATAAATACAATTTAATAAAGCATGGGTTAAAACAACATAAATACAATTTAATAAAGCATAGGATAAAACAACATAAATACAATTTAATAAAGCATAGGATAAAACAACATAAATACAATTTAATAAAGCATAGGTTAAAACAACATAAATATAATTTAATAAAGCATAGGACAAAACAAGATAAACACAATTTAATAAAGCATAGGATAAAACAACATATATACAATTTAATAAAGCATAGGATAAAACAACATAAATACAATTTAATAAAACATGGGTTAAAACAACATAAATACAATGTAATAAAGCATAGGATAAAACAACATAAACACAATTTAATAAAGCATAGGATAAAACAACGTAAATACAATTTAATAAAGCATAGGATAAAACAACATAAATACAATTTAATAAAGCATAGGATAAAACAACATAAATACAATTTAATAAAGCATAGGATAAAACAACATAAATACAATTTAATAAAGCATAGGATAAAACAACATAAATACAATTTAATAAAGCATAGCATAAAACAACATAAATGCAGTTTAATAAAGCATAGGATAAAGCAACATAAATACATTTTAATAAAGCATAGGATAAAACAACATAAGTCCAATTTAATAAAGCATAAGATAAAACAACATAAATACAATTTAATAAAGCATAGGATAAAACAACATAAATACAATTTAATAAAGCATAGGATAAAACAACATAAATACAATTTAATAAAGCATAGGATAAAACAACATAAATACAATTTAATAAAGCATGGATTAAAACAACATAAATACAATTTAATAAAGCATAGGATAAAACAACATAAATACAATTTAATAAAGCATAGGATAAAACAACATAAATACAATTTAATAAAGCATAGGATAAAACCACATAAATACAATTTAATAAAGCATGGGTTAAAACAACATAAATACAATTTAATAAAGCATAGGATAAAACAACATAAACACAATTTAATAAAGCATAGGATAAAACAACATAAATACAATTTAATAAAGCATACGATAAAACAACATAATACAATTTAATAAAGCATAGGATAAAACAACATAAATACAATTTAATAAAGCATAAGATAAAACAACATAAATACAATTTAATGAAGCATGGGTTAAAACAACATAAATACAATTTAATAAAGCATAGGACAAAACAACATAAATAAAATTTAATAAAGCATAGGATAAAACAACATAAATACAATTTAATAAAGCATAGGATAAAACAACATAAATACAATTTAATAAAGCATGGGTTAAAACAACATAAATACAATTTAATAAAGCATAGGATAAAACAACATAAACACAATTTAATAAAGCATAGGATAAAACAACATAAATACAATTTAATAAAGCATAGGATAAAACAACATAAATACAATTTAATAAAGCATAGGATAAAACAACATAAATACAATTTAATAAAGCATAGGATAAAACAACATAAATACAATTTAATAAAGCATAGCATAAAACAACATAAATGCAGTTTAATAAAGCATAGGATAAAGCAACATAAATACAATTTAATAAAGCATAGGATAAAACAAAATAAGTCCAATTTAATAAAGCATAAGATAAAACAACATAAATACAATTTAATAAAGCATAGGATAAAACAACATAAATACAATTTAATAAAGCATAGGATAAAACAACATAAATACAATTTAATAAAGCATAGGATAAAACAACATAAATACAATTTAATAAAGCATGGATTAAAACAACATAAATACAATTTAATAAAGCATAGGACAAAACAACATAAATACAATTTATTAAAGCATAGTACAAAACAACATAAATTCAATTTAATAAAGCATAGGATAAAACAACATAAATACAATTTAATAAAGCATAAGATAAAAAAACATAAATGCAATTTAATAAAGCATGGGTTAAAACAACATAAATGCAATTTAATAAAGCATAGGACAAAACAACATAAATACAATTTAATAAAGCATAAGATAAAACAACATAAATACAATTTAATGAAGCATGGGTTAAAACAACATAAATACAATTTAATAAAGCATAGGACAAAACAACAGAAATAAAATTTAATAAAGCATAGGATAAAACAACATAAATACAATTTAATAAAGCATAGGATAAAACAACATAAATACAATTTAATAAAGCATGGGTTAAAACAACATAAATACAATTTAATAAAGCATAGGATAAAACAACATAAACACAATTTAATAAAGCATAGGATAAAACAACATAAATACAATTTAATAAAGCATACGATAAAACAACATAATACAATTTAATAAAGCATAGGATAAAACAACATAAATACAATTTAATAAAGCATAGGATAAAACAACATAAATACAATTTAATGAAGCATGGGTTAAAACAACATAAATACAATTTAATAAAGCATAGGATAAAACAACATAAATACAATTTAATAAAGCATAGGATAAAACAACATAAATACAATTTAATAAAGCATAGGGTAAAACAACATAAATACAATTTAATAAAGCATAGGATAAAACAAAATAAATACAATTTAATAAAGCATAGGATAAAACAACATAAATACAATTTAATAAAGCATAGGATAAAACAACATAAATGCAGTTTAATAAAGCATAGGATAAAGCAACATAAATACAATTTAATAAAGCATAGGATAAAACAACATAAGTACAATTTAATAAAGCATAGGATAAAACAACATAAATACAATTTAATAAAGCATAGGAAAAAACATCATCAATACAATTTAATAAAGCATAGGATAAAACAACATAAATACAATTTAATAAAGCATGGATTAAAACAACATAAATACAATTTAATAAAGCATAGGACAAAACAACATAAATACAATTTAATAAAGCATAGGATAAAACAACATAAATACAATTTAATAAAGCATAGGATAAAACAACATAAATACAATTTAATAAAGCATAGGATAAAACCACATGAATACAATTTAATAAAGCATGGGTTAAAACAACATAAATACAATTTAATAAAGCATAGGATAAAACAACATAAACACAATTTAATAAAGCATAGGATAAAACAACATAAATACAATTTAATAAAGCATACGATAAAACAACATAATACAATTTAATAAAGCATAGAATAAAACAACATAAATACAATTTAATAAAGTATAGGATAAAACAACATAAATACAATTTAATAAAGCATAGGTTAAAGCAACATAAATACAATTTAATAAAGCATAGGATAAAACAACATAAATACAATGTAATAAAGCAAAGGATAAAACCACATAAATACAATTTAATAAATCATAGGATAAAACAACATAAATACAATTTAATAAAGCATAGGATAAAGCAACATAAATACAATTTAATAAACCATAGGATAAAACAACATAAATACAATTTAATAAAGCATAGGATAAAACAACATAAATACAATTCAATAAAGCATAGGATAAAACAACATAAATGCAATTTAATAAAGCATAGGTTAAAGCAACATAAATACAATTTAATAAAGCATAGGATAAAACAACATAAATACAATTTAATAAAGCATAAGATAAAACAACATAAATACAATTTAATAAAGCATAGGATAAAACAACATAAATACAGTTTAATAAAGCATAGGATAAAACAACATAAATTCAATTTAATAAAGCATAGGATAAAACAACATAAATACAATTTAATAAAGCATGGGTTAAAACAACATAAATACAATCTATTAAAGCATAGTACAAAACAACATAAATACAATTTAATAAAGCATAGGATAAAACAACATAAATACAATTTAATAAAGCATAAGATAAAACAACATAAATGCAATTTAATAAAGCATGGGTTAAAACAACATAAATGCAATTTAATAAAGCATAGGACAAAATAACATAAATACAATTTAATAAAGCATAAGATAAAACAACATAAATACAATTTAATGAAGCATGGGTTAAAACAACATAAATACAATTTAATAAAGCATAGGATAAAACAACATAAATACAATTTAATAAAGCATAGGATAAAACAACATAAATACAATTTAATAGAGCATAGGATAAAACAAAATAAATACAATTTAATAAAGCATAGGATAAAACAACATAAATACAATTTAATAAAGCATAGGATAAAACAACATAAATGCAGTTTAATAAAGCATAGGATAAAGCAACATAAATACAATTTAATAAAGCATAGGATAAAACAACATAAGTACAATTTAATAAAGCATAGGATAAAACAACATAAATACAATTTAATAAAGCATAGGATAAAACATCATCAATACAATTTAATAAAGCATAGGATAAAACAACATAAATACAATTTAATAAAGCATAGGTTAAAACAACATAAATACAATTTAATAAAGCATAGGATAAAACAACATAAATACAAAACAACATAAATACAATTTAATAAAGCATAGGATAAAACAACATAAATGCAATTTAATAAAGCATAGGTTAAAACAACATAAATACAATTTAATAAAGCATAGGATAAAACAACATAAATACAATTTAATAAAGCATAAGATAAAACAACATAAATACAATTTAATAAAGCATAGGATAAAACAACATAAATACAGTTTAATAAAGCATAGGATAAAACAACATAAATACAATTTAATAAAGCATAGGATAAAACAACATAAATACAATTTAATAAAGCATGGGTTAAAACAACATAAATACAATTTATTAAAGCTTAGTACAAAACAACATAAATACAATTTAATAAAGCATAGGATAAAACAACATAAATACAATTTAATAAAGCATAAGATAAAACAACATAAATACAATTTAATAAAGCATGGGTTAAAACAACATAAATACAATTTAATAAAGCATAGGACAAAACAACATAAATACAATTTAATAAAGCATAAGATAAAACAACATAAATACAATTTAATGAAGCATGGGTCAAAACAACATAAATACAATTTAATAAAGCATAGGACAAAACAACATAAATAAAATTTAATAAAGCATAGGATAAAACAACATAAATACAATTTAATAAAGCATAGGATAAAACAACATAAATACAATTTAATAAAGCATGGGTTAAAACAACATAAATACAATTTAATAAAGCATAGGATAAAACAACATAAATACAATTTAATAAAGCATAGGATAAAACAACATAAATACAATTTAATAAAGCATAGGTTAAAACAACATAAATATAATTTAATAAAGCATAGGACAAAACAAGATAAACACAATTTAATAAAGCATAGGATAAAACAACATATATACAATTTAATAAAGCATAGGATAAAACAACATAAATACAATTTAATAAAACATGGGTTAAAACAACATAAATACAATGTAATAAAGCATAGGATAAAACAACATAAACACAATTTAATAAAGCATAGGATAAAACAACGTAAATACAATTTAATAAAGCATAGGATAAAACAACATAAATACAATTTAATAAAGCATAGGATAAAACAACATAAATACAATTTAATAAAGCATAGGATAAAACAACATAAATACAATTTAATAAAGCATAGGATAAAACAACATAAATACAATTTAATAAAGCATAGCATAAAACAACATAAATGCAGTTTAATAAAGCATAGGATAAAGCAACATAAATACATTTTAATAAAGCATAGGATAAAACAACATAAGTCCAATTTAATAAAGCATAAGATAAAACAACATAAATACAATTTAATAAAGCATAGGATAAAACAACATAAATACAATTTAATAAAGCATAGGATAAAACAACATAAATACAATTTAATAAAGCATAGGATAAAACAACATAAATACAATTTAATAAAGCATGGATTAAAACAACATAAATACAATTTAATAAAGCATAGGACAAAACAACATAAATACAATTTAATAAAGCATAGGATAAAACAACATAAATACAATTTAATAAAGCATAGGATAAAACAACATAAATACAATTTAATAAAGCATAGGATAAAACCACATAAATACAATTTAATAAAGCATGGGTTAAAACAACATAAATACAATTTAATAAAGCATAGGATAAAACAACATAAACACAATTTAATAAAGCATAGGATAAAACAACATAAATACAATTTAATAAAGCATACGATAAAACAACATAATACAATTTAATAAAGCATAGGATAAAACAACATAAATACAATTTAATAAAGTATAGGATAAAACAACATAAATACAATTTAATAAAGCATAGGTTAAAGCAACATAAATACAATTTAATAAAGCATAGGATAAAACAACATAAATACAATTTAATAAAGCATAGGATAAAACCACATAAATACAATTTAATAAATCATAGGATAAAACAACATAAATACAATTTAATAAAGCATAGGATAAAGCAACATAAATGCAATTTAATAAAGCATAGGATAAAACAACATAAATACAATTTAATAAAGCATAGGATAAAACAACATAAATACAATTTAATAAAGCATAGGATAAAACAACATAAATGCAATTTAATAAAGCATACGTTAAAGCAACATAAATACAATTTAATAAAGCATAGGATAAAACAACATAAATACAATTTAATAAAGCATAAGATAAAACAACATAAATACAATTTAATAAAGCATAGGATAAAACAACATAAATACAGTTTAATAAAGCATAGGATAAAAAAACATAAATACAATTTAATAAAGCATAGGATAAAACAACATAAATACAATTTAATAAAGCATGGGTTAAAACAACATAAATACAATCTATTAAAGCATAGTACAAAACAACATAAATTCAATTTAATAAAGCATAGGATAAAACAACATAAATACAATTTAATAAAGCATAAGATAAAACAACATAAATGCAATTTAATAAAGCATGGGTTAAAACAACATAAATGCAATTTAATAAAGCATAGGACAAAACAACATAAATACAATTTAATAAAGCATAAGATAAAACAACATAAATACAATTTAATGAAGCATGGGTTAAAACAACATAAATACAATTTAATAAAGCATAGGACAAAACAACATAAATAAAATTTAATAAAGCATAGGATAAAGCAACATAAATACAATTTAATAAAGCATAGGATAAAACAACATAAATACAATTTAATAAAGCATGGGTTAAAACAACATAAATACAATTTAATAAAGCATAGGATAAAACAACATAAACACAATTTAATAAAGCATAGGATAAAACAACATAAATGCAATTTAATAAAGCATAGGTTAAAGCAACATAAATACAATTTAATAAAGCATAGGATAAAACAACATAAATACAATTTAATAAAGCATAAGATAAAACAACATAAATACAATTTAATAAAGCATAGGATAAAACAACATAAATACAGTTTAATAAAGCATAGGATAAAACAACATAAATACAATTTAATAAAGCATAGGATAAAACAACATAAATACAATTTAATAAAGCATGGGTTAAAACAACATAAATACAATCTATTAAAGCATAGTACAAAACAACATAAATTCAATTTAATAAAGCATAGGATAAAACAACATAAATACAATTTAATAAAGCATAAGATAAAACAACATAAATGCAATTTAATAAAGCATGGGTTAAAACAACATAAATGCAATTTAATAAAGCATAGGACAAAACAACATAAATACAATTTAATAAAGCATAAGATAAAACAACATAAATACAATTTAATGAAGCATGGGTTAAAACAACATAAATACAATTTAATAAAGCATAGGACAAAACAACATAAATAAAATTTAATAAAGCATAGGATAAAGCAACATAAATACAATTTAATAAAGCATAGGATAAAACAACATAAATACAATTTAATAAAGCATGGGTTAAAACAACATAAATACAATTTAATAAAGCATAGGATAAAACAACATAAACACAATTTAATAAAGCATAGGATAAAACAACATAAATACAATTTAATAAAGCATAGGATAAAACAACATAAATACAATTTAATAAAGCATAGGATAAAACAACATAAATACAATTTAATAAAGCATAGGATAAAACAACATAAATACAATTTAATAAAGCATAGCATAAAACAACATAAATGCAGTTTAATAAAGCATAGGATAAAGCAACATAAATACAATTTAATAAAGCATACGATAAAACAACATAATACAATTTAATAAAGCATAGAATAAAACAACATAAATACAATTTAATAAAGTATAGGATAAAACAACATAAATACAATTTAATAAAGCATAGGTTAAAGCAACATAAATACAATTTAATAAAGCATAGGATAAAACAACATAAATACAATTTAATAAAGCAAAGGATAAAACCACATAAATACAATTTAATAAATCATAGGATAAATCAACATAAATACAATTTAATAAAGCATAGGATAAAGCAACATAAATACAATTTAATAAACCATAGGATAAAACAACATAAATACAATTTAATAAAGCATAGGATAAAACAACATAAATACAATTCAATAAAGCATAGGATAAAACAACATAAATGCAATTTAATAAAGCATAGGTTAAAGCAACATAAATACAATTTAATAAAGCATAGGATAAAACAACATAAATACAATTTAATAAAGCATAAGATAAAACAACATAAATACAATTTAATAAAGCATAGGATAAAACAACATAAATACAGTTTAATAAAGCATAGGATAAAACAACATAAATTCAATTTAATAAAGCATAGGATAAAACAACATAAATACAATTTAATAAAGCATGGGTTAAAACAACATAAATACAATCTATTAAAGCATAGTACAAAACAACATAAATACAATTTAATAAAGCATAGGATAAAACAACATAAATACAATTTAATAAAGCATAAGATAAAACAACATAAATGCAATTTAATAAAGCATGGGTTAAAACAACATAAATGCAATTTAATAAAGCATAGGACAAAATAACATAAATACAATTTAATAAAGCATAAGATAAAACAACATAAATACAATTTAATGAAGCATGGGTTAAAACAACATAAATACAATTTAATAAAGCATAGGATAAAACAACATAAATACAATTTAATAAAGCATAGGATAAAACAACATAAATACAATTTAATAGAGCATAGGATAAAACAAAATAAATACAATTTAATAAAGCATAGGATAAAACAACATAAATACAATTTAATAAAGCATAGGATAAAACAACATAAATGCAGTTTAATAAAGCATAGGATAAAGCAACATAAATACAATTTAATAAAGCATAGGATAAAACAACATAAGTACAATTTAATAAAGCATAGGATAAAACAACATAAATACAATTTAATAAAGCATAGGATAAAACATCATCAATACAATTTAATAAAGCATAGGATAAAACAACATAAATACAATTTAATAAAGCATAGGTTAAAACAACATAAATACAATTTAATAAAGCATAGGATAAAACAACATAAATACAATTTAATAAAGCATAGGATAAAACAACATAAATACAATTTAATAAAGCATAGGATAAAACAACATAAATGCAATTTAATAAAGCATAGGTTAAAACAACATAAATACAATTTAATAAAGCATAGGATAAAACAACATAAATACAATTTAATAAAGCATAAGATAAAACAACATAAATACAATTTAATAAAGCATAGGATAAAACAACATAAATACAGTTTAATAAAGCATAGGATAAAACAACATAAATACAATTTAATAAAGCATAGGATAAAACAACATAAATACAATTTAATAAAGCATGGGTTAAAACAACATAAATACAATTTATTAAAGCTTAGTACAAAACAACATAAATACAATTTAATAAAGCATAGGATAAAACAACATAAATACAATTTAATAAAGCATAAGATAAAACAACATAAATGCAATTTAATAAAGCATGGGTTAAAACAACATAAATACAATTTAATAAAGCATAGGACAAAACAACATAAATACAATTTAATAAAGCATAAAATAAAACAACATAAATACAATTTAATGAAGCATGGGTCAAAACAACATAAATACAATTTAATAAAGCATAGGACAAAACAACATAAATAAAATTTAATAAAGCATAGGATAAAACAACATAAATACAATTTAATAAAGCATAGGATAAAACAACATAAATACAATTTAATAAAGCATGGGTTAAAACAACATAAATACAATTTAATAAAGCATAGGATAAAACAACATAAATACAATTTAATAAAGCATAGGATAAAACAACATAAATACAATTTAATAAAGCATAGGTTAAAACAACATAAATATAATTTAATAAAGCATAGGACAAAACAAGATAAACACAATTTAATAAAGCATAGGATAAAACAACATATATACAATTTAATAAAGCATAGGATAAAACAACATAAATACAATTTAATAAAACATGGGTTAAAACAACATAAATACAATGTAATAAAGCATAGGATAAAACAACATAAACACAATTTAATAAAGCATAGGATAAAACAACGTAAATACAATTTAATAAAGCATAGGATAAAACAACATAAATACAATTTAATAAAGCATAGGATAAAACAACATAAATACAATTTAATAAAGCATAGGATAAAACAACATAAATACAATTTAATAAAGCATAGGATAAAACAACATAAATACAATTTAATAAAGCATAGCATAAAACAACATAAATGCAGTTTAATAAAGCATAGGATAAAGCAACCTAAATACATTTTAATAAAGCATAGGATAAAACAACATAAGTCCAATTTAATAGAGCTTAAGATAAAACAACATAAATACAATTTAATAAAGCATAGGATAAAACAACATAAATACAATTTAATAAAGCATAGGATAAAACAACATAAATACAATTTAATAAAGCATAGGATAAAACAACATAAATACAATTTAATAAAGCATGGATTAAAACAACATAAATACAATTTAATAAAGCATAGGACAAAACAACATAAATACAATTTAATAAAGCATAGGATAAAACAACATAAATACAATTTAATAAAGCATAGGATAAAACAACATAAATACAATTTAATAAAGCATAGGATAAAACCACATAAATACAATTTAATAAAGGATGGGTTAAAACAACATAAATACAATTTAATAAAGCATAGGATAAAACAACATAAACACAATTTAATAAAGCATAGGATAAAACAACATAAATACAATTTAATAAAGCATACGATAAAACAACATAATACAATTTAATAAAGCATAGGATAAAACAACATAAATACAATTTAATAAAGTATAGGATAAAACAACATAAATACAATTTAATAAAGCATAGGTTAAAGCAACATAAATACAATTTAATAAAGCATAGGATAAAACAACATAAATACAATTTAATAAAGCATAGGATAAAACCACATAAATACAATTTAATAAATCATAGGATAAAACAACATAAATACAATTTAATAAAGCATAGGATAAAGCAACATAAATGCAATTTAATAAAGCATAGGATAAAACAACATAAATACAATTTAATAAAGCATAGGATAAAACAACATAAATACAATTTAATAAAGCATAGGATAAAACAACATAAATGCAATTTAATAAAGCATAGGTTAAAGCAACATAAATACAATTTAATAAAGCATAGGATAAAACAACATAAATACAATTTAATAAAGCATAAGATAAAACAACATAAATACAATTTAATAAAGCATAGGATAAAACAACATAAATACAGTTTAATAAAGCATAGGATAAAACAACATAAATACAATTTAATAAAGCATAGGATAAAACAACATAAATACAATTTAATAAAGCATGGGTTAAAACAACATAAATACAATCTATTAAAGCATAGTACAAAACAACATAAATTCAATTTAATAAAGCATAGGATAAAACAACATAAATACAATTTAATAAAGCATAAGATAAAACAACATAAATGCAATTTAATAAAGCATGGGTTAAAACAACATAAATGCAATTTAATAAAGCATAGGACAAAACAACATAAATACAATTTAATAAAGCATAAGATAAAACAACATAAATACAATTTAATGAAGCATGGGTTAAAACAACATAAATACAATTTAATAAAGCATAGGACAAAACAACATAAATAAAATTTAATAAAGCATAGGATAAAGCAACATAAATACAATTTAATAAAGCATAGGATAAAACAACATAAATACAATTTAATAAAGCATGGGTTAAAACAACATAAATACAATTTAATAAAGCATAGGATAAAACAACATAAACACAATTTAATAAAGCATAGGATAAAACAACATAAATGCAATTTAATAAAGCATAGGTTAAAGCAACATAAATACAATTTAATAAAGCATAGGATAAAACAACATAAATACAATTTAATAAAGCATAAGATAAAACAACATAAATACAATTTAATAAAGCATAGGATAAAACAACATAAATACAGTTTAATAAAGCATAGGATAAAACAACATAAATACAATTTAATAAAGCATAGGATAAAACAACATAAATACAATTTAATAAAGCATGGGTTAAAACAACATAAATACAATCTATTAAAGCATAGTACAAAACAACATAAATTCAATTTAATAAAGCATAGGATAAAACAACATAAATACAATTTAATAAAGCATAAGATAAAACAACATAAATGCAATTTAATAAAGCATGGGTTAAAACAACATAAATGCAATTTAATAAAGCATAGGACAAAACAACATAAATACAATTTAATAAAGCATAAGATAAAACAACATAAATACAATTTAATGAAGCATGGGTTAAAACAACATAAATACAATTTAATAAAGCATAGGACAAAACAACATAAATAAAATTTAATAAAGCATAGGATAAAGCAACATAAATACAATTTAATAAAGCATAGGATAAAACAACATAAATACAATTTAATAAAGCATGGGTTAAAACAACATAAATACAATTTAATAAAGCATAGGATAAAACAACATAAACACAATTTAATAAAGCATAGGATAAAACAACATAAATACAATTTAATAAAGCATAGGATAAAACAACATAAATACAATTTAATAAAGCATAGGATAAAACAACATAAATACAATTTAATAAAGCATAGGATAAAACAACATAAATACAATTTAATAAAGCATAGCATAAAACAACATAAATGCAGTTTAATAAAACATAGGATAAAGCAACATAAATACAATTTAATAAAGCATAGGATAAAACAACATAAGTCCAATTTAATAAAGCATAAGATAAAACAACATAAATACAATTTAATAAAGCATAGGATAAAACAACATAAATACAATTTAATAAAGCATAGGATAAAACAACATAAATACAATTTAATAAAGCATAGGATAAAACAACATAAATACAATTTAATAAAGCATGGGTTAAAACAACATAAATACAATTTAATAAAGCATAGGATAAAACAACATAAACACAATTTAATAAAGCATAGGATAAAACAACATAAATACAATTTAATAAAGCATACGATAAAACAACATAATACAATTTAATAAAGCATAGGATAAAACAACATAAATACAATTTAATAAAGCATAGGATAAAACAACATAAATACAATTTAATAAAGCATAAGATAAAACAACATAAATACAATTTAATGAAGCATGGGTTAAAACAACATAAATACAATTTAATAAAGCATAGGATAAAACAACATAAATGCAATTTAATAAAGCATAGGATAAAACAACATAAATACAATTTAATAAAGCATAGGGTAAAACAACATAAATACAATTTAATAAAGCATAGGATAAAACAAAATAAATACAATTTAATAAAGCATAGGATAAAACAACATAAATACAATTTAATAAAGCATAGGATAAAACAACATAAATGCAGTTTAATAAAGCATAGGATAAAGCAACATAAATACAATTTAATAAAGCATAGGATAAAACAACATAAGTACAATTTAATAAAGCATAGGATAAAACAACATAAATACAATTTAATAAAGCATAGGATAAAACATCATCAATACAATTTAATAAAGCATAGGATAAAACAACATAAATACAATTTAATAAAGCATAGGTTAAAACAACATAAATACAATTTAATAAAGCATAGGACAAAACAACATAAATACAATTTAATAAAGCATAGGATAAAACAACATAAATACAATTTAATAAAGCATAGGATAAAACAACATAAATACAATTTAATAAAGCATAGGATAAAACCACATAAATACAATTTAATAAAGCATGGGTTAAAACGACATAAATACAATTTAATAAAGCATAGGATAAAACAACATAAACATAATTTAATAAATCATAGGATAAAACAACATAAATACAATTTAATAAAGCATACGATAAAACAACATAATACAATTTAATAAAGCATAGGATAAAACAACATAAATACAATTTAATAAAGCATAGGATAAAACAACATAAATACAATTTAATAAAGCAAACGTTAAACCAACATAAATACAATTTAATAAAGCATAGGATAAAACAACATAAATACAACTTAATAAAGCATAGGTTAAAACAACATAAATACAATTTAATAAAGCATAGGATAAAACAACATAAATACAATTTAATAAAGCATAGGATAAAACAACATAAATACAATTTAATAAAGCATAGGATAAAACAACATAAATACAATTTAATAAAGCATAGGATAAAACAACATAAATACAATTTAATAAAGCATAGGATAAAACAACATAAATTCAATTTAATAAAGCATAGGATAAAACAACATAAATACAATTTAATAAAGCATAGGATAAAACAACATAAATACAATTTAATAAAGCATAAGATAAAACAACATAAATGCAATTTAATAAAGCATGGGTTAAAACAACATAAATACAATTTAATAAAGCATAGGACAAAACAACATAAATACAATTTAATAAAGCATAAGATAAAACAACATAAATACAATTTAATGAAGCATGGGTTAAAACAACATAAATACAATTTAATAAAGCATAGGACAAAACAACATAAATAAAATTTAATAAAGCATAGGATAAAACAACATAAACACAATTTAATAAAGCATAGGATAAAACAACATAAATACAATTTAATAAAACATGGGTTAAAACAACATAAATACAATTTAATAAAGCATAGGATAAAACAACATAAACACAATTTAATAAAACATAGGATAAAACAACATAAATACAATTTAATAAAGCATACGATAAAACAACATAATACAATTTAATAAAGCGTAGGATAAAACAACATAAATACAATTTAATAAAGCATAGGATAAAACAACATAAATACAATTTAATAAAGCATAAGATAAAACAACATAAATACAAGTTAATGAAGCATGGGTTAAAACAACATAAATACAATTTAATAAAGCATAGGACAAAACAACATAAATACAATTTAATAAAGCATAGGATAAAACAACATAAATACAGTTTAATAAAGCATAGGATAAAACAACATAAATACAATTTAATAAATCATAGGATAAAACAACATAAATACAATTTAATAAATCATAGGATAAAACAACATAAATGCAATTTAATAAAGCATAGGATAAAACAACATAAATACAATTTAATGAAGCATGGGTTAAAACAACATAAATACAATTTAATATATCATAGGACAAAACAACATAAATACAATTTAATAAAGCATAGGATAAAACAACATAAATACAATTTAATAAAGCATAGGATAAAACAACATAAATACAATTTAATAAAGCATAAGTTAAAACAATATAAATACAATTTAATAAAGCATAGGATAAAACAACATAAATACAATTTAATAAAGCATAGGTTAAAGCAACATAAATACAATTTAATAAAACATGGGTTAAAACAACATAAATACAATTTAATAAAGCATAGGATAAAACCACATAAATACAATTTAATAAAGCATAGGATAAAACAACATAAATACAATTTAATATAGCATAGGATAAAACCACATAAATACAATTTAATAAAGCAGAGGATAAAACAACATAAATACAATTTAATAAAGCATAGGATAAAACCACATAAATACAATTTAATAAATCATAGGATAAAACAACATAAATACAATTTAATAAAGCATAGGATATAACAACATAAATACAATTTAATAAAGCATAGGATAAAACCACATAAATACAATTTAATAAAGCATGGGTTAAAACGACATAAATACAATTTAATAAAGCATAGGATAAAACAACATAAACACAATTTAATAAATCATAGGATAAAACAACATAAATACAATTGAATAAAGCATACGATAAAACAACATAATACAATTTAATAAAGCATAGGATAAAACAACATAAATACAATTTAATAAAGCATAGGATAAAACAACAAATACAATTTAATAAAGCAAAGGTTAAAGCAACATAAATACAATTTAATAAAGCATAGGATAAAACAACATAAATACAATTTAATAAAGCATAGGATAAAACCACATAAATACAATTTAATAAAGCATGGGTTAAAACGACATAAATACAATTTAATAAAGCATAGGATAAAACAACATAAACATAATTTAATAAATCATAGGATAAAACAACATAAATACAATTTAATAAAGCATACGATAAAACAACATAATACAATTTAATAAAGCATAGGATAAAACAACATAAATACAATTTAATAAAGCATAGGATAAAACAACATAAATACAATTTAATAAAGCAAACGTTAAACCAACATAAATACAATTTAATAAAGCATAGGATAAAACAACATAAATACAACTTAATAAAGCATAGGTTAAAACAAAATAAATAAATTTAATAAAGCATAGGATAAAACAACATAAATACAATTTAATAAAGCATAGGATAAAACAACATAAATACAATTTAATAAAGCATAGGATAAAACAACATAAATACAATTTAATAAAGCATAGGATAAAACAACATAAATACAATTTAATAAAGCATAGAATAAAACAACATAAATTCAATTTAATAAAGCATAGGATAAAACAACATAAATACAATTTAATGAAGCATAGGATAAAACAACATAAAAACAAATTAATAAAGCATGGTTAAAACAACATAAATACAATTTAATAAAGCATAGGACAAAACAACATAAATACAATTTAATAAAGCATAGGATAAAACAACATAAATACAATTTAATAAAGCATAAGATAAAACAACATAAATGCAATTTAATAAAGCATGGGTTAAAACAACATAAATACAATTTAATAAAGCATAGGACAAAACAACATAAATACAATTTAATAAAGCATAAGATAAAACAACATAAATACAATTTAATGAAGCATGGGTTAAAACAACATAAATACAATTTAATAAAGCATAGGACAAAACAACATAAATAAAATTTAATAAAGCATAGGATAAAACAACATAAACACAATTTAATAAAGCATAGGATAAAACAACATAAATACAATTTAATAAAACATGGGTTAAAACAACATAAATACAATTTAATAAAGCATAGGATAAAACAACATAAACACAATTTAATAAAACATAGGATAAAACAACATAAATACAATTTAATAAAGCATACGATAAAACAACATAATACAATTTAATAAAGCATAGGATAAAACAACATAAATACAATTTAATAAAGCATAGGATAAAACAAAATAAATACAATTTAATAAAGCATAAGATAAAACAACATAAATACAAGTTAATGAAGCATGGGTTAAAACAACATAAATACAATTTAATAAAGCATAGGACAAAACAACATAAATACAATTTAATAAAGCATAGGATAAAACAACATAAATACAATTTAATAAAGCATAGGATAAAACAACATAAATACAATTTAATAAATCATAGGATAAAACAACATAAATACAATTTAATAAATCATAGGATAAAACAACATAAATGCAATTTAATAAAGCATAGGATAAAACAACATAAATACAATTTAATGAAGCATGGGTTAAAACAACATAAATACAATTTAATATAGCATAGGACAAAACAACATAAATACAATTTAATAAAGCATAGGATAAAACAACATAAATACAATTTAATAAAGCATAGGATAAAACAACATAAATACAATTTAATAAAGCATAAGTTAAAACAATATAAATACAATTTAATAAAGCATAGGATAAAACAACATAAATACAATTTAATAAAGCATAGGATAAAACAACATAAATACAATTTAATAAAGCATAGGTTAAAGCAACATAAATACAATTTAATAAAACATGGGTTAAAACAACATAAATACAATTTAATAAAGCATAGGATAAAACCACATAAATACAATTTAATAAAGCATAGGATAAAACAACATAAATACAATTTAATATAGCATAGGATAAAACCACATAAATACAATTTAATAAAGCAGAGGATAAAACAACATAAATACAATTTAATAAATCATAGGATAAAACCACATAAATACAATTTAATAAATCATAGGATAAAACAACATAAATACAATTTAATAAAGCATAGGATATAACAACATAAATACAATTTAATAAAGCATAGGATAAAACCACATAAATACAATTTAATAAAGCATGGGTTAAAACGACATAAATACAATTTAATAAAGCATAGGATAAAACAACATAAACACAATTTAATAAATCATAGGATAAAACAACATAAATACAATTGAATAAAGCATACGATAAAACAACATAATACAATTTAATAAAGCATAGGATAAAACAACATAAATACAATTTAATAAAGCATAGGATAAAACAACAAATACAATTTAATAAAGCAAAGGTTAAAGCAACAGAAATACCATTTAATAAAGCATAGGATATAACAACATAAATACAAATAATAAAGCATAGGTTAAAACAACATAAATACAATTTAATAAAGCATAGGTTAAAACAACATAAATACAATTTAATAAAGCATAGGATAAAACAACATAAATACAATTTAATAAATCATAGGATAAAACAACATAAATACAATTTAATAAAGCATATTATAAAACAACATAAATACAATTTAATAAAGCATAGGATAAAACAACATAAATACAATTTAATAAAGCATAGGTTAAAACAACATAAATACAATTTAATAAAGCATAGGATAAAACACCATGAATGCAGTTTAATAAAGCATAGGATAAAACAATATAAATACAATTTAATAAAGCATAGGATAAAACAATATAAATACAATTTAATAAAGCATAGGATAAAACAACATAAACACAATTTAATAAAGCATAGGATAAAACAACATAAATACAATTTAATAAAGCATAGGATAAAACAACATAAATACAATTTAATAAAGCATAGGATAAAACAACATAAATACAATTTAATAAAGCATAGGATAAAACAACATAAATACAATTTAATAAAGCATAGGATAAAACAACATAAATACAATTTAATAAAGCATAGCATAAAACAACATAAATGCAGTTTAATAAAGCATAGGATAAAGCAACATAAATACAATTTAATAAAGCATAGGATAAAACAACATAAGTCCAATTTAATAAAGCATAAGATAAAACAACATAAATACAATTTAATAAAGCATAGGATAAAACAGCATGAATACAATTTAATAAAGCATGGGTTAAAACAACATAAATACAATTTAATAAAGCATAGGATAAAACAACATAAACACAATTTAATAAAGCATAGGATAAAACAACATAAATACAATTTAATAAAGCATACGATAAAACAACATAATACAATTTAATAAAGCATAGGATAAAACAACATAAATACAATTTAATAAAGCATAGGATAAAATAACATAAATACAATTTAATAAAGCATAAGATAAAACAACATAAATACAATTTAATGAAGCATGGGTTAAAACAACATAAATACAATTTAATAAAGCATAGGATAAAACAACATAAATACAATTTAATAAAGCATAGGATAAAACAACATAAATACAATTTAATAAAGCATAGGATAAAACAACATAAATACAATTTAATGAAGCATGGGTTAAAACAACATAAATACAATTTAATAAAGCATAGGATAAAACAACATAAATACAATTTAATAAAGCATAGGATAAAACAACATAAATACAATTTAATAAAGCATAGGATAAAACAACATAAATACAATTTAATAAAGCATAGGATAAAACAACATAAATACAATTTAATAAAGCATAGGATAAAACAACATAAATGCAGTTTAATAAAGCATAGGATAAAGCAACATAAATACAATTTAATAAAGCATAGGATAAAACAACATAAGTCCAATTTAATAAAGCATAAGATAAAACAACATAAATACAATTTAATAAAGCATAGGATAAAACAGCATGAATACAATTTAATAAAGCATGGGTTAAAACAACATAAATACAATTTAATAAAGCATAGGATAAAACAACATAAACACAATTTAATAAAGCATAGGATAAAACAACATAAATACAATTTAATAAAGCATACGATAAAACAACATAATACAATTTAATAAAGCATAGGATAAAACAACATAAATACAATTTAATAAAGCATAGGATAAAATAACATAAATACAATTTAATAAAGCATAAGATAAAACAACATAAATACAATTTAATGAAGCATGGGTTAAAACAACATAAATACAATTTAATAAAGCATAGGATAAAACAACATAAATACAATTTAATAAAGCATAGGATAAAACAACATAAATACAATTTAATAAAGCATAGGATAAAACAACATAAATACAATTTAATAAAGCATAGGATAAAACAAAATAAATACAATTTAATAAAGCATAGGATAAAACAACATAAATACAATTTAATAAAGCATAGGATAAAACAACATAAATGCAGTTTAATAAAACATAGGATAAAACAACATAAATACAATTTAATAAAGCATAGCATAAAACAACATAAATGCAGTTTAATAAAGCATAGGATAAAGCAACATAAATACAACTTAATAAAGCATAGGATAAAACAACATAAGTCCAATTTAATAAAGCATAAGATAAAACAACATAAATACAATTTAATAAAGCATAGGATAAAACAACATAAATACAGTTTAATAAAGCATAGGATAAAACAACATAAATACAATTTAATAAAGCATAGGATAAAACAACATAAATACAATTTAATAAAGCATGGATTAAAACAACATAAATACAATTTAATAAAGCATAGGACAAAACAACATAAATACAATTTAATAAAGCATAGGATAAAACAACATAAATACAATTTAATAAAGCATAGGATAAAACAACATAAATACAATTTAATAAAGCATAGGATAAAACCACATAAATACAATTTAATAAAGCATGGGTTAAAACAACATAAATACAATTTAATAAAGCATAGGATAAAACAACATAAACACAATTTAATAAAGCATAGGATAAAACAACATAAATACAATTTAATAAAGCATAGGATAAAACAACATAAATACAATTTAATAAAGCATAAGATAAAACAACATAAATACAATTTAATAAAGCATAGGATAAAACAACATAAATACAGTTTAATAAAGCATAGGATAAAACAACATAAATACAATTTAATAAAGCATAGGATAAAACAACATAAATACAATTTAATAAAGCATGGATTAAAACAACATAAATACAATTTAATAAAGCATAGGACAAAACAACATAAATACAATTTAATAAAGCATAGGATAAAACAACATAAATACAATTTAATAAAGCATAGGATAAAACAACATAAATACAATTTAATAAAGCATAGGATAAAACCACATAAATACAATTTAATAAAGCATGGGTTAAAACAACATAAATACAATTTAATAAAGCATAGGATAAAACAACATAAACACAATTTAATAAAGCATAGGATAAAACAACATAAATACAATTTAATAAAGCATACGATAAAACAACATAATACAATTTAATAAAGCATAGGATAAAACAACATAAATACAATTTAATAAAGTATAGGATAAAACAACATAAATACAATTTAATAAAGCATAGGTTAAAGCAACATAAATACAATTTAATAAAGCATAGGATAAAACAACATAAATACAATTTAATAAAGCATAGGATAATACCACATAAATACAATTTAATAAATCATAGGATAAAACAACATAAATACAATTTAATAAAGCATAGGATAAAGCAACATAAATACAATTTAATAAAGCATAGGATAAAACAACATAAATACAATTTAATAAAGCATAGGATAAAACAACATAAATACAATTTAATAAAGCATAGGGTAAAACAACATAAATGCAATTTAATAAAGCATAGGATAAAACAACATATATACAATTTAATAAAGCATAGGATAAAACAACATAAATACAGTTTAATAAAGCATAGGATAAAACAACATAAATACAATTTAATAAAGCATAGGATAAAACAACATAAATACAATTTAATAAAGCATGGATTAAAACAACATAAATACAATTTAATAAAGCATAGGACAAAACAACATAAATACAATTTAATAAAGCATAGGATAAAACAACATAAATACAATTTAATAAAGCATAGGATAAAACAACATAAATACAATTTAATAAAGCATAGGATAAAACCACATAAATACAATTTAATAAAGCATGGGTTAAAACAACATAAATACAATTTAATAAAGCATAGGATAAAACAACATAAACACAATTTAATAAAGCATAGGATAAAACAACATAAATACAATTTAATAAAGCATAGGATAAAACAACATAAATACAATTTAATAAAGCATAAGATAAAACAACATAAATACAATTTAATAAAGCATAGGATAAAACAACATAAATACAGTTTAATAAAGCATAGGATAAAACAACATAAATACAATTTAATAAAGCATAGGATAAAACAACATAAATACAATTTAATAAAGCATGGATTAAAACAACATAAATACAATTTAATAAAGCATAGGACAAAACAACATAAATACAATTTAATAAAGCATAGGATAAAACAACATAAATACAATTTAATAAAGCATAGGATAAAACAACATAAATACAATTTAATAAAGCATAGGATAAAACCACATAAATACAATTTAATAAAGCATGGGTTAAAACAACATAAATACAATTTAATAAAGCATAGGATAAAACAACATAAACACAATTTAATAAAGCATAGGATAAAACAACATAAATACAATTTAATAAAGCATACGATAAAACAACATAATACAATTTAATAAAGCATAGGATAAAACAACATAAATACAATTTAATAAAGTATAGGATAAAACAACATAAATACAATTTAATAAAGCATAGGTTAAAGCAACATAAATACAATTTAATAAAGCATAGGATAAAACAACATAAATACAATTTAATAAAGCATAGGATAATACCACATAAATACAATTTAATAAATCATAGGATAAAACAACATAAATACAATTTAATAAAGCATAGGATAAAGCAACATAAATACAATTTAATAAAGCATAGGATAAAACAACATAAATACAATTTAATAAAGCATAGGATAAAACAACATAAATACAATTTAATAAAGCATAGGGTAAAACAACATAAATGCAATTTAATAAAGCATAGGATAAAACAACATATATACAATTTAATAAAGCATAGGATAAAACAACATAAATACAGTTTAATAAAGCATAGGATAAAACAACATAAATACAATTTAATAAAGCATGGGTTAAAACAACATAAATACAATCTATTAAAGCATAGTACAAAACAACATAAATACAATTTAATAAAGCATAGGATAAAACAACATAAATACAATTTAATAAAGCATAAGATAAAACAACATAAATGCAATTTAATAAAGCATGGGTTAAAACAACATAAATGCAATTTAATAAAGCATAGGACAAAACAACATAAATACAATTTAATAAAGCATAAGATAAAACAACATAAATACAATTTAATGAAGCATGGGTTAAAACAACATAAATACAATTTAATAAAGCATAGGACAAAACAACATAAATAAAATTTAATAAAGCATAGGATAAAACAACATAAATACAATTTAATAAAGCATAGGATAAAACAACATGAATACAATTTAATAAAGCATGGGTTAAAACAACATAAATACAATTTAATAAAGCATAGGATAAAACAACATAAACACAATTTAATAAAGCATAGGATAAAACAACATAAATACAATTTAATAAAGCATACGATAAAACAACATAATACAATTTAATAAAGCATAGGATAAAACAACATAAATACAATTTAATAAAGCATAGGATAAAACCACATAAATACAATTTAATAAAGCATGGGTTAAAACGACGTAAATACAATTTAATAAAGCATAGGATAAAACAACATAAATGCAGTTTAATAAAACATAGGATAAAACAACATAAATACAATTTAATAAAGCATAGCATAAAACAACATAAATGCAGTTTAATAAAGCATAGGATAAAGCAACATAAATACAACTTAATAAAGCATAGGATAAAACAACATAAGTCCAATTTAATAAAGCATAAGATAAAACAACATAAATACAATTTAATAAAGCATAGGATAAAACAACATAAATACAATTTAATAAAGCATAGGATAAAACAACATAAATACAATTTAATAAAGCAAACGTTAAACCAACATAAATACAATTTAATAAAGCATAGGATAAAACAACATAAATACAACTTAATAAAGCATAGGTTAAAACAACATAAATACAATTTAATAAAGCATAGGATAAAACAACATAAATACAATTTAATAAAGCATAGGTTAAAACAACATAAATACAATTTAATAAAGCATAGGATAAAACAACATAAATACAATTTAATAAATCATAGGATAAAACAACATAAATACAATTTAATAAAGCATAGGATAAAACAACATAAATACAATTTAATAAAGCATAGGATAAAACAACATAAATACAATTTAATAAAGCATAGGATAAAACAACATAAATACAATTTAATAAAGCATAGGATAAAACAACATAAATGCAGTTTAATAAAACATAGGATAAAACAACATAAATACAATTTAATAAAGCATAGCATAAAACAACATAAATGCAGTTTAATAAAGCATAGGATAAAGCAACATAAATACAACTTAATAAAGCATAGGATAAAACAACATAAGTCCAATTTAATAAAGCATAAGATAAAACAACATAAATACAATTTAATAAAGCATAGGATAAAACAACATAAATACAATTTAATAAAGCATAGGATAAAACAACATAAATACAACTTAATAAAGCATAGGTTAAAACAACATAAATACAATTTAATAAAGCATAGGATAAAACAACATAAATACAATTTAATAAAGCATAGGATAAAACAACATAAATACAATTTAATAAAGCATAGGATAAAACAACATAAATACAATTTAATAAAGCATAGGATAAAACAACATAAATACAATTTAATAAAGCATAGGATAAAACAACATAAATTCAATTTAATAAAGCATAGGATAAAACAACATAAATACAATTTAATGAAGCATAGGATAAAACAACATAAAAACAAATTAATAAAGCATGGTTAAAACAACATAAATACAATTTAATAAAGCATAGGACAAAACAACATAAATACAATTTAATAAAGCATAGGATAAAACAACATAAATACAATTTAATAAAGCATAAGATAAAACAACATAAATGCAATTTAATAAAGCATGGGTTAAAACAACATAAATACAATTTAATAAAGCATAGGACAAAACAACATAAATACAATTTAATAAAGCATAAGATAAAACAACATAAATACAATTTAATGAAGCATGGGTTAAAACAACATAAATACAATTTAATAAAGCATAGGACAAAACAACATAAATAAAATTTAATAAAGCATAGGATAAAACAACATAAACACAATTTAATAAAGCATAGGATAAAACAACATAAATACAATTTAATAAAACATGGGTTAAAACAACATAAATACAATTTAATAAAGCATAGGATAAAACAACATAAACACAATTTAATAAAACATAGGATAAAACAACATAAATACAATTTAATAAAGCATACGATAAAACAACATAATACAATTTAATAAAGCATAGGATAAAACAACATAAATACAATTTAATAAAGCATAGGATAAAACAACATAAATACAATTTAATAAAGCATAAGATAAAACAACATAAATACAAGTTAATGAAGCATAGGATAAAACAACATAAATACAATTTAATAAAGCATAGGACAAAACAACATAAATACAATTTAATAAAGCATAGGATAATACAACATAAATACAATTTAATAAAGCATAGGATAAAACAACATAAATACAATTTAATAAATCATAGGATAAAACAACATAAATACAATTTAATAAATCATAGGATAAAACAACATAAATGCAATTTAATAAAGCATAGGATAAAACAACATAAATACAATTTAATGAAGAATAGGTTAAAACAACATAAATACAATTTAATAAAGCATAGGATAAAACAACATAAATACAATTTAATAAAGCATAGGATAAAACAACATAAATACAATTTAATAAAGCATAGGATAAAACAACATAAATACAATTTAATAAAGCATAGGATAAAACAACATAAATACAATTTAATAAAGCATAGGATAAAACAACATAAATTCAATTTAATAAAGCATAGGATAAAACAACATAAATACAATTTAATGAAGCATAGGATAAAACAACATAAAAACAAATTAATAAAGCATGGTTAAAACAACATAAATACAATTTAATAAAGCATAGGACAAAACAACATAAATACAATTTAATAAAGCATAGGATAAAACAACATAAATACAATTTAATAAAGCATAAGATAAAACAACATAAATGCAATTTAATAAAGCATGGGTTAAAACAACATAAATACAATTTAATAAAGCATAGGACAAAACAACATAAATACAATTTAATAAAGCATAAGATAAAACAACATAAATACAATTTAATGAAGCATGGGTTAAAACAACATAAATACAATTTAATAAAGCATAGGACAAAACAACATAAATAAAATTTAATAAAGCATAGGATAAAACAACATAAACACAATTTAATAAAGCATAGGATAAAACAACATAAATACAATTTAATAAAACATGGGTTAAAACAACATAAATACAATTTAATAAAGCATAGGATAAAACAACATAAACACAATTTAATAAAACATAGGATAAAACAACATAAATACAATTTAATAAAGCATACGATAAAACAACATAATACAATTTAATAAAGCATAGGATAAAACAAGATAAATACAATTTAATAAAGCATAGGATAAAACAACATAAATACAATTTAATAAAGCATAAGATAAAACAACATAAATACAAGTTAATGAAGCATAGGATAAAACAACATAAATACAATTTAATAAAGCATAGGACAAAACAACATAAATACAATTTAATAAAGCATAGGATAATACAACATAAATACAATTTAATAAAGCATAGGATAAAACAACATAAATACAATTTAATAAATCATAGGATAAAACAACATAAATACAATTTAATAAATCATAGGATAAAACAACATAAATGCAATTTAATAAAGCATAGGATAAAACAACATAAATACAATTTAATGAAGCATGGGTTAAAACAACATAAATACAATTTAATATAGCATAGGACAAAACAACATAAATACAATTTAATAAAGCATAGGATAAAACAACATAAATACAATTTAATAAAGCATAGGATAAAACAACATAAATACAATTTAATAAAGCATAAGTTAAAACAATATAAATACAATTTAATAAAGCATAGGATAAAACAACATAAATACAATTTAATAAAGCATAGGATAAAACAACATAAATACAATTTAATAAAGCATAGGTTAAAGCAACATAAATACAATTTAATAAAACATGGGTTAAAACAACATAAATACAATTTAATAAAGCATAGGATAAAACCACATAAATACAATTTAATAAAGCATAGGATAAAACAACATAAATACAATTTAATATAGCATAGGATAAAACCACATAAATACAATTTAATAAAGCAGAGGATAAAACAACATAAATACAATTTAATAAAGCATAGGATAAAACCACATAAATACAATTTAATAAATCATAGGATAAAACAACATAAATACAATTTAATAAAGCATAGGATATAACAACATAAATACAATTTAATAAAGCATAGGATAAAACCACATAAATACAATTTAATAAAGCATGGGTTAAAACGACATAAATACAATTTAATAAAGCATAGGATAAAACAACATAAACACAATTTAATAAATCATAGGATAAAACAACATAAATACAATTGAATAAAGCATACGATAAAACAACATAATACAATTTAATAAAGCATAGGATAAAACAACATAAATACAATTTAATAAAGCATAGGATAAAACAACAAATACAATTTAATAAAGCAAAGGTTAAAGCAACAGAAATACCATTTAATAAAGCATAGGATATAACAACATAAATACAAATAATAAAGCATAGGTTAAAACAACATAAATACAATTTAATAAAGCATAGGTTAAAACAACATAAATACAATTTAATAAAGCATAGGATAAAACAACATAAATACAATTTAATAAAGCATAAGATAAAACAACATAAATACAATTTAATAAAGCATAGGATAAAACAGCATGAATACAATTTAATAAAGCATGGGTTAAAACAACATAAATACAATTTAATAAAGCATAGGATAAAACAACATAAACACAATTTAATAAAGCATAGGATAAAACAACATAAATACAATTTAATAAAGCATACGATAAAACAACATAATACAATTTAATAAAGCATAGCATAAAACAACATAAATACAATTTAATAAAGCATAGGATAAAATAACATAAATACAATTTAATAAAGCATAAGATAAAACAACATAAATACAATTTAATGAAGCATGGGTTAAAACAACATAAATACAATTTAATAAAGCATAGGATAAAACAACATAAATACAATTTAATAAAGCATAGGATAAAACAACATAAATACAATTTAATAAAGCATAGGATAAAACAACATAAATACAATTTAATAAAGCATAGGATAAAACAAAATAAATACAATTTAATAAAGCATAGGATAAAACAACATAAATACAATTTAATAAAGCATAGGATAAAACAACATAAATGCAGTTTAATAAAACATAGGATAAAACAACATAAATACAATTTAATAAAGCATAGCATAAAACAACATAAATGCAGTTTAATAAAGAATAGGATAAAGCAACATAAATACAACTTAATAAAGCATAGGATAAAACAACATAAGTCCAATTTAATAAAGCATAAGATAAAACAACATAAATACAATTTAATATAGCATAGGATAAAACCACATAAATACAATTTAATAAAGCAGAGGATAAAACAACATAAATACAATTTAATAAAGCATAGGATAAAACCACATAAATACAATTTAATAAATCATAGGATAAAACAACATAAATACAATTTAATAAAGCATAGGATATAACAACATAAATACAATTTAATAAAGCATAGGATAAAACCACATAAATACAATTTAATAAAGCATGGGTTAAAACGACATAAATACAATTTAATAAAGCATAGGATAAAACAACATAAACACAATTTAATAAATCATAGGATAAAACAACATAAATACAATTGAATAAAGCATACGATAAAACAACATAATACAATTTAATAAAGCATAGGATAAAACAACATAAATACAATTTAATAAAGCATAGGATAAAACAACAAATACAATTTAATAAAGCAAAGGTTAAAGCAACAGAAATACCATTTAATAAAGCATAGGATATAACAACATAAATACAAATAATAAAGCATAGGTTAAAACAACATAAATACAATTTAATAAAGCATAGGTTAAAACAACATAAATACAATTTAATAAAGCATAAGATAAAACAACATAAATACAATTTAATAAAGCATAGGATAAAACAGCATGAATACAATTTAATAAAGCATGGGTTAAAACAACATAAATACAATTTAATAAAGCATAGGATAAAACAACATAAACACAATTTAATAAAGCATAGGATAAAACAACATAAATACAATTTAATAAAGCATACGATAAAACAACATAATACAATTTAATAAAGCATAGGATAAAACAACATAAATACAATTTAATAAAGCATAGGATAAAATAACATAAATACAATTTAATAAAGCATAAGATAAAACAACATAAATACAATTTAATGAAGCATGGGTTAAAACAACATAAATACAATTTAATAAAGCATAGGATAAAACAAAATAAATACAATTTAATAAAGCATAGGATAAAACAACATAAATACAATTTAATAAAGCATAGGATAAAACAACATAAATGCAGTTTAATAAAACATAGGATAAAACAACATAAATACAATTTAATAAAGCATAGCATAAAACAACATAAATGCAGTTTAATAAAGCATAGGATAAAGCAACATAAATACAACTTAATAAAGCATAGGATAAAACAACATAAGTCCAATTTAATAAAGCATAAGATAAAACAACATAAATACAATTTAATAAAGCATAGGATAAAACAACATAAATACAATTTAATAAAGCATAGGATAAAACAACATAAATACAATTTAATAAAGCATAGGATAAAACAACATAAATACAATTTAATAAAGCATGGATTAAAACAACATAAATACAATTTAATAAAGCATAGGACAAAACAACATAAATACAATTTAATAAAGCATAGGATAAAACAACATAAATACAATTTAATAAAGCATAGGATAAAACAACATGAATACAATTTAATAAAGCATGGGTTAAAACAACATAAATACAATTTAATAAAGCATAGGATAAAACAACATAAACACAATTTAATAAAGCATAGGATAAAACAACATAAATACAATTTAATAAAGCATACGATAAAACAACATAATACAATTTAATAAAGCATAGGATAAAACAACATAAATACAATTTAATAAAGCATAGGATAAAACCACATAAATACAATTTAATAAAGCATGGGTTAAAACGACGTAAATACAATTTAATAAAGCATAGGATAAAACAACATAAATGCAGTTTAATAAAACATAGGATAAAACAACATAAATACAATTTAATAAAGCATAGCATAAAACAACATAAATGCAGTTTAATAAAGCATAGGATAAAGCAACATAAATACAACTTAATAAAGCATAGGATAAAACAACATAAGTCCAATTTAATAAAGCATAAGATAAAACAACATAAATACAATTTAATAAAGCATAGGATAAAACAACATAAATACAATTTAATAAAGCATAGGATAAAACAACATAAATACAATTTAATAAAGCAAACGTTAAACCAACATAAATACAATTTAATAAAGCATAGGATAAAACAACATAAATACAACTTAATAAAGCATAGGTTAAAACAACATAAATACAATTTAATAAAGCATAGGATAAAACAACATAAATACAATTTAATAAAGCATAGGTTAAAACAACATAAATACAATTTAATAAAGCATAGGATAAAACAACATAAATACAATTTAATAAATCATAGGATAAAACAACATAAATACAATTTAATAAAGCATAGGATAAAACAACATAAATACAATTTAATAAAGCATAGGATAAAACAACATAAATACAATTTAATAAAGCATAGGATAAAACAACATAAATACAATTTAATAAAGCATAGGATAAAACAACATAAATGCAGTTTAATAAAACATAGGATAAAACAACATAAATACAATTTAATAAAGCATAGCATAAAACAACATAAATGCAGTTTAATAAAGCATAGGATAAAGCAACATAAATACAACTTAATAAAGCATAGGATAAAACAACATAAGTCCAATTTAATAAAGCATAAGATAAAACAACATAAATACAATTTAATAAAGCATAGGATAAAACAACATAAATACAATTTAATAAAGCATAGGATAAAACAACATAAATACAACTTAATAAAGCATAGGTTAAAACAACATAAATACAATTTAATAAAGCATAGGATAAAACAACATAAATACAATTTAATAAAGCATAGGATAAAACAACATAAATACAATTTAATAAAGCATAGGATAAAACAACATAAATACAATTTAATAAAGCATAGGATAAAACAACATAAATACAATTTAATAAAGCATAGGATAAAACAACATAAATTCAATTTAATAAAGCATAGGATAAAACAACATAAATACAATTTAATGAAGCATAGGATAAAACAACATAAAAACAAATTAATAAAGCATGGTTAAAACAACATAAATACAATTTAATAAAGCATAGGACAAAACAACATAAATACAATTTAATAAAGCATAGGATAAAACAACATAAATACAATTTAATAAAGCATAAGATAAAACAACATAAATGCAATTTAATAAAGCATGGGTTAAAACAACATAAATACAATTTAATAAAGCATAGGACAAAACAACATAAATACAATTTAATAAAGCATAAGATAAAACAACATAAATACAATTTAATGAAGCATGGGTTAAAACAACATAAATACAATTTAATAAAGCATAGGACAAAACAACATAAATAAAATTTAATAAAGCATAGGATAAAACAACATAAACACAATTTAATAAAGCATAGGATAAAACAACATAAATACAATTTAATAAAACATGGGTTAAAACAACATAAATACAATTTAATAAAGCATAGGATAAAACAACATAAACACAATTTAATAAAACATAGGATAAAACAACATAAATACAATTTAATAAAGCATACGATAAAACAACATAATACAATTTAATAAAGCATAGGATAAAACAACATAAATACAATTTAATAAAGCATAGGATAAAACAACATAAATACAATTTAATAAAGCATAAGATAAAACAACATAAATACAAGTTAATGAAGCATAGGATAAAACAACATAAATACAATTTAATAAAGCATAGGACAAAACAACATAAATACAATTTAATAAAGCATAGGATAATACAACATAAATACAATTTAATAAAGCATAGGATAAAACAACATAAATACAATTTAATAAATCATAGGATAAAACAACATAAATACAATTTAATAAATCATAGGATAAAACAACATAAATGCAATTTAATAAAGCATAGGATAAAACAACATAAATACAATTTAATGAAGAATAGGTTAAAACAACATAAATACAATTTAATAAAGCATAGGATAAAACAACATAAATACAATTTAATAAAGCATAGGATAAAACAACATAAATACAATTTAATAAAGCATAGGATAAAACAACATAAATACAATTTAATAAAGCATAGGATAAAACAACATAAATACAATTTAATAAAGCATAGGATAAAACAACATAAATTCAATTTAATAAAGCATAGGATAAAACAACATAAATACAATTTAATGAAGCATAGGATAAAACAACATAAAAACAAATTAATAAAGCATGGTTAAAACAACATAAATACAATTTAATAAAGCATAGGACAAAACAACATAAATACAATTTAATAAAGCATAGGATAAAACAACATAAATACAATTTAATAAAGCATAAGATAAAACAACATAAATGCAATTTAATAAAGCATGGGTTAAAACAACATAAATACAATTTAATAAAGCATAGGACAAAACAACATAAATACAATTTAATAAAGCATAAGATAAAACAACATAAATACAATTTAATGAAGCATGGGTTAAAACAACATAAATACAATTTAATAAAGCATAGGACAAAACAACATAAATAAAATTTAATAAAGCATAGGATAAAACAACATAAACACAATTTAATAAAGCATAGGATAAAACAACATAAATACAATTTAATAAAACATGGGTTAAAACAACATAAATACAATTTAATAAAGCATAGGATAAAACAACATAAACACAATTTAATAAAACATAGGATAAAACAACATAAATACAATTTAATAAAGCATACGATAAAACAACATAATACAATTTAATAAAGCATAGGATAAAACAAGATAAATACAATTTAATAAAGCATAGGATAAAACAACATAAATACAATTTAATAAAGCATAAGATAAAACAACATAAATACAAGTTAATGAAGCATAGGATAAAACAACATAAATACAATTTAATAAAGCATAGGACAAAACAACATAAATACAATTTAATAAAGCATAGGATAATACAACATAAATACAATTTAATAAAGCATAGGATAAAACAACATAAATACAATTTAATAAATCATAGGATAAAACAACATAAATACAATTTAATAAATCATAGGATAAAACAACATAAATGCAATTTAATAAAGCATAGGATAAAACAACATAAATACAATTTAATGAAGCATGGGTTAAAACAACATAAATACAATTTAATATAGCATAGGACAAAACAACATAAATACAATTTAATAAAGCATAGGATAAAACAACATAAATACAATTTAATAAAGCATAGGATAAAACAACATAAATACAATTTAATAAAGCATAAGTTAAAACAATATAAATACAATTTAATAAAGCATAGGATAAAACAACATAAATACAATTTAATAAAGCATAGGATAAAACAACATAAATACAATTTAATAAAGCATAGGTTAAAGCAACATAAATACAATTTAATAAAACATGGGTTAAAACAACATAAATACAATTTAATAAAGCATAGGATAAAACCACATAAATACAATTTAATAAAGCATAGGATAAAACAACATAAATACAATTTAATATAGCATAGGATAAAACCACATAAATACAATTTAATAAAGCAGAGGATAAAACAACATAAATACAATTTAATAAAGCATAGGATAAAACCACATAAATACAATTTAATAAATCATAGGATAAAACAACATAAATACAATTTAATAAAGCATAGGATATAACAACATAAATACAATTTAATAAAGCATAGGATAAAACCACATAAATACAATTTAATAAAGCATGGGTTAAAACGACATAAATACAATTTAATAAAGCATAGGATAAAACAACATAAACACAATTTAATAAATCATAGGATAAAACAACATAAATACAATTGAATAAAGCATACGATAAAACAACATAATACAATTTAATAAAGCATAGGATAAAACAACATAAATACAATTTAATAAAGCATAGGATAAAACAACAAATACAATTTAATAAAGCAAAGGTTAAAGCAACAGAAATACCATTTAATAAAGCATAGGATATAACAACATAAATACAAATAATAAAGCATAGGTTAAAACAACATAAATACAATTTAATAAAGCATAGGTTAAAACAACATAAATACAATTTAATAAAGCATAGGATAAAACAACATAAATACAATTTAATAAAGCATAAGATAAAACAACATAAATACAATTTAATAAAGCATAGGATAAAACAGCATGAATACAATTTAATAAAGCATGGGTTAAAACAACATAAATACAATTTAATAAAGCATAGGATAAAACAACATAAACACAATTTAATAAAGCATAGGATAAAACAACATAAATACAATTTAATAAAGCATACGATAAAACAACATAATACAATTTAATAAAGCATAGCATAAAACAACATAAATACAATTTAATAAAGCATAGGATAAAATAACATAAATACAATTTAATAAAGCATAAGATAAAACAACATAAATACAATTTAATGAAGCATGGGTTAAAACAACATAAATACAATTTAATAAAGCATAGGATAAAACAACATAAATACAATTTAATAAAGCATAGGATAAAACAACATAAATACAATTTAATAAAGCATAGGATAAAACAACATAAATACAATTTAATAAAGCATAGGATAAAACAAAATAAATACAATTTAATAAAGCATAGGATAAAACAACATAAATACAATTTAATAAAGCATAGGATAAAACAACATAAATGCAGTTTAATAAAACATAGGATAAAACAACATAAATACAATTTAATAAAGCATAGCATAAAACAACATAAATGCAGTTTAATAAAGAATAGGATAAAGCAACATAAATACAACTTAATAAAGCATAGGATAAAACAACATAAGTCCAATTTAATAAAGCATAAGATAAAACAACATAAATACAATTTAATATAGCATAGGATAAAACCACATAAATACAATTTAATAAAGCAGAGGATAAAACAACATAAATACAATTTAATAAAGCATAGGATAAAACCACATAAATACAATTTAATAAATCATAGGATAAAACAACATAAATACAATTTAATAAAGCATAGGATATAACAACATAAATACAATTTAATAAAGCATAGGATAAAACCACATAAATACAATTTAATAAAGCATGGGTTAAAACGACATAAATACAATTTAATAAAGCATAGGATAAAACAACATAAACACAATTTAATAAATCATAGGATAAAACAACATAAATACAATTGAATAAAGCATACGATAAAACAACATAATACAATTTAATAAAGCATAGGATAAAACAACATAAATACAATTTAATAAAGCATAGGATAAAACAACAAATACAATTTAATAAAGCAAAGGTTAAAGCAACAGAAATACCATTTAATAAAGCATAGGATATAACAACATAAATACAAATAATAAAGCATAGGTTAAAACAACATAAATACAATTTAATAAAGCATAGGTTAAAACAACATAAATACAATTTAATAAAGCATAAGATAAAACAACATAAATACAATTTAATAAAGCATAGGATAAAACAGCATGAATACAATTTAATAAAGCATGGGTTAAAACAACATAAATACAATTTAATAAAGCATAGGATAAAACAACATAAACACAATTTAATAAAGCATAGGATAAAACAACATAAATACAATTTAATAAAGCATACGATAAAACAACATAATACAATTTAATAAAGCATAGGATAAAACAACATAAATACAATTTAATAAAGCATAGGATAAAATAACATAAATACAATTTAATAAAGCATAAGATAAAACAACATAAATACAATTTAATGAAGCATGGGTTAAAACAACATAAATACAATTTAATAAAGCATAGGATAAAACAAAATAAATACAATTTAATAAAGCATAGGATAAAACAACATAAATACAATTTAATAAAGCATAGGATAAAACAACATAAATGCAGTTTAATAAAACATAGGATAAAACAACATAAATACAATTTAATAAAGCATAGCATAAAACAACATAAATGCAGTTTAATAAAGCATAGGATAAAGCAACATAAATACAACTTAATAAAGCATAGGATAAAACAACATAAGTCCAATTTAATAAAGCATAAGATAAAACAACATAAATACAATTTAATAAAGCATAGGATAAAACAACATAAATACAATTTAATAAAGCATAGGATAAAACAACATAAATACAATTTAATAAAGCATAGGATAAAACAACATAAATACAATTTAATAAAGCATGGATTAAAACAACATAAATACAATTTAATAAAGCATAGGACAAAACAACATAAATACAATTTAATAAAGCATAGGATAAAACAACATAAATACAATTTAATAAAGCATAGGATAAAACAACATAAATACAATTTAATAAAGCATAGGATAAAAACACATAAATACAATTTAATAAAGCATGGGTTAAAACAACATAAATACAATTTAATAAAGCATAGGATAAAACAACATAAACACAATTTAATAAAGCATAGGATAAAACAACATAAATACAATTTAATAAAGCATACGATAAAACAACATAATACAATTTAATAAAGCATAGGATAAAACAACATAAATACAATTTAATAAAGTATAGGATAAAACAACATAAATACAATTTAATAAAGCATAGGTTAAAGCAACATAAATACAATTTAATAAAGCATAGGATAAAACAACATAAATACAATTTAATAAAGCATAGGATAATACCACATAAATACAATTTAATAAATCATAGGATAAAACAACATAAATACAATTTAGTAAAGCATAAGATAAAACAACATAAATGCAATTTAATAAAGCATGGGTTAAAACCACATAAATGCAATTTAATAAAGCATAGGACAAAACAACATAAATACAATTTAATAAAGCATAAGATAAAACAACATAAATACAATTTAATGAAGCATGGGTTAAAACAACATAAATACAATTTAATAAAGCATAGGACAAAACAACATAAATAAAATTTAATAAAGCATAGGATAAAACAACATAAATACAATTTAATAAAGCATAGGATAAAACAACATGAATACAATTTAATAAAGCATGGGTTAAAACAACATAAATACAATTTAATAAAGCATAGGATAAAACAACATAAACACAATTTAATAAAGCATAGGATAAAACAACATAAATACAATTTAATAAAGCATACGATAAAACAACATAATACAATTTAATAAAGCATAGGATAAAACAACATAAATACAATTTAATAAAGCATAGGATAAAACCACATAAATACAATTTAATAAAGCATGGGTTAAAACGACATAAATACAATTTAATAAAGCATAGGATAAAACAACATAAACATAATTTAATAAATCATAGGATAAAACAACATAAATACAATTTAATAAAGCATACGATAAAACAACATAATACAATTTAATAAAGCATAGGGTAAAACAACATAAATACAATTTAATAAAGCATAGGATAAAACAACATAAATACAATTTAATGAAGCATGGGTTAAAACAACATAAATACAATTTAATAAAGCATAGGATAAAACAACATAAATAAAATTTAATAAAGCATAGGATAAAACAACATAAATACAATTTAATAAAGCATAGGATAAAACAACATAAATACAATTTAATAAAGCATAGGATAAAACAAAATAAATACAATTTAATAAAGCATAGGATAAAACAACATAAATACAATTTAATAAAGCATTGGATAAAACAACATAAATGCAGTTTAATAAAACATAGGATAAAACAACATAAATACAATTTAATAAAGCATAGCATAAAACAACATAAATGCAGTTTAATAAAGCATAGGATAAAGCAACATAAATACAACTTAATAAAGCATAGGATAAAACAACATAAGTCCAATTTAATAAAGCATAAGATAAAACAACATAAATACAATTTAATAAAGCATAGGATAAAACAACATAAATACAATTTAATAAAGCATAGGATAAAACAACATAAATACAATTTAATAAAGCATAGGATAAAACAACATAAATACAATTTAATAAAGCATGGATTAAAACAACATAAATACAATTTAATAAAGCATAGGACAAAACAACATAAATACAATTTAATAAAGCATAGGATAAAACAACATAAATACAATTTAATAAAGCATAGGATAAAACAACATAAATACAATTTAATAAAGCATAGGATAAAACCACATAAATACAATTTAATAAAGCATGGGTTAAAACAACATAAATACAATTTAATAAAGCATAGGATAAAACAACATAAACACAATTTAATAAAGCATAGGATAAAACAACATAAATACAATTTAATAAAGCATACGATAAAACAACATAATACAATTTAATAAAGCATAGGATAAAACAACATAAATACAATTTAATAAAGTATAGGATAAAACAACATAAATACAATTTAATAAAGCATAGGTTAAAGCAACATAAATACAATTTAATAAAGCATAGGATAAAACAACATAAATACAATTTAATAAAGCATAGGATAATACCACATAAATACAATTTAATAAATCATAGGATAAAACAACATAAATACAATTTAATAAAGCATAAGATAAAACAACATAAATGCAATTTAATAAAGCATGGGTTAAAACAACATAAATGCAATTTAATAAAGCATAGGACAAAACAACATAAATACAATTTAATAAAGCATAAGATAAAACAACATAAATACAATTTAATGAAGCATGGGTTAAAACAACATAAATACAATTTAATAAAGCATAGGACAAAACAACATAAATAAAATTTAATAAAGCATAGGATAAAACAACATAAATACAATTTAATAAAGCATAGGATAAAACAACATGAATACAATTTAATAAAGCATGGGTTAAAACAACATAAATACAATTTAATAAAGCATAGGATAAAACAACATAAACACAATTTAATAAAGCATAGGATAAAACAACATAAATACAATTTAATAAAGCATACGATAAAACAACATAATACAATTTAATAAAGCATAGGATAAAACAACATAAATACAATTTAATAAAGCATAGGATAAAACCACATAAATACAATTTAATAAAGCATGGGTTAAAACGACATAAATACAATTTAATAAAGCATAGGATAAAACAACATAAACATAATTTAATAAATCATAGGATAAAACAACATAAATACAATTTAATAAAGCATACGATAAAACAACATAATACAATTTAATAAAGCATAGGGTAAAACAACATAAATACAATTTAATAAAGCATAGGATAAAACAACATAAATACAATTTAATAAAGCAAACGTTAAACCAACATAAATACAATTTAATAAAGCATAGGATAAAACAACATAAATACAACTTAATAAAGCATAGGTTAAAACAACATAAATACAATTTAATAAAGCATAGGATAAAACAACATAAATACAATTTAATAAAGCATAGGATAAAACAACATAAATACAATTTAATAAAGCATAGGATAAAACAACATAAATACAATTTAATAAAGCATAGGATAAAACAACATAAATACAATTTAATAAAGCATAGGAAAAAACAACATAAATTAAATTTAATAAAGCATAGGATAAAACAACATAAATACAATTTAATGAAGCATAGGATAAAAAAACATAAAACAAATTAATAAAGCATGGTTAAAACAACATAAATACAATTTAATAAAGCATAGGACAAAACAACATAAATACAATTTAATAAAGCATAGGATAAAACAACATAAATACAATTTAATAAAGCATAAGATAAAACAACATAAATGCAATTTAATAAAGCATGGGTTAAAACAACATAAATACAATTTAATAAAGCATAGGACAAAACAACATAAATACAATTTAATAAAGCATAAGATAAAACAACATAAATACAATTTAATGAAGCATGGGTTAAAACAACATAATACAATTTAATAAAGCATAGGACAAAACAACATAAATAAAATTTAATAAAGCATAGGATAAAACAACATAAACACAATTTAATAAAGCATAGGATAAAACAACATAAATACAATTTAATAAAACATGGGTTAAAACAACATAAATACAATTTAATAAAGCATAGGATAAAACAACATAAACACAATTTAATAAAACATAGGATAAAACAACATAAATACAATTTAATAAAGCATACGATAAAACAACATAATACAATTTAATAAAGCATAGGATAAAACAACATAAATACAATTTAATAAAGCATAGGATAAAACAACATAAATACAATTTAATAAAGCATAAGATAAAACAACATAAATACAAGTTAATGAAGCATGGGTTAAAACAACATAATACAATTTAATAAAGCATAGGACAAAACAACATAAATACAATTTAATAAAGCATAGGATAAAACAACATAAATACAATTTAATAAAGCATAGGATAAAACAACATAAATACAATTTAATAAAACATGGGTTAAAACAACATAAATACAATTTAATAAAGCATAGGATAAAACAACATAAACACAATTTAATAAAACATAGGATAAAACAACATAAATACAATTTAATAAAGCATAGGATAAAACAACATAAATACAATTTAATAAAGCAAACGTTAAACCAACATAAATACAATTTAATAAAGCATAGGATAAAACAACATAAATACAACTTAATAAAGCATAGGTTAAAACAACATAAATACAATTTAATAAAGCATAGGATAAAACAACATAAATACAATTTAATAAAGCATAGGATAAAACAACATAAATACAATTTAATAAAGCATAGGATAAAACAACATAAATACAATTTAATAAAGCATAGGATAAAACAACATAAATACAATTTAATAAAGCATAGGAAAAAACAACATAAATTAAATTTAATAAAGCATAGGATAAAACAACATAAATACAATTTAATGAAGCATAGGATAAAACAACATAAAAACAAATTAATAAAGCATGGTTAAAACAACATAAATACAATTTAATAAAGCATAGGACAAAACAACATAAATACAATTTAATAAAGCATAGGATAAAACAACATAAATACAATTTAATAAAGCATAAGATAAAACAACATAAATGCAATTTAATAAAGCATGGGTTAAAACAACATAAATACAATTTAATAAAGCATAGGACAAAACAACATAAATACAATTTAATAAAGCATAAGATAAAACAACATAAATACAATTTAATGAAGCATGGGTTAAAACAACATAATACAATTTAATAAAGCATAGGACAAAACAACATAAATAAAATTTAATAAAGCATAGGATAAAACAACATAAACACAATTTAATAAAGCATAGGATAAAACAACATAAATACAATTTAATAAAACATGGGTTAAAACAACATAAATACAATTTAATAAAGCATAGGATAAAACAACATAAACACAATTTAATAAAACATAGGATAAAACAACATAAATACAATTTAATAAAGCATACGATAAAACAACATAATACAATTTAATAAAGCATAGGATAAAACAACATAAATACAATTTAATAAAGCATAGGATAAAACAACATAAATACAATTTAATAAAGCATAAGATAAAACAACATAAATACAAGTTAATGAAGCATGGGTTAAAACAACATAATACAATTTAATAAAGCATAGGACAAAACAACATAAATACAATTTAATAAAGCATAGGATAAAACAACATAAATACAATTTAATAAAGCATAGGATAAAACAACATAAATACAATTTAATAAAACATGGGTTAAAACAACATAAATACAATTTAATAAAGCATAGGATAAAACAACATAAACACAATTTAATAAAACATAGGATAAAACAACATAAATACAATTTAATAAAGCATACGATAAAACAACATAATACAATTTAATAAAGCATAGGATAAAACAACATAAATACAATTTAATAAAGCATAGGATAAAACAACATAAATACAATTTAATAAAGCATAAGATAAAACAACATAAATACAAGTTAATGAAGCATGGGTTAAAACAACATAAATACAATTTAATAAAGCATAGGACAAAACAACATAAATACAATTTAATAAAGCATAGGATAAAACAACATAAATACAATTTAATAAAGCATAGGATAAAACAACATAAATACAATTTAATAAATCATAGGATAAAACAACATAAATACAATTTAATAAATCATAGGATAAAACAACATAAATGCAATTTAATAAAGCATAGGATAAAACAACATAAATACAATTTAATGAAGCATGGGTTAAAACAACATAAATACAATTTAATATAGCATAGGACAAAACAACATAAATACAATTTAATAAAGCATAGGATAAAACAACATAAATACAATTTAATAAAGCATAGGATAAAACAACATAAATACAATTTAATAAAGCATAAGTTAAAACAATATAAATACAATTTAATAAAGCATAGGATAAAACAACATAAATACAATTTAATAAAGCATAGGATAAAACAACATAAATACATTTTAATAAAGCATAGGTTAAAGCAACATAAATACAATTTAATAAAACATGGGTTAAAACAACATAAATACAATTTAATAAAGCATAGGATAAAACCACATAAATACAATTTAATAAAGCATAGGATAAAACAACATAAATACAATTTAATATAGCATAGGATAAAACCACATAAATACAATTTAATAAAGCAGAGGATAAAACAACATAAATACAATTTAATAAAGCATAGGATAAAACCACATAAATACAATTTAATAAATCATAGGATAAAACAACATAAATACAATTTAATAAAGCATAGGATATAACAACATAAATACAATTTAATAAAGCATAGGATAAAACCACATAAATACAATTTAATAAAGCATGGGTTAAAACGACATAAATACAATTTAATAAAGCATAGGATAAAACAACATAAACACAATTTAATAAATCATAGGATAAAACAACATAAATACAATTGAATAAAGCATACGATAAAACAACATAATACAATTTAATAAAGCATAGGATAAAACAACATAAATACAATTTAATAAAGCATAGGATAAAACAACAAATACAATTTAATAAAGCAAAGGTTAAAGCAACAGAAATACCATTTAATAAAGCATAGGATATAACAACATAAATACAAATAATAAAGCATAGGTTAAAACAACATAAATACAATTTAATAAAGCATAGGTTAAAACAACATAAATACAACTTAATAAAGCATAGGATAAAACAACATAAATACAATTTAATAAATCATAGGATAAAACAACATAAATACAATTGAATAAAGCATACGATAAAACAACATAATACAATTTAATAAAGCATAGGATAAAACAACATAAATACAATTTAATAAAGCATAGGATAAAACAACAAATACAATTTAATAAAGCAAAGGTTAAAGCAACAGAAATACCATTTAATAAAGCATAGGATATAACAACATAAATACAAATAATAAAGCATAGGTTAAAACAACATAAATACAATTTAATAAAGCATAGGTTAAAACAACATAAATACAATTTAATAAAGCATAGGATAAAACAACATAAATACAATTTAATAAATCATAGGATAAAACAACATAAATACAATTTAATAAAGCATAGGATAAAACAACATAAATACAATTTAATAAAGCATAGGATAAAACAACATAAATACAATTTAATAAAGCATAGGATAAAACAACATAAATACAATTTAATAAAGCATAGGATAAAACAACATAAATGCAGTTTAATAAAACATAGGATAAAACAACATAAATACAATTTAATAAAGCATAGCATAAAACAACATAAATGCAGTTTAATAAAGCATAGGATAAAGCAACATAAATACAACTTAAAGCATAGAATAAAACAACATAAGTCCAATTTAATAAAGCATAAGATAAAACAACATAAATACAATTTAATAAAGCATAGGATAAAACAACATAAATACAATTTAATAAAGCATAGGATAAAACAACATAAATACAATTTAATAAAGCATAGGATAAAACAACATAAATACAATTTAATAAAGCATGGATTAAAACAACATAAATACAATTTAATAAAGCATAGGACAAAACAACATAAATACAATTTAATAAAGCATAGGATAAAGCAACATAAATACAATTTAATAAAGCATAGGATAAAACAACATAAATACAATTTAATAAAGCATAGGATAAAACAACATAAATACAATTTAATAAAGCATAGGATAAAACAACATAAATGTAATTTAATAAAGCATAGGTTAAAGCAAGATAAATACAATTTAATAAAGCATAGGATAAAACAACATATATACAATTTAATAAAGCATAGGATAAAACAACATAAATACAGTTTAATAAAGCATAGGATAAAACAACATAAATACAATTTAATAAAGCATGGGTTAAAACAACATAAACACAATCTATTAAAGCATAGTACAAAACAACATAAATACAATTTAATAAAGCATAGGATAAAACAACATAAATACAATTTAATAAAGCATAAGATAAAACAACATAAATGCAATTTAATAAAGCATGGGTTAAAACAACATAAATGCAATTTAATAAAGCATAGGACAAAACAACATAAATACAATTTAATAAAGCATAAGATAAAACAACATAAATACAATTTAATGAAGCATGGGTTAAAACAACATAAATACAATTTAATAAAGCATAGGACAAAACAACATAAATAAAATTTAATAAAGCATAGGATAAAACAACATAAATACAATTTAATAAAGCATAGGATAAAACAACATGAATACAATTTAATAAAGCATGGGTTAAAACAACATAAATACAATTTAATAAAGCATAGGATAAAACAACATAAACACAATTTAATAAAGCATAGGATAAAACAACATAAATACAATTTAATAAAGCATACGATAAAACAACATAATACAATTTAATAAAGCATAGGATAAAACAAGATAAATACAATTTAATAAAGCATAGGATAAAACCACATAAATACAATTTAATAAAGCATGGGTTAAAACGACATAAATACAATTTAATAAAGCATAGGATAAAACAACATAAACATAATTTAATAAATCATAGGATAAAACAACATAAATACAATTTAATAAAGCATACGATAAAACAACATAATACAATTTAATAAAGCATAGGATAAAACAAGATAAATACAATTTAATAAAGCATAGGATAAAACAACATAAATACAATTTAATAAAGCAAACGTTAAACCAACATAAATACAATTTAATAAAGCATAGGATAAAACAACATAAATACAACTTAATAAAGCATAGGTTAAAACAACATAAATACAATTTAATAAAGCATAGGATAAAACAACATAAATACAATTTAATAAAGCATAGGATAAAACAACATAAATACAATTTAATAAAGCATAGGATAAAACAACATAAATAGAATTTAATAAAGCATAGGATAAAACAACATAAATACAATTTAATAAAGCATAGGATAAAACAACATAAATTCAATTTAATAAAGCATAGGATAAAACAAAATAAATACAATTTAATGAAGCATAGGATAAAACAACATAAAAACAAATTAATAAAGCATGGTTAAAACAACATAAATACAATTTAATAAAGCATAGGACAAAACAACATAAATACAATTTAATAAAGCATAGGATAAAACAACATAAATACAATTTAATAAAGCATAAGATAAAACAACATAAATGCAATTTAATAAAGCATGGGTTAAAACAACATAAATACAATTTAATAAAGCATAGGACAAAACAACATAAATACAATTTAATAAAGCATAAGATAAAACAACATAAATACAATTTAATGAAGCATGGGTTAAAACAACATAAATACAATGTAATAAAGCATAGGACAAAACAACATAAATAAAATTTAATAAAGCATAGGATAAAACAACATAAACACAATTTAATAAAGCATAGGATAAAACAACATAAATACAATTTAATAAAACATGGGTTAAAACAACATAAATACAATTTAATAAAGCATAGGATAAAACAACATAAACACAATTTAATAAAACATAGGATAAAACAACATAAATACAATTTAATAAAGCATACGATAAAACAACATAATACAATTTAATAAAGCATAGGATAAAACAACATAAATACAATTTAATAAAGCATAGGATAAGACAACATAAATACAATTTAATAAAGCATAAGATAAAACAACATAAATACAAGTTAATGAAGCATGGGTTAAAACAACATAAATACAATTTAATAAAGCATAGGACAAAACAACATAAATACAATTTAATAAAGCATAGGATAAAACAACATAAATACAATTTAATAAAGCATAGGATAAAACAACATAAATACAATTTAATAAATCATAGGATAAAACAACATAAATACAATTTAATAAATCATAGGATAAAACAACATAAATGCAATTTAATAAAGCATAGGATAAAACAACATAAATACAATTTAATGAAGCATGGGTTAAAACAACATAAATACAATTTAATATAGCATAGGACAAAACAACATAAATACAATTTATTAAAGCATAGGATAAAACAACATAAATACAATTTAATAAAGCATAGGATAAAACAACATAAATACAATTTAATAAAGCATAAGTTAAAACAATATAAATACAATTTAATAAAGCATAGGATAAAACAACATAAATACAATTTAATAAAGCATAGGATAAAACAACATAAATACAATTTAATAAAGCATAGGTTAAAGCAACATAAATACAATTTAATAAAACATGGGTTAAAACAACATAAATACAATTTAATAAAGCATAGGATAAAACCACATAAATACAATTTAATAAAGCATAGGATAAAACAACATAAATACAATTTAATATAGCATAGGATAAAACCACATAAATACAATTTAATAAAGCAGAGGATAAAACAACATAAATGCAATTTAATAAAGCATAGGACAAAACAACATAAATACAATTTAATAAAGCATAAGATAAAACAACATAAATACAATTTAATGAAGCATGGGTTAAAACAACATAAATACAATTTAATAAAGCATAGGACAAAACAACATAAATAAAATTTAATAAAGCATAGGATAAAACAACATAAATACAATTTAATAAAGCATAGGATAAAACAACATGAATACAATTTAATAAAGCATGGGTTAAAACAACATAAATACAATTTAATAAAGCATAGGATAAAACAACATAAACACAATTTAATAAAGCATAGGATAAAACAACATAAATACAATTTAATAAAGCATACGATAAAACAACATAATACAATTTAATAAAGCATAGGATAAAACAAGATAAATACAATTTAATAAAGCATAGGATAAAACCACATAAATACAATTTAATAAAGCATGGGTTAAAACGACATAAATACAATTTAATAAAGCATAGGATAAAACAACATAAACATAATTTAATAAATCATAGGATAAAACAACATAAATACAATTTAATAAAGCATACGATAAAACAACATAATACAATTTAATAAAGCATAGGATAAAACAAGATAAATACAATTTAATAAAGCATAGGATAAAACAACATAAATACAATTTAATAAAGCAAACGTTAAACCAACATAAATACAATTTAATAAAGCATAGGATAAAACAACATAAATACAACTTAATAAAGCATAGGTTAAAACAACATAAATACAATTTAATAAAGCATAGGATAAAACAACATAAATACAATTTAATAAAGCATAGGATAAAACAACATAAATACAATTTAATAAAGCATAGGATAAAACAACATAAATACAATTTAATAAAGCATAGGATAAAACAACATAAATACAATTTAATAAAGCATAGGATAAAACAACATAAATTCAATTTAATAAAGCATAGGATAAAACAAAATAAATACAATTTAATGAAGCATAGGATAAAACAACATAAAAACAAATTAATAAAGCATGGTTAAAACAACATAAATACAATTTAATAAAGCATAGGACAAAACAACATAAATACAATTTAATAAAGCATAGGATAAAACAACATAAATACAATTTAATAAAGCATAAGATAAAACAACATAAATGCAATTTAATAAAGCATGGGTTAAAACAACATAAATACAATTTAATAAAGCATAGGACAAAACAACATAAATACAATTTAATAAAGCATAAGATAAAACAACATAAATACAATTTAATGAAGCATGGGTTAAAACAACATAAATACAATTTAATAAAGCATAGGACAAAACAACATAAATAAAATTTAATAAAGCATAGGATAAAACAACATAAACACAATTTAATAAAGCATAGGATAAAACAACATAAATACAATTTAATAAAACATGGGTTAAAACAACATAAATACAATTTAATAAAGCATAGGATAAAACAACATAAACACAATTTAATAAAACATAGGATAAAACAACATAAATACAATTTAATAAAGCATACGATAAAACAACATAATACAATTTAATAAAGCATAGGATAAAACAACATAAATACAATTTAATAAAGCATAGGATAAAACAACATAAATACAATTTAATAAAGCATAAGATAAAACAACATAAATACAAGTTAATGAAGCATGGGTTAAAACAACATAAATACAATTTAATAAAGCATAGGACAAAACAACATAAATACAATTTAATAAAGCATAGGATAAAACAACATAAATACAATTTAATAAAGCATAGGATAAAACAACATAAATACAATTTAATTAATCATAGGATAAAACAACATAAATACAATTTAATAAATCATAGGATAAAACAACATAAATGCAATTTAATAAAGCATAGGATAAAACAACATAAATACAATTTAATGAAGCATGGGTTAAAACAACATAAATACAATTTAATATAGCATAGGACAAAACAACATAAATACAATTTAATAAAGCATAGGATAAAACAACATAAATACAATTTAATAAAGCATAGGATAAAACAACATAAATACAATTTAATAAAGCATAAGTTAAAACAATATAAATACAATTTAATAAAGCATAGGATAAAACAACATAAATACAATTTAATAAAGCATAGGATAAAACAACATAAATACAATTTAATAAAGCATAGGTTAAAGCAACATAAATACAATTTAATAAAACATGGGTTAAAACAACATAAATACAATTTAATAAAGCATAGGATAAAACCACATAAATACAATTTAATAAAGCATAGGATAAAACAACATAAATACAATTTAATAAAGCATAAGATAAAACAACATAAATACAATTTAATGAAGCATGGGTTAAAACAACATAAATACAATTTAATAAAGCATAGGACAAAACAACATAAATAAAATTTAATAAAGCATAGGATAAAACAACATAAATACAATTTAATAAAGCATAGGATAAAACAACATGAATACAATTTAATAAAGCATGGGTTAAAACAACATAAATACAATTTAATAAAGCATAGGATAAAACAACATAAACACAATTTAATAAAGCATAGGATAAAACAACATAAATACAATTTAATAAAGCATACGATAAAACAACATAATACAATTTAATAAAGCATAGGATAAAACAAGATAAATACAATTTAATAAAGCATAGGATAAAACCACATAAATACAATTTAATAAAGCATGGGTTAAAACGACATAAATACAATTTAATAAAGCATAGGATAAAACAACATAAACATAATTTAATAAATCATAGGATAAAACAACATAAATACAATTTAATAAAGCATACGATAAAACAACATAATACAATTTAATAAAGCATAGGATAAAACAAGATAAATACAATTTAATAAAGCATAGGATAAAACAACATAAATACAATTTAATAAAGCAAACGTTAAACCAACATAAATACAATTTAATAAAGCATAGGATAAAACAACATAAATACAACTTAATAAAGCATAGGTTAAAACAACATAAATACAATTTAATAAAGCATAGGATAAAACAACATAAATACAATTTAATAAAGCATAGGATAAAACAACATAAATACAATTTAATAAAGCATAGGATAAAACAACATAAATAGAATTTAATAAAGCATAGGATAAAACAACATAAATACAATTTAATAAAGCATAGGATAAAACAACATAAATTCAATTTAATAAAGCATAGGATAAAACAAAATAAATACAATTTAATGAAGCATAGGATAAAACAACATAAAAACAAATTAATAAAGCATGGTTAAAACAACATAAATACAATTTAATAAAGCATAGGACAAAACAACATAAATACAATTTAATAAAGCATAGGATAAAACAACATAAATACAATTTAATAAAGCATAAGATAAAACAACATAAATGCAATTTAATAAAGCATGGGTTAAAACAACATAAATACAATTTAATAAAGCATAGGACAAAACAACATAAATACAATTTAATAAAGCATAAGATAAAACAACATAAATACAATTTAATGAAGCATGGGTTAAAACAACATAAATACAATTTAATAAAGCATAGGACAAAACAACATAAATAAAATTTAATAAAGCATAGGATAAAACAACATAAACACAATTTAATAAAGCATAGGATAAAACAACATAAATACAATTTAATAAAACATGGGTTAAAACAACATAAATACAATTTAATAAAGCATAGGATAAAACAACATAAACACAATTTAATAAAACATAGGATAAAACAACATAAATACAATTTAATAAAGCATACGATAAAACAACATAATACAATTTAATAAAGCATAGGATAAAACAACATAAATACAATTTAATAAAGCATAGGATAAAACAACATAAATACAATTTAATAAAGCATAAGATAAAACAACATAAATACAAGTTAATGAAGCATGGGTTAAAACAACATAAATACAATTTAATAAAGCATAGGACAAAACAACATAAATACAATTTAATAAAGCATAGGATAAAACAACATAAATACAATTTAATAAAGCATAGGATAAAACAACATAAATACAATTTAATAAATCATAGGATAAAACAACATAAATACAATTTAATAAATCATAGGATAAAACAACATAAATGCAATTTAATAAAGCATAGGATAAAACAACATAAATACAATTTAATGAAGCATGGGTTAAAACAACATAAATACAATTTAATATAGCATAGGACAAAACAACATAAATACAATTTATTAAAGCATAGGATAAAACAACATAAATACAATTTAATAAAGCATAGGATAAAACAACATAAATACAATTTAATAAAGCATAAGTTAAAACAATATAAATACAATTTAATAAAGCATAGGATAAAACAACATAAATACAATTTAATAAAGCATAGGATAAAACAACATAAATACAATTTAATAAAGCATAGGTTAAAGCAACATAAATACAATTTAATAAAACATGGGTTAAAACAACATAAATACAATTTAATAAAGCATAGGATAAAACCACATAAATACAATTTAATAAAGCATAGGATAAAACAACATAAATACAATTTAATATAGCATAGGATAAAACCACATAAATACAATTTAATAAAGCAGAGGATAAAACAACATAAATGCAATTTAATAAAGCATAGGACAAAACAACATAAATACAATTTAATAAAGCATAAGATAAAACAACATAAATACAATTTAATGAAGCATGGGTTAAAACAACATAAATACAATTTAATAAAGCATAGGACAAAACAACATAAATAAAATTTAATAAAGCATAGGATAAAACAACATAAATACAATTTAATAAAGCATAGGATAAAACAACATGAATACAATTTAATAAAGCATGGGTTAAAACAACATAAATACAATTTAATAAAGCATAGGATAAAACAACATAAACACAATTTAATAAAGCATAGGATAAAACAACATAAATACAATTTAATAAAGCATACAATAAAACAACATAATACAATTTAATAAAGCATAGGATAAAACAAGATAAATACAATTTAATAAAGCATAGGATAAAACCACATAAATACAATTTAATAAAGCATGGGTTAAAACGACATAAATACAATTTAATAAAGCATAGGATAAAACAACATAAACATAATTTAATAAATCATAGGATAAAACAACATAAATACAATTTAATAAAGCATACGATAAAACAACATAATACAATTTAATAAAGCATAGGATAAAACAAGATAAATACAATTTAATAAAGCATAGGATAAAACAACATAAATACAATTTAATAAAGCAAACGTTAAACCAACATAAATACAATTTAATAAAGCATAGGATAAAACAACATAAATACAACTTAATAAAGCATAGGTTAAAACAACATAAATACAATTTAATAAAGCATAGGATAAAACAACATAAATACAATTTAATAAAGCATAGGATAAAACAACATAAATACAATTTAATAAAGCATAGGATAAAACAACATAAATACAATTTAATAAAGCATAGGATAAAACAACATAAATACAATTTAATAAAGCATAGGATAAAACAACATAAATTCAATTTAATAAAGCATAGGATAAAACAAAATAAATACAATTTAATGAAGCATAGGATAAAACAACATAAAAACAAATTAATAAAGCATGGTTAAAACAACATAAATACAATTTAATAAAGCATAGGACAAAACAACATAAATACAATTTAATAAAGCATAGGATAAAACAACATAAATACAATTTAATAAAGCATAAGATAAAACAACATAAATGCAATTTAATAAAGCATGGGTTAAAACAACATAAATACAATTTAATAAAGCATAGGACAAAACAACATAAATACAATTTAATAAAGCATAAGATAAAACAACATAAATACAATTTAATGAAGCATGGGTTAAAACAACATAAATACAATTTAATAAAGCATAGGACAAAACAACATAAATAAAATTTAATAAAGCATAGGATAAAACAACATAAACACAATTTAATAAAGCATAGGATAAAACAACATAAATACAATTTAATAAAACATGGGTTAAAACAACATAAATACAATTTAATAAAGCATAGGATAAAACAACATAAACACAATTTAATAAAACATAGGATAAAACAACATAAATACAATTTAATAAAGCATACGATAAAACAACATAATACAATTTAATAAAGCATAGGATAAAACAACATAAATACAATTTAATAAAGCATAGGATAAAACAACATAAATACAATTTAATAAAGCATAAGATAAAACAACATAAATACAAGTTAATGAAGCATGGGTTAAAACAACATAAATACAATTTAATAAAGCATAGGACAAAACAACATAAATACAATTTAATAAAGCATAGGATAAAACAACATAAATACAATTTAATAAAGCATAGGATAAAACAACATAAATACAATTTAATTAATCATAGGATAAAACAACATAAATACAATTTAATAAATCATAGGATAAAACAACATAAATGCAATTTAATAAAGCATAGGATAAAACAACATAAATACAATTTAATGAAGCATGGGTTAAAACAACATAAATACAATTTAATATAGCATAGGACAAAACAACATAAATACAATTTAATAAAGCATAGGATAAAACAACATAAATACAATTTAATAAAGCATAGGATAAAACAACATAAATACAATTTAATAAAGCATAAGTTAAAACAATATAAATACAATTTAATAAAGCATAGGATAAAACAACATAAATACAATTTAATAAAGCATAGGATAAAACAACATAAATACAATTTAATAAAGCATAGGTTAAAGCAACATAAATACAATTTAATAAAACATGGGTTAAAACAACATAAATACAATTTAATAAAGCATAGGATAAAACCACATAAATACAATTTAATAAAGCATAGGATAAAACAACATAAATACAATTTAATAAAGCATAGGATAAAACAACATAAATACAATTTAATAAAGCATAGGATAAAACCACATAAATACAATTTAATAAAGCATGGGTTAAAACAACATAAATACAATTTAATAAAGCATAGGATAAAACAACATAAACACAATTTAATAAAGCATAGGATAAAACAACATAAATACAATTTAATAAAGCATACGATAAAACAACATAATACAATTTAATAAAGCATAGGATAAAACAACATAAATACAATTTAATAAAGTATAGGATAAAACAACATAAATACAATTTAATAAAGCATAGGTTAAAGCAACATAAATACAATTTAATAAAGCATAGGATAAAACAACATAAATACAATTTAATAAAGCATAGGATAATACCACATAAATACAATTTAATAAATCATAGGATAAAACAACATAAATACAATTTAATAAAGCATAGGATAAAGCAACATAAATACAATTTAATAAAGCATAGGATAAAACAACATAAATACAATTTAATAAAGCATAGGATAAAACAACATAAATACAATTTAATAAAGCATAGGATAAAACAACATAAATGCAATTTAATAAAGCATAGGTTAAAGCAACATAAATACAATTTAATAAACCATAGGATAAAACAACATATATACAATTTAATAAAGCATAGGATTAAACAACATAAATACAGTTTAATAAAGCATAGGATAAAACAACATAAATACAATTTAATAAAGCATGGGTTAAAACAACATAAATACAATCTATTAAAGCATAGTACAAAACAACATAAATACAATTTAATAAAGCATAGGATAAAACAACATAAATACAATTTAATAAAGCATAAGATAAAACAACATAAATGCAATTTAATAAAGCATGGGTTAAAACAACATAAATGCAATTTAATAAAGCATAGGACAAAACAACATAAATACAATTTAATAAAGCATAAGATAAAACAACATAAATACAATTTAATGAAGCATGGGTTAAAACAACATAAATACAATTTAATAAAGCATAGGACAAAACAACATAAATAAAATTTAATAAAGCATAGGATAAAACAACATAAATACAATTTAATAAAGCATAGGATAAAACAACATGAATACAATTTAATAAAGCATGGGTTAAAACAACATAAATACAATTTAATAAAGCATAGGATAAAACAACATAAATACAATTTAATAAAGCATACGATAAAACAACATAATACAATTTAATAAAGCATAGGATAAAACAACATAAATACAATTTAATAAAGCATACGATAAAACAACATAATACAATTTAATAAAGCATAGGATAAAACAACATAAATACAATTTAATAAAGCATAAGATAAAACAACATAAATACAATTTAATGAAGCATGGGTTAAAACAACATAAATACAATTTAATAAAGCATAGGATAAAACAACATAAATACAATTTAATAAAGCATAGGATAAAACAACATAAATACAATTTAATAAAGCATAGGATAAAACAACATAAATACAATTTAATAAAGCATAGGATAAAACAAAATAAATACAATTTAATAAAGCATAGGATAAAACAACATAAATACAATTTAATAAAGCATAGGATAAAACAACATAAATGCAGTTTAATAAAGCATAGGATAAAGCAACATAAATACAATTTAATAAAGCATAGGATAAAACAACATAAGTACAATTTAATAAAGCATAGGATAAAACAACATAAATGCAATTTAATAAAGCATAGGATAAAACATCATCAATACAATTTAATAAAGCATAGGATAAAACAACATAAATACAATTTAATAAAGCATAGGTTAAAACAACACAAATACAATTTAATAAAGCTTAGGACAAAACAACATAAATACAATTTAATAAAGCATAGGATAAAACAACATAAATACAATTTAATAAAGCATAGGATAAAACAACATAAATACAATTTAATAAAGCATAGGATAAAACCACATAAATACAATTTAATAAAGCATGGGTTAAAACGACATAAATACAATTTAATAAAGCATAGGATGAAACAACATAAATACAATTTAATAAAGCATAGGATAAAACCACATAAATACAATTTAATAAAGCATGGGTTAAAACGACATAAATACAATTTAATAAATCATAGGATAAAACAACATAACTACAATTTAATAAAGCATACGATAAAACAACATAATACAATTTAATAAAGCATAGGATAAAACAACATAAATACAATTTAATAAAGCATAGGATAAAACAACATAAATACAATTTAATAAAGCAAACGTTAAACCAACATAAATACAATTTAATAAAGCATAGGATAAAACAACATAAATACAACTTAATAAAGCATAGGTTAAAACAACATAAATACAATTTAATAAAGCATAGGATAAAACAACATAAATACAATTTAATAAAGCATAGGATAAAACAACATAAATACAATTTAATAAAGCATAGGATAAAACAACATAAATACAATTTAATAAAGCATAGGATAAAACAACATAAATACAATTTAATAAAGCATAGGATAAAACAACATAAATACAATTTAATAAAGCATAGGATAAAACAACATAAATACAATTTAATGAAGCATAGGATAAAACAACATAAATACAATTTAATAAAGCATAAGATAAAACAACATAAATGCAATTTAATAAAGCATGGGTTAAAACAACATAAATACAATTTAATAAAGCATAGGACAAAACAACATAAATACAATTTAATAAAGCATAAGATAAAACAACATAAATACAATTTAATGAAGCATGGGTTAAAACAACATAAATACAATTTAATAAAGCATAGGACAAAACAACATAAATAAAATTTAATAAAGCATAGGATAAAACAACATAAACACAATTTAATAAAGCATAGGATAAAACAACATAAATACAATTTAATAAAACATGGGTTAAAACAACATAAATACAATTTAATAAAGCATAGGATTAAACAACATAAACACAATTTAATAAAACATAGGATAAAACAACATAAATACAATTTAATAAAGCATACGATAAAACAACATAATACAATTTAATAAAGCATAGGATAAAACAACATAAATACAATTTAATAAAGCATAGGATAAAACAACATAAATACAATTTAATAAAGCATAAGATAAAACAACATAAATACAATTTAATGAAGCATGAGTTAAAACAACATAAATACAATTTAATAAAGCATAGGACAAAACAACATAAATACAATTTAATAAAGCATAGGATAAAACAACATAAATACAATTTAATAAAGCATAGGATAAAACAACATAAATACAATTTAATAAATCATAGGATAAAACAACATAAATACAATTTAATAAATCATAGGATAAAACAACATAAATACAATTTAATAAAGCATAGGATAAAACAACATAAATACAATTTAATGAAGCATGGGTTAAAACAACATAAATACAATTTAATATAGCATAGGACAAAACAACATAAATACAATTTAATAAAGCATAGGATAAAACAACATAAATACAATTTAATAAAGCATAGGATAAAACAACATAAATACAATTTAATAAAGCATAAGTTAAAACAATATAAATACAATTTAATAAAGCATAGGATAAAACAACATAAATACAATTTAATAAAGCATAGGATAAAACAACATAAATACAATTTAATAAAGCATAGGATAAAACCACATAAATACAATTTAATAAAGCAGAGGAGAAAACAACATAAATACAATTTAATAAAGCATAGGATAAAACCACATAAATACAATTTAATAAATCATAGGATAAAACAACATAAATACAATTTAATAAAGCATAGGATAAAACAACATAAATACAATTTAATAAAGCATAGGATAAAACCACATAAATACAATTTAATAAAGCAGAGGATAAAACAACATAAATACAATTTAATAAAGCATAGGATAAAACAACATAAATACAATTTAATAAAGCATATTATAAAACCACATAAATACAATTTAATAAAGCATGGGTTAAAACGACATAAATACAATTTAATAAAGCATAGGATAAAACAACATACAATTTAATAAATCATAGGATAAAACAACATAAATACAATTGAATAAAGCATACGATAAAACAACATAATACAATTTAATAAAGCATAGGATAAAACAACATAAATACAATTTAATAAAGCATAGGATAAAACAACATAAATACAATTTAATAAAGCAAAGGTTAAAGCAACAGAAATACCATTTAGTAAAGCATAGGATAAAACAACATAAATACAAATAATAAAGCATAGGTTAAAACAACATAAATACAATTTAATAAAGCATAGGTTAAAACAACATAAATACAATTTAATTAATCATAGGATAAAACAACATAAATACAATTTAATAAAGCATAGCATAAAACAACATAAATACAATTTAATAAAGCATAGGATAAAACAACATAAATACAATTTAATAAAGCATAGGATAAAACAACATAAATACAATTTAATAAAGCATAGGATAAAACAACATAAATACAATTTAATAAAGCATAGGATAAAACAACATAAATACAATTTAATAAAGCATAGCATAAAACAACATAAATGCAGTTTAATAAAGCATAGGATAAAGCAACATAAATACAATTTAATAAAGCATAGGATAAAACAACATAAGTCCAATTTAATAAAGCATAAGATAAAACAACATAAATACAATTTAATAAAGCATAGGATAAAGCAACATAAATACAATTTAATAAAGCATAGGATAAAACAACATAAATACAATTTAATAAAGCATAGGATAAAACAACATAAATACAATTTAATAAAGCATGGATTAAAACAACATAAATACAATTTAATAAAGCATAGGACAAAACAACATAAATACAATTTAATAAAGCATAGGATAAAACAACATAAATGCAATTTAATAAAGCATAGGTTAAAGCAACATAAATACAATTTAATAAAGCATAGGATAAAACAACATAAATACAATTTAATAAAGCATAAGATAAAACAACATAAATACAATTTAATAAAGCATAGGATAAAACAACATAAATACAGTTTAATAAAGCATAGGATAAAACAACATAAATACAATTTAATAAAGCATAGGATAAAACAACATAAATACAATTTAATAAAGCATAGGATAAAACCACATAAATACAATTTAATAAATCATAGGATAAAACAACATAAATACCATTTAATAAAGCATAGGATAAAGCAACATAAATACAATTTAATAAAGCATAGGATAAAACAACATAAATACAATTTAATAAAGCATAGGATAAAACAACATAAATGCAATTTAGTAAAGCATAGGTTAAAGCAACATAAATACAATTTAATAAAGCATAAGATAAAACAACATAAATACAATTTAATAAAGCATAGGATAAAACAACATAAATACAGTTTAATAAAGCATAGGATAAAACAACATAAATACAATTTAATAAAGCATAGGATAAAACAACATAAATACAATTTAATAAAGCATAGGATAAAACAACATAAATACAATTTAATAAAGCATAGGTTAAAGCAACATAAATACAATTTAATAAAGCATAGGATAAAACAACATAAATACAATTTAATAAAGCATAGGTTAAAACAACATAAATACAAATTAATAAAGCATAGGATAAAACAACATAAATACAATTTAATAAAGCATAGGATAAAACAACATAAATACAATTTAATAAAGCATAGGATAAAACAACATAAATGCAATTTAATAAAGCATAGGTTAAAGCAACATAAATACAATTTAATAAAGCATAGGATAAAACAACATAAATACAATTTAATAAAGCATGAGATAAAACAACATAAATACAATTTAATAAAGTATAGGATAAAACAACATAAATACAGTTTAATAAAGCATAGGATAAAACAACATAAATACAATTTAATAGAGCATGGGTTAAAACAACATAAATACAATCTATTAAAGCATAGTACAAAACAACATAAATACAGTTTAATAAAGCATAGGATAAAACAACATAAATACAATTTAATAGAGCATGGGTTAAAACAACATAAATACAATCTATTAAAGCATAGTACAAAACAACATAAATACAATTTAATAAAGCATAGGATAAAACAACATAAATACAATTTAATAAAGCATAAGATAAAACAACATAAATGCAATTTAATAAAGCATGGGTTAAAACAACATAAATGCAATTTAATAAAGCATAGGACAAAACAACATAAATACAATTTAATAAAGCATAAGATAAAACAACATAAATACAATTTAATGAAGCATGGGTTAAAACAACATAAATACAATTTAATAAAGCATAGGATAAAACAACATAAATACAATTTAATAAAGCAAAGGTTAAAGCAACAGAAATACCATTTAATAAAGCATAGTATAAAACAACATAAATACAAATAATAAAGCATAGGTTAAAACAACATAAATACAATTTAATAAAGCATAGGTTAAAACAACATAAATACAATTTAATAAAGCATAGGATAAAACAACATAAATACAATTTAATAAATCATAGGATAAAGCAACATAAATACAATTTAATAAAGCATAGGATAAAACAACATAAATACAATTTAATAAAGCATAGGATAAAACAACATAAATACAATTTAATAAAGCATAGGATAAAACAACATAAATACAATTTAATAAAGCATAGCATTTAACAACATAAATGCAGTTTAATAAAGCATAGGATAAAGCAACATAAATACAATTTAATAAAGCATAGGATAAAACAACATAAGTCCAATTTAATAAAGCATAAGATAAAACAACATAAATACAATTTAATAAAGCATAGGATAAAACAACATAAATACAATTTAATAAAGCATAGGATAAAACAACATAAATACAATTTAATAAAGCATAGGATAAAACAACATAAATACAATTTAATAAAGCATGGATTAAAACAACATAAATACAATTTAATAAAGCATAGGACAAAACAACATAAATACAATTTAATAAAGCATAGGATAAAACAACATAAATGCAATTTAATAAAGCATAGGTTAAAGCAACATAAATACAATTTAATAAAGCATAGGATAAAACAACATAAATACAATTTAATAAAGCATAAGATAAAACAACATAAATACAATTTAATAAAGCATAGGATAAAACAACATAAATACAGTTTAATAAAGCATAGGATAAAACAACATAAATACAATTTAATAAAGCATAGGATAAAACAACATAAATACAATTTAATAAAGCATAGGATAAAACCACATAAATACAATTTAATAAATCATAGGATAAAACAACATAAATACCATTTAATAAAGCATAGGATAAAGCAACATAAATACAATTTAATAAAGCATAGGATAAAACAACATAAATACAATTTAATAAAGCATAGGATAAAACAACATAAATACAATTTAATAAAGCATAGGATAAAACAACATAAATGCAATTTAATAAAGCATAGGTTAAAGCAACATAAATACAATTTAATAAAGCATAGGATAAAACAACATAAATACAATTTAATAAAGCATAAGATAAAACAACATAAATACAATTTAATAAAGCATAGGATAAAACAACATAAATACAATTTAATAAAGCAAAGGTTAAAGCAACAGAAATACCATTTAATAAAGCATAGGATAAAACAACATAAATACAAATAATAAAGCATAGGTTAAAACAACATAAATACAATTTAATAAAGCATAGGTTAAAACAACATAAATACAATTTAATAAAGCATAGGATAAAACAACATAAATACAATTTAATAAATCATAGGATAAAGCAACATAAATACAATTTAATAAAGCATAGGATAAAACAACATAAATACAATTTAATAAAGCATAGGATAAAACAACATAAATACAATTTAATAAAGCATAGGATAAAACAACATAAATACAATTTAATAAAGCATAGGACAAAACAACATAAATACAATTTAATAAAGCATAGGATAAAACAACATAAATACAATTTAATAAAGCATAGGATAAAACAACATAAATACAATTTAATAAAGCATAGGATAAAACAACATAAATACAATTTAATAAAGCATAGGTTAAAGCAACATAAATACAATTTAATAAAGCATAGGATAAAACAACATAAATACAATTTAATAAAGCATAGGTTAAAACAACATAAATACAAATTAATAAAGCATAGGATAAAACAACATAAATACAATTTAATAAAGCATAGGATAAAACAACATAAATACAATTTAATAAAGCATAGGATAAAACAACATAAGTACAATTTAATAAGGTATAGGTTAAAAAAACATAAATACAAATTAATAAAGCATAGGTTAAAACAACATAAATACAATTTAATAAAGCATAGGATAAAACAACATAAATACAATTGAATAAAGCATAGGTTAAAACAACATAAATATAATTTAATAAAGCATAGGATAAAACAACATATATACAATTTAAAAAAAGCATAGGATAAAACAACATAAATACAATTTAATAAAACATGGGTTAAAACAACATAAATACAATTTAATAAAGCATAGAATAAAACAACATAAACACAATTTAATAAAGCATAGGATAAAACAACATAAATACAATTTAATAAAGCATACGATAAAACAACATAAATACAATTTAATAAAGCATAGGATAAAACAACATAAATACAATTTAATAAAGCATAGGATAAAACAAAATAAGTACAATTTAATAAAGCATAGGATAAAACAACATAAATACAATTTAATAAAGCATAGGATAAAACAACATGAATGCAATTTAATAAAGCATAGGATAAAACCACATAAATACAATTTAATAAATCATAGGATAAAACAACATAAATACAATTTAATAAAGCATAGGATAAAACAACATAGATGTAATTTAATAAAGCATAGGACAAAACAAGATAAATACAATTTAATAAAGCATAGGATAAAACAACATAAATACAATTTAATAAAACATGGGTTAAAACAACATAAATACAATTTAATAAAGCATAGGATAAAACAACATAAATACAATTTAATAAAGCATAGGATAAAACAACATAAATACAATTTAATAAAGCATAGGATAAAACGACATAAATACAATTTAATAAAGCATAGGATAAAACAACATACAATTTAATAAATCATAGGATAAAACAACATAAATACAATTGAATAAAGCATACGATAAAACAACATAATACAATTTAATAAAGCATAGGATAAAACAACATAAATACAATTTAATAAAGCATAGGATAAAACAACATAAATACAATTTAATAAAGCAAAGGTTAAAGCAACAGAAATACCATTTAGTAAAGCATAGGATAAAACAACATAAATACAAATAATAAAGCATAGGTTAAAACAACATAAATACAATTTAATAAAGCATAGGTTAAAACAACATAAATACTATTTAATTAATCATAGGATAAAACAACATAAATACAATTTAATAAAGCATAGCATAAAACAACATAAATACAATTTAATAAAGCATAGGATAAAACAACATAAATACAATTTAATAAAGCATAGGATAAAACAACATAAATACAATTTAATAAAGCATAGGATAAAACAACATAAATACAATTTAATAAAGCATAGGATAAAACAACATAAATACAATTTAATAAAGCATAGCATAAAACAACATAAATGCAGTTTAATAAAGCATAGGATAAAGCAACATAAATACAATTTAATAAAGCATAGGATAAAACAACATAAGTCCAATTTAATAAAGCATAAGATAAAACAACATAAATACAATTTAATAAAGCATAGGATAAAGCAACATAAATACAATTTAATAAAGCATAGGATAAAACAACATAAATACAATTTAATAAAGCATAGGATAAAACAACATAAATACAATTTAATAAAGCATGGATTAAAACAACATAAATACAATTTAATAAAGCATAGGACAAAACAACATAAATACAATTTAATAAAGCATAGGATAAAACAACATAAAGGCAATTTAATAAAGCATAGGTTAAAGCAACATAATTACAATTTAATAAAGCATAGGATAAAACAACATAAATACAATTTAATAAAGCATAAGATAAAACAACATAAATACAATTTAATAAAGCATAGGATAAAACAACATAAATACAGTTTAATAAAGCATAGGATAAAACAACATAAATACAATTTAATAAAGCATAGGATAAAACAACATAAATACAATTTAATAAAGCATAGGATAAAACCACATAAATACAATTTAATAAATCATAGGATAAAACAACATAAATACCATTTAATAAAGCATAGGATAAAGCAACATAAATACAATTTAATAAAGCATAGGATAAAACAACATAAATACAATTTAATAAAGCATAGGATAAAACAACATAAATGCAATTTAGTAAAGCATAGGTTAAAGCAACATAAATACAATTTAATAAAGCATAAGATAAAACAACATAAATACAATTTAATAAAGCATAGGCTAAAACAACATAAATACAGTTTAATAAAGCATAGGATAAAACAACATAAATACAATTTAATAAAGCATAGGATAAAACAACATAAATACAATTTAATAAAGCATAGGATAAAACAACATAAATACAATTTAATAAAGCATAGGTTAAAGCAACATAAATACAATTTAATAAAGCATAGGATAAAACAACATAAATACAATTTAATAAAGCATAGGTTAAAACAACATAAATACAAATTAATAAAGCATAGGATAAAACAACATAAATACAATTTAATAAAGCATAGGATAAAACAACATAAATACAATTTAATAAAGCATAGGATAAAACAACATAAATGCAATTTAATAAAGCATAGGTTAAAGCAACATAAATACAATTTAATAAAGCATAGGATAAAACAACATAAATACAATTTAATAAAGCATAAGATAAAACAACATAAATACAATTTAATAAAGTATAGGATAAAACAACATAAATACAGTTTAATAAAGCATAGGATAAAACAACATAAATACAATTTAATAGAGCATGGGTTAAAACAACATAAATACAATCTATTAAAGCATAGTACAAAACAACATAAATACAGTTTAATAAAGCATAGGATAAAACAACATAAATACAATTTAATAGAGCATGGGTTAAAACAACATAAATACAATCTATTAAAGCATAGTACAAAACAACATAAATACAATTTAATAAAGCATAGGATAAAACAACATAAATACAATTTAATAAAGCATAAGATAAAACAACATAAATGCAATTTAATAAAGCATGGGTTAAAACAACATAAATGCAATTTAATAAAGCATAGGACAAAACAACATAAATACAATTTAATAAAGCATAAGATAAAACAACATAAATACAATTTAATGAAGCATGGGTTAAAACAACATAAATACAATTTAATAAAGCATAGGATAAAACAACATAAATACAATTTAATAAAGCAAAGGTTAAAGCAACAGAAATACCATTTAATAAAGCATAGGATAAAACAACATAAATACAAATAATAAAGCATAGGTTAAAACAACATAAATACAATTTAATAAAGCATAGGTTAAAACAACATAAATACAATTTAATAAAGCATAGGATAAAACAACATAAATACAATTTAATAAATCATAGGATAAAGCAACATAAATACAATTTAATAAAGCATAGGATAAAACAACATAAATACAATTTAATAAAGCATAGGATAAAACAACATAAATACAATTTAATAAAGCATAGGATAAAACAACATAAATACAATTTAATAAAGCATAGCATTTAACAACATAAATGCAGTTTAATAAAGCATAGGATAAAGCAACATAAATACAATTTAATAAAGCATAGGATAAAACAACATAAGTCCAATTTAATAAAGCATAAGATAAAACAACATAAATACAATTTAATAAAGCATAGGATAAAACAACATAAATACAATTTAATAAAGCATAGGATAAAACAACATAAATACAATTTAATAAAGCATAGGATAAAACAACATAAATACAATTTAATAAAGCATGGATTAAAACAACATAAATACAATTTAATAAAGCATAGGACAAAACAACATAAATACAATTTAATAAAGCATAGGATAAAACAACATAAATGCAATTTAATAAAGCATAGGTTAAAGCAACATAAATACAATTTAATAAAGCATAGGATAAAACAACATAAATACAATTTAATAAAGCATAAGATAAAACAACATAAATACAATTTAATAAAGCATAGGATAAAACAACATAAATACAGTTTAATAAAGCATAGGATAAAACAACATAAATACAATTTAATAAAGCATAGGATAAAACAACATAAATACAATTTAATAAAGCATAGGATAAAACCACATAAATACAATTTAATAAATCATAGGATAAAACAACATAAATACCATTTAATAAAGCATAGGATAAAGCAACATAAATACAATTTAATAAAGCATAGGATAAAACAACATAAATACAATTTAATAAAGCATAGGATAAAACAACATAAATACAATTTAATAAAGCATAGGATAAAACAACATAAATGCAATTTAATAAAGCATAGGTTAAAGCAACATAAATACAATTTAATAAAGCATAGGATAAAACAACATAAATACAATTTAATAAAGCATAAGATAAAACAACATAAATACAATTTAATAAAGCATAGGATAAAACAACATAAATACAATTTAATAAAGCAAAGGTTAAAGCAACAGAAATACCATTTAATAAAGCATAGGATAAAACAACATAAATACAAATAATAAAGCATAGGTTAAAACAACATAAATACAATTTAATAAAGCATAGGTTAAAACAACATAAATACAATTTAATAAAGCATAGGATAAAACAACATAAATACAATTTAATAAATCATAGGATAAAGCAACATAAATACAATTTAATAAAGCATAGGATAAAACAACATAAATACAATTTAATAAAGCATAGGATAAAACAACATAAATACAATTTAATAAAGCATAGGATAAAACAACATAAATACAATTTAATAAAGCATAGGACAAAACAACATAAATACAATTTAATAAAGCATAGGATAAAACAACATAAATACAATTTAATAAAGCATAGGATAAAACAACATAAATACAATTTAATAAAGCATAGGATAAAACAACATAAATACAATTTAATAAAGCATAGGTTAAAGCAACATAAATACAATTTAATAAAGCATAGGATAAAACAACATAAATACAATTTAATAAAGCATAGGTTAAAACAACATAAATACAAATTAATAAAGCATAGGATAAAACAACATAAATACAATTTAATAAAGCATAGGATAAAACAACATAAATACAATTTAATAAAGCATAGGATAAAACAACATAAGTACAATTTAATAAGGTATAGGTTAAAAAAACATAAATACAAATTAATAAAGCATAGGTTAAAACAACATAAATACAATTTAATAAAGCATAGGATAAAACAACATAAATACAATTTAATAAAGCATAGGATAAAACAACATAAATACAATTTATTAAAGCATAGGATAAAACAACATAAATACAATTGAATAAAGCATAGGTTAAAACAACATAAATATAATTTAATAAAGCATAGGATAAAACAACATATATACAATTTAAAAAAAGCATAGGATAAAACAACATAAATACAATTTAATAAAACATGGGTTAAAACAACATAAATACAATTTAATAAAGCATAGAATAAAACAACATAAACACAATTTAATAAAGCATAGGATAAAACAACATAAATACAATTTAATAAAGCATACGATAAAACAACATAAATACAATTTAATAAAGCATAGGATAAAACAACATAAATACAATTTAATAAAGCATAGGATAAAACAAAATAAGTACAATTTAATAAAGCATAGGATAAAACAACATAAATACAATTTAATAAAGCATAGGATAAAACAACATGAATGCAATTTAATAAAGCATAGGATAAAACCACATAAATACAATTTAATAAATCATAGGATAAAACAACATAAATACAATTTAATAAAGCATAGGATAAAACAACATAGATGTAATTTAATAAAGCATAGGACAAAACAAGATAAATACAATTTAATAAAGCATAGGATAAAACAACATAAATACAATTTAATAAAACATGGGTTAAAACAACATAAATACAATTTAATAAAGCATAGGATAAAACAACATAAACACAATTTAATAAAGCATAGGATAAAACAACATAAATACAATTTAATAAAGCATAGGATAAAACCACATAAATACAATTTAATAAAGCATAGGACAAAACAAGATAAATACAATTTAATAAAGCATAGGTTAAAACAACATAAATACAATTTAATAAAGCATAGGACAAAACAAGATAAATACAATTTAATAAAGCATAGGATAAAACAACATAAATACAATTTAATAAAACATGGGTTAAAACAACATAAATACAATTTAATAAAGCATAGGATAAAACAACATAAACACAATTTAATAAAGCATAGGATAAAACAACATAAATACAATTTAATAAAGCATAGGATAAAACAACATAAATACAATTTAATAAAGCATAGGATAAAACAACATGAATACAATTTAATAAAGCATAGCATAAAACAACATAAATGCAGTTTAATAAAGCATAGGATAAAGCAACATAAATACAATTTAATAAAGCATAGGATAAAACAACATAAGTACAATTTAATAAAGCATAGGATAAAACAACATAAATACAATTTAATAAAGCATAGGATAAAACATTATAAATACAATTTAATAAAGCATAGGATAAAACAACATAAATACAATTTAATAAAGCATGGGTTAAAACAACATAAATACAATTTAATAAAGCATAGGACAAAACAACATAAATACAATTTAATAAAGCATAGGATTAAACAACATAAATACAATTTAATAAAGCATAGGATAAAACAACATAAATACAATTTAATAAAGCATAGGATAAAACCACATAAATACAATTTAATAAAGCATGGGTTAAAACGACATGAATACAATTTAATAAAGCATAGGATAAAACAACATAAACACAATTTAATAAATCATAGGATAAAACAACATAAATACAATTTAATAAAGCATACGATAAAACAACATAATACAATTTAATAAAGCATAGGATAAAACAATATAAATACAATTTAATAAAGCTTAGGATAAAACAACATAACTACAATTTAATAAAGCAAAGGTTAAAGCAAAATAAATACAATTAAATAAAGCATAGGATAAAACAACATAAATACAATTTAATAAAGTATAGGTTAAAACAACATAAATACAATTTAATAAAGCATAGGTTAAAACAACATAAATACAATTTAATAAAGCATAGGATAAAACAACATGAATACAATTTAATAAAGCATAGGATAAAACAACATAAATACAATTTAATAAAGCATAGGATAAAACAACATAAATACAATTTAATAAAGCATAGGATAAAACAACATAAATACAATTTAATAAAGCATAGGATAAAACAACATAAATACAATTTAATAAAGCATAGGATAAAACAACATAAATACAATTTAATAAAGCATAGGATAAAACAACATAAATACAATTTAATAAAGCATAGGTTAAAACAACATAAATATAATTTAATAAAGCATAGTACAAAACAAGATAAATACAATTTAATAAAGCATAGGATAAAACAACATATATACAATTTAATAAAGCATAGGATAAAACAACATAAATACAATTTAATAAAACATGCCTTAAAACAACATAAATACAATTTAATAAAGCATAGGATAAAACAACATAAACACAATTTAATAAAGCATAGGATAAAACAACATAAATACAATTTAATAAAGCATATGATAAAACAACATAAATACAATTTAATAAAGCATAGGATAAAACAACATAAATACAATTTAATAAATCATAGGATAAAACAACATAAATACAATTTAATAAAGCATACGATAAAACAACATGAATACAATTTAACAAAGCATAGCATAAAACAACATAAATGCAGTTTAATAAAGCATAGGATAAAACAACATAAGTACAATTTAATAAAGCATAGGATAAAACAACATAAATACAATTTAATAAAGCATAGGATAAAACATCATAAATACAATTTAATAAAGCATAGGATAAAACAACATAAATACAATTTAATAAAGCATGGGTTAAAACAACATAAATACAATTTAATAAAGCATAGGCCAAAACAACATAAATACAATTTAATAAAGCATAGGATAAAACAACATAAATACAATTTAATAAAGCATAGGATAAAACCACATAAATACAATTTAATAAAGCATGGGTTAAAACGACATAAATACAATTTAATAAAGCATAGGATAAAACAACATAAACACAATTTAATAAATCATAGGATAAAACAACATAAATACAATTTAATAAAGCATATGATAAAACAACATAATACAATTTAATAAAGCATAGGATAAAACAACATAAATACAATTTAATAAAACATGGGTTAAAACAACATAAATACAATTTAATAAAGCATAGGATAAAACAACATAAATACAATTTCATAAAGCATAGGATAAAACAACATAAATACAATTTCATAAAGCATAGGATAAAACAACATAAATACAATTTAATAAAGCATAGGATAAAACAACATGAACAAAATTTAATAAAGCATAGAATAAAACAACATAAATACAATTTAATAAAGCATATGATTAAACAACATAAATACAATTTAATAAAGCATAGGATAAAACAACATAAATACAATTTAATAAAGCATAGGATAAAACAACATAAATACATTTTAATAAAGCATAGGATAAAACAACATAAATACAATTTAATAAAGCATAGGATAAAACAACATAAATACAATTTAATAAATCATAGGATAAAACAACATAAGTGCAATTTAATAAAGCATAGGATAAAACAACATAAATACAATTTAATAAAGCATAGGATAAAACAACATAAATACAATTTAATAAAGCATAGGATAAAACCACATAAATACAATTTAATAAAGCATGGGTTCAAACGACATAAATACAATTTAATAAAGCATAGGATAAAACAACATAAACACAATTTAATAAATCATAGGATAAAACAACATAAATACAATTTAATAAAGCATACGATAAAACAACATAATACAATTTAATAAAGCATAGGATAAAACAACACAAATACAATTTAATAAAACATGGGTTAAAACAACATAAATACAATTTAATAAAGCATAGGATAAAACAACATAAATACAATTTCATAAAGCATAGGATAAAAAAACATAAATACAATTTCATAAAGCATAGGATAAAACAACATAAATACAATTTAATAAAGCATAGGATAAAACAACATGAACAAAATTTAATAAAGCATAGGATAAAACAACATAAATACAATTTAATAAAGCATATGATTAAACAACATAAATACAATTTAATAAAGCATAGGATAAAACAACATAAATACAATTTAATAAAGCATAGGTTAAAACAACATAAATACATTTTAATAAAGCATAGGATAAAACAACATAAATACAATTTAATAAAGCATAGGATAAAACAACATAAATACAATTTAATAAAGCATAGGATAAAACAACATAAGTACAATTTAATAAAGCATAGGATAAAACAACATAAATACAATTTAATAAAGCATGGGTTAAAACAACATAAATACAATTTAATAAAGCATAGGACAAAACAACATAAATACAATTTATTAAAGCATAGGATAAAACAAAATAAATACAATTTAATAAAGCATAGGATAAAACAACATAAATACAATTTAATAAAGCATAGGATAAAACAACATAAATACAATTTAATAAAGCACAGGATAAAACAACATAAATATAATTTAATAAAGCATGGGTTAAAACAACATAAATACAATTTAATAAAGCATAGGACAAAACAACATAAATACAATTTATTAAAGCATAGGATAAAACAACATAAATACAATTTAATAAAGCATAGGATAAAACAACATAAATACAATTTAATAAAGCATGGGTTAAAACAACATAAATACAATTTAATAAAGCATACGACAAAACAACATAAATACAATTTAATAAAGCATAGGATAAAACAACATAAATACAATTTAATAAAGCATAGGATAAAACAACATAAATACAATTTAATAAAGCATAGGATAAAACAACATAAATACAATTTAATAAAGCATAGGTTAAAGCAACATAAATACAATTTAATAAAGCATAGGATAAAACAACATAAATACAATTTAATAAAGCATAGGATAAAACAACATAAATACAATTTAATAAAGCATAGGATAAAACAACATAAATACATTTTAATAAAGCATAGGATAAAACAACATAAATACAATTTAATAAAGCATAGGATAAAACAACATAAATACAATTTAATAAAGCATAGGATAAAACAACATAAGTACAATTTAATAAAGCATAGGATAAAACAACATAAATACAATTTAATAAAGCATGGGTTAAAACAACATAAATACAATTTAATAAAGCATAGGACAAAACAACATAAATACAATTTATTAAAGCATAGGATAAAACAAAATAAATACAATTTAATAAAGCATAGGATAAAACAACATAAATACAATTTAATAAAGCATAGGATAAAACAACATAAATACAATTTAATAAAGCACAGGATAAAACAACATAAATATAATTTAATAAAGCATGGGTTAAAACAACATAAATACAATTTAATAAAGCATAGGACAAAACAACATAAATACAATTTATTAAAGCATAGGATAAAACAACATAAATACAATTTAATAAAGCATAGGATAAAACAACATAAATACAATTTAATAAAGCATGGGTTAAAACAACATAAATACAATTTAATAAAGCATACGACAAAACAACATAAATACAATTTAATAAAGCATAGGATAAAACAACATAAATACAATTTAATAAAGCATAGGATAAAACAACATAAATACAATTTAATAAAGCATAGGATAAAACAACATAAATACAATTTAATAAAGCATAGGTTAAAGCAACATAAATACAATTTAATAAAGCATAGGATAAAACAACATAAATACAATTTAATAAAGCATAGGATAAAACAACATAAATACAATTTAATAAAGCATAGGATAAAACAACATAAATACATTTTAATAAAGCATAGGATAAAACAACATAAATACAATTTAATAAAGCATAGGATAAAACAACATAAATACAATTTAATAAAGCATAGGATAAAACAACATAAGTACAATTTAATAAAGCATAGGATAAAACAACATAAATACAATTTAATAAAGCATGGGTTAAAACAACATAAATACAATTTAATAAAGCATAGGACAAAACAACATAAATACAATTTATTAAAGCATAGGATAAAACAAAATAAATACAATTTAATAAAGCATAGGATAAAACAACATAAATACAATTTAATAAAGCATAGGATAAAACAACATAAATACAATTTAATAAAGCACAGGATAAAACAACATAAATATAATTTAATAAAGCATGGGTTAAAACAACATAAATGCAATTTAATAAAGCATAGGACAAAACAACATAAATACAATTTATTAAAGCATAGGATAAAACAACATAAATACAATTTAATAAAGCATAGGATAAAACAACATAAATAAAATTTAATAAAGCATGGGTTAAAACAACATAAATACAATTTAATAAAGCATACGACAAAACAACATAAATACAATTTAATAAAGCATAGGATAAAACAACATAAATACAATTTAATAAAGCATAGGATAAAACAACATAAATACAATTTAATAAAGCATAGGATAAAACAACATAAATAGAATTTAATAAAGCATAGGTTAAAGCACCATAAATACAATTTAATAAAGCATAGGATAAAACAACATAAATACAATTTAATAAAGCATAGGATAAAACAACATAAATACAATTTAATAAAGCATAGGATAAAACAACATAAACACAATTTAATAAAGCATAGGATAAAACAACATAAATACAATTTAATAAAGCATAGGTTAAAACGACATAAATATAATTTAATAAAGCATAGGACAAAACAAGATAAATACAATTTAATAAAGCATAGGTTAAAACAACATAAATACAATTTAATAAAGCATAGGATAAAACAACATAAATACAATTTAATAAAGCATAGGATAAAACAACATAAATACAATTTAATAAAGCATAAGATAAAACAACATAAATACAATTTAATAAATCATAGGATAAAACAACATAAATACAATTTAATAAAGCATACGATAAAACAGCATGAATACAATTTAATAAAGCATAGCATAAAACAACATAAATGCAGTTTAATAAAGCATAGGACAAAACAACATAAATACAATTTATTAAAGCATAGGATAAAACAACATAAATACAATTTAATAAAGCATAGGATAAAACAACATAAATACAATTTAATAAAGCATGGGTTAAAACAACATAAATACAATTTAATAAAGCATAGGATAAAACAACATAAACACAATTTAATAAAGCATAGGATAAAACAACATAAATACAATTTAATAAAGCATAGGTTAAAACGACATAAATATAATTTAATAAAGCATAGGACAAAACAAGATAAATACAATTTAATAAAGCATAGGTTAGAACAACATAAATACAATTTAATAAAGCATAGGATAAAACAACATAAATACAATTTAATAAAGCATAGGATAAAACAACATAAATACAATTTAATAAAGCATAAGATAAAACAACATAAATACAATTTAATAAATCATAGGATAAAACAACATAAATACAATTTAATAAAGCATACGATAAAACAGCATGAATACAATTTAATAAAGCATAGCATAAAACAACATAAATGCAGTTTAATAAAGCATAGGATAAAACAACATAAGTACAATTTAATAAAGCATAGGATAAAACAACATAAATACAATTTAATAAAGCATAGGATAAAACATCATAAATACAATTTAATAAAGCATAGGATAAAACAACATAAATACAATTTAATAAAGCATGGGTTAAAACAACATAAATACAATTTAATAAAGCATAGGACAAAACAACATAAATACAATTTAATAAAGCATAGGATAAAACAACATAAATACAATTTAATAAAGCATAGGATAAAACAACATAAATACAATTTAATAAAGCATAGGATAAAACCACATAAATACAATTTAATAAAGCATGGGTTAAAACGACATAAATACAATTTAATAAAGCATAGGATAAAACAACATAAACACAATTTAATAAATCAGAGGATAAAACAACATAAATACAATTTAATAAAGCATACGATAAAACAACATAATACAATTTAATAAAGCATAGGATAAAACAACATAAATACAATTTAATAAAACATGGGTTAAAACAACATAAATACAATTTAATAAAGCATAGGATAAAACAACATAAATACAATTTCATAAAGCATAGGATAAAACAACATAAATACAATTTCATAAAGCATAGGATAAAACAACATAAATACAATTTAATAAAGCATAGGATAAAACAGCATGAACAAAATTTAATAAAGCAAAGGTTAAAGCAAAATAAATACAATTAAATAAAGCATAGGATAAAACAACATAAATACAATTTAATAAAGTATAGGTTAAAACAACATAAATACAATTTAATAAAGCATAGGTTAAAACAACATAAATACAATTTAATAAAGCATAGGATAAAACAACATGAATACAATTTAATAAAGCATAGGATAAAACAACATAAATACAATTTAATAAAGCATAGGATAAAACAACATAAATACAATTTAATAAAGCATAGGATAAAACAACATAAATACAATTTAATAAAGCATAGGATAAAACAACATAAATACAATTTAATAAAGCATAGGATAAAACAACATAAATACAATTTAATAAAGCATAGGTTAAAACAACATAAATATAATTTAATAAAGCATAGTACAAAACAAGATAAATACAATTTAATAAAGCATAGGATAAAACAACATATATACAATTTAATAAAGCAAAGGATAAAACAATATAAATACAATTTAATAAAACATGGGTTAAAACAACATAAATACAATTTAATAAAGCATAGGATAAAACAACATAAACACAATTTAATAAAGCATAGGATAAAACAACATAAATACAATTTAATAAAGCATAGGATAAAACAACATAAATACAATTTAATAAAGCATAGGATAAAACAACATAAATACAATTTAATAAATCATAGGATAAACAACATAAATACAATTTAATAAAGCATACGATAAAACAACATGAATACAATTTAATAAAGCATAGCATACAACAACATAAATGCAGTTTAATAAAGCATAGGATAAAACAACATAAGTACAATTTAATAAAGCATAGGATAAAACAACATAAATACAATTTAATAAAGCATAGGATAAAACATCATAAATACAATTTAATAAAGCATAGGATAAAACAACATAAATAAAATTTAATAAAGCATGGGTTAAAACAACATAAATACAATTTAATAAAGCATAGGACAAAACAACATAAATACAATTTAATAAAGCATAGGATAAAACAACATAAATACAATTTAATAAAGCATAGGATAAAACAACATAAATACAATTTAATAAAGCATACGATAAAACATCATAATACAATTTAATAAAGCAAAGGATAAAACAACATAAATACAATTTAATAAAACATGGGTTAAAACAACATAAATACAATTTAATAAAGCATAGGATAAAACAACATAAATACAATTTCATAAAGCATAGGATAAAACAACATAAATACAATTTCATAAAGCATAGGATAAAACAACATAAATACAATTTAATAAAGCATAGGATAAAACAACATGAACAAAATTTAATAAAGCATAGAATAAAACAACATAAATACAATTTAATAAAGCATATGATTAAACAACATAAATACAATTTAATAAAGCATAGGATAAAACAACATAAATACAATTTAATAAAGCATAGGATAAAACAACATAAATACATTTTAATAAAGCATAGGATAAAACAACATAAATACAATTTAATAAAGCATAGGATAAAACAACATAAATACAATTTAATAAATCATAGGATAATACAACATAAGTACAATTTAATAAAGCATAGGATAAAACAACATGAACAAAATTTAATAAAGCATAGAATAAAACAACATAAATACAATTTAATAAAGCATATGATTAAACAACATAAATACAATTTAATAAAGCATAGGATAAAACAACATAAATACAATTTAATAAAGCATAGGATAAAACAACATAAATACATTTTAATAAAGCATAGGATAAAACAACATAAATACAATTTAATAAAGCATAGGATAAAACAACATAAATACAATTTAATAAAGCATAGGATAAAACAACATAAATACAATTTAATAAAACATGGGTTAAAACAACACAAATACAATTTAATAAAGCATAGGATAAAACAACATAAATACAATTTCATAAAGCATAGGATAAAACAACATAAATACAATTTCATAAAGCATAGGATAAAACAACATAAATACAATTTAATAAAGCATAGGATAAAACAACATGAACAAAATTTAATAAAGCATAGAATAAAACAACATAAATACAATTTAATAAAGCATAACATTAAACAACATAAATACAATTTAATAAAGCATAGGATAAAACAACATAAATACAATTTAATAAAGCATAGGATAAAACAACATAAATACATTTTAATAAAGCATAGGATAAAACAACATAAATACAATTTAATAAAGCATAGGATAAAACCACATAAATACAATTTAATAAAGCATGGGTTCAAACGACATAAATACAATTTAATAAAGCATAGGATAAAACAACATAAACACAATTTAATAAATCATAGGATAAAACAACATAAATACAATTTAATAAAGCATACGATAAAACAACATAATACAATTTAATAAAGCATAGGATAAAACAACATAAATACAATTTAATAAAACATGGGTTAAAACAACATAAATACAATTTAATAAATCATAGGATAAAACAACATAAATACAATTTAATAAAGCATACGATAAAACAACATAATACAATTTAATAAAGCATAGGATAAAACAACATAAATACAATTTAATAAAACATGGGTTAAAACAACATAAATACAATTTAATAAAGCATAGGATAAAACAACATAAATACAATTTCATAAAGCATAGAATAAAACAACATAAATACAATTTCATAAAGCATAGGATAAAACAACATAAATACAATTTAATAAAGCATAGGATAAAACAACATGAACAAAATTTAATAAAGCATAGAATAAAACAACATAAATACAATTTAATAAAGCATATGATTAAACAACATAAATACAATTTAATAACGCATAGGATAAAACAACATAAATACAATTTAATAAAGCATAGGATAAAACAACATAAATACATTTTAATAAAGCATAGGATAAAACAACATAAATACAATTTAATAAAGCATAGGATAAAACAACATAAATACAATTTAATAAATCATAGGATAAAACAACATAAGTACAATTTAATAAAGCATAGGATAAAACAACATAAATACAATTTAATAAAGCATAGGATAAAACAACATAAATACAATTTAATAAAGCATAGGATAAAACCACATAAATACAATTTAATAAAGCATGGGTTCAAACGACATAAATACAATTTAATAAAGCATAGGATCAAAAAACATAAACACAATTTAATAAATCATAGGATAAAACAACATAAATACAATTTAATAAAGCATACGATAAAACAACATAATACAATTTAATAAAGCATAGGATAAAACAACATAAATACAATTTAATAAAACATGGGTTAAAACAACATAAATACAATTTAATAAAGCATAGGATAAAACAACATAAATACAATTTCATAAAGCATAGGATAAAACAACATAAATACAATTTCATAAAGCATAGGATAAAACAACATAAATACAATTTAATAAAGCATAGGATAAAACAACATGAACAAAATTTAATAAAGCATAGGATAAAACAACATAAATACAATTTAATAAAGCATATGATTAAACAACATAAATACAATTTAATAAAGCATAGGATAAAACAACATAAATACAATTTAATAAAGCATAGGATAAAACAACATAAATACATTTTAATAAAGCATAGGATAAAACAACATAAATACAATTTAATAAAGCATAGGATAAAACAACATAAATACAATTTAATAAAGCATAGGATAAAACAACATAAGTACAATTTAATAAAGCATAGGATAAAACAACATAAATACAATTTAATAATGCATGGGTTAAAACAACATAAATACAATTTAATAAAGCATAGGACAAAACAACATAAATACAATTTATTAAAGCATAGGATAAAACAAAATAAATACAATTTAATAAAGCATAGGATAAAACAACATAAATACAATTTAATAAAGCATAGGATAAAACAACATAAATACAATTTAATAAAGCACAGGATAAAAAAATGAAAATATAATTTAATAAAGCATGGGTTAAAACAACATAAATACAATTTAATAAAGCATAGGACAAAACAACATAAATACAATTTATTAAAGCATAGGATAAAACAACATAAATACAATTTAATAAAGCATAGGATAAAACAACATAAAAACAATTTAATAAAGCATGGGTTAAAACAACATAAATACAATTTAATAAAGCATACGACAAAACAACATAAATATAATTTAATAAAGCATAGGATAAAACAACATAAATACAATTTAATAAAGCATAGGATAAAACAACATAAATACAATTTAATAAAGCATAGGATAAAACAACATAAATAGAATTTAATAAAGCATAGGTTAAAGCAACATAAATACAATTTAATAAAGCATAGGATAAAACAACATAAATACAATTTAATAAAGCATAGGATAAAACAACATAAATACAATTTAATAAAGCATAGGATAAAACAACATAAACAAAATTTAATAAAGCATAGGATAAAACAACATAAATACAATTTAATAAAGCATAGCATAAAACAACATAAATGCAGTTTAATAAAGCATAGGATAAAACAACATAAGTACAATTTAATAAAGCATAGGATAAAACAGCATAAATACAATTTAATAAAGCATAGGATAAAACATCATAAATACAATTTAATAAAGCATAGGATAAAACAACATAAATACAATTTAATAAAGCATGGGTTAAAACAACATAAATACAATTTAATAAAGCATAGGACAAAACAACATAAATACAATTTAATAAAGCATAGGATAAAACAACATAAATACAATTTAATAAAGCATAGGATAAAACAACATAAATACAATTTAATAAAGCATAGGATAAAACCACATAAATACAATTTAATAAAGCATGGGTTAAAACGACATAAATACAATTTAATAAAGCATAGGATAAAACAACATAAACACAATTTAATAAATCATAGGATAAAACAACATAAATACAATTTAATAAAGCATACGATAAAACAACATAATACAATTTAATAAAGCATAGGATAAAACAACATAAATACAATTTAATAAAACATGGGTTAAAACAACATAAATACAATTTAATAAAGCATAGGATAAAACAACATAAATACAATTTCATAAAGCATAGGATAAAACAACATAAATACAATTTCATAAAGCATAGGATAAAACAACATAAATACAATTTAATAAAGCATAGGATAAAACAACATGAACAAAATTTAATAAAGCAAAGGTTAAAGCAAAATAAATACAATTAAATAAAGCATAGGATAAAACAACATAAATACAATTTAATAAAGTATAGGTTAAAACAACATAAATACAATTTAATAAAGCATAGGTTAAAACAACATAAATACAATTTAATAAAGCATAGGATAAAACAACATGAATACAATTTAATAAAGCATAGGATAAAACAACATAAATACAATTTAATAAAGCATAGGATAAAACAACATAAATACAATTTAATAAAGCATAGGTTAAAACAACATAAATATAATTTAATAAAGCATAGTACAAAACAAGATAAATAGAATTTAATAAAGCATAGGATAAAACAACATATATACAATTTAATAAAGCAAAGGATAAAACAACATAAATACAATTTAATAAAACATGGGTTAAAACAACATAAATACAATTTAATAAAGCATAGGATAAAACAACATAAACACAATTTAATAAAGCATAGGATAAAACAACATAAATACAATTTAATAAAGCATAGGATAAAACAACATAAATACAATTTAATAAAGCATAGGATAAAACAACATAAATACAATTTAATAAATCATAGGATAAACAACATAAATACAATTTAATAAAGCATACGATAAAACAACATGAATACAATTTAATAAAGCATAGCATACAACAACATAAATGCAGTTTAATAAAGCATAGGATAAAACAACATAAGTACAATTTAATAAAGCATAGGATAAAACAACATAAATACAATTTAATAAAGCATAGGATAAAACATCATAAATACAATTTATTAAAGCATAGGATAAAACAACATAAATAAAATTTAATAAAGCATGGGTTAAAACAACATAAATACAATTTAATAAAGCATAGGACAAAACAACATAAATACAATTTAATAAAGCATAGGATAAAACAACATAAATACAATTTAATAAAGCATAGGATAAAACAACATAAATACAATTTAATAAAGCATAGGATAAAACCACATAAATACAATTTAATAAAGCATGGGTTAAAACGACATAAATACAATTTAATAAAGCATAGGATAAAACAACATAAACACAATTTAATAAATCATAGGATAAAACAACATAAATACAATTTAATAAAGCATACGATAAAACAACATAATACAATTTAATAAAGCATAGGATAAAACAACATAAATACAATTTAATAAAACATGGGTTAAAACAACATAAATACAATTTAATAAAGCATAGGATAAAACAACATAAATACAATTTCATAAAGCATAGGATAAAACAACATAAATACAATTTCATAAAGCATAGGATAAAACAACATAAATACAATTTAATAAAGCATAGGATAAAACAACATGAACAAAATTTAATAAAGCATAGAATAAAACAACATAAATACAATTTAATAAAGCATATGATTAAACAACATAAATACAATTTAATAAAGCATAGGATAAAACAACATAAATACAATTTAATAAAGCATAGGATAAAACAACATAAATACATTTTAATAAAGCATAGGATAAAACAACATAAATACAATTTAATAAAGCATAGGATAAAACAACATAAATACAATTTAATAAAGCATAGGATAAAACAACATAAGTACAATTTAATAAACAATAGGATAAAACAACATAAATACAATTTAATAAAGCATGGGTTAAAACAACATAAATACAATTTAATAAAGCATAGGACAAAACAACATAAATACAAGTTATTAAAGCATAGGATAAAACAACATAAATATAATTTAATAAAGCATAGGATAAAACAACATAAATACAATTTAATAAAGCATAGGATAAAACCACATAAATACTATTTAATAAAGCATAGGATAAAACAACATAAATACAATTTAATAAATCATAGGATAAAACTACATAAATACAATTTAATAAAGCATAAAATAAAACAACATAAAAACAATTTAATAAAGCATAGGATAAAACAACATAAATACAATTTAATAAAGCATGGGTTAAAACAACATAAATACAATTTAATAAAGCATATGACAAAACAACATAAATACAATTTAATAAAGCATATGATAAAACAACATAAATACAATTTAATAAAGCATAGGATAAAACAACATAAATACAATTTAATAAAGCATAGGACAAAACAACATAAATACAATTTAATAAAGCATAGGTTAAAGCAACATAAATACAATTTATTAAAGCATAGGATAAAACAACATAAATACAATTTAATAAAGCATAGGTTAAAACAACATAAATACAAATTAATAAAGCATAGGTTAAAACAACATAAATACAATTTAATAAAGCATAGGATAAAAAAACATAAATACAATTTAATAAAGCATAGGATAAAACAACATAAATACAATTTAATAAAGCACAGGATAAAACAACATAAATACAATTTAATAAAGCATGGGTTAAAACAATATAAATACAATTTAATAAAGCATAGGACAAAACAACATAAATACAATTTATTAAAGCATAGGATAAAACAACATAAATACAATTTAATAAAGCATAGGATAAAACAACATAAATACAATTTAATAAAGCATAGGATAAAACCACATAAATACAATTTAATAAAGCATAGGATAAAACAACATAAATACAATTTAATAAATCATAGGATAAAACCACATAAATACAATTTAATAAAGCATAGGATAAAACAACATAAATACAATTTAATAAAGCATAGGATAAAACAACATAAATACAATTTAATAAAGCATGGGTTAAAACAAGATAAATACAATTTAATAAAGCATACGACAAAACAACATAAATACAATTTAATAAAGCATAGGATAAAACAGCATAAATACAATTTAATAAAGCATAGGATAAAACAACATAAATACAATTGAATAAAGCATAGGATAAAACAACATAAATACAATTGAATAAAGCATAGGTTAAAGCAACATAAATACAATTTAGTAAAGCATAGGATAAAACAACATAAATACAATTTAATAAAGCATAGGTTAAAACAACATAAATACAAATTAATAAAGCATAGGATAAAACAACATAAATACAATTTAATAAAGCATAAGTTAAAACAATATAAATACAATTGAATAAAGCATAGGATAAAACAACATAAATACAATTTAATAAAGCATAAGACAAAACAACATAAATACAATTTAATAAAGCATAGGTTAAAGTAACATAAATACAATTTAATAAAGCATAGGTTAAAGCAACATAAATACAATTTAATAAAGCATAGGATAAAACAACATAAATACAATTTCATAAAGCATAGGTTAAAACAACATAAATACAAATTAATAAAGCATAGGTTAAAACAACATAAATACAATTTAATAAAGCATAGGATAAAACAACATAAATACAATTTAATAAAGCATAGGATAAAACAACATAAATACAATTTCATAAAGCATAGGTTAAAACAACATAAATACAAATTAATAAAGCATAGGTTAAAACAACATAAATACAATTTAATAAAGCATAGGATAAAACAACATAATACAATTTAATAAAGCATAGGATAAAACAACATAAATACAATTTAATAAAACATGGGTTAAAACAACATAAATACAATTTAATAAAGCATAGGATAAAACAACATAAATACAATTTCATAAAGCATAGGATAAAACAACATAAATACAATTTCATAAAGCATAGGATAAAACAACATAAATACAATTTAATAAAGCATAGGATAAAACAACATGAACAAAATTTAATAAAGCATAGGATAAAACAACATAAATACAATTTAATAAATCATAGGATAAAATCACATAAATACAATTTAATAAAGCATAGAATAAAACAACATCTATACAATTTAATAAAGCATAGGATAAAACAACATAAATACAATTTAATAAAGCATGGGTTAAAACAACATAAATACAATTTAATAAAGCATACGACAAAACAACATAAATACAATTTAATAAAGCATAGGATAAAACAACATAAATACAATTTAATAAATCATAGGATAAAACAACATAAATACAATTTAATAAAGCATAGGATAAAACAACATAAATACAATTTAATAAAGCATAGGTTAAAGCAACATAAATACAATTTAATAAAACATAGGATAAAACAACATAAATACAATTTAATAAAGCATAGGTTAAAACAACATAAATACAAATTAATAAAGCATAGGATAAAACAACATAAATACAATTTAATAAAGCATAAGTTAAAACAATATAAATACAATTTAATAAAGCATAGAATAAAACAACATAAATACAATTTAATAAAGCATAGGACAAAACAACATAAATACAATTTAATAAAGCATAGGTTAAAGCAACATAAATACAATTTAATAAAGCATAGGATAAAACAACATAAATACAATTTAATAAAGCATAGGTTAAAACAACATAAATACAAATTAATAAAGCATAGGTTAAAACAACATAAATACAATTTAATAAAGCATAGGATAAAACAACATAAATACAATTTAATAAAGCATAGGATAAAACAACATAAATACAATTTAATAAAGCACAGGATAAAACAACATAAATACAATTTAATAAAGCATGGGTTAAAACAACATAAATACAATTTAATAAAGCATAGGACAAAACAACATAAATACAATTTATTAAAGCATAGGATAAAACAACATAAATACAATTTAATAAAGCATAGGATAAAACAACATAAATACAATTTAATATATCATAGGATAAAACCACATAAATACAATTTAATAAAGCATAGAATAAAACAACATAAATACAATTTAATAAAGCATAGGATAAAACAACATAAATACAATTTAATAAAGCATGGGTTAAAACAACATAAATACAATTTAATAAAGCATACGACAAAACAACATAAATACAATTTAATAAAGCATAGGATAAAACAACATAAATACAATTTAATAAAGCATAGGATAAAACAACATAAATACAATTTAATAAAGCATAGGATAAAACAACATAAATACAATTTAATAAAGCATAGGTTAAAGCAACATAAATACAATTTAATAAAGCATAGGATAAAACAACATAAATACAATTTAATAAAGCATAGGTTAACACAACATAAATACAAATTAATAAAGCATAGGATAAAACAACATAAATACAATTTAATAAAGCATAAGTTAAAACAATATAAATACAATTTAATAAAGCATAGGATAAAACAACATAAATACAATTTAATAAAGCATAGGACAAAACAACATAAATACAATTTAATAAAGCATAGGTTAAAGCAACATAAATACAATTTAATAAAGCATAGGATAAAACAACATAAATACAATTTAATAAAGCATAGGTTAAAACAACATAAATACAAATTAATAAAGCATAGGTTAAAGCAACATAAATACAATTTAATAAAGCATAGGATAAAACAACATAAATACAATTTAATAAAGCATAGGTTAAAACAACATAAATACAAATTAATAAAGCATAGTTAAAAACAACATAAATACAATTTAATAAAGCATAGGATAAAACAACATAAATAGAATTTAATAAAGCATAGGATAAAACAACATAAATACAATTTAATAAAGCATAGGATAAAACAACATAAATGCAGTTTAATAAAGCATAGGATAAAACAACATAAATACAATTTAATAAAGCATAGGATAAAACAACATAAATACAATTTAATAAAACATAGGATAAAACAACATAAACACAATTTAATAAAGCATAGGATAAAACAACATAAATAGAATTTAATAAAGCATATGATTAAACAACATAAATACAATTTAATAAAGCATAGGATAAAACAACATAAATACAATTTAATAAAGCATAGGATAAAACAACATAAATTCAATTTAATAAAGCATAGGATAAAGCCACATAAATACAATTTAATAAATCATAGGATAAAACAACTTAAATACAATTTAATAAAGCATAGGATACAACGACATAGATGCAATTTAATAAAGCATAGGATAAAACAACATAAATACAATTTAATAAAGCATAGGATAAAACAACATAAATACAATTTAATAAAGCATAGGATAAAACAACATAAATACAATTTAATAAAGCATAGGATAAAACAACATAAATACAATTTAATGAAGCATAGGATAAAACAACATAAATACAAATTAATAAAGCTTGGTTAAAACAACATAAATACAATTTAATAAAGCATAGGACAAAACAACATAAATACAATTTAATAAATCATAGGATAAAACCACATAAATACAATTTAATAAAGCATAGAATAAAACAACATAAATACAATTTAATAAAGCATGGGTTAAAACAACATAAATACAATTTAATAAAGCATACGACAAAACAACATAAATACAATTTAATAAAGCATAGGATAAAACAACATAAATACAATTTAATAAAGCATAGGATAAAACAACATAAATACAATTTAATAAAGCATAGGATAAAACAACATAAATACAATTTAATAAAGCATAGGTTAAAGCAACATACATACAATTTAATAAAGCATAGGATAAAACAACATAAAAACAATTTAATAAAGCATAGGTTAAAACAACATAAATACAAATTAATAAAGCATAGGATAAAACAACATAAATACAATTTAATAAAGCATAAGTTAAAACAATACAAATACAATTTAATAAAGCATAGGATAAAACAACATAAATACAATTTAATAAAGCATAGGACAAAACAACATAAATACAATTTAATAAAGCATAGGTTAAAGCAACATAAATACAATTTAATAAAGCATAGGATAAAACAACATAAATACAATTTAATAAAGCATAGGTTAAAACAACATAAATACAAATTAATAAAGCATAGGTTAAAACAACATAAATACAATTTATTAAAGCATAGGATAAAACAACATAAATACAATTTAATAAAGCATAGGATAAAACAACATAAATACAATTTAATAAAGCATAGGATAAAACCACATAAATACAATTTAATAAAGCATAGGATAAAACAACATAAATACAATTTAATAAATCATAGGATAAAACCACATAAATACAATTTAATAAAGCATAGGATAAAACAACATAAATACAATTTAATAAAGCATAGGATAAAACAACATAAATACAATTTAATAAAGCATAGGATAAAACAACATAAATACAATTTAATAAAGCATAGGTTAAAGCAACATAAATACAATTTAATAAAGCATAGGATAAAACAACATAAATACAATTTAATAAAGCATAGGTTAAAACAACATAAATACAAATTAATAAAGCATAGGATAAAACAACATAAATACAATTTAATAAAGCATAAGTTAAAACAATATAAATACAATTTAATAAAGCATAGGATAAAACAACATAAATACAATTTAATAAAGCATAGGAAAAAACAACATAAATACAATTTAATAAAGCATAGGTTAAAGCAACATAAATACAATTTAATAAAGCATAGGTTAAAACAACATAAATACAAATTAATAAAGCATAGGTTAAAGCAACATAAATACAATTTAATAAAGCATAGGATAAAACAACATAAATACAATTTAATAAAGCATAGGTTAAAACAACATAAATACAAATTAATAAAGCATAGTTAAAAACAACATAAATACAATTTAATAAAGCATAGGATAAAACAACATAAATAGAATTTAATAAAGCATAGGATAAAACAACATAAATACAATTTCATAAAGCATAGGATAAAACAACATAAATACAATTTAATAAATCATAGGATAAAACCACATAAATACAATTTAATAAAGCATAGAATAAAACAACATAAATACAATTTAATAAAGCATGGGTTAAAACAACATAAATACAATTTAATAAAGCATACGACAAAACAACATAAATACAATTTAATAAAGCATAGGATAAAACAACATAAATACAATTTAATAAAGCATAGGATAAAACAACATAAATACAATTTAATAAAGCATAGGATAAAACAACATAAATACAATTTAATAAAGCATAGGTTAAAGCAACATACATACAATTTAATAAAGCATAGGATAAAACAACATAAAAACAATTTAATAAAGCATAGGTTAAAACAACATAAATACAAATTAATAAAGCATAGGATAAAACAACATAAATACAATTTAATAAAGCATAAGTTAAAACAATACAAATACAATTTAATAAAGCATAGGATAAAACAACATAAATACAATTTAATAAAGCATAGGACAAAACAACATAAATACAATTTAATAAAGCATAGGTTAAAGCAACATAAATACAATTTAATAAAGCATAGGATAAAACAACATAAATACAATTTAATAAAGCATAGGTTAAAACAACATAAATACAAATTAATAAAGCATAGGTTAAAACAACATAAATACAATTTATTAAAGCATAGGATAAAACAACATAAATACAATTTAATAAAGCATAGGATAAAACAACATAAATACAATTTAATAAAGCATAGGATAAAACCACATAAATACAATTTAATAAAGCATAGGATAAAACAACATAAATACAATTTAATAAATCATAGGATAAAACCACATAAATACAATTTAATAAAGCATAGAATAAAACAACATAAATACAATTTAATAAAGCATAGGATAAAACAACATAAATACAATTTAATAAAGCATAGGATAAAACAACATAAATACAATTTAATAAAGCATAGGTTAAAGCAACATAAATACAATTTAATAAAGCATATGATAAAACAACATAAATACAATTTAATAAAGCATAGGATAAAACAACATAAATACAATTTAATAAAGCATAGGATAAAACAACATAAATACAATTTAATAAAGCATAGGTTAAAGCAACATAAATACAATTTAATAAAGCATAGGATAAAACAACATAAATACAATTTAATAAAGCATAGGTTAAAACAACATAAATACAAATTAATAAAGCATAGGATAAAACAACATAAATACAATTTAATAAAGCATAAGTTAAAACAATATAAATACAATTTAATAAAGCATAGGATAAAACAACATAAATACAATTTAATAAAGCATAGGTTAAAACAACATAAATACAATTTAATAAAGCATAGGATAAAAAAACATAAATACAATTTAATAAAGCATAGGATAAAACAACATAAATACAATTTAATAAAGCACAGGATAAAACAACATAAATACAATTTAATAAAGCATAGGTTAAAACAACATAAATACAATTTAATAAAGCATGGGTTAAAACAACATAAATACAATTTAATAAAGCATAGGATAAAACAACATAAACACAATTTAATAAAGCATAGGATAAAACAACATAAATACAATTTAATAAAGCATACGATAAAACAACATAATACAATTTAATAAAGCATAGGATAAAACAACATAAATACAATTTAATAAAGCATAGGATAAAACCACATAAATACAATTTAATAAAGCATGGGTTAAAACGACATAAATACAATTTAATAAAGCATAGGATAAAACAACATAAACATAATTTAATAAATCATAGGATAAAACAACATAAATACAATTTAATAAAGCATACGATAAAACAACATAATACAATTTAATAAAGCATAGGGTAAAACAACATAAATACAATTTAATAAAGCATAGGATAAAACAACATAAATACAATTTAATGAAGCATGGGTTAAAACAACATAAATACAATTTAATAAAGCATAGGATAAAACAACATAAATACAATTTAATAAAGCATAGGATAAAACAACATAAATACAATTTAATAAAGCATAGGATAAAACAACATAAATACAATTTAATAAAGCATAGGATAAAACAAAATAAATACAATTTAATAAAGCATAGGATAAAACAACATAAATACAATTTAATAAAGCATAGGATAAAACAACATAAATGCAGTTTAATAAAACATAGGATAAAACAACATAAATACAATTTAATAAAGCATAGCATAAAACAACATAAATGCAGTTTAATAAAGCATAGGATAAAGCAACATAAATACAACTTAATAAAGCATAGGATAAAACAACATAAGTCCAATTTAATAAAGCATAAGATAAAACAACATAAATACAATTTAATAAAGCATAGGATAAAACAAAATAAATACAATTTAATAAAGCATAGGATAAAACAACATGAATACAATTTAATAAAGCATAGGATAAAACAACATAAATACAATTTAATAAAGCATGGATTAAAACAACATAAATACAATTTAATAAAGCATAGGACAAAACAACATAAATACAATTTAATAAAGCATACGATAAAACAACATAATACAATTTAATAAAGCATAGGATAAAACAACATAAATACAATTTAATAAAGTATAGGATAAAACAACATAAATACAATTTAATAAAGCATAGGTTAAAGCAACATAAATACAATTTAATAAAGCATAGGATAAAACAACATAAATACAATTTAATAAAGCATAGGATAATACCACATAAATACAATATAATAAATCATAGGATAAAACAACATAAATACAATTTAATAAAGCATAAGATAAAACAACATAAATGCAATTTAATAAAGCATGGGTTAAAACAACATAAATGCAATTTAATAAAGCATAGGACAAAACAACATAAATACAATTTAATAAAGCATAAGATAAAACAACATAAATACAATTTAATGAAGCATGGGTTAAAACAACATAAATACAATTTAATAAAGCATAGGACAAAACAACATAAATACAATTTAATAAAGCATAGGATAAAACAACATAAATACAATTTAATAAAGCATAAGATAAAACAACATAAATGCAGTTTAATAAAGCATAGGATAAAGCAACATAAATACAACTTAATAAAGCATAGGATAAAACAACATAAGTCCAATTTAATAAAGCATAAGATAAAACAACATAAATACAATTTAATAAAGCATAGGATAAAACAACATAAATACAATTTAATAAAGCATAGGATAAAACAACATAAATACAATTTAATAAAGCATAGGATAAAACAACATAAATACAATTTAATAAAGCATGGATTAAAACAACATAAATACAATTTAATAAAGCATAGGACAAAACAACATAAATACAATTTAATAAAGCATAGGATAAAGCAACATAAATACAATTTAATAAAGCATAGGATAAAACAACATAAATACAATTTAATAAAGCATAGGATAAAACAACATAAATACAATTTAATAAAGCATAGGATAAAACAACATAAATGTAATTTAATAAAGCATAGGTTAAAGCAAGATAAATACAATTTAATAAAGCATAGGATAAAACAACATATATACAATTTAATAAAGCATAGGATAAAACAACATAAATACAGTTTAATAAAGCATAGGATAAAACAACATAAATACAATCTAATAAAGCATGGGTTAAAACAACATAAATACAATCTATTAAAGCATAGTACAAAACAACATAAATACAATTTAATAAAGCATAGGATAAAACAACATAAATACAATTTAATAAAGCATAAGATAAAACAACATAAATGCAATTTAATAAAGCATGGGTTAAAACAACATAAATGCAATTTAATAAAGCATAGGACAAAACAACATAAATACAATTTAATAAAGCATAAGATAAAACAACATAAATACAATTTAATGAAGCATGGGTTAAAACAACATAAATACAATTTAATAAAGCATAGGACAAAACAACATAAATAAAATTTAATAAAGCATAGGATAAAACAACATAAATACAATTTAATAAAGCATAGGATAAAACAACATGAATACAATTTAATAAAGCATGGGTTAAAACAACATAAATACAATTTAATAAAGCATAGGATAAAACAACATAAACACAATTTAATAAAGCATAGGATAAAACAACATAATACAATTTAATAAAGCATACGATAAAACAACATAATACAATTTAATAAAGCATAGGATAAAACAAGATAAATACAATTTAATAAAGCATAGGATAAAACCACATAAATACAATTTAATAAAGCATGGGTTAAAACGACATAAATACAATTTAATAAAGCATAGGATAAAACAACATAAACATAATTTAATAAATCATAGGATAAAACAACATAAATACAATTTAATAAAGCATACGATAAAACAACATAATACAATTTAATAAAGCATAGGATAAAACAAGATAAATACAATTTAATAAAGCATAGGATAAAACAACATAAATACAATTTAATAAAGCAAACGTTAAACCAACATAAATACAATTTAATAAAGCATAGGATAAAACAACATAAATACAACTTAATAAAGCATAGGTTAAAACAACATAAATACAATTTAATAAAGCATAGGATAAAACAACATAAATACAATTTAATAAAGCATAGGATAAAACAACATAAATACAATTTAATAAAGCATAGGATAAAACAACATAAATACAATTTAATAAAGCATAGGATAAAACAACATAAATACAATTTAATAAAGCATAGGATAAAACAACATAAATTCAATTTAATAAAGCATAGGATAAAACAAAATAAATACAATTTAATGAAGCATAGGATAAAACAACATAAAAACAAATTAATAAAGCATGGTTAAAACAACATGAATACAATTTAATAAAGCATAGGACAAAACAACATAAATACAATTTAATAAAGCATAGGATAAAACAACATAAATACAATTTAATAAAGCATAAGATAAAACAACATAAATGCAATTTAATAAAGCATGGGTTAAAACAACATAAATACAATTTAATAAAGCATAGGACAAAACAACATAAATACAATTTAATAAAGCATAAGATAAAACAACATAAATACAATTTAATGAAGCATGGGTTAAAACAACATAAATACAATTTAATAAAGCATAGGACAAAACAACATAAATAAAATTTAATAAAGCATAGGATAAAACAACATAAACACAATTTAATAAAGCATAGGATAAAACAACATAAATACAATTTAATAAAACATGGGTTAAAACAACATAAATACAATTTAATAAAGCATAGGATAAAACAACATAAACACAATTTAATAAAACATAGGATAAAACAACATAAATACAATTTAATAAAGCATACGATAAAACAACATAATACAATTTAATAAAGCATAGGATAAAACAACATAAATACAATTTAATAAAGCATAGGATAAAACAACATAAATACAATTTAATAAAGCATAAGATAAAACAACATAAATACAAGTTAATGAAGCATGGGTTAAAACAACATAAATACAATTTAATAAAGCATAGGACAAAACAACATAAATACAATTTAATAAAGCATAGGATAAAACAACATAAATACAATTTAATAAAGCATAGGATAAAACAACATAAATACAATTTAATAAATCATAGGATAAAACAACATAAATGCAATTTAATAAAGCATAGGATAAAACAACATAAATACAATTTAATGAAGCATGGGTTAAAACAACATAAATACAATTTAATATAGCATAGGACAAAACAACATAAATACAATTTAATAAAGCATAGGCTAAAACAACATAAATACAATTTAATAAAGCATAGGATAAAACAACATAAATACAATTTAATAAAGCATAAGTTAAAACAATATAAATACAATTTAATAAAGCATAGGATAAAACAACATAAATACAATTTAATAAAGCATAGGATAAAACAACATAAATACAATTTAATAAAGCATAGGTTAAAGCAACATAAATCCAATTTAATAAAACATGGGTTAAAACAACATAAATACAATTTAATAAAGCATAGGATAAAACCACATAAATACAATTTAATAAAGCATAGGATAAAACAACATAAATACAATTTAATATAGCATAGGATAAAACCACATAAATACAATTTAATAAAGCAGAGGATAAAACAACATAAATGCAATTTAATAAAGCATAGGACAAAACAACATAAATACAATTTAATAAAGCATAAGATAAAACAACATAAATACAATTTAATGAAGCATGGGTTAAAACAACATAAATACAATTTAATAAAGCATAGGACAAAACAACATAAATAAAATTTAATAAAGCATAGGATAAAACAACATAAATACAATTTAATAAAGCATAGGATAAAACAACATGAATACAATTTAATAAAGCATGGGTTAAAACAACATAAATACAATTTAATAAAGCATAGGATAAAACAACATAAACACAATTTAATAAAGCATAGGATAAAACAACATAAATACAATTTAATAAAGCATACGATAAAACAACATAATACAATTTAATAAAGCATAGGATAAAACAAGATAAATACAATTTAATAAAGCATAGGATAAAACCACATAAATACAATTTAATAAAGCATGGGTTAAAACGACATAAATACAATTTAATAAAGCATAGGATAAAACAACATAAACATAATTTAATAAATCATAGGATAAAACAACATAAATACAATTTAATAAAGCATACGATAAAACAACATAATACAATTTAATAAAGCATAGGATAAAACAAGATAAATACAATTTAATAAAGCATAGGATAAAACAACATAAATACAATTTAATAAAGCAAACGTTAAACCAACATAAATACAATTTAATAAAGCATAGGATAAAACAACATAAATACAACTTAATAAAGCATAGGTTAAAACAACATAAATACAATTTAATAAAGCATAGGATAAAACAACATAAATACAATTTAATAAAGCATAGGATAAAACAACATAAATACAATTTAATAAAGCATAGGATAAAACAACATAAATACAATTTAATAAAGCATAGGATAAAACAACATAAATACAATTTAATAAAGCATAGGATAAAACAACATAAATTCAATTTAATAAAGCATAGGATAAAACAAAATAAATACAATTTAATGAAGCATAGGATAAAACAACATAAAAACAAATTAATAAAGCATGGTTAAAACAACATAAATACAATTTAATAAAGCATAGGACAAAACAACATAAATACAATTTAATAAAGCATAGGATAAAACAACATAAATACAATTTAATAAAGCATAAGATAAAACAACATAAATGCAATTTAATAAAGCATGGGTTAAAACAACATAAATACAATTTAATAAAGCATAGGACAAAACAACATAAATACAATTTAATAAAGCATAAGATAAAACAACATAAATACAATTTAATGAAGCATGGGTTAAAACAACATAAATACAATTTAATAAAGCATAGGACAAAACAACATAAATAAAATTTAATAAAGCATAGGATAAAACAACATAAACACAATTTAATAAAGCATAGGATAAAACAACATAAATACAATTTAATAAAACATGGGTTAAAACAACATAAATACAATTTAATAAAGCATAGGATAAAACAACATAAACACAATTTAATAAAACATAGGATAAAACAACATAAATACAATTTAATAAAGCATACGATAAAACAACATAATACAATTTAATAAAGCATAGGATAAAACAACATAAATACAATTTAATAAAGCATAGGATAAAACAACATAAATACAATTTAATAAAGCATAAGATAAAACAACATAAATACAAGTTAATGAAGCATGGGTTAAAACAACATAAATACAATTTAATAAAGCATAGGACAAAACAACATAAATACAATTTAATAAAGCATAGGATAAAACAACATAAATACAATTTAATAAAGCATAGGTTAAAGCAACATAAATACAATTTAATAAAGCATAAGTTAAAACAATATAAATACAATTTAATAAAGCATAGGATAAAACAACATAAATACAATTTAATAAAGCATAGGATAAAACAACATAAATACAATTTAATAAAGCATAGGTTAAAGCAACATAAATACAATTTAATAAAACATGGGTTAAAACAACATAAATACAATTTAATAAAGCATAGGATAAAACCACATAAATACAATTTAATAAAGCATAGGATAAAACAACATAAATACAATTTAATATAGCATAGGATAAAACCACATAAATACAATTTAATAAAGCAGAGGATAAAACAACATAAATACAATTTAATAAAGCATAGGATAAAACCACATAAATACAATTTAATAAATCATAGGATAAAACAACATAAATACAATTTAATAAAGCATAGGATATAACAACATAAATACAATTTAATAAAGCATAGGATAAAACCACATAAATACAATTTAATAAAGCATGGGTTAAAACGACATAAATACAATTTAATAAAGCATAGGATAAAACAACATAAACACAATTTAATAAATCATAGGATAAAACAACATAAATACAATTGAATAAAGCATACGATAAAACAACATAATACAATTTAATAAAGCATAGGATAAAACAACATAAATACAATTTAATAAAGCATAGGATAAAACAACAAATACAATTTAATAAAGCAAAGGTTAAAGCAACAGAAATACCATTTAATAAAGCATAGGATATAACAACATAAATACAAATAATAAAGCATAGGTTAAAACAACATAAATACAATTTAATAAAGCATAGGTTAAAACAACATAAATACAATTTAATAAAGCATATGATAAAACAACATAAATACAATTTAATAAATCATAGGATAAAACAACATAAATACAATTTAATAAAGCATAGGATAAAACAACATAAATACAATTTAATAAAGCATAGGATAAAACAACATAAATACAATTTAATAAAGCATAGGTTAAAACAACATAAATACAATTTAATAAAGCATAGGATAAAACACCATGAATGCAGTTTAATAAAGCATAGGATAAAACAATATAAATACAATTTAATAAAGCATAGGATAAAACAACATAAACACAATTTAATAAAGCATAGGATAAAACAACATAAATACAATTTAATAAAGCATAGGATAAAACAACATAAATACAATTTAATAAAGCATAGGATAAAACAACATAAATACAATTTAATAAAGCATAGCATAAAACAACATAAATGCAGTTTAATAAAGCATAGGATAAAGCAACATAAATACAACTTAATAAAGCATAGGATAAAACAACATAAGTCCAATTTAATAAAGCATAAGATAAAACAACATAAATACAATTTAATAAAGCATAGGATAAAACAACATAAATACAATTTAATAAAGCATAGGATAAAACAACATAAATACAATTTAATAAAGCATAGGATAAAACAACATAAATACAATTTAATAAAGCATGGATTAAAACAACATAAATACAATTTAATAAAGCATAGGACAAAACAACATAAATACAATTTAATAAAGCATAGGATAAAACAACATAAATACAATTTAATAAAGCATAGGATAAAACAACATAAATACAATTTAATAAAGCATAGGATAAAACCACATAAATACAATTTAATAAAGCATGGGTTAAAACAACATAAATACAATTTAATAAAGCATACGATAAAACAACATAAACACAATTTAATAAAGCATAGGATAAAACAACATAAATACAATTTAATAAAGCATACGATAAAACAACATAATACAATTTAATAAAGCATAGGATAAAACAACATAAATACAATTTAATAAAGTATAGGATAAAACAACATAAATACAATTTAATAAAGCATAGGTTAAAGCAACATAAATACAATTTAATAAAGCATAGGATAAAACAACATAAATACAATTTAATAAAGCATAGGATAATACCACATAAATACAATTTAATAAATCATAGGATAAAACAACATAAATACAATTTAATAAAGCATAGGATAAAGCAACATAAATACAATTTAATAAAGCATAGGATAAAACAACATAAATACAATTTAATAAAGCATAGGATAAAACAACATAAATACAATTTAATAAAGCATAGGATAAAACAACATAAATGCAATTTAATAAAGCATAGGTTAAAGCAACATAAATACAATTTAATAAAGCATAGGATAAAACAACATATATACAATTTAATAAAGCATAGGATTAAACAACATAAATACAGTTTAATAAAGCATAGGATAAAACAACATAAATACAATTTAATAAAGCATGGGTTAAAACAACATAAATACAATCTATTAAAGCATAGTACAAAACAACATAAATACAATTTAATAAAGCATAGGATAAAACAACATAAATACAATTTAATACAGCATAGGATAAAACAACATAAATACAATTTAATAAAGCATGGATTAAAACAACATAAATACAATTTAATAAAGCATAGGACAAAACAACATAAATACAATTTAATAAAGCATAGGATAAAGCAACATAAATACAATTTAATAAAGCATAGGATAAAACAACATAAATACAATTTAATAAAGCATAGGATAAAACAACATAAATACAATTTAATAAAGCATAGGATAAAACAACATAAATGTAATTTAATAAAGCATAGGTTAAAGCAAGATAAATACAATTTAATAAAGCATAGGATAAAACAACATATATACAATTTAATAAAGCATAGGATAAAACAACATAAATACAGTTTAATAAAGCATAGGATAAAACAACATAAATACAATTTAATAAAGCATGGGTTAAAACAACATAAATACAATCTATTAAAGCATAGTACAAAACAACATAAATACAATTTAATAAAGCATAGGATAAAACAACATAAATACAATTTAATAAAGCATAAGATAAAACAACATAAATGCAATTTAATAAAGCATGGGTTAAAACAACATAAATGCAATTTAATAAAGCATAGGACAAAACAACATAAATACAATTTAATAAAGCATAAGATAAAACAACATAAATACAATTTAATGAAGCATGGGTTAAAACAACATAAATACAATTTAATAAAGCATAGGACAAAACAACATAAATAAAATTTAATAAAGCATAGGATAAAACAACATAAATACAATTTAATAAAGCATAGGATAAAACAACATGAATACAATTTAATAAAGCATGGGTTAAAACAACATAAATACAATTTAATAAAGCATAGGATAAAACAACATAAACACAATTTAATAAAGCATAGGATAAAACAACATAAATACAATTTAATAAAGCATACGATAAAACAACATAATACAATTTAATAAAGCATAGGATAAAACAAGATAAATACAATTTAATAAAGCATAGGATAAAACCACATAAATACAATTTAATAAAGCATGGGTTAAAACGACATAAATACAATTTAATAAAGCATAGGATAAAACAACATAAACATAATTTAATAAATCATAGGATAAAACAACATAAATACAATTTAATAAAGCATACGATAAAACAACATAATACAATTTAATAAAGCATAGGATAAAACAAGATAAATACAATTTAATAAAGCATAGGATAAAACAACATAAATACAATTTAATAAAGCAAACGTTAAACCAACATAAATACAATTTAATAAAGCATAGGACAAAACAACATAAATACAATTTAATAAAGCATAGGATAAAACAACATAAATACAATTTAATAAAGCATAGGATAAAACAACATAAATACAATTTAATAAAGCATAGGATAAAACCACATAAATACAATTTAATAAAGCATGGGTTAAAACAACATAAATACAATTTAATAAAGCATACGATAAAACAACATAAACACAATTTAATAAAGCATAGGATAAAACAACATAAATACAATTTAATAAAGCATACGATAAAACAACATAATACAATTTAATAAAGCATAGGATAAAACAACATAAATACAATTTAATAAAGTATAGGATAAAACAACATAAATACAATTTAATAAAGCATAGGTTAAAGCAACATAAATACAATTTAATAAAGCATAGGATAAAACAACATAAATACAATTTAATAAAGCATAGGATAATACCACATAAATACAATTTAATAAATCATAGGATAAAACAACATAAATACAATTTAATAAAGCATAGGATAAAGCAACATAAATACAATTTAATAAAGCATAGGATAAAACAACATAAATACAATTTAATAAAGCATAGGATAAAACAACATAAATACAATTTAATAAAGCATAGGATAAAACAACATAAATGCAATTTAATAAAGCATAGGTTAAAGCAACATAAATACAATTTAATAAAGCATAGGATAAAACAACATATATACAATTTAATAAAGCATAGGATTAAACAACATAAATACAGTTTAATAAAGCATAGGATAAAACAACATAAATACAATTTAATAAAGCATGGGTTAAAACAACATAAATACAATCTATTAAAGCATAGTACAAAACAACATAAATACAATTTAATAAAGCATAGGATAAAACAACATAAATACAATTTAATAAAGCATAGGATAAAACAACATAAATACAATTTAATAAAGCATGGATTAAAACAACATAAATACAATTTAATAAAGCATAGGACAAAACAACATAAATACAATTTAATAAAGCATAGGATAAAGCAACATAAATACAATTTAATAAAGCATAGGATAAAACAACATAAATACAATTTAATAAAGCATAGGATAAAACAACATAAATACAATTTAATAAAGCATAGGATAAAACAACATAAATGTAATTTAATAAAGCATAGGTTAAAGCAAGATAAATACAATTTAATAAAGCATAGGATAAAACAACATATATACAATTTAATAAAGCATAGGATAAAACAACATAAATACAGTTTAATAAAGCATAGGATAAAACAACATAAATACAATTTAATAAAGCATGGGTTAAAACAACATAAATACAATCTATTAAAGCATAGTACAAAACAACATAAATACAATTTAATAAAGCATAGGATAAAACAACATAAATACAATTTAATAAAGCATAAGATAAAACAACATAAATGCAATTTAATAAAGCATGGGTTAAAACAACATAAATGCAATTTAATAAAGCATAGGACAAAACAACATAAATACAATTTAATAAAGCATAAGATAAAACAACATAAATACAATTTAATGAAGCATGGGTTAAAACAACATAAATACAATTTAATAAAGCATAGGACAAAACAACATAAATAAAATTTAATAAAGCATAGGATAAAACAACATAAATACAATTTAATAAAGCATAGGATAAAACAACATGAATACAATTTAATAAAGCATGGGTTAAAACAACATAAATACAATTTAATAAAGCATAGGATAAAACAACATAAACACAATTTAATAAAGCATAGGATAAAACAACATAAATACAATTTAATAAAGCATACGATAAAACAACATAATACAATTTAATAAAGCATAGGATAAAACAAGATAAATACAATTTAATAAAGCATAGGATAAAACCACATAAATACAATTTAATAAAGCATGGGTTAAAACGACATAAATACAATTTAATAAAGCATAGGATAAAACAACATAAACATAATTTAATAAATCATAGGATAAAACAACATAAATACAATTTAATAAATCATACGATAAAACAACATAATACAATTTAATAAAGCATAGGATAAAACAAGATAAATACAATTTAATAAAGCATAGGATAAAACAACATAAATACAATTTAATAAAGCAAACGTTAAACCAACATAAATACAATTTAATAAAGCATAGGTTAAAACAACATAAATACAATTTAATAAAGCATAGGATAAAACAACATAAATACAATTTAATAAAGCATAGGATAAAACAACATAAATACAATTTAATAAAGCATAGGATAAAACAACATAAATACAATTTAATAAAGCATAGGATAAAACAACATAAATACAATTTAATAAAGCATAGGATAAAACAACATAAATTCAATTTAATAAAGCATAGGATAAAACAAAATAAATACAATTTAATGAAGCATAGGATAAAACAACATAAAAACAAATTAATAAAGCATGGTTAAAACAACATGAATACAATTTAATAAAGCATAGGACAAAACAACATAAATACAATTTAATAAAGCATAGGATAAAACAACATAAATACAATTTAATAAAGCATAAGATAAAACAACATAAATGCAATTTAATAAAGCATGGGTTAAAACAACATAAATACAATTTAATAAAGCATAGGACAAAACAACATAAATACAATTTAATAAAGCATAAGATAAAACAACATAAATACAATTTAATGAAGCATGGGTTAAAACAACATAAATACAATTTAATAAAGCATAGGACAAAACAACATAAATACAATTTAATAAAGCATGGGTTAAAACAACATAAATACAATCTATTAAAGCATAGTACAAAACAACATAAATACAATTTAATAAAGCATAGGATAAAACAACATAAATACAATTTAATAAAGCATAAGATAAAACAACATAAATGCAATTTAATAAAGCATGGGTTAAAACAACATAAATGCAATTTAATAAAGCATAGGACAAAACAACATAAATACAATTTAATAAAGCATAAGATAAAACAACATAAATACAATTTAATGAAGCATGGGTTAAAACAACATAAATACAATTTAATAAAGCATAGGACAAAACAACATAAATAAAATTTAATAAAGCATAGGATAAAACAACATAAATACAATTTAATAAAGCATAGGATAAAACAACATGAATACAATTTAATAAAGCATGGGTTAAAACAACATAAATACAATTTAATAAAGCATAGGATAAAACAACATAAACACAATTTAATAAAGCATAGGATAAAACAACATAAATACAATTTAATAAAGCATACGATAAAACAACATAATACAATTTAATAAAGCATAGGATAAAACAAGATAAATACAATTTAATAAAGCATAGGATAAAACCACATAAATACAATTTAATAAAGCATGGGTTAAAACGACATAAATACAATTTAATAAAGCATAGGATAAAACAACATAAACATAATTTAATAAATCATAGGATAAAACAACATAAATACAATTTAATAAAGCATACGATAAAACAACATAATACAATTTAATAAAGCATAGGATAAAACAAGATAAATACAATTTAATAAAGCATAGGATAAAACAACATAAATACAATTTAATAAAGCAAACGTTAAACCAACATAAATACAATTTAATAAAGCATAGGACAAAACAACATAAATACAATTTAATAAAGCATAGGATAAAACAACATAAATACAATTTAATAAAGCATAGGATAAAACAACATAAATACAATTTAATAAAGCATAGGATAAAACCACATAAATACAATTTAATAAAGCATGGGTTAAAACAACATAAATACAATTTAATAAAGCATACGATAAAACAACATAAACACAATTTAATAAAGCATAGGATAAAACAACATAAATACAATTTAATAAAGCATACGATAAAACAACATAATACAATTTAATAAAGCATAGGATAAAACAACATAAATACAATTTAATAAAGTATAGGATAAAACAACATAAATACAATTTAATAAAGCATAGGTTAAAGCAACATAAATACAATTTAATAAAGCATAGGATAAAACAACATAAATACAATTTAATAAAGCATAGGATAATACCACATAAATACAATTTAATAAATCATAGGATAAAACAACATAAATACAATTTAATAAAGCATAGGATAAAGCAACATAAATACAATTTAATAAAGCATAGGATAAAACAACATAAATACAATTTAATAAAGCATAGGATAAAACAACATAAATACAATTTAATAAAGCATAGGATAAAACAACATAAATGCAATTTAATAAAGCATAGGTTAAAGCAACATAAATACAATTTAATAAAGCATAGGATAAAACAACATATATACAATTTAATAAAGCATAGGATTAAACAACATAAATACAGTTTAATAAAGCATAGGATAAAACAACATAAATACAATTTAATAAAGCATGGGTTAAAACAACATAAATACAATCTATTTAAGCATAGTACAAAACAACATAAATACAATTTAATAAAGCATAGGATAAAACAACATAAATACAATTTAATAAAGCATAGGATAAAACAACATAAATACAATTTAATAAAGCATGGATTAAAACAACATAAATACAATTTAATAAAGCATAGGACAAAACAACATAAATACAATTTAATAAAGCATAGGATAAAGCAACATAAATACAATTTAATAAAGCATAGGATAAAACAACATAAATACAATTTAATAAAGCATAGGATAAAACAACATAAATACAATTTAATAAAGCATAGGATAAAACAACATAAATGTAATTTAATAAAGCATAGGTTAAAGCAAGATAAATACAATTTAATAAAGCATAGGATAAAACAACATATATACAATTTAATAAAGCATAGGATAAAACAACATAAATACAGTTTAATAAAGCATAGGATAAAACAACATAAATACAATTTAATAAAGCATGGGTTAAAACAACATAAATACAATCTATTAAAGCATAGTACAAAACAACATAAATACAATTTAATAAAGCATAGGATAAAACAACATAAATACAATTTAATAAAGCATAAGATAAAACAACATAAATGCAATTTAATAAAGCATGGGTTAAAACAACATAAATGCAATTTAATAAAGCATAGGACAAAACAACATAAATACAATTTAATAAAGCATAAGATAAAACAACATAAATACAATTTAATGAAGCATGGGTTAAAACAACATAAATACAATTTAATAAAGCATAGGACAAAACAACATAAATAAAATTTAATAAAGCATAGGATAAAACAACATAAATACAATTTAATAAAGCATAGGATAAAACAACATGAATACAATTTAATAAAGCATGGGTTAAAACAACATAAATACAATTTAATAAAGCATAGGATAAAACAACATAAACACAATTTAATAAAGCATAGGATAAAACAACATAAATACAATTTAATAAAGCATACGATAAAACAACATAATACAATTTAATAAAGCATAGGATAAAACAAGATAAATACAATTTAATAAAGCATAGGATAAAACCACATAAATACAATTTAATAAAGCATGGGTTAAAACGACATAAATACAATTTAATAAAGCATAGGATAAAACAACATAAACATAATTTAATAAATCATAGGATAAAACAACATAAATACAATTTAATAAAGCATACGATAAAACAACATAATACAATTTAATAAAGCATAGGATAAAACAAGATAAATACAATTTAATAAAGCATAGGATAAAACAACATAAATACAATTTAATAAAGCAAACGTTAAACCAACATAAATACAATTTAATAAAGCATAGGATAAAACAACATAAATACAACTTAATAAAGCATAGGTTAAAACAACATAAATACAATTTAATAAAGCATAGGATAAAACAACATAAATACAATTTAATAAAGCATAGGATAAAACAACATAAATACAATTTAATAAAGCATAGGATAAAACAACATAAATACAATTTAATAAAGCATAGGATAAAACAACATAAATACAATTTAATAAAGCATAGGATAAAACAACATAAATTCAATTTAATAAAGCATAGGATAAAACAAAATAAATACAATTTAATGAAGCATAGGATAAAACAACATAAAAACAAATTAATAAAGCATGGTTAAAACAACATGAATACAATTTAATAAAGCACAGGACAAAACAACATAAATACAATTTAATAAAGCATAGGATAAAACAACATAAATACAATTTAATAAAGCATAAGATAAAACAACATAAATGCAATTTAATAAAGCATGGGTTAAAACAAGATAAATACAATTTAATAAAGCATAGGACAAAACAACATAAATACAATTTAATAAAGCATAAGATAAAACAACATAAATACAATTTAATGAAGCATGGGTTAAAACAACATAAATACAATTTAATAAAGCATAGGACAAAACAACATAAATAAAATTTAATAAAACATAGGATAAAACAACATAAATACAATTTAATAAAGCATACGATAAAACAACATAATACAATTTAATAAAGCATAGGATAAAACAACATAAATACAATTTAATAAAGCATAGGATAAAACAACATAAATACAATTTAATAAAGCATAAGATAAAACAACATAAATACAAGTTAATGAAGCATGGGTTAAAACAACATAAATACAATTTAATAAAGCATAGGACAAAACAACATAAATACAATTTAATAAAGCATAGGATAAAACAACATAAATACAATTTAATAAAGCATAGGATAAAACAACATAAATACAATTTAATAAATCATAGGATAAAACAACATAAATACAATTTAATAAATCATAGGATAAAACAACATAAATGCAATTTAATAAAGCATAGGATAAAACAACATAAATACAATTTAATGAAGCATGGGTTAAAACAACATAAATACAATTTAATATAGCATAGGACAAAACAACATAAATACAATTTAATAAAGCATAGGATAAAACAACATAAATACAATTTAATAAAGCATAGGATAAAACAACATAAATACAATTTAATAAAGCATAAGTTAAAACAATATAAATACAATTTAATAAAGCATAGGATAAAACAACATAAATACAATTTAATAAAGCATAGGATAAAACAACATAAATAGAATTTAATAAAGCATAGGTTAAAGCAACATAAATCCAATTTAATAAAACATGGGTTAAAACAACATAAATACAATTTAATAAAGCATAGGATAAAACCACATAAATACAATTTAATAAAGCATAGGATAAAACAACATAAATACAATTTAATAAAGCATAGGATAAATCAACATAAATGCAATTTAATAAAGCATGGGTTAAAACAACATAAATACAATTTAATAAAGCATAGGACAAAACAACATAAATACAATTTAATAAAGCATAAGATAAAACAACATAAATACAATTTAATGAAGCATGGGTTAAAACAACATAAATACAATTTAATAAAGCATAGGACAAAACAACATAAATAAAATTTAATAAAACATAGGATAAAACAACATAAATACAATTTAATAAAGCATACGATAAAACAACATAATACAATTTAATAAAGCATAGGATAAAACAACATAAATACAATTTAATAAAGCATAGGATAAAACAACATAAATACAATTTAATAAAGCATAAGATAAAACAACATAAATACAAGTTAATGAAGCATGGGTTAAAACAACATAAATACAATTTAATAAAGCATAGGACAAAACAACATAAATACAATTTAATAAAGCATAGGATAAAACAACATAAATACAATTTAATAAAGCATAGGATAAAACAACATAAATACAATTTAATAAATCATAGGATAAAACAACATAAATACAATTTAATAAATCATAGGATAAAACAACATAAATGCAATTTAATAAAGCATAGGATAAAACAACATAAATACAATTTAATGAAGCATGGGTTAAAACAACATAAATACAATTTAATATAGCATAGGACAAAACAACATAAATACAATTTAATAAAGCATAGGATAAAACAACATAAATACAATTTAATAAAGCATAGGATAAAACAACATAAATACAATTTAATAAAGCATAAGTTAAAACAATATAAATACAATTTAATAAAGCATAGGATAAAACAACATAAATACAATTTAATAAAGCATAGGATAAAACAACATAAATACAATTTAATAAAGCATAGGTTAAAGCAACATAAATCCAATTTAATAAAACATGGGTTAAAACAACATAAATACAATTTAATAAAGCATAGGATAAAACCACATAAATACAATTTAATAAAGCATAGGATAAAACAACATAAATACAATTTAATATAGCATAGGATAAAACCACATAAATACAATTTAATAAAGCAGAGGATAAAACAACATAAATGCAATTTAATAAAGCATAGGACAAAACAACATAAATACAATTTAATAAAGCATAAGATAAAACAACATAAATACAATTTAATGAAGCATGGGTTAAAACAACATAAATACAATTTAATAAAGCATAGGATAAAACAACATAAACACAATTTAATAAAGCATAGGATAAAACAACATAAATACAATTTAATAAAGCATACGATAAAACAACATAATACAATTTAATAAAGCATAGGATAAAACAAGATAAATACAATTTAATAAAGCATAGGATAAAACCACATAAATACAATTTAATAAAGCATGGGTTAAAACGACATAAATACAATTTAATAAAGCATAGGATAAAACAACATAAACATAATTTAATAAATCATAGGATAAAACAACATAAATACAATTTAATAAAGCATACGATAAAACAACATAATACAATTTAATAAAGCATAGGATAAAACAAGATAAATACAATTTAATAAAGCATAGGATAAAACAACATAAATACAATTTAATAAAGCAAACGTTAAACCAACATAAATACAATTTAATAAAGCATAAGATAAAACAACATAAATACAAGTTAATGAAGCATGGGTTAAAACAACATAAATACAATTTAATAAAGCATAGGACAAAACAACATAAAAACAAATTAATAAAGCATGGTTAAAACAACATAAATACAATTTAATAAAGCATAGGACAAAACAACATAAATACAATTTAATAAAGCATAGGATAAAACAACATAAATACAATTTAATAAAGCATAAGATAAAACAACATAAATGCAATTTAATAAAGCATGGGTTAAAACAACATAAATACAATTTAATAAAGCATAGGACAAAACAACATAAATACAATTTAATAAAGCATAAGATAAAACAACATAAATACAATTTAATGAAGCATGGGTTAAAACAACATAAATACAATTTAATAAAGCATAGGACAAAACAACATAAATAAAATTTAATAAAGCATAGGATAAAACAACATAAACACAATTTAATAAAGCATAGGATAAAACAACATAAATACAATTTAATAAAACATGGGTTAAAACAACATAAATACAATTTAATAAAGCATAGGATAAAACAACATAAACACAATTTAATAAAACATAGGATAAAACAACATAAATACAATTTAATAAAGCATACGATAAAACAACATAATACAATTTAATAAAGCATAGGATAAAACAACATAAATACAATTTAATAAAGCATAGGATAAAACAACATAAATACAATTTAATAAAGCATAAGATAAAACAACATAAATACAAGTTAATGAAGCATGGGTTAAAACAACATAAATACAATTTAATAAAGCATAGGACAAAACAACATAAATACAATTTAATAAAGCATAGGATAAAACAACATAAATACAATTTAATAAAGCATAGGATAAAACAACATAAATACAATTTAATAAATCATAGGATAAAACAACATAAATACAATTTAATAAATCATAGGATAAAACAACATAAATGCAATTTAATAAAGCATAGGATAAAACAACATAAATACAATTTAATGAAGCATGGGTTAAAACAACATAAATACAATTTAATATAGCATAGGACAAAACAACATAAATACAATTTAATAAAGCATAGGATAAAACAACATAAATACAATTTAATAAAGCATAGGATAAAACAACATAAATACAATTTAATAAAGCATAAGTTAAAACAATATAAATACAATTTAATAAAGCATAGGATAAAACAACATAAATACAATTTAATAAAGCATAGGATAAAACAACATGAATACAATTTAATAAAGCATAGGTTAAAGCAACATAAATACAATTTAATAAAACATGGGTTAAAACAACATAAATACAATTTAATAAAGCATAGGATAAAACCACATAAATACAATTTAATAAAGCATAGGATAAAACAACATAAATACAATTTAATATAGCATAGGATAAAACCACATAAATACAATTTAATAAAGCAGAGGATAAAACAACATAAATACAATTTAATAAAGCATAGGATAAAACCACATAAATACAATTTAATAAATCATAGGATAAAACAACATAAATACAATTTAATAAAGCATAGGATATAACAACATAAATACAATTTAATAAAGCATAGGATAAAACCACATAAATACAATTTAATAAAGCATGGGTTAAAACGACATAAATACAATTTAATAAAGCATAGGATAAAACAACATAAACACAATTTAATAAATCATAGGATAAAACAACATAAATACAATTGAATAAAGCATACGATAAAACAACATAATACAATTTAATAAAGCATAGGATAAAACAACATAAATACAATTTAATAAAGCATAGGATAAAACAACAAATACAATTTAATAAAGCAAAGGTTAAAGCAACAGAAATACCATTTAATAAAGCATAGGATATAACAACATAAATACAAATAATAAAGCATAGGTTAAAACAACATAAATACAATTTAATAAAGCATAGGTTAAAACAACATAAATACAATTTAATAAAGCATATGATAAAACAACATAAATACAATTTAATAAATCATAGGATAAAACAACATAAATACAATTTAATAAAGCATAGGATAAAACAACATAAATACAATTTAATAAAGCATAGGATAAAACAACATAAATACAATTTAATAAAGCATAGGTTAAAACAACATAAATACAATTTAATAAAGCATAGGATAAAACACCATGAATGCAGTTTAATAAAGCATAGGATAAAACAATATAAATACAATTTAATAAAGCATAGGATAAAACAATATAAATACAATTTAATAAAGCATAGGATAAAACAACATAAACACAATTTAATAAAGCATAGGATAAAACAACATAAATACAATTTAATAAAGCATAGGATAAAACAACATAAATACAATTTAATAAAGCATAGGATAAAACAACATAAATACAATTTAATAAAGCATAGCATAAAACAACATAAATGCAGTTTAATAAAGCATAGGATAAAGCAACATAAATACAACTTAGTAAAGCATAGGATAAAACAACATAAGTCCAATTTAATAAAGCATAAGATAAAACAACATAAATACAATTTAATAAAGCATAGGATAAAACAACATAAATACAATTTAATAAAGCATAGGATAAAACAACATAAATACAATTTAATAAAGCATAGGATAAAACAACATAAATACAATTTAATAAAGCATGGATTAAAACAACATAAATACAATTTAATAAAGCATAGGACAAAACAACATAAATACAATTTAATAAAGCATAGGATAAAACAACATAAATACAATTTAATAAAGCATAGGATAAAACAACATAAATACAATTTAATAAAGCATAGGATAAAACCACATAAATACAATTTAATAAAGCATGGGTTAAAACAACATAAATACAATTTAATAAAGCATAGGATAAAACAACATAAACACAATTTAATAAAGCATAGGATAAAACAACATAAATACAATTTAATAAAGCATACGATAAAACAACATAATACAATTTAATAAAGCATAGGATAAAACAACATAAATACAATTTAATAAAGTATAGGATAAAACAACATAAAAACAATTTAATAAAGCATAGGTTAAAGCAACATAAATACAATTTAATAAAGCATAGGATAAAACAACATAAATACAATTTAATAAAGCATAGGATAATACCACATAAATACAATTTAATAAATCATAGGATAAAACAACATAAATACAATTTAATAAAGCATAGGATAAAGCAACATAAATACAATTTAATAAAGCATAGGATAAAACAACATAAATACAATTTAATAAAGCATAGGATAAAACAACATAAATACAATTTAATAAAGCATAGGATAAAACAACATAAATGCAATTTAATAAAGCATAGGTTAAAGCAACATAAATACAATTTAATAAAGCATAGGATAAAACAACATATATACAATTTAATAAAGCATAGGATTAAACAACATAAATACAGTTTAATAAAGCATAGGATAAAACAACATAAATACAATTTAATAAAGCATGGGTTAAAACAACATAAATACAATCTATTAAAGCATAGTACAAAACAACATAAATACAATTTAATAAAGCATAGGATAAAACAACATAAATACAATTTAATAAAGCATAAGATAAAACAACATAAATGCAATTTAATAAAGCATGGGTTAAAACAACATAAATGCAATTTAATAAAGCATAGGACAAAACAACATAAATACAATTTAATAAAGCATAAGATAAAACAACATAAATACAATTTAATGAAGCATGGGTTAAAACAACATAAATACAATTTAATAAAGCATAGGACAAAACAACATAAATAAAATTTAATAAAGCATAGGATAAAACAACATAAATACAATTTAATAAAGCATAGGATAAAACAACATGAATACAATTTAATAAAGCATGGGTTAAAACAACATAAATACAATTTAATAAAGCATAGGATAAAACAACATAAACACAATTTAATAAAGCATAGGATAAAACAACATAAATACAATTTAATAAAGCATACGATAAAACAACATAATACAATTTAATAAAGCATAGGATAAAACAACATAAATACAATTTAATAAAGCATAAGATAAAACAACATAAATACAATTTAATGAAGCATGGGTTAAAACAACATAAATACAATTTAATATAGCATAGGACAAAACAACATAAATACAATTTAATAAAGCATAGGATAAAACAACATAAATACAATTTAATAAAGCATAGGATAAAACAACATAAATACAATTTAATAAAGCATAAGTTAAAACAATATAAATACAATTTAATAAAGCATAGGATAAAACAACATAAATACAATTTAATAAAGCATAGGATAAAACAACATAAATACAATTTAATAAAGCATAGGTTAAAGCAACATAAATACAATTTAATAAAACATGGGTTAAAACAACATAAATACAATTTAATAAAGCATAGGATAAAACCACATAAATACAATTTAATAAAGCATAGGATAAAACAACATAAATACAATTTAATATAGCATAGGATAAAACCACATAAATACAATTTAATAAAGCAGAGGATAAAACAACATAAATACAATTTAATAAAGCATAGGATAAAACCACATAAATACAATTTAATAAATCATAGGATAAAACAACATAAATACAATTTAATAAAGCATAGGATATAACAACATAAATACAATTTAATAAAGCATAGGATAAAACCACATAAATACAATTTAATAAAGCATGGGTTAAAACGACATAAATACAATTTAATAAAGCATAGGATAAAACAACATAAACACAATTTAATAAATCATAGGATAAAACAACATAAATACAATTGAATAAAGCATACGATAAAACAACATAATACAATTTAATAAAGCATAGGATAAAACAACATAAATACAATTTAATAAAGCATAGGATAAAACAACAAATACAATTTAATAAAGCAAAGGTTAAAGCAACAGAAATACCATTTAATAAAGCATAGGATATAACAACATAAATACAAATAATAAAGCATAGGTTAAAACAACATAAATACAATTTAATAAAGCATAGGTTAAAACAACATAAATACAATTTAATAAAGCATATGATAAAACAACATAAATACAATTTAATAAATCATAGGATAAAACAACATAAATACAATTTAATAAAGCATAGGATAAAACAACATAAATACAATTTAATAAAGCATAGGATAAAACAACATAAATACAATTTAATAAAGCATAGGTTAAAACAACATAAATACAATTTAATAAAGCATAGGATAAAACACCATGAATGCAGTTTAATAAAGCATAGGATAAAACAATATAAATACAATTTAATAAAGCATAGGATAAAACAATATAAATACAATTTAATAAAGCATAGGATAAAACAACATAAACACAATTTAATAAAGCATAGGATAAAACAACATAAATACAATTTAATAAAGCATAGGATAAAACAACATAAATACAATTTAATAAAGCATAGGATAAAACAACATAAATACAATTTAATAAAGCATAGCATAAAACAACATAAATGCAGTTTAATAAAGCATAGGATAAAGCAACATAAATACAACTTAGTAAAGCATAGGATAAAACAACATAAGTCCAATTTAATAAAGCATAAGATAAAACAACATAAATACAATTTAATAAAGCATAGGATAAAACAACATAAATACAATTTAATAAAGCATAGGATAAAACAACATAAATACAATTTAATAAAGCATAGGATAAAACAACATAAATACAATTTAATAAAGCATGGATTAAAACAACATAAATACAATTTAATAAAGCATAGGACAAAACAACATAAATACAATTTAATAAAGCATAGGATAAAACAACATAAATACAATTTAATAAAGCATAGGATAAAACAACATAAATACAATTTAATAAAGCATAGGATAAAACCACATAAATACAATTTAATAAAGCATGGGTTAAAACAACATAAATACAATTTAATAAAGCATAGGATAAAACAACATAAACACAATTTAATAAAGCATAGGATAAAACAACATAAATACAATTTAATAAAGCATACGATAAAACAACATAATACAATTTAATAAAGCATAGGATAAAACAACATAAATACAATTTAATAAAGTATAGGATAAAACAACATAAATACAATTTAATAAAGCATAGGTTAAAGCAACATAAATACAATTTAATAAAGCATAGGATAAAACAACATAAATACAATTTAATAAAGCATAGGATAATACCACATAAATACAATTTAATAAATCATAGGATAAAACAACATAAATACAATTTAATAAAGCATAGGATAAAGCAACATAAATACAATTTAATAAAGCATAGGATAAAACAACATAAATACAATTTAATAAAGCATAGGATAAAACAACATAAATACAATTTAATAAAGCATAGGATAAAACAACATAAATGCAATTTAATAAAGCATAGGTTAAAGCAACATAAATACAATTTAATAAAGCATAGGATAAAACAACATATATACAATTTAATAAAGCATAGGATTAAACAACATAAATACAGTTTAATAAAGCATAGGATAAAACAACATAAATACAATTTAATAAAGCATGGGTTAAAACAACATAAATACAATCTATTAAAGCATAGTACAAAACAACATAAATACAATTTAATAAAGCATAGGATAAAACAACATAAATACAATTTAATAAAGCATAAGATAAAACAACATAAATGCAATTTAATAAAGCATGGGTTAAAACAACATAAATGCAATTTAATAAAGCATAGGACAAAACAACATAAATACAATTTAATAAAGCATAAGATAAAACAACATAAATACAATTTTATGAAGCATGGGTTAAAACAACATAAATACAATTTAATAAAGCATAGGACAAAACAACATAAATAAAATTTAATAAAGCATAGGATAAAACAACATAAATACAATTTAATAAAGCATAGGATAAAACAACATGAATACAATTTAATAAAGCATGGGTTAAAACAACATAAATACAATTTAATAAAGCATAGGATAAAACAACATAAACACAATTTAATAAAGCATAGGATAAAACAACATAAATACAATTTAATAAAGCATACGATAAAACAACATAATACAATTTAATAAAGCATAGGATAAAACAACATAAATACAATTTAATAAAGCATAAGATAAAACAACATAAATACAATTTAATGAAGCATGGGTTAAAACAACATAAATACAATTTAATAAAGCATAGGATAAAACAACATAAATACAATTTAATAAAGCATAGGATAAAACAACATAAATACAATTTAATAAAGCATAGGATAAAACAACATAAATACAATTTAATAAAGCATAGGATAAAACAAAATAAATACAATTTAATAAAGCATAGGATAAAACAACATAAATACAATTTAATAAAGCATAGGATAAAACAACATAAATGCAGTTTAATAAAGCATAGGATAAAGCAACATAAATACAATTTAATAAAGCATAGGATAAAACAACATAAGTACAATTTAATAAAGCATAGGATAAAACAACATAAATGCAATTTAATAAAGCATAGGATAAAACATCATCAATACAATTTAATAAAGCATAGGATAAAACAACATAAATACAATTTAATAAAGCATAGGTTAAAACAACACAAATACAATTTAATAAAGCTTAGGACAAAACAACATAAATACAATTTAATAAAGCATAGGATAAAACAACATAAATACAATTTAATAAAGCATAGGATAAAACAACATAAATACAATTTAATAAAGCATAGGATAAAACCACATAAATACAATTTAATAAAGCATGGGTTAAAACGACATAAATACAATTTAATAAAGCATAGGATAAAACAACATAAATACAATTTAATAAAGCATAGGATAAAACCACATAAATACAATTTAATAAAGCATGGGTTAAAACGACATAAATACAATTTAATAAATCATAGGATAAAACAACATAACTACAATTTAATAAAGCATACGATAAAACAACATAATACAATTTAATAAAGCATAGGATAAAACAACATAAATACAATTTAATAAAGCATAGGATAAAACAACATAAATACAATTTAATAAAGCAAACGTTAAACCAACATAAATACAATTTAATAAAGCATAGGATAAAACAACATAAATACAACTTAATAAAGCATAGGTTAAAACAACATAAATACAATTTAATAAAGCATAGGATAAAACAACATAAATACAATTTAATAAAGCATAGGATAAAACAACATAAATACAATTTAATAAAGCATAGGATAAAACAACATAAATACAATTTAATAAAGCATAGGATAAAACAACATAAATACAATTTAATAAAGCATAGGATAAAACAACATAAATACAATTTAATGAAGCATAGGATAAAACAACATAAATACAATTTGATAAAGCATAAGATAAAACAACATAAATGCAATTTAATAAAGCATGGGTTAAAACAACATAAATACAATTTAATAAAGCATAGGACAAAACAACATAAATACAATTTAATAAAGCATAAGATAAAACAACATAAATACAATTTAATGAAGCATGGGTTAAAACAACATAAATACAATTTAATAAAGCATAGGACAAAACAACATAAATAAAATTTAATAAAGCATAGGATAAAACAACATAAACACAATTTAATAAAGCATAGGATAAAACAACATAAATACAATTTAATAAAACATGGGTTAAAACAACATAAATACAATTTAATAAAGCATAGGATTAAACAACATAAACACAATTTAATAAAACATAGGATAAAACAACATAAATACAATTTAATAAAGCATACGATAAAACAACATAATACAATTTAATAAAGCATAGGATAAAACAACATAAATACAATTTAATAAAGCATAGGATAAAACAACATAAATACAATTTAATAAAGCATAAGATAAAACAACATAAATACAATTTAATGAAGCATGAGTTAAAACAACATAAATACAATTTAATAAAGCATAGGACAAAACAACATAAATACAATTTAATAAAGCATAGGATAAAACAACATAAATACAATTTAATAAAGCATAGGATAAAACAACATAAATACAATTTAATAAATCATAGGATAAAACAACATAAATACAATTTAATAAATCATAGGATAAAACAACATAAATACAATTTAATAAAGCATAGGATAAAACAACATAAATACAATTTAATGAAGCATGGGTTAAAACAACATAAATACAATTTAATATAGCATAGGACAAAACAACATAAATACAATTTAATAAAGCATAGGATAAAACAACATAAATACAATTTAATAAAGCATAGGATAAAACAACATAAATACAATTTAATAAAGCATAAGTTAAAACAATATAAATACAATTTAATAAAGCATAGGATAAAACAACATAAATACAATTTAATAAAGCATAGGATAAAACAACATAAATACAATTTAATAAAGCATAGGATAAAACCACAAAAATACAATTTAATAAAGCAGAGGAGAAAACAACATAAATACAATTTAATAAAGCATAGGATAAAACCACATAAATACAATTTAATAAATCATAGGATAAAACAACATAAATACAATTTAATAAAGCATAGGATAAAACAACATAAATACAATTTAATAAAGCATAGGATAAAACCACATAAATACAATTTAATAAAGCAGAGGATAAAACAACATAAATACAATTTAATAAAGCATAGGATAAAACAACATAAATACAATTTAATAAAGCATATTATAAAACCACATAAATACAATTTAATAAAGCATGGGTTAAAACGACATAAATACAATTTAATAAAGCATAGGATAAAACAACATAAACACAATTTAATAAATCATAGGATAAAACAACATAAATACAATTGAATAAAGCATACGATAAAACAACATAATACAATTTAATAAAGCATAGGATAAAACAACATAAATACAATTTAATAAAGCATAGGATAAAACAACATAAATACAATTTAATAAAGCAAAGGTTAAAGCAACAGAAATACCATTTAGTAAAGCATAGGATAAAACAACATAAATACAAATAATAAAGCATAGGTTAAAACAACATAAATACAATTTAATAAAGCATAGGTTAAAACAACATAAATACAATTTAATAAAGCATAGGATAAAACAACATAAATACAATTTAATAAAGCATAGGATAAAACAACATAAATACAATTTAATAAAGCATAGGTTAAAACAACATAAATACAATTTAATAAAGCATAGGATAAAACACCATGAATGCAGTTTAATAAAGCCTAGGATAAAACAATATAAATACAATTTAATAAAGCATAGGATAAAACAACATAAATACAATTTAATAAAGCATAGGATAAAACAACATAAACACAATTTAATAAAGCATAGGATAAAACAACATAAATACAATTTAATAAAGCATAGGATAAAACAACATAAATACAATTTAATAAAGCATAGGATAAAACAACATAAATACAATTTAATAAAGCATAGGATAAAACAACATAAATACAATTTAATAAAGCATAGGATAAAACAACATAAATACAATTTAATAAAGCATAGCATAAAACAACATAAATGCAGTTTAATAAAGCATAGGATAAAGCAACATAAATACAATTTAATAAAGCATAGGATAAAACAACATAAGTCCAATTTAATAAAGCATAAGATAAAACAACATAAATACAATTTAATAAAGCATAGGATAAAGCAACATAAATACAATTTAATAAAGCATAGGATAAAACAACATAAATACAATTTAATAAAGCATAGGATAAAACAACATAAATACAATTTAATAAAGCATAGGATAAAACAACATAAATACAATTTAATAAAGCATAGGATAAAACCACAAAAATACAATTTAATAAAGCAGAGGAGAAAACAACATAAATACAATTTAATAAAGCATAGGATAAAACCACATAAATACAATTTAATAAATCATAGGATAAAACAACATAAATACAATTTAATAAAGCATAGGATAAAACAACATAAATACAATTTAATAAAGCATAGGATAAAACCACATAAATACAATTTAATAAAGCAGAGGATAAAACAACATAAATACAATTTAATAAAGCATAGGATAAAACAACATAAATACAATTTAATAAAGCATATTATAAAACCACATAAATACAATTTAATAAAGCATGGGTTAAAACGACATAAATACAATTTAATAAAGCATAGGATAAAACAACATAAACACAATTTAATAAATCATAGGATAAAACAACATAAATACAATTGAATAAAGCATACGATAAAACAACATAATACAATTTAATAAAGCATAGGATAAAACAACATAAATACAATTTAATAAAGCATAGGATAAAACAACATAAATACAATTTAATAAAGCAAAGGTTAAAGCAACAGAAATACCATTTAGTAAAGCATAGGATAAAACAACATAAATACAAATAATAAAGCATAGGTTAAAACAACATAAATACAATTTAATAAAGCATAGGTTAAAACAACATAAATACAATTTAATAAAGCATAGGATAAAACAACATAAATACAATTTAATAAAGCATAGGATAAAACAACATAAATACAATTTAATAAAGCATAGGTTAAAACAACATAAATACAATTTAATAAAGCATAGGATAAAACACCATGAATGCAGTTTAATAAAGCCTAGGATAAAACAATATAAATACAATTTAATAAAGCATAGGATAAAACAACATAAATACAATTTAATAAAGCATAGGATAAAACAACATAAACACAATTTAATAAAGCATAGGATAAAACAACATAAATACAATTTAATAAAGCATAGGATAAAACAACATAAATACAATTTAATAAAGCATAGGATAAAACAACATAAATACAATTTAATAAATCATAGGATAAAACAACATAAATACAATTTAATAAAGCATAGGATAAAGCAACATAAATACAATTTAATAAAGCATAGGATAAAACAACATAAATACAATTTAATAAAGCATAGGATAAAACAACATAAATACAATTTAATAAAGCATAGGATAAAACAACATAAATGCAATTTAATAAAGCATAGGTTAAAGCAACATAAATACAATTTAATAAAGCATAGGATAAAACAACATATATACAATTTAATAAAGCATAGGATTAAACAACATAAATACAGTTTAATAAAGCATAGGATAAAACAACATAAATACAATTTAATAAAGCATGGGTTAAAACAACATAAATACAATCTATTAAAGCATAGTACAAAACAACATAAATACAATTTAATAAAGCATAGGATAAAACAACATAAATACAATTTAATAAAGCATAAGATAAAACAACATAAATGCAATTTAATAAAGCATGGGTTAAAACAACATAAATGCAATTTAATAAAGCATAGGACAAAACAACATAAATACAATTTAATAAAGCATAAGATAAAACAACATAAATACAATTTTATGAAGCATGGGTTAAAACAACATAAATACAATTTAATAAAGCATAGGACAAAACAACATAAATAAAATTTAATAAAGCATAGGATAAAACAACATAAATACAATTTAATAAAGCATAGGATAAAACAACATGAATACAATTTAATAAAGCATGGGTTAAAACAACATAAATACAATTTAATAAAGCATAGGATAAAACAACATAAACACAATTTAATAAAGCATAGGATAAAACAACATAAATACAATTTAATAAAGCATACGATAAAACAACATAATACAATTTAATAAAGCATAGGATAAAACAACATAAATACAATTTAATAAAGCATAAGATAAAACAACATAAATACAATTTAATGAAGCATGGGTTAAAACAACATAAATACAATTTAATAAAGCATAGGATAAAACAACATAAATACAATTTAATAAAGCATAGGATAAAACAACATAAATACAATTTAATAAAGCATAGGATAAAACAACATAAATACAATTTAATAAAGCATAGGATAAAACAAAATAAATACAATTTAATAAAGCATAGGATAAAACAACATAAATACAATTTAATAAAGCATAGGATAAAACAACATAAATGCAGTTTAATAAAGCATAGGATAAAGCAACATAAATACAATTTAATAAAGCATAGGATAAAACAACATAAGTACAATTTAATAAAGCATAGGATAAAACAACATAAATGCAATTTAATAAAGCATAGGATAAAACATCATCAATACAATTTAATAAAGCATAGGATAAAACAACATAAATACAATTTAATAAAGCATAGGTTAAAACAACACAAATACAATTTAATAAAGCTTAGGACAAAACAACATAAATACAATTTAATAAAGCATAGGATAAAACAACATAAATACAATTTAATAAAGCATAGGATAAAACAACATAAATACAATTTAATAAAGCATAGGATAAAACCACATAAATACAATTTAATAAAGCATGGGTTAAAACGACATAAATACAATTTAATAAAGCATAGGATAAAACAACATAAATACAATTTAATAAAGCATAGGATAAAACCACATAAATACAATTTAATAAAGCATGGGTTAAAACGACATAAATACAATTTAATAAATCATAGGATAAAACAACATAACTACAATTTAATAAAGCATACGATAAAACAACATAATACAATTTAATAAAGCATAGGATAAAACAACATAAATACAATTTAATAAAGCATAGGATAAAACAACATAAATACAATTTAATAAAGCAAACGTTAAACCAACATAAATACAATTTAATAAAGCATAGGATAAAACAACATAAATACAACTTAATAAAGCATAGGTTAAAACAACATAAATACAATTTAATAAAGCATAGGATAAAACAACATAAATACAATTTAATAAAGCATAGGATAAAACAACATAAATACAATTTAATAAAGCATAGGATAAAACAACATAAATACAATTTAATAAAGCATAGGATAAAACAACATAAATACAATTTAATAAAGCATAGGATAAAACAACATAAATACAATTTAATGAAGCATAGGATAAAACAACATAAATACAATTTGATAAAGCATAAGATAAAACAACATAAATGCAATTTAATAAAGCATGGGTTAAAACAACATAAATACAATTTAATAAAGCATAGGACAAAACAACATAAATACAATTTAATAAAGCATAAGATAAAACAACATAAATACAATTTAATGAAGCATGGGTTAAAACAACATAAATACAATTTAATAAAGCATAGGACAAAACAACATAAATAAAATTTAATAAAGCATAGGATAAAACAACATAAACACAATTTAATAAAGCATAGGATAAAACAACATAAATACAATTTAATAAAACATGGGTTAAAACAACATAAATACAATTTAATAAAGCATAGGATTAAACAACATAAACACAATTTAATAAAACATAGGATAAAACAACATAAATACAATTTAATAAAGCATACGATAAAACAACATAATACAATTTAATAAAGCATAGGATAAAACAACATAAATACAATTTAATAAAGCATAGGATAAAACAACATAAATACAATTTAATAAAGCATAAGATAAAACAACATAAATACAATTTAATGAAGCATGAGTTAAAACAACATAAATACAATTTAATAAAGCATAGGACAAAACAACATAAATACAATTTAATAAAGCATAGGATAAAACAACATAAATACAATTTAATAAAGCATAGGATAAAACAACACAAATACAATTTAATAAATCATAGGATAAAACAACATAAATACAATTTAATAAATCATAGGATAAAACAACATAAATACAATTTAATAAAGCATAGGATAAAACAACATAAATACAATTTAATGAAGCATGGGTTAAAACAACATAAATACAATTTAATATAGCATAGGACAAAACAACATAAATACAATTTAATAAAGCATAGGATAAAACAACATAAATACAATTTAATAAAGCATAGGATAAAACAACATAAATACAATTTAATAAAGCATAAGTTAAAACAATATAAATACAATTTAATAAAGCATAGGATAAAACAACATAAATACAATTTAATAAAGCATAGGATAAAACAACATAAATACAATTTAATAAAGCATAGGATAAAACCACAAAAATACAATTTAATAAAGCAGAGGAGAAAACAACATAAATACAATTTAATAAAGCATAGGATAAAACCACATAAATACAATTTAATAAATCATAGGATAAAACAACATAAATACAATTTAATAAAGCATAGGATAAAACAACATAAATACAATTTAATAAAGCATAGGATAAAACCACATAAATACAATTTAATAAAGCAGAGGATAAAACAACATAAATACAATTTAATAAAGCATAGGATAAAACAACATAAATACAATTTAATAAAGCATATTATAAAACCACATAAATACAATTTAATAAAGCATGGGTTAAAACGACATAAATACAATTTAATAAAGCATAGGATAAAACAACATAAACACAATTTAATAAATCATAGGATAAAACAACATAAATACAATTGAATAAAGCATACGATAAAACAACATAATACAATTTAATAAAGCATAGGATAAAACAACATAAATACAATTTAATAAAGCATAGGATAAAACAACATAAATACAATTTAATAAAGCAAAGGTTAAAGCAACAGAAATACCATTTAGTAAAGCATAGGATAAAACAACATAAATACAAATAATAAAGCATAGGTTAAAACAACATAAATACAATTTAATAAAGCATAGGTTAAAACAACATAAATACAATTTAATAAAGCATAGGATAAAACAACATAAATACAATTTAATAAAGCATAGGATAAAACAACATAAATACAATTTAATAAAGCATAGGTTAAAACAACATCAATACAATTTAATAAAGCATAGGATAAAACACCATGAATGCAGTTTAATAAAGCCTAGGATAAAACAATATAAATACAATTTAATAAAGCATAGGATAAAACAACATAAATACAATTTAATAAAGCATAGGATAAAACAACATAAACACAATTTAATAAAGCATAGGATAAAACAACATAAATACAATTTAATAAAGCATAGGATAAAACAACATAAATACAATTTAATAAAGCATAGGATAAAACAACATAAATACAATTTAATAAAGCATAGGATAAAACAACATAAATACAATTTAATAAAGCATAGGATAAAACAACATAAATACAATTTAATAAAGCATAGCATAAAACAACATAAATGCAGTTTAATAAAGCATAGGATAAAGCAACATAAATACAATTTAATAAAGCATAGGATAAAACAACATAAGTCCAATTTAATAAAGCATAAGATAAAACAACATAAATACAATTTAATAAAGCATAGGATAAAGCAACATAAATACAATTTAATAAAGCATAGGATAAAACAACATAAATACAATTTAATAAAGCATAGGATAAAACAACATAAATACAATTTAATAAAGCATAGGATAAAACAACATAAATACAATTTAATAAAGCATAGGATAAAACCACAAAAATACAATTTAATAAAGCAGAGGAGAAAACAACATAAATACAATTTAATAAAGCATAGGATAAAACCACATAAATACAATTTAATAAATCATAGGATAAAACAACATAAATACAATTTAATAAAGCATAGGATAAAACAACATAAATACAATTTAATAAAGCATAGGATAAAACCACATAAATACAATTTAATAAAGCAGAGGATAAAACAACATAAATACAATTTAATAAAGCATAGGATAAAACAACATAAATACAATTTAATAAAGCATATTATAAAACCACATAAATACAATTTAATAAAGCATGGGTTAAAACGACATAAATACAATTTAATAAAGCATAGGATAAAACAACATAAACACAATTTAATAAATCATAGGATAAAACAACATAAATACAATTGAATAAAGCATACGATAAAACAACATAATACAATTTAATAAAGCATAGGATAAAACAACATAAATACAATTTAATAAAGCATAGGATAAAACAACATAAATACAATTTAATAAAGCAAAGGTTAAAGCAACAGAAATACCATTTAGTAAAGCATAGGATAAAACAACATAAATACAAATAATAAAGCATAGGTTAAAACAACATAAATACAATTTAATAAAGCATAGGTTAAAACAACATAAATACAATTTAATAAAGCATAGGATAAAACAACATAAATACAATTTAATAAAGCATAGGATAAAACAACATAAATACAATTTAATAAAGCATAGGTTAAAACAACATAAATACAATTTAATAAAGCATAGGATAAAACACCATGAATGCAGTTTAATAAAGCCTAGGATAAAACAATATAAATACAATTTAATAAAGCATAGGATAAAACAACATAAATACAATTTAATAAAGCATAGGATAAAACAACATAAACACAATTTAATAAAGCATAGGATAAAACAACATAAATACAATTTAATAAAGCATAGGATAAAACAACATAAATACAATTTAATAAAGCATAGGATAAAACAACATAAATACAATTTAATAAAGCATAGGATAAAACAACATAAATACAATTTAATAAAGCATAGGATAAAACAACATAAATACAATTTAATAAAGCATAGCATAAAACAACATAAATGCAGTTTAATAAAGCATAGGATAAAGCAACATAAATACAATTTAATAAAGCATAGGATAAAACAACATAAGTCCAATTTAATAAAGCATAAGATAAAACAACATAAATACAATTTAATAAAGCATAGGATAAAGCAACATAAATACAATTTAATAAAGCATAGGATAAAACAACATAAATACAATTTAATAAAGCATAGGATAAAACAACATAAATACAATTTAATAAAGCATGGATTAAAACAACATAAATACAATTTAATAAAGCATAGGACAAAACAACATAAATACAATTTAATAAAGCATAGGATAAAACAACATAAATGCAATTTAATAAAGCATAGGTTAAAGCAACATAAATACAATTTAATAAAGCATAGGATAAAACAACATAAATACAATTTAATAAAGCATAAGATAAAACAACATAAATACAATTTAATAAAGCATAGGATAAAACAACATAAATACAGTTTAATAAAGCATAGGATAAAACAACATAAATACAATTTAATAAAGCATAGGATAAAACAACATAAATACAATTTAATAAAGCATAGGATAAAACCACATAAATACAATTTAATAAATCATAGGATAAACCAACATAAATACCATTTAATAAAGCATAGGATAAAGCAACATAAATACAATTTAATAAAGCATAGGATAAAACAACATAAATACAATTTAATAAAGCATAGGATAAAACAACATAAATGCAATTTAATAAAGCATAGGTTAAAGCAACATAAATACAATTTAATAAAGCATAAGATAAAACAACATAAATACAATTTAATAAAGCATAGGATAAAACAACATAAATACAGTTTAATAAAGCATAGGATAAAACAACATAAATACAATTTAATAAAGCATAGGATAAAACAACATAAATACAATTTAATAAAGCATAGGATAAAACAACATAAATACAATTTAATAAAGCATAGGTTAAAGCAACATAAATACAATTTAATAAAGCATAGGATAAAACAACATAAATACAATTTAATAAAGCATAGGTTAAAACAACATAAATACAAATTAATAAAGCATAGGATAAAACAACATAAATACAATTTAATAAAGCATAGGATAAAACAACATAAATACAATTTAATAAAGCATAGGATAAAACAACATAAATGCAATTTAATAAAGCATAGGTTAAAGCAACATAAATACAATTTAATAAAGCATAGGATAAAACAACATAAATACAATTTAATAAAGCATAAGATAAAACAACATAAATACAATTTAATAAAGTATAGGATAAAACAACATAAATACAGTTTAATAAAGCATAGGATAAAACAACATAAATACAATTTAATAGAGCATGGGTTAAAACAACATAAATACAATCTATTAAAGCATAGTACAAAACAACATAAATACAGTTTAATAAAGCATAGGATAAAACAACATAAATACAATTTAATAGAGCATGGGTTAAAACAACATAAATACAATCTATTAAAGCATAGTACAAAACAACATAAATACAATTTAATAAAGCATAGGATAAAACAACATAAATACAATTTAATAAAGCATAAAATAAAACAACATAAATGCAATTTAATAAAGCATGGGTTAAAACAACATAAATGCAATTTAATAAAGCATAGGACAAAACAACATAAATACAATTTAATAAAGCATAAGATAAAACAACATAAATACAATTTAATGAAGCATGGGTTAAAACAACATAAATACAATTTAATAAAGCATAGGATAAAACAACATAAATACAATTTAATAAAGCATAGGATAAAACCACAAAAATACAATTTAATAAAGCAGAGGAGAAAACAACATAAATACAATTTAATAAAGCATAGGATAAAACCACATAAATACAATTTAATAAATCATAGGATAAAACAACATAAATACAATTTAATAAAGCATAGGATAAAACAACATAAATACAATTTAATAAAGCATAGGATAAAACCACATAAATACAATTTAATAAAGCAGAGGATAAAACAACATAAATACAATTTAATAAAGCATAGGATAAAACAACATAAATACAATTTAATAAAGCATATTATAAAACCACATAAATACAATTTAATAAAGCATGGGTTAAAACGACATAAATACAATTTAATAAAGCATAGGATAAAACAACATAAACACAATTTAATAAATCATAGGATAAAACAACATAAATACAATTGAATAAAGCATACGATAAAACAACATAATACAATTTAATAAAGCATAGGATAAAACAACATAAATACAATTTAATAAAGCATAGGATAAAACAACATAAATACAATTTAATAAAGCAAAGGTTAAAGCAACAGAAATACCATTTAGTAAAGCATAGGATAAAACAACATAAATACAAATAATAAAGCATAGGTTAAAACAACATAAATACAATTTAATAAAGCATAGGTTAAAACAACATAAATACAATTTAATAAAGCATAGGATAAAACAACATAAATACAATTTAATAAAGCATAGGATAAAACAACATAAATACAATTTAATAAAGCATAGGTTAAAACAACATAAATACAATTTAATAAAGCATAGGATAAAACACCATGAATGCAGTTTAATAAAGCCTAGGATAAAACAATATAAATACAATTTAATAAAGCATAGGATAAAACAACATAAATACAATTTAATAAAGCATAGGATAAAACAACATAAACACAATTTAATAAAGCATAGGATAAAACAACATAAATACAATTTAATAAAGCATAGGATAAAACAACATAAATACAATTTAATAAAGCATAGGATAAAACAACATAAATACAATTTAATAAAGCATAGGATAAAACAACATAAATACAATTTAATAAAGCATAGGATAAAACAACATAAATACAATTTAATAAAGCATAGCATAAAACAACATAAATGCAGTTTAATAAAGCATAGGATAAAGCAACATAAATACAATTTAATAAAGCATAGGATAAAACAACATAAGTCCAATTTAATAAAGCATAAGATAAAACAACATAAATACAATTTAATAAAGCATAGGATAAAGCAACATAAATACAATTTAATAAAGCATAGGATAAAACAACATAAATACAATTTAATAAAGCATAGGATAAAACAACATAAATACAATTTAATAAAGCATAGGATAAAACAACATAAATACAATTTAATAAAGCATAGGATAAAACCACAAAAATACAATTTAATAAAGCAGAGGAGAAAACAACATAAATACAATTTAATAAAGCATAGGATAAAACCACATAAATACAATTTAATAAATCATAGGATAAAACAACATAAATACAATTTAATAAAGCATAGGATAAAACAACATAAATACAATTTAATAAAGCATAGGATAAAACCACATAAATACAATTTAATAAAGCAGAGGATAAAACAACATAAATACAATTTAATAAAGCATAGGATAAAACAACATAAATACAATTTAATAAAGCATATTATAAAACCACATAAATACAATTTAATAAAGCATGGGTTAAAACGACATAAATACAATTTAATAAAGCATAGGATAAAACAACATAAACACAATTTAATAAATCATAGGATAAAACAACATAAATACAATTGAATAAAGCATACGATAAAACAACATAATACAATTTAATAAAGCATAGGATAAAACAACATAAATACAATTTAATAAAGCATAGGATAAAACAACATAAATACAATTTAATAAAGCAAAGGTTAAAGCAACAGAAATACCATTTAGTAAAGCATAGGATAAAACAACATAAATACAAATAATAAAGCATAGGTTAAAACAACATAAATACAATTTAATAAAGCATAGGTTAAAACAACATAAATACAATTTAATAAAGCATAGGATAAAACAACATAAATACAATTTAATAAAGCATAGGATAAAACAACATAAATACAATTTAATAAAGCATAGGTTAAAACAACATAAATACAATTTAATAAAGCATAGGATAAAACACCATGAATGCAGTTTAATAAAGCCTAGGATAAAACAATATAAATACAATTTAATAAAGCATAGGATAAAACAACATAAATACAATTTAATAAAGCATAGGATAAAACAACATAAACACAATTTAATAAAGCATAGGATAAAACAACATAAATACAATTTAATAAAGCATAGGATAAAACAACATAAATACAATTTAATAAAGCATAGGATAAAACAACATAAATACAATTTAATAAAGCATAGGATAAAACAACATAAATACAATTTAATAAAGCATAGGATAAAACAACATAAATACAATTTAATAAAGCATAGCATAAAACAACATAAATGCAGTTTAATAAAGCATAGGATAAAGCAACATAAATACAATTTAATAAAGCATAGGATAAAACAACATAAGTCCAATTTAATAAAGCATAAGATAAAACAACATAAATACAATTTAATAAAGCATAGGATAAAGCAACATAAATACAATTTAATAAAGCATAGGATAAAACAACATAAATAGAATTTAATAAAGCATAGGATAAAACAACATAAATACAATTTAATAAAGCATGGATTAAAACAACATAAATACAATTTAATAAAGCATAGGACAAAACAACATAAATACAATTTAATAAAGCATAGGATAAAACAACATAAATGCAATTTAATAAAGCATAGGTTAAAGCAACATAAATACAATTTAATAAAGCATAGGATAAAACAACATAAATACAATTTAATAAAGCATAAGATAAAACAACATAAATACAATTTAATAAAGCATAGGATAAAACAACATAAATACAGTTTAATAAAGCATAGGATAAAACAACATAAATACAATTTAATAAAGCATAGGATAAAACAACATAAATACAATTTAATAAAGCATAGGATAAAACCACATAAATACAATTTAATAAATCATAGGATAAACCAACATAAATACCATTTAATAAAGCATAGGATAAAGCAACATAAATACAATTTAATAAAGCATAGGATAAAACAACATAAATACAATTTAATAAAGCATAGGATAAAACAACATAAATGCAATTTAATAAAGCATAGGTTAAAGCAACATAAATACAATTTAATAAAGCATAAGATAAAACAACATAAATACAATTTAATAAAGCATAGGATAAAACAACATAAATACAGTTTAATAAAGCATAGGATAAAACAACATAAATACAATTTAATAAAGCATAGGATAAAACAACATAAATACAATTTAATAAAGCATAGGATAAAACAACATAAATACAATTTAATAAAGCATAGGTTAAAGCAACATAAATACAATTTAATAAAGCATAGGATAAAACAACATAAATACAATTTAATAAAGCATAGGTTAAAACAACATAAATACAAATTAATAAAGCATAGGATAAAACAACATAAATACAATTTAATAAAGCATAGGATAAAACAACATAAATACAATTTAATAAAGCATAGGATAAAACAACATAAATGCAATTTAATAAAGCATAGGTTAAAGCAACATAAATACAATTTAATAAAGCATAGGATAAAACAACATAAATACAATTTAATAAAGCATAAGATAAAACAACATAAATACAATTTAATAAAGTATAGGATAAAACAACATAAATACAGTTTAATAAAGCATAGGATAAAACAACATAAATACAATTTAATAGAGCATGGGTTAAAACAACATAAATACAATCTATTAAAGCATAGTACAAAACAACATAAATACAGTTTAATAAAGCATAGGATAAAACAACATAAATACAATTTAATAGAGCATGGGTTAAAACAACATAAATACAATCTATTAAAGCATAGTACAAAACAACATAAATACAATTTAATAAAGCATAGGATAAAACAACATAAATACAATTTAATAAAGCATAAAATAAAACAACATAAATGCAATTTAATAAAGCATGGGTTAAAACAACATAAATGCAATTTAATAAAGCATAGGACAAAACAACATAAATACAATTTAATAAAGCATAAGATAAAACAACATAAATACAATTTAATGAAGCATGGGTTAAAACAACATAAATACAATTTAATAAAGCATAGGATAAAACAACATAAATACAATTTAATAAAGCAAAGGTTAAAGCAACAGAAATACCATTTAATAAAGCATAGGATAAAACAACATAAATACAAATAATAAAGCATAGGTTAAAACAACATAAATACAATTTAATAAAGCATAGGTTAAAACAACATAAATACAATTTAATAAAGCATAGGATAAAACAACATAAATACAATTTAATAAATCATAGGATAAAGCAACATAAATACAATTTAATAAAGCATAGGATAAAACAACATAAATACAATTTAATAAAGCATAGGATAAAACAACATAAATACAATTTAATAAAGCATAGGATAAAACAACATAAATACAATTTAATAAAGCATAGCATTTAACAACATAAATGCAGTTTAATAAAGCATAGGATAAAGCAACATAAATACAATTTAATAAAGCATAGGATAAAACAACATAAGTCCAATTTAATAAAGCATAAGATAAAACAACATAAATACAATTTAATAAAGCATAGGATAAAACAACATAAATACAATTTAATAAAGCATAGGATAAAACAACATAAATACAATTTAATAAAGCATAGGATAAAACAACATAAATACAATTTAATAAAGCATGGATTAAAACAACATAAATACAATTTAATAAAGCATAGGACAAAACAACATAAATACAATTTAATAAAGCATAGGATAAAACAACATAAATGCAATTTAATAAAGCATAGGTTAAAGCAACATAAATACAATTTAATAAAGCATAGGATAAAACAACATAAATACAATTTAATAAAGCATAAGATAAAACAACATAAATACAATTTAATAAAGCATAGGATAAAACAACATAAATACAGTTTAATAAAGCATAGGATAAAACAACATAAATACAATTTAATAAAGCATAGGATAAAACAACATAAATACAATTTAATAAAGCATAGGATAAAACAACATAAATACAATTTAATAAAGCATGGATTAAAACAACATAAATACAATTTAATAAAGCATAGGACAAAACAACATAAATACAATTTAATAAAGCATAGGATAAAACAACATAAATGCAATTTAATAAAGCATAGGTTAAAGCAACATAAATACAATTTAATAAAGCATAGGATAAAACAACATAAATACAATTTAATAAAGCATAAGATAAAACAACATAAATACAATTTAATAAAGCATAGGATAAAACAACATAAATACAGTTTAATAAAGCATAGGATAAAACAACATAAATACAATTTAATAAAGCATAGGATAAAACAACATAAATACAATTTAATAAAGCATAGGATAAAACCACATAAATACAATTTAATAAATCATAGGATAAAACAACATAAATACCATTTAATAAAGCATAGGATAAAGCAACATAAATACAATTTAATAAAGCATAGGATAAAACAACATAAATACAATTTAATAAAGCATAGGATAAAACAACATAAATGCAATTTAATAAAGCATAGGTTAAAGCAACATAAATACAATTTAATAAAGCATAAGATAAAACAACATAAATACAATTTAATAAAGCATAGGATAAAACAACATAAATACAGTTTAATAAAGCATAGGATAAAACAACATAAATACAATTTAATAAAGCATAGGATAAAACAACATAAATACAATTTAATAAAGCATAGGATAAAACAACATAAATACAATTTAATAAAGCATAGGTTAAAGCAACATAAATACAATTTAATAAAGCATAGGATAAAACAACATAAATACAATTTAATAAAGCATAGGTTAAAACAACATAAATACAAATTAATAAAGCATAGGATAAAACAACATAAATACAATTTAATAAAGCATAGGATAAAACAACATAAATACAATTTAATAAAGCATAGGATAAAACAACATAAATGCAATTTAATAAAGCATAGGTTAAAGCAACATAAATACAATTTAATAAAGCATAGGATAAAACAACATAAATACAATTTAATAAAGCATAAGATAAAACAACATAAATACAATTTAATAAAGTATAGGATAAAACAACATAAATACAGTTTAATAAAGCATAGGATAAAACAACATAAATACAATTTAATAGAGCATGGGTTAAAACAACATAAATACAATCTATTAAAGCATAGTACAAAACAACATAAATACAGTTTAATAAAGCATAGGATAAAACAACATAAATACAATTTAATAGAGCATGGGTTAAAACAACATAAATACAATCTATTAAAGCATAGTACAAAACAACATAAATACAATTTAATAAAGCATAGGATAAAACAACATAAATACAATTTAATAAAGCATAAGATAAAACAACATAAATGCAATTTAATAAAGCATGGGTTAAAACAACATAAATGCAATTTAATAAAGCATAGGACAAAACAACATAAATACAATTTAATAAAGCATAAGATAAAACAACATAAATACAATTTAATGAAGCATGGGTTAAAACAACATAAATACAATTTAATAAAGCATAGGATAAAACAACATAAATACAATTTAATAAAGCAAAGGTTAAAGCAACAGAAATACCATTTAATAAAGCATAGGATAAAACAACATAAATACAAATAATAAAGCATAGGTTAAAACAACATAAATACAATTTAATAAAGCATAGGTTAAAACAACATAAATACAATTTAATAAAGCATAGGATAAAACAACATAAATACAATTTAATAAATCATAGGATAAAGCAACATAAATACAATTTAATAAAGCATAGGATAAAACAACATAAATACAATTTAATAAAGCATAGGATAAAACAACATAAATACAATTTAATAAAGCATAGGATAAAACAACATAAATACAATTTAATAAAGCATAGCATTTAACAACATAAATGCAGTTTAATAAAGCATAGGATAAAGCAACATAAATACAATTTAATAAAGCATAGGATAAAACAACATAAGTCCAATTTAATAAAGCATAAGATAAAACAACATAAATACAATTTAATAAAGCATAGGATAAAACAACATAAATACAATTTAATAAAGCATAGGATAAAACAACATAAATACAATTTAATAAAGCATAGGATAAAACAACATAAATACAATTTAATAAAGCATGGATTAAAACAACATAAATACAATTTAATAAAGCATAGGACAAAACAACATAAATACAATTTAATAAAGCATAGGATAAAACAACATAAATGCAATTTAATAAAGCATAGGTTAAAGCAACATAAATACAATTTAATAAAGCATAGGATAAAACAACATAAATACAATTTAATAAAGCATAAGATAAAACAACATAAATACAATTTAATAAAGCATAGGATAAAACAACATAAATACAGTTTAATAAAGCATAGGATAAAACAACATAAATACAATTTAATAAAGCATAGGATAAAACAACATAAATACAATTTAATAAAGCATAGGATAAAACCACATAAATACAATTTAATAAATCATAGGATAAAACAACATAAATACCATTTAATAAAGCATAGGATAAAGCAACATAAATACAATTTAATAAAGCATAGGATAAAACAACATAAATACAATTTAATAAAGCATAGGATAAAACAACATAAATACAATTTAATAAAGCATAGGATAAAACAACATAAATGCAATTTAATAAAGCATAGGTTAAAGCAACATAAATACAATTTAATAAAGCATAGGATAAAACAACATAAATACAATTTAATAAAGCATAAGATAAAACAACATAAATACAATTTAATAAAGCATAGGATAAAACAACATAAATACAATTTAATAAAGCAAAGGTTAAAGCAACAGAAATACCATTTAATAAAGCATAGGATAAAACAACATAAATACAAATAATAAAGCATAGGTTAAAACAACATAAATACAATTTAATAAAGCATAGGTTAAAACAACATAAATACAATTTAATAAAGCATAGGATAAAACAACATAAATACAATTTAATAAATCATAGGATAAAGCAACATAAATACAATTTAATAAAGCATAGGATAAAACAACATAAATACAATTTAATAAAGCATAGGATAAAACAACATAAATACAATTTAATAAAGCATAGGATAAAACAACATAAATACAATTTAATAAAGCATAGGACAAAACAACATAAATACAATTTAATAAAGCATAGGATAAAACAACATAAATACAATTTAATAAAGCATAGGATAAAACAACATAAATACAATTTAATAAAGCATAGGATAAAACAACATAAATACAATTTAATAAAGCATAGGTTAAAGCAACATAAATACAATTTAATAAAGCATAGGATAAAACAACATAAATACAATTTAATAAAGCATAGGTTAAAACAACATAAATACAAATTAATAAAGCATAGGATAAAACAACATAAATACAATTTAATAAAGCATAGGATAAAACAACATAAATACAATTTAATAAAGCATAGGATAAAACAACATAAGTACAATTTAATAAGGTATAGGTTAAAAAAACATAAATACAAATTAATAAAGCATAGGTTAAAACAACATAAATACAATTTAATAAAGCATAGGATAAAACAACATAAATACAATTTAATAAAGCATAGGATAAAACAACATAAATACAATTTATTAAAGCATAGGATAAAACAACATAAATACAATTGAATAAAGCATAGGTTAAAACAACATAAATATAATTTAATAAAGCATAGGATAAAACAACATATATACAATTTAAAAAAAGCATAGGATAAAACAACATAAATACAATTTAATAAAACATGGGTTAAAACAACATAAATACAATTTAATAAAGCATAGGATAAAACAACATAAACACAATTTAATAAAGCATAGGATAAAACAACATAAATACAATTTAATAAAGCATACAATAAAACAACATAAATACAATTTAATAAAGCATAGGATAAAACAACATAAATACAATTTAATAAAGCATAGGATAAAACAAAATAAGTACAATTTAATAAAGCATAGGATAAAACAACATAAATACAATTTAATAAAGCATAGGATAAAACAACATGAATGCAATTTAATAAAGCATAGGATAAAACCACATAAATACAATTTAATAAATCATAGGATAAAACAACATAAATACAATTTAATAAAGCATATGATAAAACAACATAGTTGTAATTTAATAAAGCATAGGACAAAACAAGATAAATACAATTTAATAAAGCATAGGATAAAACAACATAAATACAATTTAATAAAACATGGGTTAAAACAACATAAATACAATTTAATAAAGCATATGATAAAACAACATAAACACAATTTAATAAAGCATAGGATAAAACAACATAAATACAATTTAATAAAGCATAGGATAAAACCACATAAATACAATTTAATAAAGCATAGGACAAAACAAGATAAATACAATTTAATAAAGCATAGGTTAAAACAACATAAATACAATTTAATAAAGCATAGGACAAAACAAGATAAATACAATTTAATAAAGCATAGGATAAAACAACATAAATAAAATTTAATAAAACATGGGTTAAAACAACATAAATACAATTTAATAAAGCATAGGATAAAACAACATAAACACAATTTAATAAAGCATAGGATAAAACAACATAAATACAATTTAATAAAGCATAGGATAAAACAACATAAATACAATTTAATAAAGCATAGGATAAAACAACATAAATACAATTTAATAAAGCATAGGATAAAACAACATAAATACAATTTAATAAAGCATAGGATAAAACAACATGAATACAATTTAATAAAGCATAGCATAAAACAACATAAATGCAGTTTAATAAAGCATAGGATAAAGCAACATAAATACAATTTAATAAAGCATAGGATAAAACAACATAAGTACAATTTAATAAAGCATAGGATAAAACAACATAAATACAATTTAATAAAGCATAGGATAAAACATTATAAATACAATTTAATAAAGCATAGGATAAAACAACATAAATACAATTTAATAAAGCATGGGTTAAAACAACATAAATACAATTTAATAAAGCATAGGACAAAACAACATAAATACAATTTAATAAAGCATAGGATTAAACAACATAAATACAATTTAATAAAGCATAGGATAAAACAACATAAATACAATTTAATAAAGCATAGGATAAAACCACATAAATACAATTTAATAAAGCATGGGTTAAAACGACATGAATACAATTTAATAAAGCATAGGATAAAACAACATAAACACAATTTAATAAATCATAGGATAAAACAACATAAATACAATTTAATAAAGCATACGATAAAACAACATAATACAATTTAATAAAGCATAGGATAAAACAACATAAATACAATTTAATAAAGCTTAGGATAAAACAACATAACTACAATTTAATAAAGCAAAGGTTAAAGCAAAATAAATACAATTAAATAAAGCATAGGATAAAACAACATAAATACAATTTAATAAAGTATAGGTTAAAACAACATAAATACAATTGAATAAAGCATAGGTTAAAACAACATAAATACAATTTAATAAAGCATAGGATAAAACAACATGAATACAATTTAATAAAGCATAGGATAAAACAACATAAATACAATTTAATAAAGCATAGGATAAAACAACATAAATACAATTTAATAAAGCATAGGATAAAACAACATAAATACAATTTAATAAAGCATAGGATAAAACAACATAAATACAATTTAATAAAGCATAGGATAAAACAACATAAATACAATTTAATAAAGCATAGGTTAAAACAACATAAATATAATTTAATAAAGCATAGTACAAAACAAGATAAATACAATTTAATAAAGCATAGGATAAAACAACATATATACAATTTAATAAAGCATAGGATAAAACAACATAAATACAATTTAATAAAGCATGGGTTAAAACAACATAAATACAATTTAATAAAGCATAGGACAAAACAACATAAATACAATTTAATAAAGCATAGGATTAAACAACATAAATACAATTTAATAAAGCATAGGATAAAACAACATAAATACAATTTAATAAAGCATAGGATAAAACCACATAAATACAATTTAATAAAGCATGGGTTAAAACGACATGAATACAATTTAATAAAGCATAGGATAAAACAACATAAACACAATTTAATAAATCATAGGATAAAACAACATAAATACAATTTAATAAAGCATACGATAAAACAACATAATACAATTTAATAAAGCATAGGATAAAACAACATAAATACAATTTAATAAAGCTTAGGATAAAACAACATAACTACAATTTAATAAAGCAAAGGTTAAAGCAAAATAAATACAATTAAATAAAGCATAGGATAAAACAACATAAATACAATTTAATAAAGTATAGGTTAAAACAACATAAATACAATTTAATAAAGCATAGGTTAAAACAACATAAATACAATTTAATAAAGCATAGGATAAAACAACATGAATACAATTTAATAAAGCATAGGATAAAACAACATAAATACAATTTAATAAAGCATAGGATAAAACAACATAAATACAATTTAATAAAGCATAGGATAAAACAACATAAATACAATTTAATAAAGCATAGGATAAAACAACATAAATACAATTTAATAAAGCATAGGATAAAACAACATAAATACAATTTAATAAAGCATAGGATAAAACAACATAAATACAATTTAATAAAGCATAGGTTAAAACAACATAAATATAATTTAATAAAGCATAGTACAAAACAAGATAAATACAATTTAATAAAGCATAGGATAAAACAACATATATACAATTTAATAAAGCATAGGATAAAACAACATAAATACAATTTAATAAAACATGCCTTAAAACAACATAAATACAATTTAATAAAGCATAGGATAAAACAACATAAACACAATTTAATAAAGCATAGGATAAAACAACATAAATACAATTTAATAAAGCATATGATAAAACAACATAAATACAATTTAATAAAGCATAGGATAAAACAACATAAATACAATTTAATAAATCATAGGATAAAACAACATAAATACAATTTAATAAAGCATACGATAAAACAACATGAATACAATTTAACAAAGCATAGCATAAAACAACATAAATGCAGTTTAATAAAGCATAGGATAAAACAACATAAGTACAATTTAATAAAGCATAGGATAAAACAACATAAATACAATTTAATAAAGCATAGGATAAAACATCATAAATACAATTTAATAAAGCATAGGATAAAACAACATAAATACAATTTAATAAAGCATGGGTTAAAACAACATAAATACAATTTAATAAAGCATAGGACAAAACAACATAAATACAATTTAATAAAGCATAGGATAAAACAACATAAATACAATTTAATAAAGCATAGGATAAAACCACATAAATACAATTTAATAAAGCATGGGTTAAAACGACATAAATACAATTTAATAAAGCATAGGATAAAACAACATAAACACAATTTAATAAATCATAGGATAAAACAACATAAATACAATTTAATAAAGCATATGATAAAACAACATAATACAATTTAATAAAGCATAGGATAAAACAACATAAATACAATTTAATAAAACATGGGTTAAAACAACATAAATACAATTTAATAAAGCATAGGATAAAACAACATAAATACAATTTCATAAAGCATAGGATAAAACAACATAAATACAATTTCATAAAGCATAGGATAAAACAACATAAATACAATTTAATAAAGCATAGGATAAAACAACATGAACAAAATTTAATAAAGCATAGAATAAAACAACATAAATACAATTTAATAAAGCATATGATTAAACAACATAAATACAATTTAATAAAGCATAGGATAAAACAACATAAGTACAATTTAATAAAGCATAGGATAAAACAACATAAATACATTTTAATAAAGCATAGGATAAAACAACATAAATACAATTTAATAAAGCATAGGATAAAACAACATAAATACAATTTAATAAATCATAGGATAAAACAACATAAGTACAATTTAATAAAGCATAGGATAAAACAACATAAATACAATTTAATAAAGCATAGGATAAAACAACATAAATACAATTTAATAAAGCATAGGATAAAACCACATAAATACAATTTAATAAAGCATGGGTTTAAACGACATAAATACAATTTAATAAAGCATAGGATAAAACAACATAAACACAATTTAATAAATCATAGGATAAAACAACATAAATACAATTTAATAAAGCATACGATAAAACAACATAATACAATTTAATAAAGCATAGGATAAAACAACATAAATACAATTTAATAAAACATGGGTTAAAACAACATAAATACAATTTAATAAAGCATAGGATAAAACAACATAAATACAATTTCATAAAGCATAGGATAAAACAACATAAATACAATTTCATAAAGCATAGGATAAAACAACATAAATACAATTTAATAAAGCATAGGATAAAACAACATGAACAAAATTTAATAAAGCATAGAATAAAACAACATAAATACAATTTAATAAAGCATAAGATTAAACAACATAAATACAATTTAATAAAGCATAGGATAAAACAACATAAATACAATTTAATAAAGCATAGGATAAAACAACATAAATACATTTTAATAAAGCATAGGATAAAACAACATAAATACAATTTAATAAAGCATAGGATAAAACAACATAAATACAATTTAATAAATCATGGGATAAAACAACATAAGTCCAATTTAATAAAGCATAGGACAAAACAAGATAAATACAATTTAATAAAGCATAGGATAAAACAACATAAATACAATTTAATAAAACATGGGTTAAAACAACATAAATACAATTTAATAAAGCATAGGATAAAACAACATAAACACAATTTAATAAAGCATAGGATAAAACAACATAAATACAATTTAATAAAGCATAGGATAAAACCACATAAATACAATTTAATAAAGCATAGGACAAAACAAGATAAATACAATTTAATAAAGCATAGGTTAAAACAACATAAATACAATTTAATAAAGCATAGGACAAAACAAGATAAATACAATTTAATAAAGCATAGGATAAAACAACATAAATACAATTTAATAAAACATGGGTTAAAACAACATAAATACAATTTAATAAAGCATAGGATAAAACAACATAAACACAATTTAATAAAGCATAGGATAAAACAACATAAATACAATTTAATAAAGCATAGGATAAAACAACATAAATACAATTTAATAAAGCATAGGATAAAACAACATAAATACAATTTAATAAAGCATAGGATAAAACAACATAAATACAATTTAATAAAGCATAGGATAAAACAACATGAATACAATTTAATAAAGCATAGCATAAAACAACATAAATGCAGTTTAATAAAGCATAGGATAAAGCAACATAAATACAATTTAATAAAGCATAGGATAAAACAACATAAGTACAATTTAATAAAGCATAGGATAAAACAACATAAATACAATTTAATAAAGCATAGGATAAAACATTATAAATACAATTTAATAAAGCATAGGATAAAACAACATAAATACAATTTAATAAAGCATGGGTTAAAACAACATAAATACAATTTAATAAAGCATAGGACAAAACAACATAAATACAATTTAATAAAGCATAGGATTAAACAACATAAATACAATTTAATAAAGCATAGGATAAAACAACATAAATACAATTTAATAAAGCATAGGATAAAACCACATAAATACAATTTAATAAAGCATGGGTTAAAACGACATGAATACAATTTAATAAAGCATAGGATAAAACAACATAAACACAATTTAATAAATCATAGGATAAAACAACATAAATACAATTTAATAAAGCATACGATAAAACAACATAATACAATTTAATAAAGCATAGGATAAAACAACATAAATACAATTTAATAAAGCTTAGGATAAAACAACATAACTACAATTTAATAAAGCAAAGGTTAAAGCAAAATAAATACAATTAAATAAAGCATAGGATAAAACAACATAAATACAATTTAATAAAGTATAGGTTAAAACAACATAAATACAATTTAATAAAGCATAGGTTAAAACAACATAAATACAATTTAATAAAGCATAGGATAAAACAACATGAATACAATTTAATAAAGCATAGGATAAAACAACATAAATACAATTTAATAAAGCATAGGATAAAACAACATAAATACAATTTAATAAAGCATAGGATAAAACAACATAAATACAATTTAATAAAGCATAGGATAAAACAACATAAATACAATTTAATAAAGCATAGGATAAAACAACATAAATACAATTTAATAAAGCATAGGTTAAAACAACATAAATATAATTTAATAAAGCATAGTACAAAACAAGATAAATACAATTTAATAAAGCATAGGATAAAACAACATATATACAATTTAATAAAGCATAGGATAAAACAACATAAATACAATTTAATAAAGCATGGGTTAAAACAACATAAATACAATTTAATAAAGCATAGGACAAAACAACATAAATACAATTTAATAAAGCATAGGATTAAACAACATAAATACAATTTAATAAAGCATAGGATAAAACAACATAAATACAATTTAATAAAGCATAGGATAAAACCACATAAATACAATTTAATAAAGCATGGGTTCAAACGACATGAATACAATTTAATAAAGCATAGGATAAAACAACATAAACACAATTTAATAAATCATAGGATAAAACAACATAAATACAATTTAATAAAGCATACGATAAAACAACATAATACAATTTAATAAAGCATAGGATAAAACAACATAAATACAATTTAATAAAGCTTAGGATAAAACAACATAACTACAATTTAATAAAGCAAAGGTTAAAGCAAAATAAATACAATTAAATAAAGCATAGGATAAAACAACATAAATACAATTTAATAAAGTATAGGTTAAAACAACATAAATACAATTTAATAAAGCATAGGTTAAAACAACATAAATACAATTTAATAAAGCATAGGATAAAACAACATGAATACAATTTAATAAAGCATAGGATAAAACAACATAAATACAATTTAATAAAGCATAGGATAAAACAACATAAATACAATTTAATAAAGCATAGGATAAAACAACATAAATACAATTTAATAAAGCATAGGATAAAACAACATAAATACAATTTAATAAAGCATAGGATAAAACAACATAAATACAATTTAATAAAGCATAGGATAAAACAACATAAATACAATTTAATAAAGCATAGGTTAAAACAACATAAATATAATTTAATAAAGCATAGTACAAAACAAGATAAATACAATTTAATAAAGCATAGGATAAAACAACATATATACAATTTAATAAAGCATAGGATAAAACAACATAAATACAATTTAATAAAACATGCCTTAAAACAACATAAATACAATTTAATAAAGCATAGGATAAAACAACATAAACACAATTTAATAAAGCATAGGATAAAACAACATAAATACAATTTAATAAAGCATATGATAAAACAACATAAATACAATTTAATAAAGCATAGGATAAAACAACATAAATACAATTTAATAAATCATAGGATAAAACAACATAAATACAATTTAATAAAGCATACGATAAAACAACATGAATACAATTTAACAAAGCATAGCATAAAACAACATAAATGCAGTTTAATAAAGCATAGGATAAAACAACATAAGTACAATTTAATAAAGCATAGGATAAAACAACATAAATACAATTTAATAAAGCATAGGATAAAACATCATAAATACAATTTAATAAAGCATAGGATAAAACAACATAAATACAATTTAATAAAGCATGGGTTAAAACAACATAAATACAATTTAATAAAGCATAGGACAAAACAACATAAATACAATTTAATAAAGCATAGGATAAAACAACATAAATACAATTTAATAAAGCATAGGATAAAACCACATAAATACAATTTAATAAAGCATGGGTTAAAACGACATAAATACAATTTAATAAAGCATAGGATAAAACAACATAAACACAATTTAATAAATCATAGGATAAAACAACATAAATACAATTTAATAAAGCATATGATAAAACAACATAATACAATTTAATAAAGCATAGGATAAAACAACATAAATACAATTTAATAAAACATGGGTTAAAACAACATAAATACAATTTAATAAAGCATAGGATAAAACAACATAAATACAATTTCATAAAGCATAGGATAAAACAACATAAATACAATTTCATAAAGCATAGGATAAAACAACATAAATACAATTTAATAAAGCATAGGATAAAACAACATGAACAAAATTTAATAAAGCATAGAATAAAACAACATAAATACAATTTAATAAAGCATATGATTAAACAACATAAATACAATTTAATAAAGCATAGGATAAAACAACATAAATACAATTTAATAAAGCATAGGATAAAACAACATAAATACATTTTAATAAAGCATAGGATAAAACAACATAAATACAATTTAATAAAGCATAGGATAAAACAACATAAATACAATTTAATAAATCATAGGATAAAACAACATAAGTACAATTTAATAAAGCATAGGATAAAACAACATAAATACAATTTAATAAAGCATAGGATAAAACAACATAAATACAATTTAATAAAGCATAGGATAAAACCACATAAATACAATTTAATAAAGCATGGGTTCAAACGACATAAATACAATTTAATAAAGCATAGGATAAAACAACATAAACACAATTTAATAAATCATAGAATAAAACAACATAAATACAATTTAATAAAGCATACGATAAAACAACATAATACAATTTAATAAAGCATAGGATAAAACAACATAAATACAATTTAATAAAACATGGGTTAAAACAACATAAATACAATTTAATAAAGCATAGGATAAAACAACGTAAATACAATTTCATAAAGCATAGGATAAAACAACATAAATACAATTTCATAAAGCATAGGATAAAACAACATAAATACAATTTAATAAAGCATAGGATAAAACAACATGAACAAAATTTAATAAAGCATGGAATAAAACAACATAAATACAATTTAATAAAGCATAAGATTAAACAACATAAATACAATTTAATAAAGCATAGGATAAAACAACATAAATACAATTTAATAAAGCATAGGATAAAACAACATAAATACATTTTAATAAAGCATAGGATAAAACAACATAAATACAATTTAATAAAGCATAGGATAAAACAACATAAATACAATTTAATAAATCATGGGATAAAACAACATAAGTCCAATTTAATAAAGCATAGGATAAAACAACATAAATACAATTTAATAAAGCATAGAATAAAACAACATAAATACAATTTAATAAAGCATAGGATAAAACCACATAAATACAATTTAATAAAGCATGGGTTCAAACGACATAAATACAATTTAATAAAGCATAGGATAAAACAACATAAACACAATTTAATAAATCATAGGATAAAACAACATAAATACAATTTAATAAAGCATACGATAAAACAACATAATACAATTTAATAAAGCATAGGATAAAACAACATAAATGCAATTTAATAAAACATGGGTTAAAACAACATAAATACAATTTAATAAATCATAGAATAAAACAACATAAATACAATTTAATAAAGCATACGATAAAACAACATAATACAATTTAATAAAGCATAGGATAAAACAACATAAATACAATTTAATAAAACATGGGTTAAAACAACATAAATACAATTTAATAAAGCATAGGATAAAACAACATAAATACAATTTCATAAAGCATAGGATAAAACAACATAAATACAATTTCATAAAGCATAGGATAAAACAACATAAATACAATTTAATAAAGCATATGATAAAACAACATGAACAAAATTTAATAAAGCATAGAATAAAACAACATACATACAATTTAATAAAGCATATGATTAACCCCTTAATAACATCTGACGTACTAATACGCGTCTGTGCCCTGGGACTTAAGAGCCAGACCCGTATTAGTACGTCATCGCGATCGCGCCCGCACACAGGCTGTGCGGGCGCGATCGCCGCCGGGTGTCAGCTGATTGTCACAGCTGACACCCGGTACTATGTGCAGGGAGCGGTCTTGCACCGCTCCCAGCACATTAACCCCCGCGATGCTGCGATCGAAGTCGATCGAAGTCGATCGCGGCATTGCGGGGGCAAGGGGAGGTGATCGGCGATACTCACCTCCTCTTCCGGCTTCCAGCGCAGTCTGCAGCGGCTTCCCGGGTGTTGCCATGACGACCCGATGTCGTCATGACAACATCCGGGTCACCAGAGAGCAGGAAGATTGCTTGGACATGCGCAGTGCATCTCCAAGCAATCTTCACACTGTGCACTTCTGACAGCCTTCATGGCATAGGGATGGTGCTCCATTCCTGTGCCATGCAGGCGATCAGAAAAAAAAAAGTGAAAGTCCCAGAGTGGGACAAAGTAAAAAAGTGTATAAACTGTGTGAAAGTGAAAAAAAAAAAAAAAATGTGCAAAAATATTATAAAAAAATAAAAAAAATAATACACCAAAAATAAAAATATAATGTACCCATCAATAAATATTATTAGAAAAAAAATAAAAAAAAAACAATAAAAGTACACATATTTGGTATCGCCGCGTCCGGAACAACCTGACCTATAAAACTGTCCCACTGGTTAACCCCTTCAGTGAACACGGTAAAAAAAAAAAAAAAAAAACGAAGCAAAAAACAATGCTTTATCACCATACCGCCAAACAAAAAGTGGAATAACACGCGATCAAAAAGACGCATATAAATAAAAATGATACCGCTGAAAACGTCATCTCGTCCCGCAAAAAACAAGCCGCAATACAGCTCCATCAGCCGAAAAATAAAAAAGTTATAGCTCTCAGAATAAAGCGATACTAAAAAATATTTTTTTCTATAAAATAGCTTTTATTGTGTATAAGCGCCAAAACATAGAAAAATGATACAAATGTGGTACCGCTGTAAACGTACTGACCCGAAGAGTAAAGCTACCTCATCAATTTTACCACACGCGGAACAGAATAAAAAAAAAAAAAAAAAACAATTCCTGAATTGTTGGTTTTTGTTTATTCTGCCTCCCAAAAATCGGAATAGAAAGCGATCAAAAAATGTCACGTGCCTGAAAATGGCACCAATAACAACGTCAAGTCATCCCGCAAAAAACGAGCCGTCACATGACTGTCTGCCAAAATCTGGAAAAATTATAGCTCTCAAAATATGGCGATGCAAAAACTAGATTTTACAAAAAATGCGTCTTTTAGTGTGTGACAGCTGTCAGTCATAAAAACCCCATATGATTCTGGCATTGCTGTAATCGCACCGACCCGAAGAATAAAGTCGTCTAATCACTTATACCGCACAAGGAACGGCGTCAAAAATAAACTCTTGGGTTAGGATTGGGCTAGGGTTAAGGCTGGGTTTGGGGCTAGGGTTGTGCTGGGGCTAGGGTTGTGCTGGGGTTAGGGTTGTGCTGGGGTTAGGGCTGGGGTTGGGATTTTTTTCAAAAGTAAGAATAAAAGATGACGATATGGCGACTAGTGTTGAGAGCAAGTGCTTGCTACTTGAGTTTGCATCGGGTGCTCTGGTATGCATTGAGTATCGTGGGTATTTGAGTGACACGCTCGAGTCTCTGCCCCATATGCTTCGCGGCCAAAAAACTTTACGGGGATTGCCTGCCATGCACGAGCGATCACCGCATGTTTTTTTTTGGGTGTCTAATAACCGTGAAACATGCGGAGCAGGGACTCGAGCATGTCACTCGAGCACACGCTGTACATGGTGCATACCTGAGTACCCGATGCAAACTCAAGTAGCGAGCACTTGCGCTCAAGAATAATGACAACTTATTCAATATGATGACCTAATGTAAACAAATAATGTGCCGTACCTCTGGGTTCAAAATGTTCACTATACACCTTAATAAAATCCTTGAGGGGTATAGTTTCCAAAATGGGGACACTTGTGGGGGAGCTCCACTGTTTAGGCACATCACGGGCTCTCCAAACGCGACATGGTGTCCGCTAACAAATTGAATGGAAAATCGGCTCAAATTGTTAGCGGACACCACATTGCGTTTGGAGAGCCCCTCTGTGCCCAAACTTTGGAGCTCCCCCACAAGTGACCCCATTTTGGAAACTAGACCCCCCAAGGCACCTTTCTAGATGCATAGTGAGCACTTGGAACCCTCAGGTGCTTCACAAATTGATTCATACAAATGAAAAAGTGTTTTTTTTTCACTTTTTCATTGATACGAATCAATTTGTGAAGCACCTGGGGGTTCCAAGTGCTCACTATGCATCTAGATAGGTGCCTTTGGGGGTCTAGTTTCCAAAATGGGGTCACTTGTGGGGGAGCTCCAATGTTTGGGCACACAGGGACTCTCTAAATGCAACATGGTGTCCTCTAACAAATTTAACGGAAAATCGTCTCAAATTGTTAGCGACACCATGTTGCGTTTGGAGAGCCGCTGTCTGCCCAAACATTGGAGCTCCCCCACAAGTGACCCCATTTCGGAAACTAGACCCCCCAAGGCACCTATCTAGATGCATTGTGAGCACTTGGAACCCTCAGGTGCTTCACAAATTGATTCATAAAAATGAAAAAGTGTTTTTTTTTTTCACTTTTTCATTGTTACGAATCAATTTGTAAAGCACCTGGGGGTTCCAAGTGCTCACTATGCATCTAGAAAGGTGCCTTGGGGGGTCTAGTTTCCAAAATGGGGTAACTTGTGGGGGAGCTCCAAAGTTTGGGCACACATGGGCTCTTCAAACACAACATGGCGTCCGCTAATTATTCAAGCAAATTTTACAATCAAAAAGTCAAATGGCGCTCCTTCCCTTCCGAGCCCTGCTGTGCGCCCAAACAGTGTTTTTTCCCCAAATATTGGGTATCTGCGTGCCCAGGGGAAATTGCACAACAAATTTTGGGGTCCATTTTTTCTTGTTACCCCTGTGAAAATAAAAAAAATTGGGTCTAAAGTAACATTTTTGTGAAAAAAGTTAAATGTTCATTTTTTTTCTTCCACATTCCAAAAATTCCTGTGAAGCACCTGAAGGGTTAATAAAGTTCTTGAATGTGGTTTTGAGCACCTTGAGGGGTGCAGTTTTTAGAATGGTGTCACTTTTGGGTATTTTCTGTCATAAAGACCTCTCAAAGTGACTTCAAATGTGATGTGGTCCCTAAAAAAATGGTTTTGTAAATTTTGTTGGAAAAATGAGAAATCGCTGGTCAACTTTTAACCCTTATAGCTCCCTAACAAAAAAAAATTTTGGTTCCAAAATTGTGCTGATGTAAAGTAGACATGTGGGAAATGTTATTTATTAACTATTTTGTGTGACATATCGCTCTGATTTCAGGGCTTAAAAATTCAAATTTTGAAAATTGCAAAATTTTCAAAATTTTCGCCAAATTTCCGTTTTTTTCACAAATAAACGCAAGTGATATCGAAGAAATTTTTCCACAATCATGAAGTACAATATGTCACGAAAAAACAATCTCAGAATCAGGGGGATCCGTTGAAGCGTTCCAGAGTAATTACCTCATAAAGTGACAGTGGTCAGAATTGTAAAAATTGGCCCGGTCATTAACGTGCAAACCACCCGCGGGGCTTAAGGGGTTAAACAACATAAATACAATTTAATAAAGCATAGGATAAAACAACATAAATACAATTTAATAAAGCATAGGATAAAACAACATAAATACATTTTAATAAAGCATAGGATAAAACAACATAAATACAATTTAATAAAGCATAGGATAAAACAACATAAATACAATTTAATAAATCATAGGATAAAACAACATAAGTACAATTTAATAAAGCATAGGATAAAACAACATAAATACAATTTAATAAAGCATAGGATAAAACAACATAAATACAATTTAATAAAGCATAGGATAAAACCACATAAATACAATTTAATAAAGCATGGGTTCAAACGACATAAATACAATTTAATAAAGCATAGGATAAAACAACATAAACGCAATTTAATAAATCATAGGATAAAACAACATAAATACAATTTAATAAAGCATACGATAAAACAACATAATACAATTTAATAAAGCATAGGATAAAACAACATAAATACAATTTAATAAAACATGGGTTAAAACAACATAAATACAATTTAATAAAGCATAGGATAAAACAACATAAATACAATTTCATAAAGCATAGGATAAAACAACATAAATACAATTTCATAAAGCATAGGATAAAACAACATAAATACAATTTAATAAAGCATAGGATAAAACAACATGAACAAAATTTAATAAAGCATAGGATAAAACAACATAAATACAATTTAATAAAGCATATGATTAAACAACATAAATACAATTTAATAAAGCATAGGATAAAACAACATAAATACAATTTAATAAAGCATAGGATAAAACAACATAAATACATTTTAATAAAGCATAGGATAAAACAACATAAATACAATTTAATAAAGCATAGGATAAAACAACATAAATACAATTTAATAAAGCATAGGATAAAACAACATAAGTACAATTTAATAAAGCATAGGATAAAACAACATAAATACAATTTAATAAAGCATGGGTTAAAACAACATAAATACAATTTAATAAAGCATAGGACAAAACAACATAAATACAATTTATTAAAGCATAGGATAAAACAAAATAAATACAATTTAATAAAGCATAGGATAAAACAACATAAATACAATTTAATAAAGCATAGGATAAAACAACATAAATACAATTTAATAAAGCACAGGATAAAACAACATAAATATAATTTAATAAAGCATGGGTTAAAACAACATAAATACAATTTAATAAAGCATAGGACAAAACAAAATAAATACAATTTATTAAAGCATAGGATAAAACAACATAAATACAATTTAATAAAGCATAGGATAAAACAACATAAATACAATTTAATAAAGCATGGGTTAAAACAACATAAATACAATTTAATAAAGCATACGACAAAACAACATAAATACAATTTAATAAAGCATAGGATAAAACAACATAAATACAATTTAATAAAGCATAGGATAAAACAACATAAATACAATTTAATAAAGCATAGGATAAAACAACATAAATACAATTTAATAAAGCATAGGTTAAAGCAACATAAATACAATTTAATAAAGCATAGGATAAAACAACATTAATACAATTTAATAAAGCATAGGATAAAACAACATAAATACAATTTAATAAAGCATAGGATAAAACAACATAAATACATTTTAATAAAGCATAGGATAAAACAACATAAATACAATTTAATAAAGCATAGGATAAAACAACATAAATACAATTTAATAAAGCATAGGATAAAACAACATAAGTACAATTTAATAAAGCATAGGATAAAACAACATAAATACAATTTAATAAAGCATGGGTTAAAACAACATAAATACAATTTAATAAAGCATAGGACAAAACAACATAAATACAATTTATTAAAGCATAGGATAAAACAAAATAAATACAATTTAATAAAGCATAGGATAAAACAACATAAATACAATTTAATAAAGCATAGGATAAAACAACATAAATACAATTTAATAAAGCACAGGATAAAACAACATAAATATAATTTAATAAAGCATGGGTTAAAACAACATAAATGCAATTTAATAAAGCATAGGACAAAACAACATAAATACAATTTATTAAAGCATAGGATAAAACAACATAAATACAATTTAATAAAGCATAGGATAAAACAACATAAATACAATTTAATAAAGCATGGGTTAAAACAACATAAATACAATTTAATAAAGCATACGACAAAACAAAATAAATACAATTTAATAAAGCATAGGATAAAACAACATAAATACAATTTAATAAAGCATAGGATAAAACAACATAAATACAATTTAATAAAGCATAGGATAAAACAACATAAATAGAATTTAATAAAGCATAGGTTAAAGCACCATAAATACAATTTAATAAAGCATAGGATAAAACAACATAAATACAATTTAATAAAGCATAGGATAAAACAACATAAATACAATTTAATAAAGCATAGGATAAAACAACATAAACACAATTTAATAAAGCATAGGATAAAACAACATAAATACAATTTAATAAAGCATAGGTTAAAACGACATAAATATAATTTAATAAAGCATAGGACAAAACAAGATAAATACAATTTAATAAAGCATAGGTTAAAACAACATAAATACAATTTAATAAAGCATAGGACAAAACAAGATAAATACAATTTAATAAAGCATAGGATAAAACAACATAAATACAATTTAATAAAGCATAGGATAAAACAACATAAATACAATTTAATAAAGCATAAGATAAAACAACATAAATACAATTTAATAAATCATAGGATAAAACAACATAAATACAATTTAATAAAGCATACGATAAAACAGCATGAATACAATTTAATAAAGCATAGCATAAAACAACATAAATGCAGTTTAATAAAGCATAGGATAAAACAACATAAGTACAATTTAATAAAGCATAGGATAAAACAACATAAATACAATTTAATAAAGCATAGGATAAAACATCATAAATACAATTTAATAAAGCATAGGATAAAACAACATAAATACAATTTAATAAAGCATGGGTTAAAACAACATAAATACAATTTAATAAAGCATAGGACAAAACAACATAAATACAATTTAATAAAGCATAGGATAAAACAACATAAATACAATTTAATAAAGCATAGGATAAAACAACATAAATACAATTTAATAAAGCATAGGATAAAACCACATAAATACAATTTAATAAAGCATGGGTTAAAACGACATAAATACAATTTAATAAAGCATAGGATAAAACAACATAAACACAATTTAATAAATCATAGGATAAAACAACATAAATACAATTTAATAAAGCATACGATAAAACAACATAATACAATTTAATAAAGCATAGGATAAAACAACATAAATACAATTTAATAAAACATGGGTTAAAACAACATAAATACAATTTAATAAAGCATAGGATAAAACAACATAAATACAATTTCATAAAGCATAGGATAAAACAACATAAATACAATTTCATAAAGCATAGGATAAAACAACATAAATACAATTTAATAAAGCATAGGATAAAACAGCATGAACAAAATTTAATAAAGCAAAGGTTAAAGCAAAATAAATACAATTAAATAAAGCATAGGATAAAACAACATAAATACAATTTAATAAAGTATAGGTTAAAACAACATAAATACAATTTAATAAAGCATAGGTTAAAACTACATAAATACAATTTAATAAAGCATAGGATAAAACAACATGAATACAATTTAATAAAGCATAGGATAAAACAACATAAATACAATTTAATAAAGCATAGGATAAAACAACATAAATACAATTTAATAAAGCATAGGATAAAACAACATAAATACAATTTAATAAAGCATAGGATAAAACAACATAAATACAATTTAATAAAGCATAGGATAAAACAACATAAATACAATTTAATAAAGCATAGGTTAAAACAACATAAATATAATTTAATAAAGCATAGTACAAAACAAGATAAATACAATTTAATAAAGCATAGGATAAAACAACATATATACAATTTAATAAAGCAAAGGATAAAACAACATAAATACAATTTAATAAAACATGGGTTAAAACAACATAAATACAATTTAATAAAGCATAGGATAAAACAACATAAACACAATTTAATAAAGCATAGGATAAAACAACATAAATACAATTTAATAAAGCATAGGATAAAACAACATAAATACAATTTAATAAAGCATAGGATAAAACAACATAAATACAATTTAATAAATCATAGGATAAACAACATAAATACAATTTAATAAAGCATACGATAAAACAACATTAATACAATTTAATAAAGCATAGGATAAAACAACATAAATACAATTTAATAAAGCATAGGATAAAACAACATAAATACATTTTAATAAAGCATAGGATAAAACAACATAAATACAATTTAATAAAGCATAGGATAAAACAACATAAATACAATTTAATAAAGCATAGGATAAAACAACATAAGTACAATTTAATAAAGCATAGGATAAAACAACATAAATACAATTTAATAAAGCATGGGTTAAAACAACATAAATACAATTTAATAAAGCATAGGACAAAACAACATAAATACAATTTATTAAAGCATAGGATAAAACAAAATAAATACAATTTAATAAAGCATAGGATAAAACAACATAAATACAATTTAATAAAGCATAGGATAAAACAACATAAATACAATTTAATAAAGCACAGGATAAAACAACATAAATATAATTTAATAAAGCATGGGTTAAAACAACATAAATGCAATTTAATAAAGCATAGGACAAAACAACATAAATACAATTTATTAAAGCATAGGATAAAACAACATAAATACAATTTAATAAAGCATAGGATAAAACAACATAAATACAATTTAATAAAGCATGGGTTAAAACAACATAAATACAATTTAATAAAGCATACGACAAAAACAAAATAAATACAATTTAATAAAGCATAGGATAAAACAACATAAATACAATTTAATAAAGCATAGGATAAAACAACATAAATACAATTTAATAAAGCATAGGATAAAACAACATAAATAGAATTTAATAAAGCATAGGTTAAAGCACCATAAATACAATTTAATAAAGCATAGGATAAAACAACATAAATACAATTTAATAAAGCATAGGATAAAACAACATAAATACAATTTAATAAAGCATAGGATAAAACAACATAAACACAATTTAATAAAGCATAGGATAAAACAACATAAATACAATTTAATAAAGCATAGGTTAAAACGACATAAATATAATTTAATAAAGCATAGGACAAAACAAGATAAATACAATTTAATAAAGCATAGGTTAAAACAACATAAATACAATTTAATAAAGCATAGGACAAAACAAGATAAATACAATTTAATAAAGCATAGGATAAAACAACATAAATACAATTTAATAAAGCATAGGATAAAACAACATAAATACAATTTATTAAAGCATAAGATAAAACAACATAAATACAATTTAATAAATCATAGGATAAAACAACATAAATACAATTTAATAAAGCATACGATAAAACAGCATGAATACAATTTAATAAAGCATAGCATAAAACAACATAAATGCAGTTTAATAAAGCATAGGATAAAACAACATAAGTACAATTTAATAAAGCATAGGATAAAACAACATAAATACAATTTAATAAAGCATAGGATAAAACATCATAAATACAATTTAATAAAGCATAGGATAAAACAACATAAATACAATTTAATAAAGCATGGGTTAAAACAACATAAATACAATTTAATAAAGCATAGGACAAAACAACATAAATACAATTTAATAAAGCATAGGATAAAACAACATAAATACAATTTAATAAAGCATAGGATAAAACAACATAAATACAATTTAATAAAGCATAGGATAAAACCACATAAATACAATTTAATAAAGCATGGGTTAAAACGACATAAATACAATTTAATAAAGCATAGGATAAAACAACATAAACACAATTTAATAAATCATAGGATAAAACAACATAAATACAATTTAATAAAGCATACGATAAAACAACATAATACAATTTAATAAAGCATAGGATAAAACAACATAAATACAATTTAATAAAACATGGGTTAAAACAACATAAATACAATTTAATAAAGCATAGGATAAAACAACATAAATACAATTTCATAAAGCATAGGATAAAACAACATAAATACAATTTCATAAAGCATAGGATAAAACAACATAAATACAATTTAATAAAGCATAGGATAAAACAGCATGAACAAAATTTAATAAAGCAAAGGTTAAAGCAAAATAAATACAATTAAATAAAGCATAGGATAAAACAACATAAATACAATTTAATAAAGTATAGGTTAAAACAACATAAATACAATTTAATAAAGCATAGGTTAAAACTACATAAATACAATTTAATAAAGCATAGGATAAAACAACATGAATACAATTTAATAAAGCATAGGATAAAACAACATAAATACAATTTAATAAAGCATAGGATAAAACAACATAAATACAATTTAATAAAGCATAGGATAAAACAACATAAATACAATTTAATAAAGCATAGGATAAAACAACATAAATACAATTTAATAAAGCATAGGATAAAACAACATAAATACAATTTAATAAAGCATAGGTTAAAACAACATAAATATAATTTAATAAAGCATAGTACAAAACAAGATAAATACAATTTAATAAAGCATAGGATAAAACAACATATATACAATTTAATAAAGCAAAGGATAAAACAACATAAATACAATTTAATAAAACATGGGTTAAAACAACATAAATACAATTTAATAAAGCATAGGATAAAACAACATAAACACAATTTAATAAAGCATAGGATAAAACAACATAAATACAATTTAATAAAGCATAGGATAAAACAACATAAATACAATTTAATAAAGCATAGGATAAAACAACATAAATACAATTTAATAAATCATAGGATAAACAACATAAATACAATTTAATAAAGCATACGATAAAACAACATGAATACAATTTAATAAAGCATAGCATACAACAACATAAATGCAGTTTAATAAAGCATAGGATAAAACAACATAAATACAATTTAATAAAGCATAGGATAAAACAACAAATACAATTTAATAAAGCAAAGGTTAAAGCAACAGAAATACCATTTAATAAAGCATAGGATATAACAACATAAATACAAATAATAAAGCATAGGTTAAAACAACATAAATACAATTTAATAAAGCATAGGTTAAAACAACATAAATACAATTTAATAAAGCATAGGATAAAACAACATAAATACAATTTAATAAAGCATAAGATAAAACAACATAAATACAATTTAATAAAGCATAGGATAAAACAGCATGAATACAATTTAATAAAGCATGGGTTAAAACAACATAAATACAATTTAATAAAGCATAGGATAAAACAACATAAACACAATTTAATAAAGCATAGGATAAAACAACATAAATACAATTTAATAAAGCATACGATAAAACAACATAATACAATTTAATAAAGCATAGCATAAAACAACATAAATACAATTTAATAAAGCATAGGATAAAATAACATAAATACAATTTAATAAAGCATAAGATAAAACAACATAAATACAATTTAATGAAGCATGGGTTAAAACAACATAAATACAATTTAATAAAGCATAGGATAAAACAACATAAATACAATTTAATAAAGCATAGGATAAAACAACATAAATACAATTTAATAAAGCATAGGATAAAACAACATAAATACAATTTAATAAAGCATAGGATAAAACAAAATAAATACAATTTAATAAAGCATAGGATAAAACAACATAAATACAATTTAATAAAGCATGGGTTAAAACAACATAAATACAATTTAATAAAGCATAGGATAAAACAACATAAACACAATTTAATAAAGCATAGGATAAAACAACATAAATACAATTTAATAAAGCATACGATAAAACAACATAATACAATTTAATAAAGCATAGGATAAAACAACATAAATACAATTTAATAAAGCATAGGATAAAATAACATAAATACAATTTAATAAAGCATAAGATAAAACAACATAAATACAATTTAATGAAGCATGGGTTAAAACAACATAAATACAATTTAATAAAGCATAGGATAAAACAAAATAAATACAATTTAATAAAGCATAGGATAAAACAACATAAATACAATTTAATAAAGCATAGGATAAAACAACATAAATGCAGTTTAATAAAACATAGGATAAAACAACATAAATACAATTTAATAAAGCATAGCATAAAACAACATAAATGCAGTTTAATAAAGCATAGGATAAAGCAACATAAATACAACTTAATAAAGCATAGGATAAAACAACATAAGTCCAATTTAATAAAGCATAAGATAAAACAACATAAATACAATTTAATAAAGCATAGGATAAAACAACATAAATACAATTTAATAAAGCATAGGATAAAACAACATAAATACAATTTAATAAAGCATAGGATAAAACAACATAAATACAATTTAATAAAGCATGGATTAAAACAACATAAATACAATTTAATAAAGCATAGGACAAAACAACATAAATACAATTTCATAAAGCATAGGATAAAACAACATAAATACAATTTAATAAAGCATAGGATAAAACAACATAAATACAATTTAATAAAGCATAGGATAAAAACACATAAATACAATTTAATAAAGCATGGGTTAAAACAACATAAATACAATTTAATAAAGCATAGGATAAAACAACATAAACACAATTTAATAAAGCATAGGATAAAACAACATAAATACAATTTAATAAAGCATACGATAAAACAACATAATACAATTTAATAAAGCATAGGATAAAACAACATAAATACAATTTAATAAAGTATAGGATAAAACAACATAAATACAATTTAATAAAGCATAGGTTAAAGCAACATAAATACAATTTAATAAAGCATAGGATAAAACAACATAAATACAATTTAATAAAGCATAGGATAATACCACATAAATACAATTTAATAAATCATAGGATAAAACAACATAAATACAATTTAGTAAAGCATAAGATAAAACAACATAAATGCAATTTAATAAAGCATGGGTTAAAACCACATAAATGCAATTTAATAAAGCATAGGACAAAACAACATAAATACAATTTAATAAAGCATAAGATAAAACAACATAAATACAATTTAATGAAGCATGGGTTAAAACAACATAAATACAATTTAATAAAGCATAGGACAAAACAACATAAATAAAATTTAATAAAGCATAGGATAAAACAACATAAATACAATTTAATAAAGCATAGGATAAAACAACATGAATACAATTTAATAAAGCATGGGTTAAAACAACATAAATACAATTTAATAAAGCATAGGATAAAACAACATAAACACAATTTAATAAAGCATAGGATAAAACAACATAAATACAATTTAATAAAGCATACGATAAAACAACATAATACAATTTAATAAAGCATAGGATAAAACAACATAAATACAATTTAATAAAGCATAGGATAAAACCACATAAATACAATTTAATAAAGCATGGGTTAAAACGACATAAATACAATTTAATAAAGCATAGGATAAAACAACATAAACATAATTTAATAAATCATAGGATAAAACAACATAAATACAATTTAATAAAGCATACAATAAAACAACATAATACAATTTAATAAAGCATAGGGTAAAACAACATAAATACAATTTAATAAAGCATAGGATAAAACAACATAAATACAATTTAATGAAGCATGGGTTAAAACAACATAAATACAATTTAATAAAGCATAGGATAAAACAACATAAATAAAATTTAATAAAGCATAGGATAAAACAACATAAATACAATTTAATAAAGCATAGGATAAAACAACATAAATACAATTTAATAAAGCATAGGATAAAACAAAATAAATACAATTTAATAAAGCATAGGATAAAACAACATAAATACAATTTAATAAAGCATTGGATAAAACAACATAAATGCAGTTTAATAAAACATAGGATAAAACAACATAAATACAATTTAATAAAGCATAGCATAAAACAACATAAATGCAGTTTAATAAAGCATAGGATAAAGCAACATAAATACAACTTAATAAAGCATAGGATAAAACAACATAAGTCCAATTTAATAAAGCATAAGATAAAACAACATAAATACAATTTAATAAAGCATAGGATAAAACAACATAAATACAATTTAATAAAGCATAGGATAAAACAACATAAATACAATTTAATAAAGCATAGGATAAAACAACATAAATACAATTTAATAAAGCATGGATTAAAACAACATAAATACAATTTAATAAAGCATAGGACAAAACAACATAAATACAATTTAATAAAGCATAGGATAAAACAACATAAATACAATTTAATAAAGCATAGGATAAAACAACATAAATACAATTTAATAAAGCATAGGATAAAACCACATAAATACAATTTAATAAAGCATGGGTTAAAACAACATAAATACAATTTAATAAAGCATAGGATAAAACAACATAAACACAATTTAATAAAGCATAGGATAAAACAACATAAATACAATTTAATAAAGCATACGATAAAACAACATAATACAATTTAATAAAGCATAGGATAAAACAACATAAATACAATTTAATAAAGTATAGGATAAAACAACATAAATACAATTTAATAAAGCATAGGTTAAAGCAACATAAATACAATTTAATAAAGCATAGGATAAAACAACATAAATACAATTTAATAAAGCATAGGATAATACCACATAAATACAATTTAATAAATCATAGGATAAAACAACATAAATACAATTTAATAAAGCATAAGATAAAACAACATAAATGCAATTTAATAAAGCATGGGTTAAAACAACATAAATGCAATTTAATAAAGCATAGGACAAAACAACATAAATACAATTTAATAAAGCATAAGATAAAACAACATAAATACAATTTAATGAAGCATGGGTTAAAACAACATAAATACAATTTAATAAAGCATAGGACAAAACAACATAAATAAAATTTAATAAAGCATAGGATAAAACAACATAAATACAATTTAATAAAGCATAGGATAAAACAACATGAATACAATTTAATAAAGCATGGGTTAAAACAACATAAATACAATTTAATAAAGCATAGGATAAAACAACATAAACACAATTTAATAAAGCATAGGATAAAACAACATAAATACAATTTAATAAAGCATACGATAAAACAACATAATACAATTTAATAAAGCATAGGATAAAACAACATAAATACAATTTAATAAAGCATAGGATAAAACCACATAAATACAATTTAATAAAGCATGGGTTAAAACGACATAAATACAATTTAATAAAGCATAGGATAAAACAACATAAACATAATTTAATAAATCATAGGATAAAACAACATAAATACAATTTAATAAAGCATACGATAAAACAACATAATACAATTTAATAAAGCATAGGGTAAAACAACATAAATACAATTTAATAAAGCATAGGATAAAACAACATAAATACAATTTAATAAAGCAAACGTTAAACCAACATAAATACAATTTAATAAAGCATAGGATAAAACAACATAAATACAACTTAATAAAGCATAGGTTAAAACAACATAAATACAATTTAATAAAGCATAGGATAAAACAACATAAATACAATTTAATAAAGCATAGGATAAAACAACATAAATACAATTTAATAAAGCATAGGATAAAACAACATAAATACAATTTAATAAAGCATAGGATAAAACAACATAAATACAATTTAATAAAGCATAGGAAAAAACAACATAAATTAAATTTAATAAAGCATAGGATAAAACAACATAAATACAATTTAATGAAGCATAGGATAAAACAACATAAAAACAAATTAATAAAGCATGGTTAAAACAACATAAATACAATTTAATAAAGCATAGGACAAAACAACATAAATACAATTTAATAAAGCATAGGATAAAACAACATAAATACAATTTAATAAAGCATAAGATAAAACAACATAAATGCAATTTAATAAAGCATGGGTTAAAACAACATAAATACAATTTAATAAAGCATAGGACAAAACAACATAAATACAATTTAATAAAGCATAAGATAAAACAACATAAATACAATTTAATGAAGCATGGGTTAAAACAACATAATACAATTTAATAAAGCATAGGACAAAACAACATAAATAAAATTTAATAAAGCATAGGATAAAACAACATAAACACAATTTAATAAAGCATAGGATAAAACAACATAAATACAATTTAATAAAACATGGGTTAAAACAACATAAATACAATTTAATAAAGCATAGGATAAAACAACATAAACACAATTTAATAAAACATAGGATAAAACAACATAAATACAATTTAATAAAGCATACGATAAAACAACATAAAACAATTTAATAAAGCATAGGATAAAACAACATAAATACAATTTAATAAAGAATAGGATAAAACAACATAAATACAATTTAATAAAGCATAAGATAAAACAACATAAATACAAGTTAATGAAGCATGGGTTAAAACAACATAATACAATTTAATAAAGCATAGGACAAAACAACATAAATACAATTTAATAAAGCATAGGATAAAACAACATAAATACAATTTAATAAAGCATAGGATAAAACAACATAAATACAATTTAATAAAACATGGGTTAAAACAACATAAATACAATTTAATAAAGCATAGGATAAAACAACATAAACACAATTTAATAAAACATAGGATAAAACAACATAAATACAATTTAATAAAGCATAGGATAAAACAACATAAATACAATTTAATAAAGCAAACGTTAAACCAACATAAATACAATTTAATAAAGCATAGGATAAAACAACATAAATACAACTTAATAAAGCATAGGTTAAAACAACATAAATACAATTTAATAAAGCATAGGATAAAACAACATAAATACAATTTAATAAAGCATAGGATAAAACAACATAAATACAATTTAATAAAGCATAGGATAAAACAACATAAATACAATTTAATAAAGCATAGGATAAAACAACATAAATACAATTTAATAAAGCATAGGAAAAAACAACATAAATTAAATTTAATAAAGCATAGGATAAAACAACATAAATACAATTTAATGAAGCATAGGATAAAACAACATAAAAACAAATTAATAAAGCATGGTTAAAACAACATAAATACAATTTAATAAAGCATAGGACAAAACAACATAAATACAATTTAATAAAGCATAGGATAAAACAACATAAATACAATTTAATAAAGCATAAGATAAAACAACATAAATGCAATTTAATAAAGCATGGGTTAAAACAACATAAATACAATTTAATAAAGCATAGGACAAAACAACATAAATACAATTTAATAAAGCATAAGATAAAACAACATAAATACAATTTAATGAAGCATGGGTTAAAACAACATAATACAATTTAATAAAGCATAGGACAAAACAACATAAATAAAATTTAATAAAGCATAGGATAAAACAACATAAACACAATTTAATAAAGCATAGGATAAAACAACATAAATACAATTTAATAAAACATGGGTTAAAACAACATAAATACAATTTAATAAAGCATAGGATAAAACAACATAAACACAATTTAATAAAACATAGGATAAAACAACATAAATACAATTTAATAAAGCATACGATAAAACAACATAATACAATTTAATAAAGCATAGGATAAAACAACATAAATACAATTTAATAAAGCATAGGATAAAACAACATAAATACAATTTAATAAAGCATAAGATAAAACAACATAAATACAAGTTAATGAAGCATGGGTTAAAACAACATAATACAATTTAATAAAGCATAGGACAAAACAACATAAATACAATTTAATAAAGCATAGGATAAAACAACATAAATACAATTTAATAAAGCATAGGATAAAACAACATAAATACAATTTAATAAAACATGGGTTAAAACAACATAAATACAATTTAATAAAGCATAGGATAAAACAACATAAACACAATTTAATAAAACATAGGATAAAACAACATAAATACAATTTAATAAAGCATACGATAAAACAACATAATACAATTTAATAAAGCATAGGATAAAACAACATAAATACAATTTAATAAAGCATAGGATAAAACAACATAAATACAATTTAATAAAGCATAAGATAAAACAACATAAATACAAGTTAATGAAGCATGGGTTAAAACAACATAAATACAATTTAATAAAGCATAGGACAAAACAACATAAATACAATTTAATAAAGCATAGGATAAAACAACATAAATACAATTTAATAAAGCATAGGATAAAACAACATAAATACAATTTAATAAATCATAGGATAAAACAACATAAATACAATTTAATAAATCATAGGATAAAACAACATAAATGCAATTTAATAAAGCATAGGATAAAACAACATAAATACAATTTAATGAAGCATGGGTTAAAACAACATAAATACAATTTAATATAGCATAGGACAAAACAACATAAATACAATTTAATAAAGCATAGGATAAAACAACATAAATACAATTTAATAAAGCATAGGATAAAACAACATAAATACAATTTAATAAAGCATAAGTTAAAACAATATAAATACAATTTAATAAAGCATAGGATAAAACAACATAAATACAATTTAATAAAGCATAGGATAAAACAACATAAATACATTTTAATAAAGCATAGGTTAAAGCAACATAAATACAATTTAATAAAACATGGGTTAAAACAACATAAATACAATTTAATAAAGCATAGGATAAAACCACATAAATACAATTTAATAAAGCATAGGATAAAACAACATAAATACAATTTAATATAGCATAGGATAAAACCACATAAATACAATTTAATAAAGCAGAGGATAAAACAACATAAATACAATTTAATAAAGCATAGGATAAAACCACATAAATACAATTTAATAAATCATAGGATAAAACAACATAAATACAATTTAATAAAGCATAGGATATAACAACATAAATACAATTTAATAAAGCATAGGATAAAACCACATAAATACAATTTAATAAAGCATGGGTTAAAACGACATAAATACAATTTAATAAAGCATAGGATAAAACAACATAAACACAATTTAATAAATCATAGGATAAAACAACATAAATACAATTGAATAAAGCATACGATAAAACAACATAATACAATTTAATAAAGCATAGGATAAAACAACATAAATACAATTTAATAAAGCATAGGATAAAACAACAAATACAATTTAATAAAGCAAAGGTTAAAGCAACAGAAATACCATTTAATAAAGCATAGGATATAACAACATAAATACAAATAATAAAGCATAGGTTAAAACAACATAAATACAATTTAATAAAGCATAGGTTAAAACAACATAAATACAACTTAATAAAGCATAGGATAAAACAACATAAATACAATTTAATAAATCATAGGATAAAACAACATAAATACAATTGAATAAAGCATACGATAAAACAACATAATACAATTTAATAAAGCATAGGATAAAACAACATAAATACAATTTAATAAAGCATAGGATAAAACAACAAATACAATTTAATAAAGCAAAGGTTAAAGCAACAGAAATACCATTTAATAAAGCATAGGATATAACAACATAAATACAAATAATAAAGCATAGGTTAAAACAACATAAATACAATTTAATAAAGCATAGGTTAAAACAACATAAATACAATTTAATAAAGCATAGGATAAAACAACATAAATACAATTTAATAAATCATAGGATAAAACAACATAAATACAATTTAATAAAGCATAGGATAAAACAACATAAATACAATTTAATAAAGCATAGGATAAAACAACATAAATACAATTTAATAAAGCATAGGATAAAACAACATAAATACAATTTAATAAAGCATAGGATAAAACAACATAAATGCAGTTTAATAAAACATAGGATAAAACAACATAAATACAATTTAATAAAGCATAGCATAAAACAACATAAATGCAGTTTAATAAAGCATAGGATAAAGCAACATAAATACAACTTAAAGCATAGAATAAAACAACATAAGTCCAATTTAATAAAGCATAAGATAAAACAACATAAATACAATTTAATAAAGCATAGGATAAAACAACATAAATACAATTTAATAAAGCATAGGATAAAACAACATAAATACAATTTAATAAAGCATAGGATAAAACAACATAAATACAATTTAATAAAGCATGGATTAAAACAACATAAATACAATTTAATAAAGCATAGGACAAAACAACATAAATACAATTTAATAAAGCATAGGATAAAGCAACATAAATACAATTTAATAAAGCATAGGATAAAACAACATAAATACAATTTAATAAAGCATAGGATAAAACAACATAAATACAATTTAATAAAGCATAGGATAAAACAACATAAATGTAATTTAATAAAGCATAGGTTAAAGCAAGATAAATACAATTTAATAAAGCATAGGATAAAACAACATATATACAATTTAATAAAGCATAGGATAAAACAACATAAATACAGTTTAATAAAGCATAGGATAAAACAACATAAATACAATTTAATAAAGCATGGGTTAAAACAACATAAACACAATCTATTAAAGCATAGTACAAAACAACATAAATACAATTTAATAAAGCATAGGATAAAACAACATAAATACAATTTAATAAAGCATAAGATAAAACAACATAAATGCAATTTAATAAAGCATGGGTTAAAACAACATAAATGCAATTTAATAAAGCATAGGACAAAACAACATAAATACAATTTAATAAAGCATAAGATAAAACAACATAAATACAATTTAATGAAGCATGGGTTAAAACAACATAAATACAATTTAATAAAGCATAGGACAAAACAACATAAATAAAATTTAATAAAGCATAGGATAAAACAACATAAATACAATTTAATAAAGCATAGGATAAAACAACATGAATACAATTTAATAAAGCATGGGTTAAAACAACATAAATACAATTTAATAAAGCATAGGATAAAACAACATAAACACAATTTAATAAAGCATAGGATAAAACAACATAAATACAATTTAATAAAGCATACGATAAAACAACATAATACAATTTAATAAAGCATAGGATAAAACAAGATAAATACAATTTAATAAAGCATAGGATAAAACCACATAAATACAATTTAATAAAGCATGGGTTAAAACGACATAAATACAATTTAATAAAGCATAGGATAAAACAACATAAACATAATTTAATAAATCATAGGATAAAACAACATAAATACAATTTAATAAAGCATATGATAAAACAACATAATACAATTTAATAAAGCATAGGATAAAACAAGATAAATACAATTTAATAAAGCATAGGATAAAACAACATAAATACAATTTAATAAAGCAAACGTTAAACCAACATAAATACAATTTAATAAAGCATAGGATAAAACAACATAAATACAACTTAATAAAGCATAGGTTAAAACAACATAAATACAATTTAATAAAGCATAGGATAAAACAACATAAATACAATTTAATAAAGCATAGGATAAAACAACATAAATACAATTTAATAAAGCATAGGATAAAACAACATAAATAGAATTTAATAAAGCATAGGATAAAACAACATAAATACAATTTAATAAAGCATAGGATAAAACAACATAAATTCAATTTAATAAAGCATAGGATAAAACAAAATAAATACAATTTAATGAAGCATAGGATAAAACAACATAAAAACAAATTAATAAAGCATGGTTAAAACAACATAAATACAATTTAATAAAGCATAGGACAAAACAACATAAATACAATTTAATAAAGCATAGGATAAAACAACATAAATACAATTTAATAAAGCATAAGATAAAACAACATAAATGCAATTTAATAAAGCATGGGTTAAAACAACATAAATACAATTTAATAAAGCATAGGACAAAACAACATAAATACAATTTAATAAAGCATAAGATAAAACAACATAAATACAATTTAATGAAGCATGGGTTAAAACAACATAAATACAATTTAATAAAGCATAGGACAAAACAACATAAATAAAATTTAATAAAGCATAGGATAAAACAACATAAACACAATTTAATAAAGCATAGGATAAAACAACATAAATACAATTTAATAAAACATGGGTTAAAACAACATAAATACAATTTAATAAAGCATAGGATAAAACAACATAAACACAATTTAATAAAACATAGGATAAAACAACATAAATACAATTTAATAAAGCATACGATAAAACAACATAATACAATTTAATAAAGCATAGGATAAAACAACATAAATACAATTTAATAAAGCATAGGATAAGACAACATAAATACAATTTAATAAAGCATAAGATAAAACAACATAAATACAAGTTAATGAAGCATGGGTTAAAACAACATAAATACAATTTAATAAAGCATAGGACAAAACAACATAAATACAATTTAATAAAGCATAGGATAAAACAACATAAATACAATTTAATAAAGCATAGGATAAAACAACATAAATACAATTTAATAAATCATAGGATAAAACAACATAAATACAATTTAATAAATCATAGGATAAAACAACATAAATGCAATTTAATAAAGCATAGGATAAAACAACATAAATACAATTTAATGAAGCATGGGTTAAAACAACATAAATACAATTTAATATAGCATAGGACAAAACAACATAAATACAATTTATTAAAGCATAGGATAAAACAACATAAATACAATTTAATAAAGCATAGGATAAAACAACATAAATACAATTTAATAAAGCATAAGTTAAAACAATATAAATACAATTTAATAAAGCATAGGATAAAACAACATAAATACAATTTAATAAAGCATAGGATAAAACAACATAAATACAATTTAATAAAGCATAGGTTAAAGCAACATAAATACAATTTAATAAAACATGGGTTAAAACAACATAAATACAATTTAATAAAGCATAGGATAAAACCGCATAAATACAATTTAATAAAGCATAGGATAAAACAACATAAATACAATTTAATATAGCATAGGATAAAACCACATAAATACAATTTAATAAAGCAGAGGATAAAACAACATAAATGCAATTTAATAAAGCATAGGACAAAACAACATAAATACAATTTAATAAAGCATAAGATAAAACAACATAAATACAATTTAATGAAGCATGGGTTAAAACAACATAAATACAATTTAATAAAGCATAGGACAAAACAACATAAATAAAATTTAATAAAGCATAGGATAAAACAACATAAATACAATTTAATAAAGCATAGGATAAAACAACATGAATACAATTTAATAAAGCATGGGTTAAAACAACATAAATACAATTTAATAAAGCATAGGATAAAACAACATAAACACAATTTAATAAAGCATAGGATAAAACAACATAAATACAATTTAATAAAGCATACGATAAAACAACATAATACAATTTAATAAAGCATAGGATAAAACAAGATAAATACAATTTAATAAAGCATAGGATAAAACCACATAAATACAATTTAATAAAGCATGGGTTAAAACGACATAAATACAATTTAATAAAGCATAGGATAAAACAACATAAACATAATTTAATAAATCATAGGATAAAACAACATAAATACAATTTAATAAAGCATACGATAAAACAACATAATACAATTTAATAAAGCATAGGATAAAACAAGATAAATACAATTTAATAAAGCATAGGATAAAACAACATAAATACAATTTAATAAAGCAAACGTTAAACCAACATAAATACAATTTAATAAAGCATAGGATAAAACAACATAAATACAACTTAATAAAGCATAGGTTAAAACAACATAAATACAATTTAATAAAGCATAGGATAAAACAACATAAATACAATTTAATAAAGCATAGGATAAAACAACATAAATACAATTTAATAAAGCATAGGATAAAACAACATAAATACAATTTAATAAAGCATAGGATAAAACAACATAAATACAATTTAATAAAGCATAGGATAAAACAACATAAATTCAATTTAATAAAGCATAGGATAAAACAAAATAAATACAATTTAATGAAGCATAGGATAAAACAACATAAAAACAAATTAATAAAGCATGGTTAAAACAACATAAATACAATTTAATAAAGCATAGGACAAAACAACATAAATACAATTTAATAAAGCATAGGATAAAACAACATAAATACAATTTAATAAAGCATAAGATAAAACAACATAAATGCAATTTAATAAAGCATGGGTTAAAACAACATAAATACAATTTAATAAAGCATAGGACAAAACAACATAAATACAATTTAATAAAGCATAAGATAAAACAACATAAATACAATTTAATGAAGCATGGGTTAAAACAACATAAATACAATTTAATAAAGCATAGGACAAAACAACATAAATAAAATTTAATAAAGCATAGGATAAAACAACATAAACACAATTTAATAAAGCATAGGATAAAACAACATAAATACAATTTAATAAAACATGGGTTAAAACAACATAAATACAATTTAATAAAGCATAGGATAAAACAACATAAACACAATTTAATAAAACATAGGATAAAACAACATAAATACAATTTAATAAAGCATACGATAAAACAACATAATACAATTTAATAAAGCATAGGATAAAACAACATAAATACAATTTAATAAAGCATAGGATAAAACAACATAAATACAATTTAATAAAGCATAAGATAAAACAACATAAATACAAGTTAATGAAGCATGGGTTAAAACAACATAAATACAATTTAATAAAGCATAGGACAAAACAACATAAATACAATTTAATAAAGCATAGGATAAAACAACATAAATACAATTTAATAAAGCATAGGATAAAACAACATAAATACAATTTAATTAATCATAGGATAAAACAACATAAATACAATTTAATAAATCATAGGATAAAACAACATAAATGCAATTTAATAAAGCATAGGATAAAACAACATAAATACAATTTAATGAAGCATGGGTTAAAACAACATAAATACAATTTAATATAGCATAGGACAAAACAACATAAATACAATTTAATAAAGCATAGGATAAAACAACATAAATACAATTTAATAAAGCATAGGATAAAACAACATAAATACAATTTAATAAAGCATAAGTTAAAACAATATAAATACAATTTAATAAAGCATAGGATAAAACAACATAAATACAATTTAATAAAGCATAGGATAAAACAACATAAATACAATTTAATAAAGCATAGGTTAAAGCAACATAAATACAATTTAATAAAACATGGGTTAAAACAACATAAATACAATTTAATAAAGCATAGGATAAAACCACATAAATACAATTTAATAAAGCATAGGATAAAACAACATAAATACAATTTAATAAAGCATAAGATAAAACAACATAAATACAATTTAATGAAGCATGGGTTAAAACAACATAAATACAATTTAATAAAGCATAGGACAAAACAACATAAATAAAATTTAATAAAGCATAGGATAAAACAACATAAATACAATTTAATAAAGCATAGGATAAAACAACATGAATACAATTTAATAAAGCATGGGTTAAAACAACATAAATACAATTTAATAAAGCATAGGATAAAACAACATAAACACAATTTAATAAAGCATAGGATAAAACAACATAAATACAATTTAATAAAGCATACGATAAAACAACATAATACAATTTAATAAAGCATAGGATAAAACAAGATAAATACAATTTAATAAAGCATAGGATAAAACCACATAAATACAATTTAATAAAGCATGGGTTAAAACGACATAAATACAATTTAATAAAGCATAGGATAAAACAACATAAACATAATTTAATAAATCATAGGATAAAACAACATAAATACAATTTAATAAAGCATACGATAAAACAACATAATACAATTTAATAAAGCATAGGATAAAACAAGATAAATACAATTTAATAAAGCATAGGATAAAACAACATAAATACAATTTAATAAAGCAAACGTTAAACCAACATAAATACAATTTAATAAAGCATAGGATAAAACAACATAAATACAACTTAATAAAGCATAGGTTAAAACAACATAAATACAATTTAATAAAGCATAGGATAAAACAACATAAATACAATTTAATAAAGCATAGGATAAAACAACATAAATACAATTTAATAAAGCATAGGATAAAACAACATAAATAGAATTTAATAAAGCATAGGATAAAACAACATAAATACAATTTAATAAAGCATAGGATAAAACAACATAAATTCAATTTAATAAAGCATAGGATAAAACAAAATAAATACAATTTAATGAAGCATAGGATAAAACAACATAAAAACAAATTAATAAAGCATGGTTAAAACAACATAAATACAATTTAATAAAGCATAGGACAAAACAACATAAATACAATTTAATAAAGCATAGGATAAAACAACATAAATACAATTTAATAAAGCATAAGATAAAACAACATAAATGCAATTTAATAAAGCATGGGTTAAAACAACATAAATACAATTTAATAAAGCATAGGACAAAACAACATAAATACAATTTAATAAAGCATAAGATAAAACAACATAAATACAATTTAATGAAGCATGGGTTAAAACAACATAAATACAATTTAATAAAGCATAGGACAAAACAACATAAATAAAATTTAATAAAGCATAGGATAAAACAACATAAACACAATTTAATAAAGCATAGGATAAAACAACATAAATACAATTTAATAAAACATGGGTTAAAACAACATAAATACAATTTAATAAAGCATAGGATAAAACAACATAAACACAATTTAATAAAACATAGGATAAAACAACATAAATACAATTTAATAAAGCATACGATAAAACAACATAATACAATTTAATAAAGCATAGGATAAAACAACATAAATACAATTTAATAAAGCATAGGATAAAACAACATAAATACAATTTAATAAAGCATAAGATAAAACAACATAAATACAAGTTAATGAAGCATGGGTTAAAACAACATAAATACAATTTAATAAAGCATAGGACAAAACAACATAAATACAATTTAATAAAGCATAGGATAAAACAACATAAATACAATTTAATAAAGCATAGGATAAAACAACATAAATACAATTTAATAAATCATAGGATAAAACAACATAAATACAATTTAATAAATCATAGGATAAAACAACATAAATGCAATTTAATAAAGCATAGGATAAAACAACATAAATACAATTTAATGAAGCATGGGTTAAAACAACATAAATACAATTTAATATAGCATAGGACAAAACAACATAAATACAATTTATTAAAGCATAGGATAAAACAACATAAATACAATTTAATAAAGCATAGGATAAAACAACATAAATACAATTTAATAAAGCATAAGTTAAAACAATATAAATACAATTTAATAAAGCATAGGATAAAACAACATAAATACAATTTAATAAAGCATAGGATAAAACAACATAAATACAATTTAATAAAGCATAGGTTAAAGCAACATAAATACAATTTAATAAAACATGGGTTAAAACAACATAAATACAATTTAATAAAGCATAGGATAAAACCACATAAATACAATTTAATAAAGCATAGGATAAAACAACATAAATACAATTTAATATAGCATAGGATAAAACCACATAAATACAATTTAATAAAGCAGAGGATAAAACAACATAAATGCAATTTAATAAAGCATAGGACAAAACAACATAAATACAATTTAATAAAGCATAAGATAAAACAACATAAATACAATTTAATGAAGCATGGGTTTAAACAACATAAATACAATTTAATAAAGCATAGGACAAAACAACATAAATAAAATTTAATAAAGCATAGGATAAAACAACATAAATACAATTTAATAAAGCATAGGATAAAACAACATGAATACAATTTAATAAAGCATGGGTTAAAACAACATAAATACAATTTAATAAAGCATAGGATAAAACAACATAAACACAATTTAATAAAGCATAGGATAAAACAACATAAATACAATTTAATAAAGCATACGATAAAACAACATAATACAATTTAATAAAGCATAGGATAAAACAAGATAAATACAATTTAATAAAGCATAGGATAAAACCACATAAATACAATTTAATAAAGCATGGGTTAAAACGACATAAATACAATTTAATAAAGCATAGGATAAAACAACATAAACATAATTTAATAAATCATAGGATAAAACAACATAAATACAATTTAATAAAGCATACGATAAAACAACATAATACAATTTAATAAAGCATAGGATAAAACAAGATAAATACAATTTAATAAAGCATAGGATAAAACAACATAAATACAATTTAATAAAGCAAACGTTAAACCAACATAAATACAATTTAATAAAGCATAGGATAAAACAACATAAATACAACTTAATAAAGCATAGGTTAAAACAACATAAATACAATTTAATAAAGCATAGGATAAAACAACATAAATACAATTTAATAAAGCATAGGATAAAACAACATAAATACAATTTAATAAAGCATAGGATAAAACAACATAAATACAATTTAATAAAGCATAGGATAAAACAACATAAATACAATTTAATAAAGCATAGGATAAAACAACATAAATTCAATTTAATAAAGCATAGGATAAAACAAAATAAATACAATTTAATGAAGCATAGGATAAAACAACATAAAAACAAATTAATAAAGCATGGTTAAAACAACATAAATACAATTTAATAAAGCATAGGACAAAACAACATAAATACAATTTAATAAAGCATAGGATAAAACAACATAAATACAATTTAATAAAGCATAAGATAAAACAACATAAATGCAATTTAATAAAGCATGGGTTAAAACAACATAAATACAATTTAATAAAGCATAGGACAAAACAACATAAATACAATTTAATAAAGCATAAGATAAAACAACATAAATACAATTTAATGAAGCATGGGTTAAAACAACATAAATACAATTTAATAAAGCATAGGACAAAACAACATAAATAAAATTTAATAAAGCATAGGATAAAACAACATAAACACAATTTAATAAAGCATAGGATAAAACAACATAAATACAATTTAATAAAACATGGGTTAAAACAACATAAATACAATTTAATAAAGCATAGGATAAAACAACATAAACACAATTTAATAAAACATAGGATAAAACAACATAAATACAATTTAATAAAGCATACGATAAAACAACATAATACAATTTAATAAAGCATAGGATAAAACAACATAAATACAATTTAATAAAGCATAGGATAAAACAACATAAATACAATTTAATAAAGCATAAGATAAAACAACATAAATACAAGTTAATGAAGCATGGGTTAAAACAACATAAATACAATTTAATAAAGCATAGGACAAAACAACATAAATACAATTTAATAAAGCATAGGATAAAACAACATAAATACAATTTAATAAAGCATAGGATAAAACAACATAAATACAATTTAATAAATCATAGGATAAAACAACATAAATACAATTTAATAAATCATAGGATAAAACAACATAAATGCAATTTAATAAAGCATAGGATAAAACAACATAAATACAATTTAATGAAGCATGGGTTAAAACAACATAAATACAATTTAATATAGCATAGGACAAAACAACATAAATACAATTTAATAAAGCATAGGATAAAACAACATAAATACAATTTAATAAAGCATAGGATAAAACAACATAAATACAATTTAATAAAGCATAAGTTAAAACAATATAAATACAATTTAATAAAGCATAGGATAAAACAACATAAATACAATTTAATAAAGCATAGGATAAAACAACATAAATACAATTTAATAAAGCATAGGTTAAAGCAACATAAATACAATTTAATAAAACATGGGTTAAAACAACATAAATACAATTTAATAAAGCATAGGATAAAACCACATAAATACAATTTAATAAAGCATAGGATAAAACAACATAAATACAATTTAATATAGCATAGGATAAAACCACATAAATACAATTTAATAAAGCAGAGGATAAAACAACATAAATACAATTTAATAAAGCATAGGATAAAACCACATAAATACAATTTAATAAATCATAGGATAAAACAACATAAATACAATTTAATAAAGCATAGGATATAACAACATAAATACAATTTAATAAAGCATAGGATAAAACCACATAAATACAATTTAATAAAGCATGGGTTAAAACGACATAAATACAATTTAATAAAGCATAGGATAAAACAACATAAACACAATTTAATAAATCATAGGATAAAACAACATAAATACAATTGAATAAAGCATACGATAAAACAACATAATACAATTTAATAAAGCATAGGATAAAACAACATAAATACAATTTAATAAAGCATAGGATAAAACAACAAATACAATTTAATAAAGCAAAGGTTAAAGCAACAGAAATACCATTTAATAAAGCATAGGATATAACAACATAAATACAAATAATAAAGCATAGGTTAAAACAACATAAATACAATTTAATAAAGCATAGGTTAAAACAACATAAATACAATTTAATAAAGCATATGATAAAACAACATAAATACAATTTAATAAATCATAGGATAAAACAACATAAATACAATTTAATAAAGCATAGGATAAAACAACATAAATACAATTTAATAAAGCATAGGATAAAACAACATAAATACAATTTAATAAAGCATAGGTTAAAACAACATAAATACAATTTAATAAAGCATAGGATAAAACACCATGAATGCAGTTTAATAAAGCATAGGATAAAACAATATAAATACAATTTAATAAAGCATAGGATAAAACAACATAAACACAATTTAATAAAGCATAGGATAAAACAACATAAATACAATTTAATAAAGCATAGGATAAAACAACATAAATACAATTTAATAAAGCATAGGATAAAACAACATAAATACAATTTAATAAAGCATAGCATAAAACAACATAAATGCAGTTTAATAAAGCATAGGATAAAGCAACATAAATACAACTTAATAAAGCATAGGATAAAACAACATAAGTCCAATTTAATAAAGCATAAGATAAAACAACATAAATACAATTTAATAAAGCATAGGATAAAACAACATAAATACAATTTAATAAAGCATAGGATAAAACAACATAAATACAATTTAATAAAGCATAGGATAAAACAACATAAATACAATTTAATAAAGCATGGATTAAAACAACATAAATACAATTTAATAAAGCATAGGACAAAACAACATAAATACAATTTAATAAAGCATAGGATAAAACAACATAAATACAATTTAATAAAGCATAGGATAAAACAACATAAATACAATTTAATAAAGCATAGGATAAAACCACATAAATACAATTTAATAAAGCATGGGTTAAAACAACATAAATACAATTTAATAAAGCATACGATAAAACAACATAAACACAATTTAATAAAGCATAGGATAAAACAACATAAATACAATTTAATAAAGCATACGATAAAACAACATAATACAATTTAATAAAGCATAGGATAAAACAACATAAATACAATTTAATAAAGTATAGGATAAAACAACATAAATACAATTTAATAAAGCATAGGTTAAAGCAACATAAATACAATTTAATAAAGCATAGGATAAAACAACATAAATACAATTTAATAAAGCATAGGATAATACCACATAAATACAATTTAATAAATCATAGGATAAAACAACATAAATACAATTTAATAAAGCATAGGATAAAGCAACATAAATACAATTTAATAAAGCATAGGATAAAACAACATAAATACAATTTAATAAAGCATAGGATAAAACAACATAAATACAATTTAATAAAGCATAGGATAAAACAACATAAATGCAATTTAATAAAGCATAGGTTAAAGCAACATAAATACAATTTAATAAAGCATAGGATAAAACAACATATATACAATTTAATAAAGCATAGGATTAAACAACATAAATACAGTTTAATAAAGAATAGGATAAAACAACATAAATACAATTTAATAAAGCATGGGTTAAAACAACATAAATACAATCTATTAAAGCATAGTACAAAACAACATAAATACAATTTAATAAAGCATAGGATAAAACAACATAAATACAATTTAATACAGCATAGGATAAAACAACATAAATACAATTTAATAAAGCATGGATTAAAACAACATAAATACAATTTAATAAAGCATAGGACAAAACAACATAAATACAATTTAATAAAGCATAGGATAAAGCAACATAAATACAATTTAATAAAGCATAGGATAAAACAACATAAATACAATTTAATAAAGCATAGGATAAAACAACATAAATACAATTTAATAAAGCATAGGATAAAACAACATAAATGTAATTTAATAAAGCATAGGTTAAAGCAAGATAAATACAATTTAATAAAGCATAGGATAAAACAACATATATACAATTTAATAAAGCATAGGATAAAACAACATAAATACAGTTTAATAAAGCATAGGATAAAACAACATAAATACAATTTAATAAAGCATGGGTTAAAACAACATAAATACAATCTATTAAAGCATAGTACAAAACAACATAAATACAATTTAATAAAGCATAGGATAAAACAACATAAATACAATTTAATAAAGCATAAGATAAAACAACATAAATGCAATTTAATAAAGCATGGGTTAAAACAACATAAATGCAATTTAATAAAGCATAGGACAAAACAACATAAATACAATTTAATAAAGCATAAGATAAAACAACATAAATACAATTTAATGAAGCATGGGTTAAAACAACATAAATACAATTTAATAAAGCATAGGACAAAACAACATAAATAAAATTTAATAAAGCATAGGATAAAACAACATAAATACAATTTAATAAAGCATAGGATAAAACAACATGAATACAATTTAATAAAGCATGGGTTAAAACAACATAAATACAATTTAATAAAGCATAGGATAAAACAACATAAACACAATTTAATAAAGCATAGGATAAAACAACATAAATACAATTTAATAAAGCATACGATAAAACAACATAATACAATTTAATAAAGCATAGGATAAAACAAGATAAATACAATTTAATAAAGCATAGGATAAAACCACATAAATACAATTTAATAAAGCATGGGTTAAAACGACATAAATACAATTTAATAAAGCATAGGATAAAACAACATAAACATAATTTAATAAATCATAGGATAAAACAACATAAATACAATTTAATAAAGCATACGATAAAACAACATAATACAATTTAATAAAGCATAGGATAAAACAAGATAAATACAATTTAATAAAGCATAGGATAAAACAACATAAATACAATTTAATAAAGCAAACGTTAAACCAACATAAATACAATTTAATAAAGCATAGGACAAAACAACATAAATACAATTTAATAAAGCATAGGATAAAACAACATAAATACAATTTAATAAAGCATAGGATAAAACAACATAAATACAATTTAATAAAGCATAGGATAAAACCACATAAATACAATTTAATAAAGCATGGGTTAAAACAACATAAATACAATTTAATAAAGCATACGATAAAACAACATAAACACAATTTAATAAAGCATAGGATAAAACAACATAAATACAATTTAATAAAGCATAGGATAAAACAACATAAATACAATTTAATAAAGCATAGGATAAAACAACATAAATACAATTTAATAAAGCATAGCATAAAACAACATAAATGCAGTTTAATAAAGCATAGGATAAAGCAACATAAATACAACTTAATAAAGCATAGGATAAAACAACATAAGTCCAATTTAATAAAGCATAAGATAAAACAACATAAATACAATTTAATAAAGCATAGGATAAAACAACATAAATACAATTTAATAAAGCATAGGATAAAACAACATAAATACAATTTAATAAAGCATAGGATAAAACAACATAAATACAATTTAATAAAGCATGGATTAAAACAACATAAATACAATTTAATAAAGCATAGGACAAAACAACATAAATACAATTTAATAAAGCATAGGATAAAACAACATAAATACAATTTAATAAAGCATAGGATAAAACAAGATAAATACAATTTAATAAAGCATAGGATAAAACCACATAAATACAATTTAATAAAGCATGGGTTAAAACGACATAAATACAATTTAATAAAGCATAGGATAAAACAACATAAACATAATTTAATAAATCATAGGATAAAACAACATAAATACAATTTAATAAAGCATACGATAAAACAACATAATACAATTTAATAAAGCATAGGATAAAACAAGATAAATACAATTTAATAAAGCATAGGATAAAACAACATAAATACAATTTAATAAAGCAAACGTTAAACCAACATAAATACAATTTAATAAAGCATAGGACAAAACAACATAAATACAATTTAATAAAGCATAGGATAAAACAACATAAATACAATTTAATAAAGCATAGGATAAAACAACATAAATACAATTTAATAAAGCATAGGATAAAACCACATAAATACAATTTAATAAAGCATGGGTTAAAACAACATAAATACAATTTAATAAAGCATACGATAAAACAACATAAACACAATTTAATAAAGCATAGGATAAAACAACATAAATACAATTTAATAAAGCATACGATAAAACAACATAATACAATTTAATAAAGCATAGGATAAAACAACATAAATACAATTTAATAAAGTAAAGGATAAAACAACATAAATACAATTTAATAAAGCATAGGTTAAAGCAACATAAATACAATTTAATAAAGCATAGGATAAAACAACATAAATACAATTTAATAAAGCATAGGATAATACCACATAAATACAATTTAATAAATCATAGGATAAAACAACATAAATACAATTTAATAAAGCATAGGATAAAGCAACATAAATACAATTTAATAAAGCATAGGATAAAACAACATAAATACAATTTAATAAAGCATAGGATAAAACAACATAAATACAATTTAATAAAGCATAGGATAAAACAACATAAATGCAATTTAATAAAGCATAGGTTAAAGCAACATAAATACAATTTAATAAAGCATAGGATAAAACAACATATATACAATTTAATAAAGCATAGGATTAAACAACATAAATACAGTTTAATAAAGCATAGGATAAAACAACATAAATACAATTTAATAAAGCATGGGTTAAAACAACATAAATACAATCTATTAAAGCATAGTACAAAACAACATAAATACAATTTAATAAAGCATAGGATAAAACAACATAAATACAATTTAATAAAGCATAGGATAAAACAACATAAATACAATTTAATAAAGCATGGATTAAAACAACATAAATACAATTTAATAAAGCATAGGACAAAACAACATAAATACAATTTAATAAAGCATAGGATAAAGCAACATAAATACAATTTAATAAAGCATAGGATAAAACAACATAAATACAATTTAATAAAGCATAGGATAAAACAACATAAATACAATTTAATAAAGCATAGGATAAAACAACATAAATGTAATTTAATAAAGCATAGGTTAAAGCAAGATAAATACAATTTAATAAAGCATAGGATAAAACAACATATATACAATTTAATAAAGCATAGGATAAAACAACATAAATACAGTTTAATAAAGCATAGGATAAAACAACATAAATACAATTTAATAAAGCATGGGTTAAAACAACATAAATACAATCTATTAAAGCATAGTACAAAACAACATAAATACAATTTAATAAAGCATAGGATAAAACAACATAAATACAATTTAATAAATCATAGGATAAAACAACATAAATACAATTTAATAAATCATAGGATAAAACAACATAAATGCAATTTAATAAAGCATAGGATAAAACAACATAAATACAATTTAATGAAGCATGGGTTAAAACAACATAAATACAATTTAATATAGCATAGGACAAAACAACATAAATACAATTTAATAAAGCATAGGATAAAACAACATAAATACAATTTAATAAAGCATAGGATAAAACAACATAAATACAATTTAATAAAGCATAAGTTAAAACAATATAAATACAATTTAATAAAGCATAGGATAAAACAACATAAATACAATTTAATAAAGCATAGGATAAAACAACATAAATACAATTTAATAAAGCATAGGTTAAAGCAACATAAATACAATTTAATAAAACATGGGTTAAAACAACATAAATACAATTTAATAAAGCATAGGATAAAACCACATAAATACAATTTAATAAAGCATAGGATAAAACAACATAAATACAATTTAATATAGCATAGGATAAAACCACATAAATACAATTTAATAAAGCAGAGGATAAAACAACATAAATACAATTTAATAAAGCATAGGATAAAACCACATAAATACAATTTAATAAATCATAGGATAAAACAACATAAATACAATTTAATAAAGCATAGGATATAACAACATAAATACAATTTAATAAAGCATAGGATAAAACCACATAAATACAATTTAATAAAGCATGGGTTAAAACGACATAAATACAATTTAATAAAGCATAGGATAAAACAACATAAACACAATTTAATAAATCATAGGATAAAACAACATAAATACAATTGAATAAAGCATACGATAAAACAACATAATACAATTTAATAAAGCATAGGATAAAACAACATAAATACAATTTAATAAAGCATAGGATAAAACAACAAATACAATTTAATAAAGCAAAGGTTAAAGCAACAGAAATACCATTTAATAAAGCATAGGATATAACAACATAAATACAAATAATAAAGCATAGGTTAAAACAACATAAATACAATTTAATAAAGCATAGGTTAAAACAACATAAATACAATTTAATAAAGCATATGATAAAACAACATAAATACAATTTAATAAATCATAGGATAAAACAACATAAATACAATTTAATAAAGCATAGGATAAAACAACATAAATACAATTTAATAAAGCATAGGATAAAACAACATAAATACAATTTAATAAAGCATAGGTTAAAACAACATAAATACAATTTAATAAAGCATAGGATAAAACACCATGAATGCAGTTTAATAAAGCATAGGATAAAACAATATAAATACAATTTAATAAAGCATAGGATAAAACAACATAAACACAATTTAATAAAGCATAGGATAAAACAACATAAATACAATTTAATAAAGCATAGGATAAAACAACATAAATACAATTTAATAAAGCATAGGATAAAACAACATAAATACAATTTAATAAAGCATAGCATAAAACAACATAAATGCAGTTTAATAAAGCATAGGATAAAGCAACATAAATACAACTTAATAAAGCATAGGATAAAACAACATAAGTCCAATTTAATAAAGCATAAGATAAAACAACATAAATACAATTTAATAAAGCATAGGATAAAACAACATAAATACAATTTAATAAAGCATAGGATAAAACAACATAAATACAATTTAATAAAGCATAGGATAAAACAACATAAATACAATTTAATAAAGCATGGATTAAAACAACATAAATACAATTTAATAAAGCATAGGACAAAACAACATAAATACAATTTAATAAAGCATAGGATAAAACAACATAAATACAATTTAATAAAGCATAGGATAAAACAACATAAATACAATTTAATAAAGCATAGGATAAAACCACATAAATACAATTTAATAAAGCATGGGTTAAAACAACATAAATACAATTTAATAAAGCATACGATAAAACAACATAAACACAATTTAATAAAGCATAGGATAAAACAACATAAATACAATTTAATAAAGCATACGATAAAACAACATAATACAATTTAATAAAGCATAGGATAAAACAACATAAATACAATTTAATAAAGTATAGGATAAAACAACATAAATACAATTTAATAAAGCATAGGTTAAAGCAACATAAATACAATTTAATAAAGCATAGGATAAAACAACATAAATACAATTTAATAAAGCATAGGATAATACCACATAAATACAATTTAATAAATCATAGGATAAAACAACATAAATACAATTTAATAAAGCATAGGATAAAGCAACATAAATACAATTTAATAAAGCATAGGATAAAACAACATAAATACAATTTAATAAAGCATAGGATAAAACAACATAAATACAATTTAATAAAGCATAGGATAAAACAACATAAATGCAATTTAATAAAGCATAGGTTAAAGCAACATAAATACAATTTAATAAAACATAGGATAAAACAACATATATACAATTTAATAAAGCATAGGATTAAACAACATAAATACAGTTTAATAAAGCATAGGATAAAACAACATAAATACAATTTAATAAAGCATGGGTTAAAACAACATAAATACAATCTATTAAAGCATAGTACAAAACAACATAAATACAATTTAATAAAGCATAGGATAAAACAACATAAATACAATTTAATACAGCATAGGATAAAACAACATAAATACAATTTAATAAAGCATGGATTAAAACAACATAAATACAATTTAATAAAGCATAGGACAAAACAACATAAATACAATTTAATAAAGCATAGGATAAAGCAACATAAATACAATTTAATAAAGCATAGGATAAAACAACATAAATACAATTTAATAAAGCATAGGATAAAACAACATAAATACAATTTAATAAAGCATAGGATAAAACAACATAAATGTAATTTAATAAAGCATAGGTTAAAGCAAGATAAATACAATTTAATAAAGCATAGGATAAAACAACATATATACAATTTAATAAAGCATAGGATAAAACAACATAAATACAGTTTAATAAAGCATAGGATAAAACAACATAAATACAATTTAATAAAGCATGGGTTAAAACAACATAAATACAATCTATTAAAGCATAGTACAAAACAACATAAATACAATTTAATAAAGCATAGGATAAAACAACATAAATACAATTTAATAAAGCATAAGATAAAACAACATAAATGCAATTTAATAAAGCATGGGTTAAAACAACATAAATGCAATTTAATAAAGCATAGGACAAAACAACATAAATACAATTTAATAAAGCATAAGATAAAACAACATAAATACAATTTAATGAAGCATGGGTTAAAACAACATAAATACAATTTAATAAAGCATAGGACAAAACAACATAAATAAAATTTAATAAAGCATAGGATAAAACAACATAAATACAATTTAATAAAGCATAGGATAAAACAACATGAATACAATTTAATAAAGCATGGGTTAAAACAACATAAATACAATTTAATAAAGCATAGGATAAAACAACATAAACACAATTTAATAAAGCATAGGATAAAACAACATAAATACAATTTAATAAAGCATACGATAAAACAACATAATACAATTTAATAAAGCATAGGATAAAACAAGATAAATACAATTTAATAAAGCATAGGATAAAACCACATAAATACAATTTAATAAAGCATGGGTTAAAACGACATAAATACAATTTAATAAAGCATAGGATAAAACAACATAAACATAATTTAATAAATCATAGGATAAAACAACATAAATACAATTTAATAAAGCATACGATAAAACAACATAATACAATTTAATAAAGCATAGGATAAAACAAGATAAATACAATTTAATAAAGCATAGGATAAAACAACATAAATACAATTTAATAAAGCAAACGTTAAACCAACATAAATACAATTTAATAAAGCATAGGACAAAACAACATAAATACAATTTAATAAAGCATAGGATAAAACAACATAAATACAATTTAATAAAGCATAGGATAAAACAACATAAATACAATTTAATAAAGCATAGGATAAAACCACATAAATACAATTTAATAAAGCATGGGTTAAAACAACATAAATACAATTTAATAAAGCATACGATAAAACAACATAAACACAATTTAATAAAGCATAGGATAAAACAACATAAATACAATTTAATAAAGCATACGATAAAACAACATAATACAATTTAATAAAGCATAGGATAAAACAACATAAATACAATTTAATAAAGTATAGGATAAAACAACATAAATACAATTTAATAAAGCATAGGTTAAAGCAACATAAATACAATTTAATAAAGCATAGGATAAAACAACATAAATACAATTTAATAAAGCATAGGATAATACCACATAAATACAATTTAATAAATCATAGGATAAAACAACATAAATACAATTTAATAAAGCATAGGATAAAGCAACATAAATACAATTTAATAAAGCATAGGATAAAACAACATAAATACAATTTAATAAAGCATAGGATAAAACAACATAAATACAATTTAATAAAGCATAGGATAAAACAACATAAATGCAATTTAATAAAGCATAGGTTAAAGCAACATAAATACAATTTAATAAAGCATAGGATAAAACAACATATATACAATTTAATAAAGCATAGGATTAAACAACATAAATACAGTTTAATAAAGCATAGGATAAAACAACATAAATACAATTTAATAAAGCATGGGTTAAAACAACATAAATACAATCTATTAAAGCATAGTACAAAACAACATAAATACAATTTAATAAAGCATAGGATAAAACAACATAAATACAATTTAATAAAGCATAGGATAAAACAACATAAATACAATTTAATAAAGCATGGATTAAAACAACATAAATACAATTTAATAAAGCATAGGACAAAACAACATAAATACAATTTAATAAAGCATAGGATAAAGCAACATAAATACAATTTAATAAAGCATAGGATAAAACAACATAAATACAATTTAATAAAGCATAGGATAAAACAACATAAATACAATTTAATAAAGCATAGGATAAAACAACATAAATGTAATTTAATAAAGCATAGGTTAAAGCAAGATAAATACAATTTAATAAAGCATAGGATAAAACAACATATATACAATTTAATAAAGCATAGGATAAAACAACATAAATACAGTTTAATAAAGCATAGGATAAAACAACATAAATACAATTTAATAAAGCATGGGTTAAAACAACATAAATACAATCTATTAAAGCATAGTACAAAACAACATAAATACAATTTAATAAAGCATAGGATAAAACAACATAAATACAATTTAATAAAGCATAAGATAAAACAACATAAATGCAATTTAATAAAGCATGGGTTAAAACAACATAAATGCAATTTAATAAAGCATAGGACAAAACAACATAAATACAATTTAATAAAGCATAAGATAAAACAACATAAATACAATTTAATGAAGCATGGGTTAAAACAACATAAATACAATTTAATAAAGCATAGGACAAAACAACATAAATAAAATTTAATAAAGCATAGGATAAAACAACATAAATACAATTTAATAAAGCATAGGATAAAACAACATGAATACAATTTAATAAAGCATGGGTTAAAACAACATAAATACAATTTAATAAAGCATAGGATAAAACAACATAAACACAATTTAATAAAGCATAGGATAAAACAACATAAATACAATTTAATAAAGCATACGATAAAACAACATAATACAATTTAATAAAGCATAGGATAAAACAAGATAAATACAATTTAATAAAGCATAGGATAAAACCACATAAATACAATTTAATAAAGCATGGGTTAAAACGACATAAATACAATTTAATAAAGCATAGGATAAAACAACATAAACATAATTTAATAAATCATAGGATAAAACAACATAAATACAATTTAATAAAGCATACGATAAAACAACATAATACAATTTAATAAAGCATAGGATAAAACAAGATAAATACAATTTAATAAAGCATAGGATAAAACAACATAAATACAATTTAATAAAGCAAACGTTAAACCAACATAAATACAATTTAATAAAGCATAGGTTAAAACAACATAAATACAATTTAATAAAGCATAGGATAAAACAACATAAATACAATTTAATAAAGCATAGGATAAAACAACATAAATACAATTTAATAAAGCATAGGATAAAACAACATAAATACAATTTAATAAAGCATAGGATAAAACAACATAAATACAATTTAATAAAGCATAGGATAAAACAACATAAATTCAATTTAATAAAGCATAGGATAAAACAAAATAAATACAATTTAATGAAGCATAGGATAAAACAACATAAAAACAAATTAATAAAGCATGGTTAAAACAACATGAATACAATTTAATAAAGCATAGGACAAAACAACATAAATACAATTTAATAAAGCATAGGATAAAACAACATAAATACAATTTAATAAAGCATAAGATAAAACAACATAAATGCAATTTAATAAAGCATGGGTTAAAACAACATAAATACAATTTAATAAAGCATAGGACAAAACAACATAAATACAATTTAATAAAGCATAAGATAAAACAACATAAATACAATTTAATGAAGCATGGGTTAAAACAACATAAATACAATTTAATAAAGCATAGGACAAAACAACATAAATACAATTTAATAAAGCATGGGTTAAAACAACATAAATACAATCTATTAAAGCATAGTACAAAACAACATAAATACAATTTAATAAAGCATAGGATAAAACAACATAAATACAATTTAATAAAGCATAAGATAAAACAACATAAATGCAATTTAATAAAGCATGGGTTAAAACAACATAAATGCAATTTAATAAAGCATAGGACAAAACAACATAAATACAATTTAATAAAGCATAAGATAAAACAACATAAATACAATTTAATGAAGCATGGGTTAAAACAACATAAATACAATTTAATAAAGCATAGGACAAAACAACATAAATAAAATTTAATAAAGCATAGGATAAAACAACATAAATACAATTTAATAAAGCATAGGATAAAACAACATGAATACAATTTAATAAAGCATGGGTTAAAACAACATAAATACAATTTAATAAAGCATAGGATAAAACAACATAAACACAATTTAATAAAGCATAGGATAAAACAACATAAATACAATTTAATAAAGCATACGATAAAACAACATAATACAATTTAATAAAGCATAGGATAAAACAAGATAAATACAATTTAATAAAGCATAGGATAAAACCACATAAATACAATTTAATAAAGCATGGGTTAAAACGACATAAATACAATTTAATAAAGCATAGGATAAAACAACATAAACATAATTTAATAAATCATAGGATAAAACAACATAAATACAATTTAATAAAGCATATGATAAAACAACATAATACAATTTAATAAAGCATAGGATAAAACAAGATAAATACAATTTAATAAAGCATAGGATAAAACAACATAAATACAATTTAATAAAGCAAACGTTAAACCAACATAAATACAATTTAATAAAGCATAGGACAAAACAACATAAATACAATTTAATAAAGCATAGGATAAAACAACATAAATACAATTTAATAAAGCATAGGATAAAACAACATAAATACAATTTAATAAAGCATAGGATAAAACCACATAAATACAATTTAATAAAGCATGGGTTAAAACAACATAAATACAATTTAATAAAGCATACGATAAAACAACATAAACACAATTTAATAAAGCATAGGATAAAACAACATAAATACAATTTAATAAAGCATACGATAAAACAACATAATACAATTTAATAAAGCATAGGATAAAACAACATAAATACAATTTAATAAAGTATAGGATAAAACAACATAAATACAATTTAATAAAGCATAGGTTAAAGCAACATAAATACAATTTAATAAAGCATAGGATAAAACAACATAAATACAATTTAATAAAGCATAGGATAATACCACATAAATACAATTTAATAAATCATAGGATAAAACAACATAAATACAATTTAATAAAGCATAGGATAAAGCAACATAAATACAATTTAATAAAGCATAGGATAAAACAACATAAATACAATTTAATAAAGCATAGGATAAAACAACATAAATACAATTTAATAAAGCATAGGATAAAACAACATAAATGCAATTTAATAAAGCATAGGTTAAAGCAACATAAATACAATTTAATAAAGCATAGGATAAAACAACATATATACAATTTAATAAAGCATAGGATTAAACAACATAAATACAGTTTAATAAAGCATAGGATAAAACAACATAAATACAATTTAATAAAGCATGGGTTAAAACAACATAAATACAATCTATTTAAGCATAGTACAAAACAACATAAATACAATTTAATAAAGCATAGGATAAAACAACATAAATACAATTTAATAAAGCATAGGATAAAACAACATAAATACAATTTAATAAAGCATGGATTAAAACAACATAAATACAATTTAATAAAGCATAGGACAAAACAACATAAATACAATTTAATAAAGCATAGGATAAAGCAACATAAATACAATTTAATAAAGCATAGGATAAAACAACATAAATACAATTTAATAAAGCATAGGATAAAACAACATAAATACAATTTAATAAAGCATAGGATAAAACAACATAAATGTAATTTAATAAAGCATAGGTTAAAGCAAGATAAATACAATTTAATAAAGCATAGGATAAAACAACATATATACAATTTAATAAAGCATAGGATAAAACAACATAAATACAGTTTAATAAAGCATAGGATAAAACAACATAAATACAATTTAATAAAGCATGGGTTAAAACAACATAAATACAATCTATTAAAGCATAGTACAAAACAACATAAATACAATTTAATAAAGCATAGGATAAAACAACATAAATACAATTTAATAAAGCATAAGATAAAACAACATAAATGCAATTTAATAAAGCATGGGTTAAAACAACATAAATGCAATTTAATAAAGCATAGGACAAAACAACATAAATACAATTTAATAAAGCATAAGATAAAACAACATAAATACAATTTAATGAAGCATGGGTTAAAACAACATAAATACAATTTAATAAAGCATAGGACAAAACAACATAAATAAAATTTAATAAAGCATAGGATAAAACAACATAAATACAATTTAATAAAGCATAGGATAAAACAACATGAATACAATTTAATAAAGCATGGGTTAAAACAACATAAATACAATTTAATAAAGCATAGGATAAAACAACATAAACACAATTTAATAAAGCATAGGATAAAACAACATAAATACAATTTAATAAAGCATACGATAAAACAACATAATACAATTTAATAAAGCATAGGATAAAACAAGATAAATACAATTTAATAAAGCATAGGATAAAACCACATAAATACAATTTAATAAAGCATGGGTTAAAACGACATAAATACAATTTAATAAAGCATAGGATAAAACAACATAAACATAATTTAATAAATCATAGGATAAAACAACATAAATACAATTTAATAAAGCATACGATAAAACAACATAATACAATTTAATAAAGCATAGGATAAAACAAGATAAATACAATTTAATAAAGCATAGGATAAAACAACATAAATACAATTTAATAAAGCAAACGTTAAACCAACATAAATACAATTTAATAAAGCATAGGATAAAACAACATAAATACAACTTAATAAAGCATAGGTTAAAACAACATAAATACAATTTAATAAAGCATAGGATAAAACAACATAAATACAATTTAATAAAGCATAGGATAAAACAACATAAATACAATTTAATAAAGCATAGGATAAAACAACATAAATACAATTTAATAAAGCATAGGATAAAACAACATAAATACAATTTAATAAAGCATAGGATAAAACAACATAAATTCAATTTAATAAAGCATAGGATAAAACAAAATAAATACAATTTAATGAAGCATAGGATAAAACAACATAAAAACAAATTAATAAAGCATGGTTAAAACAACATGAATACAATTTAATAAAGCACAGGACAAAACAACATAAATACAATTTAATAAAGCATAGGATAAAACAACATAAATACAATTTAATAAAGCATAAGATAAAACAACATAAATGCAATTTAATAAAGCATGGGTTAAAACAAGATAAATACAATTTAATAAAGCATAGGACAAAACAACATAAATACAATTTAATAAAGCATAAGATAAAACAACATAAATACAATTTAATGAAGCATGGGTTAAAACAACATAAATACAATTTAATAAAGCATAGGACAAAACAACATAAATAAAATTTAATAAAACATAGGATAAAACAACATAAATACAATTTAATAAAGCATACGATAAAACAACATAATACAATTTAATAAAGCATAGGATAAAACAACATAAATACAATTTAATAAAGCATAGGATAAAACAACATAAATACAATTTAATAAAGCATAAGATAAAACAACATAAATACAAGTTAATGAAGCATGGGTTAAAACAACATAAATACAATTTAATAAAGCATAGGACAAAACAACATAAATACAATTTAATAAAGCATAGGATAAAACAACATAAATACAATTTAATAAAGCATAGGATAAAACAACATAAATACAATTTAATAAATCATAGGATAAAACAACATAAATACAATTTAATAAATCATAGGATAAAACAACATAAATGCAATTTAATAAAGCATAGGATAAAACAACATAAATACAATTTAATGAAGCATGGGTTAAAACAACATAAATACAATTTAATATAGCATAGGACAAAACAACATAAATACAATTTAATAAAGCATAGGATAAAACAACATAAATACAATTTAATAAAGCATAGGATAAAACAACATAAATACAATTTAATAAAGCATAAGTTAAAACAATATAAATACAATTTAATAAAGCATAGGATAAAACAACATAAATACAATTTAATAAAGCATAGGATAAAACAACATAAATAGAATTTAATAAAGCATAGGTTAAAGCAACATAAATCCAATTTAATAAAACATGGGTTAAAACAACATAAATACAATTTAATAAAGCATAGGATAAAACCACATAAATACAATTTAATAAAGCATAGGATAAAACAACATAAATACAATTTAATAAAGCATAGGATAAAACAACATAAATGCAATTTAATAAAGCATGGGTTAAAACAACATAAATACAATTTAATAAAGCATAGGACAAAACAACATAAATACAATTTAATAAAGCATAAGATAAAACAACATAAATACAATTTAATGAAGCATGGGTTAAAACAACATAAATACAATTTAATAAAGCATAGGACAAAACAACATAAATAAAATTTAATAAAACATAGGATAAAACAACATAAATACAATTTAATAAAGCATACGATAAAACAACATAATACAATTTAATAAAGCATAGGATAAAACAACATAAATACAATTTAATAAAGCATAGGATAAAACAACATAAATACAATTTAATAAAGCATAAGATAAAACAACATAAATACAAGTTAATGAAGCATGGGTTAAAACAACATAAATACAATTTAATAAAGCATAGGACAAAACAACATAAATACAATTTAATAAAGCATAGGATAAAACAACATAAATACAATTTAATAAAGCATAGGATAAAACAACATAAATACAATTTAATAAATCATAGGATAAAACAACATAAATACAATTTAATAAATCATAGGATAAAACAACATAAATGCAATTTAATAAAGCATAGGATAAAACAACATAAATACAATTTAATGAAGCATGGGTTAAAACAACATAAATACAATTTAATATAGCATAGGACAAAACAACATAAATACAATTTAATAAAGCATAGGATAAAACAACATAAATACAATTTAATAAAGCATAGGATAAAACAACATAAATACAATTTAATAAAGCATAAGTTAAAACAATATAAATACAATTTAATAAAGCATAGGATAAAACAACATAAATACAATTTAATAAAGCATAGGATAAAACAACATAAATACAATTTAATAAAGCATAGGTTAAAGCAACATAAATCCAATTTAATAAAACATGGGTTAAAACAACATAAATACAATTTAATAAAGCATAGGATAAAACCACATAAATACAATTTAATAAAGCATAGGATAAAACAACATAAATACAATTTAATATAGCATAGGATAAAACCACATAAATACAATTTAATAAAGCAGAGGATAAAACAACATAAATGCAATTTAATAAAGCATAGGACAAAACAACATAAATACAATTTAATAAAGCATAAGATAAAACAACATAAATACAATTTAATGAAGCATGGGTTAAAACAACATAAATACAATTTAATAAAGCATAGGATAAAACAACATAAACACAATTTAATAAAGCATAGGATAAAACAACATAAATACAATTTAATAAAGCATACGATAAAACAACATAATACAATTTAATAAAGCATAGGATAAAACAAGATAAATACAATTTAATAAAGCATAGGATAAAACCACATAAATACAATTTAATAAAGCATGGGTTAAAACGACATAAATACAATTTAATAAAGCATAGGATAAAACAACATAAACATAATTTAATAAATCATAGGATAAAACAACATAAATACAATTTAATAAAGCATACGATAAAACAACATAATACAATTTAATAAAGCATAGGATAAAACAAGATAAATACAATTTAATAAAGCATAGGATAAAACAACATAAATACAATTTAATAAAGCAAACGTTAAACCAACATAAATACAATTTAATAAAGCATAAGATAAAACAACATAAATACAAGTTAATGAAGCATGGGTTAAAACAACATAAATACAATTTAATAAAGCATAGGACAAAACAACATAAAAACAAATTAATAAAGCATGGTTAAAACAACATAAATACAATTTAATAAAGCATAGGACAAAACAACATAAATACAATTTAATAAAGCATAGGATAAAACAACATAAATACAATTTAATAAAGCATAAGATAAAACAACATAAATGCAATTTAATAAAGCATGGGTTAAAACAACATAAATACAATTTAATAAAGCATAGGACAAAACAACATAAATACAATTTAATAAAGCATAAGATAAAACAACATAAATACAATTTAATGAAGCATGGGTTAAAACAACATAAATACAATTTAATAAAGCATAGGACAAAACAACATAAATAAAATTTAATAAAGCATAGGATAAAACAACATAAACACAATTTAATAAAGCATAGGATAAAACAACATAAATACAATTTAATAAAACATGGGTTAAAACAACATAAATACAATTTAATAAAGCATAGGATAAAACAACATAAACACAATTTAATAAAACATAGGATAAAACAACATAAATACAATTTAATAAAGCATACGATAAAACAACATAATACAATTTAATAAAGCATAGGATAAAACAACATAAATACAATTTAATAAAGCATAGGATAAAACAACATAAATACAATTTAATAAAGCATAAGATAAAACAACATAAATACAAGTTAATGAAGCATGGGTTAAAACAACATAAATACAATTTAATAAAGCATAGGACAAAACAACATAAATACAATTTAATAAAGCATAGGATAAAACAACATAAATACAATTTAATAAAGCATAGGATAAAACAACATAAATACAATTTAATAAATCATAGGATAAAACAACATAAATACAATTTAATAAATCATAGGATAAAACAACATAAATGCAATTTAATAAAGCATAGGATAAAACAACATAAATACAATTTAATGAAGCATGGGTTAAAACAACATAAATACAATTTAATATAGCATAGGACAAAACAACATAAATACAATTTAATAAAGCATAGGATAAAACAACATAAATACAATTTAATAAAGCATAGGATAAAACAACATAAATACAATTTAATAAAGCATAAGTTAAAACAATATAAATACAATTTAATAAAGCATAGGATAAAACAACATAAATACAATTTAATAAAGCATAGGATAAAACAACATGAATACAATTTAATAAAGCATAGGTTAAAGCAACATAAATACAATTTAATAAAACATGGGTTAAAACAACATAAATACAATTTAATAAAGCATAGGATAAAACCACATAAATACAATTTAATAAAGCATAGGATAAAACAACATAAATACAATTTAATATAGCATAGGATAAAACCACATAAATACAATTTAATAAAGCAGAGGATAAAACAACATAAATACAATTTAATAAAGCATAGGATAAAACCACATAAATACAATTTAATAAATCATAGGATAAAACAACATAAATACAATTTAATAAAGCATAGGATATAACAACATAAATACAATTTAATAAAGCATAGGATAAAACAACATAAATACAATTTAATAAAGCATAGGATAAAACAACATAAATAGAATTTAATAAAGCATAGGTTAAAGCAACATAAATCCAATTTAATAAAACATGGGTTAAAACAACATAAATACAATTTAATAAAGCATAGGATAAAACCACATAAATACAATTTAATAAAGCATAGGATAAAACAACATAAATACAATTTAATAAAGCATAGGATAAAACAACATAAATGCAATTTAATAAAGCATGGGTTAAAACAACATAAATACAATTTAATAAAGCATAGGACAAAACAACATAAATACAATTTAATAAAGCATAAGATAAAACAACATAAATACAATTTAATGAAGCATGGGTTAAAACAACATAAATACAATTTAATAAAGCATAGGACAAAACAACATAAATAAAATTTAATAAAACATAGGATAAAACAACATAAATACAATTTAATAAAGCATACGATAAAACAACATAATACAATTTAATAAAGCATAGGATAAAACAACATAAATACAATTTAATAAAGCATAGGATAAAACAACATAAATACAATTTAATAAAGCATAAGATAAAACAACATAAATACAAGTTAATGAAGCATGGGTTAAAACAACATAAATACAATTTAATAAAGCATAGGACAAAACAACATAAATACAATTTAATAAAGCATAGGATAAAACAACATAAATACAATTTAATAAAGCATAGGATAAAACAACATAAATACAATTTAATAAATCATAGGATAAAACAACATAAATACAATTTAATAAATCATAGGATAAAACAACATGAATGCAATTTAATAAAGCATAGGATAAAACAACATAAATACAATTTAATGAAGCATGGGTTAAAACAACATAAATACAATTTAATATAGCATAGGACAAAACAACATAAATACAATTTAATAAAGCATAGGATAAAACAACATAAATACAATTTAATAAAGCATAGGATAAAACAACATAAATACAATTTAATAAAGCATAAGTTAAAACAATATAAATACAATTTAATAAAGCATAGGATAAAACAACATAAATACAATTTAATAAAGCATAGGATAAAACAACATAAATACAATTTAATAAAGCATAGGTTAAAGCAACATAAATCCAATTTAATAAAACATGGGTTAAAACAACATAAATACAATTTAATAAAGCATAGGATAAAACCACATAAATACAATTTAATAAAGCATAGGATAAAACAACATAAATACAATTTAATATAGCATAGGATAAAACCACATAAATACAATTTAATAAAGCAGAGGATAAAACAACATAAATGCAATTTAATAAAGCATAGGACAAAACAACATAAATACAATTTAATAAAGCATAAGATAAAACAACATAAATACAATTTAATGAAGCATGGGTTAAAACAACATAAATACAATTTAATAAAGCATAGGATAAAACAACATAAACACAATTTAATAAAGCATAGGATAAAACAACATAAATACAATTTAATAAAGCATACGATAAAACAACATAATACAATTTAATAAAGCATAGGATAAAACAAGATAAATACAATTTAATAAAGCATAGGATAAAACCACATAAATACAATTTAATAAAGCATGGGTTAAAACGACATAAATACAATTTAATAAAGCATAGGATAAAACAACATAAACATAATTTAATAAATCATAGGATAAAACAACATAAATACAATTTAATAAAGCATACGATAAAACAACATAATACAATTTAATAAAGCATAGGATAAAACAAGATAAATACAATTTAATAAAGCATAGGATAAAACAACATAAATACAATTTAATAAAGCAAACGTTAAACCAACATAAATACAATTTAATAAAGCATAAGATAAAACAACATAAATACAAGTTAATGAAGCATGGGTTAAAACAACATAAATACAATTTAATAAAGCATAGGACAAAACAACATAAAAACAAATTAATAAAGCATGGTTAAAACAACATAAATACAATTTAATAAAGCATAGGACAAAACAACATAAATACAATTTAATAAAGCATAGGATAAAACAACATAAATACAATTTAATAAAGCATAAGATAAAACAACATAAATGCAATTTAATAAAGCATGGGTTAAAACAACATAAATACAATTTAATAAAGCATAGGACAAAACAACATAAATACAATTTAATAAAGCATAAGATAAAACAACATAAATACAATTTAATGAAGCATGGGTTAAAACAACATAAATACAATTTAATAAAGCATAGGACAAAACAACATAAATAAAATTTAATAAAGCATAGGATAAAACAACATAAACACAATTTAATAAAGCATAGGATAAAACAACATAAATACAATTTAATAAAACATGGGTTAAAACAACATAAATACAATTTAATAAAGCATAGGATAAAACAACATAAACACAATTTAATAAAACATAGGATAAAACAACATAAATACAATTTAATAAAGCATACGATAAAACAACATAATACAATTTAATAAAGCATAGGATAAAACAACATAAATACAATTTAATAAAGCATAGGATAAAACAACATAAATACAATTTAATAAAGCATAAGATAAAACAACATAAATACAAGTTAATGAAGCATGGGTTAAAACAACATAAATACAATTTAATAAAGCATAGGACAAAACAACATAAATACAATTTAATAAAGCATAGGATAAAACAACATAAATACAATTTAATAAAGCATAGGATAAAACAACATAAATACAATTTAATAAATCATAGGATAAAACAACATAAATACAATTTAATAAATCATAGGATAAAACAACATAAATGCAATTTAATAAAGCATAGGATAAAACAACATAAATACAATTTAATGAAGCATGGGTTAAAACAACATAAATACAATTTAATATAGCATAGGACAAAACAACATAAATACAATTTAATAAAGCATAGGATAAAACAACATAAATACAATTTAATAAAGCATAGGATAAAACAACATAAATACAATTTAATAAAGCATAAGTTAAAACAATATAAATACAATTTAATAAAGCATAGGATAAAACAACATAAATACAATTTAATAAAGCATAGGATAAAACAACATGAATACAATTTAATAAAGCATAGGTTAAAGCAACATAAATACAATTTAATAAAACATGGGTTAAAACAACATAAATACAATTTAATAAAGCATAGGATAAAACCACATAAATACAATTTAATAAAGCATAGGATAAAACAACATAAATACAATTTAATATAGCATAGGATAAAACCACATAAATACAATTTAATAAAGCAGAGGATAAAACAACATAAATACAATTTAATAAAGCATAGGATAAAACCACATAAATACAATTTAATAAATCATAGGATAAAACAACATAAATACAATTTAATAAAGCATAGGATATAACAACATAAATACAATTTAATAAAGCATAGGATAAAACCACATAAATACAATTTAATAAAGCATGGGTTAAAACGACATAAATACAATTTAATAAAGCATAGGATAAAACAACATAAACACAATTTAATAAATCATAGGATAAAACAACATAAATACAATTGAATAAAGCATACGATAAAACAACATAATACAATTTAATAAAGCATAGGATAAAACAACATAAATACAATTTAATAAAGCATAGGATAAAACAACAAATACAATTTAATAAAGCAAAGGTTAAAGCAACAGAAATACCATTTAATAAAGCATAGGATATAACAACATAAATACAAATAATAAAGCATAGGTTAAAACAACATAAATACAATTTAATAAAGCATAGGTTAAAACAACATAAATACAATTTAATAAAGCATATGATAAAACAACATAAATACAATTTAATAAATCATAGGATAAAACAACATAAATACAATTTAATAAAGCATAGGATAAAACAACATAAATACAATTTAATAAAGCATAGGATAAAACAACATAAATACAATTTAATAAAGCATAGGTTAAAACAACATAAATACAATTTAATAAAGCATAGGATAAAACACCATGAATGCAGTTTAATAAAGCATAGGATAAAACAATATAAATACAATTTAATAAAGCATAGGATAAAACAATATAAATACAATTTAATAAAGCATAGGATAAAACAACATAAACACAATTTAATAAAGCATAGGATAAAACAACATAAATACAATTTAATAAAGCATAGGATAAAACAACATAAATACAATTTAATAAAGCATAGGATAAAACAACATAAATACAATTTAATAAAGCATAGCATAAAACAACATAAATGCAGTTTAATAAAGCATAGGATAAAGCAACATAAATACAACTTAGTAAAGCATAGGATAAAACAACATAAGTCCAATTTAATAAAGCATAAGATAAAACAACATAAATACAATTTAATAAAGCATAGGATAAAACAACATAAATACAATTTAATAAAGCATAGGATAAAACAACATAAATACAATTTAATAAAGCATAGGATAAAACAACATAAATACAATTTAATAAAGCATGGATTAAAACAACATAAATACAATTTAATAAAGCATAGGACAAAACAACATAAATACAATTTAATAAAGCATAGGATAAAACAACATAAATACAATTTAATAAAGCATAGGATAAAACAACATAAATACAATTTAATAAAGCATAGGATAAAACCACATAAATACAATTTAATAAAGCATGGGTTAAAACAACATAAATACAATTTAATAAAGCATAGGATAAAACAACATAAACACAATTTAATAAAGCATAGGATAAAACAACATAAATACAATTTAATAAAGCATACGATAAAACAACATAATACAATTTAATAAAGCATAGGATAAAACAACATAAATACAATTTAATAAAGTATAGGATAAAACAACATAAAAACAATTTAATAAAGCATAGGTTAAAGCAACATAAATACAATTTAATAAAGCATAGGATAAAACAACATAAATACAATTTAATAAAGCATAAGATAAAACAACATAAATACAATTTAATGAAGCATGGGTTAAAACAACATAAATACAATTTAATAAAGCATAGGACAAAACAACATAAATAAAATTTAATAAAGCATAGGATAAAACAACATAAACACAATTTAATAAAGCATAGGATAAAACAACATAAATACAATTTAATAAAACATGGGTTAAAACAACATAAATACAATTTAATAAAGCATAGGATAAAACAACATAAACACAATTTAATAAAACATAGGATAAAACAACATAAATACAATTTAATAAAGCATACGATAAAACAACATAATACAATTTAATAAAGCATAGGATAAAACAACATAAATACAATTTAATAAAGCATAGGATAAAACAACATAAATACAATTTAATAAAGCATAAGATAAAACAACATAAATACAAGTTAATGAAGCATGGGTTAAAACAACATAAATACAATTTAATAAAGCATAGGACAAAACAACATAAATACAATTTAATAAAGCATAGGATAAAACAACATAAATACAATTTAATAAAGCATAGGATAAAACAACATAAATACAATTTAATAAATCATAGGATAAAACAACATAAATACAATTTAATAAATCATAGGATAAAACAACATAAATGCAATTTAATAAAGCATAGGATAAAACAACATAAATACAATTTAATGAAGCATGGGTTAAAACAACATAAATACAATTTAATATAGCATAGGACAAAACAACATAAATACAATTTAATAAAGCATAGGATAAAACAACATAAATACAATTTAATAAAGCATAGGATAAAACAACATAAATACAATTTAATAAAGCATAAGTTAAAACAATATAAATACAATTTAATAAAGCATAGGATAAAACAACATAAATACAATTTAATAAAGCATAGGATAAAACAACATGAATACAATTTAATAAAGCATAGGTTAAAGCAACATAAATACAATTTAATAAAACATGGGTTAAAACAACATAAATACAATTTAATAAAGCATAGGATAAAACCACATAAATACAATTTAATAAAGCATAGGATAAAACAACATAAATACAATTTAATATAGCATAGGATAAAACCACATAAATACAATTTAATAAAGCAGAGGATAAAACAACATAAATACAATTTAATAAAGCATAGGATAAAACCACATAAATACAATTTAATAAATCATAGGATAAAACAACATAAATACAATTTAATAAAGCATAGGATATAACAACATAAATACAATTTAATAAAGCATAGGATAAAACCACATAAATACAATTTAATAAAGCATGGGTTAAAACGACATAAATACAATTTAATAAAGCATAGGATAAAACAACATAAACACAATTTAATAAATCATAGGATAAAACAACATAAATACAATTGAATAAAGCATACGATAAAACAACATAATACAATTTAATAAAGCATAGGATAAAACAACATAAATACAATTTAATAAAGCATAGGATAAAACAACAAATACAATTTAATAAAGCAAAGGTTAAAGCAACAGAAATACCATTTAATAAAGCATAGGATATAACAACATAAATACAAATAATAAAGCATAGGTTAAAACAACATAAATACAATTTAATAAAGCATAGGTTAAAACAACATAAATACAATTTAATAAAGCATATGATAAAACAACATAAATACAATTTAATAAATCATAGGATAAAACAACATAAATACAATTTAATAAAGCATAGGATAAAACAACATAAATACAATTTAATAAAGCATAGGATAAAACAACATAAATACAATTTAATAAAGCATAGGTTAAAACAACATAAATACAATTTAATAAAGCATAGGATAAAACACCATGAATGCAGTTTAATAAAGCATAGGATAAAACAATATAAATACAATTTAATAAAGCATAGGATAAAACAATATAAATACAATTTAATAAAGCATAGGATAAAACAACATAAACACAATTTAATAAAGCATAGGATAAAACAACATAAATACAATTTAATAAAGCATAGGATAAAACAACATAAATACAATTTAATAAAGCATAGGATAAAACAACATAAATACAATTTAATAAAGCATAGCATAAAACAACATAAATGCAGTTTAATAAAGCATAGGATAAAGCAACATAAATACAACTTAGTAAAGCATAGGATAAAACAACATAAGTCCAATTTAATAAAGCATAAGATAAAACAACATAAATACAATTTAATAAAGCATAGGATAAAACAACATAAATACAATTTAATAAAGCATAGGATAAAACAACATAAATACAATTTAATAAAGCATAGGATAAAACAACATAAATACAATTTAATAAAGCATGGATTAAAACAACATAAATACAATTTAATAAAGCATAGGACAAAACAACATAAATACAATTTAATAAAGCATAGGATAAAACAACATAAATACAATTTAATAAAGCATAGGATAAAACAACATAAATACAATTTAATAAAGCATAGGATAAAACCACATAAATACAATTTAATAAAGCATGGGTTAAAACAACATAAATACAATTTAATAAAGCATAGGATAAAACAACATAAACACAATTTAATAAAGCATAGGATAAAACAACATAAATACAATTTAATAAAGCATACGATAAAACAACATAATACAATTTAATAAAGCATAGGATAAAACAACATAAATACAATTTAATAAAGTATAGGATAAAACAACATAAAAACAATTTAATAAAGCATAGGTTAAAGCAACATAAATACAATTTAATAAAGCATAGGATAAAACAACATAAATACAATTTAATAAAGCATAGGATAATACCACATAAATACAATTTAATAAATCATAGGATAAAACAACATAAATACAATTTAATAAAGCATAGGATAAAGCAACATAAATACAATTTAATAAAGCATAGGATAAAACAACATAAATACAATTTAATAAAGCATAGGATAAAACAACATAAATACAATTTAATAAAGCATAGGATAAAACAACATAAATGCAATTTAATAAAGCATAGGTTAAAGCAACATAAATACAATTTAATAAAGCATAGGATAAAACAACATATATACAATTTAATAAAGCATAGGATTAAACAACATAAATACAGTTTAATAAAGCATAGGATAAAACAACATAAATACAATTTAATAAAGCATGGGTTAAAACAACATAAATACAATCTATTAAAGCATAGTACAAAACAACATAAATACAATTTAATAAAGCATAGGATAAAACAACATAAATACAATTTAATAAAGCATAAGATAAAACAACATAAATGCAATTTAATAAAGCATGGGTTAAAACAACATAAATGCAATTTAATAAAGCATAGGACAAAACAACATAAATACAATTTAATAAAGCATAAGATAAAACAACATAAATACAATTTAATGAAGCATGGGTTAAAACAACATAAATACAATTTAATAAAGCATAGGACAAAACAACATAAATAAAATTTAATAAAGCATAGGATAAAACAACATAAATACAATTTAATAAAGCATAGGATAAAACAACATGAATACAATTTAATAAAGCATGGGTTAAAACAACATAAATACAATTTAATAAAGCATAGGATAAAACAACATAAACACAATTTAATAAAGCATAGGATAAAACAACATAAATACAATTTAATAAAGCATACGATAAAACAACATAATACAATTTAATAAAGCATAGGATAAAACAACATAAATACAATTTAATAAAGCATAAGATAAAACAACATAAATACAATTTAATGAAGCATGGGTTAAAACAACATAAATACAATTTAATATAGCATAGGACAAAACAACATAAATACAATTTAATAAAGCATAGGATAAAACAACATAAATACAATTTAATAAAGCATAGGATAAAACAACATAAATACAATTTAATAAAGCATAAGTTAAAACAATATAAATACAATTTAATAAAGCATAGGATAAAACAACATAAATACAATTTAATAAAGCATAGGATAAAACAACATAAATACAATTTAATAAAGCATAGGTTAAAGCAACATAAATACAATTTAATAAAACATGGGTTAAAACAACATAAATACAATTTAATAAAGCATAGGATAAAACCACATAAATACAATTTAATAAAGCATAGGATAAAACAACATAAATACAATTTAATATAGCATAGGATAAAACCACATAAATACAATTTAATAAAGCAGAGGATAAAACAACATAAATACAATTTAATAAAGCATAGGATAAAACCACATAAATACAATTTAATAAATCATAGGATAAAACAACATAAATACAATTTAATAAAGCATAGGATATAACAACATAAATACAATTTAATAAAGCATAGGATAAAACCACATAAATACAATTTAATAAAGCATGGGTTAAAACGACATAAATACAATTTAATAAAGCATAGGATAAAACAACATAAACACAATTTAATAAATCATAGGATAAAACAACATAAATACAATTGAATAAAGCATACGATAAAACAACATAATACAATTTAATAAAGCATAGGATAAAACAACATAAATACAATTTAATAAAGCATAGGATAAAACAACAAATACAATTTAATAAAGCAAAGGTTAAAGCAACAGAAATACCATTTAATAAAGCATAGGATATAACAACATAAATACAAATAATAAAGCATAGGTTAAAACAACATAAATACAATTTAATAAAGCATAGGTTAAAACAACATAAATACAATTTAATAAAGCATATGATAAAACAACATAAATACAATTTAATAAATCATAGGATAAAACAACATAAATACAATTTAATAAAGCATAGGATAAAACAACATAAATACAATTTAATAAAGCATAGGATAAAACAACATAAATACAATTTAATAAAGCATAGGTTAAAACAACATAAATACAATTTAATAAAGCATAGGATAAAACACCATGAATGCAGTTTAATAAAGCATAGGATAAAACAATATAAATACAATTTAATAAAGCATAGGATAAAACAATATAAATACAATTTAATAAAGCATAGGATAAAACAACATAAACACAATTTAATAAAGCATAGGATAAAACAACATAAATACAATTTAATAAAGCATAGGATAAAACAACATAAATACAATTTAATAAAGCATAGGATAAAACAACATAAATACAATTTAATAAAGCATAGCATAAAACAACATAAATGCAGTTTAATAAAGCATAGGATAAAGCAACATAAATACAACTTAGTAAAGCATAGGATAAAACAACATAAGTCCAATTTAATAAAGCATAAGATAAAACAACATAAATACAATTTAATAAAGCATAGGATAAAACAACATAAATACAATTTAATAAAGCATAGGATAAAACAACATAAATACAATTTAATAAAGCATAGGATAAAACAACATAAATACAATTTAATAAAGCATGGATTAAAACAACATAAATACAATTTAATAAAGCATAGGACAAAACAACATAAATACAATTTAATAAAGCATAGGATAAAACAACATAAATACAATTTAATAAAGCATAGGATAAAACAACATAAATACAATTTAATAAAGCATAGGATAAAACCACATAAATACAATTTAATAAAGCATGGGTTAAAACAACATAAATACAATTTAATAAAGCATAGGATAAAACAACATAAACACAATTTAATAAAGCATAGGATAAAACAACATAAATACAATTTAATAAAGCATACGATAAAACAACATAATACAATTTAATAAAGCATAGGATAAAACAACATAAATACAATTTAATAAAGTATAGGATAAAACAACATAAATACAATTTAATAAAGCATAGGTTAAAGCAACATAAATACAATTTAATAAAGCATAGGATAAAACAACATAAATACAATTTAATAAAGCATAGGATAATACCACATAAATACAATTTAATAAATCATAGGATAAAACAACATAAATACAATTTAATAAAGCATAGGATAAAGCAACATAAATACAATTTAATAAAGCATAGGATAAAACAACATAAATACAATTTAATAAAGCATAGGATAAAACAACATAAATACAATTTAATAAAGCATAGGATAAAACAACATAAATGCAATTTAATAAAGCATAGGTTAAAGCAACATAAATACAATTTAATAAAGCATAGGATAAAACAACATATATACAATTTAATAAAGCATAGGATTAAACAACATAAATACAGTTTAATAAAGCATAGGATAAAACAACATAAATACAATTTAATAAAGCATGGGTTAAAACAACATAAATACAATCTATTAAAGCATAGTACAAAACAACATAAATACAATTTAATAAAGCATAGGATAAAACAACATAAATACAATTTAATAAAGCATAAGATAAAACAACATAAATGCAATTTAATAAAGCATGGGTTAAAACAACATAAATGCAATTTAATAAAGCATAGGACAAAACAACATAAATACAATTTAATAAAGCATAAGATAAAACAACATAAATACAATTTAATGAAGCATGGGTTAAAACAACATAAATACAATTTAATAAAGCATAGGACAAAACAACATAAATAAAATTTAATAAAGCATAGGATAAAACAACATAAATACAATTTAATAAAGCATAGGATAAAACAACATGAATACAATTTAATAAAGCATGGGTTAAAACAACATAAATACAATTTAATAAAGCATAGGATAAAACAACATAAACACAATTTAATAAAGCATAGGATAAAACAACATAAATACAATTTAATAAAGCATACGATAAAACAACATAATACAATTTAATAAAGCATAGGATAAAACAACATAAATACAATTTAATAAAGCATAAGATAAAACAACATAAATACAATTTAATGAAGCATGGGTTAAAACAACATAAATACAATTTAATAAAGCATAGGATAAAACAACATAAATACAATTTAATAAAGCATAGGATAAAACAACATAAATACAATTTAATAAAGCATAGGATAAAACAACATAAATACAATTTAATAAAGCATAGGATAAAACAAAATAAATACAATTTAATAAAGCATAGGATAAAACAACATAAATACAATTTAATAAAGCATAGGATAAAACAACATAAATGCAGTTTAATAAAGCATAGGATAAAGCAACATAAATACAATTTAATAAAGCATAGGATAAAACAACATAAGTACAATTTAATAAAGCATAGGATAAAACAACATAAATGCAATTTAATAAAGCATAGGATAAAACATCATCAATACAATTTAATAAAGCATAGGATAAAACAACATAAATACAATTTAATAAAGCATAGGTTAAAACAACACAAATACAATTTAATAAAGCTTAGGACAAAACAACATAAATACAATTTAATAAAGCATAGGATAAAACAACATAAATACAATTTAATAAAGCATAGGATAAAACAACATAAATACAATTTAATAAAGCATAGGATAAAACCACATAAATACAATTTAATAAAGCATGGGTTAAAACGACATAAATACAATTTAATAAAGCATAGGATAAAACAACATAAATACAATTTAATAAAGCATAGGATAAAACCACATAAATACAATTTAATAAAGCATGGGTTAAAACGACATAAATACAATTTAATAAATCATAGGATAAAACAACATAACTACAATTTAATAAAGCATACGATAAAACAACATAATACAATTTAATAAAGCATAGGATAAAACAACATAAATACAATTTAATAAAGCATAGGATAAAACAACATAAATACAATTTAATAAAGCAAACGTTAAACCAACATAAATACAATTTAATAAAGCATAGGATAAAACAACATAAATACAACTTAATAAAGCATAGGTTAAAACAACATAAATACAATTTAATAAAGCATAGGATAAAACAACATAAATACAATTTAATAAAGCATAGGATAAAACAACATAAATACAATTTAATAAAGCATAGGATAAAACAACATAAATACAATTTAATAAAGCATAGGATAAAACAACATAAATACAATTTAATAAAGCATAGGATAAAACAACATAAATACAATTTAATGAAGCATAGGATAAAACAACATAAATACAATTTGATAAAGCATAAGATAAAACAACATAAATGCAATTTAATAAAGCATGGGTTAAAACAACATAAATACAATTTAATAAAGCATAGGACAAAACAACATAAATACAATTTAATAAAGGATAAGATAAAACAACATAAATACAATTTAATGAAGCATGGGTTAAAACAACATAAATACAATTTAATAAAGCATAGGACAAAACAACATAAATAAAATTTAATAAAGCATAGGATAAAACAACATAAACACAATTTAATAAAGCATAGGATAAAACAACATAAATACAATTTAATAAAACATGGGTTAAAACAACATAAATACAATTTAATAAAGCATAGGATTAAACAACATAAACACAATTTAATAAAACATAGGATAAAACAACATAAATACAATTTAATAAAGCATACGATAAAACAACATAATACAATTTAATAAAGCATAGGATAAAACAACATAAATACAATTTAATAAAGCATAGGATAAAACAACATAAATACAATTTAATAAAGCATAAGATAAAACAACATAAATACAATTTAATGAAGCATGAGTTAAAACAACATAAATACAATTTAATAAAGCATAGGACAAAACAACATAAATACAATTTAATAAAGCATAGGATAAAACAACATAAATACAATTTAATAAAGCATAGGATAAAACAACATAAATACAATTTAATAAATCATAGGATAAAACAACATAAATACAATTTAATAAATCATAGGATAAAACAACATAAATACAATTTAATAAAGCATAGGATAAAACAACATAAATACAATTTAATGAAGCATGGGTTAAAACAACATAAATACAATTTAATATAGCATAGGACAAAACAACATAAATACAATTTAATAAAGCATAGGATAAAACAACATAAATACAATTTAATAAAGCATAGGATAAAACAACATAAATACAATTTAATAAAGCATAAGTTAAAACAATATAAATACAATTTAATAAAGCATAGGATAAAACAACATAAATACAATTTAATAAAGCATAGGATAAAACAACATAAATACAATTTAATAAAGCATAGGATAAAACCACAAAAATACAATTTAATAAAGCAGAGGAGAAAACAACATAAATACAATTTAATAAAGCATAGGATAAAACCACATAAATACAATTTAATAAATCATAGGATAAAACAACATAAATACAATTTAATAAAGCATAGGATAAAACAACATAAATACAATTTAATAAAGCATAGGATAAAACCACATAAATACAATTTAATAAAGCAGAGGATAAAACAACATAAATACAATTTAATAAAGCATAGGATAAAACAACATAAATACAATTTAATAAAGCATATTATAAAACCACATAAATACAATTTAATAAAGCATGGGTTAAAACGACATAAATACAATTTAATAAAGCATAGGATAAAACAACATAAACACAATTTAATAAATCATAGGATAAAACAACATAAATACAATTGAATAAAGCATACGATAAAACAACATAATACAATTTAATAAAGCATAGGATAAAACAACATAAATACAATTTAATAAAGCATAGGATAAAACAACATAAATACAATTTAATAAAGCAAAGGTTAAAGCAACAGAAATACCATTTAGTAAAGCATAGGATAAAACAACATAAATACAAATAATAAAGCATAGGTTAAAACAACATAAATACAATTTAATAAAGCATAGGTTAAAACAACATAAATACAATTTAATAAAGCATAGGATAAAACAACATAAATACAATTTAATAAAGCATAGGATAAAACAACATAAATACAATTTAATAAAGCATAGGTTAAAACAACATAAATACAATTTAATAAAGCATAGGATAAAACACCATGAATGCAGTTTAATAAAGCCTAGGATAAAACAATATAAATACAATTTAATAAAGCATAGGATAAAACAACATAAATACAATTTAATAAAGCATAGGATAAAACAACATAAACACAATTTAATAAAGCATAGGATAAAACAACATAAATACAATTTAATAAAGCATAGGATAAAACAACATAAATACAATTTAATAAAGCATAGGATAAAACAACATAAATACAATTTAATAAAGCATAGGATAAAACAACATAAATACAATTTAATAAAGCATAGGATAAAACAACATAAATACAATTTAATAAAGCATAGCATAAAACAACATAAATGCAGTTTAATAAAGCATAGGATAAAGCAACATAAATACAATTTAATAAAGCATAGGATAAAACAACATAAGTCCAATTTAATAAAGCATAAGATAAAACAACATAAATACAATTTAATAAAGCATAGGATAAAGCAACATAAATACAATTTAATAAAGCATAGGATAAAACAACATAAATACAATTTAATAAAGCATAGGATAAAACAACATAAATACAATTTAATAAAGCATAGGATAAAACAACATAAATACAATTTAATAAAGCATAGGATAAAACCACAAAAATACAATTTAATAAAGCAGAGGAGAAAACAACATAAATACAATTTAATAAAGCATAGGATAAAACCACATAAATACAATTTAATAAATCATAGGATAAAACAACATAAATACAATTTAATAAAGCATAGGATAAAACAACATAAATACAATTTAATAAAGCATAGGATAAAACCACATAAATACAATTTAATAAAGCAGAGGATAAAACAACATAAATACAATTTAATAAAGCATAGGATAAAACAACATAAATACAATTTAATAAAGCATATTATAAAACCACATAAATACAATTTAATAAAGCATGGGTTAAAACGACATAAATACAATTTAATAAAGCATAGGATAAAACAACATAAACACAATTTAATAAATCATAGGATAAAACAACATAAATACAATTGAATAAAGCATACGATAAAACAACATAATACAATTTAATAAAGCATAGGATAAAACAACATAAATACAATTTAATAAAGCATAGGATAAAACAACATAAATACAATTTAATAAAGCAAAGGTTAAAGCAACAGAAATACCATTTAGTAAAGCATAGGATAAAACAACATAAATACAAATAATAAAGCATAGGTTAAAACAACATAAATACAATTTAATAAAGCATAGGTTAAAACAACATAAATACAATTTAATAAAGCATAGGATAAAACAACATAAATACAATTTAATAAAGCATAGGATAAAACAACATAAATACAATTTAATAAAGCATAGGTTAAAACAACATAAATACAATTTAATAAAGCATAGGATAAAACACCATGAATGCAGTTTAATAAAGCCTAGGATAAAACAATATAAATACAACTTAATAAAGCATAGGATAAAACAACATAAATACAATTTAATAAAGCATAGGATAAAACAACATAAACACAATTTAATAAAGCATAGGATAAAACAACATAAATACAATTTAATAAAGCATAGGATAAAACAACATAAATACAATTTAATAAAGCATAGGATAAAACAACATAAATACAATTTAATAAAGCATAGGATAAAACAACATAAATACAATTTAATAAAGCATAGGATAAAACAACATAAATACAATTTAATAAAGCATAGCATAAAACAACATAAATGCAGTTTAATAAAGCATAGGATAAAGCAACATAAATACAATTTAATAAAGCATAGGATAAAACAACATAAGTCCAATTTAATAAAGCATAAGATAAAACAACATAAATACAATTTAATAAAGCATAGGATAAAGCAACATAAATACAATTTAATAAAGCATAGGATAAAACAACATAAATACAATTTAATAAAGCATAGGATAAAACAACATAAATACAATTTAATAAAGCATGGATTAAAACAACATAAATACAATTTAATAAAGCATAGGACAAAACAACATAAATACAATTTAATAAAGCATAGGATAAAACAACATAAATGCAATTTAATAAAGCATAGGTTAAAGCAACATAAATACAATTTAATAAAGCATAGGATAAAACAACATAAATACAATTTAATAAAGCATAAGATAAAACAACATAAATACAATTTAATAAAGCATAGGATAAAACAACATAAATACAGTTTAATAAAGCATAGGATAAAACAACATAAATACAATTTAATAAAGCATAGGATAAAACAACATAAATACAATTTAATAAAGCATAGGATAAAACCACATAAATACAATTTAATAAATCATAGGATAAACCAACATAAATACCATTTAATAAAGCATAGGATAAAGCAACATAAATACAATTTAATAAAGCATAGGATAAAACAACATAAATACAATTTAATAAAGCATAGGATAAAACAACATAAATGCAATTTAATAAAGCATAGGTTAAAGCAACATAAATACAATTTAATAAAGCATAAGATAAAACAACATAAATACAATTTAATAAAGCATAGGATAAAACAACATAAATACAGTTTAATAAAGCATAGGATAAAACAACATAAATACAATTTAATAAAGCATAGGATAAAACAACATAAATACAATTTAATAAAGCATAGGATAAAACAACATAAATACAATTTAATAAAGCATAGGTTAAAGCAACATAAATACAATTTAATAAAGCATAGGATAAAACAACATAAATACAATTTAATAAAGCATAGGTTAAAACAACATAAATACAAATTAATAAAGCATAGGATAAAACAACATAAATACAATTTAATAAAGCATAGGATAAAACAACATAAATACAATTTAATAAAGCATAGGATAAAACAACATAAATGCAATTTAATAAAGCATAGGTTAAAGCAACATAAATACAATTTAATAAAGCATAGGATAAAACAACATAAATACAATTTAATAAAGCATAAGATAAAACAACATAAATACAATTTAATAAAGTATAGGATAAAACAACATAAATACAGTTTAATAAAGCATAGGATAAAACAACATAAATACAATTTAATAGAGCATGGGTTAAAACAACATAAATACAATCTATTAAAGCATAGTACAAAACAACATAAATACAGTTTAATAAAGCATAGGATAAAACAACATAAATACAATTTAATAGAGCATGGGTTAAAACAACATAAATACAATCTATTAAAGCATAGTACAAAACAACATAAATACAATTTAATAAAGCATAGGATAAAACAACATAAATACAATTTAATAAAGCATAAAATAAAACAACATAAATGCAATTTAATAAAGCATGGGTTAAAACAACATAAATGCAATTTAATAAAGCATAGGACAAAACAACATAAATACAATTTAATAAAGCATAAGATAAAACAACATAAATACAATTTAATGAAGCATGGGTTAAAACAACATAAATACAATTTAATAAAGCATAGGATAAAACAACATAAATACAATTTAATAAAGCATAGGATAAAACCACAAAAATACAATTTAATAAAGCAGAGGAGAAAACAACATAAATACAATTTAATAAAGCATAGGATAAAACCACATAAATACAATTTAATAAATCATAGGATAAAACAACATAAATACAATTTAATAAAGCATAGGATAAAACAACATAAATACAATTTAATAAAGCATAGGATAAAACCACATAAATACAATTTAATAAAGCAGAGGATAAAACAACATAAATACAATTTAATAAAGCATAGGATAAAACAACATAAATACAATTTAATAAAGCATATTATAAAACCACATAAATACAATTTAATAAAGCATGGGTTAAAACGACATAAATACAATTTAATAAAGCATAGGATAAAACAACATAAACACAATTTAATAAATCATAGGATAAAACAACATAAATACAATTGAATAAAGCATACGATAAAACAACATAATACAATTTAATAAAGCATAGGATAAAACAACATAAATACAATTTAATAAAGCATAGGATAAAACAACATAAATACAATTTAATAAAGCAAAGGTTAAAGCAACAGAAATACCATTTAGTAAAGCATAGGATAAAACAACATAAATACAAATAATAAAGCATAGGTTAAAACAACATAAATACAATTTAATAAAGCATAGGTTAAAACAACATAAATACAATTTAATAAAGCATAGGATAAAACAACATAAATACAATTTAATAAAGCATAGGATAAAACAACATAAATACAATTTAATAAAGCATAGGTTAAAACAACATAAATACAATTTAATAAAGCATAGGATAAAACACCATGAATGCAGTTTAATAAAGCCTAGGATAAAACAATATAAATACAATTTAATAAAGCATAGGATAAAACAACATAAATACAATTTAATAAAGCATAGGATAAAACAACATAAACACAATTTAATAAAGCATAGGATAAAACAACATAAATACAATTTAATAAAGCATAGGATAAAACAACATAAATACAATTTAATAAAGCATAGGATAAAACAACATAAATACAATTTAATAAAGCATAGGATAAAACAACATAAATACAATTTAATAAAGCATAGGATAAAACAACATAAATACAATTTAATAAAGCATAGCATAAAACAACATAAATGCAGTTTAATAAAGCATAGGATAAAGCAACATAAATACAATTTAATAAAGCATAGGATAAAACAACATAAGTCCAATTTAATAAAGCATAAGATAAAACAACATAAATACAATTTAATAAAGCATAGGATAAAGCAACATAAATACAATTTAATAAAGCATAGGATAAAACAACATAAATACAATTTAATAAAGCATAGGATAAAACAACATAAATACAATTTAATAAAGCATAGGATAAAACAACATAAATACAATTTAATAAAGCATAGGATAAAACCACAAAAATACAATTTAATAAAGCAGAGGAGAAAACAACATAAATACAATTTAATAAAGCATAGGATAAAACCACATAAATACAATTTAATAAATCATAGGATAAAACAACATAAATACAATTTAATAAAGCATAGGATAAAACAACATAAATACAATTTAATAAAGCATAGGATAAAACCACATAAATACAATTTAATAAAGCAGAGGATAAAACAACATAAATACAATTTAATAAAGCATAGGATAAAACAACATAAATACAATTTAATAAAGCATATTATAAAACCACATAAATACAATTTAATAAAGCATGGGTTAAAACGACATAAATACAATTTAATAAAGCATAGGATAAAACAACATAAACACAATTTAATAAATCATAGGATAAAACAACATAAATACAATTGAATAAAGCATACGATAAAACAACATAATACAATTTAATAAAGCATAGGATAAAACAACATAAATACAATTTAATAAAGCATAGGATAAAACAACATAAATACAATTTAATAAAGCAAAGGTTAAAGCAACAGAAATACCATTTAGTAAAGCATAGGATAAAACAACATAAATACAAATAATAAAGCATAGGTTAAAACAACATAAATACAATTTAATAAAGCATAGGTTAAAACAACATAAATACAATTTAATAAAGCATAGGATAAAACAACATAAATACAATTTAATAAAGCATAGGATAAAACAACATAAATACAATTTAATAAAGCATAGGTTAAAACAACATAAATACAATTTAATAAAGCATAGGATAAAACACCATGAATGCAGTTTAATAAAGCCTAGGATAAAACAATATAAATACAATTTAATAAAGCATAGGATAAAACAACATAAATACAATTTAATAAAGCATAGGATAAAACAACATAAACACAATTTAATAAAGCATAGGATAAAACAACATAAATACAATTTAATAAAGCATAGGATAAAACAACATAAATACAATTTAATAAAGCATAGGATAAAACAACATAAATACAATTTAATAAAGCATAGGATAAAACAACATAAATACAATTTAATAAAGCATAGGATAAAACAACATAAATACAATTTAATAAAGCATAGCATAAAACAACATAAATGCAGTTTAATAAAGCATAGGATAAAGCAACATAAATACAATTTAATAAAGCATAGGATAAAACAACATAAGTCCAATTTAATAAAGCATAAGATAAAACAACATAAATACAATTTAATAAAGCATAGGATAAAGCAACATAAATACAATTTAATAAAGCATAGGATAAAACAACATAAATAGAATTTAATAAAGCATAGGATAAAACAACATAAATACAATTTAATAAAGCATGGATTAAAACAACATAAATACAATTTAATAAAGCATAGGACAAAACAACATAAATACAATTTAATAAAGCATAGGATAAAACAACATAAATGCAATTTAATAAAGCATAGGTTAAAGCAACATAAATACAATTTAATAAAGCATAGGATAAAACAACATAAATACAATTTAATAAAGCATAAGATAAAACAACATAAATACAATTTAATAAAGCATAGGATAAAACAACATAAATACAGTTTAATAAAGCATAGGATAAAACAACATAAATACAATTTAATAAAGCATAGGATAAAACAACATAAATACAATTTAATAAAGCATAGGATAAAACCACATAAATACAATTTAATAAATCATAGGATAAACCAACATAAATACCATTTAATAAAGCATAGGATAAAGCAACATAAATACAATTTAATAAAGCATAGGATAAAACAACATAAATACAATTTAATAAAGCATAGGATAAAACAACATAAATGCAATTTAATAAAGCATAGGTTAAAGCAACATAAATACAATTTAATAAAGCATAAGATAAAACAACATAAATACAATTTAATAAAGCATAGGATAAAACAACATAAATACAGTTTAATAAAGCATAGGATAAAACAACATAAATACAATTTAATAAAGCATAGGATAAAACAACATAAATACAATTTAATAAAGCATAGGATAAAACAACATAAATACAATTTAATAAAGCATAGGTTAAAGCAACATAAATACAATTTAATAAAGCATAGGATAAAACAACATAAATACAATTTAATAAAGCATAGGTTAAAACAACATAAATACAAATTAATAAAGCATAGGATAAAACAACATAAATACAATTTAATAAAGCATAGGATAAAACAACATAAATACAATTTAATAAAGCATAGGATAAAACAACATAAATGCAATTTAATAAAGCATAGGTTAAAGCAACATAAATACAATTTAATAAAGCATAGGATAAAACAACATAAATACAATTTAATAAAGCATAAGATAAAACAACATAAATACAATTTAATAAAGTATAGGATAAAACAACATAAATACAGTTTAATAAAGCATAGGATAAAACAACATAAATACAATTTAATAGAGCATGGGTTAAAACAACATAAATACAATCTATTAAAGCATAGTACAAAACAACATAAATACAGTTTAATAAAGCATAGGATAAAACAACATAAATACAATTTAATAGAGCATGGGTTAAAACAACATAAATACAATCTATTAAAGCATAGTACAAAACAACATAAATACAATTTAATAAAGCATAGGATAAAACAACATAAATACAATTTAATAAAGCATAAAATAAAACAACATAAATGCAATTTAATAAAGCATGGGTTAAAACAACATAAATGCAATTTAATAAAGCATAGGACAAAACAACATAAATACAATTTAATAAAGCATAAGATAAAACAACATAAATACAATTTAATGAAGCATGGGTTAAAACAACATAAATACAATTTAATAAAGCATAGGATAAAACAACATAAATACAATTTAATAAAGCAAAGGTTAAAGCAACAGAAATACCATTTAATAAAGCATAGGATAAAACAACATAAATACAAATAATAAAGCATAGGTTAAAACAACATAAATACAATTTAATAAAGCATAGGTTAAAACAACATAAATACAATTTAATAAAGCATAGGATAAAACAACATAAATACAGTTTAATAAAGCATAGGATAAAACAACATAAATACAATTTAATAAAGCATAGGATAAAACAACATAAATACAATTTAATAAAGCATAGGATAAAACAACATAAATACAATTTAATAAAGCATGGATTAAAACAACATAAATACAATTTAATAAAGCATAGGACAAAACAACATAAATACAATTTAATAAAGCATAGGATAAAACAACATAAATGCAATTTAATAAAGCATAGGTTAAAGCAACATAAATACAATTTAATAAAGCATAGGATAAAACAACATAAATACAATTTAATAAAGCATAAGATAAAACAACATAAATACAATTTAATAAAGCATAGGATAAAACAACATAAATACAGTTTAATAAAGCATAGGATAAAACAACATAAATACAATTTAATAAAGCATAGGATAAAACAACATAAATACAATTTAATAAAGCATAGGATAAAACCACATAAATACAATTTAATAAATCATAGGATAAAACAACATAAATACCATTTAATAAAGCATAGGATAAAGCAACATAAATACAATTTAATAAAGCATAGGATAAAACAACATAAATACAATTTAATAAAGCATAGGATAAAACAACATAAATGCAATTTAATAAAGCATAGGTTAAAGCAACATAAATACAATTTAATAAAGCATAAGATAAAACAACATAAATACAATTTAATAAAGCATAGGATAAAACAACATAAATACAGTTTAATAAAGCATAGGATAAAACAACATAAATACAATTTAATAAAGCATAGGATAAAACAACATAAATACAATTTAATAAAGCATAGGATAAAACAACATAAATACAATTTAATAAAGCATAGGTTAAAGCAACATAAATACAATTTAATAAAGCATAGGATAAAACAACATAAATACAATTTAATAAAGCATAGGTTAAAACAACATAAATACAAATTAATAAAGCATAGGATAAAACAACATAAATACAATTTAATAAAGCATAGGATAAAACAACATAAATACAATTTAATAAAGCATAGGATAAAACAACATAAATGCAATTTAATAAAGCATAGGTTAAAGCAACATAAATACAATTTAATAAAGCATAGGATAAAACAACATAAATACAATTTAATAAAGCATAAGATAAAACAACATAAATACAATTTAATAAAGTATAGGATAAAACAACATAAATACAGTTTAATAAAGCATAGGATAAAACAACATAAATACAATTTAATAGAGCATGGGTTAAAACAACATAAATACAATCTATTAAAGCATAGTACAAAACAACATAAATACAGTTTAATAAAGCATAGGATAAAACAACATAAATACAATTTAATAGAGCATGGGTTAAAACAACATAAATACAATCTATTAAAGCATAGTACAAAACAACATAAATACAATTTAATAAAGCATAGGATAAAACAACATAAATACAATTTAATAAAGCATAAGATAAAACAACATAAATGCAATTTAATAAAGCATGGGTTAAAACAACATAAATGCAATTTAATAAAGCATAGGACAAAACAACATAAATACAATTTAATAAAGCATAAGATAAAACAACATAAATACAATTTAATGAAGCATGGGTTAAAACAACATAAATACAATTTAATAAAGCATAGGATAAAACAACATAAATACAATTTAATAAAGCAAAGGTTAAAGCAACAGAAATACCATTTAATAAAGCATAGGATAAAACAACATAAATACAAATAATAAAGCATAGGTTAAAACAACATAAATACAATTTAATAAAGCATAGGTTAAAACAACATAAATACAATTTAATAAAGCATAGGATAAAACAACATAAATACAATTTAATAAATCATAGGATAAAGCAACATAAATACAATTTAATAAAGCATAGGATAAAACAACATAAATACAATTTAATAAAGCATAGGATAAAACAACATAAATACAATTTAATAAAGCATAGGATAAAACAACATAAATACAATTTAATAAAGCATAGCATTTAACAACATAAATGCAGTTTAATAAAGCATAGGATAAAGCAACATAAATACAATTTAATAAAGCATAGGATAAAACAACATAAGTCCAATTTAATAAAGCATAAGATAAAACAACATAAATACAATTTAATAAAGCATAGGATAAAACAACATAAATACAATTTAATAAAGCATAGGATAAAACAACATAAATACAATTTAATAAAGCATAGGATAAAACAACATAAATACAATTTAATAAAGCATGGATTAAAACAACATAAATACAATTTAATAAAGCATAGGACAAAACAACATAAATACAATTTAATAAAGCATAGGATAAAACAACATAAATGCAATTTAATAAAGCATAGGTTAAAGCAACATAAATACAATTTAATAAAGCATAGGATAAAACAACATAAATACAATTTAATAAAGCATAAGATAAAACAACATAAATACAATTTAATAAAGCATAGGATAAAACAACATAAATACAGTTTAATAAAGCATAGGATAAAACAACATAAATACAATTTAATAAAGCATAGGATAAAACAACATAAATACAATTTAATAAAGCATAGGATAAAACCACATAAATACAATTTAATAAATCATAGGATAAAACAACATAAATACCATTTAATAAAGCATAGGATAAAGCAACATAAATACAATTTAATAAAGCATAGGATAAAACAACATAAATACAATTTAATAAAGCATAGGATAAAACAACATAAATACAATTTAATAAAGCATAGGATAAAACAACATAAATGCAATTTAATAAAGCATAGGTTAAAGCAACATAAATACAATTTAATAAAGCATAGGATAAAACAACATAAATACAATTTAATAAAGCATAAGATAAAACAACATAAATACAATTTAATAAAGCATAGGATAAAACAACATAAATACAATTTAATAAAGCAAAGGTTAAAGCAACAGAAATACCATTTAATAAAGCATAGGATAAAACAACATAAATACAAATAATAAAGCATAGGTTAAAACAACATAAATACAATTTAATAAAGCATAGGTTAAAACAACATAAATACAATTTAATAAAGCATAGGATAAAACAACATAAATACAATTTAATAAATCATAGGATAAAGCAACATAAATACAATTTAATAAAGCATAGGATAAAACAACATAAATACAATTTAATAAAGCATAGGATAAAACAACATAAATACAATTTAATAAAGCATAGGATAAAACAACATAAATACAATTTAATAAAGCATAGGACAAAACAACATAAATACAATTTAATAAAGCATAGGATAAAACAACATAAATACAATTTAATAAAGCATAGGATAAAACAACATAAATACAATTTAATAAAGCATAGGATAAAACAACATAAATACAATTTAATAAAGCATAGGTTAAAGCAACATAAATACAATTTAATAAAGCATAGGATAAAACAACATAAATACAATTTAATAAAGCATAGGTTAAAACAACATAAATACAAATTAATAAAGCATAGGATAAAACAACATAAATACAATTTAATAAAGCATAGGATAAAACAACATAAATACAATTTAATAAAGCATAGGATAAAACAACATAAGTACAATTTAATAAGGTATAGGTTAAAAAAACATAAATACAAATTAATAAAGCATAGGTTAAAACAACATAAATACAATTTAATAAAGCATAGGATAAAACAACATAAATACAATTTAATAAAGCATAGGATAAAACAACATAAATACAATTTATTAAAGCATAGGATAAAACAACATAAATACAATTGAATAAAGCATAGGTTAAAACAACATAAATATAATTTAATAAAGCATAGGATAAAACAACATATATACAATTTAAAAAAAGCATAGGATAAAACAACATAAATACAATTTAATAAAACATGGGTTAAAACAACATAAATACAATTTAATAAAGCATAGGATAAAACAACATAAACACAATTTAATAAAGCATAGGATAAAACAACATAAATACAATTTAATAAAGCATACAATAAAACAACATAAATACAATTTAATAAAGCATAGGATAAAACAACATAAATACAATTTAATAAAGCATAGGATAAAACAAAATAAGTACAATTTAATAAAGCATAGGATAAAACAACATAAATACAATTTAATAAAGCATAGGATAAAACAACATGAATGCAATTTAATAAAGCATAGGATAAAACCACATAAATACAATTTAATAAATCATAGGATAAAACAACATAAATACAATTTAATAAAGCATATGATAAAACAACATAGTTGTAATTTAATAAAGCATAGGACAAAACAAGATAAATACAATTTAATAAAGCATAGGATAAAACAACATAAATACAATTTAATAAAACATGGGTTAAAACAACATAAATACAATTTAATAAAGCATAGGATAAAACAACATAAACACAATTTAATAAAGCATAGGATAAAACAACATAAATACAATTTAATAAAGCATAGGATAAAACCACATAAATACAATTTAATAAAGCATAGGACAAAACAAGATAAATACAATTTAATAAAGCATAGGTTAAAACAACATAAATACAATTTAATAAAGCATAGGACAAAACAAGATAAATACAATTTAATAAAGCATAGGATAAAACAACATAAATAAAATTTAATAAAACATGGGTTAAAACAACATAAATACAATTTAATAAAGCATAGGATAAAACAACATAAACACAATTTAATAAAGCATAGGATAAAACAACATAAATACAATTTAATAAAGCATAGGATAAAACAACATAAATACAATTTAATAAAGCATAGGATAAAACAACATAAATACAATTTAATAAAGCATAGGATAAAACAACATAAATACAATTTAATAAAGCATAGGATAAAACAACATGAATACAATTTAATAAAGCATAGCATAAAACAACATAAATGCAGTTTAATAAAGCATAGGATAAAGCAACATAAATACAATTTAATAAAGCATAGGATAAAACAACATAAGTACAATTTAATAAAGCATAGGATAAAACAACATAAATACAATTTAATAAAGCATAGGATAAAACATTATAAATACAATTTAATAAAGCATAGGATAAAACAACATAAATACAATTTAATAAAGCATGGGTTAAAACAACATAAATACAATTTAATAAAGCATAGGACAAAACAACATAAATACAATTTAATAAAGCATAGGATTAAACAACATAAATACAATTTAATAAAGCATAGGATAAAACAACATAAATACAATTTAATAAAGCATAGGATAAAACCACATAAATACAATTTAATAAAGCATGGGTTAAAACGACATGAATACAATTTAATAAAGCATAGGATAAAACAACATAAACACAATTTAATAAATCATAGGATAAAACAACATAAATACAATTTAATAAAGCATACGATAAAACAACATAATACAATTTAATAAAGCATAGGATAAAACAACATAAATACAATTTAATAAAGCTTAGGATAAAACAACATAACTACAATTTAATAAAGCAAAGGTTAAAGCAAAATAAATACAATTAAATAAAGCATAGGATAAAACAACATAAATACAATTTAATAAAGTATAGGTTAAAACAACATAAATACAATTGAATAAAGCATAGGTTAAAACAACATAAATACAATTTAATAAAGCATAGGATAAAACAACATGAATACAATTTAATAAAGCATAGGATAAAACAACATAAATACAATTTAATAAAGCATAGGATAAAACAACATAAATACAATTTAATAAAGCATAGGATAAAACAACATAAATACAATTTAATAAAGCATAGGATAAAACAACATAAATACAATTTAATAAAGCATAGGATAAAACAACATAAATACAATTTAATAAAGCATAGGTTAAAACAACATAAATATAATTTAATAAAGCATAGTACAAAACAAGATAAATACAATTTAATAAAGCATAGGATAAAACAACATATATACAATTTAATAAAGCATAGGATAAAACAACATAAATACAATTTAATAAAGCATGGGTTAAAACAACATAAATACAATTTAATAAAGCATAGGACAAAACAACATAAATACAATTTAATAAAGCATAGGATTAAACAACATAAATACAATTTAATAAAGCATAGGATAAAACAACATAAATACAATTTAATAAAGCATAGGATAAAACCACATAAATACAATTTAATAAAGCATGGGTTAAAACGACATGAATACAATTTAATAAAGCATAGGATAAAACAACATAAACACAATTTAATAAATCATAGGATAAAACAACATAAATACAATTTAATAAAGCATACGATAAAACAACATAATACAATTTAATAAAGCATAGGATAAAACAACATAAATACAATTTAATAAAGCTTAGGATAAAACAACATAACTACAATTTAATAAAGCAAAGGTTAAAGCAAAATAAATACAATTAAATAAAGCATAGGATAAAACAACATAAATACAATTTAATAAAGTATAGGTTAAAACAACATAAATACAATTTAATAAAGCATAGGTTAAAACAACATAAATACAATTTAATAAAGCATAGGATAAAACAACATGAATACAATTTAATAAAGCATAGGATAAAACAACATAAATACAATTTAATAAAGCATAGGATAAAACAACATAAATACAATTTAATAAAGCATAGGATAAAACAACATAAATACAATTTAATAAAGCATAGGATAAAACAACATAAATACAATTTAATAAAGCATAGGATAAAACAACATAAATACAATTTAATAAAGCATAGGATAAAACAACATAAATACAATTTAATAAAGCATAGGTTAAAACAACATAAATATAATTTAATAAAGCATAGTACAAAACAAGATAAATACAATTTAATAAAGCATAGGATAAAACAACATATATACAATTTAATAAAGCATAGGATAAAACAACATAAATACAATTTAATAAAACATGCCTTAAAACAACATAAATACAATTTAATAAAGCATAGGATAAAACAACATAAACACAATTTAATAAAGCATAGGATAAAACAACATAAATACAATTTAATAAAGCATATGATAAAACAACATAAATACAATTTAATAAAGCATAGGATAAAACAACATAAATACAATTTAATAAATCATAGGATAAAACAACATAAATACAATTTAATAAAGCATACGATAAAACAACATGAATACAATTTAACAAAGCATAGCATAAAACAACATAAATGCAGTTTAATAAAGCATAGGATAAAACAACATAAGTACAATTTAATAAAGCATAGGATAAAACAACATAAATACAATTTAATAAAGCATAGGATAAAACATCATAAATACAATTTAATAAAGCATAGGATAAAACAACATAAATACAATTTAATAAAGCATGGGTTAAAACAACATAAATACAATTTAATAAAGCATAGGACAAAACAACATAAATACAATTTAATAAAGCATAGGATAAAACAACATAAATACAATTTAATAAAGCATAGGATAAAACCACATAAATACAATTTAATAAAGCATGGGTTAAAACGACATAAATACAATTTAATAAAGCATAGGATAAAACAACATAAACACAATTTAATAAATCATAGGATAAAACAACATAAATACAATTTAATAAAGCATATGATAAAACAACATAATACAATTTAATAAAGCATAGGATAAAACAACATAAATACAATTTAATAAAACATGGGTTAAAACAACATAAATACAATTTAATAAAGCATAGGATAAAACAACATAAATACAATTTCATAAAGCATAGGATAAAACAACATAAATACAATTTCATAAAGCATAGGATAAAACAACATAAATACAATTTAATAAAGCATAGGATAAAACAACATGAACAAAATTTAATAAAGCATAGAATAAAACAACATAAATACAATTTAATAAAGCATATGATTAAACAACATAAATACAATTTAATAAAGCATAGGATAAAACAACATAAGTACAATTTAATAAAGCATAGGATAAAACAACATAAATACATTTTAATAAAGCATAGGATAAAACAACATAAATACAATTTAATAAAGCATAGGATAAAACAACATAAATACAATTTAATAAATCATAGGATAAAACAACATAAGTACAATTTAATAAAGCATAGGATAAAACAACATAAATACAATTTAATAAAGCATAGGATAAAACAACATAAATACAATTTAATAAAGCATAGGATAAAACCACATAAATACAATTTAATAAAGCATGGGTTTAAACGACATAAATACAATTTAATAAAGCATAGGATAAAACAACATAAACACAATTTAATAAATCATAGGATAAAACAACATAAATACAATTTAATAAAGCATACGATAAAACAACATAATACAATTTAATAAAGCATAGGATAAAACAACATAAATACAATTTAATAAAACATGGGTTAAAACAACATAAATACAATTTAATAAAGCATAGGATAAAACAACATAAATACAATTTCATAAAGCATAGGATAAAACAACATAAATACAATTTCATAAAGCATAGGATAAAACAACATAAATACAATTTAATAAAGCATAGGATAAAACAACATGAACAAAATTTAATAAAGCATAGAATAAAACAACATAAATACAATTTAATAAAGCATAAGATTAAACAACATAAATACAATTTAATAAAGCATAGGATAAAACAACATAAATACAATTTAATAAAGCATAGGATAAAACAACATAAATACATTTTAATAAAGCATAGGATAAAACAACATAAATACAATTTAATAAAGCATAGGATAAAACAACATAAATACAATTTAATAAATCATGGGATAAAACAACATAAGTCCAATTTAATAAAGCATAGGACAAAACAAGATAAATACAATTTAATAAAGCATAGGATAAAACAACATAAATACAATTTAATAAAACATGGGTTAAAACAACATAAATACAATTTAATAAAGCATAGGATAAAACAACATAAACACAATTTAATAAAGCATAGGATAAAACAACATAAATACAATTTAATAAAGCATAGGATAAAACCACATAAATACAATTTAATAAAGCATAGGACAAAACAAGATAAATACAATTTAATAAAGCATAGGTTAAAACAACATAAATACAATTTAATAAAGCATAGGACAAAACAAGATAAATACAATTTAATAAAGCATAGGATAAAACAACATAAATACAATTTAATAAAACATGGGTTAAAACAACATAAATACAATTTAATAAAGCATAGGATAAAACAACATAAACACAATTTAATAAAGCATAGGATAAAACAACATAAATACAATTTAATAAAGCATAGGATAAAACAACATAAATACAATTTAATAAAGCATAGGATAAAACAACATAAATACAATTTAATAAAGCATAGGATAAAACAACATAAATACAATTTAATAAAGCATAGGATAAAACAACATGAATACAATTTAATAAAGCATAGCATAAAACAACATAAATGCAGTTTAATAAAGCATAGGATAAAGCAACATAAATACAATTTAATAAAGCATAGGATAAAACAACATAAGTACAATTTAATAAAGCATAGGATAAAACAACATAAATACAATTTAATAAAGCATAGGATAAAACATTATAAATACAATTTAATAAAGCATAGGATAAAACAACATAAATACAATTTAATAAAGCATGGGTTAAAACAACATAAATACAATTTAATAAAGCATAGGACAAAACAACATAAATACAATTTAATAAAGCATAGGATTAAACAACATAAATACAATTTAATAAAGCATAGGATAAAACAACATAAATACAATTTAATAAAGCATAGGATAAAACCACATAAATACAATTTAATAAAGCATGGGTTAAAACGACATGAATACAATTTAATAAAGCATAGGATAAAACAACATAAACACAATTTAATAAATCATAGGATAAAACAACATAAATACAATTTAATAAAGCATACGATAAAACAACATAATACAATTTAATAAAGCATAGGATAAAACAACATAAATACAATTTAATAAAGCTTAGGATAAAACAACATAACTACAATTTAATAAAGCAAAGGTTAAAGCAAAATAAATACAATTAAATAAAGCATAGGATAAAACAACATAAATACAATTTAATAAAGTATAGGTTAAAACAACATAAATACAATTTAATAAAGCATAGGTTAAAACAACATAAATACAATTTAATAAAGCATAGGATAAAACAACATGAATACAATTTAATAAAGCATAGGATAAAACAACATAAATACAATTTAATAAAGCATAGGATAAAACAACATAAATACAATTTAATAAAGCATAGGATAAAACAACATAAATACAATTTAATAAAGCATAGGATAAAACAACATAAATACAATTTAATAAAGCATAGGATAAAACAACATAAATACAATTTAATAAAGCATAGGTTAAAACAACATAAATATAATTTAATAAAGCATAGTACAAAACAAGATAAATACAATTTAATAAAGCATAGGATAAAACAACATATATACAATTTAATAAAGCATAGGATAAAACAACATAAATACAATTTAATAAAGCATGGGTTAAAACAACATAAATACAATTTAATAAAGCATAGGACAAAACAACATAAATACAATTTAATAAAGCATAGGATTAAACAACATAAATACAATTTAATAAAGCATAGGATAAAACAACATAAATACAATTTAATAAAGCATAGGATAAAACCACATAAATACAATTTAATAAAGCATGGGTTCAAACGACATGAATACAATTTAATAAAGCATAGGATAAAACAACATAAACACAATTTAATAAATCATAGGATAAAACAACATAAATACAATTTAATAAAGCATACGATAAAACAACATAATACAATTTAATAAAGCATAGGATAAAACAACATAAATACAATTTAATAAAGCTTAGGATAAAACAACATAACTACAATTTAATAAAGCAAAGGTTAAAGCAAAATAAATACAATTAAATAAAGCATAGGATAAAACAACATAAATACAATTTAATAAAGTATAGGTTAAAACAACATAAATACAATTTAATAAAGCATAGGTTAAAACAACATAAATACAATTTAATAAAGCATAGGATAAAACAACATGAATACAATTTAATAAAGCATAGGATAAAACAACATAAATACAATTTAATAAAGCATAGGATAAAACAACATAAATACAATTTAATAAAGCATAGGATAAAACAACATAAATACAATTTAATAAAGCATAGGATAAAACAACATAAATACAATTTAATAAAGCATAGGATAAAACAACATAAATACAATTTAATAAAGCATAGGATAAAACAACATAAATACAATTTAATAAAGCATAGGTTAAAACAACATAAATATAATTTAATAAAGCATAGTACAAAACAAGATAAATACAATTTAATAAAGCATAGGATAAAACAACATATATACAATTTAATAAAGCATAGGATAAAACAACATAAATACAATTTAATAAAACATGCCTTAAAACAACATAAATACAATTTAATAAAGCATAGGATAAAACAACATAAACACAATTTAATAAAGCATAGGATAAAACAACATAAATACAATTTAATAAAGCATATGATAAAACAACATAAATACAATTTAATAAAGCATAGGATAAAACAACATAAATACAATTTAATAAATCATAGGATAAAACAACATAAATACAATTTAATAAAGCATACGATAAAACAACATGAATACAATTTAACAAAGCATAGCATAAAACAACATAAATGCAGTTTAATAAAGCATAGGATAAAACAACATAAGTACAATTTAATAAAGCATAGGATAAAACAACATAAATACAATTTAATAAAGCATAGGATAAAACATCATAAATACAATTTAATAAAGCATAGGATAAAACAACATAAATACAATTTAATAAAGCATGGGTTAAAACAACATAAATACAATTTAATAAAGCATAGGACAAAACAACATAAATACAATTTAATAAAGCATAGGATAAAACAACATAAATACAATTTAATAAAGCATAGGATAAAACCACATAAATACAATTTAATAAAGCATGGGTTAAAACGACATAAATACAATTTAATAAAGCATAGGATAAAACAACATAAACACAATTTAATAAATCATAGGATAAAACAACATAAATACAATTTAATAAAGCATATGATAAAACAACATAATACAATTTAATAAAGCATAGGATAAAACAACATAAATACAATTTAATAAAACATGGGTTAAAACAACATAAATACAATTTAATAAAGCATAGGATAAAACAACATAAATACAATTTCATAAAGCATAGGATAAAACAACATAAATACAATTTCATAAAGCATAGGATAAAACAACATAAATACAATTTAATAAAGCATAGGATAAAACAACATGAACAAAATTTAATAAAGCATAGAATAAAACAACATAAATACAATTTAATAAAGCATATGATTAAACAACATAAATACAATTTAATAAAGCATAGGATAAAACAACATAAATACAATTTAATAAAGCATAGGATAAAACAACATAAATACATTTTAATAAAGCATAGGATAAAACAACATAAATACAATTTAATAAAGCATAGGATAAAACAACATAAATACAATTTAATAAATCATAGGATAAAACAACATAAGTACAATTTAATAAAGCATAGGATAAAACAACATAAATACAATTTAATAAAGCATAGGATAAAACAACATAAATGCAATTTAATAAAGCATAGGATAAAACCACATAAATACAATTTAATAAAGCATGGGTTCAAACGACATAAATACAATTTAATAAAGCATAGGATAAAACAACATAAACACAATTTAATAAATCATAGAATAAAACAACATAAATACAATTTAATAAAGCATACAATAAAACAACATAATACAATTTAATAAAGCATAGGATAAAACAACATAAATACAATTTAATAAAACATGGGTTAAAACAACATAAATACAATTTAATAAAGCATAGGATAAAACAACGTAAATACAATTTCATAAAGCATAGGATAAAACAACATAAATACAATTTCATAAAGCATAGGATAAAACAACATAAATACAATTTAATAAAGCATAGGATAAAACAACATGAACAAAATTTAATAAAGCATGGAATAAAACAACATAAATACAATTTAATAAAGCATAAGATTAAACAACATAAATACAATTTAATAAAGCATAGGATAAAACAACATAAATACAATTTAATAAAGCATAGGATAAAACAACATAAATACATTTTAATAAAGCATAGGATAAAACAACATAAATACAATTTAATAAAGCATAGGATAAAACAACATAAATACAATTTAATAAATCATGGGATAAAACAACATAAGTCCAATTTAATAAAGCATAGGATAAAACAACATAAATACAATTTAATAAAGCATAGAATAAAACAACATAAATACAATTTAATAAAGCATAGGATAAAACCACATAAATACAATTTAATAAAGCATGGGTTCAAACGACATAAATACAATTTAATAAAGCATAGGATAAAACAACATAAACACAATTTAATAAATCATAGGATAAAACAACATAAATACAATTTAATAAAGCATACGATAAAACAACATAATACAATTTAATAAAGCATAGGATAAAACAACATAAATACAATTTAATAAAACATGGGTTAAAACAACATAAATACAATTTAATAAATCATAGGATAAAACAACATAAATACAATTTAATAAAGCATACGATAAAACAACATAATACAATTTAATAAAGCATAGGATAAAACAACATAAATACAATTTAATAAAACATGGGTTAAAACAACATAAATACAATTTAATAAAGCATAGGATAAAACAACATAAATACAATTTCATAAAGCATAGGATAAAACAACATAAATACAATTTCATAAAGCATAGGATAAAACAACATAAATACAATTTAATAAAGCATATGATAAAACAACATGAACAAAATTTAATAAAGCATAGAATAAAACAACATACATACAATTTAATAAAGCATATGATTAACCCCTTAATAACATCTGACGTACTAATACGCGTCTGTGCCCTGGGACTTAAGAGCCAGACCCGTATTAGTACGTCATCGCGATCGCGCCCGCACACAGGCTGTGCGGGCGCGATCGCCGCCGGGTGTCAGCTGATTGTCACAGCTGACACCCGGTACTATGTGCAGGGAGCGGTCTTGCACCGCTCCCAGCACATTAACCCCCGCGATGCTGCGATCGAAGTCGATCGAAGTCGATCGCGGCATTGCGGGGGCAAGGGGAGGTGATCGGCGATACTCACCTCCTCTTCCGGCTTCCAGCGCAGTCTGCAGCGGCTTCCCGGGTGTTGCCATGACGACCCGATGTCGTCATGACAACATCCGGGTCACCAGAGAGCAGGAAGATTGCTTGGACATGCGCAGTGCATCTCCAAGCAATCTTCACACTGTGCACTTCTGACAGCCTTCATGGCATAGGGATGGTGCTCCATTCCTGTGCCATGCAGGCGATCAGAAAAAAAAAAGTGAAAGTCCCAGAGTGGGACAAAGTAAAAAAGTGTATAAACTGTGTGAAAGTGAAAAAAATAAAAAAAAATGTGCAAAAATATTATAAAAAAATAAAAAAAATAATACACCAAAAATAAAAATATAATGTACCCATCAATAAATATTATTAGAAAAAAAATAAAAAAAAAACAATAAAAGTACACATATTTGGTATCGCCGCGTCCGGAACAACCTGACCTATAAAACTGTCCCACTGGTTAACCCCTTCAGTGAACACGGTAAAAAAAAAAAAAAAAAAACGAAGCAAAAAACAATGCTTTATCACCATACCGCCAAACAAAAAGTGGAATAACACGCGATCAAAAAGACGCATATAAATAAAAATGATACCGCTGAAAACGTCATCTCGTCCCGCAAAAAACAAGCCGCAATACAGCTCCATCAGCCGAAAAATAAAAAAGTTATAGCTCTCAGAATAAAGCGATACTAAAAAATATTTTTTTCTATAAAATAGCTTTTATTGTGTATAAGCGCCAAAACATAGAAAAATGATACAAATGTGGTACCGCTGTAAACGTACTGACCCGAAGAGTAAAGCTACCTCATCAATTTTACCACACGCGGAACAGAATAAAAAAAAAAAAAAAAAAACAATTCCTGAATTGTTGGTTTTTGTTTATTCTGCCTCCCAAAAATCGGAATAGAAAGCGATCAAAAAATGTCACGTGCCTGAAAATGGCACCAATAACAACGTCAAGTCATCCCGCAAAAAACGAGCCGTCACATGACTGTCTGCCAAAATCTGGAAAAATTATAGCTCTCAAAATATGGCGATGCAAAAACTAGATTTTACAAAAAATGCGTCTTTTAGTGTGTGACAGCTGTCAGTCATAAAAACCCCATATGATTCTGGCATTGCTGTAATCGCACCGACCCGAAGAATAAAGTCGTCTAATCACTTATACCGCACAAGGAACGGCGTCAAAAATAAACTCTTGGGTTAGGATTGGGCTAGGGTTAAGGCTGGGTTTGGGGCTAGGGTTGTGCTGGGGCTAGGGTTGTGCTGGGGTTAGGGTTGTGCTGGGGTTAGGGCTGGGGTTGGGATTTTTTTCAAAAGTAAGAATAAAAGATGACGATATGGCGACTAGTGTTGAGAGCAAGTGCTTGCTACTTGAGTTTGCATCGGGTGCTCTGGTATGCATTGAGTATCGTGGGTATTTGAGTGACACGCTCGAGTCTCTGCCCCATATGCTTCGCGGCCAAAAAACTTTACGGGGATTGCCTGCCATGCACGAGCGATCACCGCATGTTTTTTTTTGGGTGTCTAATAACCGTGAAACATGCGGAGCAGGGACTCGAGCATGTCACTCGAGCACACGCTGTACATGGTGCATACCTGAGTACCCGATGCAAACTCAAGTAGCGAGCACTTGCGCTCAAGAATAATGACAACTTATTCAATATGATGACCTAATGTAAACAAATAATGTGCCGTACCTCTGGGTTCAAAATGTTCACTATACACCTTAATAAAATCCTTGAGGGGTATAGTTTCCAAAATGGGGACACTTGTGGGGGAGCTCCACTGTTTAGGCACATCACGGGCTCTCCAAACGCGACATGGTGTCCGCTAACAAATTGAATGGAAAATCGGCTCAAATTGTTAGCGGACACCACATTGCGTTTGGAGAGCCCCTCTGTGCCCAAACTTTGGAGCTCCCCCACAAGTGACCCCATTTTGGAAACTAGACCCCCCAAGGCACCTTTCTAGATGCATAGTGAGCACTTGGAACCCTCAGGTGCTTCACAAATTGATTCATACAAATGAAAAAGTGTTTTTTTTTCACTTTTTCATTGATACGAATCAATTTGTGAAGCACCTGGGGGTTCCAAGTGCTCACTATGCATCTAGATAGGTGCCTTTGGGGGTCTAGTTTCCAAAATGGGGTCACTTGTGGGGGAGCTCCAATGTTTGGGCACACAGGGACTCTCTAAATGCAACATGGTGTCCTCTAACAAATTTAACGGAAAATCGTCTCAAATTGTTAGCGACACCATGTTGCGTTTGGAGAGCCGCTGTCTGCCCAAACATTGGAGCTCCCCCACAAGTGACCCCATTTCGGAAACTAGACCCCCCAAGGCACCTATCTAGATGCATTGTGAGCACTTGGAACCCTCAGGTGCTTCACAAATTGATTCATAAAAATGAAAAAGTGTTTTTTTTTTTCACTTTTTCATTGTTACGAATCAATTTGTAAAGCACCTGGGGGTTCCAAGTGCTCACTATGCATCTAGAAAGGTGCCTTGGGGGGTCTAGTTTCCAAAATGGGGTAACTTGTGGGGGAGCTCCAAAGTTTGGGCACACATGGGCTCTTCAAACACAACATGGCGTCCGCTAATTATTCAAGCAAATTTTACAATCAAAAAGTCAAATGGCGCTCCTTCCCTTCCGAGCCCTGCTGTGCGCCCAAACAGTGTTTTTTCCCCAAATATTGGGTATCTGCGTGCCCAGGGGAAATTGCACAACAAATTTTGGGGTCCATTTTTTCTTGTTACCCCTGTGAAAATAAAAAAAATTGGGTCTAAAGTAACATTTTTGTGAAAAAAGTTAAATGTTCATTTTTTTTCTTCCACATTCCAAAAATTCCTGTGAAGCACCTGAAGGGTTAATAAAGTTCTTGAATGTGGTTTTGAGCACCTTGAGGGGTGCAGTTTTTAGAATGGTGTCACTTTTGGGTATTTTCTGTCATAAAGACCTCTCAAAGTGACTTCAAATGTGATGTGGTCCCTAAAAAAATGGTTTTGTAAATTTTGTTGGAAAAATGAGAAATCGCTGGTCAACTTTTAACCCTTATAGCTCCCTAACAAAAAAAAATTTTGGTTCCAAAATTGTGCTGATGTAAAGTAGACATGTGGGAAATGTTATTTATTAACTATTTTGTGTGACATATCGCTCTGATTTCAGGGCTTAAAAATTCAAATTTTGAAAATTGCAAAATTTTCAAAATTTTCGCCAAATTTCCGTTTTTTTCACAAATAAACGCAAGTGATATCGAAGAAATTTTTCCACAATCATGAAGTACAATATGTCACGAAAAAACAATCTCAGAATCAGGGGGATCCGTTGAAGCGTTCCAGAGTAATTACCTCATAAAGTGACAGTGGTCAGAATTGTAAAAATTGGCCCGGTCATTAACGTGCAAACCACCCGCGGGGCTTAAGGGGTTAAACAACATAAATACAATTTAATAAAGCATAGGATAAAACAACATAAATACAATTTAATAAAGCATAGGATAAAACAACATAAATACATTTTAATAAAGCATAGGATAAAACAACATAAATACAATTTAATAAAGCATAGGATAAAACAACATAAATACAATTTAATAAATCATAGGATAAAACAACATAAGTACAATTTAATAAAGCATAGGATAAAACAACATAAATACAATTTAATAAAGCATAGGATAAAACAACATAAATACAATTTAATAAAGCATAGGATAAAACCACATAAATACAATTTAATAAAGCATGGGTTCAAACGACATAAATACAATTTAATAAAGCATAGGATAAAACAACATAAACGCAATTTAATAAATCATAGGATAAAACAACATAAATACAATTTAATAAAGCATACGATAAAACAACATAATACAATTTAATAAAGCATAGGATAAAACAACATAAATACAATTTAATAAAACATGGGTTAAAACAACATAAATACAATTTAATAAAGCATAGGATAAAACAACATAAATACAATTTCATAAAGCATAGGATAAAACAACATAAATACAATTTCATAAAGCATAGGATAAAACAACATAAATACAATTTAATAAAGCATAGGATAAAACAACATGAACAAAATTTAATAAAGCATAGGATAAAACAACATAAATACAATTTAATAAAGCATATGATTAAACAACATAAATACAATTTAATAAAGCATAGGATAAAACAACATAAATACAATTTAATAAAGCATAGGATAAAACAACATAAATACATTTTAATAAAGCATAGGATAAAACAACATAAATACAATTTAATAAAGCATAGGATAAAACAACATAAATACAATTTAATAAAGCATAGGATAAAACAACATAAGTACAATTTAATAAAGCATAGGATAAAACAACATAAATACAATTTAATAAAGCATGGGTTAAAACAACATAAATACAATTTAATAAAGCATAGGACAAAACAACATAAATACAATTTATTAAAGCATAGGATAAAACAAAATAAATACAATTTAATAAAGCATAGGATAAAACAACATAAATACAATTTAATAAAGCATAGGATAAAACAACATAAATACAATTTAATAAAGCACAGGATAAAACAACATAAATATAATTTAATAAAGCATGGGTTAAAACAACATAAATACAATTTAATAAAGCATAGGACAAAACAAAATAAATACAATTTATTAAAGCATAGGATAAAACAACATAAATACAATTTAATAAAGCATAGGATAAAACAACATAAATACAATTTAATAAAGCATGGGTTAAAACAACATAAATACAATTTAATAAAGCATACGACAAAACAACATAAATACAATTTAATAAAGCATAGGATAAAACAACATAAATACAATTTAATAAAGCATAGGATAAAACAACATAAATACAATTTAATAAAGCATAGGATAAAACAACATAAATACAATTTAATAAAGCATAGGTTAAAGCAACATAAATACAATTTAATAAAGCATAGGATAAAACAACATTAATACAATTTAATAAAGCATAGGATAAAACAACATAAATACAATTTAATAAAGCATAGGATAAAACAACATAAATACATTTTAATAAAGCATAGGATAAAACAACATAAATACAATTTAATAAAGCATAGGATAAAACAACATAAATACAATTTAATAAAGCATAGGATAAAACAACATAAGTACAATTTAATAAAGCATAGGATAAAACAACATAAATACAATTTAATAAAGCATGGGTTAAAACAACATAAATACAATTTAATAAAGCATAGGACAAAACAACATAAATACAATTTATTAAAGCATAGGATAAAACAAAATAAATACAATTTAATAAAGCATAGGATAAAACAACATAAATACAATTTAATAAAGCATAGGATAAAACAACATAAATACAATTTAATAAAGCACAGGATAAAACAACATAAATATAATTTAATAAAGCATGGGTTAAAACAACATAAATGCAATTTAATAAAGCATAGGACAAAACAACATAAATACAATTTATTAAAGCATAGGATAAAACAACATAAATACAATTTAATAAAGCATAGGATAAAACAACATAAATACAATTTAATAAAGCATGGGTTAAAACAACATAAATACAATTTAATAAAGCATACGACAAAACAAAATAAATACAATTTAATAAAGCATAGGATAAAACAACATAAATACAATTTAATAAAGCATAGGATAAAACAACATAAATACAATTTAATAAAGCATAGGATAAAACAACATAAATAGAATTTAATAAAGCATAGGTTAAAGCACCATAAATACAATTTAATAAAGCATAGGATAAAACAACATAAATACAATTTAATAAAGCATAGGATAAAACAACATAAATACAATTTAATAAAGCATAGGATAAAACAACATAAACACAATTTAATAAAGCATAGGATAAAACAACATAAATACAATTTAATAAAGCATAGGTTAAAACGACATAAATATAATTTAATAAAGCATAGGACAAAACAAGATAAATACAATTTAATAAAGCATAGGTTAAAACAACATAAATACAATTTAATAAAGCATAGGACAAAACAAGATAAATACAATTTAATAAAGCATAGGATAAAACAACATAAATACAATTTAATAAAGCATAGGATAAAACAACATAAATACAATTTAATAAAGCATAAGATAAAACAACATAAATACAATTTAATAAATCATAGGATAAAACAACATAAATACAATTTAATAAAGCATACGATAAAACAGCATGAATACAATTTAATAAAGCATAGCATAAAACAACATAAATGCAGTTTAATAAAGCATAGGATAAAACAACATAAGTACAATTTAATAAAGCATAGGATAAAACAACATAAATACAATTTAATAAAGCATAGGATAAAACATCATAAATACAATTTAATAAAGCATAGGATAAAACAACATAAATACAATTTAATAAAGCATGGGTTAAAACAACATAAATACAATTTAATAAAGCATAGGACAAAACAACATAAATACAATTTAATAAAGCATAGGATAAAACAACATAAATACAATTTAATAAAGCATAGGATAAAACAACATAAATACAATTTAATAAAGCATAGGATAAAACCACATAAATACAATTTAATAAAGCATGGGTTAAAACGACATAAATACAATTTAATAAAGCATAGGATAAAACAACATAAACACAATTTAATAAATCATAGGATAAAACAACATAAATACAATTTAATAAAGCATACGATAAAACAACATAATACAATTTAATAAAGCATAGGATAAAACAACATAAATACAATTTAATAAAACATGGGTTAAAACAACATAAATACAATTTAATAAAGCATAGGATAAAACAACATAAATACAATTTCATAAAGCATAGGATAAAACAACATAAATACAATTTCATAAAGCATAGGATAAAACAACATAAATACAATTTAATAAAGCATAGGATAAAACAGCATGAACAAAATTTAATAAAGCAAAGGTTAAAGCAAAATAAATACAATTAAATAAAGCATAGGATAAAACAACATAAATACAATTTAATAAAGTATAGGTTAAAACAACATAAATACAATTTAATAAAGCATAGGTTAAAACTACATAAATACAATTTAATAAAGCATAGGATAAAACAACATGAATACAATTTAATAAAGCATAGGATAAAACAACATAAATACAATTTAATAAAGCATAGGATAAAACAACATAAATACAATTTAATAAAGCATAGGATAAAACAACATAAATACAATTTAATAAAGCATAGGATAAAACAACATAAATACAATTTAATAAAGCATAGGATAAAACAACATAAATACAATTTAATAAAGCATAGGTTAAAACAACATAAATATAATTTAATAAAGCATAGTACAAAACAAGATAAATACAATTTAATAAAGCATAGGATAAAACAACATATATACAATTTAATAAAGCAAAGGATAAAACAACATAAATACAATTTAATAAAACATGGGTTAAAACAACATAAATACAATTTAATAAAGCATAGGATAAAACAACATAAACACAATTTAATAAAGCATAGGATAAAACAACATAAATACAATTTAATAAAGCATAGGATAAAACAACATAAATACAATTTAATAAAGCATAGGATAAAACAACATAAATACAATTTAATAAATCATAGGATAAACAACATAAATACAATTTAATAAAGCATACGATAAAACAACATTAATACAATTTAATAAAGCATAGGATAAAACAACATAAATACAATTTAATAAAGCATAGGATAAAACAACATAAATACATTTTAATAAAGCATAGGATAAAACAACATAAATACAATTTAATAAAGCATAGGATAAAACAACATAAATACAATTTAATAAAGCATAGGATAAAACAACATAAGTACAATTTAATAAAGCATAGGATAAAACAACATAAATACAATTTAATAAAGCATGGGTTAAAACAACATAAATACAATTTAATAAAGCATAGGACAAAACAACATAAATACAATTTATTAAAGCATAGGATAAAACAAAATAAATACAATTTAATAAAGCATAGGATAAAACAACATAAATACAATTTAATAAAGCATAGGATAAAACAACATAAATACAATTTAATAAAGCACAGGATAAAACAACATAAATATAATTTAATAAAGCATGGGTTAAAACAACATAAATGCAATTTAATAAAGCATAGGACAAAACAACATAAATACAATTTATTAAAGCATAGGATAAAACAACATAAATACAATTTAATAAAGCATAGGATAAAACAACATAAATACAATTTAATAAAGCATGGGTTAAAACAACATAAATACAATTTAATAAAGCATACGACAAAAACAAAATAAATACAATTTAATAAAGCATAGGATAAAACAACATAAATACAATTTAATAAAGCATAGGATAAAACAACATAAATACAATTTAATAAAGCATAGGATAAAACAACATAAATAGAATTTAATAAAGCATAGGTTAAAGCACCATAAATACAATTTAATAAAGCATAGGATAAAACAACATAAATACAATTTAATAAAGCATAGGATAAAACAACATAAATACAATTTAATAAAGCATAGGATAAAACAACATAAACACAATTTAATAAAGCATAGGATAAAACAACATAAATACAATTTAATAAAGCATAGGTTAAAACGACATAAATATAATTTAATAAAGCATAGGACAAAACAAGATAAATACAATTTAATAAAGCATAGGTTAAAACAACATAAATACAATTTAATAAAGCATAGGACAAAACAAGATAAATACAATTTAATAAAGCATAGGATAAAACAACATAAATACAATTTAATAAAGCATAGGATAAAACAACATAAATACAATTTATTAAAGCATAAGATAAAACAACATAAATACAATTTAATAAATCATAGGATAAAACAACATAAATACAATTTAATAAAGCATACGATAAAACAGCATGAATACAATTTAATAAAGCATAGCATAAAACAACATAAATGCAGTTTAATAAAGCATAGGATAAAACAACATAAGTACAATTTAATAAAGCATAGGATAAAACAACATAAATACAATTTAATAAAGCATAGGATAAAACATCATAAATACAATTTAATAAAGCATAGGATAAAACAACATAAATACAATTTAATAAAGCATGGGTTAAAACAACATAAATACAATTTAATAAAGCATAGGACAAAACAACATAAATACAATTTAATAAAGCATAGGATAAAACAACATAAATACAATTTAATAAAGCATAGGATAAAACAACATAAATACAATTTAATAAAGCATAGGATAAAACCACATAAATACAATTTAATAAAGCATGGGTTAAAACGACATAAATACAATTTAATAAAGCATAGGATAAAACAACATAAACACAATTTAATAAATCATAGGATAAAACAACATAAATACAATTTAATAAAGCATACGATAAAACAACATAATACAATTTAATAAAGCATAGGATAAAACAACATAAATACAATTTAATAAAACATGGGTTAAAACAACATAAATACAATTTAATAAAGCATAGGATAAAACAACATAAATACAATTTCATAAAGCATAGGATAAAACAACATAAATACAATTTCATAAAGCATAGGATAAAACAACATAAATACAATTTAATAAAGCATAGGATAAAACAGCATGAACAAAATTTAATAAAGCAAAGGTTAAAGCAAAATAAATACAATTAAATAAAGCATAGGATAAAACAACATAAATACAATTTAATAAAGTATAGGTTAAAACAACATAAATACAATTTAATAAAGCATAGGTTAAAACTACATAAATACAATTTAATAAAGCATAGGATAAAACAACATGAATACAATTTAATAAAGCATAGGATAAAACAACATAAATACAATTTAATAAAGCATAGGATAAAACAACATAAATACAATTTAATAAAGCATAGGATAAAACAACATAAATACAATTTAATAAAGCATAGGATAAAACAACATAAATACAATTTAATAAAGCATAGGATAAAACAACATAAATACAATTTAATAAAGCATAGGTTAAAACAACATAAATATAATTTAATAAAGCATAGTACAAAACAAGATAAATACAATTTAATAAAGCATAGGATAAAACAACATATATACAATTTAATAAAGCAAAGGATAAAACAACATAAATACAATTTAATAAAACATGGGTTAAAACAACATAAATACAATTTAATAAAGCATAGGATAAAACAACATAAACACAATTTAATAAAGCATAGGATAAAACAACATAAATACAATTTAATAAAGCATAGGATAAAACAACATAAATACAATTTAATAAAGCATAGGATAAAACAACATAAATACAATTTAATAAATCATAGGATAAACAACATAAATACAATTTAATAAAGCATACGATAAAACAACATGAATACAATTTAATAAAGCATAGCATACAACAACATAAATGCAGTTTAATAAAGCATAGGATAAAACAACATAAGTACAATTTAATAAAGCATAGGATAAAACAACATAAATACAATTTAATAAAGCATAGGATAAAACATCATAAATACAATTTAATAAAGCATAGGATAAAACAACATAAATAAAATTTAATAAAGCATGGGTTAAAACAACATAAATACAATTTAATAAAGCATAGGACAAAACAACATAAATACAATTTAATAAAGCATAGGATAAAACAACATAAATACAATTTAATAAAGCATAGGATAAAACAACATAAATACAATTTAATAAAGCATACGATAAAACATCATAATACAATTTAATAAAGCAAAGGATAAAACAACATAAATACAATTTAATAAAACATGGGTTAAAACAACATAAATACAATTTAATAAAGCATAGGATAAAACAACATAAATACAATTTCATAAAGCATAGGATAAAACAACATAAATACAATTTCATAAAGCATAGGATAAAACAACATAAATACAATTTAATAAAGCATAGGATAAAACAACATGAACAAAATTTAATAAAGCATAGAATAAAACAACATAAATACAATTTAATAAAGCATATGATTAAACAACATAAATACAATTTAATAAAGCATAGGATAAAACAACATAAATACAATTTAATAAAGCATAGGATAAAACAACATAAATACATTTTAATAAAGCATAGGATAAAACAACATAAATACAACTTAATAAAGCATAGGATAAAACAACATAAATACAATTTAATAAATCATAGGATAATACAACATAAGTACAATTTAATAAAGCATAGGATAAAACAACATGAACAAAATTTAATAAAGCATAGAATAAAACAACATAAATACAATTTAATAAAGCATATGATTAAACAACATAAATACAATTTAATAAAGCATAGGATAAAACAACATAAATACAATTTAATAAAGCATAGGATAAAACAACATAAATACATTTTAATAAAGCATAGGATAAAACAACATAAATACAATTTAATAAAGCATAGGATAAAACAACATAAATACAATTTAATAAAGCATAGGATAAAACAACATAAATACAATTTAATAAAACATGGGTTAAAACAACATAAATACAATTTAATAAAGCATAGGATAAAACAACATAAATACAATTTCATAAAGCATAGGATAAAACAACATAAATACAATTTCATAAAGCATAGGATAAAACAACATAAATACAATTTAATAAAGCATAGGATAAAACAACATGAACAAAATTTAATAAAGCATAGAATAAAACAATATAAATACAATTTAATAAAGCATAACATTAAACAACATAAATACAATTTAATAAAGCATAGGATAAAACAACATAAATACAATTTAATAAAGCATAGGATAAAACAACATAAATACATTTTAATAAAGCATAGGATAAAACAACATAAATACAATTTAATAAAGCATAGGATAAAACAACATAAATACAATTTAATAAATCATAGGATAAAACAACATAAGTACAATTTAATAAAGCATAGGATAAAACAACATAAATACAGTTTAATAAAGCATAGGATAAAACAACATAAATACAATTTAATAAAGCATAGGATAAAACCACATAAATACAATTTAATAAAGCATGGGTTCAAACGACATAAATACAATTTAATAAAGCATAGGATAAAACAACATGAACAAAATTTAATAAAGCATAGAATAAAACAACATAAATACAATTTAATAAAGCATATGATTAAACAACATAAATACAATTTAATAAAGCATAGGATAAAACAACATAAATACAATTTAATAAAGCATAGGATAAAACAACATAAATACATTTTAATAAAGCATAGGATAAAACAACATAAATACAATTTAATAAAGCATAGGATAAAACAACATAAATACAATTTAATAAATCATAGGATAATACAACATAAGTACAATTTAATAAAGCATAGGATAAAACAACATGAACAAAATTTAATAAAGCATAGAATAAAACAACATAAATACAATTTAATAAAGCATATGATTAAACAACATAAATACAATTTAATAAAGCATAGGATAAAACAACATAAATACAATTTAATAAAGCATAGGATAAAACAACATAAATACAATTTCATAAAGCATAGGATAAAACAACATAAATACAATTTCATAAAGCATAGGATAAAACAACATAAATACAATTTAATAAAGCATAGGATAAAACAACATGAACAAAATTTAATAAAGCATAGAATAAAACAACATAAATACAATTTAATAAAGCATAACATTAAACAACATAAATACAATTTAATAAAGCATAGGATAAAACAACATAAATACAATTTAATAAAGCATAGGATAAAACAACATAAATACATTTTAATAAAGCATAGGATAAAACAACATAAATACAATTTAATAAAGCATAGGATAAAACAACATAAATACAATTTAATAAATCATAGGATAAAACAACATAAGTACAATTTAATAAAGCATAGGATAAAACAACATAAATACAGTTTAATAAAGCATAGGATAAAACAACATAAATACAATTTAATAAAGCATAGGATAAAACCACATAAATACAATTTAATAAAGCATGGGTTCAAACGACATAAATACAATTTAATAAAGCATAGGATAAAACAACATAAACACAATTTAATAAATCATAGGATAAAACAACATAAATACAATTTAATAAAGCATACGATAAAACAACATAATACAATTTAATAAAGCATAGGATAAAACAACATAAATACAATTTAATAAAACATGGGTTAAAACAACATAAATACAATTTAATAAATCATAGGATAAAACAACATAAATACAATTTAATAAAGCATACGATAAAACAACATAATACAATTTAATAAAGCATAGGATAAAACAACATAAATACAATTTAATAAAACATGGGTTAAAACAACATAAATACAATTTAATAAAGCATAGGATAAAACAACATAAATACAATTTCATAAAGCATAGAATAAAACAACATAAATACAATTTCATAAAGCATAGGATAAAACAACATAAATACAATTTAATAAAGCATAGGATAAAACAACATGAACAAAATTTAATAAAGCATAGAATAAAACAACATAAATACAATTTAATAAAGCATATGATTAAACAACATAAATACAATTTAATAAAGCATAGGATAAAACAACATAAATACAATTTAATAAATCATAGGATAAACAACATAAATACAATTTAATAAAGCATACGATAAAACAACATGAATACAATTTAATAAAGCATAGCATACAACAACATAAATGCAGTTTAATAAAGCATAGGATAAAACAACATAAGTACAATTTAATAAAGCATAGGATAAAACAACATAAATACAATTTAATAAAGCATAGGATAAAACATCATAAATACAATTTAATAAAGCATAGGATAAAACAACATAAATAAAATTTAATAAAGCATGGGTTAAAACAACATAAATACAATTTAATAAAGCATAGGACAAAACAACATAAATACAATTTAATAAAGCATAGGATAAAACAACATAAATACAATTTAATAAAGCATAGGATAAAACAACATAAATACAATTTAATAAAGCATACGATAAAACATCATAATACAATTTAATAAAGCAAAGGATAAAACAACATAAATACAATTTAATAAAACATGGGTTAAAACAACATAAATACAATTTAATAAAGCATAGGATAAAACAACATAAATACAATTTCATAAAGCATAGGATAAAACAACATAAATACAATTTCATAAAGCATAGGATAAAACAACATAAATACAATTTAATAAAGCATAGGATAAAACAACATGAACAAAATTTAATAAAGCATAGAATAAAACAACATAAATACAATTTAATAAAGCATATGATTAAACAACATAAATACAATTTAATAAAGCATAGGATAAAACAACATAAATACAATTTAATAAAGCATAGGATAAAACAACATAAATACATTTTAATAAAGCATAGGATAAAACAACATAAATACAATTTAATAAAGCATAGGATAAAACAACATAAATACAATTTAATAAATCATAGGATAATACAACATAAGTACAATTTAATAAAGCATAGGATAAAACAACATGAACAAAATTTAATAAAGCATAGAATAAAACAACATAAATACAATTTAATAAAGCATATGATTAAACAACATAAATACAATTTAATAAAGCATAGGATAAAACAACATAAATACAATTTAATAAAGCATAGGATAAAACAACATAAATACATTTTAATAAAGCATAGGATAAAACAACATAAATACAATTTAATAAAGCATAGGATAAAACAACATAAATACAATTTAATAAAGCATAGGATAAAACAACATAAATACAATTTAATAAAACATGGGTTAAAACAACATAAATACAATTTAATAAAGCATAGGATAAAACAACATAAATACAATTTCATAAAGCATAGGATAAAACAACATAAATACAATTTCATAAAGCATAGGATAAAACAACATAAATACAATTTAATAAAGCATAGGATAAAACAACATGAACAAAATTTAATAAAGCATAGAATAAAACAACATAAATACAATTTAATAAAGCATAACATTAAACAACATAAATACAATTTAATAAAGCATAGGATAAAACAACATAAATACAATTTAATAAAGCATAGGATAAAACAACATAAATACATTTTAATAAAGCATAGGATAAAACAACATAAATACAATTTAATAAAGCATAGGATAAAACAACATAAATACAATTTAATAAATCATAGGATAAAACAACATAAGTACAATTTAATAAAGCATAGGATAAAACAACATAAATACAGTTTAATAAAGCATAGGATAAAACAACATAAATACAATTTAATAAAGCATAGGATAAAACCACATAAATACAATTTAATAAAGCATGGGTTCAAACGACATAAATACAATTTAATAAAGCATAGGATAAAACAACATGAACAAAATTTAATAAAGCATAGAATAAAACAACATAAATACAATTTAATAAAGCATATGATTAAACAACATAAATACAATTTAATAAAGCATAGGATAAAACAACATAAATACAATTTAATAAAGCATAGGATAAAACAACATAAATACATTTTAATAAAGCATAGGATAAAACAACATAAATACAATTTAATAAAGCATAGGATAAAACAACATAAATACAATTTAATAAATCATAGGATAATACAACATAAGTACAATTTAATAAAGCATAGGATAAAACAACATGAACAAAATTTAATAAAGCATAGAATAAAACAACATAAATACAATTTAATAAAGCATATGATTAAACAACATAAATACAATTTAATAAAGCATAGGATAAAACAACATAAATACAATTTAATAAAGCATAGGATAAAACAACATAAATACAT